>NC_090924.1:1273444614-1274694614 GCF_040938575.1 Ambystoma mexicanum
TTTAGTTTTGATTGTAGTATAGTTAAGTCTTCCTTATCTTCATACTGACACATGGTGTTTTCTACTTCTATCATAGGTAATTCTGCCTCATTTGTTATTAGTGGTTCTCCGAGTGGTTCTTGGCTTCCTGTTACAGAAGGTTGACTACTGTCAGGAGTATCCTTATCTAGTTGGGCTTGGAGTTCTTCTTCATGTTGCTGTTCATTGTGCAATATTGTTTTGTACTGTGTAAAGTTTACATCAGTTATAGTGCTTTCATTTGCTTTGAAAGCATCCTCATATGAGTCATAGTTATCTAGTGATTGTTCTTCTTTTCTCCATAGTTTGAAGAGTTGTAGCAGGGACATGTAATATACTTCTTTATGTTGAGGAGTCTTCAATGACAATTTGATATGATTAATTAAATTTGGTTTAGTGAGTTTAACTAAGCTGCCTTCACAGTCTGTCACTCTATATTTACCTTTTTTTTCATCAGGTTTCATATTATTTTTGTATGTGTAGTTGTGGGCTATTTGGTATAGACACATGTTTTCCAAAGTATTACTTCTGTTTGGGTAGTATGTGTCCAATAAATTGTTTCTTAAAATGTCTTGGCTGTTGGGATCATGTTTGGCTATTGTTTCTATATCTTCATATGATTTTAGAACTCTTTTTCTAGATTTAGCTGGACCAAGACTTAGCCATACTATATTTTCAGATTTACCATACAATGAAGTACCAGTTAAACGATCAGCTGCTTCATAAGATCCACATTCTCTATGGGTGAGCATTTTTATGCCCAAGCTGTATAATTTCTGAGATACTGTTTTATCGGATGACGGGTCATTCCAGAGGTCTTGGAGCTCTGTCTTTTCTGCTTTAGTTAAGTATGCTGTGACATATCGTGCAACTGCAGTAGAATTGTCTGCAATGTACTGCACATGTATGTTTGCATTCCATAAGTGGGCAATGATTGCATTATAATCATTGATATATTTTTCTTCTTTTCTTTTTATGTAATATGTATTTTTAGGTGACTTACCTTTAACACTATGTCTAACTGAAGACATGAGGTTGTTTACTTGACCTGTATTTGTAACTGGTCTAGGGAAACCAAATCGGCATTTGGTGTAGTATTTGCCTTTGTTTTTGTATTTGCGACGACAATATTTTCCACATTTGTGTCTTTGAAATTGTAAAATGTGTGCATGAAGATCACTATTTGTGGCTTCTGATGGAATTTCACAAGTGACTTATTTTTCAATAAACTGTAAAACAGTGGCGTCACTGTCTTGACCAAATTTAGGAGCATCTTTAATCCATAAAAGCATGTGGATATGTGGTGCTCCTCTGGCTTGGTATTCTTTTCTCCAAAAGAAGTGTTGCACTTCTCCAAGGGGAGGAACAGTTTTATTACAAATAAAATGTAGCATAGCAATGAAGCGATGGTGAAAATATCTTGAAACATTAACAGGATCCAAAGAACAAAGTTCTCCAGGTGTTAGAATATCTATGTTTGTTTTGTTTTTATTTGATATGCGTAGGAAATCATGTAAATCTTCCCATGCATATTCTGCACAACTTAATGTAACAAACCAAGTGGGTGGGCCAAGGTTTCTGATCATACAACGTACATCTCCATGACGTCGAAACCAGTACTCTTTAGTACCACGCATATTTGCTAATAGATTTGTAATATTTGATTGTAAAACCTCATCCTTTTGTTGCACTTTCTCTAATAATTGTGTAGCTGTCATATTTTGAAAATGTGATCCTGATTTTAATATGTGTGCAACTCCGTAACATAAAGTTGCTAGTTCACTTTCAAAGAGTAGGTGGAATATGTATTCCACATTTTGTCTAAATCTGGGATCTTCAGAATACATCCGTAATGAGTGGTATTCTGAAGCTGATATTTGAATAGGTCTATCATCATACCTTCCTCCTTTGCCAGTAGGAAAGAGTAGAGGAAAAGCACGTGCTTCTATACTTTTTTCCCATATACTGATTGGCGATCCTTTTGTTTGACGCATTTGGTAAGTTTCCAGTACATCTTGTACGGTGTCATTACAGTGCAAAGGATGCATTGTATAATGGTCTAAAGTATTTGATATTGTAGCAGGATCTAGTAGCTCAAATTGACCAGCTTCTTGTGTTTCTTGAATTATTTCGGTTGTATCTTTCAAGTTTTCTTCAATATTAATTTCTTTGTAATATTCATTATTCTCTTTAAGATATTGGAAGGCTTGTCTAACTTTATATAAATCTACCAGCTGTTGCCATATTTTTTTGTCTTTTGTAGGTATTCCATTTACTAATATAATTAAAGATTGCTGCATTGGACGTTGCACTCCTAGAGTATGCACATTTTCTTTTAGATTTAATGGTAAATAAACTACTTTTCCACGAATGCCTTTTACCAATTCAGAGGGAGGTAATTTTGCTGTTTTTGGTTGAAGGCGTATTATTGCTTGAAATGGGTGTACTGTTTGAATTATGATGCTCTCATATAAATTAAGTTGTTTTAGAGGTTTTGGTACTGGGCATAATTCCAAATTATTTGTGTTAGAACGTGAAGGAGTTTGGTTGTTGTCAAGTTTTGTAGTGCAATAACTGCAAAGTATTAAGGGCTCAGTTATTTCATATTTGGTTTCTGCTACAAGGTAGAGAGCTAATTCAAACCATTTAGAATCTTCATTGTCTTCTATTTTGTATGATAGGTCCACAGTTTTTGTGTTACTTTTATAAAAAATTCTACGGCAACATACACATACATGGTTTGGTACTTCAGCTGATGTACGTTTAAACTTTAGTATTTCTTTTTTGTATGTGTTTAGCAAAAGGTTGCCATGTGTAGAATTGTTGCTTAATTGGTTTAAAGCTATTTCATTCTGTAAATGGCTTTCACTGCCAAAATATGTTTTCTGGATATAGTGAATTTCTTCAAGTAGGTCTTTTGCTGTACCATGTAGAAGGATGTTATTTAACTTTGCTAGTGCTAAAGCAGGACTTTTAGCATAGTACAGTTTATAGACTAGATTTCTTATAGTTGAATGATGTGTTGATATCCTTTTGATATCATGGAAAGTGGTTTTACAAGTAGGTCCTGTAATGCAGGCCAATGAATGTCCTTGTAGTCCTGTGTACTTGCGCACTGGACAGGTATCTATATTTTGCAGTAATTTAATTTTCATTTTGTCTTTGCTTTTTACATATTTATTGAGGAATTGGCGTAAAGATTTGAAACATTGTTTGGGAATGTTACACATTGACGTGCATGGCCATTTGTACACTAGACATTCTGATTCAGTTGAATGGAGGGGTAATTCTAAGTTTTCAGGGCATATTTTTGTAAGAAGTACTTCTTGTTCCATTATGGTATTATTCACTTTTTCATAACCTCGACCACTGCTATGTATGGCAATTGTATTCATTTGTTTTTGTTTGTACGCTTCTACATTAAAATATGGTTCTGTGCTTGTAGTGCGATTCCATTCACCTCCGCTGATACTTAAGAAGTTCTTTCTGTTGATATTTCGCTTATTGAGAAGTCTTTTTTGTAATTTAGTTATTAGTTTTGTTAGTGGTTTCATTTTGTTTAACAGTAAAATAAATCAATTTCTTTTGAGAAGAATTGCACTGTCCATCAATGCTTCTAAGATTAATTTCCTACGATAGGTTTTAAGCTTTGAACCTGATTTCTCTCCTGTTTTTATAAGATTTTGAAGGACTTTGTGACGGTATATTTTGGCTAAAATACTTTTCTTGGTATGCTTACTTTGCACTATATTAAAATTTGAAGAAGTAGTTTTATCTGTACAGATAGCTGATTTTCTGTTAATTGTTTTTTGGTTTGTTTTACATTTTGATAGAGGAAGCGAAGTTGTTGTACTTGAAACTTCTTGTGTTTCACTAAATGATTGTATTAGCTATTTTGTTTCAACTTTTTTTACAAATTCTGCTAGAGATGGATGCTTATGTTGGACACCTTTATTTTAATTTGCTCTACTTTTGCGTTGCTTTCTACGGACTTGACTTTTGGTAGGCATTCTTTAGGGTCTGTTGAAAAAAATAAAGAAGATATGGGTTGGGGTGTTCTGGAATGTATGTGTGCTGTGTGCATGAGTGTTTGAGTAAGATGATAAAGATGTAAGTAATGGTGTGTGATTGTGCATTGGGAACTAAAACTAGTAGGGATAGGTATTCTTGAATTTATGTGTTACTAAACTGGGGTTCAGATGACAAAAAAAAAGTAAGCTAGTGGTGTGGAAAAGTACAAATAGTAAATCTAATGTATACAATTAAAACAGTTGTTTGTTCTATAATATGAAAATTGTAGTGGTTCAGTTGGGTAATTTGTGTGTCCAAAAATAGAAATTTGTGGGCCATTCTGGCTGTAAATCGCTGTTTAAGACATGGAAATTTTTGGACAAAATGGTACAAAATCTCTATTTTTAGAAACCGAAATAGCTCGTATTAGCGTTATAGTATATTTGATTAATAATACAAATATTATGGTGATATTTTACTTACTTTTTTTTTAAATTAACAGGTAACTTCTTAGTTTTTCTTTCTTCTTCGAATTCGGCTGCTTCTTTTCAGGAAACTGGTCTTCACTGCAATTGTAAAAGCTTCAAATTAGTAACTTTGTTTGTATATAGCACTGTTTTTAATTTAGATATTGATTTTTTTAATTGAAATCCTCAGTGCCTTCTTTAAAACCATTAAACTAATTTATTTACATAAGATACATTGCATCAGTTCAGTACATATGATATGTTCTTAATGAACAAATTGTATTGAATGACTAACTGTAGCAAAAAAAAAATATCTTTCCTATGTCTTGTGAAATTTATAATATATTAGTGAATACCATTATTTCCGTAAGTAAACTGTTCTAGGTAATAGAGCCTCAATGTCATGTCTAATTTAAAGTAATTAAGTAAATAAATAAATAAAAACAAAAAATATGAAATTGTATAAGTATTTTTATAAAGGTTTAAACATAGATTGTGTTTGCATGCAATTTTGTTTGAATATATGTAGTCTATATATTTCATTTAACAAATGTTAGTTTAACATGATTTGAGTGTGTGTGTATAAAGAAAGTAAATAGTATAAAGGTTTATAAGTGATAGTTGATTTTAGGAAATTGAAAAAAGTACAAGTACATTTTACAGATTTTACAAGGTAAAAGTCTGTTTGAAAATGTGTTCATTTACTATACAGAAAATATGCATACCTGAAGTTTGTGTTCATGCATATGGATATGCATGGAGCTGCAAGTAGAAATCTTGAAGACTTGTACAGTATTTCTGGTAGATGCTGCTTGCCAATGATATGACACTTGTACTCAGAGAGATTCAGAGTACATTTGCAGTGCTGATCTATGATGATGCAGTTAGATGTAGAGGTCTTGAATGTGATTGGTGCATGGTCATGTGATTTTTGAGGTACATCCAATGAGGGAATGGCAGAGAGAGTGTAGTGGAAATGGTAGAAGGGCTGTTCATGTTACGATATGTCCGCGGACATGGCGGTAGTTCGCGGACATCGGGAGTTACATCCGGGGATTTTTGGGTTCAGAAGTCTTGCAAATGAGAATAAGCACTGAAAGGGATTGGTCAGGAAAGTTTGGTGGGTGTGTTGTGCCAGGAGAGATTTTCTCAGATACTCTTTTTGCTGAGAGAACAAAAGATAGCTATGGCTGTGTGTTTCAGAAAACAGATTGTTTGGATTTTAGGAGATTCGTGGATACATTGGTTGAAGGTGCATGCAGAAAGCTGTGGAGTAGCTGTAGATCTTGGATCCCCACATGTGGAAGTACACTGGCATGGAGTACGTGGAATGAAGTGGTTGGACTTGCTACCTCTCTGTGCTACTTTGGAGACAGAGCAACATCCAGACATAATTGTAATTCATTGTGGAGGGAACAGTTTAGGACATGTGACTGGAATTTCTTTGCAATTTGCTATGAAAGGAGGACTTAGGAAGGTTATGGACATGTTTCCTAATTCTCAAGTGATATTTTCACGGATTGCGCAGAGACAAATATGGCTTCGTTCTTCTTCATTTGGTCCACAAATGGAAAAAGCAAGGCGCAATGTTAATAAGGCTGTTTGTGCCTTTCTAAGAGATTTTGGCATGTCTTCTTTTCACAATGAAAATATTATGTTTTGTAGTACATACATTTTTCGCAGAGATGGAGTCCATCTTACTTATGCTGGCAATCGGATTTTTCTGAGAAATGTACAAAATGCATTGCGACCTTTTTTGGAAATACAACAACGATTTTGAAGTAGATGTTAAGCATTTACAATTTTTGACTTACAAACACCACCCAAAGGCTCTTTTCAGAGCCACCACTTCTTTCCAGAGAAAATTACAATGTTTGTGATGGAGTAGTAACCCAATTTTTTTAATGTTCGCGAACTGTCCGCGGACTTCTAAAAAATACAAAGAGCCCTGCTTCATTTATTTTCACTTCTATTTTTTAACTGGGAAAGGCGGCTCTGAAAAGAGCCTTATTTTTTTTTGATTTTTGTAATTTTGTATTTTTTGGTTTTTCAGACACGACACACTAGGAGAGGAGGGTAAAGGAGGGTAAAGGGGGGGACACCAACCACAGGGATAAGAAAGGGCGAGCTGAGAGAGGAAGATGTAGAGTGGGTTTTATTTGGGTAGTGAGCAGGTCTTCTCGTGCTCTGAGACGATAGTCTGAAAAGCACTCCGAAGTCGCTCCCCCCTGCAGAGTACTGTGTCACAGTACATACATACAATTGTGACCCTCGAAAGGTAAGGGTCATCAGCATTCTGTATGGCCTGTGAGGCAGCTTGAGGAAGACGCTGTCCCACAGAGGTGGTCCTTGTGGTGACAGGATCAGAAACAGAGGATGAAGTAGAGGAAATCAACCTGCTACGTTCTTCGCAAGGTACAACCCTGCGAATAGCCCCAGAGTGAAATGACCTCAGGTGTCGCTTCATAGTAGTGGTCCCAAAGCTGTACTTACCATGCTTCCCCCGACTGAGTATCATTTTGCACCCATTGCAGGTAACACGGTTCGCACGAGCCTTAGGAACATTACCATGAATGGTAAATAACTGCCACACCCAAGACTCACGCCTAGTGCGGGTAGTAGGGTTTTCCTCTACCTCATTCTCATCATCCTCTTCTTCCTCCTCCGCATCCTCACTCCTGTTCCCCTCTTCAGGCCCTTGGGGAGGTGGTGGTGGTGGAGGGGGTGGGGGTGGTGCTGAAGCAGGTGCAGCACCAAGTGGCAGTTCAGCAGCCAAGGATGCCATCTCGATGATGGTGTAGTCTGCAGGTGGCAGCAAAAATCACTGTGTTCTGAAGAATAGCCACAAACACAATGGGAATAAGCTCTTGGGCGTGGTCTTTTATAGGGGTGCTTGTGCGCGGTTCGCGGACATGCGCACTGTCCGCGGACAGATCGAACACAAAAAAAGGATCGGAAAGTTTCAAAAGGTATATAGAAACTCAAGATTGCTATGTGGGACTTGTGCCATGGTGAGATTTTATTGAAAAATATTATGGATTAACTGAAAATGTACTTTTAAATTGTTCGGGGACACGAACAGTGTCCGCATTTCAGGACACACGATGAGCGTGGGCGCGGTCATATGATCCGTTTGCGAACTAGTCCGCGAAGGAAGCGCCTGTCCGCAGGACACCAAGTGCACGGAGATTGGTTAGCGCATGCGCATTGATGTCCTACGGACACTGTTCGGGTTCTGAAGTAATTAAAAGTGCGTCACACGTGAAACGAACATTTCAGGACACCGCGTGTGTTCTTAGAACAGTTTAAACTTGGTAGCGAACAGTAAGGACAGATATAGTGTTCTTCAGGACACGTGTAATTTCGTTTATGTACGAACATTTCAGGAAACCAATTGTGTTCTTAGAACAGTTTCAATTGGGTAGCGAACACTACGAACAGGTATAGTGTTCTTCAGGACACCTCCATTTTCGTTTACGTACGAACATTTCAGGACACCAATAGCGTTCTTAGAACAGTTTGAACTTGCTAGCGAACAGTACCGGACAGGTATAGTGTTCTTTAGAACACTTTAATTTTTGTTTCTTTACGAACATTTCAGGACACCACGTGTGTTCTTAGAACAGTTTGAACTTGCTAGCGAACAGTACGAACAGGTGTGGTGTTCTTCAGGACACCTCCATTTTCGTTTATGTACGAACATTTCAGAACACTCGCACTGTCCGCGGACACTAAAAGGAAACTATTCACAATACAATATAAAAATTAAACTTTATTTAACATATATTAATAATTTATGACAGAGAAGGTGAGGCAGAAACAGAAAAAAAAACAGGAGAATTTGGGGTTTCAACATGATTGGTATTAGGTGAAGAAGGGATGGGAGTCTCATCAAAACGTTTTGGATTATGGAGAGGGTTTGGGGATAATTGACTGGGATATGGTGAGGAGGGACAAGTACATGTGGGGCAATGGTACGAGGTTTTTGGTTTGAAATGATTTTCTACAAAAGTTTTTAAATTATTAAAATTAGCCAACAATACATCCATTTTTGCTTCTATATTGTGAAGACTGTTATCCATAACAGGGTTTTCTGAAGTTTTTTCTATTTGGTATGCTCTGTACAAAAAAATAATATATATGTTAAATGTATATAAAAAAAATAATAAATAAATGGTTTATATTATAAAGTGTTTACCATTAGTTTCACTAGCTTGTGACATTTCTTCATGTGGGAAATTGTCCTCTAGCCATTCCAGAGTACTAGACATTTCTGTGAGAAAAAAAAAAAGATAATGGGCCTCATTACGACCCTGGCGGAGTGGGTTTACGCCAGCGGTATTCGCGGCGGACCCTTCCGCCCTACTACGAGTTCCCGTAGCGCCATGGAGCCATTTTCCGCCTGGTTTTTCCGGGCGGAGAAATCCATGGTGCTACGGGACCTTGTTGTTAATTACGCCACCGTATTTTACGGTGGCGTAATTAACGCCTTCCCCACTCCCATTATACCCTATGGGGCAAAAATGGGAATGGGGAAGGGTAAAATGGGGATTGGGGATTTACCGCCCCGCCAAGGTCGGAATGGGGCAGTAAATCCGCCAACCCCCATGGCGGTATTGGCAGCTTTCCGCCGTGCTCCATGGTGCATATTGCACCACGATTTCCGCCAGGGTCGTAATGAGGGCCAATATATTTTTTAATCTAATACAGAAAGTTTATAAATATATGAGTAAAATGAAGTACACTTACTATTTCTGGTAAGATAAGTCCTATGTATTCAATGGGTCTGGTCTTGTTCTCAGTTCTGTTGTGTCTGTGAGGTAATTATGTTGGAAGCCAATTTATCTTCTTGTGGTATATTCCATTTCAGAACATATTGTATTTAAATGAATGGTTAGTGTGTTACATATATGGGTTACATTTCTTATGTATTACTATATATAATGCGTTTGTGTGCTGCTTTTTGAATTTGTTAAATGTTCCTATATTATGATATAACAATCAAACATACCCCCCCACCCCCCCCACAGCTTTTTAGGTAGTGGTACTGTTCTCCGAACATGTCCGCGAACATTAAATAAGTTTGCGGACATCAAGTTCATAAGAAGAGATCTAGTCAGTTCCATATGACATGTATATAAAGTCAAAGTCATTATTGTTAAGTTGTGCTACTAAAAAACTATGAAATTCAGTGAAAAAACGTTGTTAAAAGGACGTTATGGTTAAGTTGCGCTACTAAAAATCTATGAAATTCAGTGAAAAATACTTTGTTAAAGGGAGGTTATGGTTAAGTTGCGCTACTAAAAACCTATGAAATTCAGTGAAAAAACTTTTGTTAAAGGGACGTTATGGTTCCAAGTAAAACCGAAAAACCCTTGAAATTCGCCAGTTATGGTAAGCTAAGCAACCATAACTCGCGCCACCACCGTGCACTGCTAAGACTAACACCCAGGACATCAAAGATGACATCACAAATGTCATTGATGACATCACTGATGACATCACATGTGTATGTACTTCTCATGAAAAATGTGTAGAAGGGATTCTTATTATGTTGCGAAAAAAGTGTCAAGAATCATTGCAAGAAATATACCCTAATAAGTGCATTGAACGATGCATTGATATAAATAGCATCCTATTATGGGGTTCTATCTAGTATACTAAGCTACTCATACAGAAACATAACATTGTGTGCAGCGTACAAGATGAAGGTATGATATTCGTAATGTTAATATGTTGAATAATGAAATGATAATTGTTTTCTTAATAGATTTTTGTGTACTGTGAAATATGTAATAAGTAGCTAATAAATCCCATGTATTACATAATTGCATTACTATAGACAAAACACAAAGACACAAGAACACATACCAATATGGGTATATACAGGGAAAGTGAAGTTAGCAAAAAAGCACAAGTAGTAGCAGAAACAATTCATAACTTAACTGATTAGATTCATGCAAATAAATGATTGCTCTGTTTCAAAGCTGCGATCTACCCTATGTATATGTATCACTTGATGTGATTGGACCCTAAGGAAAGTAGTGTGAGTACAATGTATACAAATATGACCATATACAGGGAAAGTACAGCCATAAAAAAAACAACAGAACTATCAGAAAGTGCTCCTAAGTCTAGTGATTATCTTTATGCACAAAAAGGATTGCTGTCTTTCAAGCTTGTGTTTTCCCATATGTATATGTTTCATATGATGTGACTGTACTCTAAGGGAATTACTGTAAGAACCTACTAGAAGGATATGTCTACAAATAAAATAAAATTCTTAGTTTCTGACTGTGACTGAAGAAAACCATGTGGACTAGATATGTCAGCAAAAGAAAAAATAGTGAGCCAGACATGTGATGTCATCAATGACATTTGTGATGTCATCTTTGATGTCCTGGGTGTTAGTCTTAGCAGTGCACGGTGGTGGCGCGAGTTATGGTTGCTTAGCTTACCATAACTGGCGAATTTCAAGGGTTTTTCGGTTTTACTTGGAACCATAACGTCCCTTTAACAAAGTTTTTTCACTGAATTTCATAGGTTTTTAGTAGCGCAACTTAACCATAACGTCCCTTTAACAAAGCTTTTTTCACTGAATATATATATATATATATGGGTTTTGGGGGGTTTGGCGTTGGGTGGGGGGGTTGTGTGGGGTTTCCCCCCACTTATATGTTACAATTGACCTTCACAATTCGGTCAATTGTAATTCGAACAGTTGTAAAACGAACAATTCATATACAACCCAACTCACACAGAGGAGAACTGAAGAACAGGAAGACCTTAAAGTCCAGCTCGGTCCAGAATCCAAATCTACTGTGTGGAGTTTCTACAGAGCAAACAAGCAAGGGCCACATGGTGCCAGCTGAACTCTGTGCAAGAAGAGCATCTGCCGAGGGAAGTGTTTGGCATCTCATCTCCGAGGTCCCATTTAAGGCAACACCACCCATGTGTTTGGGGAGAATTGACAGAGCATCATCAGCAGGTCCCTGTTCTCCTGAGCCACTGACCACAATTCCACACCCATACCATTACCATTGGGAGTCTAACTGACTAATTAAGCAAGCAATGACAAGATTGTGCCCCAATTCCCCAGCCTATCACTGAGCCATTCCGGTTAAAAGGTTTCACAAAAATATAAGGGAGTGTGATTACTAACCATCAATTGTCAAATACATTAATATATTTCTATTAATACGCCAGACCTTACATGTATCTAAGTTCAAATGTGGGCTATGTGAACAGCTCATCCATCTGGCCACTTCAGACCATTTGGCCAACTTTCTTTGTCTCCCTATGTTAGCTTCAATGCCAAGAGAATATAACCAGACACTAAAACAAAACACAGTAAAGCCAGTGTCTAGAACCCCCTTATAGGATGTTTTCATTTTTTTCCTGGGCCATTTCAATTTCTTGCCTGCAGCTATGACACTAATCGTGCAGCTTTCTCACAATAGGAAAACATATGTTCACACTTAAAAGGTTCAGGTTCGGATTTCTTCTCATTTATTTATTTGTGTGAATGTTTGTATTCTTGCTGCCAAACATTGTGAAAGGATACATAGAACACATAACAGCGTAGGCTTTCTAGCATTACAGTGATGCATAAAAGGTTCACTATTTGGTTTATAGCATGTTGTGCGTTTGGGTGTGTTAGCCCCTGGAAGAGTCTCACTTACATCGTGAGAACTGGTGTAGATGAAGACGTCTCATATCAGGAGGATGGTAGAACGTTGCTGCCTATACAGAGTGTCCTGTACAACATGAGCATTTTATGTGGTAAATGGTTATGTAAATTAGTAAGTTTGGATTTTCTGACCTCGGTGGGTACCGGATGGAACATGCCACGCGTCTAGCGCAGTAGACTCTGATTGGGCCCCATGCACAGCTGAAATCCCATGTGCATCACGAGGATAGGTGGTTCATCTGTGTCATGAGGGTTGACTGAGCCCTGGATAGAATCGCAAGTGCATCTCAAGGGTTAGTGGCAGTAGCCCTGACTAAAATTCCATGTTCAGCACATGGGTTGGGTGTTGCTTCCATGGACAGAATCATATGTGCATCACCTGGGATAGGGTGGCTTGCCCTGGGTGAAATTGCACGAGCATCATATGTTTATAATTGTAACCTTGCATGGAGTTGCCTGTGCATCACATGGGTTGGGTGATTTTGGCCTTGATGAAGTGTCATGCAATTCTCAGGGGTCGGATGTCATAGCCGCAGATAAAGGACTGACGTCACCTGGATCCTCACATTCCACAAGTTGGATGCTGTCCCCTCTGGCAGAGGCTTGTGTCAGTCATGCAGGGTGGGTATTTAGCCATTAGGCGAAGTCTCACGCAAATCAGATGTGGGTGGGAGCAGTCTCGGCTAGACTCTTATTGTACATTACACATGTTGGATGTCATCATCTAAGGAGTTGCCAATCAGCAAGCCTTTTTGAAGCAGCAGGTTTTCAGCAGTCTTCTAAAAGGCAGCAGGTGCTCGATGGCGCTGGTGGGCAGTAGCCCTAACTTCCAGGGCCGAGGAGCACCGACCCTTAAGCATAGGCCACCAGATGTGGTTGTCTTGTCTGTTCAGCCTTCGCTAGTATCATGGCCATGGCTTGCACTGCATGTAGACTTTAACTTTGGGGATTTTCAGGTGCTGCGCTTTGTAATATGCATTTAAAGTTAATATATCCTTTAATAGAGTGCCTGTGCACTTGATGAAATGTTGATATTTAATCCCAATGTCCAATTTCAATGTCTTTACAGTGTTTTATATGAAAACACACAGGGTTGTGTCTTAGCGCCACTCGATCTGCGGCAGTGAGCCACCATATATTAGCTGAACTTTGGGCCTGCAACGCACATGATGCAATATATTGGAAAGGCAATGACCTCCATTTTCTATGTACGGTATGGTATTTTCCCAACTTCAATATTCGTCCATTACTTTGGAAACGCATATTTCATGTATTAATGCCATGGTTGTGTAGTCAGAAAAACAATCTCAAAATATGTCAGCATATAGTGCACAGGAAACCTCAGACTGACTCTTAATATTGGAGTTGCAAGAAGCCGAAGATATTGCTGTTTTACCAACAATCCATTCGTCTTCTCAGGAGCTTCACAATAAAGTTTTGAGTTTCACGGGCTTGGTGTTTCTGGGATATTAATGGTCCCTGTTGTGTTGTCCTGCTGTGTGGCCAGCTACTTGAACTCTATGGGAAATGACGAAGATGGCCGCTCAGCATCCCGCAGGTGGTGGTGCCTGTGGCTGTGCCTCTCGCATGGTTTCCCGCTGCCGCTGAGCCTGTTCATTGGAGCGGAGGGAGAGCTCAGCGCCGCTGCTGGAATCTCATGGCTGCCATTGTTGCATCGGTGCACTAACACTGGGTCCTTATGGCTGGATTTGCTCTTCAGGAGACGCTGGAGCACCTGCTTGTCGGAACGCTCCTTCCGGAAGTCGTCTTCGTAGACTTTAAGCTGCCAAGGAGAGTCAAAAGATATAAAGTCAAACCTCACCTATCATCAGATGCAATTTGGAAATTTGAAAAGTATAACAACTTTAATGCGCATTCAGAAATATTCAAATACAGTCACATTTGTCATTATTGTGACTGATCTGAAACCCCCCCTGCGGCATCAACAGCAGATACATTTTTAAATACATTTTTGCAAATATTTTATTAACCATTTTAGAGTATAAAAACATAATCACAACATTGTTGCTTACCACAAGCAGCTGCACCAGTCAGTAAATAGTGCAGATTAGAATCGTATTTCTAGAAACATCTGCTCCGAAAGACAGAAAAGTAAATCACAGAAAACAGCTTATGTTAGAGGTGGTACAGGCTTTAATACTCTCCAGATTAGACTACCTCACTCTGCAATGATGGGTCTCCCAAGAAGCAAACTGGTACCACTCTAGCCCATCCTGTAGATGAGCAGCCACATGCCTCTGCAGGAAGTCCCGCCCCCTATAACATATATGCTGGGAGCCTGAAATCGTAGCATGTTTGACACCGGCAGTTGTGACCATTCCGCTGTGAATATTCGAGAAAAGGTACCCGTTGAGAATGCCATATCAAATGTATTCCCCAAGAGGAGACAATCTAATGGTGGAGCTCTCCTAGGGGATATGAAAATGAGAGAAAGAGGAGCTGGTGACATCACAAGAGGTGAGCGTAGCGCACTGAGAAGACTGGCTGAACAAGATGTATGGACCTTATAGAAGCTGATGATGAAATAAAGAATTGAGCAAATATTCATATGCGAAAAGGAGCACTTCAGAAAATCTAAGCCATTTCATAACTGTACAGATGAAGCAACGCAAGCAGACTAAGCGATCATAGAAGCTGGCTATACGTAGTGAATAGACTGCAGGCGGAGCCGCCATTATATAGAAGCTGGACATCAGTGTCACAAATTTAGTAAGTTCAAACCCATGGAAAAGAAGGGCCGAAAGCTGTGTCGCAGCAAAGAATTAGCTGGTATCATGGAAGTAGCGAGAAGGGCTGTTTGGCCAGGTGTCAGGGCTGAAGCAGCCAAGACTGGTTATCTATTCTTGAAGGCAGTAACCGTGAGATGCTGAATCATCCCTTGTTAAGGTGCAAAGAAAGAACACCATGAGTGGCGAGTTTTATTCATTCAAGACAATTAAATGCTGCAAAATGGGCCGAATTGTGATCTCCTGTCATGTGAGTCAAGGATAAAAAAAGGAGTTGGACATGCAGTTCTGGTACTAAAATAGCGCGTGCTCGCAATCCCTTTTATTCCCAGAAACGATAATACACTGCAAGACCAAGTTCAAAGAGAATCTTCACGACAGAAGACATGGGTGATGAGACGTTGGGCTAATTGGATGGGGAGGTAAAGTCAAGTCCTCCTCCTGAGTATGAGCTTACGTACTGCTAGTGAGCCGACTGTTCCAGACTGCCAAGAGCGAGCCAACCAATTGTAGAAGGACATATAAAGCAAGGCCTTATCATTTGAGATCCAATCATATACTGTGTATATAATAATGATGAAGAATGACTTGCAATAGAGGTGGGCATAAGTAGTCCACCTGACAGTAGATGTCCAATCACAACCCAACCCCTTTTAGAAAGTATACTTAGATGTTCCCCTTGAGCGTATCATAACTCTTAGGTTTTTCTTAGTTTGCCACAAAGTATGACATCACGTATGACAAATGTTTGCTATAAAAGTGTAATTCTTTATGAAATGCTTTGAGAACGCTTGTGGGACGTCCGTTGATGTCCGTTGTAACTCCCGGTTTTAGGTAATTGATGTTAAAACAGAAAAACACTTTGCCATCTTCCTGAGTTGGTTCGATTATTTGGTGTCTGAGTTATTCTGCATCCCATCCAATGCATGTGTGCTACCAAAAGGGCTCTAACGCTCAATCCCATCTGCAGCAGCACAGCTCATATTTGGTACAGGCCGCTGTGTACGCATAATGCCAAAACTGATCTCCTTACACTGGCTCTCCACCAGAGCCAGCTTCGTCTTTAAAGCTGTCTGCATGACCGGCAAAGCCATACACCAACATTCTAACCCTCACCGTCACTGGCAGTGTGCAAGATCAGGACTCCAAAGGGCTGCTTTTTTTAATAGTTCTTCAGCTCAGAGAGCAACATACCCTGAATCGGTCTCAACCTGTTCTACAATTTGGAATGCTGCATTTCCTTGTTGGAGACTAACCCCAGATCTTAGCATGTTCCTCCTGAGGAAATACCTCATCAAGTAATTGTGAGATTCCGAAGGTATATGTTGCAAAGATGCCTTCATAACACCATGCTTAATTATAGGTCATCATAGTTACCAATTCAATTGGTTTGATGCATACAAGCGAGATTATATGCATATGAATAATGGGTGTCAAGGCTTCGATCGTACAACTAGTCTGTTGAGCTACTGTGCATGACTTGCGTCCTACCTACTTCATAGCTCAGCCATTTACCAAATGTTTGTATGTGACATCTCCTTCTCTTGAAGTCTTAAGGATAAGGCGATTGAGGATATGATTATTTAAGCAGGGAAGAGGAAAGTCATGATGGCCTTTGCTAAAAAAGGAGATGTCTCCAATATAACACAAGTGCACTGGTAAGGATTTCACTAGTGAGGCTAAGCCGGATGGTCGCCTACATGCCTTATTTTAAGTGTCGGGACAACCATAGAAAAGGATTAAGAGGATCTTAATGTGCGGGCAGGGAAGCAGTACAGGAGCTTCTGCTGGGTAAAAAGAGGCCCTCATCATGGAGTGCCCTGTGGGACATGCAGAGTATCTTAAAGTTGATGTGCTGGTACACATGGAGCCAGTGCAGTTAGTTAAGCACAAGGGAGACAGGATCAAACATTCTCAATCTCAATAATAGATGAGTCGCAGCATTATGCAGTCTCTGCAGCCTAGTAAGAAGGTATTTGTGTAGGAGGAGGTATGTGCTATTAAGGTAGTTTTGGACAGGACAAAGGCAAATGTTGCATGCACTCTGCTGGGAAACCTTGAGTAGGGAAATGGTCTTTAAGGTATAAAAACAACTCTGCACGATTACACTTTCTAATGGGATCATATTAAGATGTGGCATCCAGTAGGATGCCCAACCTTTTCCCCAATGGAGCAGGAGAGGAGCAAGGGGCCAGTGTTAGGGCCAACGATTAAATGGACATTGTTCTGTTTGATTCTCTATGACCATAATCTCTGCCTTTGTTGAAGTTATTTTTCGACTGTTGGCTTGCATGCAGCTGCAAATGTCTGCCAAACAATCCGAGAAGCTGTTTTGTGCAGTGGGGTCATAAGGACTATATTTAAAGATGAATTTTGTGTCATCCACATAGTTATAAGTGGTGGCACCAAATGATTTAATAAGTCATAGATGGGGGCTGCTACACATGTTGAGCAATAACCTGGAAAGTGTTGAGCCCTGAGGGACTCCACAGCCGATCACCTATATCTTTGGCTGAAACAGGCGTATTGTTACCATTTGTTCTGTGTCAGGAATGAAGGGAGTGAATCAATTTCAGGACAGCATGACCAATGTTCAGTCTTGCTAGGCGGGAGAGCAGCATTCTATGGTATACCATGTCAAAAGCGACAGAGACATGTACATTGGTGCCCAGAGCAGCCAGATCTGCATGCCATTTAAATCATCTAAAATGGAGGTGATAGTTAACTTTATTCCATGCAAAGGCGTAAACCCTGCTTGATGGGGTGGTCCATTACTCCATTACATTCTACAAAGGTGTGCAGTTGTTGTCCTACTGCTCTTTCTATGGTGTTAGCCAAAGAGAAGAGGTCGGAAAGTTAGATAGATCCAGAGAGTCTGTAAAAGGCTGCTTTAACAGAGGGGCAAATGCTGTGAACTAATGGCTCCTGAATAGACTGTGCCTAATAGCACACAGAGGGGCACAGGGAAAAACAGAGAACCAAGGAAAGAGGCGTAACAGGGTTTATGGCCAGCTTCCTAAGAATTGTAGGGGAAAGGTTTCATAAGGGGAGCCTGAGGAAAACCTCTGGTGTATGCCAGTTTGATAAAACACTGGTAATATCCGATGTTGTTTTATTTTTATTGTTATAGAGGGCATAAGCACCTCCTGGGAGACTTCCTGACATAGAAGAACACACACAAACTGACAGTGGCAATTTGGCTGCCGTAGTTTGAGGCCTATCTTAGAAGGCAAATTGAAAGCAAAGTGTATTTAAAGATTTTCGGGATTTACCACAATCCCTCTCCTCCCATAGATGTAATGGGAGTTTATTCTAAAGTTGTGCTGTGCAGAAAGCAGAATAACCGACACCTCGTCTTTGAAGGCACATTTCTGGTATACAGAATGGATAGAACTTCGCTGAGCATAAACAAATCTGACGTTTGCCACCATAAAGGCCAGTCCTCTTTCATAGAAGGCTGTATGTGCTATGCACAGGGCATTCCATTCTATCCATTCTATCCAGGCCCTCTGGCAAATCAGAAGGAGGACTAGGATAACAATGGGTCATGGTAGATACATATTTATTCTAATTAAAAGGAAAATGCCTAACTGACCCTACCACTATGAGTGAAATTCCCTACTTTATAAAAACAAAAGCTAAGGGTGCTCGTCATAGACCAATATAAAGAGTCCGGAGTCCAAAGGCCTACGTTCCTAACTGGCCCCAACACTTTAGAAAAAACCTATCTAAAAAGAAAAGGAGGCTTGCAGAACAACCTTGGCATGTGCTTCTGCCAGGCCCGGCTCTTGGAGCACTTCTCTCAGTCGCAAAGTTCGATTAGGAAAGCCCTACACGTGTTCACTTACAATGTGAGTATTTTTATACAGTTCTTGCTTTCCCCTCCAATTCTTCTTGTTTTTTCTCATTTGTGGTTTATGACTGGCTAAATTCCTTCAGGATCAATTTAGCATTTATTTCCATGCTCCACTCTGCTATATCTGATACTCTTGATGTTCTTGCCCCTGTCATGAGGATCCGCTTGACGCCCAAAGCCAAGTGCAACTCCTAGTACGACTCAGACCTTGCCACCCTTAAACGCAAGTGCAGGGTGGCTGAGAGGAAATGGCGTGCTTCTGGTGCATCCTCTGACAAACTGGCCTGCCGCCTGCTCCAAAGGCAATACCAGCTCTCTGTCCGCACCAAGAAGAGAGCACACATCCAAGAGCGCATCTCTGTGGCATCCAACAACTCTGCCGAACTCTTTAAAATCTGCAAGGAGCTGGCCAATCCTGCTGCAGTCTCTACCTCTCCTGTCCCCTCCCAGGACCTGGCTTCTCATTTCATCTCTAAAACTCAGGACATCCTGTCCTCTCTCCCTTCCTCTCCCCCTCCTTCCTCTACTCTCTGCTCCTCCTTTGGCCCCCTTGTGGTCCCTTCTCCTCCCTCCTTCTCTGCCTTTCCCCTGTTCTTCCCTGATGAGGTTTCTAGATAAGTCTGATCTATGAAAGTCTTGTCAAAATAGGTTCTCCCCTGTTCCTGCAAAACCATCAAGGACCACATTGACAACCTCGCCCCTGCTCTGGCTGATTTCTGCAACCACTCCTTCACCACTGGCGTCTTCCCTTCTATCCTTAAGCACTCTCTTGTGCACCCCCTTCTTAAGAAACCCTCAGCGGACCCCTCCTCCCACTCCCTCAGGGTCAGTCGTTTCTCCAAGCAACGAGTTGGTGGCAGATCTATTTCTTAGGCTGGGGCCTCCCTCTGTAACAGCCTCCCCGCCTCTCTGAAACTTGAGGAGAACCATCTCCGGTTCCCGGAAGCAACTCAAGACATTCCTCTTTGCTTCTGCTTTCTCTCTTCTCCCCTGCTGAATTCCTGGCTGAAACTGAAACTGGACTGGTCACCTGGCTACCCACTGATCTCTGGCCCAGGTCCCCTCCCAACCAGTTGCACACCTGCACTGCCCCCCTGGCAAACCATTGCACCTGGGGTCTGTTTTTTGTACCCCTAGAGTCCCCCTACCAGCACTTGGACACCTGCTGTCTGCGCTTACCTTCAGTCTTCCCTTTGTTCACTGTTGTGAAGTTGTTGATTTGTTCTCTTGTTATAATTGCTATAAATGGGGAAGGGGATACATCATGCAATGCTAGAGGCTATGGAGTCGCTGCTGCCTAGTTCTGATGATGTCATAGAGCATTTAGCTGCTTGTCCAGTCCCCAGCGTTCTAGGTTTGTCAGTTGGCGAGTGTCCCTTGTTCACATCAGATGTTACTGGTGGTGCTGGGGGTCTTTTACCCGTTTACCTAATAAACTCCACGTTATAAAGACTTACCTGTTTCCACGAGTGCCTACATAACATTGGCGACGAGGATGGGATGTGGAATGGAGATCTGAAGACCCCCAGCAGAGTCATCCAGAAGCGAGCGCCGCTCCGCCTTCCCCTGGCGTTGTAGCGGCGGCCTCAAACCAAGTGTTCCCAACCCTTGGTCTCCCGTGAGACTGTGGCTGCTCCGCCAACCATAGCTTGGTAGCGGCCACCCCGTTCAGCTGCATCATCAAGCCTGCCTGCCAAGTAAGTGCTGCCGCGCTGCGCTGATCCCCATCCCACGGGCCCAGCGAACGCTCGCCGCGTTACTTTTCCCCGGCTCTCTGCTGTAATGCGCACGGCGGGGCGCTCCTGTGAGGATTGAAGCGGGCTTGTTTTGTCGTTTGGCCGCCCACACCCGATCGTCTCCTGCGGTGAAGACATACGCGCATCCTGGAAGGTGGGAGGGAGCTGCGCCTGAGCCAAGAGGGAGAATTACCGTACACACGGTAATAGAAGCGCAGCAAGATGTAGGCAGAGGCTCATGCAGTGATATTAGCGCAGTGGGAAAGTGAAGAACTGACACTCCACCCGCTTATACTGCGAGGAACAGTGAGAATTAAATAAAAATGTGTTTGATATTGAAGGCGCATGAGTGGACACCTTAAAGAGGGGAGAAGAAACCTTGACAAATCTTACAAAACAGAGCCACAAAAAGGGATCAAGGGTGTTTATTGAAAAAAAATGAAAGTGAATTTGGAGGCACATTGCTGAAAGTTTGGGCACGTTCCTTCTCTAACACAGCAACTTGTGGGGCCATCAGCCGTATCCACGTTGAACAAGGAAGGGAGAGAAAACTTCGAGGAGGAGGCGGTGCACGCAGAATCCAGTCCAGAAATACAGTGTAAAAAGGGGGCAAAAGTTCATGTAGACTGTCACAAGGAGTGTATCCATCCACTTGCCAGAGTGAATTGAAGAATAAGGTGCAAAACCAAGAGCAAAGGTGACAAAAGTTCACGTGAAATACCCCAAGGAGAATAGTTATTTACATCCCGGAGTAAATTGAAGAGGAATACAGTCAGGCCTACAAAGCAGTCAAAACCTAGGAGCGTGGCAGGTCACCCTGGAATAGCAGGTCCCCCAATAAACCAAAAACCAGTGCAGAGGACAGAAAGAAAAGAGGACAGACTATGTTTTCGATGTGCGAGTAGTACGCATTTTGCTTCATCCGTTGTGTGCCCTGGCCGTAAAGCGACATGTGCAAAGTGTAAGGAGAAGGGTCATTTTGCCAACTGCTGTAAGAACTACCAATTTGGTCAATACAGCCAAAAGAAGGTTCTGTACATCAATGAGGAAGAAGATGGAAGATCGTCAGAGGAGGAAGTGATAATTCCAATGCAGAATGTCATTGTTAATACCACTGCGAGCGACCGTATGCGGTTGTGAATGTGAATGGTCATGAAGTTTCCATGATGGCTGATTCTGGCTCAAAGATTACGCTAGTATCCAGAAGTGTATTTGAGAAGCAGCTGTGCGGGGTGGTAGCCCAATTAAGTGAACCGGATATCAATCCCGGAGGGTATAATCAGGACAGGATTGAGTTACTGGGATATGTATGGTGTGAATTCGAGTTCAAAGGAAGGAGGTGTAGAGGAAAAGTATATGTTACCAAGAAAGGGCAATCATTGCTCGGGTGGAGAGAACAGAAGAGTTTGGGGCATTCGATTAGATCCCAATCACCCCGAGCAAGTGCTTCAAGTGTCTTTGCCGTGCGATAAGACAAACAAGTATGTGACAGACCATAATGGTGTCTTTGAGAAAGGTTTGGGAAAGGTGAAGGGATTTCAACACCAAATTGTTCTAAAAAGAGGTAGTGTGCCTGTTATTGCTAAACTCAAGCCGGTACCTTTCTCTTTGAGAGAAGGTGTCAAAAATGAGCTAATAAAATTACTACAGGTCGGTGTGAATGAGAGAGCAGGAGGTGTCGAATGGGTTTCACCGGTTGTAGTGGTAAAAAAAAGTTCTGGTGATCTGAGATTATGCATTGACATGCGTGAGCTCAACAAGTGTGTGATGGTTGACAGACACCCCTTGCCAAACATGGGTGAGATGTTAACCATGGTGGGCCATGGGAAGATATTTTTAAAACTTGATATGGCGTCGGCATACCACCAGGTTGAGCTGACGGAAGAATGTAGAAAGGTTACGGCTTTTATAACGCACAAGGGTGTATTTCAATTCAGAAGAATGCTGTTTGGTTTGGCGTCAGCTTCATCAGTGTTCCAAAAGATTATGGATCGGTTGCTTGGGTCTGTAAAGGGAGTGTTTTGCTTCCAAGATGATGTGCTGATATGTGGTGAGACGTTGGAGGAACATGACAGGAGCTTGAATGTTGTGTTGAAAATCTTTGAAGAGAGAGGCATTAATTTAAGGGAAGAGAAGTGCGAGTTTGCGGTATTGAAGGTGGATTATCTGGGTCACGAAATGTCATCTGAGGGGGTGAAACCCAAGGAAAGCATCATTAACTCGATAAAGGAAATCGAGAAACCCACAACAAAAAGTGAACTTCGCTCATTTTTAGGTATGACAGAGTTTTATCAAAAATTTGTGGAAAACTATGCAACGAAGGTTCTTGAAATGAGGAAAATCTTAAGGAAACGTGCTGATTTCATATGGAGTCGCGAGTGTGATGTAGAATTTTCTAGAATCAAAGAGGAAATAGATATGGCAAAACCTTTGGGATGTTTTGATACAAGAAAAATGACTATCATTACGGTAGATGCAAGTGAGGGCGGCCTGGGAGCTGTTTTGGCACAGAAACAAGATGATGGATCGGAAGTTATAATAGCACATGCTTCACGTGGCCTAAAAGGGGCAGAAGTACGTTATTCAGTTCTTGAAAAGCTCTAGCATGTTATTGGGCTGTAGAGCGATTTTAAAATTTTGTCTGGGGTGTGGAATTTGTGATCCGGACGGATCACAAACCCTTGAAGGTCATTTTTGAGACGAAGGGGCTGGACAAGATTTCACGAAGAGTGGCTGGATGGGTCACCATGTTGCAAGCCCATAAGTTTGTTATGGAAGTGATTCCTGGAAGAGAGAACACCTTGGCGGACAATTTATCTAGAGTAAAGGTTAGTTCCCAGGATAGGATCGAAGATGATAACATGGAGATGGTGTTTGTGAGTACAGAAGGCATTGTATCCAAGCAAGAGTGGTTGGATGAGATAAACAGAGATGTCATTTTGAGCAAGGTGATATCGTATGTGGTCTCTACTGTTTGGCCAAATAAATCAGCCTTATTGGAGGAAGAAATACCTTTCTGGGAGGTGAAGGATGAATTATCTGTTTCGGATGAGATATTGTTCAGGTGGGAGAGGGCAGTAGCACCAGTGGGCATTCGAGGGAAGATTATCGATCTGGCGCACAGTGGACATATTGGCATCGCAAAGACAAAAGGGATATTGAGAACAGATTACTGGTGGCCAGGCTTTGATAAAGAAGTTGAAGCTTGGTTGAGCGAGTGCCAATTTTGCATAAGAAGTGGGAAGGGTGTAGAGGGCAAGAAGCAACCTTTGATTGATGTTGGTGTTCCGTCTAAGATTTGGTGTGATGTAGCTATGGACATATTAGGACCTGTCGATCTGGGATATGGTCGGGGAAGGTTTGTGGTTCTAGTTGTCGATTTGTTCTCTAGGTGGGTAGATTTCAAAGTTGTGAGAGAAATATCAGGAGAAAGTATGGTTACAGCTTTGCAAGAGATCTTTGCAAGTGAGGGTCTCCCAGGAAGTATTCTTACAGACAATGGGACGCAATTTACTGGTGGATGTCTTCCCAAGTATTTGGAAAAATGTGGTGTGAGCCATTAGAGGGCAGCTCTTTATCATCCTGAAACCAATGGAGTAGTTGAGAGGTTGAACAGATGTGTGATGGAGAGCATTCGCATGGGGGAAGAGTGTGGGTTTGACAAATTGGCGACTATTCAAAATAGGATATGGGCATTGCGCATGGCACCTCACACTACCACCGGTTTGTGTCCGTTCGAACTGAGAGGTCGAAAACCTTACTCCATGGCATGTCTGCCGTGGTTAGGCAGGAGCAGGGAATCTGATGTGGTCATTGATGAGGTGAGGAGGTCTCTCAAGAAGAAGAATAGTGAGTGGGTCATGCGTGAAAATAAAAGGAAAGGAAGGAAGGAATTGCGTGTGGAGTGCGGTGACTGGGTGAGGATTAAGAAAGGAGTGGTGAGAAAGAAAGGTGATCTGTTGTATTCTGACCCAGTTAGAGTTGTGGCTGTCCTGAAGGGTGCAGTGCGTGTA
This sequence comes from Ambystoma mexicanum, assembly GCF_040938575.1. Taxonomy (NCBI): domain Eukaryota; kingdom Metazoa; phylum Chordata; class Amphibia; order Caudata; family Ambystomatidae; genus Ambystoma; species Ambystoma mexicanum. The sequence continues at coordinate 1,273,469,153 of NC_090924.1, forward strand.
GCTGGCGGTCAGGTTTGGAATAAGGACCGTATCGCTACTGTAAAAAGATGTCATGTGTAAAATGAAAAGAGGTGGTGAAAAACTTTAATGAAAAAGAGGGAGATGTGTTGTGAAGTTGTTGATTTGTTCTCTTGTTATAATTGCTATCAATGGCGAAGGGGAGACATCATGCAATGCTAGAGGCTATGGAGTTTCGCTGCCTAGTTCTGATGAGGTCAGAGCATTTAGCTGCTTGTCCAGTCCCCAGCGTTCTATGTTTGTCAGTTGGAGAGGGTCCCTTGTTCACATCAGATGTTACTGGTGGTGCTGGGGGTCTTTTACCTGTTTACCTAATAAACTCCACGCCACGTTATAAAGACTTACCTGTTTCCACGAGTGCCTACATAACATTCACCCTCCCTTGCCTCGTCGTGCCTTAAAACACTTGTGTATAGGCGTGTTATAAATGCCATATCATATCATACCAGTAGTAAAAATCCCTCCAGGATTACTTTTGCAAGTATTCTCCTTGATTCCACCTCCTATGGCACTGGGACTCTCCAAAGATCTGTGACTCTGTAGTGGGTTGTGGTATCTTCAATTCAAACACTGACACATTTGTTGGCTTCCCCATCAGGATACAAATCACACATATTGCTTTGACTGTGGCCCACAAGATGTGTGTCTGTATATATCTCTCACTTTTGGATGTTGATCTCATCTTCCTCACCCTTGATAAATAGTACTTGAGTTTCTTTCACTCCCTTTACATGGGGCTATATGCCTGTTCTATGCTTTCAGGTTTTCACTCTCACAGTGTCTTCTCTGGCCCTGACAAGCGATATTAACAACACTTTATCCCAGGTTACCATGGTTGTGTCGGTTTCCAAGTGTATTGTAACGGGAATGGTTTCGGAAAGTTCTGACCCCACGCCGTGCTGCTTTCGCTGGCATCCTCATGGCAGGAGCGCTCATCTCCCTGTTCTTGCTCATCCCACTTGGAACTGCACTCACTGTGTGGAGCTCGGAGTCTCTGGCTCCTGGCTTGTGTCTGATTTTGGCATCTGTTCCTGGGTGCCCAGCCCACCACCGATTTCAAGTGGTCGCTCCATCAGAAAGGACGGGTTTCGTTCCTCCTAGACCTAGACTCCCCTCCTTCTCACAGCCTATGGCACGGTTAGCACACCAGCTTCTTAGCCTCCAGCTAGCAGGCTTCCTTCCCGCTGGCTTCCCAGTTGTGCATTACTCTGCCCCTCTGGGGACAAGTTTCCAGAGGCTCGCCTCGCCGTTCCATGGACTCTCCATCCCACGTAGGAGTCGCGCACAGTTTCCCCAGTCCCTCTCGATTCACAGATATTATTTTGTGCACATATGTCATCACAATTAGAAAAGGCATGTCCTTCATTTATGGCACCTCCCAGATAACAGTCAGCATTTTCTGAATAGGGAGGAAGAAGGATTGATGGTACTTGAAGGAAAGCACTGAGAATAGTCAGTATTTTCCCATCCCATGTATGCAGATAAGGTACTTCTTTCAGGGAGGTCCTCATTGGACCGGGAGTCCTTGTCCCTGAAAGGGGAGTCATTGCCAGTGAGGTACCACTTACCCAGACTCCTAGAGAGGGTCTTGCAGAGTGGGCACTCCACCCTAGCCTCAGATGGGGTGGCTTCCCTCTGGGGAGAAGTGACATATTTTCCAGATTCATCACAGTCCCTAAGGGCAACCAGTGTAGGCAGAACAATATTGGTGTTACATGACAAAATGTCCTTAGTCTTGGGAGCATTTGAGCAGTCATATTCTGCATTCTCTACAGTCTTTGAATTAAGATTTTCTTTTTATATTAAAAATTGATTGTTGTTCATATAGTTGCAAATGTGAACACCCATTGACTGTGTAAGTGAAAGAAAAGAGGCCAATTAGACATGAAATAAAAAGAGCAACAATAAAAAGCACTACTCACCCCAGAGTCCACTGTTTGAAGCGGAGAAGAGAAAGGCACAACTCAAAATGCTGTGCCAATTAATTAGAATGGATTTATTTACTTATTTGTTTGAATTATTGTTTAGCGCTGGCCCCACTAAGAGGGCCTCGGAGTGCCTTACATGGTTCAAATATTGGAAAGGTGGGAGTTGAAAAAAGAAGTTACTAAATGTTTTCAGGAAATGATAGGAAGATTAGGATATACAAATGATAGCAGTGGAGGTGGGCAAACAAGTATGTTTCAATGCTCTTTCTGAAAGTGGTTATGGAGGATTCAGTGCGTATGTAGAGAGTTAGGGTGTTCCATGCCCTGAAGGCCCAGTGTGTAAATGCTTGCCTTTGTGTGCATGTGAGTTTGTAGAGTGGAATGTGTAGTATGCGTTGGCTGGCTTGTCTGGTATGGTGTTAAGGTAGGCCTAGATATCAATAATCAATGAAAACCAAATAATCAAATCAGCTCCAAGTGCACGAAAAAGCCCAGCTTTATTCCAATACAGTCAGTTGCCGGGAGAGCGTCCAAAGGACAATCTCACAATGGAGTTAGAAATAACAAGCTCTTAACCGTATAATGTGTCATACTGACGTCATGTTAGTAATCATTATAAAAAACCTCTACTCACTAATTTGATAGGACGATAGAGTATGCAACATATATTTCTCTATAGGTGGACCTTTTTAATATTGGGCCTTTCACAGCTACCAACTCCTAGAAGATACATCCTACTACAAATAATACAATGTATCTTACTTGATATTAGCTGGCACTCTACTACAAAAGTTGACAGAAGAACATAATTTAATTGACAAGTCGTTCATTCATCTGGCCTTGGACACAGTGATGCTGTGCCAAGTAACATGGTAGGGTGGAGAAGTGGGTGAACCGCCATAATCTCGTAAAAGTAATACTCCCAACTCGTTCCCATACTTGAAGTCCATCTACCATCCTGTTTGTGTCCTTCAGCATCTCATCCTGGTGTCTGGACGAGCAAGGGATGTGGCAGTTGCACTATCTAATTGGGCCTTTAATGAATGACCATTGTTGTGGTCATGTGGTGAGGGACGCTGTACTAAAATCATACAACCATTTATGGGGATTTTCCTACTGTTTTACATGTGTGCGCTTTCCTTCAGTGGCCATTTGGGGAACTGTATGTTCATTCATCGTGGGATCATTTGGCACGGTAGCTACCTGCATCTAGTATTCAGGAAATGTATGTGTGTTTCTCACTGCTACCAACTGCAAATGACTAACCTTACAATTGTATGCTGTGTGTTCTGGCAAACGTTATCTAGTGTAGTTTCGGCTCCTCAAGTAAACCTCCCTGCCTGTCCTTGGCGTTGCTCTGTTGTTTGGGCTTTGTGAGGCCTGGTAAACTGTAAGCTAAGCAATTTACATTTGGATGTGGCATTTCAGAATTGATGCCATGATAATTTTAGTCAGAGCAACGGCGCCACATCAGGTTTCTTTCTGCCATTTTAGTGCTCTTCATGTCTGTTTCATGTGTGCCCCATCTATGTGCCCTTGAACCTCTCACTTTGATACGTGTAAATCCCCTTGTGCCCTACTTGTCCTGCACAGCATTTCTATTTTTAATTGTGGCTGTGTGATCCTTTGTGTTTTGATGACAGTACACTAAACATTTTAGTTTGTATCGTCGTTCATAACTGGGAGCAGATGGGGTGGGGCATGGGCTGGTGCAGCTCTCGTCTCCATTAGCACACACCCCCCTCTGGTCAATTTATTGACCACCACTTAATTTCCCTCCAGCCTATGCATATTTTGGTTTCTATATTTTGAACACCTCCCTCAAGCTGCCCCCTTGCGCTACATATTCTTCTTGCCCACATGTCATGAAGCAACTTTACTTTACTTTTACTTCACGTCATTTACACCGCGCATCCTTGGAACCTTGGGCATTAGGGCGCAAACATAACAAAAACAGCCACATAAAACACAGACAGAGGAATCCTAATATAAAGCCAGAAAATATGAATCAGAGTGGGATCTATGCAAAGAGCCAGGTCTTCAGTTTTTTCTTGAAACTAGTAAGCAGTGCTCGATACCGCAGATCTGGAGGAAGAGCCTTCCAGGCTTCTGGGGCTGCAGTAGAAAAGGCTCCCATTTCCATCTTTTTAGTTTAGCTTCTGGGAATGTTCATTAGGTTCTGGGATCTGTATCTAAGGGCACGGCTATTCGATTTCTTCGAAATCAAGCCTTGAAGATAATTCGGCATTAAGCCAAGCCTGCCTTTCATGGTTATCGTTAATAACCGAAAGTGGATTCGGGATGCTACAGTGAGCCAGTGCAAGGACCTTCTTGCTTGAGAAACGTGATCGCAGCGGGTCAATCCGACTACTATTCTAAGAGCCCCGTTTTGCACCACTTGAAGTCTATTAATAGTATTTTTGCTAGATCAAATGAGAAGGTTGCCACAATAGTCCATCTTAGATCCCATAATGGCTCTAGCTAGGGTCCCAGCATTTGCTTGAGTGATAAAAGGGCGCAAATGAGCGAGCAGTTTAATAAAGTAGATTGCTGAGGAAACCAGACTTCTCACATGAGCTTGCATATCTAGATGTTGATCGAATACTACACCTAGAGTTTTCACTTTCTTCTGTGGCTTGATGATAACATTGCCAAGATGAAATTCAGAGTAACATGATCATAGATTGTGTACCAATCAACATTAATTCAGTTTTATCCCTGTTAAGGGCCAGGTTGTTTTCTATCATCCACTCTTCCACTAGGGAATACACTCTGTTGAGTTCCTCCTCATCACAAGAATGGGACCCTGACAAAGGGATGACACACTGCGTGTCGTCAGTGCAATTGGTGAACAGCACTCCCTCTTTTTCTAAGGTATTGAAAAACAGGGCAGTAAAGATGTTATAGATACAAGGGGACAAGCAGACCCCCTGGGACACTCCAAACGATACAGTCACAAGGTCTGCTATTGCCTCATCTATGTAAACACGGCTGATTCGGTTGCCAAGAAACGATATGGTCCATTGAATTGCTTCAGGTGAAAAGTCACCATCTCCTTCACAATTGTATAGTTGTTGGGGTCGTAAAGGGGCTCAAACAGTGCCTGAGACACCAATTGGCCTGTTGATGACGTGCATTTGATGAGGCTCATCTGTTTAGGTGTGGATATTGTGAGGGGTCAGGCATGAGAGACAGACACAAAGTGGTAGTATTCTCATTAACAGACATTTTATTAAATAGAAATAGGTTGGATAAACACCTCTCAAACCCTATCCTAAAGAAGAGTTTCCCTTCCCAGGAAACTAAAACTAAAGATCAGTCTGTATCAAGTCGTCATAAACTTAGAAACTGTCCGTGTGTCCAGATTTTAACTTCTCTTGTACTTTGTGCTTTGGTGGGTTTTAACTTCTCTTATAGTTTGGCAAATTGCCTGGTGTCCTCCTTTACCAGGAATCCTCCCATGAACTCTTTGGATCTCCTGGTACACTCCCCTGCCAGGTATCATGCAACAGTGATAAAAGTCTTTGTACAACTACAAGTGCCTGGCATATCTACCTGCCAGGACTACTTTCATATGCTTCCCAGATCCGCTGGTATACGCCACTGCCAGCTATCCTCTCATAATTATAGACTTTTCTTTACAGCTTTAGAGGATTGCCTGGTATACTCCTCTGCCAGGAATCCTTTTACGGGCTCTTCAGATTCCTTGGTATACTTCCCGGCCAGGTATCTTCCCACAGTTTTAAAGTTCTTATATTTATACAGTTTCAAAATCCCAGGTATATTTCTCTGCCAGGTATCCTGCTACAATGTTAGTGTCTTTATACAACATTGGTGGATTCCCTGGTATACTCCCCTGCAAGGAATCCTTGTCTGGCATCTTGCAGATTCCCTGATATACTTCCTTGTCAGGTATCTTTTACTAAATGTGAACTGCCTGGTGTGATCCTTTTCCCCTGACTTCTCCTTGGTTTCACTGTCTGCTATAACTCTGTGGTGTTTCAATAGGTTTACTTATCGGAATACTTGCTCCAGCTTTCCCCCATATTGACATCTAATACATAGGCATTTGTTCAGGTTTTGTTGCTGTCGGGATTCAAATATTCTTCCCTTTGGGCATTAATTTACATTGGGACTCATTCCGAGTAGGGCGGTAAGGGTTAACAGTCACCGGTAACGAGACCGGTGCCATTAAACCCTTACTGCCCTACTACGAGTTCCCTTTGCGGGTCCTTCCTTAACGCCTGCTAAAAGCAGGCGTCAAGGACGGAACCCGCAAAGGGACTCTGGGGTCAATAACGGTACCGTAATTTACGGTACCGTTATTGCCGCCTTCCCCTTTCCCATTGAGCCCTATGGGGGCTCAAATGGGAATGGGGAATGGCCCTGGTGAATGGGGAATTACCGGTCCCTCCGACCTCGGAATGGACCGGTAATGAATCCATTCACCAGGCCGGAGTTTGGACGAGTTCGGAGGCAGCCATGCCGCAAATAGCGGCGTGGTTACCTCCGAATTCGGAATGAGGCCCATTGTGTTGACTGTGTATCGGCATGCACCGGGGTCCCTAAGGGTTCTGGGAAGACTCACCGGTAGTTTGCGGCACCTCCGACTTCTGGTGTGCCTCTTCGGTGAAGCTTCCTTCTTGGGATGGCTTTCTACACAAACAGGACATGCAGCATTTCCTGCAGCTCTGCTTTCACTCGGTGACTTCCCTCTGTGACTAGGACTGAATAATGCTTCTTTCCGGCACAACCGTACCTCCAGGAGCTCTGCTGATGCTCCCAGCGCTTAGACGGTCCTTCAGGTGGGCCTACTGCCTCTCTCCTTCCTACACGCCATGCCAGTATGAGTGACTTGCGAGCTGCCACATGGATGGGCCCATTGACACTCTCTCTGCTTTCTGCGGCACGGTTCTCTCCCATGTTAGTGTGGATGCCATTTTTAAATGTCCCGTACAATTGTGGTTTAATCAAACAGCTAATCTGCACATTAGGTTTTGGGCTTTGCTTAGTCTGCATCAACTCATCTCTCCTCTTCTTCGTCTACGTACTTGAGGCTTTATGGGAGCTGAAGTCCATAGATGACATTTTATTTCTAAAATAATATTGTTCAAAAGTTTTAAATAGAGAAACATTAGAAACTGGAGATGCTATGTGTGTGTTGTGAATGTTTGAGGTATAGTTTGAATTTTGTTTAGAGTGAGACAAAGGAAGGGGTTTCTGATTTCTACAATAAGTGGGATTTGTGGGACAACAAGCCATCACGAACGTCTGTATTATAAGGTCTTCTCCAGGAGGAAGAGGAGAATACAGTGTCTCAACTGATGGAGTCAACACCCCCCTACCCCCCCCGACGGGCTGTCTCCTCACATGTGATCCTCCCTCATATATCCACCCCCAGAGTCAGGATCAGATAGCGACTGCCCTGCCCTGGCCACATTGGAGGAGGTCCCTGCCAGAGAATCAGTGATGACTCCACCAAATTCATCACAATATGCACCACTGTGTCTTTACCCAAAATCACTGTCATCATGTGTTGCTCTACAACCTTCTTGCTAATCTTTCTGCACTGTGAAATTATTTGCAAGATACAGAGAGCTGTTAATACTAATACTGGTACACAAAAAGAGATGTTCCTACCAGTAGTTAGTTCAACATCTATTTTATAATTTCTTTATACGAATTCAATTAGTCACATATTAGCATCGTGTTCAACAAACTTGAGATTATTAGATGAACTGTTATTTGTCTTTATTCAAGCAAGCATTTTTTATTAATTTGAGCATGATTCTCAATTATCATAGTGCAAAATTTCTACACACGATTATAACATAGTTCAACAAAGGCTTGCATAACAACAGTATTACAAACGTGCTAGGGAAAAAGGTAGTGTGAGTAACATAGTATTTACATCATTTAGAAAAACCACAGAGTAATGCAAAATAGCTGAAAGGTCACAAATTCATTTTGCGAGAAGTCCCGGGTCGACGCATAGTGACTGCGTTTTGGAGTGAATAAATTAACCGCCTTTGTCAGGACAGGGCTCCCTGGTGGACCAAAAGAGAATAAAAAATGTAATAAGTAAACTAAACAGTCCTTAGTGTATGGAAATAACACCTAATATAATAGAAAACTCCACAATTCGGTCACTATTCTAAAACTCAACAAATCTTTTTCACATCCAAAGAAATGGTCAATAGGTAGGGTCCTCCGTATGGGATCTTTAATACAATTTATACAATTCTTTCCTACTAGGCCATCTTTGGCAAAATGCAACCCAAATACAAAATACAGCATGGCAGACCAAGGAGTCGGTCCCCGCATCCTAAATGGCACAATGTAAGGAACAGGAGAATCAAGCAGAGAAAGAAGTGAAGTGACATACCTCTAGTAATGAGGAATGCTGTGTGGAAAATATACATATATGCTGACAGAGCAGTCTGGAAGGGTAGAGGAGTGAATCCCTCTAAGTGCTGACTGAATCTGTAAAGATGGGAATAAGAGAAATTATATGTTAAGGGGTGATCAGATATCTCTGTTTATTAAAGAGAAAGCAACATCTAGTCAGGCAAGTTTAGCCCGTTAAGCTTACCGGGGGCCAGTCAGAAAAAGGAACTGGCAGGAGTGGCATGCGCTCACGCTCAGGATGAAGAGCCCGACTGACTGGAGACAAACAATATATATACAGATAGACCCGAGAACATTTGTGATGTCATTGCGTCACGTGAGAAGAAACCTCAGCGTCATTGGTGCAGTAGTGGACTGTCTCGCAACATGCCAGTGTTCCAAATAATTTTTAAAATGTAGTATTAATTTTATGTTCTTTTAAACCCATGCCCAACAAGAATTGTTGGCACGGTACATTAGTAGGAGTTGGAAGTTACATCAAAACATCTTGTCATTACAATGATTATTGGTTTTCTAGTGAGGCATTCTCTCAGAGTGGCTCACAGGCAGACTGTACATCACGCTATAATGAGCAACAGTGTAATCAGTGATTTTGGCATAACAATCACTGGAAAGTCAACAGAGGAGGAGATACAGAAAGACCAACAAAAAATCACTTTCTACAATATGGTTATGTTGATGGTTACATAGTTGTCATTCACAAAGGGGTAATCATCTTCTCACATTCAGTTTATTTCAAGATGTTGTGCTCATTAAACACAGGCTGAGACTCCTTTTAACAGCAGCTGGTTAACTTGATCACAGGCTCTGTCAAGGGTCAGATCAACAATGTGGCATCAAGGGCACTCTCTTGATTTATTAACAAAACATTTTGGATCTGTGCTCCTAATGCGAAAGTGTAGCTCGAGCCTGATGTCCCTAGATAATAAATTAGAGAATCTGAGTCGTTTCATTTGCCAATTATAAAGTGTACTGCTTCCAAGAGTTGAGGCAGCCTTTTTTGGAGAAGGAGTGTTAGAAAGATAGGTACTCGTTCTGCAAAGATAGGATATGGTTTCCCCCAAAACCTAGCAAGGTACATGGGGCCTCATTGTGAGTTGAGCGGTATTCTGGTGGTAAATCTACCAGAATACCACCCAATGGAATTACCAGTACTGCCACTTGTTCTGGCAGAACTACCACCAGATTACAAGTGGCGGTGGCGGGGTTTATCCCCTTTTTTGAGAGTCCATTGGACTCTAAGGGGAGTTTTGGGCGGAATTACTGCTGCGGGAATTCTGCCGATTTTCAGTGGAACGTGGGAGGATTTACCTCCAGCTTGATGCTGGTGGCAAATCCCCCACTCCAGGGTTATACTATGGCGGTATGGGAAGAATGGCAGTAATTCTTTTACCACCAATTTTTCCCTGCACCGCCACACTTGTAATAATCTTTTAACATAGAGGTTGTCTTGTTGTTGCACGTATACTGTGACACACAGATAATGCAGCTTGGGGCAAAACAACAAATGCTGCATATGGTTAGTGTGGTCTTTTGAGGGGAGTTCTGGAGATAGGGGGATTTTCTTCATTTCCAAATAAATGAGTAATGCCCCTCAGTGAAGCAAATTACATGTTTCAAGAATGGAGGTTCAAAAACATTTGCAAGTGATGCACCTGTCATTCTTGTTGCCATTCACTAAGAGTTTATACCACTGATGGAAACAAAGGAGGCTGTAACATCGGGGTACACTCACAATTGGTTACAGTTAAGTTTGAAACAGAAACTGTTCATTCAGGCCATTGATGTGAGGGCCCATCCTGTAGATCCAACAGGATTCCCTTTGGAGTAATATCTGTTCAAAATTATTGTGGCACTTTACATAGTCTAAAACCCACCACTTGATGTCGTCAGGTGAGTGTCAAGCTAAGAACTGTTGGACCAAGGGTGCTGCAGTGACCGTACACCGGATACAGGGTCTGCGTTCTGACACTCGAATGTTGTCGTTTGGTCAACGTATCTTAAATGGCAGAGACATTCAATACAGTACATTACTTGTTTAGTCCTACAGTTAGTGAAGGCCAGCACTAAACCTTATAATTTGCACATGAAATGACTAAGAATCTCTCTATAATGTATTATCTCGGGACAGCAGACTCGAGCTACACTTTCGCACAGATCCAAAATGTTTTCTTAATACATCAAGAGAGTGCCCTTGATGCCATATTTTTGACCCTTGACAGAGCCTGTCGCATGTTACTATGACCAAGTTAACCCGCTGCTGTTAAAAAAAATCTCAGCCTGTGTTTAATGAGCACAACATCTTCGAAATAAACTGAATGTGAGAAAATGATTACCCATTTGTGAATGTCAACTGTGTAACCATATTTTGGAAGGTGATTGTTTGTTGGTTTTTCTGTATATCCACCTCTGTTGACATAGTTTGATTTCCAGCGATTGTTATGCCAAAATCACTGATTACACTGTTGCTCATTACAGCGCGACGCGCAGTCTGCCTGGGAGCTGCTCAGTGAGAATGCCTCACTCGAAAACCAACAATTATTATAATGACAAGATGTTTAGATGCAACTTCCAACGCCTAGTACTGCGCCCTGCCAACAAGTCTAGTTGGGCATGGGTTTAAAAGAACATAAAATGAATGTGGATTAAATGTAAAAAAATGATGTGGAACACGGGCAAAATGCAGGACAGCCCGCTACTACACCAAAGACACTGCAGCTTCTTCTCACGTGACGTGATGACATCATGAATGTCCTCGGGTCTATTTGTAAATATAGTGGAGATCTCCAAGCAGTCTGTCTGTGCCTCCAGAGACACACGCGCCTTCTGCACGTTCCATTTTCTGACTGGCCCCCGGTAAGGTTAACCAGCCAACCTTGCCTGACTAGATGTTGCTTTCTCTTTAAACAGAGATGAAGTATCTCATCGCCCCTTAGCACATAGTTTATCTTCTCCCCATCTTTACAGATTCAGTCACCACTTACAGAGGGATTTACTCATTTTCCAAGCGGCATTCCTCATTACTAGAGGTATGTCACTTCCCTTTTTCTCTGCTTGATTCTCCTGTTCCCTACATTGTGCCTTTAAGGATGCAGGGACCGACTCCTTGGTCTGCCATGCTGTATTTTGTATTTGGGTTGTATTTTGCAGAAGATGGCCTAGTTAAAGATCCGATGCTGAGGAGCCTACCTATTGTAGACCATTTCTTTGGATGTAAAAAAATAATTGGTGAGTTTTAGAATAATTGCCGAATTGTGGTTGCATATCTTTATATTAGGTATTATTTACGTACACTAGGTACTGTCTAGTTTACTTATTACATTTTTTATTCTCTATCTGTTCATCAGGGAGTCCTGTCTTGACAAAGGCGGTTAATTTATTCATGCCAAAATGCAGTCACTCTGCATCGACCCTGGAGTACTCTCAAAATTAATTTTGAAAACCTTTAGCTATTTCGTGTTACTCTTGTTTCTGTTTTTTTGAAATTATGCATATACTATGTAACTCGCACTATCTTTTTGCCCTAGCAGGTTTGTTATACTGTTGTTATGCAAGCCTTTGTTGAACCATGTTATAGTCTTGTGTGGAAATGATGCACTATGATAATTGAGTCATGTTCAAATTAATTTGAAAAATGCTTGATTGAATCAAGACAAATGACAATTCATCTAATAATCTCAATTTTCTTGAACAAGATGCTAATATCTGACGAATTGGAGGTATCGGGTAATATCCCCACATATATGGTCGCCGTATATAATATCGCCGGGAAAAGGTTGTGGCGATATTACATGGGTGACATATAAATAGGGACAGGGGCAGCAAAAAAAATGTTTTTTTTAAAAGTGTTTGGGGTTGCGGGGGTGTCCCCCGCATGTTCCATGCAATAATGGCCCCACAAAAAACGGCAATTTTTTGGCAATATTTTTGCATAGCAATATTTTTGAGGGGACATTATTACATGGAACCGAATTGGATTCATATAAAGAAATTACAAAATAGATTTTGAAATAACTACAGGTAGGAAGCTCTCTTTGGTTATATCAGGTAACTTCCACAGTTCCTATCATTGTAGGCGACACCCCTCCTGCACTCCTGATCTTGCAACTGCAGCTGCTGTTTTAGGGACCTTAAAATTACCTTTGGATTTTAACTATTGTTATACTATTGTGCCACTATCTCAGGTCCAGAGAACCCAGTGCCCAGGCGGTAATCCCGGCCTCGATGGCAGAACACTCTACCTTAAGCTTTAGTGAAGAACAAACACTAGATATTATCAATGCACAATCGAGGACGTGGCCTGAGCACAAGATGTGAAGACGTGCTGGGATTGAGCTCCCACCTAGATCCTACTGCAGAACCTTGAAATAATGGCAAAACTCAAGCAATGAAAGGATCAGCGAACGTTCACGGAGCGGAACCGATCCTACACATTGTGCGAAAAACACGAAGTAAATCGGAGCCTGCAACCCATCGAACCAAGCGACCGAAGCAGAGTCCCCGTAGCAGCCAAGATGGCGGACGGCACAGCGACCTGAAGCTGACGTCGCGGGGAGCTGCACGCGGCGAGCAATGTCCCGGAAGGGAACAAAACGTAGGCACTGCCTCAGCGGACCTGCCTGGAGCAGAGGGCGGCTCAACTCCACATCTCCTGGGCTTGTGGAGCGAGAGCTGGGGAGCGACTGAAGGAGAGGAGGATGCCCACCGGCTGCTGCAGATGCAGCCGAGAGCAGCTGGCGCTTACACGGGGCCACTGCAACGACATCCCAAGAACCAACGGCGCTGACAGAAGGAGGCGCTGGAAGACCGCAAGAGCCTAGGAGACCCAAGGCCGGAGGCCGGTCCGGAGCTGAACCAGACAAGAGGTGAGACCCCGGGGCCCGGACGGAGGCGCACGTGCCTCCAGGGCCGCTAATCCCTACCAGAAGTGCGGTGGGGGCAAGTAGCAGCTGGGAGACGAAGGGGCAGGAGCGCAGAACGCCCTTGGGCCACACTTTTTGAAAAACAGACCCTAACCTCTTGAAAAGGGAGCACTGCGGCCACAACACTAATTTCTCGGAGCAACTGCCACTGAATAAAGGGGTTCCCCCTCCCCCCATGGGACATCAGACTACTAGCTGGGCACACACCAAGATTGAATGGGGGGCCCACACGGTGAGGTGGCACCTGGGAAGTAGCAGCCCTGGGTAAGAGTACACACTGCCTAAAGCAGGTGCAACAGGGCACCACGCTGAGTCTACACACGGATACCTGGTAGACAACGACCGGCCGGCAGGCATTGCAAACCGGTCACCGATACAACCCTGCGCAGCCACCCACAGAGCACACAGCTACATTAAAGCAAGCCACAGATGGCGGGGCAAGCCAGGCTGAACCCCAAAATTAAGCACCTGCACTAAGTGGGAGCCCAGAACATTAACCAGCCCCAAACTGCACAGCAACCCGGCTAACCCAGAACCAAGCATCAGCAAGAGGGAGACACGTTGCATTAAGCGATACCACACCCCGAACCGGGTCAAGAAAAGTAACCAGTGGAGAGTACACCTCAAGGGCTCAACAGAACAGAGAGTCAGCCCCACCTATCCCAGAACAAACTGCCAGACAACACATTGAGCAGAAGCAGCAGACCATCCCCGGCTGGCCCTAGTGCGGGGTGGAGTACCTCCCAAAAACTAGCAAGCAACAAACAGCAGTGCCCAGGACCAAGAGAATACAGGAGGAAGTTCACAGAAGCACACATACGCGCAGAAACCCAGACTACAGGTGTTACAGCCCTGGCGGGTAGCCCTTAGCTGCCCCAGCCCATGACACACGGAAATGTCCTCCTCCAAGGGAAGATACAAAGCCAATATCATGGAATCCTTTGCTGCAGTCAGACCAAAAGAACAGAGATCAGAGACCAAAGAGCCTGCTCCAACCCAACAGCCTCCTGAGGGACAAACTAAAGACAAACAGATACTGGAGGCCATATCTGGGCTGCACTCCTTCATCGACACTAAAATAGAGGAGGTGAAATCGGATATGCAGCTAATGCGCCAAGACATACGCAACTTCACTGAACGATTAACAACTACAGAATTGGAGCAACGCGAAATGACCACAACACTAAAAGATGTACAGAACAGAGTGGTGGAACTGGAAAGACACAACAGGATACTGGAGGAAAGGGCCAAAGATGCAGAAGGTCGATCCGGATGCAATAATGTTCGCCTACTTGGTGTTCCTGAAGGACTGGAAGGCCCCAATCCCACGAACTTCATAGAAACCCTGCTACAACAAGAAATCGGTGTTGGCCGACGTTCACAGGGGTTTGCAGTTGAAAGAGCGCACAGGGCCCTCCAGAAAGAACGACCACCTGGCTCGTACCCACACCCGATCATAGCAAGAATCCTCAACTTCCAAGACCGGGAAGTCATACTACACTACTCACGTGAGGCGGGGGTAATAAATAGGGACAATGCCAAAATCACCATATACCCGACTATACCCGGCAGTTCAGAGAGCGAGAAACTCTTTTGTCCCAGTCAAAGCTAGGCTGCGTCAGCTGAGTCTCAAGTACATGTTATGTACCCGTCCAGACTCAAAGTCATATATAAAGGTCGAGCTATCTTCTTAGAAACACCAGCAGCAGCCAACATGTGGCTTGAGCACAACAACATGGCAGGCGGAGAGGAACAGGCCGCATGATTCACCTGTTGTCAAACGAAGAAACGTCCAGCTGAGAACAGATGGTTACTTAAAGGGGAAAACTAAGCCAATTTTCTCCTTGTCAGAAGACGGGGTACCTGTCACAACGTCACACACGAGCAGGATGGCTCTGGACCGCAAAAGGACTGGTGCCAACCTGTTGCTGCCTGCCCGAAATGTCCTGGAAAGGTCGAGATCTGGTGGGGGCCCCTGAGCGTTGCCCACATGGCGCAACTGCTGGCTACAGTTGGTTGAGTTTAAAAGGTTGTTGTTTGAAATGTTCCTCAGTCTTCGCTATAAAGGGTAGATGGGCACAGTGGGCACCGGAATGGATGATAGGGACATTACGACACAGGGATGGCGGCTGACATTCAGGTGTTGACATGGAATGTCATGGGGATGGGCTCTTACATGCGCAGAAACAGGATTAGATCCTACTTAAAGAGGAAGCAGTTCTCCATTGAACTCCTACAAGAAACACATCTCAATGCCGAGAACTCTGCAGGGCTTTTGCGCTCTGTACTCCCCAGGTGGAGTCAGTGTCTTACTTGGGAAGATCAATATTGGACCATTGCCTGCTCCTCATGGAGCGGAAAAAACGGGGGCCTAAACCACCTATACCTATGTGGCGAATGCCAACAGAGGTTCTAACAGATTGCGTTTTCAAAGAGGATCTTCGAGACAAAATAATAGAGTACCTAGATATCAACATGGGGAGTGTGAAGGGATGGGACACGATCTGGGAGGCACTGAAAGTGGTGGTTGCCAGTGCTGGGGGTATTAGGAAAACACAAGGGAGGGAACTAGAGGAGGGAGAGAGGTGAATTACACAGTGGGAAGCCATCACCCCGAGGACAAGAGAGGCAGAAGAGTAACTCTCCATAGTTCGAGGAGAATGCCAAAATGCTTGGGCCAGGTTGGCTAAGTTTGACTACGTGGCCAAAACCACCAGAGCACACGCGAAGGGCGGCAAACCAGGCAGACTCTTGGCGTGGCTGTGCAGGAGGGAGCACCCAAAACACCCAATTACCGAAATTAAAGATTCCACTGGCAAGATTCATACATCACAGTCGGATGTTAATGACACATTTAAGCAGTTCTATTCCCGGCTGTACAGCCACGCAACGATGACACTGCAAGGAGACATTCTAGATACACTTCATGAGATAGGCCTGCCAAGACTGAGCGATCCCCAACGGGCCACCCTAAACAGGGACCTGACTGTCAAGGACATAACTGAGGCAATCAAATCACTGCCCACGAGTAAGACCCCGGGCAGTGACGGACTGCCCCCCCCCCAGAGTTCTATAAAACATATGATGCAAACTTGGCCCCCACCCTCCTAGAAGTGTTCAAAGAGTCATACGAAAAAGGGATACTACCGAGAAGCATGAGGGAGATGCTGGTGGTGTTGATACCCAAACCAGGGCAACCAAGAGATGATTGCGGCTCATACCGACCACTGTCCACGCTGTATTATATTAAAATATTAATGACCATATTGGCCAAGAGGCTGGCAGGGGTGATGTAACGCTCACCTGATTCCCGTAGAGGCGCCGGTCTTGACTGGGCGTATACCGTATCTTCAAAGGTGATGTGTAACACACGGCTGGCTCTTTGGGCTGGACCTCTGTGCACTGTATGTCTGACTCGAAGGGTAAGATGTCTGCAGATAGAAAATATGGGATTAATGAACTGGGTTATTGAATGTCTCTCTCTTCTTCCCTTTCTCTTCTCCTGTAGAACCCCAAGGTTAACGCTCTCACCTTAGGTAAGTGAACGCCATGCTCTCCATCTGCCTCGGGGCAGGGTGCTGTAACCAGTTTCTTCACTGGATAAGGGGAGCAGGCCTCTTGACTTCAGAGGACTGCTGTCCGTCGTTTACTGCACGAACGGTAAGTTTCGAGTAATTCTAATGTCTTTAAAGTCTTTAGTAATGATGTCTCTTGTTTTGCAGGGTTCCGGCGATGGCGGATGACGGGCTGAAGTGAGTTGAAGATGGAGCCCGTGTGATGAATGGAAGCGCCTGGAAGCACGTAAGTAAGCGCTTGTTGCCTGCTTCACGATGCGCTCTAACTGTCTTTTTATTTTGCAGGTACAAGTTCGGAGCGGCTGCAGGGTGCCGGAATACCCACTGGGTTAGATGTGGAAAGGAGTAATGGCACGTGAGTATTAAAGTTCCCCAATGTCTTTAAACGCACCTTGTTTTGTCTTTCAGATGCGGGATGCAGCGCAGAAGGCCTCCGGAGCGTGCGAAGAGTTGGTAAGCTTTTGTCTTTCAGATGCCGGAATGCAGTGCGAAGACCTCCGGAGCGCACGAAGAGTAGGTAAGCCTTTGTCTTTCAGATGCCGGAATGCAGTGCGAAGACCTCCGGAGCGCACGAAGAGTAGGTAAGCCTTTGTCTTTCAGATGCCGGAATGCAGCGCGAGGCGTTGGTGACAGCCGATGGACCAGGTAAGTGAAGCGCTGTCACTGAAGACCGTAATGCTAACCTGTTCTTTCTTGTCTTTATAGGTGTTGCTGAAGACTGGATTCAGGATGGTAAGCCTTTTTCCTTAGGCCCAGGATCAGATGCAGAAGACACGATGAGCGTTCTGCTGCAGAGGATGCAGAATAACGCAAAGCAAGATTCATCCATCGGGTGTGGTTTAAATAGCCTCCTGTAGTGCTTAGGTGTCTCCTTCCACAGCCCGCCTAGGTAAGAAAAGAGTTCCTGCTTTCCAGAAGAGTTCCAGTGTTCTGAACCTAGGGAGTGGCTCCTGCCCCACCCAACAGGAAAAGTAGTTCCAAACAGAAGAGGATCAGAGGCTCAACTGGCAGGCAAGTAAGCAGCATGGTCTGCTGCAGGTAAGTCCACCCAAGCATTATGAGCCCGGCGCTTCCAGCGCTGGGACTGGGCATATTTATGAGCCTGGTGCCACTGGCGCCAGGACTGGGTCCAAAAGGTCCCAATTGGGACTGGTTGGCACTCGGAACCTGGGTTATGGATCTGCTTCCAAGGGAGTTGGGAAAACCCTGACCTTTTGGAAGCAGAGATCACGACAGTACCCCCCCTCAAGGCCCCTCCCAAACCGGGCTTCTCCGGGGGTTTTGGCTTGTCAGGAAATGTTCGGTGAAATCTTTTGATTAGGCGAGGAGCGTGGACATATTCAGCAGGTTCCCAGGATCTCTCTTGGGGGCCGTAGCCTTTCCAGTCAATTAGGTAAAATAGTTTAGATTTGGAGATCTTGGAGTCCAGAATGCTTTTGACTTCAAACTCGAGTTCTCCATCAACTAGGATGGGTTTTGGAGATTTAGTTAGTCGGGTTTGAGGTTGCACGGGTTTTAATAGAGAGACGTGGAAGACCGGATGTATCTTCATGTGCGGGGGCAAGTCCAACTTGACCGCTACTGGGTTTACTATGGTAGTGATGGAATAGGGACCAAGGTATCTTGGGTTGAATGTGCGTGGCCCTTTTAGAGGTAGATATTTGGTGGATAACCAGACTTGATCCCCTACTTGATATTGAGGGGCTTCCTTCCGATGTTGATCTGCTCCTTTCTTGTATTGTTCTTTAGCCCTTTGAAGGTGAGAAACAGCTTCCTTAAAGGCTTGGGTGATTGTAGAATGCAGGTAGTCTGCTGCTGGTGTTTCAAGATCTTGGAGGGGATCCAACTCCGAGGTTCGAGGGTGACTGCCGTATAAAAGAAAAAACAGGGTTTTCCCAGTTCCCGAATGGACAGAGTTATTGTAGGCATATTCGGCTATCCAAAGGATGTCTTTCCAAGATTTTTCAGTTTGTTGCAGCATGCAGCGTAAATACTGTTCCAGAGTTTGATTGGTCCTCTCGGTTTGTCCGTCGGTTTGAGGGTGGTGACTGGTCGATAGTCTCACATCAATTTGAGCCGACCGACAGCAACTTCGCCAAAAATGAGAAATAAATTGACTACCTCGATCCGAAATTAGAACCGAAGGAAAACCGTGCAGTCGGACGATGTTTTTCGAGAAATTCTCGGGCCAGAGTTGCTGCTGTTGGCAAGCCTTTGAGCGGAATGAAATGCGCCATCTTGGAGAATAAGTCCACGATTACTAGAATCGTATTATATCCGGAGCATGGAGGTAGATCGGTGATGAAGTCCATAGAAAGCGTATGCCAAGGGCGAGGTGGGATGTCCATAGGGCGTAAGAGGCCTGCTGGTCTTTCCTTTTGACTCTTGTTTTGGGCGCATACTCCACAGGACATTATAAAGTCTCTGATATCTTTTTTCCAAGACGGCCACCAGAAGTAGCGCTTGATCTTTTCTGAGGTCTTGGCCAGACCGGGATGTCCTTCCATTAAAGAATCGTGATAACAAGAGATTACTTTTTTCTGTAAATCTGTGCTGGGCAGGTATAATCGTTCTTGGAAATACAATAAGTTGTCCTTTACTGCAAAGTCCTTTCCCTGCAGATGCCGATTCTGTATGTCTGCTGGAGTTACAAGTTGCCTGGCTTTATCCTGAACTTCCTCTATGGATTGTGTGGCGATTACACCCAGAATTCTTTGTTCGGGAATGATTGGTACAGGTTTAGGGTTGATCAAGTGTTCTTCCACTCCCATCCGAGAAAGGGCATCAGCTTTACCGTTTTTTGTACCAGGTCGATAGGTAATTATGAAGTCAAACTCGGCAAAGAATAATGCCCAACGGAGTTGTCTAGAGGATTGGGCTTTTGCGGTTTTCAAATATTGCAGGTTTCGGTGATCCGTAATCACAGTAACGGTGTGTCGGGCCCCCAGCAGATAATGCCGCCAAGCCTTAAAGGCAGACTTGGTAGCCAGAAGTTCCTTGTCAGTAATCGTGTAATTGATTTCAGGAGGCGAGAATTTGCGGGACCAAAATGCCACGGGATGCAACTGATTGGTTACCGGGTCCTTTTGTGATAGAACTGTCCCCATGGCAAGGCTTGAAGCATCAGTTTCCACGATGTAGGGGAGTTCGGGGCAAGGGTGTTTTAAGATTGGTGCAGAGATAAATTTAGTCTTCAAATCCTGGAAAGCTTGTTCCGCCTCGGTAGACCATTCAAAACGTTTGTTTTTCTTTAACAAGGCAGTGATGGGCTGGACTATTCGAGAAAATTCGGGGATAAACCTGCGGTAAAAGTTAGCGAAGCCTAACATGCTTTGCACACCTTTTACGGAGGATGGTGATGGCCATTTGAGAACTGCGTCGACCTTCTTTGAATCCATACGCACTCCGCCAGGTAATAATATGAATCCCAAGAATTCAACTTCAGTCACGTTGAAAACACATTTTTCCAACTTAGCGAAAAATTTGTGTTGACGCAATCTTTCGAGGACCATCTTCACGTGTTTCCGATGTTCAGATTCCGATGAAGAATAAACGAGGATGTCGTCAATGTAAACAACAACACACACATCTATGAGCTCTCTGAGGACATCGTTCATAAAATATTGAAAGGCGGCCGGGGCATTGCAAAGTCCGAAGGGCATGACCTGATATTCAAATAGCCCATATTTGGTGCAGAAGGCCGTCTTCCATTCATCGCCCTCTTTTACTCGTACCAAGTGGTAGGGTCCTCTAAGATCCAGCTTTGTATATATGCATGCTTTTCTGACTTGGTCCAGGAGTTCAGGGATCAAAGGTAACGGATATCTATTCTTGACGGTGATCTGGTTCAGGGAGCGATAATCTATACAAGTTCTAAGGTCTCCTTCCTTTTTTGGAACGAAGAACAAAGCTGAAGAAGCAGGGGACTTGGAAGGACGAATAAACCCATTTGCCAGGTATTGATCCAGGTATTGTCGAAGGTGAAGGTTCTCAGGCTCGGTGAGGGCATACATTCTACTACATGGAGGAGTAGATCCAGGTATCAGGTCTATCTGGCAGTCATAAGACCTATGAGGAGGTAGAGAGTTAGCCTGGTCCTTCCGGAAAACATCTTGGTATTCTAGGTATTCGGGAGGTAACTGGGGAGTTTCTGAAGAAATTGCTGCCAGTGCAACACCAGGTGGAGGGTGACAAGTAGAGACACATTCTGGAAACTGGACCGTTCTTGCTCACCAATCGATCAGAGGATTGTGTTTCTCTAACCAAGGTATTCCTAGAATAATCTGAAACTGAGGAGCCTTGATCACATCGAACACGATCTTCTCATGGTGTCCATCTTGACTTACTAGCGTCACTTCTTGAGTGGTATGCGTTACTGGTCCGGAGGCTATCTCCGTTCCATCCACCGTAGTAATGACGTCCTTTACAGCCTTGGGACAAAGAGTTAGATTCATCCTCAAAACCATTTCATGATCCACATAATTGCCTATGGCACCGCTGTCGACGTAAGCTTCAATTGCATGTAATCGATCCGGATTATCAGGGCTAATGAGGACCATAGGTATCACGAAATGCGAGGTCACGGAACTGGTTTTCACGCTCGGCAAGAGGACCTCTATTCTTGTCGGGCGAGGTCGTTTCCCTGCTCAGAGTTTGTAACTTTGGAAACTGCAGCTCCTACTGCCTTCTTGGCAGGTTTCACCGGACAGTCTCGAAGTAAGTGCCCTGAGTTTCCGCAATAGAGGCATAATTGCAACTGTTTTCTCCTTTCCCGCTCCTTTTGTGTTAGAGGACCTTTCAGGCCCCCTATTTGCATGGGTTCCCCGGAGTCTACTCCTTTGGAAGGAGTTGGCGGTTTGGAAAATACTCGAGCATCAAATTTGGAACGATCGGCCTTCCTGTTCTGCAGTCTGTGATCTATTTGAACGACTAAGTCTATATAGTCCGAACAATCTTGTGGGGGATTCACTACTTGGGCTAACACATCTTTGAGCTCTCCACGTAGACCTCTATAAAACAGCGTAATCCTTTTGTCCTCAGGCCATTGAGTTTCCACTATCAGTCTGTTGAAAGACGCAATATAAGCCAAAAGGTCTTGATTACCTTGTCGCAACGAAAGAAGCTCATTGTCCAAGGCCTGCCCCTGTGAATGTCTTGCGAACAGTTTTTCCATACTGAGCTGAAAAGCTTGAAAATCATGGAGGACCGGATCATCTTGATTTACTAGAGGGATCGACCAGTCTGCCGCATTGCCACTAAGGTACGAAAGCACGAAAGCTACTTTAGCTAGATCATTTGGAAATGCTGCTGGCCGGCATAAGAAATGCAACCGGCACTGATTGATAAAAACTGCAAACCTCTTTGGGTCACCAGAAAATCCTTCGGGCGGAGCCAGAGGTACATTCCCAGGTAGGTTGATCTGCACTGGATTCATAGAGGATGTAGAAGGAAGATTTCCCCCAGATGCGGGCAACGGGGTCTGTCCGGCTTGTGACTGTAGCAATTGTCTAGCGAGATCATCTGTTCGCTCCTTGGAAATAATCAGTCCCCTTCTTAGAGCGTTCGTTTCCTGACGGGCTGCATGCACTTCTGCCTTTAGTTCCCCAAGTAACTGGGCTAGCTGGTCGGTATCCGAGGTTTCCATAGCGCCTTGACGGGAGTTTTGCGGTAGGCTTTGCGTTCTGTAACGCTCACCTGATTCCCGTAGAGGCGCCGGT
Organism: Ambystoma mexicanum; assembly: GCF_040938575.1. Classification (NCBI taxonomy): domain Eukaryota; kingdom Metazoa; phylum Chordata; class Amphibia; order Caudata; family Ambystomatidae; genus Ambystoma; species Ambystoma mexicanum. The sequence goes on from NC_090924.1 coordinate 1,273,491,721, forward strand.
CTTGACTGGGCGTATACCGTATCTTCAAAGGTGATGTGTAACACACGGCTGGCTCTTTGGGCTGGACCTCTGTGCACTGTATGTCTGACTCGAAGGGTAAGATGTCTGCAGATAGAAAATATGGGATTAATGAACTGGGTTATTGAATGTCTCTCTCTTCTTCCCTTTCTCTTCTCCTGTAGAACCCCAAGGTTAACGCTCTCACCTTAGGTAAGTGAACGCCGTGCTCTCCATCTGCCTCGAGGCAGGGTGCTGTAACCAGTTTCTTCACTGGATAAGGGGAGCAGGCCTCTTGACTTCAGAGGACTGCTGTCCGTCGTTTACTGCATGAACGGTAAGTTTCGAGTAATTCTAATGTCTTTAAAGTCTTTAGTAATGATGTCTCTTGTTTTGCAGGGTTCCGGCGATGGCGGATGACGGGCTGAAGTGAGTTGAAGATGGAGCCCGTGTGATGAATGGAAGCGCCTGGAAGCACGTAAGTAAGCGCTTGTTGCCTGCTTCACGATGCGCTCTAACTGTCTTTTTATTTTGCAGGTACAAGTTCGGAGCGGCTGCAGGGTGCCGGAATACCCACTGGGTTAGATGTGGAAAGGAGTAATGGCACGTGAGTATTAAAGTTCCCCAATGTCTTTAAACGCACCTTGTTTTGTCTTTCAGATACGGGATGCAGCGCCGAAGGCCTCCGGAGCGTGCAAAGAGTTGGTAAGCTTTTGTCTTTCAGATGCCGGAATGCAGTGCGAAGACCTCCGGAGCGCACGAAGAGTAGGTAAGCCTTTGTCTTTCAGATGCCGGAATGCAGTGCGAAGACCTCCGGAGCGCACGAAGAGTAGGTAAGCCTTTGTCTTTCAGATGCCGGAATGCAGCGAGAGGCGTTGGTGACAGCCGATGGACCAGGTAAGTGAAGCGCTGTCACTGAAGACCGTAATGCTAACCTGTTCTTTCTTGTCTTTATAGGTGTTGCTGAAGACTGGATTCAGGATGGTAAGCCTTTTTCCTTAGGCCCAGGATCAGATGCAGAAGACACGATGAGCATTCTGCTGCAGAGGATGCAGAATAACGCCAAGCAAGATTCATCCATCGGGTGTGGTTTAAATAGCCTCCTGTAGTGCTTAGGTGTCTCCTTCCACAGCCACGCCTAGGTAAGAAAAGAGTTCCTGCTTTCCAGAAGAGTTCCAGTGTTCTGAACCTAGGGAGTGGCTCCTGCCCCACCCAACAGGAAAAGTAGTTCCAAACAGAAGAGGATCAGAGGCTCAACTGGCAGGCAAGTAAGCAGCATGGTCTGCTGCAGGTAAGTCCACCCAAGCATTATGAGCCCGGCGCTTCCAGCGCTGGGACTGGGCATATTTATGAGCCTGGTGCCACTGGCGCCAGGACTGGGTCCAAAAGGTCCCAATTGGGACTGGTTGGCACTCGGAACCTGGGTTATGGATCTGCTTCCAAGGGAGTTGGGAAAACCCTGACCTTTTGGAAGCAGAGATCATGACAGGTGATAGCGACACTAGTGCATGAGGATCAGAATGGGTTCATACCAGGTCAGAATACATCAGCAAACCTACGTAGACTACAACACATAGTGGCACAAACAAAGGAATCGCACGAATCATATGCGGTCGTATCCCTAGACACCATAAAGGCGTTTGACTCTATATACTGGGAATGGTTGCGGGCAATTCGGGCTGAGAGAACACTTCATGCGATGGAGACAAATTTTATATAAGTCACCAGTGGCTTGAGTAAAGACTAGGAGGACAGTGTCAGGGCTGTGGGCAATCCAGAGAGGCACCAGGCAGGGCTGCCCACTATCCCCAATGCTTTATATCTTGGGCCTAGAACCATTCGCCATATACATGAGGAGACAGTTCTTCGATACAGGCATCATAGTATGGGGAGAATATCACATTGTCTCTTTGTACGCAGATGACGTACTGTTGTACCTGAGGGACCCCCACCTTAACATACCAACAATACTGGAGGTGCTACAAAACTTTGCCTGGGTGTCGGGGATCGCCTTTAGTAAGGAGAAGTCGAGTGTATTCCCGCTAGCAAGGCTGGCTGGCTGGGTGCGATGAAGCAGAACTCCCAGATGTGGGAATCCAAAGGAAGCCATGCACGTTTAGATACCTAGGGGTTAACATTTGGCATACACCTGAACAGATGCACGGGGGTAACACCTTGGTTGCGGTGCAGGGGCTAAAGAAATCAACAAAGTTCTGGTCCAGGTTGCCACTGTCTGTAATGGGGAGGGCTGCGGTAGTCAAAATGATAATACTGCCAAGGTTCTTATATTTTTTCCACAACGTACGTTACCTTATCCCGACCTCCTTCTTCCGACTACTTGAAAAGCTATTGAGAGAATTATTATGGGGCAACACTAGACACAAATTGTCTCTCAGTACACTAATGCTACTGTATAAAGCGGGCGGAATCCAACTGCCAGACCTGGAGAGATACTTTCTGGTGGCCCAGCTGAGCCACGTGACCAAGTGGCTGGCAGACGAAACTACCCCGGAAACTAGATTGCTTAGACGGCTGGTAGCACCAGCGAACTTGAAGGAAGCCCCATGCGTCCCGGTGGAGTGTTTGGGGAAGACCCCGATGATAGTAGTATTGGGTAGGAAAATTTGGGACAGGACTCTGAAATTGTTAGGAGGGGTATACCCCTATTCTCCGGACGTCCCAATCGCAGCTGGGGTGTGCAGGACGAAGGCAGACCTGGGCCAGGTGAGAAAATGGGAGGGGCACAGCATTTGCACCTGGGGAGACACATAAGAGGACAGGGCCTTCAGAGACTTTTGTGTCCATGGTGGAGAAAGAAGGCCTACCCAAAGGCCAATTCCTGTAGTATAGTAGTGTCAGAAAGGGGGCTAGAGCAAAATGGAACGTGTCGCCAGAAGAACCAGAGCTGGACCCATTGCTGACACTACTGTATAATCTGGGGGACGGATGGAAACCAGTGTCCAGGCTCTATGCTCACTTAGCGGATAAGCCCAACCACAAAAGTGGTGCACTAAAGCAGAGATGGGAGGCAGACCTGAGGGGTAATATTATGGAAAAGGAATGGGAGAGAATCCTAGTATACCCCCGAGAAGTGTCAAGAAATGTCCGGTTCAGACTAATCCAATTACAGATCCTATACAGGAAGTACATGACACCAGACAGGATAGCCAAATTCAACAAGACCACAGACCTCCTGTGCCCCTGGTGTAACGCAGAAGGAGCTGGAATGCTGCATATGTTCTGGGGGTGCCTGAAGACACAGAATTTCTGGTCCAAAATAGAACAAACCTGCAGAAGAGTGGGGGTGGTGAGGTACGATTGGTCTCCGAAGGAGTGCCTCTTGGACGCCTACCCAAGGATAAGCAAAGTGAGACATGTAATGAAACTCATGGACATGGTGTGCGTGCTAGCTAAAAGAACCATAGCTATGGCATAGAAATCTACGAGGGGCCCGCAGTTTGACAAGTGGCACAGGGAATTGGAGCATTGGACAGGGGTGGAAACCATGGTCTGGGGAGAGGGAGTGGCTAAAGCGGGTGGAGAAGCTATCCCTGCATTTGAGCACTGGAAGGCCCTAATCTGGGACATGTTCCACCCATCGGACGACAAATCCCTGTGAAGAGTCCCCCGGCTCATTGATAATGTAGTAGTTCTTTGATAATGCTTTCCTCCCAATAGCCAGGCAACTGAGCCTGGCAGTGCTGGTCAGTACACTGCCCAAAGTTTCCGGGGCCTAGACTGTTAAGCAAGCGGTGCTGGGAGCCCTAACAGGAGTGCCCTGCAAGCGACGACTGGTTATTGTGTTTTGTTTGTTTGAGTTATTGTTAATTTAAATGTTTACGTACATATGGACCAATGTTGCTAAGTGATTATTGAACTGATAATGTACAATATAAATGCCAATAAAAACAGTTTTAATTAAAATTAAAATGATCAATGAACAATCTCTTTTCAACTCCACGGGCAACGACCAGTATATTTCCTCCCAAAGAAACAGTGAAGACATTATAAAACTCCAAAAAAGTGCTTCTGTACAGAGCTCTATGCCCACTTCTTGTGGGAATATTTAAAAGCAAACATTATTCCTGCACGTCTTATTGTCAGGAATGAGCCATGCCTCTTCGTAGAGGACGCTGAATATAGAACTAACTTTAGTTACATTGCCAGTAAGTGAAATAGAGACCCGATGGCCCTCACTATTACTACTGCACAGAGAATTGGAAGTGAAATACAATATGAATTAGACAAGGAAGAGAGGAAGTTCCTTGACAAAACAGCCATGACTAGTGTTCGAGAAAAACCAGAAGAAATAAACAAATTAAAGAGTTTCAAACATCCACAGTAAACAAAACAAAAAACACACAAAGGATATTAGATAATTTAAAACTGAAAGCAAATATCCCTACCTAGCTCCAGATTACCGTGAAACACACAACACTAATAACAAAGAGATCTAAGCAACAAAACATCCCCCGACGTAGACTGTGGGTTACTTTGTCTGACACATCTACAAGTGACTCCTCAGGGGATGATCCTGAAGGGAGGCATAATCAGTCATATAGAGGAGGTAGGCCTTTTTAGGCAGAGGTGATGGGAGAGGGAGAAGCAGACCTTTCAACCCTCCAGTCTACCCCTTTTTACCACCAAGTACTATTACCAGGGACCTCCACCCCCTCAACGATTCCGCAGGAGGAACTTCTGCAGATAGAGGCTGCAGAGAAAGGAATTTTAAATATATTTAACATGATGCGCTCTATCAAGCAAATATCCTTACTAACCAAAGGCCTTTCCTTTATACCCACTTGCCTGTCTCATTGGTACAAAATTGAAATGAAAATAGGCAATTTCTGTGCAAGGTCAGATTAAAGACCTACTTCTGTGACATTGATGAACCAGAGATAATAGATGCCCAGAGATAAGTTGCCCAAAATCCACCTTCACTCCTCTGGAACACCAGATTCCCAAGGAATTAGTCACGTTTGAAAAATGTGTTCTACATGATCTGAGCAAGCTACATACAAACAATAGCTCATTTATATATAACCTTTGCAACACTGATAGAAGTGCCCTAATAACATTAAATAACAACCATGTTGTGGTAGTAAAACCAGCCTAAATGGGACGGGGGATAGTGGTGATGACGTCTGCACCATCTGAAAACATGAACTATAGTGCCATCAAAAAAGATGCCTCTAAAGACATACAGAGGTTCATTAAAGAATCCACCACTCTTGCCCTGCAGAGAGATTGGCTCACTAATAGAGAATTTGACTTTCTAAACCTCTCCACTCCACTGCTGAGATTCAAAACGATTACGCTCTCCCTAAAATGCACAAAAGTATAGACAGTCCACCAGGTAGACCAATTGTCTTGGGTTGTGGATCAGTGCTCGAACCCTTCATTACTTGTATATTTTATCTCATTGTTGAAATGTAATCAAATGTTTGTGAAAATAACAGGATTCTTGTGCTACCAAATACTACTACCATTGCTGTAGCATGAGACCTGTGATAGCTCTGGCATTCTTTTTACAGAGTATACAGCCCCGCTGCTCCACTAATACCTTGCTCGTCCCACCATCTGCCCCCCCCCACACCTTCCTTTTACTCCCTTGTCGGGTGGGGTATACGGACATAATGCCACCACCCGTTATTTCGGAATAAAGATGCAGACGTGTGACATCATCTATCAAAAGAACTGCCGCACAGAAGGTATATTGTTGTTCATAAGCAGCGGGGAGGTCGAAACATTTAAGAAGATCAAGTGAGTGTAGCTATGGAGGGAAAAGAGTTCTGAAGACCTGACGAAAAGTGAATGGGTGTTGAGAAAATAAAAGAGAAATAGACTACTGACGCAGTAAAGAGAATGTAATTGTACCAGGGATATGGAATTGTGCTAAAAATGTTCACAAATATTTTATTGGACAGAAACAATGTATAAAATGATAAAGCAGTTAAGAACAAAATGTCCGCTTCAGTTGACATTTGTCTTACAAATGTCAACTGAGAACCCAAAGAAAAAAAGCTACAAAACCATTATATTAAAAAAAGACAGTCACAAGGGGGCACGGATCTTGACAATCTTGACTACTCGCCAACACCCCCATTCTCTTGGACGCCTACTTGCAGCTACAGGGAAGAGAAATGGATCACCATTTGTTCAATCTGGGCCCCCCACTAATGTGAGTGGTGCTAGTGACATGAAATAATGCAAACCTCGTTTGCACTTAATTTTTGATTTTGGGAAGAGCGTGTTCTAGAAATTACTAGATTCCATTAGACAGCTCCAGTGCACCAGCAGACAGCCTGGCAGGGCTCAGGGACAGTGCAAGATGCGGCATATACCGCTCATCCTGCTGCTGCCTGGACCCAGGGTTCCTGAATGAGTGTATCCAGCACCAGCTGCCTTTGCGGCACATTTAACAGGGTGAATCCCAGAGGCTCCACCGGCAATGGTAGATGGACTATGTGCCGATGGCAGAAACCTCCCTCTCGCCCTAAATAAGATGTGCCTTTTGCAGTACATTCAAGGGGGAAAAGTCAGAGGACAAAGGAATTGCCAAAATGGAGTGGAAGTGGGCTTGGGGCAAAGACACAGTGGGACTAGGACAAAGGCAGAACAGAAGTAGCGGTACTCATCCAGATGGGATGTCCAGTTAGATGGAAGGCTGCTAGAATATATGACCACAATGAATAAAATAGGGAGCAGATTCCCCCATCTATAAAGGCAATATTCATGTTAGTTCGGTGGTAGACATACCTGCTCCTGCAATAACAGCATCTGTTGTCTCATATCTTCCTCTTTCTTCCTTAGCTTTTCGTTCTCTGCCTTAATTCTCTGTCGGTCCTTGTGTTCTGTATGATAATCGGCTTCATACATTTCTGTCTGTTGGGTAAAAATATCAACAAAAATCTTTACTTGGGTGACAACCCCACCGAAGGAGCAAATACACATCTGCCAGACGGAGAGTGAATTTGTACATTTCAGGCGATCCAATGCTTGCACTTGCTCAGTTATAACATACTCCCTTTATGTCCTTAACAGCATATCTTAGAAATAGAGGACCTTCTTTGAAACATTTGACTCTAATGGCCTTGATGCTTTACCATGAACTACCATGATGACGGAGGAAACCCCGCTGTCAACAGCAAAGAGAATTGTGGCAGCCATAATGTCTTGTGGATTAAATCTAAAATAACAAAGGGCTATACAAAATAGCTGCTTTCACACCTAGATTTTAAGAACTTCATTGTGTTCAAGTGTCCTTTCAAAAGTGCTCAAATCTTCTGTCTTCCTACTGGTATATAGCAGCGTCATTCATAAAGCTCTTGCCGGGGTGCTTTGGCATCAGTGGTCATAAAGGCGGCTTCTGTCCTGGAAATGGAGCTGATATATATGGGATAAGGTACCCCCTACCGTACGAAATAGGGATATTGCAAGTCACTGAGGAGTTTGGTGACCAAATAGAGGAACGAGGTTGAAGCCAGAGTTTCTCTATAAGGTCACCATAGTCTGAGGTGGCTTCCAATAGCCTTTTTAGGTAAACACGGGATAAAACATTTCTTCTAATACACGGCAAGACGCTCTCATCCACTTTAATACCTGGCCTCCTGCTTAATGTAATGTAAGGGATCTTCCATTTGCTGGTACATATAATCAATGTACAATCTGCTTGGATTCTAAAAACCTAATATGTAGCTTCTAATGAGATGTAAAAGAATATTGTGAGGTGCATGGTATTAACTGCTGTTTACAGTTGCCAAGTTTACAATTGTACAATTGTATGAATCGGGGCATGGTGTTGCAATAAAGGTGCTGATTCAGCACCAGACAGAGGGGCGCACCTATCAATTGCGGGATTAAGGGGATGGGCTGGATCACCCCAAAGGCGGGGGATGCAAGGGGGGTCACAGGAAGTTGTAGCCAGCCCCAGGGACCCAGCATGGAAACAAGGGGGGAGGGGGTGTGGCGGTCTGCATGATATGGACACAGGAACATGCTGAGTAAAAGTGAGGGAACAAAGGTAAGTGTACTCCATGGGGGCGCTGCAGGTGGTCCCTCACAGTAGGTTAGCTTTGAACACACTGCCCTCACGCAGTGGCCAACATAGGGAGGAAGCTGAACTCAGGATGCTGGTCTCCAGCAGGACGTGGTTGATGGGAACAGCACCGGGTGATACAGTCAAAGACGGCGAGCCAGTCCCACGGTTATTCGCAGCAGCCGGGATCTGGGGAGGTACTTGCATAACACCGAGGGTGGTTTCAAATTACCACTTGGCCCGAGGGTATGGGAACCAGGATGGCGGATGGAGAGGCGCTCCAAGAAGAACAAATCATATGGTAAGTTTTGGTGTCCCTGGAAAGTAACAAGCCCACAGAGTGTCCACAAATGTGTTTCTCATCAAGCAGGTGCCGGGTGAATTTCTTCCTTCCCACTAGTCCAGGGTGTCTTATGTTTCTTCCTTGCTGGTGCTGGCCGCCAATGGCAGATGAATACAGATCTGGAAGTAGGCACAATTATGTTATTACTAATTGCAAACTAATTGCGGGGTGGAGCGGGAAGAAATGTGGCACCATAATGGAATGAGATGAGCCCGGAGAGGGCAGGTCTAGTTTGTTCCAATCATATTCAACTAACATATGTCTAGCTATAGAGGCATGGCGTAGTCTAACCACTCAGTTTCATGAGAACGAAAAAGATGTGAAGTTTGAAATGCAACTGTCAACTGTCCACACATTGTATTAACAGTATAAAAGTACTGTCTGCTGTGAACCAGTTTGTCAGCTCTCATCAACCAGTTCTGTTCCACTGTGCCATTTGATTTGTGCTTGTCCAGCTGTAATAAACATTAGTATCCAGCGAGAGTCCAGCAGAATGCAACACGCATTCTGATTGGCTCTCGCCAGGTCGTTACCTGGCCGAGAATCCCTTGATTCTCGGCCGGGATTCCAGCCGCCTAGTCCTCGGCGGGCGACGTGGCAGCCCCTCAGCCAATGAGGAGGCTCAAAGCTGGGCCATCCCCGCTTCGAGCCTCTCCACGGCTGAGAGGCTACCTTCACCCCCCGCTGGGGACTCGGGTAAGGTTTTTTAATTGTTTTTTTTCCCCTTTCCCCCCCATCTTCCCTCCTCCCTGCCCTCCTAACCACACTTACCTTACCTTCTTGCTCCTTCGTCTCCGGTGGGGGACGATGGCAGCCTCCAGTCATGTGGAAACTCGGAGTAGGGATGGCCCCGCTTCGAGCCTCCTCATTGGCTGAGGGGCTGCTCCTCTGGGAACAGTTGTTCCCAGCGCGTCCGCTCCCGATGGCCGCCATGGAAAGGGAAAACGGACTCAGTTTTCCCTTTCCCGGCAGCCATTTTCTTGGTAGTTTTTGTTTTTTCTGTCCCGAAACGCCAGAGCGTTTCGGGACAGAAACAAAATGCTTTTTGTGCCCCGGTCACGCAGATATTGCGGGACGGGGTACTAATAGCAATATGCCCCTCGCAGCGGGGGCATTACTGACTCAGGTAATGCCCCCACCGCTCAGGGCATATTGCTTGAGTGTTACCTCTTGCCTGATGTATGCTCTTTTTTGAACTACTACTAGTAACTTATTGATTGTGATCTCTAGTGGACCCCTAGTACATGTTTTTGCCATCATCATCTGTGGATTATAGTTGTCTGGTGTTGGGGAGCTGTGGTTGTAGTCGGCATAAAGGATCTTGTGGGTGTGTTGTTGGCGCTTGATCTGGCGCTGTGTTTTGCTAATCTGTTATTGGTTGTGGTGCAACATGTTGGTTGCTTTGTCTTCCTACATCATTTTATGATGGATCATCATCTTGATTTGTCGCATGTCTTGATTTCTGCCCACTGTTGGTGGTTTTGTTTGTTCCTAGTGGGTCCACTGTTGGAATAATCTGTACATGCTATGGTGGGGCAGTGCCATACCAGCGGTCCGTTTGCTATGCTGGTCCCATGGCATTTCCCTGGGTGGTTGTTATGGGCATTCTTCTTGGGTTACACCATTTCATTTTATTGCTGGTGGTTTTTCCAGTTTGTGTGGGCTTTTAGCAAAGTATTAGGACATGGCATGTGCAGTGGTGGTTCCAAATCTTGTGGTACAGAGGGAACTTGTTTGCGCCTTTACACACTTTGGGATTTTGGTATACGATTTTTACTCAACCCAAAACGATTTTTAGAAATTGTGGGACAGACTTGCTTTGCATCTGTGCCTCAATTTCTAAAAATCGTTTTGGGTTGGGTGTATTTGTACATCTGTGCACCAGAGGGATGCACAGATGTACAAATACACCCAACCCAAAACGATGTTTAGAAATTGAGGCACCAGAGGCAGTTACAGGCCACGGCCCGGTTTATTTATTTGTTAAATGTTTTTCAGGTCCGTGGACCTGATTAATTTATTTATTTATGCAATGTTGGTCAGACCCAACAGTGCAGAAATAAATAAATTAATCGGGTCCACGGACCCGACAAACATCGAAAATTGTTTTTATTTTGCTCAACAAGTTTTGTGGCATTTAAAAGCAGAACTTGGGGCACTGCTTGTAGATATGTTTTCACATTCTGTGGCTGAATTGTTGTTTCGTGTTTAACAGTGCACAGCACTCGGACAACACACTTTATTTAGTCACAGCAGGATTGTACTTATATCTTTGGGCAATCGTGTATTTAAGTACTGTTCAAGATCACAACTATTAACGTTATGATATGAAACAAAGGAAGGTTTTATTAACCATTTAAGGCATATATTTTAAATTGAATTAAATTGTAAGCAATGGTTGCCAAACCAATTCACACAAAGGATGTTTGCAAAATGCAGCCCTGTGAATGAGAAATATTCACTATATGCCAAAAAGAGGCCCTTGTGTTTTGACTCGAGCCCAAAGTCTTTAGATGTATGTACGTTTTGACTGACTGGTGAACTTGGAGGCCGCCCATACACTGGCATCTATCTGGTCCAGGAGTCATAGCACACGTTCCTCAATGCCGCACGACTTTGGATTTGTAGAATATTGAAGAGGGCTTTAGTTATAGAAGAGTTCCTGATTGTTGCAAGCCAGAGATGCCAACCGCATGAGAGCTGGTAACGAACCTGTGAGCTTGCATGTGATAGGTTGGAAGCATAAATGGGATATTATGGGAGCCCCTGGGAGGCTCAAAATCGATATTTAAGAAGCCATTATTTGAATGGGTTTCAGAATGATCTTGGACCATTAAAAGGCGACATTGTACCAAGAACCGAGCTGTCCGGCACCTTTATTTCCAGACCGGCTCCCAATGAGGGCCTTTAATTCCATATTTGATCAAATGGAGGCACTTGCTGAGACCCGGTCTCCTAACCTTGATGTTTGATGAGGTTGAGTGGCAGAATCCATGCCAGCAATCTGATTGGCCAGGAAGCAATCCTACTGTTCGATGGCAGCAGAGGACAGACAGACAGGGGAGATCCTTGTGTTGGCATCAAATGCCTCCTCCATTACAGCTATAGGGATATTTCCATGAGAACAGAAGGGTGTCGGGAGGTTGGCATCCTGAATTACCTAAATCAAAGCAACAGAACTGGAGGACACCCCCACAAAGGTCAACAACAGGAAGATAAAGATGCTAGATGAACTTAATCTGTGTAATCCAGCCAGGGCCAATTCAGGAAAGTTTATTGCCTCCAGAGCCCATAGCCACCCTTTTCTTAATAGCCCGTAAATTCAGCATTCACCATTAGCAGGGCCACGATTACCTGGCACTTCATGGCTTGCAGTTGCTCCTTGAGTTCGGTCACTTCCTTCCCAGTGCCCTTGCTGTCTGCCAGCCGAGCTTTGCTGTGTTGTGTGAGTAGCTTGGCGTTCTTGGGCCTGGGGCTATCACCGCTTCTGGCTTTCTGGGCGGCTGTTTCCAATATATCACCTGCGTGCTCGCTGTAAGGAATCCTGTGTGGAGGCAACTGGGTGTCTATGATCTCCTCTAAGTCACTGGGTCGCCGCAGGATTTCAGAGCTCTAGGGAAACAGAAGACAGTATGTTTACACGAACATTGGGAATGGTCTACAATGTACAAGCTGTTCACAATCCCCAGGGCCACAATGTAGGTCAGATTGATTGACAGGTAACAGAACAGGTGTATTTCTAAATCACACGTTCATGCTCGGGCATCATGGCGCTTGAAACTGATGCTTATTGTTACCCAACTCAATGGTGCTCATTGTATCAGCCTCTGGAGGAAAAAGGCCGGAGTGGACCTGCTTGGATCCGAGCCTCTGACCATGAGGTGGAAAACAGTTTCCGGTCTTCAGTGCATTAGTCCAGTGAGCCACAGATCCAATGAGACATAGTTCGGTGTCATACATCCATATGTAAATATTTTTGATATTTGTCAATGTAATATGTGTTGCTTTAACACTGAATCTAGTGGCTGTAGCAATGTTTTATTTGTAGGTAACTAACTGCTACCAGTTTGAGATCTGAGTTTACAATGGACAATTCATCCATGTATCTAATTGTCTACCAAGCTATGTGGCTACCTGTATTCAATTCATTTATTTATTTATTTATTTAGACTTCCCTTAGCTCAATGTGCCTCACGTCTCTTTCATCTGACCGCCCATGTTGAGCAATGTGGACTTCATGATGTATGCATCTAATGTATGCCCATATGTGTCTACTTATGTATGCATTTATATTTAGGGCTTTTTAAAGCGTGGACAGGGCCATGAAGGCTTCACAGCACCTCACAGTCAACACTAGATTTTAAAAAACCCATAACAAATACGCACAGTGGGTATGCAAAGAAGCTGCAAACACGAGGCACACTGGCACACAGTATGAAAAAGAGGAAGAGGTTATGTGTTTGCAAATGCAAATGTGAAAGAAATAAGCAGAGAGGCAGCTCAAAGTTTTCAAAAGAGGAATAAAGAGAACATTTCCTGCTGCCTTGGTAGGCTGGGCTTGAAGCACTCATGGCTGTCAGGAATTGTCTGAGAAAGCGGGGTTGGAGAGGGCCCCCCACCACCCCCGAAGAGTTCTAGGTAAGTGATAAATCTGCGGGGAGAGGACAAGACACACGTGGGCATCAGGGACGATGGAGAACGAATGAGGAATCAGTCGATGTCTGATTAAGTGTTGGCAGCGAGGCCATATACATTAAATAATTGGATATATGAGATCCGAAGTAGTAACGGGCGTATGATCCAGCACATGTGTGTTGGGGATTTGAATATTGAGAAATGGCAAACATGCCATGTAAGGCGGTATGTGGAGCAAATTCAGTGAAGTGTGGGCAGCAGAGCGTGACATGCTGTAGTTATGGACGAGGGGTCACTTGGGAGGCATACAGTCAGTAAAAGGAGACATGCTCCCTTGTGCTCGTCTTCTACGGGTACGGGACATGCACGCTAAAGGGCAATGAAGCAGAGTAAGTGTAACTACAGTGAGAGCCCAGGGTGGTCATGGGAGAACGCCATGGACACCTTGAGGGGCCGGGAAGGAAACGGAGCTTTTTTTGGTAAGGTGAGGCTGGTTTTCATTTGCAAGAGAAGTGCACTTTCAGGAGGCAGGGGTTGGGGGTGGTGGGGGGTTTAGGTTCTTTGCATGAGATGATGGTGATGACGGTGGTGGGAGGATGAGACTTCCGAATTCTCTGGGACATCCGAAGAACTAGTTCAGAGTTTGGAGCCTCTTCATTAAATTCTCATTTCTCCTACTGGATAGAACTGTGGATCTGTACCTTCGATTGGTCTATATATCTGACTAGGTATTTAGCAGCATATGTCTATCTATGTGTTTGCATGCCTGTGTACATAGCATACTATATCTGTATATCTATGTCCTAAGGCCAATTGTGATTGTTCGTGCTCGCCACACATCAGTGTGGACTGTGTCTTCAGTGAAGGGGTTCACAGCAGGGGTGTTGCTAGGTCTGGAAAAGACCCGGGGCTACGCTAATGTTGAAACTGTCGGGACTGGGGGCTAGCTAGCCTTTTGGTTGTAGCTCCTGAGATTCTATCCGGGGCTACAACCAAAATACCAGGGGCTATAGCCCCCTAAGCCGCAACGCCTCTGGTTCACAGCATGGCTAGCTTTTTTTTCACAGCAGCAATCTGCATTAAAAAGCTCAAGGATGTAAAGTATTTCTAAGCAAAAGGGGACGATAGACTATGAACGTTAAGACTCCTGGCCAGATCGTTTGTATACAACATGCATTGCCATATACAGAATATGTACAGGGAAAGCTAGGTTATTCAGCATCATTGGAAAGGCAACGATGCCAGATAAGGAAACATGCTCGTAACCCAGTGCCAGCTATTCGGATGGCAGAAATCAAAAGACAACATAGAAAACAGACCGGATAACAAAGCATCCTGGAATGTTGCTCTGTTTGCCAACACTCTACCATCTGCACGTTCGGTTATCCAGCATTCAAACGTTATTATTCTGTATTTATTTAACCAGAACTGTTCTATTACTGGCAATGAGAAATGTATTTATTTATTTATGGTTTGCTTATTAGGCACTTATAGAATAAGAATATACTGTTTCGAAGTGCCCACAGAGCAGGGAGGGAGAGTGGGAAATACATTACAGCACAATATTTAAGAGCAGAGGGGGAAGAGGGAGGGGGACAAAGCTACTTTGCTTGCGAGTATTCAGAACGTGCAAGTGCAGAAAGGAAGAGGGAAGAGGGGTATGTGCTGGGGAGTCCGAGCCCTTGGGAGAGCCATGGACGAAGTGCTAGGAATGTTGAGTGCTACACGACTTGGGCCTCGGAAGGTTTAAGTGCGAGTCTCTAGAGTGGATGAAGTGCAGATGCAGTGCTGTGGAAAGATAGGAGCTGGGAAGAATTGGTGTGGGAAGTCAGGGCCCCGATGATTCAGCAACTGTGGGATTAGCAGAGGAGAATGAGGAGCAAAAGATGAAAGTCTTAAAGAACTTCAGTAATTTCAGATGATCCTGCTCAAGACGCAGGGGGGGTGTGAGGCTGTTCCAAAGGAGGGAGCCCGCAGAAGAGGGTGAGCTACCCCCTGCCCTCTGTTTAGCAAAGTGCTTTACACACAAAGATTGGTGCCAGGGGAGGCAAATGGTCTAGAGGGAGAGTATTTAGTAAGATAGAGCTGAAGGTAGTGTGGTCCCCGGGGCCGGACATACTTATGGATGATGCAGAGGGATTTGAATTAAATCCGTGCAGCAACCGGGCGCCAGTGAAGACTTTTTAGTGCAGGAGAGATGCAGTCCCTGGGCTTAAGGTCAAGGATAAGTCTTGCTGCCCTATTCTGGATAAGCTGCAGGGGTCGCACAGTGGAAGAATGAAGATTCAGGAGAAGGCTGTTGCCGTAGTCAAGTCTAGAGAGAACCGCAGCTTGAGTCACATTGAGCCTCTGGGGGAAAGTGAGAAAAGGAAGAATTCCTTTGAGAAGGAAGAGCCGATAGTTGGACTTCTTGGCAATGTCCTGAGTGTGAGGGAGGAAGGAAAGAGAGGAGTCAAAGATAACTCAGGAGGTTCCTGGCTTCATTTGAAGGCGCAGGGGGAGTGTCCAAGGAGGAAGGCCAGAGAGAAGGGATGAAAGAGGGAGCTGGGGTCCCAATGGAAAGGATCTCAGTTTTACAGGTGTTGAGGCAGAGATCATTGGAGCCGCACCAGGACTGGATGGCAGATAGGCAGTCAGGGATGATGAAAGGTGCAAGAGGGTCAGCAGGGCATCTGAAGAGGAGCTGTGTGGCATCTGCGTAACACTGGATGTTGGAGGAGAAAGAGGAGATGAGGCGTTCAAGGAGAGCCAAGTAGATGTTAAAGAGCCAGGGGAGAGTATAGAGCCCTGGGGGACACCACAGGTGGAGATGGAAGTAGGAGAGAAGAAGGGGCCTAGGATGACTTGGGAGGAGCGGTTAGTGAGGAAGGAGGACAGCCAATGTAGTGCCTGTTACGAGAAACCAAGTGTATCGTGAAGCCTTTATATGAGGATGGAATGGTTAACTGTGTCAAAGATCAAGAAGCATAAGGACAGATGGGGAGTTGGTGTCCAGAGATGCGAGCAGTTCGTCAAAGGTGTTCAGAAGAGCAGTTTCCGTGCCTCTGGATGCTTGTGGAGGCCACCAACAAAATCAATGTGAGAGTTAAGTTGGTGCAAGGCCAGCTTCTCAAGTAGCTTCCCCAGGAAGGGGGTGATGGACACAGGACAATAGCTGGCAGGGTAGTTAGGGTCAGAGGATGGGTTTTTCAGGAGTGGGCGCACACGTGAGTGCTTGAGTGGGGAGGGGAAAGATCCAGTGACAAAGGAGTGATTGCAGAAATCAGCAAGAGCAGGGGCAAGAGAGCCAATGTTATCCTTTATGGTCCTGGATGAGCAAGGGGAGACCTGCTTAGAAGAGATCTTCATGGCGCGGACAACTCTGGTAACTTCTTCAGGTGTGACAGGAGAGAAGGAGGAAAAGGAGGAAGGAGGAGGGAGGGGGGTGTGGTGGAGAGGGAGTACAATGGGTTGTAAGGGAGTGTAGTAAGGGTAGTCGGAATGTCCTGGGTTTTGGTGGCAAAGTGTAAGGCCAGTGCATTGCAGAGGGCCAGGGAAGGAGAAGGGGAGGAGAAGACTGCGAGGGGTTGGCTAGTTCCCTGCAGATTTTGCCATGTTATTGGATGTGCCGGATTCCCGTGCCTGAATGTGCACTCTTCTTTGCAGGGATGGCGAGTGTCTGTATTGCCTTTGGAACAGGCGGCAGGCCCGTTTGTCAGAGGGTGAGCCTGGGGTTTGCTACTTTCTTTCTGCTGCCCTACACTCGCTTCAAAGCTGCAAGTTCAGTGTCATACCAAGTGTTATTCTTTGAGGCAGGTTTCAGACGGATCCTCATGACTGGGGCAAGAATGTCAAGAGTGTCGGTGATGGAAAGATGGAGGTTGGTAAGGGCAGAGTCAGAGGTAGAGTCTGAGGTGGAGGGTGAGGGGGGTAATAAATACCAGTTATTAACACAGAGGGATCCTTATTGACCTCCTCTCAGCCAATCAGAACGTTCATAGTGCAGACAATAACTACTGGTATTGACTGCCCTCTGAACATTCGGACTTAAAAAGCAGATAGGGAAACAAGAATTCAATTTCCATGCAGGATGTCTTTTAACAACACCTTGCTAGGAGATTTTGCTTCCACTGCAATATTTTATAAAGATACCAACGAGAATGCTATATCATGGGAAAATGCTTTCACTTTTGTTAGAGAAACCATTTACGGTTACGCAAACCTTAATGAATGTTCATGTTAAATCCACTCCAGTTTAACCACGTTTGCAATTGAAATGCTTTACCTATGATGAAAGGCCTGTCATTTTAATACCAGAAAATAAAACCACATTTAATTTACTAACTCTGTCGATTTATTTTCTCATGATTCATCTAACGTTTTTAATGTCCGCACCAAAGCTCAAAAACATATATTGTTGCTAACATTATGTGCTGATAGCCCTGTAGATCTAGGGAGGGGTCATTATCGCATGGGTTAATGATCCATCACCAACTTATCCCTCAGCTTTCGCCTTGGCCATAACTTGGTGGTGGGTCATTATCCTGCGATAATGACTTCTATCTTGGTCTACAAGGCTATGATAGAAATGCCTGGTTCATAAGGTGCTAGATAACAAAGCTTGTCGTGTGTAAGTCTGTGTGTGTGTGTGTGCATGTGTATAATAACTAAATATGTATGTGCATCAAATATAAAACACACACATCAGATTGGCCCCTTCTCTCCAGCACGTAAGGGATTTAAAGACCTCTTCTTCATGGAACACTTTGTAACCTCTTGATCCCCAGTATCACCTGCTAACCCTCTTTCTCCAGTACCACTCCTCGACTTTCCCCATCATCCTGTTGCTAGTTAGGTTTGTGCTATAGACATTGTATGCATGAATATATCCATACATACTGATAGATGTCATAGTTGAGATGGACCAGGAGAGATCTCTGGGGTCAAATGAATGGTAGAGGTTGAAGATCAGGGTCAGGTGTTTTAGCAGGGGTGAAAGAACTAAGAAGATACCCAGGCAGAGCAGCTCAGACATGGACCAAAGTGAATGGGAGCCGGCATGGGAAAGTGTTCAATCACAATATTCTTCTACAAAGGGAAGAAAGAAGCCCTTACATCTGGGATCCTCCGTTCGCTGTTACTGTTCTGGTGTAGTTTCGACTCCACGTGCCGGATGTATTCTTGCAAGTGCTGATTTTTCTTGAGCTCCTGATGAAGGGTTTGTTCATAATACTCCCTCTTGTTCTATTGCACAAGAGATAAAGGGTTATTTGAGTTATTTGAGTCTCTGTTCAAAATACAGCGTGTGTGACTGATACGCTCAGTGAACAAAGCGGTAGCGTTGGTAATTGGTATGGATTGCTTCACCACCACCAAGAATTGGGTGAACACGTATTATCTAACATAATAAAAAGGCCAGATGTATGTTTGTCCTGCATGTTTGTACGATGCAGTAGCTTCACTTGTTGTCACCGCTAGAGGGAGCAGTTGCCTTAGAATATATAGTGGTCCTAATGTGTTAATGTAAACCTGCACTTTGCTTCGTGTACACGGGCTTCTTCACTAGTATGAACATAAACACTGACAAGATGGAGGTGCTGGCCATTAATTCACCAGGCAAGACATGGATTTCCATCTTCTGGCCTAACTCCTTTGTAATCCGTCCAAAGCCCAAAGAGTCTGTGAAATCTCTTGGAAGAAACGGGTTCGCTCGGTTGCGAAATCATGTTGCTTGCACCTGTGCAGACAACATCCCACCCCCAGACTCGGACTGGCCAAGAAGGCAATGGGCCCATGGGCAAACCGAAAACGCAAAATGCTGGTGTGGGCCAGTTTTTATGCTCAAAGAGGGACAATTTTTTGGCCAATTTGGCCAGTTTGATGAGTTACTTCACTATGCGGCTAATAGTTTTGACCAGTGTTGCTGAATAAATATTCTTTAACATGAAAAATTGCATTACATTTTATCAAAAAACTCCCCCTTTGGTACTATTCAAACAGTGTCACAAAAGAAATGAATTGTCATTTACAACTGGGGGCGACTTTTTCATTGGTGCCCGAGACAATTTTATGTCCCAGTCCGAACCAGCCCAGTCCCCAACCCCAGCTCCTCTTTTGTCTTTTTCTCACCAGGTTGTGGTTTTGAATGTCTTTATCTCTCTCCAACTTGATTGAAATAAAAGCATCTATTTAGGACTCACAACAGTGCTTTACCAGCACTTATAAAGGCTACAGAAAGCTGCAGTCAGAATGCAACTGAAGATTAAAAAACATTATCATATGTCACCAGGCCTCGTATCCCTACACTTTCTTCCTGTAAGGAAAAAGGATTCATTTTCAAAGCGATGCGCACGGTGCCCAAAACCTTTAAAAAGCCTAAATCATCTCCTTTTGCACATATGTTTATTGTCCCAAATGGATAAGATTGTATCTTAAATAAACCATAACTGTTACATCTCAAGAAACTTAACAGCGATGCAAAGAATAGACTCCAGCAGACCGCAGGACAGGATTTGCATCCATCCACCCGCGCACATCTGCAATCATGCGCTACTTGAAGACACATCGCACAACACCTCTGCCATTAGAATGCAGCTATGTCTTTTTAAGAAAATACAGTCTAACTGGACACATAATGCGTCTCTTGAACTTGCATACTCTCCCGAAAACCTCACAGCATCCATCCAAGAGCCAGCTCGACATGGGTCGCTAACAGGGACTTGGCCACCCCTACCTACTTCCGTATTGGCTAAAATGCGCACACGCATGCTAAACTCCTCTGACAAATCTCCCATATCATGGACTTCGGTACCCTGATGGTGTTCTCTTAGGCAATACCAATTGGAAAAGGGGTTATACAAATGCCACATTACATTATATAGAAGAGATCTGAATAGAAGAGATCTGGAGATCGCTCATTCTCTGTTCTTGCTGGGGCACACTGGAATCTCATGCCATTGCACATTAGAATGAAGGAGAGCTTACTGTCATTTAGTAAACGACTTACAACATACCTCTTTAAATTTCCTTTATCTCTTTTTTACCATTCACTGGATACTGCTGTTCTTTCTCTGTAGCACAAAGGTGCCTTCTGGTGTAAAACTGTGCTTTATGAAGACCAAAGTACATACATGCTATGCCAGTGTGCATGCGTCACATCCTGCACTATTGTAAAGTCCTGGGATAAACATGCGTGTCCAAGGTAATTTTCAATAGGGTGCCTATTGCACTAATTTGTTTGCCTCAATGAAACTTTATTGTATGTGATGGCACATGTAAGGAAGCCGCAAAGCTTGATAAAACATATTTGCTATAAAGTACAGTATGTTAAGAACACTTTAGTGTAACATTCTATATAATAAAGGCCAGATGTACGTTTATCCGATGCAGTCATGCACAGTAGGGACTGCCCGCTTCACCTGTTATCCCCGCTAGAGGAAGCTGTTGCCTTATGCATACAATAATAGGACTTCACGTTCATCTTCCAGGGAAACAAAACGTGTATTTCAATAATGATAAACATACATTTAGCTGCAGAAAAGGCCCAAGACAGCGATACCACTTTAACAGCATACTTCAAGTTGAATGAAGAGGATCATGCTGCACGTGAAATGTATTACTCTGACATCCCTCAACATTATATATTTGATTCCAAAACCCATAAGTGGAATCCAAGACAAAGAGGAGCAGATAGAACAATTGGCCGTATGTACTATATGCTGATCTTTCATCGGATTCTGAGAGATTTTGTTTGATGTTACTGCTCCTCCACATAAAATGAGCAAAATCCTTTACACATGTTTTTCCTATTAATATAAATTACATTAAAATATACCACATAACATAGTATTTTAATACTGCAATGCACTATACTATACAGTAGACAGAAGTGCCAGAACCACGAGATAGCCACGTAAAGGCAAGTGCAGGGAAGACAAAGGGAAATAGGGAAGGGGAAGACGGAATAATCTAGATCCTCCAAGAGCCGGTCCTGTTTAGCCACTTGAGTGATGCGCTTCAGTGATCAATGCTAGTTGGTGAGTAATTTCTAGTGCAGTAATTGGGATTAGGCCATAAAATCATAGGTTTGCATCTAGAGTAAGAAAATATATCCTGAACTCTCTACCCAGGCTGAATTCAGCGGCATATGGGTAAACCTCCTCTGTTTCATCACACAAGCAACGTGTCGACAGCTATTACATGCAATGCAGACATACATGGGCCATCTAATAATGCTCCCAAAACTATGATAAATACAAGAGCGTTGTACCGTACTGCATGATAAGAAGCCCAGGATTGAATATAGAACCTCATGCAAGTTGGTTATTCCGTACCATTCTTGAACCCTTGGGCTTGTGCGATTTGATTGAGATCAAGTGTGATCAGATGCCTACATGGCACCAGGGCACCACTTTTCCAGCCTTGGCTTTGCACTTAAAGAACGAATGGATTCTTGGAGATGCATTCTTTGTTTACTTTATTCACACACATTGGAACTAAACACCAGCCATCAACTATTTGTAAACGTTAATGTCAGGACTCGAAAAATGGTGTCCCAATGACAGTCATCTGGTCATTCTCATAAGGCACTCATTTCACCATTGCTCAGTCGGGCCAAGAATCGGTGCAGGGTGGGTGGAAATCATTATTAGCGATAGGATTTTTTTAGTGAGCCATGTTGTGAGTTCTGGTGTTTCTAGTACACGTTGGGAAAAGATTCCCAAATATTTTGACCCCTCACTGATATAGGGAGAGTCCTTTTATCATTTAATTTTGAGCATCTGAATCAACGTTCTTGTGTTCTGGTGCAAGAAAGCATTGATGCAAGCTGATGGCAAGAGTTCTTCCATGGAGAAGGGCTTTATTGGTGATTAGATGATGCTGTGCTCGGGCAACTTTGCAAACATCAGCTTCATAGAAAGCCCCACACAAAGTAAAAAATCTGAAGCCACAGTACAGTAATGCACATGAAATGATTTACGTAGATTTGCACTGGAGTAAATCAGGAGATGCGTGTGAGAATCTCTCATCAGGACCTGCTACCCTATGCCTGGATCATTCAACGAAAACTGGTGCAAATTAGGGTCTGCGAGATGCTCCTCTGAAAACGTGATTCACAAATAGTTGCTCTAGGCACCTCTGGATTCGACGCAACACATATTTGTGAATAAGGCTAATTTATTTGACTTTTTAAACATTAACCTTAACTGTGACCTGATTATTTTGTATAGATAATGATGTCTTATTTATATAGCGCCTTTATCCAAAGCGCTTTACAGAGCTCACATTTACATACAATATCACCCAACCTAAGTTGGTACTCATTTATCGACCTCGAAAGGATGAAAGGCGGAGTTGGCCTTGCCGGGATTCGAACCTGCAACCTGCTGAGCTATCTTACCAGCATAGGCATGGGCCTTTGAAAGGTCGGTTGAACACTAATCAGCTTCCTTCAAATACCAATACAATATCTTTATATTGGCATTTGGAGAAATCATGCTTTCTCACTGAACCACGATGACACCAGATTTGTCAGCACATTGATGAAGTATTTTAATGCCAAACTGTTTCATCTTCTTCATAGAGGCGTTGCAATCTAGAGTAAAATGCATGGGAAGAGGACAGCATGGGTTTAATCCCAACAGCACCAGCTCACCCTATTAATTGACTTCCCCGTGCCTCAATTATATTACTGGCTAAATTCTGGAGTTCTTAGAAATAGACTAAGCTCAAACCTCTGGCCAATATATAAAAACAAATACCTGGTCTTGCAAGACCTCCTTTGAAATACCTGCTCATGGTCCAGCTTCATTGAAAGTCTCTCGACGTGTTGCTTCAGGGCTACCACTTCCTGCTGGAGACACCCCACCGTTTGCTGCAAACCAGTCGTAGAGCTGCGGTAAATCTGATCCCAGTCTAGGTTTAGCTTCATGAGCTGGAATAGAATGTCAGTGAGACGACGGGCACATTGACTTTAGCAGCTGAGAAAGGACCTCATGCATGACATTCTAAAGTACATTCAGACGTGTTAGGCAATATCCGATGAGCATAAAGGAAGTGGGTAAATCGCCATTTGATTGGCCGCTTCCTACATGAGGTTGGGAAAAATGTGGTACAGAGCCTATTTGAGGAACAAAATCTGAAACAAACTTCTGCAAGGTTATATTTTTCATTATTAAATGTTTATTACTAAAATATGCACTGCAAAATTAATGCATGTAAGTTGGGCAATATTCGTTAAGAAGATGGCAATGGGCATAAACGAAGCAGATGCAGCTATATCCATATGTCCATTAGGTCACACATTCTTATGTTTGCACTAGATACAAGATCTTTTTGAATTCCTCTTTCCGTGTAGAGCATTAAGGAGAATATGGCAACATTCTATAATGTTGAAAAAGTATAGCATAATGATTGGAATCAACATTTAGCATGTAGTTTTCAAATATTTGATTGTCTTGAAAACTAAATTTAGAAATTAATTGCTTTAGTGTTATTTTTATATCAGCGGGTGTGACTAAATTATTAACCAAGTGCAACAATTAGGGGGAGAGTATTTCTCACGCCACCCATAGTTTTACTCCTGCTTCCCGACACACCTCTAACCCTTCTTATTTACGACATCCGTCCTGGTGCTGAAGTGCTTTGAAGAGTGTGACAGGTGATATGCTTTCCCTATAGAAAACACTTAAAGCAATAAACAAAGCTTTACTTCCACCACTTTCCCTTTGTCTGCCATTGTTTCCATCTTTATCTCTCTCCCTCCCTTTAATGCTTCTCGCTCTTCCCGCATCACTTTCTCCAGGGTCCTATATCTCTCCATCTGTACTTCCAACCCCACACATCCTGTTCTTCTGCTTGTAGTACTTACTTTCACCTGGCTCCATTGTTTGCCCTCTTCTTCTCCTTCACTCTCCAGGGACACAAAGCGCTCTGAAGTATCTAAAGTCCAATCCTACAAGTTGAAGAATTTTCTACTGTGCCTGTGAGTGCAAGAATATAGTCAAATGTTGTTTCTTTCACAAGCGTGTGTGTGCCTCCATAACTAGGCTCTTATGATGACTGTTCCCCTTTAGAGGTAGGGGTCTTCTCTATGGACAGAATTGCAACAGCAGGTTTTCTTATGGCTATTGGACCTCAGCTTTGAATGTGACATCAAATTGAACATGACTATTAGCAACTTTTTATGATTTAATGGATATGTTAATCCAAATGTTTCCTTCACTCTGCGCCTTCTAGTGCTCTTACCTCCTTTTTATTTTCAGTGACTACACTTATGCCATCTCAGCAACATGAAGCTGTTCTTGCCAACCACATGCCCGATTGTTACGCTTAATGGCAAAGCCTGAGAAATCCTTACACTGGTTGAATTAAAGCATTTTACTTCAGTCTGTCAAATGTTAGTTTCTGAGATTCCCCGTCATCTTCTGGGGGAAAGCCATTATTTTCAGATTCTTCCTCAAATTTCAATCACTTCTGCACTATTCTAAAGTGCTCGAAAGGTTTGTGTTCAACCATCTTACCAATTTCTTAAACATCCACAACCTTCAAGACCACCTACAAGCAGGTTTCCGCTCTTTTCAGTCCACGGAAACTGCTCTCATGAACGTCTACAACTTCATCGCCTCTGCTGAGCACTGCAACATGTCCTCTATCCTAATTCATCTTGGCCTGTGCGCTGCCTTTGACATTATTGATAATTCTGATCTCCTTAATACACTCTCTCTCTTCTTGGGATTCACGATCAAACCCTTTCCTGGATTGAATCCTCCCTGGCACCTCACCAGTTTGCGGTCTCCTGGAGCAACAACATTTCTGAACTCACTCCTCTAACTATTAGTGTTCCACAAGGCTCTGTCTTGAGTCCGCTCCTCTTTACTCTCTACACCTCTGCTCTTGGGGCACTAATCTTCTCCTTTGGGTTCTTGTACCAACTCTTTGCGGATGACACCCAAATCATCTTCTCTTTTCCTGAACCCTTCTCTGATCTCTCTATCAATATTTCCAACTGTCTCTCTGCCATTAAATATTGGATGGCTTAGCACTCTCTGATGTGAAACTCTACCAAAATAGAGATGCTCCTCTTCCCTGCCAAAAGCTCCCTCTCATACCTTCCTCTGCCTATCCGGTTGCCACCTGACACTCTCCTCTGCTCTTCTTCAGCTGGAAACCTCAGCGTCATCTTGGACCCTTCTTGTGCCTTCTCTACTTTCATCTCCAAAACTGGAACAGCTGCTCGCCTCAACCTCCCAAATATTAGGAAAATCAGGCACCTCCTTCCTTTCAACGCCACTAAGCATCTCTTAACCACTCTTGTCTTCTCTAAACTGGACTACTGTGCCAGCATCCGCTTTGGTCTCCCCAACGATGCTTTCTGTCCTCTCGACAAGATCATTAACTTTGCTACCAGGACTCTCTTTGAACTCCCTCACTTTACACTAACTTCCTCATATCGTCACCAGGCTGGATGGCTGATAATGCAAAACAGGGCTAGATTTAAATGTCTTCTCCTGGTTCACAAATGTATACGCGGTAAGGCACCACTCTATCCTCCTCTATCCAACTCTACCATCCTTCTTGTAATCTCCATTCTACCTCCTCTACTACCCTTGTGGCTCCTTGCCCTCCCTGTGCTTCCACTTGCTTCCGCTCCTTCTCTCTTCTTGCTCCACATGTGTGGAATTCTCTTCCCCCCGGACATCCGAGAAATAGTCCACACAGATTTGATCAAAACCAAACTAAAAGCCTACCGCCTCTCCTGAGAGTCTGCCTCTTAAACTACCTCTAATCTGCCAGCTAGCTAACATTTTTCCCTCACCTCTAATAAGCCCCTGTCCCTCTCTTCCTATGCTTTTCACTCGGGAACTTCACCCATCATGGTCACAACCCAAGCACAGCTGGCCGTACTGCCTACCTGCACTTATAAAAAGAATTCCAATGTTGGTCGTCCTTAATCGATGCATGTCCATTTAAGTATTGTCCCCGGTGACTGTTCCATTTACTCCCCTCCACAACCTGGGTAAGGATATCCCTCAAACTCACCCCATTGTAAGAAGCTCACTGCTTCTGGGTCAAATCTGATTTCTTATCTATTGTAAGTTCTTTTGTGATCAAAAGAGCATTGTTCCTCTGTATATAAAAAAAAAATTAAAATAATAATTTGAGTTGTAAAGTTCAAAACACGGTTCAATGTTTAAAAAGTTGATGTTGCCATTTAAGTGGCCTGAAGCCTTGCTGCACTGACACGAGCGCATATTTGATAGTACTTGAAATTGAATTCAGGAGGGCACATGAATTATGTTGGAAGATCTTAGCATGAAAGCATGTGGAGTGAAAAAGTCTTTTTGGTTTCAATGAAAACTCAAAAGACCGATTTAGAAAGATCACTCGGAGACCGCTGAGGGCGGTCTTTCTAAATCCAACTTTCATGACCCTGCCGCACGTGTGTGTGTGTGTATATATATATATACATATATATATCTTGTTGGGTGTCCTGACCCACGTTTGGACTATTATGCTGCAACACTTGGTGCAGTGGGCTTAGGAAATCCAAGAGGGCGGAAAAGCCCACATTTGCGCCAGAATCCTGGAGAACCGTGCAGTCTTTGCGCACAACAAAATGGTCGTCTGACCTGCCACCCACCAGTGTGAGGGGCCAGAAGCGCCATGAGCGAAATCAGTGCTAAGGAATATGGTGCTGTTCAAAATCTGTTATTAATGTCAAAAATGGGTGAAATACTGGTGCTCACCACTGCCAGACAGCCGGCGTTTTAAAACCACCAGACACTTGTGTAAAACTGAATAAATGAACCAAACCAGGCCAAAGAAAGACTTATTAAGAGGTGGATACAATGTAAAACTATATTCTGAAATGACTTGAAGGAAGTAATTGTCTAATGTATGTATTGAAAATAGCTGGGGATGTCAGCAGCTTAAGTGAATTTGGGTTTAAAGCCACTAAAATCGAAATGTTTAGAATAAATTAGTGACCTACTTTTGAGGGTCACATAGGTTGCAATTGTTGCAATTGTTTAAATGTCATAGTTTTGAACTTAGAATCAGTGTTCTAGCTGCATGTGTAAAAATTGCAAGTTTGGTTTGAATGTAGAAAAATGGGAACCAAAGTGACAATTAGCTGACGCCTGGCTTAAAGAGATGGAATTCTGCCTGACAACTACCCCCGACAGGAGTTGAAACTTGATCAGCAGCTGTGTTCCCAGGCCTGGTTGCATTCTGCTGCCCCTGCCAAAAGGAGATGACACCTCTCTGATTGAATTAGGGGAGTGGCACCTGGGGACTGCAGGAAACTGAACAAAGCACTGTCTTGGGCTCAGGCAAATGTTATATGGTGGGGAGTCGTAAAATAGCTTCCTCTTGGGAGAAGTGGGAGGAGAAGTGCCTCTGTGAGGAAGCTGAGCTTGGGGGAAGTGGACAAACCAGAAATTCCACCATGTGCTTTGGAAAACCACACCCCTTTGGGGCCAGAGCATAATTTTAAAAAGATGGATAATTCATAGTGCAGACTTGTAAAAATTATATAAATAATATCATTCTTGTGATTTTTCTGTGCACATTTTAAGAGGTGTCAGGACTCTGTGGTATGTTCTGGGGAGTAGTCGCGGAAAATAAGGTTGTTACTCCAAATGTATGCATGTTAAAAATCTGACACTTTATCATCTGAAACCCATATCCCTTGTGCACACTTGTGTAAAATCTGGAAAAGTTTAGAGGTTGTTATCTGGATGAAAAGGGCAGAATTCTGTCAAAAGTGGACACAACATCTTACAAAGACAGGGATCGGATGGTTTGGTGCTACAGAAAATATGTTAACTGGACATATAATATTAGAAAAATGGTACATAGATAAATGGGTATTTGGATCAGAAATAGATTTGTGTGCAATTTGACAAGGGGAGGATCCTCGGACCATAAACCTACCTCATCACTCTGACTCACTGTTCCCTTCTCAAATCAGGTCAAAGGGAAATCCTTGACCTATCAAATCGTGAGTGGGTTGGGCAAAGAAAGTTAGCATCCACACCCATTTTCAAAAGACATAAAAAGAGCCACTGGAACCCAGGTAGGGACATTCACTTTCCACTTCCTTGCGGGACGCTTTGCCGGGAGACTCCAGACTTCAAATCCATCAATCTCAGGAGAGACCAGAGATCCAGATCGCTGTGCAGTGCTGAGAGCTGACCCAGATCGCTGTGCGCAGAACCAGTACCCAGTTGCGAGAGAACCGCAGCCAATCCTGACCCGATCCGTGACGAAGTCGCATTCCTGTCCAAAATATAGTGCGAGTACTCAGCCAGAACTGTGCAAAACCAATCTCTTAGTTTAAAATAATCTAATTCAAACTATTTTAACCTATTGAGAACTGCATCATAGAAATCGTGTCCCTCCTGTTGATTCAAAGCTGAAAAACTGTCATCTGTCATTCTGAGCTTTACTTTTATTTTGAGAATCTACCTTCACAAAATCGTCTGTATCTCTTGAACCGTTTGTGATAGAAGCGAGATTTCACTTTTATTTTAAAGCTGAGATTCTAAGCTTTCTAACAAGCTCTACTCCTTACAGTTCCTTCATAATTGTGCTCGATGCACACAACTAAATTGCCGCGATTTGACATTTTGTTTCATTTCAGCCACGTGTAAAAATATTTGTCTTTTGCTTCCATTACGGAATTCCGTTTTCAACCTGGTAACCATCCCTGAATCATTGATAGGGCTGGCCTGAACTGATTTAAAGTATCTCTCACTCACCATGAACCTCTAGAGGGAATTACATCATTTTTAGCATATTTTTCCCTTCTTTGCATACCACCTTTAAAGTACTTTGCCCATGTTTAAAGTCATCCCTGTTTCTCTAAGCTTGCTAGGGGGGGAACTGAATTCGTATTGTACTGTGATTGTATTCCTGAAGACTGTGTGTGTTACTTCCACCTCCTTACATTGCATAGAGGGGGGGTGAATTGCCAAAAGGGGAAAAGTGATTATATTATGTTTTGCTGAAATCATATCAAGTTTATTCCTGTGTTGCTTCTTTTCCACCTTGCATTTCCTTGTACCATATAAAGCATTCTCAGCTACCTTATCCTCTATACTACTCCTAAGTAATTAAACCAGTGTGCTAGTATAACATCATCCATTGTTGATCACTCACTGTCATATGTCTAAGTGTGATATCAAATATTAATTTATTATAAAAGTGTGATATATATCTATTGTTTAATTTTTCAAATAAACCTTTTTAATTTGCAAAACAAACCTACTTCTTGGCTCAGTGGGGTCAGGGGGATTCTAAGAGAGGGTGCTATATAAGGGTTTATCATCCAGAGTATAACTTGTCATAAAAATATATAAATAAGGGCTTCCCTTGGGCGTCCCAGACGAGGCACTGTCTTAGTGGGATTGCTGAATTGAAGTTGTTTAACTATATATATATATATATATATATATATATATGGGCAATGTTTGTAGTGTGGAGGGGAGGCAGCTCGGGAGAAAGTGTAAATGTGTTTCTGTGGGTTGAAGAGGAGTGTTTGTGGCGTGGAAGTGAAGGGGCGGGTGGGCATGTAAGCATGTGTGTTTCTGTTTGTGTACGTCTCTCTGAGGGGAGGGCTGGTTGGCATGGGAATGTTTATCACGTGGAGGGGCGGGACAAAGAAACAAATGAGCGGTGGGTAGGGAATAGGTGTTCCAGAGGACTTCGGGGTGGAGGAGTGATAAAAGAAACCTGAATGTAATATTTGGGGATATTGAACGCTGCACTAAATCGGATTAAATAAATCGATCGTTTTTTCAGTGCAACCTTTTATATTCAAAAATATCACAAAGGACCTCTATAAGATCTTAGCATGAGGTCATGAGATTCCCTGTTTTCCATGCTGCTGCAAGTTTGGCAGTCTACTTAGATGATTTTGCAGGTGGGAGATTGTATCATGGGCGGTGATAACTTGAAGGCAAAGTAAATACGGTGGGCATGATCACGACTTTGGCGGTAACCCATAAATCCGGCGGTAGCGCTATTACTGCCGGATTTAAGGGTCCGCCAAATCAGGACTTCGGCGAAATCCGGCAAAAATTCCCGCTATTACAGCAGTGGGAAATCCGCCGGCGGTAAGAGCGCGAAAATTCCTCATGGAGCCCAATGGGGAATGGGGCATTCCCGAATGGGGAATGGGGATTAACATTACCGCCAAACTCGTGATCAGGCGCTATCAGCGCCGGGGAGTTTGGCGGTAGGGCTAATACCGCCGGCATTACCGCCAAAGTCGTGATCAGGCCCAGTGTCTTGGTGGTGCTAGTGCTGTACAAGAAAAGTGTGAGCTTGTGCACTTCGCTTGATCACAGAGCTGGCTGATCAACAACCTACCTAAATCTCAATCCACAGGGTTCTGGTCATAGTGGCATGCAGACATTTATTTTAGATATGAGGACAATTCAATTCAGACAGTAATAGCATTTGTTATTTGCAACGGTTGTAATGTAGATGCATACGTTAATATGTGGCCTTGTGAATGATATGTTTTGATTATGATTGCAATGTGGAAGAAAATATCTTTCCTTGAACCTTCAGGTGCATCTGCATCCTGGTCATCAAGGAAAGGGAAATGGTACTAAGTGCAGTCCCTTCTCCCCCTTTCATGGCGGCAATCTTTTTTGTTTACTTATTTCAATGTCCGCCATGCAAAGGGAAAACGGACTGTGTTGTCCCAGCCCCTTCCATGGCAGCCATTTTGTTTGTTTACTTTTGTTCTCTATATTTTGAATGTCTGCCATGGAAAGGGAGAAGGGACTACACGTAGTCCCTTCTTCCCGATCCCTGGCAGGCATTTTTGTTTCAAAGCCGTTCCTCAACTCGAGAAAAAAATGCTATTAGTACCCCGGTACGACGTGCTGGGGTACTAATAGCAATAGAACCCTTGGAGGGGGGCATCACCAGTCCGGTAATGCCCCCAGGGCTACATTGAAGCCCTTTCTCTTTGCTCAGGCTTCTAACTATTGCCCCAGGGCATTACCCTACCAGTAATGCCCCCATAGGTGGATTCAGAGTGAAAGTTGATAGGACTATTAGCAAAGTTGGTTTAACACAACTCTTTTACTGAGGAATGTGTCAATTTTTCTCCTGCTAGGAAAAAGCTGCCACTATCCATAGAAAACAGTGGCCAACGATAGTCTATTGTTTGTAGCAAGGGCTGTCATTGGTATCTCCACTGTGTGCCTGGCTGCAATATGGAGATCTATCCCGATTTACCACATGCAACAGTGAAAGGCAGTGGAACTTGGAACCCACGAACATTCCATGTCACATACGGCAATCCATTCACGCAGCCAATGAGAATAAAGCAAGCGGAAGTGGAAGACACTCACCTCCTTGTTGATTCGACGGAGCTCAGTGTTTTTGTTCAGCAGCAGCAGCTTCTCCTCATCTGAGGAAGTCACCGTCATGCTCTCGGAAATGACAGTCACATTCTCCTCAGAGTCGAGCCTGTCGCACAACGCAGGGTCCGTGTGCACAGCCGTGCATGCGTCACTAAAACAAGGGAGAAGGCGGAGAGCATAAGAGAGGAGGAAGGGCACGAAGGCCAGTCTTCTATAAACTCCCTGCAGGAGCTTTCTCGGCAAAGCCCAGTCCACATTGAAAACTCCTTTTAAGCTGAACACTGCACCCTCCAACATCACTCCCCCACCCCCCACTTTCTGATGTAAACTTATGCTGCTCCTCTTCCAAACACACCTGCTCTAGGTGCAACCAGGTGCAATCCAGTCTCGGGAGGATAGCTCAGAGGCAAAGTGCTCGGCTTGGAAGCAAGACGACACGGAGCAACACAGGATAGAGCCCCAGGCCCGCACTTAGAAACCTCTGGGTATTAAGCGCGTTATAAATAAACTATCTTATATCAACCAGCCACATCCTCACGTAACAATTTTCTATGATTTGGTGAAACCACAACTTTTATTGTGATTCCACAACAATTGTGCAAAATGTTCTTCACATGTAAACATTATTGTTAAATGTAAACTAAAGTGTTCCCTCTATTTTTAACTTAAGGTTCAAAAGAGTGCATGTGGCTCACAGGCAAATTCCCTAGGTATGTGGCACCCTGATAGATTGCCAAAAAAAGACCATAAATACAGCCATGCAATTAGGATACAATACTCAGATGCCTCCCAGTGCCCCGTGGATTATTATCAATACCAGTAGTATATTCTGTTTAGTTCAAAATATAATTTCATCAAACGGTACAATAAATATAAAATACAATCACCTTTACAATCAAAAATAAAATATATTAAAATCAAATAACACATTTACATAATAATTACACAGTAGACATCCTAGAGAATCTGAAATTTAAAACTGTGGGGATAAAACGCTAAAGACTCCAACAAACTCTACAACCATGTGAAAGGATGAAATAAACTTATGCAACTACATTGCCTAAATACAATTTCAGTAAGGCAATTTAATATTTCTGTCGAGGGAGCTGGTACCATGGACAAAAAAGCAAAATGTCCATATTAGTATCTTCAGAAATGTTATCCCAACAACATTTAGAAACATAACGTGAATTCCAGGACACTCGTTTCTCAGCAAAAAGTGACTGATATATAGTTTCCTTGACATGGTATTCGAGATACAAGAAAGATAAAAATCAATTTTTAATTAATCCATTTATTCATTTTTGGGACCTCATTCAAGTCACAGACTTCTTGATTATTATTAATTGTCTGGCTGTCAAAACCAGTGCATTGTTTATCAAATGTGAAAATCCAATTCACATAATGTCCCACTAATGTCATTATACACTACAAGTCCGAGGGCCGTAATAAGTTGGAGAAGGGACAAATTAAATGTGTTTTTACTTTATACTATGTAAATAACAAGGTGGTCTTTATAGGTTAAGCATTTGAATTACAAAGTTGGTTAAACTGAAACAACATTTGGTATCATCTAAAAGTAAAGTTTCTCCATAACAAACTAAAAGCGTTTTCTCATGTTTTAGCATTCTCTTTCATGTGTTAAATAGCATGTTGCAGCCAAAAGACATCTCAGAGAGGAAGTTTCCTGCTGAAAGAAATCTAGCCTGTGAACTGAACTGTTGTTTCCCTGTCTGCTTTTGAAGACAGATTGTTCAGAATGCAGTCAATACCAGTAGTTATTGACTGCACTCTAAACAATTGGATTGGCTGAGAGAAGGTTAATAACAATCTTCATGTGCTAATATAGGACATGTTGGAGATTCTGCAAATAGTCTGCAAATAGTCTCATTGTACTTTTTCCAATAATGTTGGCACATTTGTTCATTGGTGTTTATGTATAAGTCAGCGGAAATGGGGCTTCTTCTGCTGGCAGTCATGTCTGAGCATCATTTAAGGTTAACTAAAGGCAGCAAATGCTACACCAATGTGACCTCGTGCAAGCTATATGATTTTCCCAGTCTAATAATACAAATAAGCACACCTGCACCCTTTTCTAATTTTAGTAGCGGGCTGCTGGTGCCTAATGACAGCTCAGGGGCAACGCGCTACCTTGGAAGTAAGTCGACGTGAAGCAACACAGGTTCGATCCCCGGGTCCACGCCTAGAAACCTCTGGGTATTAAGTGCATTATAATACTGCAACTCCCCTGGTTTATTTTGGACTAGCAAAAGTGGCCATATTTCGCACGGCTTCTGTATACAGACATGATAACACTCACCAATTGTTGACAATCATGGAGCAGACGTGGAGGGGAGGTGAGAATTGGCGTGCTGTAAAATGATGGGGCTGTCTGTGCGCTCTCCCCACCTGTCGCCTCACCCTGGCATGTTGCAGTGTGCTGTGGTGCAGGGACCATTAAGTTATGTTTCTGGCATCCAGATGCTTGAAATGAGCTCTGTCTGGTCCTTCTACGGTCACTGTGATGTGTTTGCTGCTTCCAGGCAACTGTCTCATGTGTGGTGGGGCTGAAATCCAGGGAACGGTGTGGGGTGTCCACATGCAATATAGCCCAAAAAGATACATGTGCAAAATTTAGTGCAGATTGGTGGAACAGTGCAGAATTGTATGAGGAACAGAGGAACAAACAAACAAACGAACAGATGTTCTGTATATATATATATATATATATATATATATATATATATATAGATAATAACTAGCAAAAAGTGCCGGTACATGGCACGGGTTCTGCAGAGAGATATAACACTCATCAATTGTTGACAATCATGGAGCAGACGCGTCAGGGAGGTGAGAATTGGCGTGCTGCAGCATAATGGGACCTTCTGTGCACTCTCCCCACCTGTCGCCTCACCCTGGCGCAGTACAGTATGCATTTCAGTGCAAATATCTCGTAGACTGTGCGTCCTAGGTCCTTCAAACATGGATTTTAAGGTCCCGTAGGGACCAAAAGTTTTATGCCGGGCATCAAGATGGTTAAAATCAGCTTTGTCCAGTCCTTCTATGACCACATTGATGTGTTGCATGCTGTGGTGCAAATGCCTCAGAAACGGAGCATCCTAGTGCCTTAAAATGCATTCTATACCTCGCGACCAGACGCTTGAAATTAGCTCTGTCCGGCCCTTCTACGGCCACCTTGATGTTTTGCCACATCCAGGCTACTGTCTCATGTGTGCAGGAGCTAGAATCTGAGGAACTGGGTGGGGTGTCCACATGCAATGTAGCCAGTGACCTCCAGAGGGTGCTAACAGGGAACTGTGCAAAATGTGGTGCAGATTGGTGTAACAGTGTGGAACTGTATGAGGAACAAACAAACATAACAGATTTTCTGTTTGATATATATACAAGATTGTGAAACAAAAAGAAAAAGCCTAACAACAAGGGCAACACTTCAAGACCTGTTTTTTGCTCTAATGCGACTGCAGGATCATTGATTGTTGTACAAACACCCATGTACTCTCTGTGGCCTCTGCACTGGGGCATGCTGTCTGTCCACCACAATCCCAAAGAAGTAGTGTCAAGAGTGATTCTGTGACGTCTTGCGTTAGAAACATTTTAGAGTGTGTCACATGGCTATTAACCCAAGACTGAATCCAAATGGTACATTGGGCTCTGCTAGGACCACTATTGGGCAATAGGGGTGTCCATAAACCAGTACAAGATGTAGAAACTCTTGGGAAAGGGAAATAGCAAGCCCCTCTGAAATCCTGCAGTATAGAAAAGTGTGTCCAACTGTGAATTATCAGAGTCTTCTGCAACTCATGTTTCTCCTCTTACCCCTAGGGTGATCTGATGAGGCCCCTTACAATATAATAGATAATAATAGATGCACTATTCTCACTACTCTAGATGACCTTTCTCATGGGTAGTCTGGAGTAAAAAGAGTATCTTTCTGGAGTGTTCAGAAGTGGACAACTGAAGAATTGATCTAACCTCTCACCTCCTAAATACTAACACGCATGCCCTCATGACAACACTGTTATTGTTTCACATTCACTTTATCTTAAAATGCTCCCTTGTTGGTTGCTATTTGTAGACTTTGGTGGGATTTGGAAACACTGCAACCTGTGCTCAATGTAGATAGGGGCAGATCCCATTATCTACCACTTGTAGATGCAGTGTTGTAGCACAACATTTCGGGGCCCTCGGTGAGCCATGCTGATAGGGCCCCACCAAGCTCGGCAACAAATCACGAGTCACGCCACACTCTGGCCCGGCCTAGACTACCACACTAAACAATGATCATGCAGGGCACGCCACACACTGCACTAGGAGAAAGTTATAAATATGTGTTTTAATACATTATACAGCAAACTTTCTGTGAGAAATTGGCCCAAAAACCAGAGTGTTTGCAAATTGTCTTGTAGGGTAACACCAATCCAAAAATCCAATGCATGCAAGTCACCAACAGTGCCCATGAACATGAATGATTTAATTAATGTAATGTTTTGCTATTAAAAATGACATGCCACAATGAAAACATGTCCAACTGGCTTCACAATGTAGATATGCAATGCATTAAAATGTTTTTTATGTAAAATATTGATGGATGCCCAGAAAAATATACAGCGACACAGTAATAAATTACTAGAGTGGCTGCAACAAAATGCCAGTCTAGCCATTAATTACACATATCATGCCTGCCTAGTTTGGACATGGATGACTATTATGATTTAGCGCACAGCCCCAACCCCACCTCACCACCAGCATGTCCCCTCTTCCTCTGACCCCTTACCCCAACCCTCAAAAATCAGCATAGGCCCAGAATTACCTCCACGTCCCTCTTACTCATCCCAGTACTTACCTATGAGGCAACTTGCTTTATAGGTAAGTACTGGGACGAGGAAGAGTTGGACTGGGAGCAATGATGATCACAGGTAACTGAGCCAGGCATTACCTTCACGTCTCTCTGCCTTGTCGAAGTACTTGTGTATGAGGCAACGTTTCTCATACAAAAGTAAGGGGACGAGTAGGAATAGGACTAGGAGTAATGAAGATTAACAATAAGTAATCCAGGCATTAAACAGAAGTAC
This sequence comes from Ambystoma mexicanum, assembly GCF_040938575.1. Lineage (NCBI taxonomy): Eukaryota > Metazoa > Chordata > Amphibia > Caudata > Ambystomatidae > Ambystoma > Ambystoma mexicanum. The sequence continues at coordinate 1,273,528,192 of NC_090924.1, forward strand.
ATGCTCCATTCACCATTCACTCACACACACACACCCAGCCACCCATACATTTACATGTATACCCTTTTACCAAACACACGCACACCCAGGCAGCCACCCATACATCATGCACTTACTCATTCACAGACATCACATAATATACATGTTCTTACCTTTTGAATCTGTTGATCCAGGGAACGAGGCCTCCAGCTCCAATCAGCAGGAATGCTTGTTCCCTCCTTCCACAAAGGAGCTGGGGGCCTCCATGTCATGGGGTGACAGGGAGCCCTATGACTTCAAAAAGAAATCGTTTTTTTTAAGCCACTCTGACTTCATATAGAATGTATTTCCGTTATGGGACTGAAGTACTGTAATGGAAATAATTTCTCAATGGCCTCAAAAAGAATCTATTTCTTTTTGAAGTCCAAAGGACCCCCCCTTCTCCTCCAGGACATGTGGCAGCGAGACCCGCAGCACCGCGGGAGCTGTGGGGGCCCCCTGCTACACCAAAGTGTAGATGGAGCACACCATCGGAGAATCCCAAAGAGATGGATTTCACCCCAAATATCATTTGCAGCATTACAGAAATGAAAGACTATTAATGCAACAAAAACAAGGTATTGTCATTATAATCATTAAAGCTTTAGTAGTGGACTTGAAACCAGTCCATGTCTGGGGGTTCACCCTTGCAACTCTGCTTTTGGTTTTTGTTTGTTCTACTGGGATTTTTCTCATTGATCACTGATTTTACCAGGCTAGCTCCTGGACTGCCACCTTATTCATTCTAGGATAATGACTCATTGCTCACCCACCACATGCTACATTGCCCATTGGTAGTGGCAGTCTGACATATTGACTACTACTACTAATAATATTTTTAAAATAAATATTGAAAAAAAGACAGTTTCAACTCAAGGTAAAAACTTTTGTTTCAACTTCCTTCAGCATTTTACACATTACTTCATCATTCCAACAACACATTAACCAATAACAGTACTGCTCATATCACAATTCATTAAAAAGATCAGATAGATCAGTCTCACATTAGCCCAATTCACAAAATCTCATGCCATGGCTCTTCTTCATGGAACAATTTTTAGAAGCATGTCCATATAATTTACAATTGCACAAACATGTTTCACATTGTTTCAGAGGTCATTCTCGACCACCACTCCATCAAGTCATCGTCAATAGGTGCGAACTTCCCAAGATGTAAGGAACGTTGGTTACGGGTTTCTTCGCACTCATTTACTAAAGCGATTCGACAGACACACAGCAAAAGCGGCAGAGATTTTTCTTTTCTTTGCCACAGAATTTCTTTTGTTTTCGGTGTGTTTGTTTGAAACCTCAGAAATTGATCCCAATAATAACGAGATGGACATTGCAACAAGTAGCAACACTGAACATTTAGTTTTTTCTGTTCAACACCCACACGATGTAAGGATTGCATCTTTTCTCATTTATCTATGTTAACTATCCAAGCCCATGGGGGGCGTGGCCAGCAGCCGAACGATGAGGACGTGAGCTTGCATTGCTCCCGGGCCACCAGCTAGATCCTGAAATAATCCTGCTTTTCCTGCGTGACTGAAAGTACCCAAAGTGCCTCATCGACGTGGAAACTTCTGCTGCACACCCCTACCTGATCCCGGAGCAAATCGGTGCCGGGAGACCCACTAGACACAACTTGCAAAACGCGAGCCCACGCGCCGCAAGACGAACAAAATGGCCGCTGCGGACCGCGGATGAGCGAAGGACGCCGCGCGCCATTGCCAAACCCTGCCCGTGTGTCGGCGGCAAACTAGCGGGGTGAAAGGAGCTGGGTCGAGCTGCACAGCGAGCGAGGGGAAAGGAGAATCGCTGCCAGCGCCTTTCCCGGACTGCGGGGAGCGGATCCCGCTGATGCCTCCCCGCCTCCCGCCTGTGGAATCCCCAGAGCTGTGAAGGTTTCCTTCCTTCCAGCGACAGATCGAGGAGCGGAGGGGAGACATCGCTGGAGGTGGCACCGGGGGCTGACAACCGCAAATATCCAATCCTGCATTATCACGACGGTGTAGGCGCCCATACACTGCTTCCGCCTGCCCCGAAGAAAACTGACATAACGCCGTCAGGCCGCCCGGAGCCACGGTGGCACCGCGGGCGCTCCGCTCAGCGTCGAGCGCCTGCTAGACTCCTGGGGCGGCCCCGCTCATCTCCGGACGGCTGCTGGCGGATCAATCCTGCGGTAAGGAGAAGGGGGAACGGGAGATCAGGGCAAATCCCCTGCGCAACACACCTATACGCTCCCCCTCCCGTGGAGCGGCTCATCGCCTGAGGGCCCCACTACAAGAACTCCTTCAGTGGCCCCATCCAATCCATAAATATAGACGGGTGACCGCCTACAGCACACGTGGGACACCGAAACCCTGGTGCTTTGCTACCGTGCACAAGGACAATACGGTGCACCTGTCCTTGCGTAGGCAAGTAAAGTGGACCAGAAAACAAAACACTACCCATACTGTGTGGGCGCAGATCCATGAGCACTCCAGGGGATACGACACAAGCCCCCTGAAAGCAAAAATAAACTGACCGCTAAACCCAACACGGAATCCAGCAGACCACACCTGGGCCGCGGTGAAGATCCACACAGTGGGGCAGCCGCTCCCATAACGGTTACGGTTATACGATAGAAATCGCCCCTGCAACCCATCCTGGATAAGCAGGCGGAATCTGCGACAAACTGTCCACCGATTGACATCACAGACCATGCCAGCTGCTATGGGGAAGGATAAAACAAAAAAATTCACAAGTCAAAGCAAAAAGGACCAATTCACCACGACCATGGCGAGCATCCAATCGGAAAACGAGCAACCAGACACCATGGTGGAAACAGAGAACATTATATCCCTGAAGGACATCATGGCTGCAATAACAGACTCCAGAACCTCCATGGAACAAAAAATGGACAGCATTAGTCCAAACGTCTCACTCCTTCGCCATGATTTACAGAAACTGACCTCCCGCACAGGGGAAGCGGAGCAACAGATCTCTGGGACTGAGGACGGACTGCGCACTATGGAGCAAAGGATGGCTGGGGTTGTGACACGTCTGAAAACACTGGAGGAGAGGGCAGAAGACAGTGAAGGGAGATCAAGACATAATAACGTCCGCATCCTGGGTGTTACGGAAAAAGGCCCTTCCATGGAGCTGTTCCTTGAACAATGGATAACCAATATGTTTGAGCCCCAGACATTCTCGAGGTACTTCTCAATTGAGCGCGCACACCGGGTGCCCACTGGAAGACCGATACCCGGAGCACCTCCATGCACCATAATTGCAAAACTGTTGAATTATAGAGATAGAGATGCATTGCTCCAGACGGCACGGGCCAAGGGCACACTGATCTTTAATGGGTCCAGAGTGACATTCTTCCCTGACTACACAAGGGAGGTACAGAAGGCCAGGCAGTCGTTCGATCAGCTCAAAAGACAACTCCAGACCCTACACGTGAAATATGGCTTACTATTTCCGGCCCAGCTCAAGATTTATCATGGAGGAACAACGGTGCACTTCACTGACCCAAAAAAAGCGTGGAACTGGGCAGAGAAACACATTGAAGGTGACTTGAGACAAGGGAGCAACAGGAACAGAAACAGGAACCGACGTGAACCACCAGACAGAAGGCGCCCGACCCCACAACCTCTGATGCAGGAACCACCACAACAAGAGGAAATGGGCTGAAAAAGTAACACTAACAAGGAATACTACCCCGCCGTGACCCAATTAATGGGTTATCATACCACCTCGGCATAAGTGTGGCAGGCGGCCCGCGAGGCACGGATGCACTCATGGTAACGGCCAACGCCACGCCCTCGACTTGAGACTTGAGAGACCAGACCCGCTAAGGAGGAGTAAGTCGGGGGGAAGGTGTGAACAGTTCATACTAAATTAATCTGGCAACATAGTTGTTAGGCGCCAGTAGTGTTAGGGCGACAGATACTTCATGTTGGGAAAGAGTATGGGGAGGAGGGATAAGAATTTGTTTTATGTTAGTTACCTCCCAGGAGGTCATACTATTTATAATGTTTAAAATCACACCATCTCTAGCACAATCATTGTCACACTACTATTGCTAGCAGCTCACGTAACACAAATGGATGAGCATGCCCCGATGGGAAACCAACATATTCTTAATCATGGCAAACATTACCAAAGTGCGAAACCACACAGCACCCTCAGTAACCCGACGCATACAGTTGTCATCCACACACGTTTCAAATGGCGGGAGTTACTAACGTGAACAAAAACAGAACAATCCAAGTGTTGACATGGAATGTGAATGGGCTTGGCAACTGTATTAAAAGACGACTAGTACTGCAATCATTGAACAGACACTCCCCAGATGTGGCATTCCTCACGGAGACACATCTAGCCGGTACCAATTGCACATTCTTCAGGCGCACCAACTACAGACTAGCATTCCATGCCGGTTTTACCATGGGGTCACGAGGGATACTAATCCTGGTACACAAAAGACTTCTCTTTGTGCCCACGTCCACTACACAAGACACGGGAGGGAGGTTTGTGCTCACGACAGGAACACTCTGGGAACGCTCTGTAACCATGCTAGCTGTATATGCACCTCCCAACCTACTAACCCCACTGACCAATGACATCACGCCTCTAATTATGAATAACCTCGCAGACCTTACACTAATTGGGGGAGACTTCAATGAAGTAATGAATGTAGACCTTGATAGAACGCATATAAGATCCAGAAACCCGAACACACGCACCAAACTTGCCACATTCACTGACGCATTGGGGCTGCGAGATGTGTGGAGGATGCTACACCCTGACACAAGGGAATACTCATACCATTCCGGAGCACACGCCTCGCTGTCTAGGCTGGACTATTTTCTATTGCCACTAAATAACATGCATGAGGCATGTGAGGCACAATTTCTCCCCAGAGGTATATCGGACAACTCCCCACTCATAATAACAATCAAAACCAACAGATCGATCCCCCCCACCCAGCTGGCGATTGAACAGCTACGACCTAGGCTTCCCAGAACTAGTTGAACACATCCAAAAGACCATATTTTGAGATGAATACCGGCTCAGTAGACAGCCCGGTAACGTTATGGGAGGCATTCAAGACAGTGCTCAGAGGGGAAATAATAGCCTGGACCACAGCCCATAACAAAAAACAGCTAGAAGCAATACGTGATGCCGAAGCGAAAGTGCAAAAAGCAGAGACTGATCACCTAACCCATGACAAATCGGAAACACATTGCGCACTACAATTAGCGCAGACACAACTTCATCACATAGCCCTAGACAATGCAAAGCAGGCACATACTGCGATGCGAGCAAAGATATATGAAACAGGGGACAAAGCCGGGAAGATACTGGCATGGCTAGAACGAAGAGACCTAGGTCTCAACCAAGTCAGGCAGCTGACAACAGAAGAATCGGAACCATTAGTGACAGACCTGGATATAGAGGAAGGTTTTGCAAAATACTACGCAAAGCTATATAAGGCACCAACCTCACCACCTGTAAAGGACATCCTGGAGGAGATTACCCTCCCTACTCTAAACACAGAACAGTCTAATCTACTAGAACAAGTAATCACTGAGGAAGAGCTAACACAAGCCATGTCAGAACTCCAATCGGGCATGACCCCAGGCCCGAACGGCTTCCCCATCGAAATATGGAAAAAAATAGGCGCGAATGTAATTTCCCCACACTTACTTGGCTTACTACAACACTCACACTCGCAGGGCTGTCTCCCCCCAGACCTAAGAAAAGCCACAATAATAGTTCTGCCCAAAGCAGATAAGCCACCTGATAAATGTAGCTCCTACAGGTCCATCTCTCTTATAAACTGCAAGGTCAAAATACTGGCAAAGGTACTAGCCAACCGCCTGCAACAAGTCATACACACACTGATACATCCAGACCAGTGTGTATTCATGCCACAGAGGTCCACTAGGCAGAACATATATAGGTTAAACACAGCACTGGAAAAACTACCTGAGATACAGGACCCCCTGGCTCTATTCGCCATAGACTTCGAAAAAGCTTTCGACTCTATCTACTGGGAAGCAGTATGGGTTATTATACAGCGCATGGGCATAGGACCGTACTTTATGAGCTGGGTCAAACTGCTATACAACCGCCCAGAAGCAGCTACAAAGGTAAACGGACATGTTTCGAATCCTTTCCAGCTAGGCAAAGGCACGAGACAGGGCTACCCTTTATCAGCCCTAATCTTTGCAATAGCAATTGAGCCCTTAGCAATTCTATTGCGATCCACACAAACATGGAGCGGCTTCAGGTGGTCAGATGACTTGGAGGACAGAGTGTCCTTATATGCAGATGACCTGTTGGTATACCTGAAAGACCCACGCGAATCCTGCCCCATAGTGACGTGATTACTAATAAGGTATGGCACGTTTAGTGGCCTCTGCGTTAACTGGACTAAATCCATACTATTCCCACTGAAGCAAATAGATAACGCGGTGCCGGACGAGTGTCCATACTGTGTGGAAAAGGAGCAGTTCAGATACGTAGGCATCCAAATTACAAATAACCTAACAGACTATGTGCCCAAGAACCTACACCCAATAACGACGAGATTCAAGGAAGACGTCCGTCACTGGATGTCCTTGCCACTAACACTATTGGGTAGAGCTGCACTCTTTGAGATGATGGCGCTCCCCCGCTTTCTCTACATACTTCAAAATGCTCCACTACCTATAGCGCCCAGCGAATTCCATAAAATAGATCAGACACTTAGAAAATTGCTATGGAACAGAGGTCACCCTCGCTTAGCACTAGCCACACTACAAAGATCTGTATGGGAAGGTGGAATTGGACTCCCCCGATTGAAAACCTACTACTGGGCCGGTCAAATGGCAATAGTGAATGATAGACTTCATGAGGACACAACACTACCGCACAACAGAGAACAAGATCCCAACCAATATGAAAGATCCGTTATAAGGCACCATTATCGTAAAAAAGACCGATCTGCTGCCCCGTCCATGATGACGCACATATCCCTAATATGGATAGACACCCAAAAATACTTAGGCTGGGACAAAAAGTTAACACCAGCACAACCACTGTGGAATAACCAACTACTCCCAGAAGTGAACAAATTGCCAAAATGGCACTCCTGGATCCAACTAGGCATTACCAAAATTGGGGACGTAGTGAGAGGAAACGAAACAATACCATTTACAGAAATAATCACTGCCTTTGCACTTCCAACAAATGAGCAGTATCACTACACACAACTGAAGCATGCACTACAGATCCATCTTCCTGAAATGATTGACATGCCTGATTACACCCCCTTAGAACGTAACCTATTCCCAGACATGATTAAAAACAAAGTTACATTCACCCTGTATAGTGCCATAACATCCTTTGCCACCGGGGAGTTGTCGAGTCTGAAAGCCAAATGGGAGGGGGACGTGGGTGACATACTTCCAGAAGAATGGGTAACTGCCCTGATGTTCCCCAGAGAAACAGGGATCTCCTCCAGGCTCAGACTGATCCAATTAAAAATATTGCATAGAATATATTACCCGAGGGTAGCACTATTCAAATGGGGCAAGACCACCACTCCATCCTGCTTGAGATGCAAACGAGAAGAAGGCTCGTATTACCACATACTATGGGAATGTACCATAATCCAACAATACTGGCAGCAGTGCTGCGATGATCTCTCAAGGGTATTGGGCAAAACGATTCAAAGAAGTGCAAAACAGCTACTGTTGGGGATAGAAGATGAGGTTTAACTGTTACGATACGAAAAACTGCTCTTATCTACTACCACTGCGATTATCAAGAGGAATATAGCACAACTCTGGGGCCCTGAAACGGCACCAAGCTATGAGCAGTGAACCACGGAGGTGGACATTTGTATTGCAATGGAGAAGAGAGTCTACACGGCTAGGGGATACTCTGAGAAAGGCCCTAAAATTTGGCAAAAGTGGGAAGACGCACACTGAGAAGTAGCCTCCGCCAAGAATCGGGCTAACATCCAAAGACATCTACAGGAACCTAAAACTACGTGATACTAGCGTAACAATTGTAATTAGATGTGTTAAGGGACTCCGTTGAAGTGGATACACAGTGTGAAGTTGTTGTTGGGTGGAAAATAACTGTTACCTCGCTATGCGAGGCTGTATGTTTTCTCTATGTGCAGAAAAACAATAAAATGTTGTATTAAAAAAAAAAACTATCCAAGCCCATGACTCAGTTTTTGGCATATTGTGGCCGATCTTGATTGGTAATATCGACCGCATCAACAAATGCCAATAGTCTGCGAAATCACTGATTTAATAAGTTTTGGCACTTATCGACAAGTTAATTTGTAAAGATTTGATAAGCAGGAGTCGGAATGTCCAGAAGCATCTTTCGCATTACCGAAATAGATTTCCATACAACATTGCTATGAAGCGAATTTAATGACAATTCATGTCTTAATATCGTCATCGATATAGACTGCGGCAGTTTGAGGACATGGTGCCAGAATCGCCCTTCCAGCATATTCCAGACTTAGGGGGTCATTACGACCCAGCGGTAAGTATGCCAACTTTACCCCCATGGTGTAAACTATGTTTACACCATGGTGGATGGCGGATTTACCGCCCCATTCCAAGGTGAGTGGGGCGGTAAATCCCCATTTCCCATTTTACCCTTCCCCATTCCTATTTTTGCCCCATAGGGCATAATGGGAGTGGGGAAGGCGCTAATTACGCCACCGTAAATTACGGTGGCGTAATTAGCACCAAGGCGGTTTAGCGCCATGGATTTTAACGGCTGCTAAGAGCAGCCGTTAAAATCGGAATCAGGCGTTATGGGTTAACAACGGCGTTAACCCTTCACGCCTGAGTTGTAATGAGGCCCTTATTCTTTAATATTTCAACCTGCTTCTGCACCAGCAGTATAGAAAATTTACCATAATTTTTATTTATCTTGGCCCCTTGTAGTGCAAGCTTTATCATCTTTGATTTTAATTCCTTCACCCAATGATGTTCACAAATGGAATTATGAAATTGGATCCCCAAATATCTTATAGATATTACAGAAGAAAGATACTGACCCGCAACAGACCACCTGAAGGATTTGTCCCTCCTGATGCTTGTGTTGCTGATAGACACAATTTTTGTGTTTTCCATGTTTATCGTAAAATCGTTTATGCCCAAGTATTCATATAAGCTGGTGAGCAGATGTTGGAGACCAATTTGTCTTTTGTCCATCAGAACCAGGTCATCTGCAAAGACAATACATTTTACAGGAACTTGATTTATTTTGGGTGAAAAACAGTGCACCTGATCGAGATGTACTGGTAGATCAGCCAAATATATTTTAAACAATTCGGTGTCCAAGGGAAACCCCTGTTTGACGCCCTTTGCCGTCGGTATGATGTCAGATAGTTCACCACTTTTATTGAGTCTCACACGAAACAAGGTGTTCGAATGGAGGGCCATGATAGGATCTAGAATGTTTGCTGGGCAGTTCCACTTAAACGGTTTTGCCCAGAGCAGGCATCGATTTAAACTATCGGAGGCCTGCTTCATATCAATGAACGCCAAATGAATTTTGCCTTTTGATTTCAGGGCTTCCAATTCTAGGATTGTGAAAATCAAGACATGTACATCAACCCCAACACCCTTGGTGAAGCCTGTTTGTCGTACATCCAGAATACAAGCCGCCTGTGCCCATTTTGCAAGCTTCAGCCGCAAATGTGATCCAAAGATCTTACCAACGGGTATCCAGGAGGGCAATTGGGCGATAGTTTTCAGGATTGTCCCAAATGCCCTTCTTATGGATAGGAAAGACTTTAACCGTTGACCACGACTCAGGCAGTTGTTTTGACAATGCAAAGCTCAAGAACAACCTGTCAATATAACAAGCTCATTCCTTCGGGTTCCTCTTGAGCATTACATTACTAATCAAATCAGGTCCAGCTGCGCGTGAGCTTTTTAATGCCTTAATTGCCTGATCTATATCGCTATGTGACATATCTACTACCCAATGCGCGTCACCCAAGTTAAGTTGTGTCGCTGCCTTCATGGATGGTCTCACAAACACCCTAGCAAAGTGGATTGACCAAGCGTCGCCTGAGATAGTATTCCCGTCCGTACCCGAGTTATTGACATTTTCCATATTCAATATCCGCCAAATTTCACAAGTATTTTTTGTGACCAAATGGTTCATCATCAATTCGGCACGGTCTTGTTCAATAATAATAGCATGCGATATTGCCCAATTACGATAAACAGACCTTCTGATTCTTACAGCCTCAGGCACTTCATTCCAATTTATTTTTATAGATCTCAGATCTCTTCTCAAGACTTTCTTCGCCTCATGCATAACAATGCTCTACAGATGTTTGTGACAGCATCCACTTTTCCTTTGGTGATTAGTGTCACTTACGTAATCAGTTAACAATGGGGTATAGTCAGCTCTGTGCGAAGTAACAGACCTCATAAATCTAGTAGCAAGGTTTTCAATCTGATTAGCATTTATTCTCAGTCTATTTCCCCTAATGTTTATTTCCACAGGCAACTTATACATATTCTCCAAGGTAACCGATTCTAGCGAACAACTAAGTCTCATCAAATTATGATCGCTATATTTCATCTTTTGAATATGCAAATCTACTATCTTTGACTCAAAATTTCTTGAGACCCATATATAGTCAAGAATGCTATGAGACGTCTCACAGTGCCACATTGGTTGTGCCGGGATGTCTCCTGTAACCACGCCATTTAGCATGATACAATCACACGTTTTCATTGCGGTTGACCAGATTTGTCCCCTATAACAGATGACTGATAATTTATTGTGGGCAAGCATTGCCTCATCAATTAATTGAGTTAAGGCATTTACAAAGGCCTTAGTGCTAATTTTTGCGGTATTCCAGTACCAATTGATGATCAAAAGATTATTTTTGAGTCAGCAAATGACTGTCCATTGAATGTATAATTGTACCTTGAACGTAGGGATTTGGATTTACCGACACTGGCATTGACCATCTTTGGGTAATTCTTATCATTGTTATTAGTCCTGCACTTGGGCGCCCTTGAGCATTCTTTACAGTGGAGTTAAACAGCAATGTGACTCCATCTCTCATTGGGGCGTCGACTAACCATGTTTCCTAAAGGCTAATTGCAAAAACATTTTCCAAGGAAACCTCAAAGTCATTAAACAGATGCTTGAAGCCACGAGTGTTCCATGATAAGATAGTATATTGGACCTCCTGGGCTTCCAATCATGGCTATTCTTGTGCCTGTCGCCTCTTGAAATTTTCCTGTTTAGCAACTGGTCTGCCTTTCGATTTCACGATTTGACTTTGATTCGGTGCACTACACAAAGATATCCGCAGGTGTGCAGAGTCCATCTGCATTGTTTCATTCAGTTTCTCTTCAGCTGACGTAGTTGCGGCTTGCACATTTGCTTGAACAGGTTCAACTAAAATTTCAAATCCAAAAAACAAAAGGTCATCAGTGGCCCTAAGAAATGTACTCCGGACCCCAGCAGAATCAATGTGTAATAACACGTGATCGGAGGACTTCTCAGTGACATATTCGACAATTTTTATGTCGTCAGAATCAATCGTGTGAAGCGATGGCACACATTTATGCGAAGCGATGGCACACATTTTGTGCGGGACACCTCCTGCTTCTATACACTGGTATAGGAGGTGCTATTATTGGTTAATATAATGTCACTCCTTTATTGACTACTAGAAAAAAGCACCTATTCTCTGAACGGGCTTGGTGGACAGAAACGATAACACTCATCAATTGCTGACAATCAATGATCCTGTAGGTTGCTGTTCCGAGTTACTTATTGCTTCATGTGCTTTGCACTCTGAAGTAAACTACACTGAGAATAGGCGTGTGTGGCTAGCCAATGTACCCCGAGCAGACGTTGAGGGGAGGCTAGAGTTGGTGTGTTGCTGCATACTGGTACCTACTGTGCTCTCTACCCACCTGTTGCCTCACCCGGGGATGGTGCAATTTGTTGTGGTGCATTGCATTGCAAATGTCCCAGAATCTGTGCATTCTAGGGTTGAGGACCGGACCTTCGATGACCACATTGACATTTCATTGAATTCCAGCAACCGTCTCAAGTGTAAAGGGGCTGAAATCTTGGGGAAGGAGTGGGGTTCCCAAATGTTATGTAGCCAGTAATGTCCAGGGGGTCCTAACAGGTAACTATGCAAAATGTGGTGCATATTGGTGAAACGGTGCGATGATGAGGCACCTAGTAAGAGTAAGGAACTGTCTGGCTGCGGTAAGCAGTTTGGCCATGTATGTGGCCGAGGAGGCAATTGCATTGACTTGTTTTGTGAAGGAGAGGGTGGCATCTAAGTGGACTCCCAGGATTTTAACAGACGCTGAGACTGGGATTTTAAAGCCATCGATTAAGAACAAAGAGTATTGGGCAGAGAGTTTCTTTAGCGTAGCTGGAGACCCCCACCACTAGGATCTGTGTATTATCGCTGTTTAAGTAAAGATGGTTTTTAGCCATCCAGGTTTGTATGGTTGAGTAGATTTTGTTAATGGTCATAGTGTCATGTTCATAGGATCCTGACATGGTGAGGAGGATTTGGGTGTCATCAGCATAGTTGCTGTAGGATATGCCAAGATCATCCAGGGGTTTGGTAAAATATTATAAAGGGTAGGTGAGACACAGGACCCTTGCGATACGCCACAAAGGATTGGTACAGGCGGGGCATTAGCCGAGTCAGAAAAGACTTTCAAGGAATGAGGCAACCCAGGACATGACTTTTTGGGAGAATTGTATAAAGAACAATGCTTTGCCAAGCCACAAACCTGCAAAAAAATGTCGAGTTTTGCTGAAATCTGGGAAAAAAGGGGTGGGGTGTCCAAATGTCATGTAGTCAGTAATGTCCAGAAGGTCTAATATGTACCTATGCAAAATTTGGTGCAGATTGGTGAAATGGTGTGGAATTGTTTTAGGAACAATGCTTTGCCAAATCACAACCCCACAAACACATTTTGGCTTTTTCTGGAATACAGGGAACAGGGTGTTGTGTCCAACTGAGATGTAGCCAGAATTGTCTGGAGGGTCCCAACATGTAACTATGCAAAATGTGGTGCAGGTTGGTGAAACGGTGTGGAATTGTATAAGGAATAACGGTTCGCCAAGCCACAAACCCAGTGTTAGGCAAGAATTCTCAAGAGGGGTAAATGTGAGCTGCAGAGCTGTAGCAATGAGATCCACCAATACAATTATCCAAATAGCACTTACACTCAAGGTTTTCTAGTAAAATAATTATTTATTTATTTAACAGTCAGTTTTGAATAAGCATTCTTTACAAAGGGCAATATATGCAGCAATCAAATACACTTCAAAATACTTTCTCAGAATCGACACAAAGCAAGTAGATACTAGAGATGCTTCATACACACGTCCTACACCATGAGGTGACTTCACTACCTAGGACAGTAATGGCATTTATATATCACTTGTACATGTTTGCAAATTCTGAGGTTGGTAGAAAGGAAAGGTTAAAGGAAGGAAAAGGTTAAACAGTTTCTCAAAGCATGTGAGCACTTTAAATCTTCCAACGAAGTCTAGATAAAAACCTTTCTCAGCAATATTAGTTTAAAACCAATGCATCACAAACAGTGTAGACGAGTTTGCAGGGAGCCAGGACAGCCAAAGTCAATTGGTGCAAAGTCTATGGAGATGAGGCACTTCTTAGATAGACAACGTCTTGCACAAAGTTAGAGAGTTTTTTACAGAAAAAGCATCACTGTAGGGTCACAAGCTGTTACACTTGTGAAAGTTAGAGCTGAGAGCAACTCTAGAAAAAGCAGTTACTGTAAGCCTCGACTGAGAAGAGTAAGCTACAGACACTGAGGTAAGTATCCCAGGTCAGAACAGTACCTTTGGTTAGAAGAAGAGGGTCCAGCTGGCTCCTGTCTGGTTGCAGCGATGCAGATACTGTGTTCCTGGGCCTCAGTCGTGGGGACAAGAGGGATTACGTCTAGGGACTCCTGTGGCAGCAATTCGATGGTCGGCTTCAGCTTCAGGATCTTTTCGGATTGGTGGCACTTTGCGGTTTCAGTGCTCGGTAACCAGCACCACAGCGGATCTTAGACACTGGTTGGGCTTCCTTCACTCCTTGAGTCCTGCACTCTGGTAAGGTGACTCGAGCTCTGGTCGTCCTACTTCTGGAGGGTTCTGAGGAGACTCCTGGAGCTTTTGGCTGGCTTACAGACGTTGCACTCGACTACAGATTTCTCGACCCCTGGCACTTGGTTCCTGCAGCAGCAAAGAAGTACAGCCAGTTAGGGAAGGTCTTCCAGCAAAGTTCGTCTCCGGTTAGCTGGTCCCATTAACCCAAGGGAAGAAGTTGTCCCTTCCGGAGCTTCTCTCGTTGATCAGAAAAAGGGCTTCACTGGGCAGTTCAACGGTCCAAGAGGATGCCGCAAGCTTCATTCACGGTTTCTTCCTTGGGGCTGTTCTTCCCAGTGGTCGACTCCGTCTTCAGTCTCAAAACCCTTGTCTTTTAAGCAGGTTTCTCCCATTCATACACAGCCTAGCTGTCACTCAAACAGCAGGGTGGCTGTCCTGCAAGCCTGCAAGGACAGCCAGAAAGCTAATCAGGACTGGGTGCATTCATGTTACCCTGTAGACAAAGGACAGGGGAGTTTCGTGCACCTCCCTCACTTCCTGCCCTTGCAGACACACTGGAGGCAGAGGTGGGTGTCAGTACTGAAGCCCGCCAAAGGCAAAATGAAAAAAGGGGTCAAACCCGGTTTGGCACGCAGAGTAAAACCCAAGAAAGACCTCACAAACAGAAAATGGCGAAAAAAGAAGACCAGGGCTATTTTGACAAAATTGTCACCCACGAGTGCTATACTGCAGCTGAGGCTTCAGCCTGCAGTAGAAATGCACAATGGTAGGAACATTAAACCACTGCCACCAGCCATTTAAATTAGTGAGGGAAACATAAAAATGTGTACATGAGTAAGTAAGAAAAGGGGCTACTAAGTAACCCCCCCAGCACTCCACATAAGATGGGGTGGGCTGGACCTACAAAGAGAAAATGTAAGTAAAGTCTATTTCACTTTACTCTTCTTGGGAACTGTATTTCACCCAAGAAAAGGAGTTCAAACCTTAAAAGGATCTAAAAGGATTTCCCATGACACTGCACTGAAGACCCTGTGTGTCAACATGCAAAAAGTAGATGCCTATGGAGTTTGTCAGACTCCAAAAACAAAGGAAACAGATAATCCAAATCAGATCAAAAACACACGAGAGCGTGGGAAAAAGAGCTCACTCAATTCAGGGTTAAAATTAAAAAGTCCTAAAGTCCAGCAAAAGAGCTTGGGGTCTCTACGGTCGAAGGGAATTAGCACAGAATTGAGAATTCTCCCTAACACCCACCCACAAACCCACACATGTTCACTTTTATAAATATAGATAAGATGATGGGCAAAGTTAGCCTGCCACGATATGAACCTCTGTTCTGCAGAGTGCACATAGATTTCAGCGGCAAGCACATAGCCTACTGAGCTATCATGCCAAAAACCTGCAAAATGGTCCTCCATTCTTCATTCTGCATCTAGGATCTACTTGGCTGTTACAAGGAGTGGCCAAAGCTTAAACCCTCCAGTTACCATCAAATTGTACCGAGTAGTTCCCTTCTTTAGTTTGTTCCATTTTCCATCCATGCAATACCCCTAGCTAATACACCGTTCTTTATACTTCCTAACAAATAATGTCCTCTTTTGTTCCTTTCTTTCATTCCAGCAAAGATTTCAATCTTGTCCCTTAATGCCTGATTTTCCTTCATATCTCATCTTTGTCACAGCTCATAGACCTGACATCAGAAGAGCAGCTAAAGCATCAGCACTGTCTATAATTTCTCCACTTTTACTTCTCTAAACTCCTATCCATTCGCTTTTGCTGCGTTTACTCGCTACTCTATTGAGATGGGCCGGACTAAAGGCTAATCAGGCGCTTTGGTTTATAAGAAACAGCACATGGAAGCCATTGTTGTACTCCTCTCCGGCAATCACAATATTTGGAATGCAGTCAAGAACTATTGGTAATTACTGCATTCCAGATATTGTAACTTCAGAAGCAGGCAGGGAAATAGCAGAAAACATGTTATGGACTTAATTAACAGCAATGCAATTTCCCAGCAAGATGTGTTTCAACAAGTCACTGCAACCTAATTTAAGACACCAAAGTAAAAGCAAAGGGACAGTGATTTTACTTTTTGTAAAGAAAAGCCATTCACAATTGCACCTAATGCATGCTAATGCCAACACGTTTCCAGTTCAACAGAATTTAAAATTCAAATTCTAACCTTATAAAGGCAACGTAGTTATTTAATTTGTCTAAAACAAAACCACCTTTAATTTACTAACACATTTTGTGTACGATAGTCACTATAAAACTAACCTGTTTTACTTCATCACCTAAACTCCAATTTCGTTACTGCCATTACAACTAAGTCTTAATAGCCTCATAACTGATGGCAGCGTCAATATCGCCTGGGAAAATGACCCCTCCTTGGGGTCTGTACTACTGCAATAACATTTTCCAGAAGGCCCGAGAGCCTCAGAATCTCTATCTCGTTGTGTCATCTAAACTAGGCTGTTTGGCTTCAGCTCAAGCTCTAGTACTCCCTTTGCCTCTCTCCATACTTGACCTCTCTACTGCAAACACGATCTAGATCCTCGTTGTCACTATATGCTCTATACCATCATATCAATAACTTCTATAAGTACTTGGAGGCATTAACTCTGACGTTTTACCTCAAAAATCTGACCTTCGCTCTGGAAACGTGCAAGCATGCATATTTGGGAAAAGGATTAACTGTTCAAAGTGTGCATACTTTTTTCATTGAAACATCGACCATGTATAACACATTTTTTAACATGTTTATGATTATAGTGCTGTGAAGTCCATAAGAGAAAATGAAGGAAAAAGAGAAAATGAGCGAGATAGAGAAAGAAAGTGAGGGAGAGCGAGAATGTGGTCAGTGTACATACTGTACACCGAGTATGAGGGATTCAATCCATCTTAATTTCCCCAATATATTCCCTAGTTTATACAAAAATGTCACTGTTTAGCCATCACTGTCCTGGTGTATTTTGCAATTTATCTTATACACCCTAATGCAATTTAAACCTGTAACTCAAATATGCCAGTTTTACCTCTAAATTTCTAAAAAAATACACTGTTAAAATCGAACAACCCAACTCTCCTTTGCTGGGTTTTCTAGAAGTTGCCAGTGCCAGTCATCCTGTGTATCAGAGCGTCTACTACTGATGGGTTTCAAATCATGCAGTCTGGAAACAAAAGATCAGAATCTGGATCTCTCTCGCATTGCCTATGCACCATAACACCCTTGCGCACGTCCCCGTCTGCCTGCTGCAGCAATAGTCTTAGTAGTCTGAATGTCAAAGTTAAGAAAATCAATGAAGTGCAGAAAGGTGGCAGGGTAGGTAAGACTCTCTTTTGCATTTGTCAATAACATTGCGGTCTATTTCGATTCATGAGATTATATGCAACTGATTTTGAATATCACAGAAATATTCAGTAAATCCAGAACACTTACATTGAACATTGGGAAACTCCATGAGCTTTTAATTAGCCACTCAAGTGAAAGGATTAAAGTAAATAAACACAGACCCAGGACCTTTCGAAAAGTAGAGCACTGAGTTTATACATTTTGAGAAGAATGATGATAAGTATTTTAGCTTGAGTTTTCTTCTGCATATTGAGTATGCAGAGAATAGCAGTTTCAATTAAACGTGGATAACGTGAGCAGGGAGACTTCATAGTGTACCCCGGAAAACAACTAGGAAAGTGGAAATAATTTGCCAATACTTGATGCCGAAATGATCATATAAACTATAGATGCCTGCATCAGCTTTTACCAAAATAAACAATACGTGAAAAGCTTCCTACATCTTGGATGACAGGAGTGTGTCAGGAGGGATGTTCTTAGTGGGGGAGGCCCTAAAAAGGAGGAGTGGTGCATAGGCAGAGTAGCAGTGAGGATAGGGAAGAACCTTTTGATTTGAACATTGCGTCTTACTGCAGGAATCGAAAAAAGGCTGCATTACCGCAGGAATGATTATCATGGCAACAAAAGGTGTGGTTATTGTGACAAAAGGCGGCACAGAAAATTGCCAGGAAAGTACTGAAGAAATGAAAAAGGGGAAAAAGGGATGTCATGGTCCACTGGCCAAAGGCTGTGGCCAGTAGACAATGGTCTTTTAGCCTAATTGTGGCAATGAGGGCCGAGGCCATGGCTGAAGGCCATATCCGCAGCATTCTGGATATTTACTAGTGTGGGCAACTGCCACGGCCAAAGGTCATGGCCGCTGGAAGCTTGTTAATTGTTGTAATGTTGACAGTGTCCAAAAGCCATGGTCACTGACCATGCCTGAAGCCCATGGTCAGGGAATAAGGTTAGTTAGTAGTGGGGGTGATCTGGGCCATGGTCAGTAGGCCATGGCCATTTATCGTAATTGTTGCAGAGAGGACAGTCTCTACAGCTAAAGGTAATGCAATGGGGGCCTGCATTAGATAACACATAACAAAACCCTTTAAATGCACTGAAAAAATACTTAGTTAAAAGAGAGTTAAGATCAACCAATTTATCACGATAAAACCCATGACATTCAGTGAATGTGGTAAAGGAAGGCAATCTTAACTCAGTGTCCTCTACTCCACCCCCCATTGCTCAGCCCATGTGCACATACGTGAGATCACAGCAGATGTCAACACATTTTTAAAAAAATGACATCATGGGTGACATCTACGTGGGGATTCCAAGTTACGATTGTCATCCCCACATCTGCCGACTTGCATGGGTTTTGTTGCGATAAATTGGCTTTTTCTTAACTCTTAATTAGCTAAGGTTTTTTCACAGCTATAAATTGTTCCATATATACATTCATATATATATCAATCATACTTCTTTCAATGTACTAGTGTTGAGATAAAGGAAAGAATAGATTTCATAATCAGAATCCACCACTTGAAACTAATGGACAGTGTGCCAACTATTCATAAGGCCTTCTTGCCTCTTATGACTGGCACAAAAAGGAATTTGAAAAATTGATTAAAAAAAGGTCAGTTTAGGAGATGGTGTAGGATGCTTTCAATAGAACCCAAAATGTAACTTCTGGCTGAGAAAATCAAACCACTTCAAAGATAAACAACACACTGATGTTCTAATACCATGGCCACAAGAGCAAATGTATCAACGCAAAGACACTGCAACTTTGCCAACTGTATATACTGCAAAGACATATGTGAAACCATAGCACATAACTCTGGCGCTCGCCCCATAACAAAAGACATTTGATTCAAAAAGCAAAATGAAATTCTTGGACTCTTCATTGACAGATCTGAAGCATGTGGCCTGATGTTCTGCAGTGATCCAACCACACAGGAACAATCTAGGCGAATTGAGAAAAACAGATATGGCCTGGAAATTGTTTAGCCATAGTAAATGATGTCTCTATTAGATACAGAAATGCTAGTATTCACTTGAACCTGCCTGCAAAAGCACAATTTAATACTAATCTAATACGTTTGCAAAATATCAACAATCCTGCAAATTGCAGTAGTGTGCAATTTCATGGTTTCATTATTGGTTGCAGAGGTACAGAGTCTAGTTGCAATGAAGAGGTCCTTGGGTTTTTGGTCTACAATATACATTCCCATTTTAGAAAAATGTATGTCTGACTATATTAATGGCCACTTTTTTTCCAACATGCTTGTAGTCTGCTACACGTCGCCCACAATTGTATCTTGTCCATATCGGGCATTTATGCGCTATCCAGGAAGCCCAATTCTAGGTGTTTTTGCTTTTTTCTGCTGTATGTTGAAACCTAGACTTTTCCCCCTCTATCCAGGAAACTCACACTTGGGTGTTTTTGCTTTTTCTACTTTATGTTGAAAAATAGGCTTTTTCCCCTTTCTCCTGGACACTTGAATCTAGACAGTTGCAATGCTGTTGTGCAGAAGTTGGATGTTGTGCACTGCAGTTTCTCCCTCTCTCATGGTGCTTTCAATCTTCCTTATCTTCTCTAACTGCTACTCACCTAACTATCTTTCTTTCGAAGTCTGGAATGAAAAAGTTCAAGAAAGATCTCCTGGTCTCCAATCCAGCCCTGCACATCGCTGACACCTATGTCAACGCTTCTTGCAGGCAGACTGTCATTGACATCCTCTTTATTGTATCCTCTCTGGACCGTTGGATTCCCCCTTTGGTCTCAGTGCTCTCCCCTTTCTCTTCCTCACCCATTAATTGTGGCACCCGTTGGGAAGTACTCTTGGCATATTTCCCATTCTATAGGGTCATCATTAATGTCTACCTGAATGGAACTGTAAGGGACCAGGGCTCTCAGCCCAACCTCCTCCTTCTGGATAGGCGTCTTCTGTCTCTATCAACTTCCTCCCTTCTCCTGCCACTCCTCTGAGTATATGGCCCTTTAGGTAACATGCATGCAATGGATGCGGATGCAGAATAACTCCGACACCAAATAATCAAACCAACTCAGGAAGATGGCAAAGGTGCTGTTTTATTAACAATTATCTAAAACAGGGAGTTACAACGGACAGCTCGAGCTCTCAGTGCATTTCTCATAAAAACATCTTTATATGCAAAAAAATACGTCAGAATTAATGTCATACTACGTGGCAAATAATAGAAAACCTATCAACAGCTGTGATAGGCTTAAGGGGAACCTCTAAGTATACATTGCATAGGAATTAGGATTGTGATTGGTTGCCCACTATCAGGTGGACAACTTATGCCTACCTCTAAAAACATGTCATCTTCAACACTATTAAGTACACAGTTTATCATTGGTCTTCAAACTATAAGGCCCTTAGTTTTACGGCCCTCTATAATAGGTTGGCAGGCTTGTGCCATTTCTGAAACATTCGGTTCACTTAGCAGCACGTAAGCTCAGTCCCAGGTGTCAGTAGGTGGGCTTGACTTCACTTCCTCACCCAATTAGCCCAACATCTCTCATCACCCATGCCATCTGCCATGGATATTGTCTTTGAACTTGGACTTGCAAAAAAAAATTCCTTGGCTCACGTGATAGGAGACCACAATTTGGGTCATTTTGCAGCATTTAAATGTGTTAAATGAATCAAACTTGGCATGCTTGGTGTTCTTTCGTTGCACCTTAACACTGGATGATTCAGCTTCGCACTTTCACTGCTTTCAAGAATAGATAACCAACCTTGGCTGCTTCAACTTTGGTACCAGGCCAGACAGCCTCACCATTCGTTTCCACGATCTCATCTTATTCTTGCTGTAACAGTTCTCACCTTTTCTCTCCATGTGTCTTGGCTTACTAAACTCATGACACTGATGTCCATTTTCTATACAATGGGGACTTTGCGTGCAGTCTATTCACTACATATAGCCAGCTTCTAAGATTACATAATCTACTTGCGTTACAGCATCTGTACAGTTATTGAACAGCTTGCATTTTCTGCAGTGCTTTGCACAGATGCAATCTTTTCGCACATGAAAGTTTACTCGATTCTTAACTTCGTCATCAGTTTCTATAAGATCCATGCATTCTCTTCAGCCAGTATT
Source organism: Ambystoma mexicanum (assembly GCF_040938575.1). Lineage (NCBI taxonomy): Eukaryota > Metazoa > Chordata > Amphibia > Caudata > Ambystomatidae > Ambystoma > Ambystoma mexicanum. The sequence continues at coordinate 1,273,549,808 of NC_090924.1, forward strand.
CTCAGGTCATCAGGCTCGTCTTTCGTGATGTCACCAGCTCCTCTTTTTGCTCCTTTTCATATTCCTTCAGGGAGTTCCTCCCTCATTATCGTCTCTTCGGGGATACATTCGATAGGGCTGTCTCAGTGGGTACCTTCTTTTGAATACTCGCCGTGGTATGGTCACAACTGCTGGTGTTAAGCATGGCACAATCTCAGGCTTCCAACATATAGGAAGTGGGGGTGGATTTCCTGCAGAGGCATATAGCTGCTCCTCTACACCTCCTTCTTCCACCCCTCTGCCACCACTGCCGGGAGTACCACATTCCTGTACCCCTCTAACGACCTTCAAAAGTGGCAACCAGCTCCAATTAGCTACCCTCAACTCTCGCTCTGCCAATAAACACTCCTTTGAAATCTGTCACCTCCTTGAAGACCTCGACCTTGACATCCTCGCTCTCACCGAGCAGATTTTCATCAATCCGCAATACGGGCGAGCTGAAATTTCACAACACGCGCTAAGAAATGAAAAGGCACACTACGTGAGTGAAATCCATGATGAGGTTACTATACCATCCATAAGAACAAAGGCATCTCACAGACGATTGTATCTGCTTATCTTATCCAGCTGAGAGACAGATCGTTATATAAAAGACATTTTCTGTGACCATTTTGGATTGATGAATAGTAACTGTTACTCATCAATAATTTTATTTTATTATATATATATATATATATATATATATATATATATATATATATATATATATATATATATATATATAGGCATAGGCTGCTTGAGTCCAATGCAAGAATAACGTGTATATAGGATTTGATCACATTACTAACATCACATAAGTATTATGATTTCATGAATTATATTATGATTATATAAGACATTTTGCACATAATTTCTGATCGTAATAATAAATGAGACTGAGAGCCCTGAAGAAGAGAAGTATTTTTCAAAACACGTGTCATCAAGGTACTCATGGTTTTGCTTTGATTTATCAATAAAATTATGTTAACTTACATACTGGATGTATGATATCAATCAGTATTTATAAGGGTCAAAGGCGCATTAGAGATTTGAGCATGTACGTATCCTTTGAATTTACATGGAATGCTAGGAGAGCTTTTCATACCACGCCCAAATCCTGTGTGACACAGACCGTTAAGAACTGATTGCTCGAGCACATTGATCAGGTGGGAACATCCCCTACTATTGAATTTAATAGACTATCCATCCGCTCGAAGGAGAAGGCTTATATCCAAGACAGCATCGCTGTGGGCCACTAACAACACAGCAGAACTGTTCAAAATCTGCAAGGAACTGGCCAATCCTATTGCAGTCTCCATTTCTCCTCTGCCTTCCCTGAATCTCTGCACTGCTCTGGCCTCTCACTTCATTACTAAAACTCAAGTCATCCTGTCCACACTCTCCTCTACACCACTCCCTCCTCCCTCACCGCTCTCAGGCCTCCCTTGGCCCCACTCTCCTCTTCCCTCCTACTTTCCTCTTTCTCTCCCATATCACCTGATGAGTTCTCTAGGAAAGTCTGTTCTATGAAAGTCTCGTCCAAACAGGTGTTGCCCTGCTCCTCCAGAACTATCAAGGACAGGATTGCCTCCCTTGCTCCAGCCTTGGCTGATTTCTACTTTGCCACTGGCTCCTTCCCGCTACACCTGAAGCACTCCCTTGTGCACCCTCTCCTCAAAAAGCCTTCTGCCGACCCCTCCTGTGCAGCTAACTACCACACCAAATCTGTTGGTTGTCTCCATGACCACCAGTCTGGCTTCAGAGCAGCCATAGGCACGGAAACTGAACTCCATCTCGATTCCAAATCTCCTTCTTGACCTTTCCTCTGCCTTTGATACAGTCATTCATTGCAACCCTTATAAATCGGCTCTGTAATACCCTTTGGCATTACGGACCTGGCTGTGGCCTCGTTGACCTCCTTCCTCTCTGACCGACCTTCCCAGGTTCAACTGGGCCCTTTTCTGTCCTCCATCACACTCTCCACCTGTGGTGTCTCTCAGGACTCTATCCTCACGCTGTGGCTCTTCAACATCTAACTTGCCCGTCTAGCCCATTTATTCTCCGACTTCTCGCCAAACAGCAAGTGTTACGCAGATGACACGCAGCTCTGCTTCAAGCTTCCCTCCACTGCCTCCTCTTCTTGCTCCTTCATTCCTGACTGTCTGCCTGCTATTCAGGCATGGTGCACTGCTGACGATCTCTGCCTTAATTCCAGTAACTGAGATCCTTCTCATTGGGACCCCAGCTCTCTCCTTACCTCCTACTCTCTGGCCGCCCTCCATGGGCCCCCTCCCCTCCTGTGAGGCAAAAAACATTGGTGTCATCTTCGACTCTTCTCTCTCCTACTCTCCTCACATCACAGACCTTGCCAAGGAGGCCCACTTTCAGCTGCACCTCCTCAGAGGCATTCTCCCTTTCCTCACCTTCCCACAGAAACTCCAGTGCTCTTGTCCTCTCCAGGCTGGACTACTGCAGCAGCCTCTTCCTCAATTTGCCCAATAGCTCCTTCGCCCTCTTCAACTAATCCAGAATAGGACCATGAGATTTATCCTTGGCCTCAAGCCAAGGTACGCATCTCTCCAGCCCTAAAATCTCTCCACTGGCTCCCGGTTGCTGTGAGGATCAAGTCCAAAACCCTCTGCATCATCCACAAGGCTTTCTGGGGCCTGGGACCCCGATGCATCCAACTCCCTCTCCTTAAATACCTCCCTGCTAGAGCCCATCAGTCTTCTAGCTCCAACTCTCTGCAGATCAGACGCTTTCCAAGTAGGGAGTGGGGTGTAGATCTCTCTCCTCCAAAGATCCCTCCCTTTGTTATGGCCTCCCTGCCCATCTCAGATGAGACGGATCTCCTTCCGTTGTAGAAGCTGCTCAAGACCCTCCTTTTCTCTTCCTCCTTACCTCTCCCCCTCCCGTGCTAATGTCCCCCTCTGCCTCGTTTTGAATGGCTGCCTGGTTCCTTCTGAATCTTACAGGGCACCAGCCCCTCCTCGACCAGTCTACCCCTGCACTTGGTCTCCCCTGACCCCCAGCCCCCTAACCTGCACTTGTCCTTCCAGGCTACCTCCCCCTGCACCAGCCTGGCTGGGCCTGCACCCCATTGAGCCCTACCAGCCATGTCCTTTGCACTTAGTGCGTGGACCTTCTTCCCTTGCACTCTCTGCATTCCCCTGGCAATTGTCCACCTGGCCTCCCCATAGCACTCATCTAATCCATGGGCCCTTACTCCACCTTGACCGGCGCTTATCCCTGCCACTCTCCCCGCACTTCTTGTTACTGAACTTGCACGACTCGAATGTCACAAGGCCTAGTAGGACTGTTTGTTTTTTCATCCCTGTCCCACCCTCCCCCCGCCTCTTTTGTATTGTTGCACTTTGAAACACCTTTTGCTTTATAGGCGCATTATTTTATTTATTTTTACATTTGTAAAGCACCTAAACCTGGAGGCATCAAGGCGCTGTTTCAATACCAGTTACTCAGAAAGGGAGCTTCATAGAGGGCGCTAGAGGGCCATCCAAGAAGGCCGCTTAAGTCTCAGCTCCCGTGTAGCCCCGCATCAATCCTGCCTGATCCTGCGGTTCCTGGCGCTGCTGTGTCCCGGAGCCCCTGTCCCTGAAGTGCCAGCCTCCTTAACAACACTCTCCTGAAATTTGGAGGAAAATCGGCGCTCCCTGCCCGAAAATCGGCCCAAGCGGCCCGACCGCCGAACAGCACAGGGCCGGCCCACTCGACTTCACGCTCCCAGGGCCGGCCAGTCTAACTACATCGAGCACCTCCCGTGCTGTCTACGGAGAGTGTGCCCAGAGAGAGGGAGAAAGATCAGCAGCGGGCCAAAGAACGCGCCCCGGCCGGTGACGAACCATTGGGTTATCCTGACTTCCCTCTCTCCCCCACGTGCAGCAGAAACAACAGTCGGTGGATTGGGCTGCTTCATCGTCCGCCCCCATCTGCTCTGGCAGCCGGCTTCCCAGCCGTGGGCCGTGGAGCGTAGCCTCACCCCCTCCGCTGAAGAAGGCGGTGAAGAACCAGAGGGAGCAGCAACGACGCAAGGAATCGGCGTGCGGCTGCGCCCCCAGCAGCCTCTTCATCTGAGCCCGGCCTCCTCCACCGAGCCCGTCCGGCGATCGGAGCCCGATCAGGAGAAGCATTAGAGTGCCCAGCGCGAATCGAACACAGTTGGTGGCGTCCCAGGGCTGCCGGGAGGTAAAGAGGGGTGGAGAGACTGCGAATCTCCCCAGGAGCTGTCCCGAGGGGTGGGGACCCGCTCCCCCAGCTAAACTTACACACCAGCCCCCACCAGTCAAGGATTGTTGACACACCCGTGTGCTCGGAACGCTTGAGGTACCTTGTACTACTACACAGGGGTAAGGACATTAGACTATCCCCCCTCCTCCTCCTGCGCTAGATTTGCCCGAAAGGCCCAACGTTAAACATCCCGGACATCTATCAAAGGCGCCCCATGACAGCCCATAGGGCGGGCATCCCTCGTCACACATCAGTCCTGCTACGAAACTTATCGTGGAATCTGCGCCATTGGAGGAGGGCTCCATATACGACGAGAACCGACCCCCCCCACCCTACTCCTGTACTGCCGCTAAATCTCCTATTACGCTCAACCTCGCCCAAAGGTGGATCCAAGAGGGGTGAAAGGGCACAGCAAGACCTCCCGCATCCCAAATTTAAGCTGCTTCGATCCCGCAGCCACGATGGGGAAATACGATAAATCGCAGAGGAAGCTGAACTTCGAAAGTGGCACGACCCCCAGGGCTCTGCCCCACCAAGAAGACCAAGCTTCTTCGTCTGTCTGCCCCCAGCAGGAAGCAGTCGCGGAGAACCCCTTTCAAATAAAAGAAATCCTTCTGGACCTGAAAGCAGGCATTGGCAGTTTGAGTAACAAAATGGACGGTCTAGCATCCAAGGTCGATCTCCTACGACATCGCATGGATTCCCATGCCGAACCCATGAACGAGATGGAGCAAAGGGTGTCGGATCTCGATGATAGCTCGGCAACCCTAACCAACAGAGTCTCTCAGCTGGAAACACAGATGAAACTAACCACTGCCAAGTGTGAGGACCTAGAGGGTCGATCGAGGCGGAACAACCTGCGGATAGTCGGAGTGAGAGAATAGCAAACGCAGGAGAAAATGGAAGACTTTGTGGAATCTCTATGCACCAATTTATTTGGCCGTGAGGCCTTGTCCCAACTATTTATTATTGAGAGAGCCCACAGGATTCCCGTGACGAGACCAGCTCCAGGCGCTCCTCCCAGGCCAATAATAGCGAGGTTGGAACAAGTTACTTACCTGTAACTGTTGTTCTCCAGCATGGGTCAGGCATGGATTCACATGCTCATGAATATTCCCCGTCGTCAGGCTGGGAATCCTCGGTAAAGAAAAAAAAAACAGTATCAGTTTCGTTTCTGATCTGTCTTTCGTAGTAATAACCAATCACTGGTTTCTGCGTCATACTGACCACAGCCAATGACTGCCCTCTACCTAAGCACCGCCTCTGGCAGCCATCTTCAGATTTGGAAGCACGTGAAGTGGCAGTATGACCAAGTGAAGAGCCGCAGAGGGGTAGGCGGGAGGGTTCGCATGTGAATCCATGCCAGACCCATGCTGGAGAACAACAGTTACAGGTAAGTAACTTGTTCCTTCTCCAGCATGGGGTCTGGCATGGATTCACATGCTCATGAATAAAGAATACATAGCAGTACACACATGCACAACCACGGGAGGTGGCAAAGGCTCAACATTAAGCATTACATCAAACTCAACATTAAGCATCTTATCTCCTCACCAGGCTCACCTCAGGTGAACAGGTTGCGCAGCACTGCTTGGCCGACCCTGGACTCCTCCCTGGAATCCCGATCGACGCAGTAGAATTTCGTGAAGGTGTGCGTCGACCTCCACGTAGCAGCCCTACATATGTCCAGCAGGGGCACACCAGAAAGGAACGCCGTGGTAGCTGCGATCGCTCTGGTGGAATGGGCTCTCGGACGGCCAGGCAGCGGTCGGTTTGCCAACCGATGACAGTACATGATACAGCCGGAGAGCCATCTGGAAATGGAAGCCTTCGAGAGAGCCTTCCCCTGATTGACAGGTCCAAAGTTCACAAAGAGTTGTGACGTCTTCCGAAAACACTTCGTGCGGTCCACGTAGAACTTCAGCGCTCTAGCCACATCCAGCGAGTGCAATGTCCTCTCAGCCGGCGACGAAGGCGACGGGAAGAACACAGGCAACACCAAGGGTTCGTTGAGATGGAAGTCCGACGGTACCTTGGGCATGAAGGAGGGGTGCGTCCTGAGCACTACCCTCGTGTCGTGAAAAGTCAAGTACGGGGCCTTGCAGGAAAGGGCCTGGATCTCTCCCACCTGTCGTGCGGAGGTGATGGCCACAAGAAACGCTGTTTTCCACGACAGTAACTTCAACGGGGCCGAGTGCAGAGGCTCGAACGGAGGTCCCATGAGCTTGGTCAGCACCACGTTGAGCTCCCATGCCGGGGCCGGAGCCTTCACCGGCGGGAACGATCTGAACAGTCCCTTCATGAACTCTTTCACCAGACGATGAGACCACAAGGACGTCCGCCCCGTGGTTCTGGTGTATCGGGAGATCGCAGCAAGATGAATCTTGATGGACGAGTGTGCCAGACCAGCTTTGGCCAGCGTCAGCAGGTACGGCAGTACCTGGGGAGCCGTAATCCGTAGAGGGTTAATCTTCTGTGCGTGGCACCAGACAGAGAACCTCTTCCATTTGTGTCCGTAGCATTTAAGAGTCGAGGACGCCCTGGCCTTTGCAAGAACCTCTCTGCAGTCGGCCGGTATGTCGTATCCCCCAAACTCTAGCGCTGCAGGAGCCAGGCCTGCAAGTTCAGCGATTTCGGGTTGTGGTGGAGGATGGCGCCTCCTTCCCTGGAGAGTAGATCCGCGTCCACCGGCAGCTTGATTGGCGGGGACGCTGACAAGTCCAGAAGGTCCGGGAACCATATCTGCCTCGGCCACGCAGGTGCGACGAGGATCATCCTGCACCGTGACCTCTTGAGCTGGTTGACGAGCCGGATTAGCAGTGGCAAAGGAGGGAACGCGTAGAGGAACAGGCCCTCCCAGGGGAACGAGAAAGCATCGCCCATGCTCCTCGCCTGGGTAAACCTGCTGGCGAACCTCCGGCACTTGGAGTTCGTCGCCGTCGCGAACAGGTCGATCTGGGGTGAGCCCCACCGTCGGAAGAGGCGATCCACTAGATCCTGCCGTAGTTCCCACTCGTGGCACGAGCGCAGCTCCCTGCTGAGTGAGTCGGCGATGGTGTTTTTTATCCCTGCCAGATGAAACGGCACCAGAAACATCCTTTGGGCGACGGCCCAATGCCACAGGTCCTGCGCCTCCTTGGACAGTGCTGGGGACCTGGTTCCGCCCTGTTTCCTGATGTAAAACATGGTGGTGATGTTGTCGGTGAAGATCCTCACCACCTTGCCCTTGAGGGACGGAAGGAAGGACCTGAGGGCCCAGAACACTGCACGGAGCTCCAGGACGTTGATATGGAGGGACTTCTCCGTCGGGAGCCAAAGGCCTCTCGCGTGCAGATTTTCGGTGTGCGCTCCCCACTCTTCCAGGGAGGCATCTGTGGTCACTGTCTCCTGGTGGTCTGGGGTCTGGAAGTCCATGCCCGCCGTCAGATGCGCGCGGGTGCCCCACCACCGGACCGCTCGGCGGAAACTCTCATCGAGTGTGATCCTCTCCTCGAAGCCGCCCGTCATTTGGATCCAGCGCGCGTCCAGGAACTCCTGCAACGGGCGCATCCGGAGCCTGCACATGGGAATGAGGTAGATGCAAGAAGACATCATTCCGAGGAGGGACTTGATGGACCTCACCTTGGCCGCGTCGGAAACCAACATCCGCTGTACCTTGCCCAGGATGGACCTGGTCCTTTCCTCCGACGGGGAGGCCAGAAGGGACACTGTGTCGAGCTTCGCTCCCAGAAACAGTGCGTTTTGCGCGGGTTCCAGGTGGGACTTGGCGTAGTTCACGGAGAATCCCAGGTCCGTGAGAAGGTGGACGGTCCTTGCCGTGTGCTCCACGGCGAGCTCCCTCGTCTTGGCTCGGATAAGCCAGTTGTCCAGGTAGGGGTAGACGTGGATCCCCTCGCGGCGCAGCTGCGCCGCCACCGGTGCAAGGCACTTGGTGAATACCCTGGGTGCCGACCGTAGTCCGAAGGGGAGGGCTTTGAACTGGTAGTGACGCTCTTGGACCACAAACCTGAGGAATTTTCGGTGCCCCTTTAGGATGGGAATATGGAAGTAGGCATCCTCCAAATCCAACGACGACAGGAAGTCTCCCTCCTCCAGCTGACCCAGGACGTGCTGGAGGATGACCATCCAGAACTTCTGCGCCTTGATGAACTTGTTCAGACGTCGCAGGTCTAGGATGGGGCGCCATCCTCCCGTCTTCTTCTTCACGAGGAAGTATCTCGAGTAAACTCCGGAGCCCCGAAGCCTCTTTGGGACGAGTTCGATGGCGCCCTTCCTGAGCATCGCCCTTACCTCCAGGAGAAGCTGAGGGACGTGAAGCTCTTTCCTGGCCACAGGGGGGACGTGCGGGCACCTTCTTTGAAACTCGAGCGCGTGGCCCCGGGCTAAGGCGTCCAGCACCCAACGGTCGGTGGAGATGGACTCCCACACGCTGACGAAGCTCGCCAGCCGGCCTCCCACCGGGGTGCTTCGGTGGGGGCCCGACCCCACGGCCGGTTCAATCCTGTTTCGTCGGGCGGAGAAGCCCTGGTGGGAGGTGACGACGGTAGATCCTCGTCGTATACCTCGTCGTCCGTGCCCGTCGCTGCCGTGTCAGTCCCCGTATCATCCCCTCGGGTGGACAGGGAGGAGGGCTGGACGGGGCGCGACGGCTGAAAAGGAGGTGGAGGGTGAATCCTTCTTTTCTTGGGCGGGGGAACACCAGAAGGTCCCGGTTCAGGATCCCCCGACGGGAGAGGTTCCTCCGTCGGCAACGGTAGTCTCGTCCTTATCTCTGAGCATAAGGACTGTATAGCCAACAAAATGGCCGCCGAGTTGTCTTGCGGCGCTGGCAGAGGGGAATCCGACGGGCGATCAGTGGCCCCGTCGGCACCCTCGACGATGTCGTCGTCACCTGCGTCGGGATCCATCCCGACGGGCCGGTCTTCTTCCACGCCAAGGCCCTGGCTTAAGACCTCGATCAGCTCTTCCTCCGAGGTTGAAGCCGAATCTATGACGACGCCCTGCCCCCCCTTTTTCTTCCCCGCCGGGGATTTCACGGGGGTCCTATCGATGGGTACAAAAGAGGACTCCCTCCGAGGTGGCAGGGAGACTCTGAGCCCCGAGGTCGCCACCACTGGTGTAGCCTCCACAGGCTGAGCCAGGGCCGCCGTGACAGCTTCGATAGAGGGCTTGGCCGGATGGATTAAGGCCTTCACCACCTTAGGTGCGCTCACCGCCTTATCCTTGAGGGGGGGGACACTGCCTCGCTCCCCCTCCAATGGGGCCTTCGAGCTCGACCGGGGCCTCTCCAGGAGCTTCGCCGGGTGCTCGCCCTTCCTCTTACCCGACCCAGAGCGTTGGCTCGTGGCTGAAGGTGCCGGGGAGGGTGCGCCCTGCCTGGCGCCCGTAGAGCCCGACCGTTCGGCGCTCCCGGTGCCAGCGGACTCGCGGTGCTTGGCCTTGTGTTGGACCCCCGTCGCCGGGGCGTCCTCAAAGGTCTTAGAAGACCGCTCGGATTTCTTCCTCTTCTTCTCGCCTGACGGGCTCTTCCCTTCCAGCCAGTTGGCGAGACGTTGATGGCGGTCCTTCATGGTCCGCTCCGACATATTGCCGCAAAACGCACAGTCCTTCTCCACGTGCGTCTTGTCCTCATGTAATCAGTAGATACAAAAGGAGTGTTCGTCCTCCTTAAAGACGTTCTGCAGCTGGCATCCAGGGCAGACCCTGAACAGCTTTCCGGGCGTCGAGCTTCCCTTCTCCTGGGCCATGTCCGGGCCTGAGAAGCTTCTGGAGTCCTCCAAAAGCGTAGCTCGACGAATTCTTCACCCTTGAGGGGCGCAGACGAATCCGACACGGGTCCCCGTTGATCGGATGGAGAGTCGGTGGAGCTTGAGGCTCTTTTGACCGAAAAAAAAAAACAAAGTTTTTTTAGAAAAAACGTGAAAAAATAGCACTAACGCTCGAGAACAATAGCACGAGGATCCCAACACATGAACGTGCGGTAGAAATCTGAAGATGGCTGCCAGAGGCGGTGCTTAGGTAGAGGGCAGTCATTGGCTGTGGTCAGTATGACGCAGAGACCAGTGATTGGTTATTACTACGAAAGACAGATCAGAAACGAAACTGATACTGTTTTTTTTTTTTCTTTACCGAGGATTCCCAGCCTGACGACGGGGAATATTCATGAGCATGTGAATCCATGCCAGACCCCATGCTGGAGAACTGAATTACAGAGATCGCGACGCCCTGCTCCGTCTCGCCAGGGAAAAGGGCGAGCTAAGCTACGACGGGGACACAATCCACCTCTATCCCGACTTTTCCCCAGCAGTACAGTTACAAAGGAAAACATTTGCTAGTGTCAAACAGAGACTCCGTAACAACCAACTGCCGTATTCAATGCTCTATCCAGCACGCTTGAGAATCCAGCACGAGGGGAGGGTCCAGTTCTTCTAAACCCCAGACGAAGCAAATCTGTTCCTTGATCGCCTAGGTCTCCCAGATCAGAACCAGGCTCACCCCAGACCTCAAAGAGACAGGAACCCCAGGAATCCTCCTTAAAAGGCACTTCAAAGCTACACACAAAAAGCGGCACAGCAGCGCAGAGTAAACCAGTTCATTTACAGCAGTACAAGTCGGGGCAAGGTCACTTGGGAGGCCCCAGGTGCCCCCAGCACAGCTACTGTTCAGTTACTGTTTGCCTATGTTGAGTCGGTACATTCGGGGTGTGATCTAACGCCTCGGCATGGCGACTCCATGGGCCTTCTTGGTTTTGTGTTGGGCAATTCAGAAACTCCCGGCGGGCCATTTTGGGGTTGCCCACCCAGGGGAGAGTTACGTCTCGGGCCTGTTGAGGTTAGCCCGTAGTTCGAGCCCCTCGATGTTAAGGGGAAAGTTAAGCGCCACCGGATCACGACTGTCCAGCTCCTCGCCAGCTCCCTGCCCGCTGCCGAACCCATCACCGCACCGGGGCCCACAGCCCGGGAGCGAAGACCCCGACGAAAGCTCAAATACGGCCAGACCTTCGCAACCCATGAAACCAGAAACACGGCTCGATATAAAATCTAAGTCGCCCCATTCAATGTTCTAACGTGGAATATAAGAGGCGGCAACATTCCGGCTAAATCCAGGAAAATTCTGCAATACCTAAGGCGCCACGAAAGACCACCAGTGGGCCAAAAGCTGGGGCTGCCACAGATATTTTTCAACTTACTCCACATACTCGAGAGGAGTCGCCATCCTTATACACAGGCGGCTCAGTTTCCGGATACTACACACAGCAAAAGACGACGAAGGCAGAGCACTATTGGTGAGCGGCATTATCGCAGGTCAGAAAGTGACCTTTGTTAATTCTTATGCTCCGAATATAGATGGCCCCGACAACTTTGGCTGGGTGTTAACACAGCTCTCGTCGCTCAACCCGGCAACAATCGTCTGGGGCGGAGACATGAACACGGCGATAGATCCTGTAAGGGACAGATCGACGACCGCTCTACATCCACCCTCCAAGGCCAGTCTCCAGATAAAAGAAATTTGTAGAGCATTTGATTTACAAGACTCGTGGAGAGTCTCCAATGGGGATCAGCGTGAATACACCTTTCACTCGACAGTCCACAATACAAGCTCCAGGATCGACTACTTCTTCACCTCAACAAACACCCCCCTATCATGCGGCCAGTGCTCCATCCACCCGAGAACACTCTCAGAACACTCACCAATCCTCCTTAAGCTCAAACCAGCCAATCCCGCTCCGCCGCTACAGCGTTGGCGCTTTAAACAGGGATCACTTCGGGATGAGGTCTTTGCATCCGAACTAAGAGAGGAGATCGACATGTTCCTGGGGCAAACCTGGGGTCGGTCCCCTCAGCAGGCACAATCTGGGAATCCTTAAAATGCTTCATCAGAGGAGTCTGCCTCGCCAAAGAAAATGGCATTCTCAAACTTATTAGGAGCGAGCTTACAACCAGCGAAAAAAAATTGAAGCAACTCGAGATCCAGAATCCGAACAAAACCAACCCGCAGTCAGCAGTCGCTATAAAAACGGAACTGCAGAAATTCAACGCAGCAGCAGAACGTGAGGTTAAGTTTCTATACCGCACCAACCAAGTCCGTCAATATGGTGAGGGCCAGAAACCAGGAGCTCTACTGGCAAATCTAATCAGAGCTGACAACAAGCAGTCCCAAATCGAAAAGATCAGAACCAGGCAAGGAGAGGAAGTCCACACGGATGAAAAGATAGCAGAAGAATTTAGGTTTTTTTACCAAGATCTCTACAGCGCCAGGCTCCCGAAAGACTCGAACCTCCCTCTGAAATACTTAGAAGACACTGAACTCAATTGGGTCGAGCATCAGCTACGCGAACCTCTGAATGAACTGATTTCACAGGAAGAGATCCGAGCAGCTATAAAAACCCTACCATCCTCCAAGGCACCAGGCCCTGACGGCCTAACGGGTGAATTCTATAAAACCTTTGCAGAAACCCTGGCCCCCCTGTTGGCAGCAGTATATGAGGAAGCGTTGGAGCGTGGGTCCCTTCCTCACTCCTCCCGCAAAGCCAATGTCATTCTACTACACAAATCAGGAAAACCACCGGAAGAATGCGCTTCGTACCGCCCGATCTCACTGCTTAACCTGGACAATAAAATCCTTGCCAAAATCCTAGCGAATAGATTGATGCCCATGATGCCTGCCCTGGTGCTAGCTCACCAAGCGGGCTTTATACCAGGCCGCAATATGACCTTCGGCATCCGAAGAATGTTTGGAATCATCGAGACTCTTGACCCAGCAGACCAAGCAATTGCAGTCCTGTTAGACGCAGAAAAGGCGTTCGATTCGGTGGAGTGCCCGTTTATGTTCCTGGTTCTCACCAGGATGGGGTTGGGGGCTCGCTTCATCAAGCTCGTCTCCCTCCTATACACCAATCCACAAGCCAATATCGTAGTGGGCACAGCAAAATCATCCTTAATAAACCTACAGCGTGGCACAAGACAAGGGTGCCCCCTTTCGGCACTAATATTCGCTCTGTTAATGGAGCCACTAGCCTCCAATCTGCGGGAACTCTGTCAACAGAGGGGTCTCATCATCGGCCCACACAAGCTCATAGTATCTCTATACGCCGATGACGTGGCCCTATATATACGTGACCCAGAGGTTAATCTGAACCCAGTCATGCGGGAAATCATCAAATTTGGGGCGGCCTCCGGATTGAAAATCAATCATTCAAAATCAGTCGTCTTCCCACTGACCCGAGACACGAAACAGTTTGCCGATGACTTCGGACTCACGTGGAGAACCGCCAGGGTTCGATATCTGGGGATCCAGCTGTCGCTGGACCATCAAGTAGTGTTCCGGGATAACTATGAAGAGGTGCTCAAGTCCCTGCACGACAAGGTTTCTCGCTGGAAGACAGTCCCACTGACACTGGCCCTCATTACGACCCTGGCGGAAATCGAAAAACGATGGCGGAAATGCAATACCGCCATCGAATAGCGCTCGGTGCGATTATGACCCGTCACCGCAAAGTACGATGCCATTAGCGACACCGCAGTGAACGCCAACGCTAACTGCACCAAGTACGCGCGCGCGCGCCATGCCAAACCGCAATTACCACCATGGCGCAACGGTACGCGAATTCTGACCCCAGCAGACATGCACCTAACGCCATCAAGCACGGCGGAAAGTACCATTCCGCCATGGTGAGAAGTACGGCATCACGAACCAACCGTAAACGGCCCTACTGAGTGCCTGTACACCGCTCCCTGGCCACATTGTACAACTCCCCGTAGGTGCAATGAAGCCACACAATGCAACCAGTGAAATGTACAAGTCATCCATGCCTGCCAACGAACAAATGAATCTCAAGAGGGGCCAATGGAAGCTGCAGGGCACAGATGGCACGAATACAGAAGCCACACAAATGGACATGACCTCAGTCTCCCTCCAAGAAACGCACGCAAACACAGGCACCTGTGACCAGCAATATTCTGATAATCACATCATACCACCAATCCAACTGGCTGACCGGCATCTGTTACACAAAAGCCATTCCCCCGCCCCTGAGCATCACATCACCAAAACAGTCACATTGGCAGCCCTCATCCCTGACCTCACTGGGCTTCGTAGGCAAACGCGCCCAGCACAGTACCACGCAACTATACTCCGAAGCTGGAACCCAATGCAGATCTCCTCACAATACATCGCTCCCCAAATAGGAATATGATACATCACCTGCAAAGAAGAACGCTACACGGTTCATATCAGAATAGGAATAAATGCACAACAAATTCACCAAGCCCATACAGCCATCAGGCCATGAACTCCAAAATACATTTCACCATTGTGGGCTGCATCCGCAATAAATGACCAGCTACTTCTTGTGTGACGCCCTGTACCCTCATGGCACACAGGGGCTACATTCTCGTACGAAAAGGCAACATGGAAGCGCCTCGACCCGCAGGGCCGTCCCAATAGGGAGGCACTAGTCCAGCTGAAAGGCCGAAATGTTGCTCCAAGCTACTAGTACTGCATAAGGGCATGTGGCCCATTGGCGATCGTCCCATAAGATCGTAATGCTGCTCCACTGATTAACACGAAGCAGCAGGTGTCGGGAGTAAAATCCATCTGCAGGAGTGGCATACAGATGGCAGTGGCAAAAGGGGAGGAGATACCTGTCACCCAAACGAAATGAAAAAGAATAGTATGGCCATCAGAACTACATTTGAATTACTCACTTCAATGATCACACCAAATCCACAGCCATATGCATGCTAGCCCACTCCAAAGGATCATCACCAACCAAAAACCACTAGCGAATCATAACTATCTATATCGAGGTGAAAACACTATCACAAACGCCTGCTTCCATACTCACATGACATGTGAAACTTCCATTGAGTCTGTGCGTAATGCAGCCTGCAAAATCCACTGTGCCCCAGCCCGTAATTCCAGTGTTCTGAAGCAACATGTAATTGGGAACGTCCGGCCTTATCGCCCACTTCGCTATTGCGCATCCCATACTATTCATATCAATCATTGCATCCTCGCCATGGCCCCTGTCCCAAGGACATTGAACAATAGAACGTTATATTCGCAGTCAGACCTGTGGGCATCTCCTCGCCGCTAGCTGAAAACCGAAAGCGCCGTCCTTCGAATTCCTCATTAGCAACATCACGTCGAAAAGGCATCTGTGGCCGCTTGAAATCACAAATTAATCCATCTAGTGCGGCTGTGTGTGAAAATGGCAACTGGCTACACTCACAAATGGGACGCCCCGCCCGTCGGTGAACCGCGGTACAGAGCTGCATGAGGGTCCACCGTTAATCGAGTACTACATTCCACTGACCCTTCACAAGTTTGTTCCCGACAGCGAATATAGTATGTGAAACAATGGGAGCATAGCAGAATTAACATATGAAGCGATATCTCACTGCCATCGGGATGAAATACATGATTGTAATAGCAAGATGCCATGCGTCGATTTGCAGCGTTGTGTGCGGGACGTGCTCGCCCAAAGGGGATTGCAGCTTGCACAGGTGGAATGAATCACCACAGGTGGAGGCTATACAGCTTGGAAACACATAAATTGCACACCCAACCCCCTCCCACAACCACACCCACTCCAAAATGCTGCCGGCAGGACTTGCGATGTTGGCCCTGGGGGACCTGATAGCACTGCAAGTACTCCAACTTCAAGAAGAAGACGAACACCAACTACTACAACAACCGGCCGCACAGAGGAGACGCAGGAGGAGGAGGAGGGCAAGGCAGGGCCAGCAAGGCCCACCAGCACAGCCACTACCACCACGCAGGCAGCCCGCAATCCCACGCCTCCGAGCACATCCGTTCAACCTCACTGATGAGCAGATCCACACCCTCTACCGTTTGGACCGGGACACCATAACCGCCATTGTGGACATGACACACGCTGACCTTGTCAGCATGATAGATAGCCCAACCGCCATCCCACCCCTACTGAAGGTGGTGTCTGTACTCCACTTCCTGGCCACAGGCACCTACCAGCACACAGTCGGACAGTTGCATGGCATATCACAGCCACTGTTCTCACGGACACTATTGCAAGTGCTCGATGCCCTCCTGAAGCACGCAGACGACTACATCTCTCTACCACGCTCGGAGCAGGAAATTACCAACACAAAAGTGGGATTCCATGCACTTGCCGGCATACCGGGTTGCATTGGTGCCATCGACTGCACCCATGTGGAATTGGTTGTCCCACATGCCATGGAGGCCCAGCACCGCAACCGAAAACAATATCATTCTCTTAATGTACAAATGGTGTGTGACTAAAACGGGATCATTACACATTGTTGTGCCCGATTTCCTGGATCAACCCATGATTCCATGGTCTTACGGAACTCTACAATACCACGCTACATGGAGCGACATGCAGGGAACAGATCCTGGCTATTCGGTGAGTCTCATTTCATGCATGATAATGTGGGGTATGTGATGCGGCAATGACCTGCCAGGAAGGGGGGGGGGTGCTTACGTAGCAATGTCATTCCTCAAACATCCTTTATTGTCCACATACAGGTGATGCCGGGTATCCACTGAAGAGATGGCTCCTTACACCACTCCGGAACCCACAGGACCAGCATGAGGAGGACTACAACCATGCCCACTCACGTACCCGTGTAGTCATAGAACAGGCATTCGGCCTACTGAAGGCTCGTTTCCGCTGCCTCAGCAGGTCTGGCGGGGCACTCCTGTACCGCCATGAGAAGGTTGCTAAAATGGTCATGGCATGTGTCATGCTACACAACATGTGCATACGTAGAAATGTGCCCATGCCCCCTGACGCAGAACTGCAAGCACCAGAATATGGTCATGATGTGGGTGGGGATGTGGCAGAACCTGAAGGAGTCCGCGAGGCACAGGAGGGCCGTGAAATTCGTCAGATTATCATAGATTCATGCTTCTAGCACTCACGCCTGGTGGTTGATACATGGACACGGGAGTTGTGGCACTGTGTGTGTCTGGAACATGCACAATATGGACTGTACGCCTATGATGGCCTCGTACACAAAGATCAATGTCCACACATCTCATTGGATGATTGTGAAATGTTTATAGCATATGTGAAATTGTGTTACACACCCCATCGACCCGCCACCCAAGTAAGCCCAACACACCCCCTCCACCCTCCTACCTCCCCCCCGAACACCAGTGTCCAAAGATGCTCATTGTCAGTGGGCAGTCGCTATTGCAAGCCCCCTCTCCGGGTATCAGGGGCACCCCTGCCTGTGGAGCGCAGGTTCCTCCCAGATCTACGTTGGGGGCTGCCCTGGACGGAACTTGCAACGGATGATGTCTCTGCCTGCTCACGTCCATGCATGTCCCTAAGGGTTTGTGAGAGCTCAGTGAGCACACGGCGCTCAGCGGCAAGTTCAGCACATACGTCTTTGGACGTCGCATGCAGTTCCCCCCTCAGGCTCTCGGTGCTTCTCTCCATTTGTACTCTCAGGCTCTCAGTGCTTCTCTCCATTTGTTCTCTCAGGCTCTCGGTGCTTCTCTCCATTTCTGCCCTTAGTGTCTCTGTACATGTTTCTATGGCTGCCTTGGTACCCCCACATTCATCAGCATGCTCCTTGAGGAGCGTGGCCAGTTGCTGCTGTTGCTCGATCACCTGGTCGAGGGACTGTTGCCTCTGCTGGGCCATGGCCATTTGCGGTGGTGTCACAGAGGGGCTGATCACCTCATGTTGCCTTGACACAGGGCTTGTGGGGGATGGCCAGTCGTCGTCTTGTGAGTGCCCCTGCGTGGTATCCTCACGGTGTACGGGATGAAACAAACAGGGGGATTGAGACAGGTCATGGATGGATCGTACATCGACATCACCGTTTTCTGTGTCGGAGCATGCTGCCATTAATGCAGTGTCACCTATGGTGCTGCTGCCACCAGAAGCAGTGCCTTCTGTGGCATCCATTGGGGGGGCCTGTGGTGGTGGTGGTGTTGTGGCCATGCTGGCTGCTGGGGTGCCTGTTGAAGTCCCCTCCTGTGTGCTGCCACTTGATTTGTGCTGCAGCCGTGTCTTGATGCGTGCAGCTGAGGTGGAGGGTCTTTGGCCGTTGGTCTTGGCCCTCTTTGCAGGTGTGCTGGTAGGGGTGTCCTGGAGCTCGTCGTTTGAATCGGACCCTGTGGTGGAGTAAAGGAGGGCGAGCGTTATTAATGGGTCTGTGGAAATTGGAATGGCAATGTATCACATGCATTGGGGTGGTACCTGAGGGTGATTTGGGTCAGGGCCTTGGAGGTAGTTTCATTTTTGTGTGGATTGAGGGTGCAGTTGTATTGCAGCCTGCAGTTAGGGGGTGCCTGCTGCACGTGTAGAGGGTGTTTTTAGGAATTTTAAATATTTATTTATTTAATTTGACTTTTAATGTCCGCTATCAGGCCAATGTAAGTGGACGTTCTCCTGGACATGTGTTTCTGTTGCACTATGTGGACACATGGTACTTCACATGATTGGACATTGTGGTTTTAGCATAGTTTTATTTGGGCCACCTACCTGATTCTTCGGATGTCTGCACTCCTTTCTCCATCCCTCCGACTCCCTCTATGGTCTCCATTCCAATGGTGGAGGCACAGATTTCTTCCCAGGGGGTCAGCTTGATGGGTGATTCCGATCCTCCCCCGGTAGCTGTGGCAATGTTTCGGTTGGCAGAAAGTATGCTACGGACGCGGATCCGCAGGTCGTCCCATCGCTTTCTGCATTGCTGTGGGTTGCGGGGTGCGGTCCCCACCGCACTTACCCGCTGTGCCACCAGGGCCCATATGGCCTTCTTGTTCGCAAGTGCCGTCCTGGTCATTTGCGTCGAGAAGACGACGGCAGCATTCTCCTGGAGGGTCTCTGTGAGCACCGTGAGTTCCTCACGTGAGAAGTGGACCTGCCGCTTGCGGTCGCATGCTTTTTTCGCTACTTTTCCCATTGTTTTGGTTTCACTAGGGTGGATGTCGGGTTGGGATGTCTCTCAGGGTAGTATTTTTAATGGTTGTGTGAATGTTCTGATTTTATAGGTGTACGGCGTGCTGTTTCCCGTTCCGGGACCATGTTTTTGCTTCCGTTTCCGTATATTTACGGTCACCGTATTTTCCGATTGCCGCTCTTTGCGGTGACCGCTATGTCCGGTGGCGGTATTGCACCTAGGTCGCCGTACGACGGCGGTGAGGGGCGTTTTGGGGACATTTCCGGCATCGCAGACTTTGCACTTCCGCCATGGCGTGGTGTTCGTGCCCGATGGGTCAGAATGAGCCGCACTTTGCTCCGTCGTGCAATGGCGGAAACGCTATTTACGCTATGGCGGTCCGGTCGGTCGATTTCCGCAAGGGTCGTAATGAGGGCCACTCTGGGGCAGAACCTCATTAGTCAAAATGGTAGTGTTGCCAAAACTACTGTACCTCTTCAACAATATACCGCTGTTACTACCACAATCCTTCTTGAAAAGGCTCAAAAGCTTGGTCCTTGAGTTACTCTGGGCTGGCAAACCAGCTAGAGTGGCGTATGCGATACTGACACTCCCCGTGTCCAGCGGCGGCCTGGCCCTCCCTGACCTTGAAAGATATTTCTGGGCAGCCCAAGCACAGTACCTCAGCCACTGGTATGCAACGCAAACAATCCGCCCTCATGTACAGGTGGAACGAGCCCTGGCGACTCCCAACTTCCTGACTGCAGTGGTCTTCGCCCAGCTCCCCGTTCCCAATCGCACGATGAACGTGATGCTCACAACATACACGGTCTGGAGGACTGTGGCAAAGAAGTTGGGGGTGCACACAAGGTACTCTCCCCTCTTGCCAGTCAAATTTATCCCTGGAATCCCTCTGACATCAGAGAAAGTGTTTCACCAGTGGGTTGATAAACTGCATATACGATCCCTAGGGGATCTATTCACAGAAGAGGGTTTCATGACACCAGACCAAGCCAAACAGAAAGGGGGCACCACTGCGCTAGATGTGTTCCTCTACTTCCGAACTCGCTACACCCTGCAGACCCTCCTACCAGACTTCCCGCGACAACCACCTATGTGGCAATTGCTGCACAATGTCATTCAAGCACAAGGAGACGGCAGGTTGGTGTCGCAAATATACAAAACTCTAACCACTGGAACACACCCCGTCAACACTGGGGCAAAAACCAGATGGGAAAAAGCGCTAAATAGAAATATAACAGACGCAGATTGGAGCTACATATTGAATCAGACTCAGAAAATTGCACTTAATTCCCGGCTCAAACTTATTCATTTCAATTTCCTTCACCAAACATACTACAAACCGGAAAAAGCTATCAAACACCATCCCAACGTCCAGGCAGAGTTCAAGAGATGCGGAACCATAGCCGTGAGCTTTATACACTTGGCATGGGAATGCCCCGAGGTAGCCCCCTTCTGGAACAGGGTGCTAGATACGTCAACGGCAATCGTGGGAGAAGCAATACAACCGAGATGCACGGCAGCCCTGCTGGGGATGACCAGACTGCTATCCGCTCCTTCGAGGAAACTGGCCGGAGTCCTACTAACACTGGCCTGCAGGAGAGTCGCCCTGGCATAGGGCCGCGGCCCCCCTCCGTCCTACACAGCCTGGCGAAAGGACCTACTCTATTACCAGGATGTAGAGGCAGACTTCATTAAACTTCTTCCTTGTTGATGTTCTTTTGGGAGGTACCTGCAAAGAGGACTTACAATAGTCAAGTCTAGCACCAATTACAGCTCGAGCAATGGTAAGGCATCTGGAAGGTGTCAGGAATTGTCTGGCATCATTGATCAACTTGGTTGTGTAGACAGATGATGAGGCAATCAAGTTCACTTGCCACGTGAGGGAGAGAGTGGTGTCCAGATGGAATCCAAGCGTTTTCACTGAGGTAGAAACCGGGATCAGATTACCGTCAATAGAGAAGGAAGTGAATTGAAAGTTGAGTTTCTTCAGTGTTGCTGGTGATCCTACCAGTAGGATCTCCATCCTGTCATCATTGAGGCATAATTGGTTTGTGGCCATCCACGCCTTGATTATCGAGTACATTTTGTAGATAGTGATGGAGTCATTGTCATAAATGCTGGTCAAGGGATTGAGGATTTGGGTGTCGTCGGCATAATTTGGATACAAGATGCCAGTGCAGTCCAGGAGTTCGAAGAAGGGTTTGGTGAAAATATTGTATATTGTGGGGAGACGCAGAAGCCTTGGGGGACTCCACAGAGAATGGGAGCGGGAAGTGCGCTCGCTATGTCTGGGAAGACTCTCATAGATCTTCCTTTAAGAAAGGAGGCAACCCAGGCGGTGGCTTTTTGGGAGAAGTTGGCAGCTGCTGTAAGGTGGTGTCCTCCAAGTCAAAAGCAGCCAATAGGTCAAGGAGAAGGAGATGTGCAGGTTTACGCTCCTTTCTAAAATTATCAAGTTGGTTTTTCAGGTCTAGTAAGGCCCACTCAGTGCCATGTCGTGGCCTAAAACCGGATTGTCGTGAACCTAGGATGTGGTTGGTCTCCAGGAAGTCTTGTATTTGAATGTATGATGCCCTGTCCAATAGCTTTAGCAGGGATGGTCTGTGGTGATTGGGCGGTAGGTATTAGGCAGTGCAGGATCTAGTGATGGTTTCTTCAGAAAAGGGAGGTCCCAGGATTCTTTAAGGTTGTCAGGAACCATGCTAGAAGTGAAGGAGGCATTGATGAATATTGTGATGAAGGGTACTAGGGTTTCAGTGCAGTCTTTGATGATAGTAGCTGGACAGATGTCACCGTTCTTGACGGCTTTAGACTTTTTAGGATGTGGGTGTTGTCTTCTTTGGTGATGTCTTTATAATCAAAGGTCGGGTGTGATGGTTATGCGAGAGGGGGAGGGTGTGGTGTCCCTCATTGGATACATCCCCTGTTCCTTGTCTGTATCATCTGATGCTACACTCAGAGTGGCAGGGGGAGGTGCGGAGGGATTGGTCCCTTGGTCTTTCACCTCCTGCTGGCTTAGCATCAACTTACGCCTAGCGGCAACCCCTCACCCTCCTGGAACCTTTGCCACAACTAGAATATTGCCATGCATTTCGTCAATTTAATTTCTTCCCCATATAAGTACACTGTATGTGTGTCAATTGTGATTGTTGCACGTCTTTGGAGAAATTCCACAAGGTGGCCATGGTTTGGGTAATTTACCCTCAGTACCTTTGGACCAGTCTTTGCTATATTTACATATCTTTTCCTTATAAAGTGGAAGTGTCTTGCACAGGTGCTGAAGGGGCATACCCCCCCACACTTGCTTTGATACATCTCAATACATTTTACCTGACCTCAAGTCGAGGGTTTTGATAGTCCGCTGTTTAGGGAAAAAGCACAATACAATGATAATACTTTCCAGTTTCTATGAGCCTCTCTATCAGGCGTGCTCCACGCATCGCCCCTCCTTCACAATCGCTGCCTCCTCGGGCACACCCACAATCCTGCGTGTGCACCTTCCACACACCACCACTGATTGTTCTTGTCTGCTAATCCCAGGTTTCCAATACTAGCTCCTCAATGTCTTAAACTCTCCGTGTCCTGTGTGCAAACCTAAGGGACACGTCACCAAGCTACCAGAACAGCAAAGGAAAATGAAATATCGCGTGCACACTGTAAAGGCCCCTTACTCCTAAACCACACAAAAACCCCACAGCTGTCTTCCTGCACTCTAGGGAGAGTATAGCAATATTCTCTTGTGATCAAACTACACCCACTGCGTCGCCTAGCATACGAAACGCCTCACTCCAAGAGACTTAACCAGTCAACTCACCTTCCGCAATCTAGGCCAGCTCCCTTGCTAACCCTCACAGGGATACCGTCATCCATGCCCCGAGCTAAAAACGCCCAACCCACAGGAATACCGCTATTTACATATCTTCTGTCATCCAAGCATTCAAGTGAATAGTCTAGGTTATTCACCAGAACCTTTTACCTCTTAGACCGAATGTGCCCTAAACAAAGAAAAAGGACTTCTACCTCCGCTCTCTACTCACTATAACACTACTCAACAATACTCAACAATCCCCAACAATACCCCAATACCCAACAATACTCAGTAACCTCCCCCATACCCACAGTTGCTATTAGACTGGGTCAATTCTTACGCTCCATGGTGTGCTAGCGCTGCTCGGCTTCCAGCTCCCCATCAAGGCGCTTGCCTCCCCGTCTTGGTCTGCCTGAACAACTCGCTGACTTCAGGCAGGATAATTCACAAGGGGCTCCTGACACCCTGTAAATGAGCACGCATTTTCCCGTCTTTTTGAAAAATGCGAGGGTCCCGCAGCCTCTCAGTTTCGGCAGCGAAGGAGACGACCTGGTGTCGGACTGGCACAGCCAACCATACCTCTGCTATCAACTTGTTGGGACAAACTCAGAGGTATGCCAGTGGGCCACTAGGAGTTTGCAGACCCTCGGAAGGCCCAACACCTTCCACAAGACACACAGAGGACCCAGTTCAAACTGTGGTTTATTACGGACAAAACCAACAGGGATCAGTACAGGGACAGAAGAAATCCATGGACATCTCAATATCTCCTGGCTCACAGGCCAATTTTGTACCCTAATGATGTCAGAGTGATGTAACAACCTGGGCCCTTCTCCAGAAAATCTATCGGACCATTGGATTGGGTACTAAGTAATGTACCACTGATAGTGGACACAATACATGTTAGTCTACAGGCCGTAGCATGTTAGGTGGCTGGCCTGGTCCATCCCTAAGTCACTATCTATTACAATGTTGCAGTGTGAGTGTCTTGCCATTGGTTCTTGCCCGTTGCTACCCACTCCTAGGCTACTAAACTGTGATTGGCTAGAGCTGACGTCCCCAGGCCTGGGATCTGCAAAGGTTCTCATCTCTTGGTGTACCTTTTCAAGGTAAAAAAAATTACTACGTGTCTGCAATGTCTTGCGGTTTCTGCGTTACTGCATTTGGCTAATGGCAAAATAATAAAAGCAATGACAGTATGTATATGTATCTGTCCTCTGAGGTGCAGATGGCACATGTGCTTCATATCTAATACTGCTAAATCGTGGTGTCTCCAACGATGTCAGCAACATGGCTTCTTGGCGCTTTAATCGATACTGTCGATTGAGGTGTCTTTGGTTGCAGCCTGGGTCTCCTCGTCCACTCTGGGGTAGATTTGTCCCGCCTCTATGCATAAATGGGCCACATCGTGGCCACAGTGATTAGCCCCGTGGGTTCACATACCAGTGGGGGGCAAAGTATATGATCTCAACAAGAAAGAAAGGATACTGGTATGTGTTGGGTTGGCTACTGTGAAGTCTAAATAAATTGGAAAGGTTCACCTGGTCTCAACCCATATAGTCTTGATAATTTATCAAAATTTACATGCACAGAAGGTGTGCTGGAAACTTCCACAATAATGGAACAAAAAAAGGTTTTTTAGAAAAGAAACTTTTATATCACAACTTAGTGCATATAATAAAAACCAACTTGGAGGTACATATATAATTGAAGACATAAATACAAATCTTCCATTTGTGGAAATAAAGAATGACAATTTTAACACAAAGGGAAAAAAAGGAGAAGGATTAGTGCATCAAAAAGAAGACATACATAAAAATACATACGACAATTTTCCTATTAGCCAAACAACAGTTATTTATCACTAGAGTATTGGAATAGATCAAATAGCAAAACATTAGAGTAAATATAGTGATAAGTACCATACTGTCTCTATTTGAAATTATAGAAACTCAAAAATGAATATTCTAAACATTAGAGTAAATATAGTGATAAGTACCATACTGTCTCTTTTTGAAATTATAGAAACTCAAAAATGAATATTCTTCAGTGTTTTGAATCAATCCCCAAGGACTCAGGGATGAGAATGGGGTCTCATCCCTGAGTCCTTGGGGATTGATTCAAAACACTGAAGAATATTCATTTTTGAGTTTCTATAATTTCAAATAGAGACAGTATGGTACTTATCACTATATTTACTCTAATGTTTAGAATATTCATTTTTGAGTTTCTATAATTTCAAATAGAGACAGTATGGTACTTATCACTATATTTACTCTAATGTTTTGCTATTTGATCTATTCCAATACTCTAGTGATAAATAACTGTTGTTTGGCTAATAGGAAAATTGTCGTATGTATTTTTATGTATGTCTTCTTTTTGATGCACTAATCCTTCTCCTTTTTTTCCCTTTGTGTTAAAATTGTCATTCTTTATTTCCACAAATGGAAGATTTGTATTTATGTCTTCAATTATATATGTACCTCCAAGTTGGTTTTTATTATATGCACTAAGTTGTGATATAAAAGTTTCTTTTCTAAAAAACCTTTTTTTGTTCCATTATTGTGGAAGTTTCCAGCACACCTTCTGTGCATGTAAATTTTGATAAATTATCAAGACTATATGGGTTGAGACCAGGTGAACCTTTCCAATTTATTTAGACTTCACAGTAGCCAACCCAACACATACCAGTATCCTTTCTTTCTTGTTGAGATCGTAGATTTGTCCCGCGCCTGGCCTGTAGGGCTGGCTAAGGGGGTACCCCTCGACATACTTGTCAACCATAGGTCCGTTTCGAATTCATCCGAAATAGAATGGTTGGTTGCGATGTTTCCTGGTCTTCTACCGTGTCATGTATTTTATAGGAGGGGGAGGAGAGGGTAGGCTTCCCCATTCCTCTTCAATGTCAGCTAGAACCCTAGGATCATCTCAGAGTAGGTGTTCTGGTAGGAAGTTATCTTACTGACAACCAGCCCCCCTTGTCCATTTTTCTTTCCTTTCCAAAATTACATTGTTTTGCCATCAGTGCAGATTCGTGCATGTTTATTCTGATGCCCAATACGTTTTCCTTGTCCCCAAATCCTTTTCTTCTCGCCTTTGTTGTTGTGCCAGGGAGCCCATATACTCTGTTTTCCACCCACCTGCCACACCACCCTACCGCATGCTTCAAGTTTCCCTCATCTCCCTGTCCCCATTTCCCTTTTCTCTCACCGCTGTCTGACTCTTCTCAACCATCTAGTCTCTCTACACTGCCTGACCCCTGACTGACTCTTGCTCTGCTTCCTCTCACGGTTACTTGACCTGGAAATGGAAAGTGGACTTTGCATGCATGAGCTCTTCTTTACTTCCTCCAGTTCCCTCATTGGGCAAACTGCTTTTGCTTGATCTTCGTTACGCCATTAAACTGCATTGTTGATGAATATATATTTCTTATTGAGCATTTGTGACCATGCAGTCAGCAAAACAGCAACATCCTGTATGAGCGTCATTTAATACGTCCTGTAGATAGTTGATAAAAGTACCCTGCATCCGTATAAATCTCCTTCCGCGGTCATGCAGTGGCATTTTTACTGCTGCAAATTTAAAGAGCAATTTAGTTAATCCACTTAGAGACTTCTAGGGAATGCCTGTGTTTTGTATTGTTTAGCAATTATAGAATGAGCTAGAATAACCTTGGTAACAAAAGCATAATTGACAGCATATTAATGGTGACTACGGCGAAATATAGAAAACTCTCCAGGGCGTTATTCCATTTAAATCCCCTACTAAGAAATGTAGATAGGTTCCTCTGGTGGCTTCTTGTCCTTGTGAGCAGATGGGCATTGCCCTAATGAATGAGCCGGCCCACAACACAAAGGCTCCCTCTCTCCTTGCAGCAACCCTGAGCTGCCATGAATGCCTAATGGCTTGGGAGTACTGCCTCTCCCAGCCAGGGATTGGTGTGTTTTCTGTATTGCATAGGTACATCTGAATGGCTTAAACATTCATTGCTTTTACCCAAAACAGAATATTCAATCCTGTTTAAAATGCAGAGGGTCATTTTCCTTTGAGACCTAAATAGCTCAGAAGGGACAACTTCCATCTGCACTTATATGCAAAAGGTCCCCTCTGTGCAATGTTCAGCTTTCTTTTTTTAACAATAAGTGGTAATTTAATGCGTAAAAGGCAGGGGGAAATGGTGTTTACACCTAACAGTTCCACAACAGGTTTGGAAAACTGCAAATGCCTCCCGCCGTTAACGACTGGAGAAAGCATTTGCAATAGATTCCTATGGAATCTGCAGGGTTTTCCCGTGTGAAGAAGTCAGCTGGATTCCATAGTAATATACTGCATTACCGCCAGCATAAAAAGCTGATGGCGGTGGTACTCTCAGCAGATTTACCAGGCGGAGCGGGAAAAGGAGATGGATGTGTTATGGCTGTCCCCTCCCCCAAATCTACCTGCCAAATGAATGAAAATCCAGCGGTTAGGCTATGATAGTTATTTATAACGCCCTTAATACCCAGAGGTTTCTAAGCACGGACCCGTGGATCGAACCTGTGTTGCTCGTGTCGTCTTGCCCCTGAGCTATCCTCCCCAGACTTTGGATGTCTTTGGAATCTCATAGTAATCTGAAAATAAATGCCCATGTGTTTTACGTTTCATAAACTATGCGTAAACATCTACTTCCTTGTGAAAGAGCCATCCATGAGTAAGACCATAACAAATCTAAGCTAGTTTCTATAAATTCTATTTCAGGGGTCACCCATGACATAACATATACCTGACCTTTCCTTCATTGCCAGGGTAGGTGAAGAGAACTATTTCTCTTCACCTACCAGCCGCTACAGCACAACTTTTTGGCCAAGGGATGTTGCACCCAGCTTCGACTGGCACTTTGAGGGATCCACACTACACCTTCTGTCTTTTCTGCTCCTAGTTCCATCATGAAGAACCCTCTGCAGGTTTGCAGCATCACTCTGAAACCGAACTTCTAGTGCGGCATCAACACCTGATGAGTCATTGGAGGCAGGTGGGATTTCATTTTGGCCCGTGTACCCTGTGTGGGAAGAGTTTGGGGATTGTGGGAGACAGCAGGGTAGACCCCTGGGAGAAATGAAAACAGGATTCTGGCCCTTTCCCCTACAGCTAGACAAATGCCTTGCAATGGCCTTGCATTGCCCCCAACAGGAAAAAGACCTAACAAGCCTCTAAACACAGTGCCTGAGCATGTTAGTGCTAGGTTTCTACAATCTATCTGCCTGTCAAACAACATACTAAGGAAGGTGAAATGGGTGCCTGCGGGATCCAGATTTTAAGAAGCCCTTTCTCTAAAGTAAACGTTCATGCGTCACATAACTCTTAGCATGCAGCTTATTGTAAGGAGTGGATTTTCCAGAGTGCCCCTTTTTCCCTCATCTGTCAACTCGCAGTTGCTGTTTTTGTTGCACTTGGGGTACAATGTTTTTAATTGCTAAAGAGAGCGAAAGAGACCAAAAACAAAAAGAGAGAGAAGGATTGACAGTGGCAATGTGGGCTAGTTAAATAGGACCTGTCTGCATGAGGTAGGGAAGCAGGGTTGCAGGTTGATTTGCCTTCTAAGTCCCACTCCTATCTTTACCCAACTAACTGACTCCCCTATTCCTCCTACCAAATTACACTACACACAAAAATCCCCACAGAATGCTGCCACGGGCTTAGCCGTTAGCAGATCAACACAATCGAGCCATAACTAGGATCTCCTCTTTATCCCTATCACACTCTCCCACATCAGTGACTAACCAGACCTAGAGCATTGTAGTCTATCAGATCTTCGGCTCTTCCTTATAGATAACATACTCCTAAATGTCTCCATTGGCACGCAAGAACCAGGGTCTCCTGACCTGCACCAATCACCACCACAGGTTTTTCATCTGCCCCTTCCCCTGTATCACTAATTTTCTTACAGAGACAAGTGCTAGGAGGCCAAAATTGCCAGAAGGATGGCATTCAAGACAATTTACATATTCTAACAAAATAAGTACTCCTGCAGGAGGGAAGAGGCTCCATTCTCGCTTTATGACACGAAACTAGAGTTGTACTGAAAATTGGCCTCGCCTCCTCTGGCTTGTGGTATTTGACTCTTTAGAGGATCCGTTGAGAACCGTTTCAGCCTGGATCATTAAGAATGCTGGTTGGGTCCAAGCAGGGAAAGGGGATTATCTTGCGTTGCGTCCTAAAAGCATGGCTAAAAGAAGCTTTTTGTATGTAGATTATTTTGTCTGTTCTGGATGTGCGTAATGCCTGCTTGTCCAGGACTCTTGGCATTTTAGGGTTTCAATGGTTTCAATGGTTCACCTTTGATAGCAATGGGTGGGATCCAGGGAAAAGCTGGCGGCAGATGGCAGCTCAGAAGGACGGGCTGAGTAAGGCAGGTAGTTAAGTAACAAATGAATGGGGTCCGAGTATAGAAAGTTATAGGTTCTGTGTGTTTATGTCTGTGTGTGCGCCTTTTAAGTGTGTGTGTGTGTGGTTTGTTCTGTGCATGTGTATATGCGAATGTGGGTGTATGTTTTGGGAGTATGTTTGTGTATGTGCAAATATGTCTCTTGATGGGGCAAGACTGATTCATTGTTGTTTCGAGGCATCTTGAAAACATGTTAAGGTACCAATGCTGGCATATTTTGTGGGCACATGCATCATGAAAACATGTTTAATTGGCCAATGGTGACATATCAGTCAGACAGTCAATATAGCTTTATTTCGTTGTAAAACCATAACAGCAACATCACAATACAACAATATAAAAATATAAATAATTCATAGCTCCGGCATCATATAAAAGATTAGGCACCACAGTTCCTCTTCAAACTAGTACAACTAGCAAATTACATTATTATTATAGCAGCATAGTAACACAGGATATAAAGTGCAGTCTATTCGTGCATTAAATAAGATTTTGACCTGCAAATCTATCTGAGAAAGGCCGCTGTGGGGTTAAAACAACAAGGAGAGTGTTGCTTGCTGCCTTGAAGAATAAACCCATCATCCTAAATTCTGGTTCAGGGCTCTCTGTCTCTGCATCCAGGCCCTAGGGATGTATCATGCTGTTAAATATACAAGACAGAGACTTTGTGACTGGCCCTAGTACAGCGCTGCTGTTCCCAGGTGGCAGATCCCAGCTGCCTTTAGAACAGGCCTCAAATATCTGCGTCTAAGATTCTTAGTTGTGTAACCGATCAGCAGAAAATGTATCAAGGCTTCTTTTGCCACCCCACACTTTGGACACACATCTGACTCCGATAACTTAGTGGACAAAGGATTAATTTTATCAAGGTACGGCTTGGGGCCATCAAACAATCGTGACTCAACATATGCAGGGCCTGATTTCAGGGTCATCGCTCATCGCTTTTGCCACGAGATGCGCCCGTGCTCTTTGTTTTGCACCCATGTTAATGCTTCTGACCACAGCACTTAGGTATCCCATAGGGTCATCCCACACATTTCTTAAGTTCAGAGCAATGAAGCTGTGCTTTACATGGCTGACCCACTTGGAGCGTCTACCACTGTTCAAACTCATGAAATGGAGTAAGGCGTCTGGATAAATGTCTAAGCCTTCTTGCCTCCATATTCTTAAGCAATACATAACAGGTTTATAAACCGTCTGGCAAACCACAGGCATTATTTCAAACTCTAAATGAATCAGCGATGATGGAGCACTTTGGGGTAATAATACCAATTTCTTTAGGAACTTGTGTGCACAAGTACTCAATTTCTCTAAATCACTGACCCCCAAAACTCCCAGCCAAATGTTGCTGCTCGGACTGATTGTTTTTGAAACATGTCCAGTGCAGGGGAGACAGCACCACTACCATGTCTTGTAAAAAAAGAAAAAAAGAAAGAATGGCTGCATTATATGGTTCCATTGTGGTGTTGGACTTGTCCAACTGAGCGACCTGCCTCCAGACTCATGAAACCTAATCCCCAAGTAGTCAGAAAATGTGACCTGCTCCAGTGGTAATTGTGTTTTAAAAATTGCGGCTTAAAAACCATAACTTTGGATTTGCCTATGTTAAAATCCAAATGCAATTCTTTGCATTTGGAAAAAAAAAACAGACTGCGTCTTCTCCAGACCTGAGAGGGTTGTTGCCAACAAGACCACATCATTGGCATAGAAAAGCGCTGCATACTTTTCACACAGCATTTTAGGGTAATCCTGGCACCCCTTCATCAATGTATTGACAATCTCCTAGATGTAAATGTTAAAGAGAAGGGGTGCCAGGACAAACCCCTGACTGACAGCCCTCCTAACTTCAAATTTCCGCGTTGGTTGACCCCCCCTCCCCCAAGCCATAGTGGACAGTGGCTGATGTTCTGAATATATATCATGGACATAGGCTTCACAACGTTTTTCACAGTGGCAATGCAATGCTGGCATATATTGAGGGCACATATATGAGGGCACAGGCATTACGGTGGCAATGCTCGCATGCACACATGTAATCAAATATGCTTTAATCGGGCAATGATGACCTGTATTATGGGTATCATTAAAGTTTTCGCAGTGGCAATTCTGTCACCTATTAAGGATGTGTGCTATAAAAATGCGCTGGACAGTGGCCGTGCTGAGCACTATTCACCTCAGTCGCAGAATCTGGGTCTGGGACTTTCCTCCCTTGATGGAGATGTGGGTCTTTCACAATCTATTCTAGGATCCTATCAAATTTCACAACGGGGTTTTACAGATATATATCAGATGTTCACATGTTTCGACAGTTCATAACGATAGAACACTTGGCACATCTCTGCCTTCATCAGTACCAAACGATTCATTAACCGTGACCCATCAATGACATGAATCCCTAAAACAATCCAGATGGGCAGGTTGTGGTCCCCCTCGTCAACAAAAATAAAAATCAACATAATTCCCAAATATTTACAAGCATTAATGTAGTGGCAGGAGTATAAACCTTACAAATGTACATGTAATGCTTTAAAGACGAGCCATTCACTTAGTGGGCAGCACCATCAGTGCCATCAACAATCTATGTGCTGTTTATAGGCAACTAGTGCCATGCAGTGCCCAGATCCACAGACCAAGACATTCCTGGTGCCTCTTAAATGAACAACAAACTCTTCTTGGGGCCTAGAGTCCTACCTTTCAAAAGCTGTATACTTACTCTTCTTCAGTGTTAACAGTTAAGATATGTGGCCTATCAGACTCCGCTCTCTCCTTTCAAATGGAACATGAAGTACCACTTCCATGCACAGTGCGCCACCGCTGCCTATTTAGCCAAACTCTCTACTCTAGTTATGGCAGCTCAGTAGTTATATTATGGACCATCTACTTATTTCAGTCTACCCATTTGTCTTGACAAGCACAAAAATAGAGCTGATGTACCAGGCGATTTCTGCTTATGAAAATATACAACCTTCTACAAATCCTTACAAGGAGATACTCAGCCTAAATATTGGTCAAAGTCCAGAAAAGTATATGCATACATTATTGAACTCCACTACCTCATTTCATTTCCTGCGTTTGTGTGTGAACGGTTAAACGCCAGTCTACAAAGCATCTTGTGACATTCTACTACAAGTCTTCTGAGTGTTCCATGGACAGTCTCTCGACAATCCAAGACAATGGTGATAGGATAGTTACCTATAGGTATCACAGTGCTTTATCATCACTCCGGCGGCTTACTAGACCCATCATCTTCCTAGAGGAACAACAGACTACCCATATTAAATGTGCCACTTTACAACTTACATGGACCAACACTCTGTAGTTTGACCCTTTATGTGATTTCCCACTAAATCCCCACATCGGCGTAAGACCCCATTTGTGGAGCCTCTTCAAAAACATTCCCCGATAAGTGCCTCCATCATCACATATGGTGGTGACATAACAAGGCTCACAGTGTAGCCATATGGAGATCTACACAAAGCAGCCCTAATGTTCCCATAATTCATACCAAGAATTAATCCTACAGAGGAACGACTTTTAACATGAAAAGGGGCAAGATCGCCAAAGATTTTCAGAGCTCCCAGGAACATAAATGTAGATTATAATAACAATCAATAGTAACTGTCAAGCAAAACTGAATTAGTGGATAATGCTATGGTACTATCGGGAGTTCATGCCATTCAGTTGGATTCCGGTCAATGTTCAAACACCGAAAAATATTAATTCCATCCATGGGTATATAGCCAATAAGCCTACACCCATTCCAAATCCAGGCATTCATTGAGGCCCTCATTGGTGGTCTTCCACCTCACTATCCAGTACTGCTCCTTCCATCATCTACTCCAGATTCAGTGTTCTGTATAATGCAATTACCTTATCTGACACCATCCAGTTGGACTCAGTCTCATGATAGTTTGCAGCTTTAAAATATACACCCGGTTTGGCTGAAGAACTACCCACCCTCATTCTCGATCTAAGTTTATTGACGTGGGCCGAGATACACCGAATCCCTCCCCTCACATATATCAAACTGCAGAGACACTGCAGATTGTTTACCACTC
Source organism: Ambystoma mexicanum (assembly GCF_040938575.1). Taxonomy (NCBI): domain Eukaryota; kingdom Metazoa; phylum Chordata; class Amphibia; order Caudata; family Ambystomatidae; genus Ambystoma; species Ambystoma mexicanum. The sequence goes on from NC_090924.1 coordinate 1,273,583,282, forward strand.
TGGTTGAGTTGTAACGTTCTAAAAGAATAAAAGTGGGGTGTGCAGTCCACCAAGTTTAATCTCTTTACTCTCAACTGTGAGGGCACAGGCTACACACACACTACATATAAAGTGATCACATAATTTTGCAAACCGCGAGCATCATGTGTACGGTTGCTCCTCAGGTTTGACCTACATATGCACCAAATGTTGGCAAAGTTTCCACCTTCTGTTAAAGGCAACAGAAGAAGCTTGTTAAAAATATTAACTTGTATATTATATGCCGATTGTGCCTCACCAGCCATTTCATTTTTTTAGTACACTGTGAGAGGGCTGTGGCAGACTCCCAGCCAATGAGGAGGCTCAGAATGCAGTCTTTACCACACCGGGAAAGACCCCGCTACTTACCTGCGCTGCTCTAGCCCTCGCTGCCCCCAGGAACAGTATTGTTCCAGTCGCATCTCTGCTGTGTGAATGGCCACCATGGAAAGAAGAAGGGACTACATGTAGTCCCTTCTCCCCAATCCATGGTGAGTGACAAATGATTTACATGCTGTTTCTCAGCTCGAGAAAATAAACTATTAGTAGCCCGATACAACGTGCCGAGGTACTAATAGCAAAATACCCCTCGCTGGGCCTGTAACTGGGGTCCTGTGGCATTACCTGATGCAGTAATGCCCCCCAGCTCAGGGTTTATTGCTTAAATAAGTAACACCACTGTATGTGGTAGCACATGGTGGTCTCTTGTCACTTTTTTTTCTTCTTGGGGTTTAATAATACAGTGCGGTCAGCATAGCATGCTTGAGTTATGGCGGCACATCATTTTGGAGGGGTAGCCTCTGCTCTTCGCTTTGTTTAGTAGAGTCAATGCACTTGTCGCATATTCCTGTGTGCTCATGCAATGGCTCCTATCTCTGAGGAATTGGTCATATGGTAGATTGGATCTGAAATGAAAGGGCTGGAATGATTATACTCTAGCAATGTATTCTTACAGGGGCCATGGTATAATGCACCACACTAAACACACCTTCAGTTACTTAAATCCACAAATCAAGAAAACAAATACCTACTTTCTTCAAGATCAACATGAATCTTAGATTCCTATACCCCCAGGGCTCGTTCCAATTTTGGAAGTCTGTTAATAATGCCATCTGCCCATGCCAGAAGAAGACTATGGCATTGATTTAATGGACTCACTGTCTGTTATAGGCAAAAAATCAATGTGTACGATGGAGTATCATCCATGCTTTAAACTCTGCCATAAACAAATTGTCTATGCGAATGTAACTTCCATGTTTGTCCAACTCAATTGTAAATATAGTTGGTCTTATAAAATCTTTAAAATTCAGAGTGAAAGGTGTTTTTTCAAGCAATACTTTAAAATTCCTTGGCACCAGGATCAGCTGCTCCCTTCTTTTTAAGGTTTCAAAGATAGTCTGCAAAGCTTCATTTGTGAAATGTTAATGTATAGACTTTCGATGTCAAAGGTCGTAGACACTCACACTTGATCAAATCCCACCCATTCAATCTTAGAAAACATAACTCCAGCGTACCAGACAAAAGTAACAAAAGTATAAGTATAATTGGTTACTTATAACGCGCTTAATACCCAGTAGGTTTCTAAGCGCAGACCCTGTGTACGAAACACGATTTCACGCAGTCTGCAAACACTAATATGAACACTAGTAAGGACCCTATTCCTGGGACTATCGGTCTCTCTGGGGGTACATGGAGGCTTCTTGCGATGCTTGGGCAGTGTGTATAAAGCAGGTATCACTGGATCTGTAACATTCAAAATACCTCGCCCATGTTCACCGATGCCAACGCTTTGATAGCCTATACGCGTGAGTGTGGTGACCACCTTTCTCAATTCCTCAGTCGGATTTCAGAGAGGATGGTAAAGGAGGGGTTGGCATAACACTTCGAGATTATACTCTGCCATATTCTTAATAATAATCCCACCTTCCTTATGGGCCAAGTTTGATAGTTATGGACTCTTCACTGCTGAGGCGATTTAGGGACGATCTGTCGCCTTTTTTCAGTTTGTTTCTCTCATACCATTCTGTTTCTAATTCTTTCATTCCTTGACAAATCTTTTTCTCGAACATAATAATTTCAGGTGGCACGGTGTCTATGCCAGGAAGAAAAGTGGAGCGTGGTCTCAGGTTTGTAGGATCCTCTGCTGGAGGACCACAAATGTTCTCGTGTTTCATGCAGATTTTCCGAAATAACCAAAAAAGCTCCAGTATAAACTGATAAAAATTCACTTGTGCTGGAGGTAAAAAGGAGAGTCTATATCTTGCGATGCAAAATTCATCTTTGGAGAGTATGTGTGTTGATAAATTAAACATGGGGTGAGAATTTATCTCTGAACCCCACTCTCTTGTTGACCTTGTCCGCTCTCTTTTCAATATTGCTTAGTGGCAGTTGACCCAACCCGTTATTTAAAATAATTATCGGGGGACAACAGCTCGTTGCTTTGGGCTCGCTTACTACGCTTGCTGGCTTGGAAAGGATTTGCACCCTTGCAGCCACCACTGCGCCACTGCTTCTGTAATCTTAAAATCACGATTAACAGCTCCGATTCCTTTGGTTTATGGGCTATGGAATGGTTACTTGATGTACTGTGAGTTTACCTACGACAACCAAACATCAGATTAGCCACTCACTATAAACTGTAATGTATTTCCCTAAGAAGTAGGTCGAACAAATGTGTGTTTACAGAAGGCGCTATACCCGTGAGGCGTAAAAGGAGGCTGTACAGATCAGGGGACAAGAAGAGCCAACTGAGGACTGCTACCGGGACATCAAATTAATGTAGCATTGACATTTTGCGTCAGATGGTTAGAAATTAATTGTTTCGTTCTGTACACGCATAGGTCTGTGAAATACACACTATGAAGTCGCTTCTGCAAGAGAGATGAGACAAGGGAAGTGTGACGTCTTTTAAACTCCCTCCTACAACCCCAACGTTTCCGCCTGCCTATCCCAGCCTCGGAGTTCCCCTTTCTGAGCTGCAATCTCTACCTCCAGGGCTCGTCTTTAAATAGCTGCAATTACAGCGTGTCTACATGCGGTTCCCTAAAAGGCAGCCCAGAGAGTGAAGGCAGGAAAGCCATGGCCGAACCTACAACTGTCACTGCTTAAGGATTTACAGCATGAAGTTTGTGAAGGTTCGATGTGGGACAACAGCAGGGAGGGGGCGAAGTTTGCAGCAGCCCAGTTAGGTCACTGCATCAACTGCAAGTAGAATCATCACCATGGGAGCCCAAGTAGGAAAGAAGAGAGCATGGACAGAGAGTACAGAAGTGGCACAGTCTGAGTGGCTGAAAGACATCCAATGACCAATGACATGAACCTCTTCTCCACTGGAAATCCTCAACATCAACATTTAATCAAAAACAGTCAAAAGTGGGTGCAAAGTGGCAGTAATTCCGTTATTGCCACTTTTCTGCCACATTACTGCACCACCATTTTACATCTGTACATTGATTTGACACAAGCAGACCCAGTTTCCACATAAGAGAGTGGTCTTTTACTACATTTTGTTTTATATGTATCTGACTGTGCGCGGTCTATATGTGAAGCTTGCACTGCACTTTATTTCTAAGCACTTCAAACTCTTTCAGCATTTGTTGTATTGATCAATTGGTTTAAGTTGTCTCATTTAGGATAGAACTTGTTGTTATATCAGATATGTATTTTTAATCCGCTTAGCTTCTGTACATGTTAGTCTGCACCGACTTTTGAACTGTGTATCAAAAAATATATGCATGTGTGTATACAAAATAATTAGCTCAAGACCTTCCTTTTCTCCTCTGCTTTCTCTCCCTCCCTCCCTTGCTAACCTACCTGTGGGCTCCGCTGACTGGTTGCTTGGTTACCATCAGAGTCTCACTGGGTACCGGGCACCTCTTTGACCAGTTTCCCACGCACTGCCTCGGGGCCTATTGTGCACTAGGGGCTGTAACTGTAACCTCTGCAGTCCCCCTCCTCCTTGCACTTACCCAGAGCCGCACTGCCCTAACTGCACTAACTCTTGAGTAATGCTGCCCTGATTGCACTTTCTCCTTCCCTCCCCCTTGCACTTCACTTCCACAGTTTCCTTCCCTTACACTTTGCGTTCTGCACTTGCCCGATCTGAATGAACCAAGGCCTAGTAAGATAGTTTGTCTTGTCCTCCCTCCATACCCTCTCTTGTCTTGTCGCGCCTAGAAACACATGTATACAGGTGCATTTTAAATGACTTATCATATATCACTTCCATTTCCCACCCTGAGTTCTTGAACTTTCTAGCAAAAAGCCGCCCCTCTGGCTCTCCTGGAGATCCATGTCCCCCTCGCTCCTTAAAAACATCCTATCCACCACCTGTGGAGGCAGTGTTGCACGGTCCATAATTAACCATTCTCTTTCTTCTGGCATCTTCCCAAAGCCTTCAAAACCTCCAACGTCAAGCCCCATCTTAAAAACCCTCTTTCGAACACCTCCTTCCTCCCACCAACCACCCTACTCAAACACCTGCTTCATTGACAAACTCCTAGACCACACAGCACATATGCAGAATTCAACTGTCTTCTAGATCCTGCCCAATCTGGTTTCAGACCCTTGTGAGGCACAGAATCCTCTCTTGTGTCAATCTTGGATGATTTAAAAAAAGAACAGCAGTTTCAGAAGACTGCGCTGCCTCCTTGACCTATCTGCTGCCTTTGCCACTATTGAGCACACCATACTCACGGACAGACTCCAATATCCAGGTATCAGAGACTGTGCCCTAAAATGGATCTTCTCCTTCCTTTCCAACTACTCTCAAATCATGCTCCTCCCCCTTTATGCTCCATCGCTCGCCCACTTCCGAAAGGGGTCCCTCCGGGAGCATCCCTATACCTTCCCCCCTTCAATCTCGACTTAGTCCCCTCCCAGCACTCATCCGCTCTCATTACCTTACCTGCTACAACTAAACAGATGTCACCTAGATCATTTTAAAGATCCGCAAGTCCACGGCCTCCCCCGCCAGGACCCCTCCTTCTACCTCTCTGAAATCGACTAATGGATGATGAATAACCACCTCATACTCAACCCTGGCAAAACTGAAATCCTAATAGGTGGCAAAACATCTCTCCTTCCCTAACGAACCCCTGGCCACCCGCGGCTTCCACATCTATAAAGAACCTCGGATGCACTCTGGACTCAGACTTATCACACTCTCACCAAATCAAGACTGTCCAGAATCTGCCATTTTCAACCTTCACGTCCTCAGACAGATCTTCCCCTAGTTCTCCTACCCACACAGAGTCTCTGCAATCCTTGCTATCACCCTCTCCTCCTTTGGCTATGCCACTTTCCTCTATCTGGACACTCCAGCGTTTTAGCTCAGGAAACTCCAACTAATCAAAAGAATTCATCCTGATTTTACTAATGTTTATTTCAGAGAATTCCTATTTCAGTTACAAGCAACAATTTTATCAGCAATTGTCAGGAACATCTATGGGCACTATGATGTCTCATACTTATGCCAATTGTTTTATCCATAAGTTTGAGTATGACCAAATTCTCAACCATCCAGTTTGGAGCAATTTTCTTGCTTTTTGGGTAAGACACATAGACGACATATTCGGAATACGGAATGGCTCTTTAGAGACCCTACAAGATTTCCTTATCTACATCAATGGTATAGCTCAGAGAATACAATTTACAGTGGAAATCAACCATAGGAAAATTCACTTCCTAGATGTAAGGATCACAGTTAACAGTGATGGGCATCACTTGTATTAATAGAAAATCTACGGATAGGAATAGTCTCCTGCACCGATTAAGTTTCCATCCACCAAGTTTATTGAGGAACATTCCATTTAGCCAACAACTAAGGGTTAAGCGGATTGTAAGCTATGAGAATGAGTTTTGCACACAAGCATTATGCGCCAAAGATTTTGTGAACGTGGCTATCAGAGCGATGAGGTCAGTGCATCCAGGGAGAGGTTAGATCACATCACACGTAAACAACTCGTAAATAGTTCTCCAAAAGAGAAATCTCAACCTGATTTGGTATTTGTGTCTAAATACTTCATTCAAAGAAGGAAAATTAAATCTATCTTCACTAAGCATTGGAATCTACCGACTAGTGATTCCAGAACTGAACACCTGTTTCGAAATCCTCACATTTTTTGCATACAAACGCAGTACCAACTTAAGAGACAGACTGATTTACACAAATTCCACACAAAGAAACCCTATGAAGGCAAATAAGCCACTGGTACCTTCCACTGCATGCAATGCACCAACTGTAACTTTGTTTTGAAAGGTTAATTTGCATATCACCCGAGGTTAGTTGGGAAGATTTTACTTTGTCATTATGCCACCTATGATACAGCCAACAATGTGTATACTGTACTTTGTCCCTGTGGGATGTACGATGTAGGCCAATCATGACGCCCCTGTAAATTATGCTGGAACGAGCATCACTCTAACATTCGGACAAAGAACAGGAACACGTCACTGGATTGAGTAACAGCATAACATATCATAGGTTTTGGTTGGAAGTCTTGGAGAAAGTTCAGAAAAAAGGATCACATCAGTGGCGGCCGCTATCATAGGGCGGCAGGGCGCCGCCCCCCTCCACTTAGGCCCCCACCAGGCGTTAGTACAGGCACATTCAGAAGAAGTTCAGAAGTTCTTCTTCTGAATCTGTTTATATTTTTCACCTTGTGGGGGCACTGTGGCGAGCCACTGGTGACAGTTACATCCTATTGTTGCAGCCGGCCCATGAATAGGATTCCTTTTCATGGGCCGGCTGCAACAGCGGGGCGCGTCCCGTTTTACACTGCATTTGCTTATAGTAAAGTGCGTGGAGCTCGTAGCTCCACGCACTTTACGTAACCCATTTAATTAGGATGCTGGCGGGGCGCTCGAGGGGTGGCCCCGCCAGTTTCACTATGTGCGCAAACAGCGCGAAGATCTGTAATCTGCAGGGAGGGAGGGACTAGTCTCCTTCCCTCCCTGCATAGATACAGTAATCTCATTGGCTGTTTACCAAAGGCTGGCAAACAGCCAATGAGATTACTGTATCTATTCAGGTAGCAGCCAATGACTTCAGTGTGGGGGTGGGGTGATGGCCCAGGGCCCCAGGCTGCATCCACCCACACTCTCTCTCTCTCTTCCATCGTCCTCGTGATTGGAACCTGTTGAGCTGCCTTGCTGCCCGCCACCAGAGAGAAAGAACAGTAGGCCGAAGAAGTTTGCCCTCTGTGTGTGATCTAGGTGAGTGCATCTCAATGAAGTGTGTGTTTGCCTATGTCCCATCTTCTCCAGTTGGAGATCGGGGCAGCCAGACTTCACCATGTCATGGGGCGGGAAGCATGCATTGCAGCAGTTTGCAGGCTCTGAGGTAACCCAGGGTCACGGTGTCGGGAGACTAAGAGTCCAAGACCATCACTGTGAACTGGGGTATTTGAAGAGCCCATCGATCCAACGAAGCTGTTGTGCACGGGAAGGCCAGAGAAATTTGAGAAGAGTGGAACTTGTTCCTCTCTCACGAGGAAGCAGCGCATGGCGGGGGTGAGCAGTGTGTCTAAGCACTATCTAGGAGGGGCCTGGGCATAGGAACTCGTATGAAAAGAAAGGCAACGGAGGGGAGGAGGTGGAGGTCAGAGATCGTCCGACTGTCAGAGATGTGGGCAGCAGCTGCAAACCTTTGCCTGGCCCGTGTTAAGGCACGAAAAGGCAACGCTGCCTGCCGTGCCCATGGGCCTGGGCCTGTGTATCTGTCCCGTGGGATTCAGTGCGAGAGGTGTCAACGCTGGATGATTTCCAGTTATCTCTTCTTTTGTGGTGTGATTTTTGAATTTCGGGTGCACATCTGCGCCAATCCTATGTTTGCTCTTGTAGTCCGTTATGTTAAACTAGTAATTGCGTTTTCAATATGAATTGCCTTGTGTTCACAACTCTTGATGCTTAAAGAAATAGGAAAGCTATATCGTTCACATGGTGTTGATAAAGTTGCCATAGCTAACTGGCAATGCCAGAACAAATGATATGATAGGTTATTTATAACGTGCTTAGTTAATATCCAGAGGTTTCTGAGCGCGGACCTGTGTTGCTCTGTGTCGTCTTGCTTCCAAGGTGAGCACGCTGCCCCTCCCTGAGCTATCCTCCAGAGACTGAATGCAATGAGACCTGTATATGACTGTTTTCGTTAAGTTTGAATGTTGTAGACTGCACGTTGGGCTTTTAGTCCAGTGATTTGGTGAATTGTTGATGGCACTACTATTCTGTTAATCTTCAATTTGCTTTAAGTACTGTTTACCATTTTTTTTCGGAGAAGCTCGATCCTGGGCAGCAAACATGCCTTCTGTTCTATTGTTTTTTTTTTTTTTTTAAATGGGTAGGATCCATCTTGTGACCATTCCTCTTATTAGTTACAGGCCCTAATTCTCATGACTGTCTCCAAAGGCTTCTCCCTCTTTTATGTAACTAGAATTCCCATTTGTTCGTTGGGATTAATGAGGGCCAAAGTTCTTAAGCATGTGGTCTGCAACCAGATGTAAGCAAACTGGGCCAGCCGCTTCCAGTCCTGATTCTGCATCAGATTTTCCATAGAAATGGCACTCAGCCCAATCTTACTAATGCTCACCACTTTCATCCGTTAATCCTCCTCAGCGTTCATGATGTTACTGTTCAGTCTTTGTGGAGTGATAGGTGAGGTGGGGCCAATTGCACGGCTGCTAAGGATGTTGAGCCTGCAACATTAGATGTTATTGGCTGCTGACGTTTGAGGTGGCTGTCAAGCCTTGGGGATGGTGCAAGAAGATCACACATGTCACGTGTCTAGTGCCCTCACACTCGTTCTCTCTCCCACACACACTCCCTCTCTCTGCAATCTTTCTCTGTCTCTGTTTCACTCTATGGGCCGTATTACAAGTTTGGAAATAACAAGTAAAAGTGGCGGCAAATGGAATTGCTGCCACATTTACCATTCCGCCAAATTTCCAAGCTCCTTAATTTTGGCGTTAATTTCTGCTGTGCTAATTCTTGCAAGGGCATTACCGCTGGGCACTTGACATGTACTTACATAAATGATTTCGCTTTACGTACAGGCTAGCTGGTTCCAGCTAGAGGTAAGTCATCTATGGAAAGGGCTCTGGCATTACATATAGAACGCATATGAATGCCAGTAACAGCATGACAAAAAGATATTTTTCTATCATTACTAATACTTACTATATAATGATGAATTTCTTTATGCATACATTATAGTACCAGCTATTCTCAATACAAGCTGCTGTAAAATACACTTCCACAAGTAAGAATAATTTACCACCATTAGTATGTAAAACTTAATGCTTTTAATGTTATGTTTTGGTCGGTTTTGACAGTAAATAGCACATTTTGGAGGCCATTTTTCAAAGAATTTCAAGCGGCCCGGACCCCCTGGGAACTTACCGCCCCACCAGCTTTAAAACTCACCAGCCGCCACTGGATCACATGACAACCTGGCACAAAGACCAGATCAGAGAGAGAAGTCTTCTGGATCGATCGGTTTGATTCAGTTACTCCACATGGAATGAACAAAGAGTGTAATTTCATTTATCTGTAACTATGTGTCCTTTTTTAAATCTGACACCTATTAGGTCTTGCATTTAACTGCGCTCTTATCATTATGATTACTTTGCGTTCTGTAGCATTTGGACATCAATGAGGTTTTGTATATTACTGCGCATTTATAAGGATGACTATTACCACTCATGTTCCGTATATTTAAGCAACCATTACACAATATGATTCCTCTTCAATATGGGGTCCCTTTGATTTATCATATGATACCATGGCATCGATGTAGTTTTTTCTACATAAAGGCGGATACATGTAACAGCGGTTGTTGCTTTTACCCATAATGGGATCGATCAGTATTCTTGTCTTGCATTTCTTTGTTAATATTCATATTGCTGTTATGTATTTTTTCATTCTTTTTTTATTTTGTATGTACAACTGGTTCATTCCTAGTGCAACCGTCTGCATTGTCAGCACAGAGATTTTTGTTTACATTGAGCTGCCGCTCTGACGTCACACATGATGACATCACAGTGCCGTGGCGTCGTGTTGTTGTGACATTACCGCGACGGGCCCGCCGGTACGCTAATGGCTACTTATAATGGTGTAGTGGGAAGTGTAAATGAGAAGTTTGAAGCCGCTTGCTGACACACCATTCTGGTGTTCTCTGAATTTTTGCAGCTGTAAGTACCAGCATGACTTCATTATTCCTCTAGTCTTGTAATTTAGAACTTTTGATTTAGGCGTCATTACGAGTCTGGCGGTAGCCGTGCTGGAAATACCAGCCTGCTGCTGCTGGACCGCTAATCCCATTCCGCCTCCGTGATTGCCGGAATCACCGGGACATTACAACCCCGGTGAGCTGGTAATTCTGGAGGCAGAATTCTGTTAAGCCCCATTCCCATCGAGTCCAATAGGACTCCATGGGAATGGGGACCATGGAAGCACCAGTTCCGTTTATGACAGAGCCGGTGTTTCCATGTCCGCCTGCAGGCAGGTGGTGTTACTTCCGCCAGGTCAGACCTGGCGGGTGTGACACCTACCGCCTGCAGGACTCGGAATTTGCCGGTCCGGAAACAATGGTGGTGGTGGATTTACCGCCACCGTTGTTTCCAGACCAGCTGACTTGTAATGAGGCCCTTAGAATACTAACCTGAGTTTTCAACCCGTTCCCTTTCTGCTTTCAGGAGTGCTTTTCAACTTCATCATTAGGATTTGCGGTATAGTGAAACAGGTAACCCACTTTGTGTGATCGAAGTAGCCATCAAGTGTCTTAGCTTTCCGTATATTTTTACTCATTTAGGCATACATTTTCTATTCGATAGAACAGATTGAGCTGCGGATACCATAAGGTATTGGGACACAATACGCATATGCAACTGTATTTTAGGCAAATTTTTATTAATTTACTAACAATAGCTTTCTTTTCTCTTGTGTGCTATTGTTTGCCGTGTACATTGATCTTGTTGTGATGTCACATGGTAATCTTTAGGTGATTGTCATCTGGTGTTTGTTTATGTATCACTATGAAGGTTGCCCTGAGGACCGACCTTGTCTGATATGCACCGTCATACCTTGTGTTGGTTAGACTGCTCTCCTCAAGATCAACCTTAAAGAATCTGTTCACTTTGTATGTAGTGCCCAATTAATTATTTGTAATCTCAGAAGTACTCATAACCAATTAAGTTTGAATCCGCTTATTCTACCTGTATTAGCTCATTTAACACTTTTCTGGCATGTGGTTTCTCAGGAGGGATGTATTCAGATTTTGGCATGACTAACACCACTGTACCACCACTCATAATTATGTGGCAAAGCCACAGGACCAAGTGGTGGTAACATGAATCGATTTTGGAGGTAAATTACTGACGATTTACCACCAAACCCGTATTAAGGCCCATATTTTGAGCCATTTTGCGGGGTGTACAATCAAAATATTATTTGCTCTATGACATGGCCGATAAGTTCCCTGTTTGGGAAGTGAGTAGGAGAGTTAGAAAGATGCAAGTTGAACTTCCAGATTTAAGGACTGCTTGGGATATGAATGGATGAAGCAAGGCCATGCTCTACAATTCTAATGCTGAGCTCTCCTTTTATGACTCAATGGTATCATTGTCAGGTGCTACAATTCAGTCTGTCTATTTCATGTTGAGTGAACTATCGGAAGCGGCCTCTGTAGTTGACTGTCTCTACGAGCGAGAGAGGTGCGGCTTGATGGTTCCAGTACCTTTCTAGGTCCGTTCCTCTAATTTCGAGTGAGCTCCGGCGAGGACGTAGGGAGCAGACAGCTCTGCAGCGCCGAGTGTTGACCCGGCCCGCGCAGACCCCGCAGACCATCCAGAAATTCCCCTCTCACACTCCGAATCTGGCGTCTTGGCACCTAGGCTGGAAAACTCACGGTGGAGATTGCGGAGGTGACACGGCTTTGGAGCCCAAGTCACCTCTTTCCTGTAAGGTCGCCATACTGGCCGCAGCCCACCCCGTAGATTGAGTAGAGTGTGAGGCAGGCTACGGGTGAGTGCTTTTGCGAATACATCCGTGTGAAGGGGCACTGTGGTCTTTTGCTTCCATTAGCCCTCACGTTTTGGTAAGTGCGAGTGACTTAATTGAATTCTATGTTATAGAAGACGGTGTACGGTGAGCGGGGGTGTTGCTGTCGTTGCTGCCACTCGACTACCACGAAGGTAGCGATTTGCGGTGTCCCAGTGGCAACCCAGCATCATTGTGTTCTGCTGCCCCCCCATTAACTCGGACAGCAGGAGCTATATATATTTATATATATATATATAGGTGGGGTGCTGCGGGGGCCAACACTAGCCCAGGTTGGGTCCCCCGGTTAAGTATTACTACAACTTCTCGCAACAATACGCCAGTAGAAAGACAGCCATATGCTCATCCTTTGAGAGTGAAATTTGGATATGTGGCGGTTGCAATACTCTAGCAGAGTCTATAGATATTGGGAGTAGTCAGATACTAGGGGGGGCAAGCGCAAGCTGTGCTTACTTACTTAGTTATCATTGGGCACCATCCTAGACACAGTAACTTGCACCCAATACCTAGAATATAGAGCTGAGATACAGTGAGTGCGAGCGCTCAGGAGACTGTGGGGATTCTTTCCCTTTAATCCTGAACCTCGACACTATCAGGAGACTGCGGGGACTTATGCCCTTTGATCCTGAATCCCTGTGAATTGAATTACTCCCAGTATACCAAATATTAGATTCTACTCTGTCTGAGGTAAGAGTGGCTGGATTACCTTGTACAAAAACAAAAATGAATGGCATCCTCCAAAAAACCCATGCCTTCCAAATACAATTTAAGAAGAAAGAAGTCGGTGCAAGCAGAGGTGCCCACCAGAGATGAAGCGGCAAGAAGAATAGATCCAAGAAGGGTACTCCTGTTGATCAAGGAAGGATTACGGGATATTTCCCTCTGAATCCCCCAGCTGAAATAAATTCCACATTTTTGGAGGCCCCCTTGGCTCAAGAGACTAACATCTCTACTCTTGGTGGCTCGCTGTCGGAGTATACAGAGAGGCATGACCCCACAGCTAGCGGTGCCTACCGGGAGCATGGACATCTCTCATAGGGAGAATCAGCATAAAGAGCTTGTCGACCAACCTAACCTGGTGGGGACTATGGGGAGATTATCTGCCTCGCCTAATCTAATCATTGATACTACCTCTGACACTGATGCAGAGAGAGTAAGCAACAGCTATCTGGGTGCTGCGGAAACCGCTGAGCTACAAGCAACTGTGGCTGCTTTGCAATTTGCATTAAAAATCCTATTAAAGATGTCTGGTGTATTTGGGCAAACACTGATGCACTGATCTATGACAATACACAAAGAATGAATACGGCCGAGGAGGCGGAATGCGACCTATCGGAGGCCATTCAAATGGTAAACGAAGCACATCAGAAACAAGCATCAGACTTAGATCGAGTCCTACCGGAACACACAGAGATTGTACCCACACGCAGACAACATAGGATGGCCAAGCGAGCACCCAGGGGGACAAGAGCGAGCAGCCATGGTCCACCTTTGTTGGAGACGGGGATGCTTGCTATCCGTTCAAAAAAAGCGAAAAAGAGAGCGGCCCGTGCAAAGAAGCGGAATGCGTTGGGAAATGGCCTACTGACAAGCTGGCTGATTGCAGAGGATGACGAAGCCCCTGAGGGGGCCATTGAAATAGAGACATCATTGATTGAGTCTTTACCGGAGGAAGATCATGTTCCCGAAAGCACCTCTAAGGCTGCGATCCCCAGGGTAGCCCATATATTGTCGCACTCTCTACATCAGAATCTGTCAACGAGGGTGATGAGGCTTGCGGGAATCGTATTTGTCTTATTAAAAACCTATATCAAACTGGCAAAAGCATATGGCTTTCACGCTCAGAATTTCTGAAGAGAATGTACTCAGTTCCACAATTAAGAGTACTACAATCTGATGATTTCCAATTCCTGGAACCATTATCGGGATCTAAACCTAAGGTGTCAGCACTACATTGTAAATGTACATCTACTGCTCAATTATTAAGGACATACAAAAAAGAGCTGAGAAAAGTTGACATCGAGATAGATGTGGAACTGAAGTATAATGAACCCAGCTGCCAGGAGACAGAAATAGTCAAAGTCGATCCAATAGATACCTGCCCCAGCTTACCAACTGGAAAGAAGGTGGACCTGACAGATGTACAATCCGTAGTGAAGTGGCTGGCGGAGGCTTTACCTATGGTTACAGCAAGCAAATGAAAGCTATCCTTGGTATCATGGAACTGCTGGGGCTTTTCCCATCTATTGAATCCAATAGGGCCGATGTTGCAGTTAGCCACACACAACTGCATCTGCCTACAAGAAACATTGGCGATGAACGCCCTATATTTAGATGGGTTTAATGGACATCAGACATTTGCTAAAAGAGGAGAAAGGGGGAGGCCATATGGTGGATTATGGATTGGTGTGTCCAATATCTTTTGCTCTAGGAGGATTGATGTGAGCCAAGATGATCATATGATTGCTGTTGAAATAGCGCATAAAGGCAAAGGGAGTACAGATAGATTGTTAGTGGTCCGTTTATACAACCCCCCTGGGGCAGGGATGAGAGAGATATTACAGGAAGCCCTGCACGAGCTTCTGGCTAATCGGTTAAACATCCAAGATAATATTGATGTTTGTGTGGTAGGAGATTTTAACACCCATATGTTAGGGGGGGAACTGAGAACTACCAATCCGAAACTGTGTCCACAATGTTTAATGGTACATCATAAAATAGAGGAGGAAGGGTTAGGTTGGGTGCAATTTTTTCAAAACTGGGAACTCGAGATGATCAATGGTCGAACAAAAAGTGATTATCCAGGTAAACATACTTGGAACAATGGGCCATTGGTCAGTACATTGGGTTATATCTTTGTTTTCCCAAGTATGCTGCTACTCGTCAATGACATGGCCGTGGCTCCAAATAACTGGAGCGACCATGCTACATTGACATGTACATTTGACACCCCTGAAGTCGTTATCCAACTGTGCGCGATGGGGGAATTAAAAGTGAATCACGCAGGTTCAAGTATCCGGTGGTCTGATAAGAATGTACAACTAGCAGCTGAAGCGATAAACAAACATTGCTACCCATATTTTGAAGAACTTAATATGATGTCCATAGTTGAAGTAGAGGAATGGATACATCAGTTCTCTGATAAACATGCAGCTACCCCAGCAAGAGCCATGATCAGTGAACAGGGGAACCCTCCCACATATGACAAATACATTCAAGATGCAAAGAGATCACTGAGGGCAGAACTAAGAAGGGCTAAGAATGCTTCCATGTCATGTGAGTCTTATCTTTCTACTATTAAGAGGCTTAAGAATAGATATCGGGCAGATATAAAGGCTAAGAGAAACCTAGACAGAAACAAAACCTGGCAAAGGTTAGTGCAGACTATCTGCTCAAGGAAAGCAAGTAATATCTGGGCGCTACTGGGTGAAGCTAGGGGTAACAAAACACGACAGATAGTTAACCCAATTGGCAGCTCAGAATGGAGTAGGTTTCTGGAGAAACGTAATATAACAAACCTGGGTGAGGAAACAACATGGGTAAGCAAAATTCCTTCTGAACCCACTATTGATATCTCATATGACTCTATTCTGACTGAGATCAAATCGTTGAAATCTTCCAGGGCCCCCGGACATAACGGTTTGGCCAATATTGTAATTAAGAGCAACCCCGACTTCTGGGCAACTCTGCTGAATATTTTGTTCATAAAAATCTTGAGGGAAGATAAGGTCCCGCGCCCATGGCAGTCAGCGATTTTAATACCAATATTCAAAAAGGGTAATCGCCTTGATCCCAATAATTATAGATTACTCTCTATGCTCGACACCACAAGTAAGCTATTTGCCTCATTAATATTGAAAAAGCTCCAGCTATGGGTGGACCGCACTAAAATCTTATTTAAGTTCCAATGCGGTTTTAGGAAAGGTTATTCTACCACCCATAACCTTTTGGTTAAGGATATCATGCGCAGTAGGGCGCGACAGTGCGGTCAAACTCCCCTGTACGCACTCTATGTTGATTTCAAAGCAGCATTTGATTCAATCCCTAGAGAGAAACTTTGGAGGAAGTTGCAAAAACTAGGCTTCCCTGAAGACCTTCTATATTATCTTAGGCTATTACACCAGAATACCAAGGTAAAATTAAAACTAGACCAGCAAGGACGTATGTCCGAAGAAGTTTTACAGAATATAGGGGTCAAGCAGGGGTGTGTGATCGCCCCCCTATTGTACAATTTATATGTACATGACATTCCTCTAACTATAGCCAGGGCGAATAACTGTCCACCGAGCATTGGTAAAACTCCCCGTTTAGTGCTTGCATACGCTGATAACCTGGTGGTATTCGATCACACCATCAGTGGACTATGTCGATCAGCACTAGCCCTTTGGGAATACTCAGAAAATAATGTTCTTACCATCAATATAGAGAAAACTCACGTGATAGGATACACAAACAAAAGAACTACACGGGTTAAGTTCCACATTAATAATGTCAAAATCACATATGTTCCAGTATATAGATATCTTGGAATTGATTATGAACCCAAAGGTGAATATCTTATATGCAAGCGCAATAAGAGCAGAGCAAATTACAGCTCTTTTTAAAAGCTTTACAATAAAACAGGGAGGCGTTACCCTTTGGGGAACCAGACACCTCTATATCCAAGTATTTTCCCCTATGATGGTGTATGGGCTGGAAGCATTAACACAAATGGAGCTGAATTGGTTACAACTAATTGAGGGAAAAAACTGGAGGAAGATGTTGGGTCTCCCTTCTTGCATACCAATGGCTCTGCTACGACTTGAGCTTGGACTTATATCTTTGAAAGCACAGGTTTTGAAAAAGAGAGTAGGGCTATATCTAAAAATGGTGAAGGGAACGGATAATGCTCTATTGACGACAGTCGCTCTGGAAATAAATAAGGAAAATCTACCTGTCAACTCTCCAATCAAATGGAACAGTTGATAAGAGACCTCTGTTGGTCGCATCGAGCTGGGCCTCTTACGGAGGCTATGCAGGTGGCATTGGGAAGACGAGTGGAGCTATGGGACTGGCTGGAAAATTACGAACATCTCCGTAAATTAAAAAGATATAATTTTGTACAATCTAGACTATACACATTTAAAAAATCTCAACAATATCTAATGTTATGCCCGTCCCATAGGCTGAGAAGATTTATACTCTTGTTAAGACTAGAACATCTTCCCATCAAAATGACTACGGGGGTGACAGAGAATATACCCAAAGAATAGCGATTCTGTTGCCTCTGTATGAAACAAGAAATACCTGAGACAGCTAAGAATGTCCTCACCAAATGCCAGGTAATGGTGGGTGGCATTAAACAACTGCTGGGAAAGTATGTACACAATTACGATACTATAGAGGAGACCTGGTTTTGGAATCATTGTGTTAACTCTGAAAGTATATGCCTGTTAACTGCACTATATAACATTTGGTTGAAGGTGGAAGCCAGATTAGATATATCATTATGAAATCTCCTATGATATATTCAGGCCCTGTTTGTACAGCGAGAATGTGGCAATGAAGAACAAGGTCAAACTTGGAATATTTCATCTAGACTAAGAGAGAAAGGATTATCATGTAATACTTTATTTGATTTTGCTAAAATGTATTTTATTTTTCGTAATGTATATATTTTGCTTGTTTTTACATGTTTTATATAGTTATGATGAATATGTGTAAAGTTTATCATTTCAACTAAATCACATTAAAGATATTATTATTATTTCTTCATGTTGACCACAACTGAATCTCCTATACCTTTTTTAAGTGGTAGCCCAGAAGTGATACATTGCCCAGTAAAGTGAATTCATCTGGGCACCCTATGCAATATTAAGAGTAGGCACGGTCATAATAATGCCAGGGCTCCTGAACATCATATAGGACAAAACATGCAGTACAGCACACACTATCACAGACATCAATATGATTTTGGCCTGGCTACAGGTGGCTATATGATTTGCAAACTACAATAATGGTATTAGGTTGGCACCAGACAGTATAGAATGACAAAGGGGAGATGGCATGGTCTACGAGCATGTGCTGGTCACAGTCGGCCTAGAAAAACAACAGTGGCTCTGGATGGTGGAGCGTTACATGTTAGAAATTGCCAACTTGGGGGAAGTGTTATTTGAATTACAATTGTACAACATTAAGCTAAGTCAGTTGAACTAAGCATGAATTCAAGAAGAAATGTATGTAAAATGGAAGTTCCACAGAAAAGCCTGGGAGAAGACCGTGTGCACAGGAGAAAAGAATAGCAAAGTGTGAAGGTGGGGGCGTCAGAGTTGGGAATATTAATGGTGCAAATGGGAGAAACTGTGCAGATTATGTTGAGTGCAAAACGCTGCCAGGGAGATTGGACAGCTACTATCACCGTCATTACGTTTTCATTTGTGTTCAGTCTCTCATCGGTGGGGAGGATCGAAGTGCATTAGAATAACAACCAGATATCGCTTTAGCATATGTCGCTGGTGTGGTTAACCCACAGAGTGACACACATGCCTGCAAACATCTCCACTGAATGTAATTTTATGTACATATTGACTCAAGACTCCCATTGGCACAACCACTATTGGTATGGACAATAGTAGATGGCAAATGGTTTGAATACGCACCTGGCTTAGGGACGTGGCATTATTTCTTAGTGCTGAGATCTTCTGAAAGGTGAACATTCTGCGTGTGCCTTATATCTGCCATCAATGTGATAAAAAGAATGCTAGATGTATGGGATTTGAAGGAACAGTGTTTGTTTTGCACTATTTTTTATTGAAAGTGCTTGGCATTACATGTAAGGTTGACCACTGTATTCCAGCTCTTTAGCCATGCAATGAATATTATTGGAGAATTTGAGGATTACCTTGACATAGAACAGTGAAAACCTATTGGCTCATGTATCCTCGTTGATATCCCAAAAACCGGATTGCCTTTAAGAACTGGTAAGCATCATAGTAAAGAAGTTGAGTAAAAGGTGAAAGTCAAGGTGTGAAGGATTGGCATCTGGCAACAGCGTTGAAGCCCTGGCTTTTATTATCTTTTATTAATAATGAAATGATATGGGCAATCCAAATCAGGAATGGTGGTATGCTAAACAGATCCCCCTTTCATTAACTATGCCAAAAGCATAGTGTACACCTGTGCCCTGCTGCACTCGTCTGCTGATCTACAGCTCTGGCTCTCCAGTGGCACAGAGTAGGTTAGGAGTTCACAGGTGCCTTGTTTGACAGCTGCAGTGACAGCACAGCCACTGCAGACAGAGCTTTCATTTAAATCTGCACCTCTGATCCAAAACCATAATAATTATGATAGTTTAATACCTAGTGGCAGGGTAATCTTTAAATATAAACCATGCCTGGATTTTGCTAAGGTGGCCGACAGTTTACATAATTATTAAAGCCACTTCTGAGCTGTAGCATACACATATTAACACTGTGAGCCCAAGCCATCCATGGACACGATGTGCGTATTCTCGCTAGAAGACCTGTCTCTGCTGCAGCCAGCAGGACAATAGGCAGGAGGATGGCCTCTCTTTGACCCTTTTGGAGGTTGGGTACCACCTCCCTCTGGCCAGGAAGTCTCTCCAACCCAGGAAGCTCCCAGCAGCAGCTTCCAGGGAACAAAGCTTCACAGTTGCACGCCTTGAACAAAAGGGACAACCTCACACCAGGGTGTTGCATACCAATGGGCCTTTGAAGTTTCTGGCTTGAGAAGGGGGTGGGATTAGGCAGTAAGACAGAACAGAAGTGAATGGAGGTATGGTTCCCCATCTCGGTTTTCTGTCGGATTCTCTCTCCTTCCTACCGCCTCCAGTTCCTGCACAGAAACACAATTTGTTATGATGCGAGAAAGCAAAAGTCACTTAACCGGGATTGGACCCCTTAAACATGCTTGTTTTTGCCCACTCCTGGTTGGTCTTTTGACTTTATAAGGAAGAGGTATCACACTCACCTTTTGATTCCTTTGGACCTCTACAAGAAAAACGAAAGAATTAGTTTGAACCCAGTTGGAAGAGCAGACCTTTCCAAAGTCCTCCAGTTGTGATGTGAAGGCAGTTGTTCCAAGTAGAGGAAAGCTCTTCTCCCTACCTATCCTCAGAGCACATTGAGGGTGAACTGCTGTTGTACCACGACCTACCTCCCTTCCATCTACACTGGTACACAGGCTCCTCACTCGAGGTGAGGAGCTAGCTGCCCTCCCCCTGGTGGGAGTGAAGAGAACACAAACCAATTTTGTCCATTAGCACCTGTATTGGGACGCAACGCGAAGAAGAAGTAAAGCATTTAGTTTCCTACCTTCTCAAGCTTTGAAACAACCTAGAGCCTGAGTCGGCCATGCCTTCAAACCACTGGGACCCATGGTGCTGCTTTTCATACTTTCAAACTGCTGTTGCTGCATTCATCAAACCATTCAATGCCGCACTGTATCAAGCAGAGCATGTCACCTGTTCATCTAGAACAAACTGTGCCGCTGCTGACAACTTGGAACCACCACTTCTTCGAACATTGTAGCAGGCCATCCGAATAACAGCTTCAACCCGCCTGGACTGCAACTCAAACTGCTGGAAGCATCAGGTCACTTGTTGACACGACCCAGTAGTTACCAACATTTCAAACCAATTCGACCTTTCGAACCAATCCTAATGAGCCTGCTGAACTGCATCGCTCAAACACAGCCTTCAAACCACACAAGCAGCTGCTTCTGACTTGACTTCAGCTCACCACTTGAGCCAGCATCACTGCCACATCCAAACCTGACTCAACCCACAAAGGCAGCATCCCGAAGCCTGGTTCAGTGCCGTTGAAACGCCAAGAACTAAGAAAGGTACTGATGAGAGGCTCCAGGCGCTTTGGTCCACTTTTGGAACCCTGCTGACTGTTAAGCCACCAATTTGCACCTTTGTCAACAAGACATATCATTTCTGGTGACATTTCTTGTGATTTCTTGCTGTTGAGCCCTGCTACATTACACAGAGTGCTTGCATGAGGTATAATGAGCATATTCTGCGTTATTTGCACAGGGGTGGGTTTTGTCAGTGTTTTTGCATATGCTGTGGCAAATTAAAGTATATATATTTATTCATAGAACCATGATTGGACATTCCTCTATTTTGGACTGCTGTTCTATTGCTGTTTGAGTTGCTAATATGATCACATTCACACCCCTCTAAAGTGTATAGCCTGCCCTCAGCCAGGTTACCACAAAAGGAGGAGGAGATCTATATCTTGACTGTGCCTATTTCACCTTTATGATCGGGATTATTCTTGGTTTGTAGTAGGGTGAGAGCTGAGTAGGCATTTTAGCTACTACTCCTCATTGTAGTCTTGAATTTATGTAGTCATTTCCTCACACTGGTGGGCAGAAGTTGAGATTTGATACAGACTGTGCCTACAGTGTAGTGATCCAAAACAAAATAAATGTGCATCTAACATTAGAAAGACATTTTTTGAATGAGTACAATGGAACTCGACTTTAGCTCCACACAAGAGATGAAAGGAAACAAGTTATTGCTGAGCTATGTCAAGAAAGGGAACTCCCCTGTGGCAGAAAGGTTAAGAAAGCTGAACTGCTTGAGGGATGATTCTAGGGGGACAGTATCAATCTGGAGCTTCCAGCTCAAATGCACCATTCTCATGGGTCCGTAGGGATGGAGGGAGACAGCAATGAAAATACCAGTTCCCACCACACCCACAAGAAGGTGGGCAGTGTAGTACCTCAAAGGTCCCAGGGTTCTGCTAGGTCTGTGTTAGGTACGTGTCTCAACCAGGTCTTAGGGCGGTCTCTCCTGGGCAGGAATTACTGAAAAGAAGATACTCTTACAGGAAAGGACGGTTGCCTTAGAGGAACAGAAACTGAGCAATAAGGGGCATAAACAGGGGGACAATGTGGAGTTGCACACACTTGTTGGAGGATCTGAAGGAGGTCTACAAACAAACTTCTAATGGAGTGGGAAGTATCTCCAGCGGTGGTTCCTAAGAAAGTATAGCTACCACATTCCCAAGGACTTGATCCAACTGTAGGAGGTGGGGAAAGCCATCTTTGATTGGTTTGAGCTGTAATTCTGCCTCTAACAGACACAGAAAGAGTTATTGGGAACAACCGTTATGAGCCAGAATTAGGTCAAATGACCTTTTTCTTTTTTCCAAAAAAAGACCGATTTAGAAAGACCGATCCATGACCGCACAGAGTGGTCTTTTTATATCGAACTGTCAGCACCTGCACAGCACATGAGTGCGTGCAGGTACAGTCAGTCACAGTGAGACGGAGAGGGCGAGCTGTGGGAGTCAGAGGTAGGTGTATGTGTAGTGTGTGTGTGAGTGTGCGTCTGTTTGTGTGCACGTGAGTGTGAGAAAACGTGTGTGTGTGTATGAGGAGGGTGGTGGGGGCCGGCAGGGAGCAAAGGGGGACATTGGGAGGGTGAACCCACCAAATATAATAATACAAATAGTGGTGATGTCCCTTTCCTATTTTCTGGGGGGTCGCACAAAATCGACCGAAAAGAAATCTGTCTTTTTGAAATGCGAACTTCAGAAAACGGGAAAATTAACAAGAACCTACGAGCCATCTACTGATGGCTGGAACTGATATAATTATTCAATTGTCTGCAGAGGAGATGCCCATTTATGAAACAATAAAAGCTGACACCCCCAGGAAGGTCTGCAATACAGTACCTCAGGAGCTCTATTGAATTTACCAAGAAATGGAGGAAATCTTTGAGGCATTTGCACATCAGTCCTTGAAATATCGGAGTGAATGGATCACAGGTAACAAAATTAACACTTTTGAGGGCATTTATACTTTTGCTGCATGTGAGAATCTCCGTAGAAATTGTGAAATGGAGTTACACCAGCATCTAGTGGGCAACAGTACCGCAGACCCTAGAGAGCTTGCAAAGGCCTCCGACAAGTATGTGAGCACTCAACTCAAAGAAAGGCTCAGGGGCTACATCTAAGCAGATGAGAAGGCAACAGATAAAAGTAAATCCAAGGAAGGTGAAGGCACAGGGCCTCACCCTCCTGCCAAGAAAGGCCCCCAAAAGCACAAAGGGAAATCATAGGCACATGATTCATCAGCTCCCACAGAAAGTAGTAGTGAGGGCCCCCCTAACACTGGGGCACCCACATCCACAGCCCCCAGAGTCTGCTTTTTGTTTGGCGAGATGACAGATAGGAGCAGAGATTTGAGGAGCTCTGAAATCCCTTCAGAGAACCATCAGTGGACTCTATGCAACAAATCTGGGAGGGGAGCGGTCTCCTCTTCTCGTCATCAGTCACGAGAGGCAACACCAAGCCATCCCAGCTGTAGCGAGGCTTTAGCCGGTTGACAAGAAAGACTTTTTGCGTCTGCCTTGGTGTCTTTACAACAGTGAGGTATTTAACCTCACTAATCTTTTCCAGAATTACATAAAGTTCAGTCCAATTATCATGCAGGGTACTGGACTTGACAGCTTCCATAATCCAGACCATCTGACTTGGAGTATATTCTGTCACTGTGAGATCCTGTCCATGCCAGAGCTTCAATAGTTCCTAGCTGAACTGCAGACCCGGGTACATTATACACTATGGGGGTCTATACAAGCTATGCGGTAAAGATTTAACGGCGCCGTTAATGGTGCTGGCGCTGTTAACCCCTTACCGCCCTATTACGAGTCTGGTCGCGGGACCCGGAAAGGGCGCCTGGTAAACCAGGTGCCCTTAGCGGGTCCTGCTAGCAGACCAGGGAGCTAACAACGGGCCCCATGGGGGCTCGAATGGGGATGGGTTCCAGGAATGGGGAAATACTGGGTCATCCAAAGTTGGAATGGCCCAGTATTTCCTCATTCCTAGAACCGGCATGTGGTATGGGGGTAGCCATGGCGCTAATTGTGCCATGGCTATCTCCATACTCGTAATGACCCCCGATGTCCCATCCTTCCTGCACCAGTCTTCTAACATGATGGTGAAATAGAAGCTGAAAGGGACTGAACCCTACTCCTCTCTGTGGCACGTCCCGGTAGACCTGTGGTCTGCAACCTTTAGCTCTCCAGATGTAATGTACTACAACACCCCTCAGCCCCAGCTAGCATATGGAATGTTGAGTTATTATGGGATGTGTAGCACAGACCATGTGTAGAGCTGAACGTTGCAGACCCCAGCGGTAGACAAACAGAAGGCATAGCAGGAGAGGTTCTACGTGATTTCGCCGACCACTTTTTCATCGTGGTATTTTTCATCGCCGACCCTTTCATCGCCAACATTTTTATTTTTTTTTTATTTTTTTTTATTTAGGGGGGGCTGCGCCCCCCCAAACACCTCCTTACTTAAATAATCATACCCCAACGCGCACAAACACCCCCCCCCCTAAACATTTATTTTTTTTAAAAAAATGGCGATGAAAGGGTCGGCGATGAAAAGTCCCACGATGAAAAAGTGGTCAACGAAATGCATGTATACCAGCAGGAGAATATCCCACTTTCTCCTTAAGTGCTCTTCTAAGCCAGATGTCATGCCTTTCAGGGTCTTGATGAACTGCTCATCAAGCCCATTGGTTTGTGGATGGAAAGCTGTGGATAATTTACAAATTACACCACATTCATCCCACATGGCCTTTATAGACGCAAATATGAAGTTGGGTCTCCCGTTAGAAATGACGATGTGTCAAGATTGTTTTAGAATACATCCTTGAATTTGGGAGAATTGTAATCCCAGGAGAATACTGAGGTCCCAGGAATAGGAAGCATGTTTCTGTGTGAAATGCCATATACACCTGATATTCTTTTGCTTGAGAATGGTTGCACAAATGTTTCTCCTTTCTTTGAGCATTCAAAGAAATACCTTCTAAATATTCAAATTTGTAAACATTGACTATACATTAAGATTAGCACTTTTGTACTAACCCCTATGCACCTTATTGAAGATCATGTTTTTTCTATGAACAAGTGTCGGTAAATAAACATTTTAAGATATAAGTAACGTATTTATGTGTACATAAATTAAATGAAAACCTTTTTTTGATAGAACAACGCATATGCGGATATTTGAAAAATGTGTCTTGTGGTCCGAGTTCATGTTTAGCCTAATCTAGTGCTTGAACGAATGAAAATGCATGAGGGTGGGGTTGTCTACTTCTGTTGAGTCTTCCTTTGTAGCTCAAGATCAGGTTTGCATGGTTGCTTTCTAACTGGGAAACTACCGAGAAACCAGTACAAAAAGAAAACATCTTAACAGTTACAAAATCATAATCTGTGATCGAACGGGCTCCAGTGGACAAATAGATTGATTTGACGATTATGTTAAAAGCCAATCAACAAATGCTGTTCGGCAAAAAGAACTTTATAAAGAAACAATATTGCAAAAAGTGTCAGTATGGTAAAGTTTCCATTGTAACGATGGGAATCAAATTTCTCAAACAGGTCAAAGAAACTTTCTAAAAACCTTCCCTAACTTTAGAAAGTGGTATAGATTTGGAATGTAAACGCTAATTGTCATAGGGTTTGTATATTTTGTAATACATTTTCTGCATTTTTAGGTGTGTTTTGGTTTGCATAAATGTAGTATTTCATTTGCCATGTCAGGGCCTATGGTTTGTGTTTTCTGGTTAATTTTGCATATGACTTAAGAGTTCACCAGTTTATCTAGACTTACCCAGGTACAGACAATCCCTCATAGAAACTCTGATATCATATTCTATCGGAGAGTGCATTTTATTGTAAAAAGAATAGTTTTAAGTTTTCAAGAATGCTTGGTTTCCATTGGTTTTAGGTGGTACCTTGTCTTTGACAAACTACTTTTTCTTTTATGGTTGTTATGAAGATTTTGCAGATGCTATTTATTGATGTGGATTTTTCTGAGTCTTTCTTTCTTTCTATCTTTCTTTCTTTCTTTCTTTCTTTGAAGGGTATATTTTTGATTTGGTAAGTATCTGAAGATTGTGTAAACATTGTTAAGTATGTACATTTTGTATGAAACATATTCTTAAATATTTTGTTAAATTGGAATGTTCCCAATCAAATACAAATAAATAAATATATGTATATTATTATTAGGGCATTTCAAAAGTGCAGACCTAGCTTTGGGAAACAACAAAGCACTTTACAAGTCATAGGGGGAAGTACACACCACAGAGAGGGAAGCAAACCGCCTGGGCAATTTGGCAACAAGGGATCTACAAGCAACCAGGGAATGAAACAAAGGGGAGCAGACTGCCTTCTCTCAGGTTAAGTAGACTGGAGGGTGTGTGTACCTAGCTGTTAAAGAGGAGCCATTGCTTGAAGAGGAGGGTCTTGAGCTCCTCCCTGAAATGTTGAAGTGAGGGGTCTATCTTTACCACATACTGTGTTGAGGGCAATTAAGGCCCTATTGACACAGGAAATTCTGAACAAGGGATGAAAAGAAAAGAAGAATACATTGCATTAGACAAGATTAAATTGGAATGCCCTGACAACAGGTGTGATTGCATTGATGAGACATTTCCCTTATTCATACATATTTTAGTTAAGTTTAAAGTGACAAAAACATTTAACAACCTTTTCCATAGTATTTTCCTGACAGAAGATATGTAAAGGTCTTTTGTTATTTCTGAATTGAAGCTATGAAAACAAGAGCATATTAAGTGCAAATGAGGAGAAACCACAGATAACTTTTCTTATATAAAGACTATTGGGCGAGCCATTTATCTCACCAGACTACAATATTTACTATTATTTAAAGAAAGGTACAGAGTAGCTACACATTACTTACCTGTACCTTACGTTATTAGATAAACTGGTGAAGGGAGAGCTCAGGAGGGAGACCTGGAAAGATGGGAAAAGTTGATATGTAGTTGGGTTGTCTGTCAGAAATTACGATGTGTTAAGATTTTAGAATACATCCTTGAATATGGGAAAATTGTAATCGCATGGGCTCAGGGGTGGGTATAGGGAAGGAACTGGGGGTCTGTCACTCCACTTTCACTCCTTTTAGATCCAAATGGACCTAAAGGCCACCTGCCAAAGTCCGAAAAGACTCGCTCACTCATACGTGAAAAGACCTAAATATTGTGAAGTAAGGAAACAACTAATCTATTCTTGGACTAACGTCTTACAAAATATAGTATGTCCCAACTGATGTAATACATTTATTATTCTATCACTTCGCCCCAAAAAGACCACAACCCTTTTGCATTGCCTGCTAGACCATCCTTCCCAACATTGCTTCGAATCTTAACATCTTTGCCACCCGAGTCATCCCTTTGCGCATCTGGCACTGGTTCTTACCCCTTTCTTGATCCTACAAAAACCTCCATGTGGGTCTCCAATTTCCGCACTATCCTCCGTAACAAATAATTCCTTACCAAAATGCTTCCCTCTACAGAAAGCATGCAATTAAATACCCGGATAACTCTTAATAAAAAGTCTTTTTCAATCTTGTAATGCCTTTGATGTCCATGCCACCATATGGCAGGCATCCATTTACCCAAATTAATTTCCCTACCCTAGAGAGAGAGAGAACGAGGGAGTTGGAAATTGCCCTGCTTGCTTTATGCCCATGAAAAGGGTGTGGCAGTTCATGTGGTCGAGGTGGTGGATTGGAGGTTTGTTTTGAAGGCATGTGCACCCCTCTACGCTTACGACCAGGTGGTAGCTGTGGTTCCACGGGGGTCTTGGTGTTGGCCCTTAGGACACGAGGTTTGGGACCCACTTGTTTCAGAAAGGTGCGGCTTCAGTGGGAACTAGGTGCTTATGAGGAGGAGATAGAGGATGAGATTACATAGATGGCGTTCATTAGACACAGTGGATAACCAGGAAGTGCATGGCACAATATTGACTGATGGCGGAGGATTGCTGAAAAAAGCAGGTGTAGACTGCGGTGTACTGCTGGCCGATAAATGAGCAGGGGATCCCAGACACTCGCTTCGCACATACTTTCCTCTCTCTGGCTGTCCCATGCGAGTCTCTCATCAAGCAGAATCTGGGCTGGCCCAGAGCATGCTCACCAGCCCTTTACTTGGCAGACATTTGTTCAGTGCCATCCTGTGATATCAACACAGTGGTATATTTGCACCCTCGCAATCTCTGATCCCTTCAAGTCTCCCATGGAGAGCTCCCTGTCCTGTGCCAGCAGCTCCTTAAGCTACCAACAGCAGTCATTTTAGTAATGGCTGCTAGCCTGTCACATGATAGAATGTTAAAAGGCCTTCCAGCCAAGTCACCCCCTAATTATTCCCACTGCCCAAGCTCGACAGCCCACCTTGGGATCTGATCATTGCCATATAGCCCAGTTGGATCAATCTGTGGCAGACACAGAAGGTTGGGATTTTTAACATACACAGGCTTATTATAGATGGTTACAATGACTTGACACACCGAGAAAAATGTAACACAAAACAGGATCTTCATAGGGTTCCAATAACAAAGCTGCTGAATTTAACCTCAACCCAGATTCCTTTCATGGGATTTATTGCCAATTCTCAGTCACATGGAGTATGGGAGTTTGAGTGTCTCTGCACTTCTTGTCATGGCTCCTGGTTCCTTTAGTTCAGGTCTTCTGCTTCTGTGCCTTGGTTCCTGGGGGGTGAGGGGTCTGCCTGGATCTTGGGCTATGTTAAGCCTTCCGCCAGGATGCTGGCAACCTGTGTTGGTCTACAAGCTGGCTGTGGTTACCTTTCCCTCCTTCCTTCATTATGGTCCTGACGCTATTCCCCAATGCCCTGTTCTCATCCATCTCTTCTACAGGTTGCATTGGCCTCATGCTTAAGGGAACCTCTCCTACTCCTCCTATCTTTTCCACCATTACCCTCAATCTGTTCCTCCTGGACATCCTAGTGCTCTGCTATGTGTCTCGATCCTCCACCTGTCCTCAACTCCCTCCTCTCAGGCTTTTTGCATGCCAAATTCTTATCCTTTAGGTCTTTAACCTCTCCCTGCTTTCTTTGCATCTTCTTCTCCTGCTCTTTTTCTCCAACCTCATCCTTCTGGCTCTCTGCTCCTTCTCCCCTGAGGTCTCCTCAACCTCCTCCAATATACGCTCTTCTTCCCCTGTTTTGCCACTACTACAACCTCTTCACCTATTTTTCTCCTGTATAGGAGGTGCCACACCTCCCTTTCAACTGAATATAGATAACATGTTAGGCAGATCAAATAGAACTCTCTCCTGTCCATCATTGTAGAAATCAGGATTAGATTCCCTTCATTAAAAGTAAAATGTGCAAATGGCACTATGCACATTTGGCTTGGGATAGCATGGGAAATGGAGGGTGCTTTACTCTCACACATACTCCATTAAGTGTATAATGATATATTATGAATAAAGGATACAATGTGAGAGGTGCTTAATTAAACAAAGAATATAGCTCCCTGAAGAAAGGCACAGTGTCAGACAAAAATATATTTCAAAATGGATACTCAAGTGCAAAATGGTTTCCAGTCCTAAGCCAGGCGTGGAGGATTATAACTCATGCCAAGAGTTTTCAGACAAGCAAGAGAGACTGACGCATATGGAGATAATTTTTGGCACAATCTCGCAGTGAGATAATGAGGGTTTGTTAGGTTAAAACGGAAGTTGGCAGAAAAATCAGACAAGATTGAGATAAGGCAAGGCAAGTAATAGAAGCTTAGATACATTTATCTACGTTCTTATAGATGAGGGTACAACATGTGTCATACAAACTATTTTGAGAGACCAGCTGTATTAGTTTGGCACCATAAAATAAGAGTATATATATTTTCCAATGGTGTTAAGCACTAAACTAACTTTGCATAACCTCAGCAAACAGATAAAGGACCAGACATTGACCCCTGGAGATGTTCTTGGCAGGAGTTGAGCACTGTCGTAGTTGTGTCCAGCCAAGTCTAAAATAGGCATATTAATAGGTATCAGGTAATAAAATTGCGGCAAAAATGTCACTGGTAAAAAAGCTTTTTGCCGTGGTTTGACCAGGTAAATGTATACCCCATTATACCATTTAAGGGGAGCGGTGGGTTGCGGGGGTGTCCCCATGTCCCCTTACATGGTATAATGGATCCAGGGGTTGCGGCGGTATGCCCCACATCCTTTACATGATTGTGGCACAAAAAACCATGTCATTTTTGCTGGGATATTTTGTATTCTATTTTAAGACATGGAACCTATTAATCTTGTGCGTAAGAAACAATTATGAATGCCAGATATGCTAACGTAAAACTGTTGTGCATGTGATAAAGTTATCCAATGATACTGAAGGAATGTTTTCACTCTGACTAATTTGGCCTATCAGAGCATACCATTTTACAAGGTGTTAATTGGCATACACGTGTTGTGTGATCTCAGAGATGCTATAAAAATGGGTTGGAGGCAAAAATGCCTGAGTGTGTCGGGCATTGAAGCAATAAAGACATGTTTTTGAAACTCCCAGGTGGCTGATTTTTCCTGCCTCTGACTGAAAGATGAGTTTTCATGGATGCCTGATGGGATGGGAAGAAGGATCCCTTGTACACTCCCTCCTCCTATTTCTTTCCTTTCTTCATTACTCCCTTTGGTGTTACTCTTCTTTTTCTCCTCATTCCTCACCTCCTCCTTGCTCTGCACCCCCTCCTTCACCTCCTTGATCTTCACCACCGCATTCCTTCTCTCCTGGCTTCTGGCCTCCTTAATCTTGCTCCAGCTGACTCTCCTGCTGCCACTGCTCTTGCCTCCAACACTGTCACACCCCGTTCCTCCTCTGACTCCAAACACCCACACTCTGCTGGCATCTCTAAAATGTTTGGTAGTTTTTAGTTCCTCTCCTGGGCCCACCCTCTGAGTGGGAAAATGTGTCCCACTTAGGAGGGAGCGGGCAAGGGAGAGGAGATAGTGTGACTTTATTAGGTCTTTGTGGGGATTACATTAAGCAGGCCAGACAGTGGGAATTACCTTCTTGACTTAACTGGACAGCATGTTGCACAATGAGCCAAGATGATGCATTGCTCGGTCAACATCTTAGACTATGCAGAGCGGACGATTCATGAGTGCACTCCTCTTTCTCCCTTAACTTGGCACTCACTTCCCCACTGGCTACTGTGGCTTGCATATGATGTGTAGGGAAATTATTGGAGGTTCTTTGCCAGGGTGGAGATGTGGGGAGGAATGTACCATGAGATTGTTTGCACTGTGAAGGTGCCCAGTCCTTGAAAGACATAAGCATACCTTGATTAGCCTCACAATATAAGGGTGTCTGAGGCTTAGGTGTTGTACACATGTTTTATGCGCATGGCCCTGTGAGGGTGTTTGAGTTCTGGCTACAAGGTACATGATCTAAAAGTCTAGCGGGGCTAGGTCTACTTCTCTGCAGCGAGGACCTGCCAACTGACTGGGGCATGGTTGGGAAGGCCAGGGGATCCACCTCACTTTGTCCCCGGTATCAGCATTGAGTAGTGGGCAGCAGGATCCTGCCACCATAGCTTACACACCCTTTACCCCAAGGGTCAAGTAAGGGACTACAGCAGAATTCACATTGCCCTTTTCTCTGCTTATTTATTCTTTTTTAGGGGATTACAATCCTATAACCCCATCCTAACCACTGCACCTGCATTATCCATTTCCCCAAAGCAGCAGCCAAGCACCATTGCCAGGTTTCACCCTGAATGTGGAGGATATGACATACGACCACGACTTCCACCATGCCAGCTGGTGCTGCTTATCATGTAGGGCATGTGGACACCCGCATTTCCCCACTCACGTATGTCCACATTGTGCACCTGGGACATTGCCAATGCACCCACCATAAAGCTCTCCATTAGAAGCACCCATCAGCTGCACGGGTTGTTACAAGATGTTTCCTCCTCAAAACCTGCATCTCTCTCCCTGGTCTCTCGTCCTGCCAACCCATCAGTGAGTAGAGTGCAGGATATACAAGGATGCAAGTCACACCCCAGTCACACAATGGCCTTGCGGAGTAGGCTGCCCCCTCTGAATATAAAAATATTGGTAGACTCAATGTAGGAGGAAGCATAGCCCAGGGGAAATGCGTTTGTCATGGAAGCAAGACAATGCCCAATACAGGCTCGAATCCCGATCCTTCACAGGAACCTACTCACTGGTTTTAAGCACGTTTTAAAAGAACAAGTATAAAAAAAATAACAAATGCAAAAAAGATTTTCAAAATAATAGTGCACTTCTAAGCAATCCAGCACTATGTAATTACAGCAGGTTAATTATATTCTCTGGGTGTGCATAGGTCCTGCATACTACAGAAGGGGCTTAATGGTGTTGATAACTGAAAAGGATAACAATTTTGTAGTTGGAGCAAGGATAACCAGTTTATAGTGGCGCCGAATAAATGTAGAGAATAACCAGGTTACTCACCGTAGTGACCACCTTACTCTTAGTCCATAGTCCCCTTCCTCCATACTTATGGGACATCTCTCCGTCCTGTGGGACGGGACCGGAGCACTTTTGTAAAAAAGCATCCAAAAATGTTTCCAAAAATGTGCCCTTGCTCTCTTTCTTGCGCGGGGCCCGGCACGCGGCCGTAACTCCGCCCATCTTGGCTCCGCCCCGTGCATCACCCATCAGTCCTTTTCTATCGCCAGGTCAGAGACCTATTAGCAATAACAGAGGAACCTTATTAGAGGGGACGGCGGGCGGGCGGGCGTATGGAGGAAAGGGGACTATGGACTAGGAGTAAGGTGGTCACTACGGTGAGTAACCTGGTTATACTCCTACATCCCGTCCCCTTTCCTCCATACTTATGGGAGATTCCCAAGCACTCCTAACAGGAACTACGGGTGGATGGAAATACCCCCTACTGAAAAAGGTTCTTCAGCACAGCCTGATCAAACTGAGCATCAGCTCTTGCGCTCAATTCAAGACAATAATGCTTACAAAAAGCAGATGGGGAGGCCCAAGTAGCTGCCCTAGCGATGGACTCCCAGGGGACCTATTTCTGAAAAGCAACTGCGGCTGCCTTGCCCCGCACCAGGTGTGCATGAATACCCTTAGGAGGTTTCAGCCCTTGGACGGTGAAAGACTCTGTGAAGCAGGCGGCGATCCACCTAGAAATAGTCGCTATAGACGCCTGCTTACCCTGAGGGTTACCAAAGGTCACAAAAAGTTGAGAAGAACTCCTAAGCTCGAAAGTCCTGTAAAAGGTAGAATTTAAGAGCCCTTCTGACATCAAGACAGTGCAGAACCCTTTCAGCCTCTGAGGCAGGGTTCGGAACAAAGACCGGTAGGGAGATCGACTGATTCAGATGGAATTCAGTCACCACCTTCGGTAGAAAGGCCGGGTTTGTCCGTAAGACTACCTTGTACTTGTGAAAAACCAAGAAAGGGTGCTCCACTGACAAGGCCTGGAGCTCACTCACTCTCCTCGCTGACGTAACAGCGACCAGAAAGGACACTTTCCAGGATATGTACTTGAGGTCCACCGTAGCCATTGGTTTAAAAGGTTTATGTCACCGCCGTCAGGACTACATTTAAGTCCCACGGCGGGTGCGGACTACGAACTGGAGGGTAGAGGCGTGTTAAGCCTGCAAAATGCCTCTTAACCACTGGGTTACTCAGAGAATAAGGGCATTGGTGTGTAGAAAGATAAGCGGATACCGCTGACAGGTAAGTTCTGCATGACAGAACGTGAACACACGACTCTGCTAGGGAGGACACGAAAGACGGCACAGTGTCAATCGTAGCCACCCTTGGATCCAACTGCTTCTCCAAACACCAATGACAGAACCTGAGCCATTTACTCCTGTATTCGGATCTGGTTGAGGGTTTCCTGGCTGCCTGGATAATACGCATGTTATCTGTAGACGAGTTAAAATGTTCTAAAGACTTGAACTCAGGCACCATGCCGGCAAGCTGAGCGATTGTGGGGAGGGGCGCCACATCTGCTGTTCCCCTTGATGAAGAAGATCGGGGGTCACTGGTAACCTGATCGGCGGAAACACCGACAGGTGTTGAAGTTCTGAGAACCAAAACCTGGCCGGCCACCACGGGGCTATGAGTAGAAGAGAACAGTTCACTGAGTTCTTCAGCTTCCAAATTGCTTGATGGACTAGAGGCAGAGGCGGGAAGGCGTAAGCTCTCCTGTTGTGCCATGGAATCTCGAGAGCATCCCCCAGAGAAGAGGCTCCCAGCCCCCCTCTGGAGGCATACTGAGGAAGCTTCTTGTTTACCACCGTAGCGAAGAGGTCCACCTCTGGTGTGCCCCAACGCAAGAAAATCCATGGGAGGACCTCTGCCTTCAACTCCCACTCGTAGCTGACCACTGTCCGCCGGCTGAGGGCATCCGCTGTGACATTCAGCTGGCCCGGGATGTGCACTGCAAGCAGCCAGACACCATGAAGCATGGCCCACTCCCATATCTGGATGGACAGTTCCACGAGGGGAGGAGACTTCATTCCCCCTTGCTCGTTGATGTAATACATTGACACCACATTGTCCGTGCGTATGGGGACCACCTTGTTGGCAATGAGCGGTCTGAACGTCCTGATCGCTAGGAAGAACACCAGAAGTTCCAAATGATTTATGTGCAGGAGCTTTTCCTGAGACGACCAGAGGTCCGAGACCTGAAGAAGATCTAACGTCGCACCCCACCCCAGAAGGGAGGAGTCTGTCGTGATCGTCACCGTGGGGGCTGGGTCCTGAAACCCTGCACCCACCGACAGGTTGCTGAGAGATGACTACCAATCCAGGTCCACTCTCATGGAATCCGGAATCATTATCAGCTTGCAATCCGGGTCCACAGCCTGACGCCAGGAACTCCGAAGAGCCATCTGGGGCCGCCTCATCTTGAGACGAGCAAGAGGAAGTGCCAGCACGCACGAGGCCATGGGGCCCAGAAGCCTCTGGAATCACCAGACCGACATGCTCTCCGACTGAGCAAACATCTGACACGTGGCTAACAGATCCGCCATTCTGTCCCCGGTCAGGTACACTCTGCAGTCGATCGTGTTCCAGCAAAAACCCAGGAAAATCAGGTCCTGCGAGACCGTCATGGAAGATTTCTGCCAGTTCACTGACAGCCCAAGATGGAACAGGAGCTGAAGGAGAGACTGGAGGTTGCCCGCTGCTGTCAACGGACAAGGGCTGCGTAAGAGCCAGTTGTCCAAGTATGGATACACATGGATAGTCTAGAGATGAAGATAGGCGGCAATCACCGACATCATCTTCGTGAAGACACGCGGCGCCGAGCTGAAGCCAAAAGGAAGCACTGAAAACTGGAAGTGCTCCTCTCCCAAAGAGAAACGGAGATATCTCCTGTGCGGGTTCCAAATCAGGATGTGCATGTACGTGTCCTGAAGATCCACAACGCTGAGCCAATCGCCCATCTGCAAGGAGGATCGTATCTGGCCGGGCATGATCATCTTGAATTTCTCTTGGGGTAGGAAAAGATTGAACTGGGAAAGGTCTAGGATGGTGCGCAGGCCAGCCTGGTTGGGTTTGGGCACCGTAAACAGCCGGGAGTGAAAACCCTTCCCTCGCTCCCCAATGGGAACGGGTTCCACAGCTCTGAGGTCCATAAGTTTCTGAACCTCGGCTTTGAGGGAGGGCGAGCCCGACATCTGAAAAGGAGGGTTGAGGGGTCGGGTAGGGGGTAGAGATAAGCGAAAGCCCGCTCGAGCGACTGACAAGACCCATCTGTCTTCTGTGATGGTCTGCCACGCTTCCCAATGAGACGCAAAGCATCCTCCCACCTGGGTCTCGTGCGAGCGCGGAAAACCCTCATTTAGCAAGTTTATCAGTGGCGGTGCCACCTGAACCTGAGGCGGAGGCTGAGGAACGGGAGAAAAACCGCGTCCGCTGTTGCCTACGGCGGTTATTCCCCACAGGAGTATCCACTCTGCAAGACTTGCGGTCGATGAAGCCCCTAAAGCCAGAGCAAGGTTGACTTTGTGACAACGGTCTCTGGGATTTGAAAGGAGCCTTAACCAGGACAGACAAGGATTTAGCTGTCTGAGTGCTATCCTTCGTCTTGGTGAGCTCTATGTCAGTTGTAGCATGAAAGAGCTCCTTCCCATCGAACGGAAGGTCCAGCACCTTATCCTGCACTTCTTTCTAAACTTTTGTTGCATGCAGCCACGCCTGCCATGATGTACCAACCCCCAGCATAAGGCCCCGAGCCGAGGTGTCTACGTGATGAGCCGCAGCCTCCAGGAGATCCTGGGCCAAGACCCTGGCGTCGGAAAGGCCTCCTCTAAAGTCTTCCAGCTTATCGACCAGAATAAACTCCTCAAACGCTGACAGACCTTTCCACATCTGCATGTTAGCTCCCGCTAAAATCAATTCAGCGTTGGCCTGCCTGAGCTGCAGGGCTGAGTTGGCGAAAATGTTCCTCCCGAGGGAGTCGAGGAGCTTATCCTCCTTTCCCAGCACCTGAGTAGCAGCAGTGGAAGAGGATGCTGCAGGTCTGGACTGCAAATCGGCCGCAGCCACCACTGTGGAGGAGGGGAGCGGACAAGAGGACAGGGCCACCTCTTCCGAAGAATGCAGCCTGTATCTAGCGTCAATTTTCTTATTGACAAAAAGTCCAGAGTGTGGCTTTTCCCAGACTCTGCGGACCTTGGCCAGAACGTCCTTCTGCAAGAACAGGCCGGTACACTCCAAAGGAGACAGGGTGAACGCCCCAGAAAGCACGCCCTCATGCGGAGCGGGTGCCTCAGCACCGGAACATCTAAGAAGTTCATCATGTCCAGTACCCGGTCATGAAAAGCTCTGATAGAGCGGGGGAGGTCCTCGCTGTCCTGATCGCCTTGCGCATCATCCGACAGATCAGGGTCTTGCTGAGCCATGTCGGGCGCTGCCTTGTCGACAGGGGACAATGGGGGCAAAGGCGGAAGAGTCGGAGGAGGTACCATAGGCAAGGGAGGTGCCGGCGAAACCACCGGAGGGACAGGTGGAGCCGGAGGCGCAGGAGGGCATCTCTCCCTAAAAAGCCCTTTGAAATACTCCCTCATGGGGTCGGTACGCATAAGCGTTTGGAATTTACCGAAAAAGGCTTCCTCCGGGGACCGTTTCGGAACCTGAGGAGGCCTCTCATGAGGTGGACAAATCCAGGGACGTAACGGGGATGGGTGCCACACGCCCCTCCACCGACATATCCACGTAAATCAACGGTGCCGATCCTGCGTGCAGCGAAACATTTGTTTCGGAAGAGGCATCCGAGCGTTCCAGTCATAAACTGGCCGATAAGGATGCGCACAAGCAACTCTATGTTCAACCAAGGGGCCAAGCCCTACGCCGGAGGCCGATGGCGTAGTTGTAGAAGTAGCACCCAAAATGGCTGCCGCGGTCGTGGCGGGAATGGGCGCCATTTTGTCCTCATCTGAGGGGAACTGCAGCACGTGAGGAAGTGAGGCAGGGGTCCCCGTCGCTGGATCAGGGTTCTTAACTTTAGCCTTAACATAAGGGACCTTGGCAGAGCCGGTACTGTGAGGCCTGGAATGTTTTTGTGACATACCAACTGCCAAATTAGCCCTCGAAGGAAGGACCTCGGCACTGCCAGTAAAAGAAGAACTTTGCTTCTTTGCCTCCTCAACAGGTCTGGTGTCACCGCATGAGCGGGAACGGTGAGGAACAGCTTTCACAGACAAGGCCATGTCAGGCCTCTCAGAACTGTTGGTAGCTTTAGCCTCTGAACGAGGGACCTCGGACCCAGGTCCGGTAACAGCCTTATCTGCACGGGTCTCGAACATCCGTTCAGTAACAGCAAGCCCACTCAAGGCCTCGGGGCGCACCCCGGTCTTATTTTTGAGGGAAGCCAACAGAACGGCCTCAGAGCAAGCTCTGGTACCCCACAGCTCAGTAGAACTGGGTCTACAAACAGCCCCCACAGGAGGGGCCTCGGAGCGTACTCCGGTATCCACAGGCCCCTTACGGAGACCCTCGGAGAAAACTCTGGTAGAATTATTAGGCCCAATGGGCACCTCAGGGCGAACCCTGGTGGCAGAGCGATCAACGCCCCTCCCGGCCCGAGAGGAACCCGGAAAGGTATCCCCCGGCCGGGGTGCTCTGAAAAGTAAAGAACTTACCGGGCGTTTCTTCTTCTCGTCGATGAACGCCTAAAAAAGCGAAGGAGGAGTTTGTCGGAACACCTCCTCCCACCGTTCCAACCGACGTTGAAGTGACCGGACCGAAAGGGAGTGGCAGTAAAAACAGGATTCCCAACGGTGATCCGAACCCAAGCACTCTAAACAAAGAGGATGGGGATCCGCCCTCACAAAACGACGGTGACAAGATGAACAATCTGGAAAATCTAGCTTGAACAACATAGAAAGACCAGCACACGATCGCTAGCGAGAGCCAGAGAGGAAAAAAGGGAAGAAGCTCTTCCGAGGATGCAAGTGCGTCCAGTCCCGAACGAGCAGAGAAAAGGACTGATGGGCGATGCGCGGGGCGGAGCCAAGGTGGTGGGGTTATGGCCGCGTGCCGGACCCCGCGCAAGAAAGAGAGGAAGGACACATTTTTGGAAAATATTTTGGATGCTGTTTTACAAAAGTGCTCCGGTCCCGTCCCACAGGACGGAGAGATGTCCCATAAGTATGGAGGAAAGGGGACGGGACGTAGGAGTAGAGACTATACTATTGCCAGTGCAGAGAGCTGACAGGAAGAGGGGAGAGTGCAAGAATAGATCTGCCCTCATTTAGCCCGGCTGGCCTTTAGGGACAGGGGGCTGCTACCAAGTGTCAATGAAAAGATAACCAGGAAACGTTTATGTCAATTTCACAAATAGTCAATATACTATTTTTTCTTCATGCCTGCATCCCTCGTGCCCCTGTGTTTCCTCTTTGTTCTCGGTTACGTGCCTTTGTTTGGGACTGTGCTTGCCATCCTCTGCCTTGGCTATAGTCACTTTCAGTTTATCTCTTCTGTCATACTGTTTGGGGTTCCATACTCTGAGTCGGATACTGAGTGCACCATGTATCTAAAAAGTAGCAGTACTCTATTGGGCCTTCCATGCCCGAATTAATGAGCAAGTGAGTGGGAAATGCACCATGTATCTAAAAGGAGCAGTGCGCTCTTTGGGCTGCCATACTCGACTAAACGGGATACTGAGTGGGCAATGCAACATGGGCCAGGTGTAAAAAATTAGCACAACAGCGCAGATGATGTATTTTTTAAATTTACATTAATTTAGAAATACGAAGAGCACCTTATGCCCAAAGGTGACCTGCACGGTTCAGGGGGGTTGGACAGTGATGCAAACGATGCGCAAGCCAGCCCATTGCATAATTCATGTATGACATTCTCCCAGCGCCCACCTTGGTTCCGGGTGTTCATTTCACAGTGAAAGGACCTTAAAAGATCAGTTACTAAGCTTTTCTAACCGTTTTTGACACAAATGATACTCTAGCGTCATTTCCACCTATTTATTTATTTATTTATATTTATATAGCGCGTAGACAGCCGAGGGGCATTGTGGCGCTGTTACTTGCAGGAACTTAGTTACAGGGGGTATAGGATTGGTAGCAGTCGTTGGCACATTATGATTGCTACAAACAGATTAGTCATTACAGCTAGACATGGTTTGGGAATGTGGTCCTATGTATCTAGAGGGAGAATTGCACATTGCACCTCTAAATGCAGCTTGTTGGGGTGTCCAGTCATTTTATTGCAAACAAAACGGATGGTAAATTTCAGAGTGGACTAGAACCCCAGAAAACAGTGCAAACATTAATTAAATACATAAAGGGTAGTGGGGTAAGGGGTTAAAAGGGGTCGGGTGGGGTTGGGTGCTGTTAAAGGGTTAATAAAGGCAGGCGTGGGACCCGCCCAAATAAAAAATAAAAATAAATATATGTAGTGGTTTTCAGTGTTTTGTTGGCTTTTAACAGGGTAATTCACAGAATTTCGCAACAAAAGTGGCGCACGCGGCTGGCGCACAGTGTGCGCGTGCGAATGTCTGCGCCAGCCGCATGCGCTAAAATCGATATCCGCGCACAGCGTATTCATGGATTTCAGCCTCCAAAACCAGCCGTGGCACAGCGACCCTGCAGCTGCGCCAGTTACGCCCCCAAGAACGACCTCGCGCAAGGAAAAGCCATCAAAATTCACAATTCATCGCAAAGGGCTGCGATAACCCTGGACCAGCATACAGGGCTGCCAAACAGCAAACGGCAAGCGGGGAACGTGTATTACTGGGGTGCGCGGGAAGTTCCACACGCGATAACAGCAGGATAGGTGTCTTACTGGTGTGTGCAGGAAGTTACACACGCGGTTTCAGCAGGGTACGTGCATTTCTGGGGTGCGGGGAAGTTTGACACGCAATTTCAGCAGGGCACGTGTATTACAGGGGTGCGCGGGAAGTTACACACGCGATTTCAGCAGGGTACCTGTATTTCTGGGGAAGTTCAACACGTGATTACAGCAGGGTACGTGTATTACAGGGGTGCGCGGGAAGTCCCACACGCAATTCCAGCAGGGTACGTGTATTTCTGGGGTGCGGGGAAGTTTCACACGCGATTTCAGCAGGGTACCTGTATTACTGGGGTGCGCGGGAAGTTCCACACTCGATTACAGCAGGGTACGTGTATTACTGGGGTGCAGGCAAGTTTCACACGCGATAGGCCCAGTGCGAGTGGGGTACGTGTATTTCGGGGGTGCAGGGGAGTCCTACACGTGAATTGGCAGTGTGGGTCCTCCCAGGTGGTCCGTCTACACCCTCCACGGCCCCTGCAGGCAGACAACACCTCAGGGGACTACCCTGCACCCCTGGTCATGTCCCGCAGGCAGCCAATCCACCATGGGCATGCCCCCCCAGCCAAGCCACATGTCACCTTGCACTAGTGATCACCAATGCATTACCCCCTTGCACCCCCACCACACAGCAGTGCAGGGCACCTGCCAGCAGGCACACACTCATCTTCCCCAGCACCTCCACCCCCCAGCAGTGTGGGGCACCTGCCAGCAGGCCCCCACTCATGTCCCACCCACGTCACCTTGCACCCCCACCCCCCAGCAGTGCAGGGCACCTGCCAGCAGGCCCCCAATCATGTTCCCTTGCACACCCACCCCCCAGCAGTGTGGGGCACCTGCCAACAGGCCCCCACTCATGTCCCGTTGCACCCCCAGCACTGAGGGGCACCTGCCAGCAGGCCCCCACTCATGTCCCCTTGCACCCCCACCCCCCAGCACTGAGGGGCACCTGCCAGCAGGCCCCCACTCATGTCCCCTTGCACACCCACCCCCCAGCAGTGCGGGGCACCTGCCAGCAGGCCCCCACTCATGTCCCCTTGCACCCCCCAGCAGTGTTGGGCACCTGCCAGCAGGCCCCCACTCATGTCCCACCCATGTCCCCTTGCACCCCCACCCCCCAGCAGTCCAGGGCACCTGCCAGCAGGCCCCCAATCATGTCTCCTTGCACCCCCAGCAGTGAGGGGCACCTGCCAGCAGGTCCCCACTCATGTCCCCTTGCACCCCCACCCCCCAGCAGTGCGGGGCACCTGCCAGCAGGCCCCCACTCATGTCCCACTCATGTCCCCCTTCACCCCCAGCAGTGCGGGGCACCTGGCAGCAGGCCCCCACTCATGTCCCCTTGCACCCCCAACCCCCAGCAGTGCGGGGCACCTGCCAGCAGGCCCCCACTCATGTCCCACTCATGTCCCCTTGCACCCCCACCCCCCAGCAGTGTGGGGCACCTGCCAGCAGGCCCCCACTCATGTCCCCCAGCCAACACGTCATCACAATATAGATCCCTGGCCCTTATGGCCAGCCTCCACATGCCAAAGACCCACCCAAGTATTGCATCCACCCACATAGAAATGCCAATTTTCATGATACAACCCCAATGGCAAGTATGTAAATGAACACATGTCCGTCACACACACACAATGGGTGCAAGTGAATGTCAAACCCCATATCATGACACGCATGAAACCAATGAGATAATACCACACATCAAAGTATGAACAAAAAAATGTATTAAAAGCAACATGAATGGAATAAAAAACAAACAAACGACAAAGGGAATTAAAAACGAAAATCTGCATGTCCGTAAAATAATGAAAAACAACAAATCATAATCCAAAGGAAAGGTGTCCAAAGTCACAGTTCAAAAAATGAAATCCAAGGGCACCGCGAAGGACTGACAAGGACTGTTTGCTGTGCTGGTCTCTTGTCGAGGAGCTCTGCGCTTCGTTTTTGCACGGCCATCGTGCATCGGTGGACTTTA
Organism: Ambystoma mexicanum; assembly: GCF_040938575.1. Classification (NCBI taxonomy): domain Eukaryota; kingdom Metazoa; phylum Chordata; class Amphibia; order Caudata; family Ambystomatidae; genus Ambystoma; species Ambystoma mexicanum. The sequence continues at coordinate 1,273,625,453 of NC_090924.1, forward strand.
CTTCTCTGTGCCTCGCCTCTCCTGACTTTGTGCTGCCGTGAGAATAGGAGGAAGTCTTGCGCTGTGACACCGTTGTGCCTGACCTACTTCACGTCAGGAAACAGGTGCTTTGAATTAAGCTTCCCTCACTTTGAACACGCCCCGCCTACCTCCATAAATTCACTCGACCCCAGCGCACTCGCGCTGCGCACCGCGAAGGACTGACAAGGACTGTTTGCTGTTCGCGGCGCGCGGCAAATGGCGGGCGGTTGCTTCTAAATTGTTAATCAATTGTATTGGGTAAGCCCTACTTTATTCTTTAGTACTCTGTCCCTTTATTGACAGTTTAATTCACAAATACCTACGGCTGTGTTTTTGGAACGCAACCTTTAAATAAAAAGTAAAAAATAAAAAACTATTTATTATTTAAAAAAAAAAAAAAAAGAAAGAAAAAAAACCACATCACACACTATTCTTGTGAATTGCTAATGTTGTGATGGTATTATAGGTGACGTGTCAGACGCCAATCAACCACTAATTTATGGATTCTTCTTTAGTCATTTTAAGGAATGGGAAACGATTGCGGGAATCCAACATAAAACCTGGTCTTAAATCTATCTCAAAATCAAAAATGGAAGTAGTTAGGGTATCAGAAACTTGTACACAGTCTGAGCCTCTCGCTGACAGACAAACGACGTCTATTCCCAATCCTGTAGAACTACTTACTGAACAGCACACAAGCATGGAAGGCTCTGTTCCTTCACTTGAACTACAAATGCATACACCTTTCACTCTACAAACTGCTAATGACATAGATACTGAAGCTAATGTCTTTCTCGGGGTGATGGATAATGGCCCTATGCCTATCTCAGACACCTCTATGCTCGCTCCTGGCATAATCTCGGCCTTAGAAAGGCGAATTAGTCTCTCTCTCGGCCCTTCTACTCCTGTATCAGCTTTTTGCGGAGCGAGGGAACATGTCCATTTTCATCAGACGCCATGTCCGCCTTCTGCGCCTTGTAATCACCCCTCTTCATCCAGAAGTCACTCACGTGAAATGTTTGCGCTGAGCAAAATAAGAAGCTCCCCCACTTTTAAACCTCAATCTCTCATGAACCCACAATACGAGAATACTGGATTCTCTGATCCTTTGAATAATCATTTACCACATGTGCCTTCCCTTGATCCTATTGCTCCCCATTCTCCTATATCCCCAATATCGAACAATGAAAATTCCTCACATTTATTGGAGCGTGAATTACATTCCTTTCCTGTATTAACCCGCATTTTAAATTTATTGGACAGGGGACACGAACTCACACACGTGTTGTTAAAGGATATAAAAGAATCTATTGTTGACAATTCGATTAAACTAGCAAAAATCGAAGGGTTTATGTTAGCCCAGGAATCCTGTCATAAGTTTCATGTTGCTTGTCCTGAACGTATGGCTGAGCTTGTAAAGAGTGGTTTGCCTGCCAACCTGGCAACACAGGCTTCAACATCACAAAGTACACAAACAACCGAGATTACATATTTGTTAAATGGCATGGCCACCACTTTTGCTAATGCCACTGCTGGAGTTAGTTTGCCTGCAACTTCTACTTCTGGTCCAACTCCAATGGACATAGCAGAGGTGGCGAAACTTCAGCATGAGAGAATATCACAAATTGAACAGCTGCTATATAGATCAGAGCTGTTCTCAGCTGACCTTCTTAACAATGATTTAAAGGCTCAGGCTGCTACTGCGGATGAGCAGGCTCCTGATAGTCCCTCAGCGATTACAAACTCACTTGAGGATTCCATCTTGACCTCGCCCGATCCGACTGAGGTGCCTTCAAATATTTATCATCCGTCTCGGAGGATAAAAAAATCCTATCAGAGATCATTGAAACGAAGAAATAAAGCAAAGAAACACGATGCCGCCATTGCGAACGGTGGCAGTGCAGCCATCTCTTTGCAGGCGTCAGACAAAAATTGCACTCACGGGGATATAACACTAAATACTTCACAAATTGGAAGCGAAGACTTTCGTTTTAATTCTAGCCAACTGAACGAAGAAAGCTTAATGGCGTTACAAATAAATTCCTCCAAAAAAGCCAAAAAAAAGCAAAGAAAGGAATGTGTTCAAATTCTCTTAAACCCATTATTGAGAATGCATTAGAAGATCTTACTCAGGCTGGAGAATTAGCTGTCTGTGGAGATGCTGTAAGTTCTAGCATGTTAGTTCAGGCAAATCTCACTACTTTCTTTCCCCTGATTGCAAACAAAAAAACATCGGGCTGTAGTGGGACTAGCAATGTTAAGAAAGAAGCCCTAGAATACATTACTCCAACTACTATGAATGTTCCAGTAATGTTTCATCAACCCATGTCTACGACGCAATTGCAAGAACCTCAATTCTCTCTCCCGCAGAACACTGACACTCAAATGCTCCTTCCAACTGTGTTGACAGCCACTAATAATCCCAGTGGAGTAGCTCTAGCAATGCAAGCTGGTTCATCTTCTGGCATCGCCACTTCTTCAGAGGTTACCCCAGTAGTGGCTGCATTTCCTTCTGCGGTGGCGAGTGTGATCTGTCGAGAGCCCATTGCTGAATGTACCCCGGCTGTCACACAGGTTATAGTTAATCATGATCTGCGCTCCTTCAATGAAATCCCCGAAGAGACGCAGACCTTGATTGGCTGGTCCAGTAATCAACAAATCAATGGAGTGGCGCCCATCAATCGCTCATTTTTGATGAACACCATATATAAAATCCCTTCGCTGCGTAATTTAATTTCCCAAGACATCGAATGGATAAAGTTACCCTTAATCAACAATAATCGCATGCTTTGCAAGGTAATTTCGCCCATTATTGCAAAGCTAATTTGGGAGCATAAATTGGACCTAGCTTTCTTGGGATTGGAACTACAAGCATTTTCTTCTTTCGAAAAAGCAATGCAATTCTTGGAATTCATTCCCCCACTCATCCCGTCGAAAAGCAATGCCCTGACTAATTCGGCCCTTACACCTTTTGAGAATTAAAAAAATTTTAGTTCAGCTGGCCTCCCTTACTTCGGCTCTGAATGGACTTTTGGGAATTTTGTCGCTTTCTCAGAAGCCTTTACAAACAATGAGCACGACTGCGGCATCATCATCATAATGTAACAAGCTTATTGTTCAATCCTGGAATTGCTGCGGCTTAAACAATCTTCTCACATGGTTTACAAATAGAAAACTGAATGCTCTTCCTTCTATTTTATTTTTGCAAGAAACCATGTGCTGTAAAGAATTTTGTCTTGATGGATTCACAGCTATTCATAATACCGCATGCCAGCCACCGACTGGTCGGCCAGTTGGAGGCATTTCCATTCTTCTCAATAATGATCTTGTCTTTGTAATAAACTCTAAATTGTGCTCTCAATTGTTTGTAATGACAAATATTGACATTGACATTTCTGGGCTAAAAAAGGTGATGTTGATCTCCATTTATTGGAACCCCGCTAAGCTTCCCATTGATGAAGCAATCCATATTTTAAATGAATTACTAACAGAAACTTTTTGTAACTATCCAGCGACAGAAGTGTTGATTTGTGGCGACTTTAATGCTTATTTATTCGCATCTAAAAAAGTTTATCCTTCACATATAGCCTCTCAGCACTTCAAAACAGCACATGCAAATGGATTAAAATGGGCCCAATTTTTTTGGTCATGGGATCTAATAGTAGTAGATCCTTTACTCCCTCAAACTTTCCTAACTTGGCATAGGGGAACGGCTTGCTCGACTATTGATTATGTGGTTGTCTCCCAAGGTTTAGCGGGCATTATTGGTCCTATCACTTCGTTCTTTCCCGCATACGGTGATCATGCCATATTACAGTGTATCATACTTGCTAAAACCCAGTCCTTTAGCAGACTCCAACCGCTGTCTCTAGTTCAAAGCGATAGACAATTTTCGTCTATTCGTTGGAATATCTCTACCTGTCGACGTCTAACATTTTTAGTAAACCGGGACTGGTGGCCTGATCATGATCAAGGGGCACATTCATGCCAGATTATCCTTGCATGGAATCTGCAAATGATCCATAATCATTTAATTGCCCTTGCAGAACTTGCATTGATACAGCCGCAATCAAATGCTCCTGATTATGTTTTGACATGTAAAATCGCTAAATTAAAATCGCAAAGAAATCATGAGCTAAGAATTCTTAAAAGAAACTGCTATTCCACACACTGTAGCAATTATCTTGTAAGTAAGAAGTTATTACTAGGCAAATATAGATGCAATATAAGAGCGGCCAGTTCGGCATTTAACTTAACTCGTAACCAAAACATGGTACGCCTAATCTGTAACCGCAATACGCGGGACATTTGGAAACTACTGCGTACAGTGAACATAAGTAGTAGGCCTTCGTTTGATTCTTCGATTGATGGCATTGCTTGGTCCAATTTTTATGCACAGAAATACCTGCTCCCATCAAGATTCTCTTCGGTAGATATTATGGACCTAGTTATCCATATTCCAATGACTTGCCCATGGACTATTGAAGACATTCTGTTTGCTATTTCCAAACTTAAAACCTCAAAATGTGCAGGTCCCGACGGCCTCCCTCCCTGTGTACTCAAAGACGACCCACTGTTCTGGGCCAATACTTTTTTGAAGATTTTTCAATCTATCTTTATTCAAAAACATCTTCCGACCTCGTGGGTTTGCTCTATTATCATCCCATTACATAAAAAAGGACCTACAAATAACCCCCTCAATTATAGGCCTATTGCACTTATGGACGTGGCATCTAAAATCTTCTCTCTCCTCCTATTGAAGGAGGTTGAAGCCCACATTTCTGAGAATCATATTTTAAACAAAGTACAGACTGGTTTTCGAAAGAATATGGGCACACAATTAAATGCCACAATCCTAGCACATCTAAAAGCTGAAGTGCTTTGTCCTAACCATGGTCCAATCTTTATAGCATCCCTGGATTTATCTTCTGCATTTGACTGCGTTATTCGCAGTAGGCTCTGGAACAAAATGCTTCAACTGCAATTCCCTCCCTACTTAGTCGCACTAATTGCACTGTTACATGACAAAACATCTTTTAGAGTACGTATCTCGAGTCAGGGCAATTTGACTGCCCCCATTTCCACTGCAATTGGGGTTAAGCAGGGGTGCAATCTCGCAGCAGTCCTATTCAACCTTTATCTATCTGACATTGAAGAGCTTTGGGACCCGGCTTTTTCTAACACAATTCGTCTTGGCAAACTTCAGCTGTCTTGGCTAGCGTATGCCGACGATGTGCTTCTTTTTGACAGTACCCAATCAGGTTTACAAAACAAACTGAATATTTTTCAGCATTATTGTAGCGATAACAATTTGACGATAAATTCTACAAAATCGAATATTCTCGTGCTCTCTTCAAAAACAAAAACTCGCAAATTTCGATGGCACTTGAATTCTTTCAATATTCAAATTGTTAAACAGACTATCTATCTGGGCTACAACCTGGCAAATAATTCTTCTGCTATTTTTTGGCAAATTACACTCGCAGAAAAAACACGACCTTTGCAAAATCAAATGAAAATGATCTTCCATAAGTATTGTAAATTCTCTCTACTTCCGTTGTTTGAATTTTATTCCAAGAAGATCGAAGCAATAATTTTGTACAGTTTAGATCTTTGTCTCTTAGATCTATCAGTCTTTCTAAATAAACTTCAAGCAAAACTGTGGAAGGCCACATTAGGTCTTCCGAATTATCTTCCTAATTCAATATTACTACATGAATTAGGGCTGAATTCTTTAGCAGTGCGTCATGACTGGCGCATTTTAAAGAACTTTGCAAAAATGTGCACTCCGATTGAAAATTCTATTTATGAGGACTTTAAAATCATGTTGCAGGAAGCTTATCCCATATCGATTAGAACTTTCTACAAGCGTATGCTTTCTATTTTAGCGAGCATAAACATTTCTGCTGAAGCTTTTCCATCTAAATTACTCAAAGCACAAACGACTGTTCGAGAATGACTGGGCGGTTATCTGTTCGCAAATTTCGGTCTACAAATCGTTCACCGAATATGCAAAATTCCGTCACAAGCAATCGCCAAGACTACCATACTTGTTACTCTGCCCTTGTGCAGAAACCAGAGCCCTCTATATGCGATTCCGTCTAGACCTATTACACACGAAATCAAGAACGAAACATTGGGAGAGGAATGCTAATAATACTTACAGTATCAGCTGCAGATTTTGCAATAAATTGGAAGTAATCGAAACTCTAAAACATCTTTTTCTAGTATGTCCATTCTTTGAAACCGAAAGAGTGAAAACGATTAAATCTCTCAATTTGACAGACTCGAGTTTTGCAAGAGAATTAGTTTGGTCACGTTGTATGTGGGGTTCCTCAAATGCTATCATCCTAGCGACAGTACGCTTATTGAAAATCATTGAGGAGGCACTATCATCGAGCTTAGAGACTGCTCTCCATTGAGTCAGAACTTTTGGTGTGTAGGTCAAGACTATATACATACATATATGTGTGTATCTATATATGTATGTATATATTTATTTGTGGTTATCACCAAGTTTTCTTTTATATGTTCACTTTCTTTGCCTTACATTATGTCTTGTAAAAATCAAAAAAAAAAAAAAAAAAATGTTTTTGTGTCTTCTTTATCTTTCCTATTTAGGTAAAGTATTACATGATTTTATATATGATATCTGTAATTTGCCGTTCTGTTTTTGGCCCTTTTTAAATTCTGTTTTAATTCTGTGAATTGATAAAGAATTATGATATTGTTGTTTATGTAATTTTGGGAATGAACTGAATGAACGAAATTTTACAAAGATGTTTATCGGATGTAACTTTTATGAACAATGCTATAATTTTGTAAAGATGCGTATGCATCAAAAACAAAATTTTGATTAAAAATTTTTTAAAAAAAATCCAAGGGAAAAACAAAAGTGAAAACCATTGCTCCATGGGGAAATAAAATAATAAAAAAGATGAATCCAATAGTGAACTATATACAGAAGAACAATCCAGGGTCCATGATCCCAACTGAAGAAATGAAACCTATCAAAAATACTACCTAATGAAAAACTATATATACAGAAAGGTGGTGCATTGTCCAAGCGCAACCAAAATAAAGAAAAAATCAAAGGAAACCTAACACCATCTAACTATTTACAAGGGCAGCGGGCAAGTCCAACGGTTCACATGTTGATGTTCCGGGCCAGGGCATCATCGAACTCCTGCTCGATGTCCCGGAGGCGGTCCTCTTCCATGGCCCCGAGGGTTCGCAGGGACGATGAAATCTGGAACTCCAGGTCCCTGCGAACGGCCTCGAGGCACTCGGCCCGCCTCAGGGCCCTACGCATGGAGTTCTCCGCCCTGACCATCGTGAGCCGTGCCTCTTCCGCCCGCTGCCGCTCCGCATCTATCGCATGGCCCAACCACTGCCACACGAAAGACACTTCCCGTCCAGGGTCCTCCTGCCCTCCGGCCGATGACTGCCCCTCCGATGATGAAGGCCCCGAGCCATCATGGCTCCCACCTTGTTGCTGCTGCTGCTGTGCCGCTGCCTGTGCTCTGGCTCCTGCTGCCTGCACATCCTCCTCCAGCTGGGGTGCAGTTGTTGAGGTGCCCACCCCTGCTGGACGTCCGACTCCCGACTGTGGCAGTGATGTGTCCTCCTCCAGCCTGGCCGCAGGGTCAGAGGCAGCTCCACAGGGCACCCAGGTGACACATGGGTGGGAAGATGGCACGAAGGACGACTGGCGCATAGGGGGGGTTCAGTTGAGGAGGGGGTCGGAACAAGGTCCACAAAACGGAGGAATCCGGCAATGGTGAGCTGTCCCAGTGGGTCAACGAGCCATGCGAGAAGACATGCAGTCTGCTCATGAAAAGACTGCAGGTCAGCTCGCATGGCACGTTGACGCAACGCCACCCCACCCAGGACAGGCTCAACCCGGTGCCGGATAGCCACATCCGCAGGGAGAGGAAGGCCAGTTGGTGTAAGCCAAACCCTCCCAGAGAACGGGTCTGGACATAGGTATCCCTGCTGGTGCAAGATGATGCAGCCACAGGATCGTGGACAGGATTACACACAGGCACCTCCGCAGCGGCCTGTGCTGCCTCCTGTCCCTGCCCCTAAACTGCACCACTAGCACCAGTGGAATCCCCACCTCCAGACCCCGTCTCTGTCCCTTGCATGGCCTCCTCCTCCACCAAACCCCCCACCAACCTGGATGACTCCGTGCCATCTTCCTCCGTTGGGCCCTGTGGGGTCTCCGCTGCCGAGGAGTCCAACTCCAACCTCCGCCACTTGGACCTCCCCTTGGAAGCTGCGATCTGGGACGCGGCACCGGACTCTTCACTCCCCGACGAGATGACAACCTGGGAGGGGAGCCGGGCCTTGCGTCTCCGGCTGGCGGTGCGATCCCTGCCGCTGTGCTCCACAGCACCTTCTCCGCCCTCTTCATCAGTTGACGCTGCAGACAGGGAGAGATAGGAGACAGGCATCAGGGCACTGTACAATGGACTCATACACATATGACAGTTTACAAACTTCAGACATGGCATCACAATCCCCAACACACATGTCATTGCAACTCACACACATGAGCTATTCCACAGCCATATTGCAACAGCCAGCACCATCCATACACATACAAACAGCATGAGCAGCCAAAGGTGAGCCAGACATCACATGAAACACAGGGAGTGCACTAGACATGCACACACAACACCACAATTACATGCATGTGTACACCTCCGCCAACTGGTGCAGTGATGGGGTGGGCATCCATGTCACATCTGGCAATCAGTCTTCCACATATCAGTCTCACATGCATCCATGTTGCATTACTGTTGCACCCATGTCAAATACACACACATGCACATGTACACAGTGCAGATCCATGCAGCTGGAACCAACACCCATGTGTGACACCACAACCATGCCAACTTACATACACAGTAATCAAAACATGTGTGCTCACACATCTGCATTTGGCCTGCATGCTTACCCACACATACACCATCCATGTGTCTCACACATGAAAGGACTTGCATGTGTCAGCCTCACAGCCCTATACATACACATCCATACATGGCCCTACAAAACCACATGTACAACCTGCACTCTACTGGCACACCACCACACGCACAGCTTCCAATCAGTATGCATGTACACTTACCGCTCGACTCCAGACGGGTCTGCCTCTCAAGGACCTGGACGTGGAGCGCTGGGCGTATGCGTTCCAGGACCCTCATCTGATGTTCTGACAGGTGGCCCCGGCGCCCCTTAGCATCCGCTGCCTTCAAGAGGCACCGGGCCTTGTTGAGGGTCCTGGACCTGAAGTCCTCCCAGCGCTTCTTGACATGTTGGAAGTCACGGACTGCCACCCCCTCCGCGTTGATGGCAGTCACGATGTCTGTCCAGATCCGAGTCCGTCCTTCCTTGTCGGCGGCCGACCTTCCGAAGAGGGCATCATACTGCCCCAGGACTTGCTCCACCAGGACACCAACTTCGGTGGCAGTGAAGCTGGTGGCCCTCTGCCTCTCTGGCTGGGGGTTGGCAGTGGTGCCAGATGGTGTAGTGCCCGACATGGCAACCCCAGAGGCAGGTGTGGGTGGGCAACTGGGTCCTGGGGCTGGGCTGTGGAGTGATGGAATAGCAGTCGGGAGTCTTCGGTTCCAGCAGGGGTGGTCACAGCAACAGCACCCCGGGCTGACGTGCAGGCAGCAAATGGCAGGGCACGTGGGCAGCAGGCAATCAGGCAGCAGCAGATGGCAGCTGGGAGCATGCTCAGGGGTCTGGGGGGCAGTAATTCGGCCTTCTGGGCAGGAGCGTGGTCTTCCATGTGTGAACGCATGGCCAGCTTGATACGGAGTGATTTGGCATGTGAAAATCTAGCACGTCAGTGTGTAATTCGAGGAAAGGCCCTTAGCGCGTAAGCGCGTCAGCACGCATAAGCTATTCATTGGACCAAAGGCCCTTAGCGTGTAAGCGCATCTGTGACGTGCGCGCGCGGGCGTTTCCCTGAACCCGGGTGCATGTTACACGTCCAAGAACTGCACGTCCGAGTGTCAGCTCGTGTAATTGGAGGTTAGGGCCTTAGCGCTTATACGCGGAAGTGACGACGTGTGGGCCGGTTCAAAAGGCACGTGTAGGACGTCATTTCCTTGTACGTGCTTTTCGTGGAGAGCGAGTGGGTGAATTCTGTACTTCTTGTCGGTTCACACACGATTTACTTCACAGCGTTTCTAGTTCGTACTCCCTGTTACCTCTGACAGCTTTTTTTCTGATTTTCTGTTGGGCCTGTTTCCTCAAACAGCGTTCACTTCTTCTTTTGTCCTGTCTCCTCAGACAGTGTACAATTCTTATTTTGGCAGGGGTGTTGCCAACGCGCAGACGTGCGTATTTTTCACGCTCTTTTTCCAGGCAGACGGTGAGTCGCGCACGTATTTACCAATTGTGCTTGCCCCGTGTGTCGTGTACCCCTTCAGAGGTCATTGTAGGCTGCGTGTAACACGCGTACATTCATTTTTGTGTTTCTGGGTGCCACAGTGTAGTGCGGGTTCATTTTTCCACGCACGTGGTCTACGAGGGGTTGCATGCACGTTATTTTCTGTTTTTGGGGTGCCTGTGCATTGCGTGAACTGTCATCTTTCCCCAGGGGTCACATACAGCCTTGCTAGAGCACTAGGGTACAAATTCCATCTAGTACCCTACCCCTTTGACACCCAATTGCCCAGGACAATAGTTTACTGCAACTCCCATACGCACAACAACATCAGTGCCATGGTTGGGAGGTGACCAAGCGGTAAGGGTGGCAAAGGTGGCCGAGCCTAAAGAGGTGGCCATGGTGGGAGTTGTAGGGGACGTGGCCGGGATTTGCAGGGTACCCCTAGCCCCCCATGTGTGGAGGACCAGTCAGGGACACCCATGCCCCCCCCATAGTTGAGGGAAACGTGGCTGACACCATCTCTGCTCAGCCCTTGTTGGACCGGCCCATTGTGGCACATGACCTGGCAGAGGGTGACTCCCGGGCTGACTTCCAGGTCGCCAAGTCTAGGCCACGTGTGGCGGTGCAAGTTGGTGTCACCAGGCCATGTGGATCAGGGGCAGCTATGTCATCTGCTGCCCCGAGTAGGCGGGGTGGGGAGGCTGCAGGGGCAGCTGCAGCTCCATCCACCGCAGCTCCGACTCTCCCAGTCAGGGCAGTGTTGGTCCCAGTCCATCTTGGTAACGTTCCCCCTGACTACGTAACACTTCAGCCAATGCCTGCACCAAGTCCCATGCTCAGTGTGCATTCCCACACTCCAACTACCCAATCCACCGGTGCTCCTGCCCCTAGTGGCCAGAGCGGCGTAGGCCACTCAGGATTCCCACAACCTTCCAAAAAAAAGAGGAAGAGTGCTCGTCCACTACAGGCTGATACCCCAGACACGGCTACGCAGTCCGGCACGCAAAGGAAGCCTAGCTTCAGTGATGCCGAACGTGATGCACTTGTGCAGTATGTGTCCGCCCATGACAGCGAAATGTTGATCACTTCAGGGTGCAAGACCACACCTGCTCGACGTCAGGCACACTGGCAGACCGTCGCGGTCATCATAAGTGCCCTTGGATCAGTGAGGCGCACAGCTGGTGAGTGCTACAAGCGCTGGAATGACCTTAAGCGCAGGGCAAAGAAAAAGCTGGCCTCAAGTCATGCCGCTACTCTGGTGACTGGAGGTGGGTCTCCACAAGAGGACATTGAACTCACTGTACATGAGTCTGTTGCTGGGACCTACGTCACAGAGGAACAGATCCAATGTGTGGGAGATCTGCCAGATTACGAGGCATTGTCCGGTGAGTGCACATGCATGTGTGTGTGATCCATGTGTATGTTGTGTGTGTGAGGGGTTCTGATTGAGTGCCAGGTGAGGGTGTGTGTGCCTGAGTGGTTTGGGTCACCCATGTGCTTCATCCAAAACATTCTGCGCCCCTGGATTTGGGTATTACAGTATCCCTTCTGCCCACAATAGACTTTTTGTGCAACATCACGCCAGTTGCCCTTGAAGTGGCATCTTGCAACAACATTGTTCCGTATTTCTCATTGTTCATTCAGGCTGATTGTTTCGATCCTCCCACTTTCACTACGCATTTCTCAGCCCTATTGTCAAACGATATGTGACATGCCTATGGTACATGCCATCTGTGTGATGGCATGTGTCATGTATGTGGATTGGACATGCCACTCACAGGCCAATGTGTGATGGCTCTGCTAGCCAGCATGCAGCTAATGTGTTGCTCTTCCATCTTGGTGTCATCAGTTTCTGACATTTCCCCCCCTTCAAACTCAGTGACAGTGCATGCATGGGAGGGTTATAGTCATGTGGGACATGCGTCAATCAAGTACTGGTTCTGTAGCTTGTGAGGCCTAATTGTGTGCCATGCTGCTAATGCCTGTTTCCATTTTTTGTCTTTCATGTTTCTGCAGGGGATGACGCACTTAATGCTGTTGCGGGTGAGGAGATGGTGCAGACCCAGGAGGGATCTCAGGCACGACCGGGCACCAGTGGGGGACGGGGTGTGGTGGTGGGTGAGAACCCACTCTTGCTGCAGACCGTTCTCTCCAGGGGTGTCTCTGGGTGCACCTCCCCAGACCTCTTTTCGGGTGTTGATTCGGATGATGAGACCTATGTGGCTTCGCAGGTAGGTGTTTCTGGGAGGGATTCTGTTCTGTCCGACCCACCTGCACCAGGGGTACAGCCCACTATGGGGATGTCAGTGTTGGTAGGTCCGCCTTTGGTGGTTACGGATGCAGGGCCACACTCCGCAACATCTGATCCTGTTCCTGGGCCAGCAGATCAGAGGGGGAATGCAGTCCTGCAGCCTCAGGCAGTGCCGACACAGCAAGGCACAGTTCGCCTTGCCCCAGACAGGTGTGGTGCCCGCCAACGCGGTGGCCGTACGCCACCAGGCAATACCGCATGGGAGAAATCCATATACGGTATGGCAAACCAACAGGCAGCAGCATCTGAGATGATGGCTCAAGCTATGGAGAGGGTGGCCACTTCCATTGTCCCCCCCAGAAAGGCAGATGGAACAACTACAGCAGGCAACAGACTCCATTTGCCAATCACTCAGGGAGGACATGTTGGCGTCCAACAGGGACAGACGGGCAGCCCTGGACACTCTGCGGGAAGCCTTTTCTTTAGAGTCCCAGGGCCAGAGGGAAGCCCTGAGGGTAGAAGTCCGTCACCTCAGGCAGACTCTTGTGGAGCTTGAGGCTTCCACTGTCACGAGGACAGAACAGCTACTGGAGCGGGTCACACGTACGCTCTCAGCAGAGATGCAGCCAACTCGGGAGGAGGTCCGGGCATCACGTCAGGTGGTGCATGGGAATCTCCGCACCATATTCCTCCAGAACGAGACCTTCCACACCCGCATGCTTGCTGCCATGGAGGACCAGACGAGGGCTTTGCGTGGGCTGCCTCCCATAGCACCACCACCTCCTGTGGTGGCAGCAGCACAGGGTGATGAGAGCGACCACAGCGATTCTGAATCTCTCACGATAGCGTAGCCGTGCAGGCCATGAGCCCATGGAGGTGTTTTTTTTTTCGCAACATCCACACAGGTGGCTGTTGGTGTGCACCTTGTCCTCGGACCTCCTGAGTGGCCTCCCCCCACCCTCCTGATCCCCACATGGCCATTTTTGATTTTTGATTTTTGGTTTTTGAGTTTTTGTTACAGTGTGTTGCCTTGTGTGGCTCCCGTGGGCATCCACTGTATTCCGGCTGGGCACATGTAGGCTTGTCCTGAGTTTGGGTTAGATGCTTGGGGTCGTGAGACACACACCCCTCCTGCTTCCCGTTACCATGGGCTTGCAAAGAGTGTGCCCAAGTGACAGTAACTTACACAGTAACGTTGGACTCCCATGACATGTGTGGGCAGTCTGTAGTCAATACTGTGTATACATTCCTAGTGCATATTGTTGTAGTATTGTACACTGCATGGTGTATTGATGTGTGCTTGTGCACCATGTCTCCCTCCTAATTTGCAGGTTCATTCCTCATGTCTTCACAAGGCCGTCTACTTTGGAGATGGAGTTCATGTTGTAAGCAGTGCACTTCCAGATTTGCGTGGCACCAACACTGTACAGTTGGAAGTGGTCGATGTGCTAGCATCACCAGGTTGCAAGTCTACGTATCCTTTAACTTAGTACTGTCATGTGAATGCTATGTTTGGGGTGGCTAGCTGCATTGTATTGTGGTAAGTCTTTGGTCATGTGTGTTGTCAGTTCTACATTAATGGGAGCATATTGTGTGTGGCCATTTTCCATTCGGGACACTGTACTTTGTGACACTTGTGTCATGTTTTGGAGATTCCTTTGTTTGCTCTCACATAGCATGACATGCCATGGTGTGTTGGGTGGCGGTGCTGGGGAGGTGTTGGGTGACATGGCACTGTTGTCATGTTGTATCTTGCAAGGGGGTAATGATTTTAGCAGCATAGAAGTGTGTCTTTTGATGACACAGCATTGGTGGTGTTTGTGTAGGTAGGTATGCACACAATGGAACACTACCAGGTGAACAATCTCAGGCTGGTATGGTTGTGACAGTTGACTGTCACTTGACTCATCATCATTGATAGTCAGCTGGTATGTGCCAGGGCTGTGTGCACTCCACAGGGGTGCGATTTTAGGTGAAGTAATTAGCCACCAGCTGCGTACGGACTGCCTCACCCCATGCCCTTTCCCCTCCCATGCGCAGCGGGCGTTCATGTGGTTGGGGATGTGTGGGCACCACCATGTCCACGGGCAGGCCCCGGCGTGTTGCAACGTTGTGCAGCACACATGCTGCCACTATGATCCTGCACACTACTGGGGGAGCGTATAACAGCTGCCCGCCAGAACGGTCAAGGGAGCGAAAGCGTGACTTGAGCACTCCGAATGTGCGCTCCACTATGCCCCGGGTTGCAATATGGGCTGTGTTGTATCTTACCTCGGGTGGCGTGGTGGGGTTCCGAATTGGCGTCATCGTGTGGGTGCTCAGAGGGTAGGCACTGTCCCCTGGGGAGGTGGTGATGGGTATCATTAGTGGGGTTGTGACATTACTCAGTATCTGACATGCATGCATGTGCTGTGGCATTTATACTCACCAATCAGCCATGTATCGCCATGCCGACCAGCTCCTAGGTCCCGGTTTAGGGTTGACATTCTGTAAATGAAACTGTCGTGGGTGGACCCTGGATAGTTGGCATATACTGAGGTGATGATTCCCTTGGCATCACATAATACCTGGACGTTGATGGAATGCCAGTGCTTGCGGTTTCTATAGGATGTGCTCAGATGCCCTGGGGGGGACGTAGAGCCACATGGGTGCAGTCAATAGCACCTAGCACTTTGGGGAAGTGTGCCACCCCGTAAAAATCCTGGACGACAGCCTGCCTTTCTGCAGGTGTTCTGGGCAGGTATATGTGCCTGCGTACTGATGGGCGTGCAGTCATGATGGCCAAGACCTGGTGTAGGCAGCGTGACTGCGTGGCCTGTTACACCCCCCCCCCACTATGGCACTTGTCCGCTGAAATGATCCAGTGGCCAAGAAGTGCAGTACATTAAGGACCTTCACCAGGGGGCTGAGTGCTTGGGAGCAGAGGGTGGGTGATGTGAGGTCATCCTCCCACTCACTGACCAGGTCGAGTATTATGTGAGGTGGAAACCTGTACCTCCCATACACGTGGTCATCAGGCATCCCAAAAAGGCTGGTTCTGGGTGTAAAAATTCTGGCCCCGACTATCCTCCTCCTCCTCCTGCGGTATCCCACGGCCACTGCTGCTAGGAACGGTATATTCATCCTGGCATCTGAGCTTGTTTGTTGTTTGCGCGCACTTTTATGCTGTGTAGGTCGACGTACGCCTGCTTCCTGCTTGCGTATGTGTTTCCGGATTAGCGCGTCTTTTTTGGCATGTGCATGTGGGCGTTCCGCGCATTTGCCTCCTGTACTTCCACGCCCACCACAGTAATACACGTACCCCGCTCGCCCAGGCCCAATCGCGTGCGAAACTTCCCGCGAGCCCCGGAATTACACGTACCCCGCTCGCCCAGGCCCAATCGTGTGTAAAACTTCCCGCAAGCCCCTGAAGTACACATACCCCGCTCGCCCAAGCCCAATCGTGTGTAAAACTTCCCACAAGCCCCTGAAGTACACATACCCCGCTCGCCCAGGCCCAATCGCGTGTAAAACTTCCCGCGAGCCCCTGAAGTACACGTACCCCGCTCGCCCAGGCCCAATCGCGTGTAAAACTTCCCGCGAGCCCCTGAAGTACACGTACCCCGCTCGCCCAGGCACAATCGCGTGTTAAACTTTCCGCGAGCCCCTGAATTACACGTACCCCGCTCGCCCAGGCACAATCGCGTGTGAAACTTCCCGCGCACCCCCAAAATACACGCTATTTTTGACACAGCGGGTGTCCGTGTTTGTAGTGTACCCCTTTGCACGTCATTTGTCCTAGAGGGCCACAGTATGGGACATTCATCAGAGCTGTATATATGGCTTTTTGTTAGCGCACATTTTTTTAATGCGCAGGGACGCTACCGCCTGCCTTCGTGTGGCGGACATGTGTTGATGTACATAGTTGACTTTTGGTTTGTGTCGTGGGATCGCCATTTCACTGCTGGGGGGTGGGTGTGCAAGGGGACATGAGTGGGGGCCTGCTGGCAGGTGCCCCGCACTGCTGGGAGCTGGGGGTGCAAGGGGACATGAGTGGGGGCCTGCTGGCAGGTGCCCCGCACTGCTGGGGAGTGGGTGTGCAAGGGGACATGAGTGGGGGACTGCTGGCAGGTGCCCCGCACTGCTGGGGGGTGGGTGTGCAAGGGGACATGAGTGGGGCCTGCTGGCAAGTGCCCCGCACTGCTGGGAGCTGGGGGTGCAAGGGGACATGAGTGGGGGCCTGCTGGCAGGTGCCCCGCACTGCTGGGGGGTGGATGTGCAAGGGGACATAAGTGGGGGCCTGCTGGCAGGTGCCCCGCACTGCTGGGGGGTGGGTGTGCAGGGGGACATGAGTGGGGGGCTGCTGGCAGGTGCCCCGCACTGCTGGGGGGTGGGTGTGCAAGGGGACATGAGTGGGGGCCTGCTGGCAGGTGTCCCGCACTGCTGGGAGCTGGGGGTGCAAGGGGACATGAGTGGGGGCCTGCTGGCAGGTGCCCCACACTGCTGGGGGGTGGGTGTGCAAGGGGACATGAGTGGGGGACTGCTGGCAGGTGCCCCGCACTGCTGGGGGGTGGGTGTGCAAGGGGACATGAGTGGGGGACTGCTGGCAGGTGCCCTGCACTGCTGGGGGGGTAGAGGTGCAAGGGGACATGAGTGGACATGAGTGGGGGCCTGCTGGCAGGTGGCCCGCACTGCTGGGGCGTGGGGGTGCAAGGGGACATGAGTGGGACATGAGTGGGGGCCTGCTGGCAGGTGCCCCGCACTGCTGGGGGGTGGGTGTGCAAGGGGACATGAGTGGGGGCCTGCTGGCAGGTGCCCCCGCACTGCTGGGGGGTGGGAGTGCAAGGGGACATGAGTGGGGGCCTGCTGGCAGGTGCCCCGCACTGCTGGGGGGTGGGTGTGCAAGGGGACATGAGTGGAGGCCTGCTGGCAGGTGCCCTGCACTGCTGGGGGGTGGGGGTGCAGGGGGACTCGAGTGGGGGCCTGCTGGCAGGAGCTCTGCACTGCTGGGGGTGCAAGGGGACATGAGTGGGACATGAGTGGGGGCCTGCTGGCAGGTGCGCTGCACTGCTGGGGCGTGGGGGTGCAAGGGGACATGAGTGGGACATGAGTGGGGGCCTGCTGGCAGGTGCGCTGCACTGCTGGAGGGTGGGTGTGCAAGGGGACATGAGTGGGGGCCTGCTGGCAGGTTCCCCGCACTGCTCGGGGGTGGGGGAGCAAGGGGACATGAGTGGGGGCCTGCTGGCAGGTGCCCCGCACTGCTGGGGGGTGGGTGTGCAAGGGGACATAAGTGGGGGCCTGCTGGCAGGTGCCCTGCACTGCTGGGGGGGTGGGGGCGCAAGGGGACATGAGTGGGACATGAGTGTGGGCCTGCTGGCAGGTGCCCCGCACTGCTGGGGGGGTGGGTGTGCAAGGGGACATGAGTGGGGGCCTGCTGGCAGGTGCCCTGCACTGCTGGGGGGTGGGTGTGCAAGGGGACATGAGTGGGGGCCTGCTGGCAGGTGCCCCGCACTGCTGGGGGGTGGGTGTGCAAGGGGACAT
Source organism: Ambystoma mexicanum (assembly GCF_040938575.1). Lineage (NCBI taxonomy): Eukaryota > Metazoa > Chordata > Amphibia > Caudata > Ambystomatidae > Ambystoma > Ambystoma mexicanum. The sequence goes on from NC_090924.1 coordinate 1,273,643,650, forward strand.
GAGTGGGGGCCTGTTGGCAGGTGCCCCGCACTGCTGGGGGGTGGGTGTGCAAGGGGACATGAGTGGGGGCCTGCTGGCAGGTGCCCCGCACTGCTGGGGGGTGGGTGTGCAAGGGGGCATGAGTGGGGGACTGCTGGCAGGTGCCCCGCACTGCTCGGGGGTGGGTGTGCAAGGGGACATGAGTGGGGGCCTGCTGGCAGGTGCCCCGCACTGCCGGGGGGTGGGAGTGCAAGGGGACATGAGTGGGGGCCTGCTGGCAGGTGCCCCACACTGCTGGGGGGTGGGTGTGCAAGGGGACATGAGTGGGGGCCTGCTGGCAGGTGCCCTGCACTGCTGGGGGGTGGGGGTGCAGGGGGACTCGAGTGGGGGCCTGCTGGCAGGAGCTCTGCACTGCTGGGGGATGGGGGTGCAAGGGGACATGAGTGGGACATGAGTGGGGGCCTGCTGGCAGGTGCCCTGCACTGCTGGGGGTGGGTGTGCAAGGGGACATGAGTGGGGGCCTGCTGGCAGGTGCCCTGCACTGCTGGGGGGGTGGGGGTGCAAGGGGACATGAGTGGGACATGAGTGTGGGCCTGCTGGCAGGTGCCCCGCACTGCTGGGGGGGGGTGTACAAGGGGACATGAGTGGGGGCCTGCTGGCAGGTGCCCCGCACTGCTGGGGGGTGGGTGTGCAAGGGGACATGAGTGGGGGCCTGCTGGCAGGTGCCCCACACTGCTGGGGGGTGGGTGTGCAAGGGGACATGAGTGGGGGCCTGCTGGCAGGTGCCCTGCACTGCTGGGGAGGGTGGGGGTGCAAGGGGACATGAGTGGGACATGAGTGGGGACCTGCTGGCAGGTGCCCTGCACTGCTGGGGGGTGGGGGTGGAGGGGGTCATGTGTTGGTGATCAGTAGTGCAAGCTGACATGTGGCTTGCCTGGGGGGCATGCCCATGGTGGATGGGCTGCCTGCGGAACATGAAGTCCCCTGTGGTGTGGGCTGCCTGCAGGGGCCGTGGAGGGTGTAGAGCAGGGGTGAACAACTGATTTTGACAGAGGGCCGAAAGTACCTTACATGAGGGCTATAGTGGGCCGAAAAGTAAAAGTGGGCGGGGCGGTGGGCAGGACATGTCAGGAGGCTTTTTCAACCCCCAATTTGTATTAAACACATGGAAAAAGATATGTTTTTGAGGGGTAACGATTTTTATTGCATTTCAAACTTACATTTTGTACTACACATTTTCCATTGCTATCATTTATTTAGATTTAGTTGTATATCGTCTGTTTAATTAAATTATATATATTTTATTGACCCTTGATTGGACATTCCGTTATTTTGGACTGCTATAGTTTGCTGTTTGGCTTACCCAAGAGGAGTATGGCCTTCGTTGAGTCAGGTTTCCTCAAAAAAGCAAAGGATGTACATCTCCTAACTGTGCCTGTTTTAGCTTTATTATTGAGTTCACTCTTGGAGTGCAACACTATGCCCCATGGCCCCCACCCCCAACCAAACACTATGCCCCATGGCCCCCACCCCCAACCAAACACTATGCCCCATGGCCCCCACCCCCAACCAAACACTATGCCCCCTGTCCCTCACCCCCCAAGCAAACACTATGCCCCCTGTCCCTCACCCCCAACCAAACACTATGCCCCATGGCCCCCTCACCCCCAACCAAACACTATGCCCCATGGCTCCCTCACCCCCAACCAAACACTATGCCCCCTGTCCCTCACCGCCAACCAAACACTATGCCCCATGGCCCCCTCACCCCCAACCAAACACTATGCCCCATGGCCCCCTCACCCCCCTAACCACCAACCAAACACTATGCCCCATGGCTCCCACCCCAACCAAACACTATGCCCCATGGCCCCCACCCCCAACCAAACACTATGCCCCCTGTCCCTCACCGCCAACCAAACACTATGCCCCATGGCCCCCTCACCCCCAACCAAACACTATGCCCCAAACACACTCAAGCATGCATCCATACAGACCTGAACCCCCAACCCCCCAAATCAGCACACACACAAACATGCACCCATACAGACCCGAACCCCTCACCCCCCAAATCAGCACACACACAAGCATGCACCCATACAGACCCGAACCCCCCACCCCCCAACTCAGCACACACACAAACATAAACCCATACAGACCCGAACCCCCCACGCCCCCAAATCAGCAAACTCTCAAACAAGCACCCATCCAGACCCGAAGCCCCACCCCCCAACTCAGCACACAAAAAACATTCAAATCAAAACATTCATACACATCCGACACACATCCGACACCCCCCGACCCCCGCATCTCAACATACACTCAAAATACATTCAAATACAAACATTCACACCCCCCCACATCTCAACATACACACAAAATACATTCAAATACAAACATTCATACACATCCGACACACCCCTCCACCCCCGCATCTCAACATACACTCAAAATACATTCAAACACAAACATTCATACACATCCGACACACCCCCCCACCCCCGCATCTCAACATACACTCAAAATACATTCAAACACAAACATTCATACACATCCGACACACCCCCCCACCCCCGCATCTCAACATACACTCAAAATACATTCAAACACAAACATTCATACACATCCGACACACCCCCCACCCCGCATCTCAACATACACTCAAAATACATTCAAACACAAACATTCATACACATCCAACACACCCCCCCTCCCCCGCATCTCAACATACACTCAAAATACATTCAAACACAAACATTCATACACATCCGACACACACCCCCACCCCCGCATCTCAACATACACTCAAAATACATTCAAACACAAACATTCATACACATCCGACACCCCCCCACCCCCGCATCTCAACATACACACGAAATACATTCAAATACAAACATTCATACACATCCGACACACACCCCCACCCCCGCATCTCAACATACACACACAATACATTCAAACACAAACATTCATACACATCCGACACACCCCCCACCCCCGCATCTCAACATACACTCAAAATAGATTCAAACAAACATTCATACACATCCGACACACCCCCCCCACTCCCGCATCTCAACATACACACAAAATACATTCAAACACAAACATTCATACACATCCGACACACCCCCGCATCTCAACATACACTCAAAATACATTCAAACACAAACATTCATACACATCCGACACACCCCCCCACCCCCGCATCTCAACATACACACAAAATACATTCAAACACAAACATTCATACACATCCGACACACCCCCCCACCCCCGCATCTCAACATACACTCAAAATACATTCAAACACAAACATTCATACACATCTGACACCCCCCCACCCCCGCATCTCAACATACACACAAAATACATTCAAATACAAACATTCATACACATCCGACACACACCCCCACCCCCGCATCTCAACATACACACAAAATACATTCAAACACAAACATTCATACACATCCGACACACCCCCCTACCACCGCATCTCAACATACACTCAAAATACATTCAAACACAAACATTCATACACATCCGACACACCCCCCCACCCCCGCATCTCAACATACACTCAAAATACATTCAAACACAAACATTCATACACATCCGACACACACCCCCACCCCCGCATCTCAACAAACACTCAAAAAACATTCAAACACAAACATTCATACACATCCGACACACACCCCCACCCCCGCATCTCAACATACACACAAAATACATTCAAACACAAACATTCATACACATCCGACACACCCCCCCACCCCCGCATCTCAACATACACTCAAAATACATTCAAACACAAACATTCATACACATCCGACACACCCCCCCACCCCCGCATCTCAACATACACACAAAATACATTCAAACACAAACATTCATACACATCCGACACACCCCCCCACCCCCGCATCTCAACATACACACAAAATACATTCAAACACAAACATTCATACACATCCGACACACCCCCCCACCCCCGCATCTCAACATACACACAAAATACATTCAAACACAAACATTCATAAACATCCGACACACACCCCCACCCCCGCATCTCAACATACACACAAAATACATTCAAACACATCCAACACACCCCCCCACCCCCGCATCGCAACATACACACAAAATACATTCAAATACAAACATTCATACATATCCGACACACCCCTCCACCCCCGCATCTCAACATACACACAAAATACATTCAAACAAAAACATTCATACACACAAACATAAAGCAAAACAAACCCGACACACAAACACAGAGCACTTACCGGAGACGTGCAGGAAGGCAGGTAAGCTGGAAGTCGCTGGAATCGTACTACGGCTGGCGCGGTCCAAGGCTGAAATGCCTTCCGGCATCAAGCCTTATGGACCACGCCAGCCGTAGTGCTGGCCCTCCATTGGTGCAGCACACACGCATTATGTGGCTCGTAGGAGCGACGTGATGCGTGTGTGTGCTGAGCCAATGATGGCCAGTGTTTTCACCGGCCCGGAAGTCAACAAAGACTTTCCTAATGAAGGGCGGCCGCGCGGGCCGCCCTCCATTAGGAAAGTCTTTGTGCCTCGCGGGCCGGTCAAAAGGGCATGGCGGGCCGCAACTGGCCCGCGGGCCGTATGTTGTGCACCCATGCTGTAGAGGGAACACCTGGGAGGAGTCACACTGCCAATTCACGTGTAAGGCTCCCCTGCACCCCAGATATACATGTACCCCACTCGCACAGGGCCTGTCACGTGTGATAATTCCCGCGCACCCCCGAAATACACGTAGCCCGCTCGACCAAGGCCAATCACATGTGAAACTTCCCACGCACCCCACATTTACACGTACCCAGCCCAATCGCGTGTGAAACTTCACGCGAACCCCAGGAATACACGCACCCCACTCTCACAGGGCCTATCGCGTTTGAAACTTCCCACGAACCCCTGGAATACACGTATCCCGCTCACCCAGGCAGGATCGCGTGTAGAACTTCACTCGCACTCCTGAAATACACGTACCCCGCTCCCCCAGGCTCGATGGCGTGTAAAACTTCACGCGCACACACGAAATACACGCACAAGCTAATTTTTCACACAGCGGGTGTCGCTGTTTGTCGCGTACCCCTTTGCACGTCATTTGTCCTAGGGGGCCACAGTATTCATCAGAGCTGTATATTTGTGCTTTTTGTTAGCGCACATTTTGGCGCACATTTTTTTCCAGCGCAGGGACGCTACCGCCTGCCTTTGTGTGGCGGATGGGTTTGGGTCAGTGCGCGTCTTTGCCCGTGCGCTGGTTTGCCCTATTCGAATCCATGAATACGTGTTGTAGGCGAGCGTGTGGGCGTTCCGCGCACTTGCCTCCTGTACTTCCCCCGTGACGCCCACATTTTCACGAGTTGTTCCCCATTCCGAGTGTTACGCCCCGTGTTCCGCCTACTTTTGTTATGTGCGCCGCGCTATGTGCGCTTTCGCTGTGGCCTTAGCGCACGCCATTAGATGACCTGTGCGCTGGCGTGCGCCGCGCACTTTTTCAGCACACATCCCTGATTTTACTCACGCACGGGCTTCCATGAATAGATGTGCGCTGGTTTCCCTGCGATATTCGCACTTGCACTGCGATTTTCACTCTTCCACTGCGAATCGCACGTTTTCACACGCTTGCGCCGAAATTTTCGGCGCACATTAATTCCATGAATCGGCCTGTAAATATACCACTCTGCAATTGGGGTCGGTAATATCTCCTTTAACCACTTGCTCTCCTTCACATTTTACCTCAATGGGATGGCGTGCATTGCACCATGTGTAGCATCTATGTAGGACGCACATTCCTCACTGTAAATTCAAAGTCTATGAACTCCACCTTGATGTCAAGCAGATGAGATGATGTAGCTAGATTGACACTAGCGGCAGTTGCAACCCCTGTCATTATGTTATGCCATTACATAATTGCCCTCATTATGAGTTTGAAGGCAGCGGGCATGGCTGCCTCCAAACTCGGATCCAGGTTCCCTGAATGGGGAAATACCGAGCCATTCTGACCTTGGAGGGCCGGGTATTTCCCCATTCAGGGAACCCAGACCCGGACCATCCCCATTTGAGCCCCCAGAGGGCTCAATGGGAATGAGGAGCATGCTAACAACAGGCCCGTTAATGACGGGCCCGTTGTTAGCATGCTGGCCCCCTCGCGGGACCCGCTAAGAACGTCGGGTAAAACCAGACATCCAGAGCGGGTCCCGCAAGGGGGCCTCGTAATAGGGCGGTATGAGTTTAACGGCGCCGGCAGCTCTACCTGGTGCCGTTAAACCCATACCGCCAGGGTCGTAATGAGGCCCAATGTATATGATGAGGCCACAACATAGACTAATAGTTACCCGCATCTGGGTCAAAGGACATCAGTACAAGAAAACTGTCATTTCTGAGTCCCATTAAATTAGTTTTTAAAAAGTGCAATGTTAAACCGGGGAGATGTATTATCTGTAAAATACCGGAAAGCAGAGCAATACTTTGAAAACTAGTGAGTGCAGCTGGTAAACTATGCCTCGGAATGTGACCATAAATTGACCAATCACAGACAGAGAAAAAGTCCAGGGGTCTTTTGACAAAATAATCCATGCACTTTAATGTTGACTGCTTTGTAGATATCACCTGATACCCAAGATTATACTATTGGACCATAGTAAATAATCTGCTATGCGTTTTCATATTACATGTTATAATTATAATCATTCTTTTATAACGCGCTTAATACCAACAAGTGGTTTCTAAGCGCTCAAACGGGATTCGAACCCTTGCTTCCAGGACAAACGTGCTGCCCCTGAGCCATCTTTCCTCCCCTAATAACATATCTCAGCTTCACTCTTGTTGAAAACCTTAACAGTGCATGGGCATATAAAACATTAGTCTAACAAGTGATGCAGATATCACGGAGAGCTATTTCCATGGAGAGCTTAAAGTGATTGCCATGCTTAGGCAAGAATGAGTATAACTGATCAGGTTAGATCACTTTCTAGGCTTCTCATTGGTTGCAATCCACTGTGAACTAAGGAAAATTAGGAACAGGTATGACAACCCCCCTGTGAATTAAAATCACTGCTGTGGTCTCTATGCACTTTGACTGATGTACCGCAAGTCACCTGGCGATTTTGCGCCTCTTGCTTTACCAAACCGCAAAATAAATCTCCTTGTGAAGTACGTTTGGCAGTCCATTAGTCTGTACTCACCTCAATGGTGCATATGTATTCACAATGCTACTGTTGAGTGCTAGCCTTCTGAAAAGGGCCATTCAAGTCACTGAGTTATGTAAGAAGCTCCAAAGGCAATACAGACTCTCTGTCCGCTTTAAGAAGAGAGCCTACATCCAAGCCTGCATCTCCGCGGCATCTAACAACTCGGCCAAACATTTCAAGGTCTGCAAGGGGCTGGCCAATGCTGCTGCAGTCTCTACCTCTCCTGTTCCCTCCCAGGCTCTTTGCACGACCGTGGCCTCTCATTTCAGTACTAGACCTCAGGACACCCTGTCCACCCTCTCTTCCTCTACCTCATCTTCCTCCTCCTCTACCACTCCTGGCCCGTCTGAGGCCGTCGCTCCTCTTCCTTTCCCCTGTTCACCCCTGATGATGTTTCAAGACAAATCCGATCTATGAAAGTCTCATCAAAGCAGGTTCTCAGCTGCTCATCCAGAACAATCAAGGACCACTTCAAACCTCTTGCTCTAGCCTTGGCCGATTTCTGCAATCACTCTTTTGCCACTGACACTTTCCCCTCCCCCTTAAGCAATCTCTTGTTCACCCCCTTCTAAAGAAGCCCTCGGACGATTCTTCCTCTCTGGCTATCGCCCGATTTCCATCACTCCTTTCCTGGGCAAACCCTTGGAAAAGCTGGCCATCTCCCAGCTTAATCTACGTACTGAAATGTGGGTTGCCTCCATGACCACCAGTCTGGCTTCTGAGCTGCCAGAAGCATGGAAATTGCTCTCCTGAACAACCATGAAGATTTGCTCTCCAATCTTGACTCTAATCTCCCTTCAGTCCTCATTCTTGTTGATCTATCCTATGCTTTTTGACACGGTCAACCATGCCATCCTGCTCAATCGTTTCTGCGACAACCTTGGTATTACTGATCAGGCCCTAGCCTGGTTGACCTCCTTTCTCACCGACCAACCCTCTCAGGTCCAACTCAGGCCTTTTCTCTCTTCCAGCTCCCTCTCTGCTTGTTGTGTTCCCCAGGGGTCTAACCTCTCACCCTGGCTCTTCAACCACTAGCTGGCACCTCTTGCCCACAGCATCGCTACTTTCCGCTCCAATTTTCAATGTTATGCGGGTGACACTCAGCTGTCTTTCAAGCTCCCCTTAGCCACCTCTGCTTCTTTTCTCATACCAGACTGTCTGGCCGCAATTCAGAAATGGTGTGCCACCTATGATCTCTGCCTTGATGCCAGTAAGACTGAGATCCTCTTCATTGCGGCACCCGCTCCGTCCTTTCCCCTCTCTCTCTCTCTCTGGGCCCTCTTCCTGCTCCTTCCTGTGAGGTTTAGGACCTTGGTGTCATCTTCGACTCCACCCTCTCCTTCTCTCCTCATATCTCTGACATCTCTAAGAAGTCAAACTATCACTTTCCCCCAGAAGCTCACTGTCTCCAGAGCTCTAATCCTCGCTAGGCTGGACTATTGCAACAGCCTCTTTCTAAATCTTCCTGCTTCTAATCTTCGACCTTTACAACTTATCCAGATCAAGACTGCAAGACTTGTCATTGGTCTCAAGCCCAGGGATCGTATCTCTCCTGATCTGAAATCTCTTCACTGGCTACCTGTGGCTGCAATGATCAACTTCAAGACCATCTGCATTGCCCACAAGGCTTTCTGGGGCCTGGGACTGCTCTACCTCTAACTTTCTCTTCCAAAACATCTTCCTTCTCGAGATCCAATTCCAACTCTCTGAGGGTCAGACACTTCTGCAAGCAGAGGGTTGGGGGCAGACCTATCTCCTCGGCTGGGGCCTCCCTCTGGAACAGCCCCCATGCCTCTCTCAAACTTGAGCAGAACCACCCCCGGTTCCGGAAGCAACTCAAGACCTTCCTTTTCACTTACGCTTTCTCTCTTCCTCTCCTCTGCTGATGCACCGACTGCTCTGCGCACTGGTCACCTGGTCACCCTCTAAACTCAGGCCCAGGCTCCTGCATGTCCAGTTGTCCTTGCACTTCCTCCGGACTCCCCAGCACTTAAGGATCTATATCTGCAACCTTACAGTCCCTTTTCTCTTCACCTATGAGCCACCCGCTGGCTGCACTTGTGAGTTAACTGCACTCCCCCTGGAACTTCTTCCCTTCCCTCTGTCCCACACTTGCCCGATCTGAATGACGCAAGGCCTAGTAAGATCATTATTTTGTCCTCCCTCGTTTCCCACTCCTTATCTTGTCACGCCTAGAAACACTTGTGTACAGGCACATTATAAATGCCACATCATATCATATCCTATCCTATTTTCCAGGTGTCGCACACATGGAATTTCAAAGGCAAGCAGAAGGCAGCCAGCTTTACCCTGGGCAACAGGTGGAACACAAATTAGTACTGAACCAGGCTACACCTGAGTTGAGGAGTCTAAAGACACGGGGGTACTTCATTAAATTATATTCAAATAGATTAACAAAATATTAAGGAAAATGCCTGAGTAAATGCTAAAACTTCTTGGCAATGAGACAATTACTTGTGACAATGGGGGTCATTACATATTTGGAGGTCGCTATGAGCGGCATGGCTACCCCCTTACCGGGTACCGGGTTCCTCAAATAAGGAATTACTGGGCCATTCTGACCTTGGAGGACCCGGTAATTCCTCATTCGAGGAACCCTTCCCCCTTCCCCATTCCCATTCGAGCCCCCATACGGCTCAATGGGGAGGGTGCTAGCACCCGGGCCTGCTCGCGGGACCCGCTAAGGGCGCCTGGTATAACAAGTCGTCGTTAGCGGGTTCCCGCGAGCAGACTAGTAATGAGGCGGTAAGGGGTTGATGGCTCCGGCACCTTTACCGGCGCTGTTAACCCCTTACCGCCTCACTTGTAATGACCCCCAATGTGTTTCTCTTCTGTGCCACTACTTATCAAATTATGAATGATGCTGTGCCATGTTGTATCTTATGTATGTTAGTTTGTGTTGCGCTATGTTGTACTGATGTGCTGTTTTATAGTATGTTATGCTATATGCTGTGCTGCGGCATTTTGTATGCTATGTTATGTCTTTTTATACTGTTGTATTATGCCAATGTATACCATGTCCTGCTATACTGTACTACGTTATACTACCATAATATGCCATCTATACCATGTCATGAAATGATGTATGCATATCATTCCATATCACAATATGTTATTATGTATTTTAGCACATTGAGATCGTTATTGACCTCCTCTCAACCAATCAGATTGTTCAGAGTCTAGTCAATAACTACTGGAATTGACTGCATTCTAACATTCTGACTTAAAAAGCAAACAGGGAAACCACAATGCAATATAACAAGAAACTTCCTCTCTGGGATGACTTTTTTTTTAATTTTTAAACAGCAACATCATATTTAACACACCACAGAGAAAACTAAAACATGTGACTATGGGTTCCCTTTCTGAGAGTCAATAAACCATTTAATTTTACATGATGCCTAATGCATGTTCATTTTCAACCCACTCCAGTTTAATGAAGTTTGCATTTGAAATACTTATGAAGACAACCTTGTTATTTAAACAGTACAAAATAAAACCACATTGTACACTAATTTAGTTTGTCTGTTTGTGTTACTCATTATTACACTAACGTTTTTTCTTCACTCCTAAGACATGTATTGCTTCTACTACCACTATGTGAAACTAGCATTATAGACCTCGGGAGGGGTCATTAACGCTTGGGATAGTGACCTTTTGCCAACTTTGCCTCGGGCCATAACTTGCTGGTGGGTCATTTCTCTGTAATAAGGACAGCTCCCTGGTTCTACAAGGCTATAATACTGTAATTTTGATCCATATGCTACGCCATACCATCATTGTGACAGGCTATGATAGCACTGGTTACATAGTGCCCTGCACGCCAGCCAGTTTCGATGATTGTAGGGGATCAACTAAAATACAAAATTAAAAGGCGTCACAGTACAGCAGTTTGCAGGATCGGACTGGCTTAGGGCAATAGGCCAAGGCCCAAACCAAAAACACAGACTGCTAGTGTGGTCCGAGTGGGCCACTTTTTTGGCGCACGTGGGCCAGTTTGATACTTCACCATGTGGCTAGTAGTTTGGACCAGTGTTACTGAATGAATATTCTTTACACTGCACAATTTGCATCACATTTTATCAAAAACCTCCCCATTGGGTCCTACTCAAATAGTTACAAAATGAATAAACTGCCATTTGCAACTGCGGGACACTTTTTCATTGGGGCCCGAGACAATTGTATGCCCCAGCCTGTCCCTGGCAGTTTCGTCCAGAATAAACCAGTTCGGGTAAAGTGTGTTGGACTCGTTTCTCGAGGTTGGTCTAATTATGTAAAAGTGCAGACGAGATTAACAATGATGGAAAAGTCTGCCTCGAGGGCATTAATGCAAAAGAACCAATGAGCTGCGGTCATATAACAATCCAAAGTAATTCATAGCATTGTAAAAGTGCAGACGAGATTAACAATGATGGAAAAGTCTGCCTCGAGGGCATTAATGCAAAAGAACCAGCTGCGGTCATATAACAATCCAAAGTAATTCATAGCATTGCAATAAAGCTCTTCCCCTCCCCTCCCCCGGAGACCCGAGGTCGTTGGAAAGGTGTCCGCCTACCTGAGGAAGTCCGTCTGCGTCCGCCTCTCCAGTCCCAAGTCACAAGCAATCCTTTCTTGGGCAGTGAAATATTCCGGTTTGGGTGGGTTTTGGAAGGGCAGGTAAGTCTCGGAAGCCATGGTCTCCTTCGGCGGAAGCAGCGCGCTCCTCTCACTCCGCACAAGACGAGGAAAAACCGCGAACCGTCCTCTGGCGAAAATCTGAGTAGAAACGGTCAGGGGTCCGAATAATGGAACATCAAAAACATACATAAATGTACAAAAAAAAAAATACGTTCCACCCTGCACTGATGAGAATTATAAATAAACTACTCAGAAAAGGGAATGAGCTGCAGTGGATGTGGGGATGGTGGCGGACCCCGCTAGGCGGCGAGGAGTGGGCTCCGGGGAAGTGGCTGCGCTGAGGGCTGGGTTCCAGTGGGGCCGAGTTGTGAGGGGGTGGTGAGGTGTGGGCTGCGGTGAGGGGTGGGCTCCGCTCGGCTGTGAGGAGTGGGCTCCGCTGGGCTGTGGGGTAGGGACTGCGGTGACGGGTGGGCGCCGCTGGGTGGTGAGGAAGGGGCTGCGGTGAGGGGTGGGCTCCGTTGGGCTGTGAGGAAGGGGGCTGCGGTGAGTGGCGGGCTCAGCTCAACTGTGGGGGAGTGGTGCGTGGTGGGCTCCACTGGGCTGCGAGCAGTGGGCTCCGCTGGGGCTGAGCTGTGAGGGAGTGGTGAGTGGTGGGCTCCACTGGGCTGCGAGCAGTGGGCTCCGCGGGGGCTGAGTTGTGAGGGAGTGGTGGGCTCCACTGGGCTGCGAGCAGTGGGCTCCGCGGGGGCTGAGTTGTGAGGGAGTAGTGCGGTGAGGGACGGGCTGCGGCTCCGCTGGACTGTAAGACACGCGTGGACCTGGGACCCCGCGCCCAGTCCCGTCTGCGCGCCACCAGGAAGTGCGACATGTATTTTCCAGCCGCTGCTCTAAGAATGGGGAAGTCGGCGCGGGTCACAGGCAGCTGAGCTGCTGCCAACCCTTGCACACAGGAGGAGTTCACAGTTCAACACGCGTGAAAACCAAAATACCATCCGTGGCTGTGAGAAAGAGGGCCGTGACGTCTGCCGCCACACATCGAGGGAAAGTGGTGGGGCGAGGCGGGGGGTCATGGAAACTCGCGCTGCTTATTTACTCCGGACGAGGCCGCGCACATTTGCATGGTTTTGGTAAACGGTGACAACTTGCGCAATGGGAAATGAGTGTCGCTACCCGTCATATATTTTTTAAAGCTAATAGTGGAAATGATGTTGAAAGTTCTGGTGCCAGGTGACGCTGAGGAACGTTCGCCAACACATTCCTTTGATGTGCCACGGTAAATGTGTGTTTTGTGGAATAATAAACCCACGAGACAAATGCTCGGTCTGCACGTGTAGGCCCATGAGGTTGAGGAAATTATGATACTGTTAAAAATCAAAAGGCCTGCCCTCTCACTTGACGTTATCCCTTCTTGTAATTTAAACAACATGTATCATTCATAATATGAGAATACACGTACGCATCTGTTACTCGATATCTATACGTTATTTTGTGTGATAGAATTCAGAAACAAAAGACTTTGCGAAAATGCAATTTATGCATCATTCTTACAATAGTTAATCGTACACACAAAAGAAAATATTTTTTCATTGTATATGATTTATTCAAACCTTTACAAAATGTCCAAAGGCAATACAATTACTCTTATAAAGCAGAAATACATAGTAGAAATACTATATTAACTTATTACAAGTTCATCAGAAATACATACTGAAGACATCCCAATTTTAAATACATAGGCGTACGCATGTCTCAAGACGAAATAAGCAAAACAGTTCTTTCCTAAAGTGCGTGAATTAATCTGCATCCATTTTCAAAATATATGTATGTTTTTTCATTAAATTACTTCAAGTTCCCCACTCTTCTCACCATCCTTAACATCTAACAATTAAACGCGGATACCAAATTGGCATGCGACAATTAGACATCCTAAAGACTGTGCTTGTAATCAAATATATAACAGAGCAATGAGACCTCATTTCAAGATTCATATTGGAGGTACAAAAAAAACACAGACCTAACACCGCAGTCAAATGTTAATTTTATTTATTTATTGTACGTGGTTTAAACCACACCTTACTCTCAATCAACATTTAGCTTGTTGCGCAAAATAACAATGACATATGTCATGAATGCAACAATTAAAAACTTCCTGTCTTCCATTTAGAATTGTATCACAGAAGCCGTTGGTTTGTAACCTCTTTGCTTCATAGACACATTTACCAAAAGTGCATGCTCTCTTCAATGATAAACTAGAGCACCCCACAAATAAATGTTTAATGGTTTCCACATTTCCGTTTGTTCCACAATGACAACATTCCCTAGTCAAAAAGGCAGCTGCCCGGAGCGCAATAGCCCCAGCAACACAATTGCCCCGGCCCCTGGGGCCTCTGGAGGGGATGAAATTCCCCAGTTTGTGGGGAGGCGCATTGTCATGGGGAACGTTTTGCGGGTCAGGGGCTGGTGCTGCCCCTTCCTACTGTAATGTCACGTAGTACACAAGTACTACATGACATTACTGAAGTCAGAGGCTCCCTCTTACCACTTTCGAGCCAGTTGGGGTGGGTTGGGGGCATAACTGCTGCACCCATATGCATGCAATAGATATTGGCCGACCCCTTACCCACACTCGGAATAATTTGGCTCACACAATCTTTGTCAAGTGTTGGCAATAAAAGGCCATAGGATTTTATTGTACAGATATGGTTATGGCGATAACAATAATCGCATATCATAATAGTAACATACTTTTGGGCATCGGGTCCTGAGGTTACCCCCTCTGGCCCGTGCCGCCTTCTCATGTCCCACGACTTGTTGTTGGCACCGTACAGTGCCTTGTACCTCTTTTCCTTTGTTCTTCTCACTTATTTTGTAGGGTGGGAGGGTGTGGTAAAGAAGCAAAGGTTGGACGACACTGAGTAAACACTGAACCTTCTGTTTGTTTGGGTCCCTGTTTAGGGTCCACAAACAGATTGTGTTTTCTCAGAGCATGCAGCTTTTATTTATAAGACCCAGGGGAGCCCTGGGTCTTTGATGTGTATAATATTGGGGGCTGTGGGCCAGCCCCCGGCCGGATAGCCGACTGTCTGACACCCTGGGGGGCAGGTCTTTGAGGTTTCCTTAGGTGCTTAGCACCTTGCTGTTTGGAGGAAGGGTGAGGTGATTGCTCACACCTCATCCTTCCTCAGCTTTGTGTGGCAGAGACTGCGTGTCTCCGTAGCTAACGAAGGGGAGAGGAGCAGGCAAAGGGGGAGGATAGGGCTACTCCTCTCCTGGCCTGCTGATGGTAACAGCAGTTACCCTGCCTCACCTTGGGCTGCCCTGCGGCATTGCCCATAACTGTTGCACCCATATGCATGCAATAGATAATGGCCAACCTCACACCAACACCCGGAATAATTTGGCTCACAAAATCTTTGTCAAGTGTTGGCAATAAAAGGCTGTAGGATTTTATTGTACAGATATGGTTATGGCAATAACAATAATCACATATAGTATCATGCTTTTGGGCACCAGATCCTGAGGTTACCCCCTCTGGCCCGTGCCACCACACGCGGGCAGGTTGACGGCTTACCGTGTTCCCCCAAAAGTATCTCCTAGTGACAGCCCCTGGAGGCTAGTGTTGCTGAAATTTCTCAAAAGAAATGTTCCATGCCCTGGTTTGATAAATGCGTGCCTGTCCTTGAGAAAAAGGTACGGATCTCCCATTGTAATGGCTGGGTGTTTTATGAAACCCAGTCCTCTAGCTATACAGAATTTCTCTAGCCCCCTGTTGAGTTTTCTTCTAGAAATGTCTACAGATTTGTAGCAGTTGGCTCCTTGCCATTTCTTTCTGGGTAGGATGGCTGAGAAGTATATTTCTGTTTCCCTCCAGTTGTGAGCAATACCTGCTAGGGAGGAGCAAATGTCCTCGAATACATTTCTCCTTCCAATGGACACCAGGTCATTGCCCCGTAGGTGTATAATCAAAACGTCTGGCGGGCCGCTGTATGCAACCAGCTCAGCTAGTGTTTCGTGGATATCGGCCCATTTTAGGCCTCTGTATCCCCACCATGAGGCAATGGTGTTTCTGAAAGGTGGCCCTTCTTTGGTCTCTTCTGCCCATCGGCCCATCCTGAAAATAAATGAGTGGCCGACGATCATGCCGATCGGAGTGGGGTCCTCCCTTCGCCTGTTGATTCTGCAGGGTGGGGGGAGAGAAAAAACAGGGTGAGGCGGATGGCTATATTAACTGTGGTCTGATGTATCTTTTGTAGCAATCTGACTTCCATTTCCCTATGTTTTTCAGCTGTTGAGGTGTTAGGCCTCCTTGCCATGCTGAGGTGGTGGTGCCTATTCTGAAGGAGTGAGTGCCGAAACCCTTGGGGTCCCACCCTACTTTGCTGATTGCTTTCATCAGTACCCCTTTAAATTGATAGCTGCTTAGTGCTGAGGTGTCCTTGTGGATTAGGAACCTCCCCCCCCACCTTGGGTCTTTGTGTGAAATAAAGGTTGGTGATACATACCGGGCAGTTAGTTGCCTCATCAATGCAGCAAATGTTGATGGTTCTTTTGGCCCCAGTTTTTGACTGTTGCATCTCTATAATGATGCTCTCCTGCCTAACCCTGACCTCCATGACCCCCAAACCGTTTGTTGCTTTGGTGCTGGAGGCGATTAGTTCACCAACACAGAAAGCCCCGAAGTATGCCAGAAAAAAGGCTGTTTTGAATAATATGATCTCGTATGGATGCCAGCATATAGCTTCGAGCTGGCTTGCTATTTGTACCAGTTTGTTGAAATCAAGGAGGCGGCAGGTGTCCACCTGGGGGCCCTCTATTCTGCCCCATCCTTTCATTGCGTAGGAAATGAGGGTGTTCTGGGTAGGGTCAGAATCACCCTGTATTTTTGAGAAATATGAGATTGCAACCAGGTGTCTTTTTGTCCAGTGTCTCTTAAAGCCCCGCTCGTGCGCCCATTTTAAAAATATTTATATATCTTTGATCGTTATTAACTCCACATGGTTTAAACCTGTGACTCTAAATACTGTTTGAAAGCACTTACTGTACTGGGCTGCGGTGGTGCTTGCCAGTGCTTTTTCTGCCATCTCTGTTAGGAACGCTGCGTTGCTGGCACCCGTTTTTGAGGTGCCTGGTTCTTGTTGGGCATCCCGGCCTGGGCTCTCTGGCGTTGATGCCGTTCTGTTGTTGGCTGCCGTTTCTGAGGTGCCTGGTTCTTGTTGGGCATCCCGGCCTGGGCTCTTTGGCGCTGGCGTTGATGCCGTTCTTCTTGATTTCCCATTATTTCCTATTATTGTCCATTATAAACCAAAGATCGCTCAAGGGCGTTCCAGTAAATGGCCTGCAAAAAATCATGAAAGACGGCATAGCCCAACTGATACATCTGAGTGGCGTAATTACAAAAATGATTGGCAAAAAAATTCGTCTCATTATTCAGACCGCTATAGGTCTGAACGAGACAATACACACCAGCGAAGAAACTCGTACAGGCGCAAGAAATCTCCTTCACCACACTCAAGGAATGGCTATAACCATGAAAGATCTTCTAACAAACAGGAATTAAGACCCCTATCGGCTGGAACAGAAGAGAACTGGAAATGGCTGATGGCACTAGTGGCAGATAAAATCAAGATGCCATAGGACGGGCTTTCCTTAGCGCCCATGCCGCTCACAATAGCCTCATGTAACACAAGGGGCTTCAGTCACCTGTTGCAAGAAGTAACCAATCAAATCAAAACGCATGATATCTTCTGTTTTCAAGAGACTTGGTTGCGTACTCCACCCATAGTTGAAGGCTATTCAAGCCATCTCAACCCAGCAATCAAAGGAAAAACTGGCAGACCAATGTCAGGCCTACTGATTCTTATTAACAACCAATTCGACTTTGTAATAGTAAAAGAAATCATGCCAACCTCCCTAATCCACATTGTAGTAGGATCCATTAAAATTGCTAACTAACAAACAAGGAAAACGCTGATAATAGTTAACCTTAATTGGAATCCAGCTTCTGTCGCAAGCATGAATTTTCCAGACCAAATTGAAAAATGGCTAGTGCACTGTAAAGAAAAATGGGTGGACCCATGGTTTATCGTTTGTGATGATTTGAATTCGAAATGTTGGGATGAATCCACAGGCCTCTTAACAATCGACAGCTTCACACTAACATCAGCGGAAAAGAGAGGATATAAGTGGAACATCGTTATGAACACGCATAAATTGAACATAATCAACGGTAATACCACTGGAGACATCCCAGCCAACATCACCAGAAAACATGGCAATGGTGGCCACATCATAGACTATATTTATATTTCATCGGAACTGATTTCGGCAGAAAATAGAATGGTGATAATACACATGAACAACAGTGACCATAACTTGCTGTCAGCCAAACTACTACCAATTCAAAATAATGCAAAATTCACAAACATGAAGTTGGTTGAAATCAATATGGGAAAAAATCGCATTAAAATTCCATCTAATAAACTTCCATCTTTGACTGCAAAATCAACCACTCTTATAAATCATCTGCATTTAACAAGAGAGACAGAACCTCTGAATTACCTCAGCTTATTCAAAACATATGAGACAAAATCCCAAAGCTCCAATCTGAATCCTAGTATACATCAGCACTCCTTTGACCATCAAATCATCCTCCAAAATAAACTCTGAGGAAAAACCTAAACACCTTAAAGGGTGATAACTCTGCACTAGCCAAAACTAAAAGAAAATTCCTATGCCAGCAATATCGGAATTGGCTAAGGCGACACAAAAAGACACTAAATCGCAATGATGCAGAGAAAATGCTGCGTATCATTCAGTCATCAAACACTGCAGACATGTGAAAACAGTTAAATCAATTACAGACTGATCAAAATTCCTTGATAACAACGCCAATACACCCAGCAGCTTGGATTTCCCACTTCAAGGCTCTGTTCAATCATGAACAGGAAGACATGCCATCCGCACAAGTCAACTAGAAATGGCATTTAATAGACACCTCAGTGAACACCATCGAGAATGTCATTATGAAGCTGTCGAAATCTAATGCTCATGGTCCTGATGGAATAAGCAATGCTACCCTAACTTCTGTCAATTCTGTTCGATTATATTACATCAACTCAAAAAATTCCTATTCCATGGAAAGAAGCAATAGTTGTACCCATTTACAAAAAGGGCAACCGACACATTCCAGCCAATTATCGCCCTATAGCGCTGCTAGATTCTATGGGCAAAGTATTTGGTACACTTGTACTTTGAGCATTGCGAAACTGGGCAACCACATCAGGCCATTTTGATCCATGGCAATCAGGTTTCGACCAAGCCATTGGGACATCCCTTAACATATTCATTCTAAACCTGCTGAAAAGCCGCACAGAGAGAAGAAAAGATTTGAAAATATACATAGCTTTTGTTGATCTAACTCAAGCGTTTGATAGTATTTCACGCCAAAAGCTATGGACCAAATTAGAAAAATGGAGTTGTCCTGTTTCAATCATAGACCCCATCAAAGAGTTTCACCATCATACCACTCTCCGTGTTCGGTTGAACAAAACTGGTCTACTAACCGAGCCAATTCCGACCAACAAACGCATCAAACAAGGCTGGCCGATGGCCTCTGAAATATTTAACCTTCATCTCTGACATAGATTCTGCAGCCAACAACATTAGATGCTTTCCTCCTTCAATAGCAAATATCCAAGTCGATCGCCTAGTCTATGCTGATGATGTGGTCCTCATAGACCAAACCCCAATTGGTCTCAAAGACAATTAAACGCCCTACAACAGTATGTGGAAACCAACGGACTCACAATCCGCAAAAATCGGCCATATTACCTTTTGGTGTTCAAAGGAGCCAGTTGCGAACTAAAACAATGCACTGGTCACTACTCGGAACAAAAATCCCCATAGTTCAATCCTTTAAATATCTAGGAGTTTGTGTTAACACAGGCAAGATCGATGCTGCACGGCTCCAAACACTAAGAAAAAAAATTCTGAACCTAACAGGTCTAGGAAAAATTATCTTGAAACGATATTGTGGCTTCAGTTTAATTCCAATTATTAAATTCTATAAAGCGAAGGTAATTCCGATTCTTACCTATGGCGCCGAAACATCATTCAACTTTAAAGCCAAAAATTGGGCAGTTCTAGAAGGCCACTTTTGGAAAAACATACTTCGCCTTCCTAAAGGCACACCAATAAAGGCAATCCTCAGAGAGCTGGGTTTAACTTCCATGCTAGCAATTGTAGAATGGAAGATGCTATCATTCTACAGAAAATGCATGGAGCAAAACCCCAAAGGCGGATTTAACTGCCTAGAAAAAGCCCTAATGGAAGAACTTGACCCAACATTGAGTGGATGGCAAACAGAATGTCGACTTTTACTTAATGCTACAGGAGAACAAATGGATACTTTAATCAATAACCCAGACAAAGTAAAAAAAAAACGGTATTCCTATGACTGGTTCAGAACCGAAATGGAATGGTTAATATGTAAGACCTATGGAAAGCCCTGGGAGGACAGCAAAAGACCAAATTCCTTACCAAGATATCTAAAACTGTTTCCTCACTGGTATTTCAGAGATCAATTTTTTAGATTTCGGCTCAACCTAATTAAAACAAGAGAAACTGCTTGGCCACGAAATCATGATACTCCTCTGAATTGCAGACTTTGTCAAAATCCTGAGTCACCAGAGAATCTGTTTCATCTGTTCATGACCTGTCCGGCCCTATCGCCACAAAGGGCAATCTACATGATTCCCATCATTAACAAGTATGGACATAAATCAAAAGAATTATGGTGGAAAATGCTTCAATCGGGCGATAAAACATCAGTATCTCTTGATGTAGTCAAATTTTCCGTTCGCCATACAGAAGCAGTTGTCAATGTTTGAAAATTCGTGCCAGGAAATTTAACATTTACTTAAAACTTGAGAAAAAGATTTTAAATTGTTTAAAACCTGATAAAAGGTTGTAAATTGTATAACCATACATCAATAAAATAAAAAAAAATAAAAAAAAATTATTGTCCAGCATTCCGCTGGTATTGACGTCATCAGTTCCTGGGCGTGTGGTGCTAGCTCCCGGAATCTTGGCTACTGAAAGCGAGATAAAGCATCTACAATGTTATTATCGGCCCCCGAGATGTGTTTTGGTTTGACCACAATGTTTTCATGTAGTGAGACAGTTGTGATGGCTCGTAGGACTTTCAGCACTAAAGGGCATTTGGTAGACCTTCTGTTTATGGAGCCTACTACCGCCATGTTGTCTCACCAGACCAAGAGTTCCGTGTTAGCTAGCCACCTGCCCCAGAAGTGTAAGGTTAGCCAGATGGGAAATATTTCTAGGAGGGTGATGTTTTTTGTCCACCCTGCCAGTTGCCATGAGTTGGGCCAGTGTCCTGCCACCCATTCTGAGTCTAGTATGGCTCCAAACCCTTTGCTTCTGGCTGCATCGGTGAACAGGACCCTTTTTGTCCAAGTGTTCAATGGCGTTCGCCAAAGTGAGGTCCCGTTGAAATCCTTGAGGAAATTCCTCCAGGTTTCCAGATCTTGTTTCACCTCTGTGCCTAGCCGGATGTGTAGGTGGGCTTTGGTGTATTATTTGATTTTTAGCTCCAGGCTTCTGGAAAAAACCCTCCCCTGGGGGATAATTCTGGATGCGAATTTGAGACTACCTGCTAATGATTGAATTTCTTTTACTGTGCCTTTGTCTTTAATTGTCAGGCTTTGTATTTTTTCCAAGAGTTCTGTTACTTTTGTTTTCGGGATTTTGCATAAGCTCCTTGCAGAGTCTATTTCAATTCCCAGGAAAATTATGTTGGTGTCTGGTTTGGTTGTTTTTTCAATTGCCAAGGGGATGCCCCACAGTGAGGCCATCTGTTCTAGTCTCTCCAGAGCCCTCCCGCATTCGTCAGAATTTGGTGGTCCCATTACCATTAAGTCATCGAGGTAATGCACTATTTTGGTCCCTGGTCTCTGCTTTTGGAAAGCCCATTGGAAAAAAGAACTGAATTGCTCAAATAGGGCGCAGGATACTGCACACCCCATGGGGAGGCATCTGTCTGCATAAAATTTGCTCTTAAAAGTAAAACCTAGCCATTACTGTGAATCTGGGTGGACTGGCAAAAGTCTGAAAGCAGATTCGATATCCAGTTTGGCCATCAGGGCTTTCCTGCCACATTCCTGTATGAGTCTTACTGCTCTTAGTGTGTGTAGGATACCACGGATTCTGTGTGTGGAATGCCGTCATTTAGTGATTGGCCTTTGGGGTAGGATAGATGATGGATTAGCCTCATTTTCTCCGGGTTCTTTTTTGGGGACCACACCTAGTGGAGATATTATGTAGTCTTTGAGGGGCATGTGTTCCCAGGGTCCTGCAATCCTGCCTATTAGTAATTCTTTCTTGATTTTGCTCACCACTATTAAGGGGTTGTCCCTGGCTGATTTCAGATTCATCGGGGCATTCTGTGACCCTGTGCCTTTGAATGGGATGATGAAGCCCTTGGTAAAGCCCTGCCATATCGCCTCGCTGATTTCCCTGTCTGGGTACTTACTGAGTGCCTCTCTAAAATTGTTTGGGTTGATGGGAGTTCTGCCCGGTGTTAACAATGGGTTTGGTGGGGGGGGGGTTTTGGCTGGCAGTCTGGTGCAGTTGCTTGCTGCATGGTCACCATTGCAGTTTGTGCAAGTGTGCTTGTACCAGCATTCCTTCCCCCATGTGCACTGGTTTTTTCCAAAATTCCTGCATGGAATGTTGGCCTTTGGGGAGTAATTTTTGTTCTGCCTGTGGGTGTTAGACTTAGCCGCCCATGGCTGGTTCTTCCGAAAGGGCTGTTCCCCTTTTTTGTGTTTTTCGTTGTCAATAGGTCTGAGCCCAGTGCATTTCTGTTATTTTTGGAGGTTGTTTGTGGGGCCTCTTCCTCTGATGGAGGCTCTGCGTTCAGCGTGTATAAGTCATTCTGGACCTCGTCCCATTCTTTGGCTGGCCTCTCTGACATGTTTCTCCTAAATCTAATATCATATGCTAGCCAGGTCTTCCCTCTTTGAGTGATTGTTACTTCTCTTATTTTATCCATATAAGCCCATAGTTTTCTGCCATCATTGGGGAATTTTTCTTCATATATTGTTGCCAGGATAGCAAAGGCCTGCAGCCAGTAGTCCCAGTTCTGTTCTACCTAGGCGTTTCTGGCTATGGCTTTCTCCTCTATCTTTTTGGGATCCCTAAAAGCATCTTTCCCCTTGCATTGGGCTTCTATCAGTGAAAAGAGTTCGATGAACTCTTTGGCCCATATGGCTTCTTTGATTGAGGTGTCAATGTTCCATGCTAGGCATCTTTTGTATCTATTTAGTATTTCAGTCTGGAAGGATTTCATTTTTAAATCTAATTGGGCATTGCAGATCATTACTTTATCTGTTGGTTTGTTGGTGCTTGCCCCCGTCTGTCCCAGAGTGTCTGTAATGGGGGTTGCCCATGCTTTTAAAGCACCTGCTAGGTCTGCTGTTGGCACAATTATGGTGTCTGTTGTTGGTGTTGTTGGCACCTGTGGCAGAGGTGCTGCAGGGACCGGTGTTGTTGGGTTTGTTGCATGTGGAGGGGTGGCCGCCGTTATAGCGGGTTGCAGTATGGTAGGATTCGTGGCCCCCGATCCCCCTGTGGGGGGTGGTTGTTTTCCCCTGATTTCAAGCAATATTTTTTTTGTAATTCAGACATGTTTTCGCATAATTTTGTCAGTTTTTTGTTACCTTTTCTTGCCCCTTCAGTTAACTTCCTTATCTTTGATTGATGGTGTTGTGTCGTCATCTTGGCTGGGTGGTATGGGTGTTCCTTCCTTTGGCAGGCCATACATGTTTTCCCTGACCCATGCCCATCCATAGTGCTCTGCCGCCTCAATGGCTGCTAGGAGGTGAGGTGATTTGGGTTTTAGTGCCAAGGTTGGGGGTTCCTGCGATTTCTGTTTAGGACCCATGATCCTTTTTAGCCTGTTTGATCAAAAAAGAGAACATTTACTACAAATTACTGGCTGTTGTAATTGTGCGCTTCTTGTGAGCTTGCTATGTTGTTGCCCGTGTTGGGTAACTGGTGGATGTTCCCACCACAACCTTTCAGCTTATGCTCAGACAGCTACCTTCACCCCAAGTGCTGGCCTGGCTCTGGGTCTCTGTGCTGTTGCCCCTGTACTGCCCCACCCAGGTTTTGCTGCAATGATCTTATAGTGAGCTAAAGCTAAACATTTTTATTGTGCCCGGGTTCAAGTTTAGGGTATAAATTATGCTCTGTTGTTATCTGTAAATCATTTGCATACTAACAGACCTCTGTTGACCTTTCGGTGTCTGAGCGCTGCTTATTATTACCCCGATCTCTTCGAGATGAAACGAATTATGACCGTTGTTGGCCTGGGCCTCTGTAATGCATCTTAAAGTGCTGTAGAAACAAAAACGGTATGCGCGCTGTTTATTAATGTCAAGAGACCTGTTTCCTTACCGTTCCTGCTTTTTGTAATTTGTTTTCTTAAGCACGGTTTCCCCGCGGCGTGGGATTCAAACGTGAAACATTCCTTTCTGTAATTGACGTGCGGCGCGCGTTTCTGAGTCATCCGGGAAATCTGTTCTTTGACGGCTGCTTGTAGATGTTTATCTTAATGCATGCGCTTAAAAAGATGCATTCTTTTTCCGCTTCGCAAGCCCGGCGTGGCGGCTTACCTGAAAGTGGCAGCTGAAACTGACACCGCCTACGCCGGGCTGCTCCGCTCGTTCCTCGTTTCCTCGTTCGCGTCGGGCTGTAGTCCTCTTTCCCCGCAGCACGCTCCTGGGGACTCTTTGTTTATATTTCTTTGCTCGCTGCTCGCTCTCCCGGGCTGCAGTTGATTTGAACAGTGCAATGTTCAATGGGGATACAAAGACGCTGCGAATACAACAAACTTCATAAGTTTGCAAAAGAAGCAAAGGTTGGAAGACACTGAGTAAACAGTGAACCTCCTGTTGGTTTGGGTCCCCGTTCAGGGTCCACAAACAGATTGTGTTTTTTCAGAGCATGCTGCTGTTATTTATAAGACCCAGGGGAGCCCTGGGTCTTTGATGTGTATAGTAGTGGGGGCTGTGGGCCAGCCCCCGGCCGGATAGCAGACTGTCTGGCCCCCTGGGGGGACAGGTCTTTGAACCTGAGCCCTGCCTGACTGTTGGTTTCCTTAGGTGCTTAGCACCTTGCTGTTTGTAGGAAGGGTGAGGTGATTGTCACACCTCATCCTTCCTCAGCTTTGTGTGGCAGAGACTGTGTGTCTCCGTAGCTAACAAAGGGGAGAGGAGCAGGCAAAGGGGGTAAGGGGTAGGGCTGCTCCTCTCCTGGCCTGCTGATGGTAACAGCAGTTACCCTTCCTCGCCTTGGGCTGCCCTGCAGCATTGCCCATAAGCACAACAATAAAAACACTTGAGGTCCCCCTGCAGCTAAGACCAGCCCCTCCCATCACAATGCCTGCAGGAAACTGCTAATGGTGGGGCCATTAGTCACTGAATGGTTTCATGCTGGCATTGTGATGGGAGGGAAGGTGCAGTGGGGTGTGAGGAGAGGGCGTTGATTCTGGGCACCTTTGCCTCTGTGCAGGTGTGCAAGTTAACACTTCACACTCTCTGACTCGCATTCATACAAATGCCACAGAAGCGCTTAAAAACGTTTAACTGAATGCCCTTGTTTCTCTTTGTTTAAGTATTTATTCATTTCTTCCTCGAAGATTGAGGGGATAACTGAAGGGTCTTGGCCTTGCAGGGACGCACCATCCGTTTGAGCCCATGGTGCGTCCTTCAAAACCCAGGAAATGCCCAAAATAATAGTTTAAAGCAGCGCTATTTCTTTCATGCTGCTTCTTTTCAAAACTATATATCAATTCCACTTTAAACCACTTCCATGGCACTGGTGATGAGTTACTTCATTATGCTGATAATAGTTTTGACCAGTGTTGCTGAGTAAATATTCTGTAAGCCACGACCCGGTTTATTTATGTACGCAATGTTTGTCGGGTACATGGACACGGATAATTTATTTATGCAATGTTTCTTGGATACCTGTATCTGACAAACATTGCATAAATAAATATACAGGTACCCGACAAACATTGCATGAATAAATAAATAATCTGGGTCCATGTATCCTTATAACAAGTCAACAGTCAGACTTTACTGTATCAAAGCATACACTTGGCCCCATTCAAAGAATTATAAAATGATTGTTTATTGGGTCAGGTGTCTCCTTGTCATTGGCCTTTTGGCTTAGGTTGCCTCGAAACCCCCTTCAGCATCTTGTGTTGTTTGTTGGTTGTATATACTGCATCCTATGCCATATTCATGGTCTCTTGGTGTGCTCAGTCCTCATTATCTGCAGCCTAAATGGGACTGGGGCATACAATTGTCTTGGGCACCAATGAAAAAGTGGCCCACCATTGCAAATGGCAATTCATTCCTTGTGTGACGGACTGTTTGACGTTGGGTAGGGGCAGGGCTTTAAGTGAGCTGGGGCCTGCCTGGGCTTTCCTGAAAAAGCTCCTGAGCCAGGGCCTTGCCGGGGCCCTCCCCCGACTAGCCCCAGCCAGCTGACACCTCAGGCAGCCCGTGTAGAGGCTGCACAGTTACACTAACTGCCTGCAGGTGTCAGCACTTCGGTTTAGAAAAAAAAGACACACCCAATTCCTCCTTCCCTGCAGCTCTCTGGTCTGCCTCTCTTGGCCCTCTTCCTGCTCCCACCTGAAAGGCAAAAAACCTCAGGGTCATATTCGACTCCATACTCTCCTTCTCTCCTCACATCTCTGACGTCTCTAAGTCTCACTACCATCTGCACCTCCTCAGAGGTAGTCTTCTTTTCCTCTCCTTCCCCCAGAAGCTCACTGTCTCCAGAGGCTTGGTTCTCTCTAGGCTGGACTATTGTAACAGCCTCTATCTAAATCTGCCTGTCTCTATTCTCCGCCCTCTGCAATTTATCCAGAACAGGACTGCAAGACTTGTGCTTGGCCTCAAGCCCAGGGATCGTATCTCTCCAGGACTGGAATCTTTGCACTGGCTCCCAGTGGCTGCGAGGATTAAGTTCAAAACCCTCTGCATTGTCCACAAGGCCTTCTGGGGGCTGGGGCCGCAGTACCTTCAACTCGCTCTTCCTAAATATCTTCCTTCCCGAGCTCTTCGCTCATCTGCCTCCAACTCCCTCAGGATCAGTCGCTTCCCCAAGCAACGAGTTGGTGGTAGATCTCTCTCTTCAGCAGGGGCCTCCCTCTGGAACAGCCTTCCTGCCTCCCTGACATTTGAGGAGAACCATCTCCGGTTTCGGAAGCACCTCAAAACCTTCCTCTTTGCTTCTGCTTTCTCTCCTCCTCTCCCCTGCTGATTTCCTGGCTGAAACTGCACTGGTTACATGCCCACCCTTTCTGCTCTCGGGCCGAGGCCCCGCCAGTTGCTCACCTGCACTGCCTCCCTGGCAACCCTTGCACCTGGAGACTGTATCTGTATCCCTACAGTCCCACTACCTGCACTTATGCCTGCATTTACCTTGCACTTGCCACCAGCTGGCTGGTTTATTTATTCTTATTTATCCTACTATCCCATGTACTGCACTTTCCCCTCTCCCTTCCCCCTCGCACTTTTCCCTTTCCCCCTTCCCCTGCACTTGCGCAATCTGAATGACACCTGGCCTAGTAGGATCGTTATCTGTCTTCCCCTGTTCCCCCCCTCCCTTGCCTCGTCGCGCCTTGAAACACTTGTGTATAGGCGCGTTATAAATGCTATATCATATCACTGCCTTTTCTTTTTTCTAAACCGAAGTACTGACAGCTGTAAGTAGCAAGCGTAACCGTGCAGTGCGGGCTTCCTGATGTATGTACTCGAAACAGGGGGAGGGCAGGACTGCCCAACTCTCCTTTTGTTTCGACTAACTAGTCATCACGGACTAGTTATTCGAAAACAAAAGGAGAGACTGGACCCGCCAGCCCTCTTCCTGTTTCAAGTACAGACCTTTCAGTCAAGGAGCTTGTGGTAAAGCAGGCTCCTTGAAGGGAAGGACTGCCTACCAGCCCCTTCTTTTGATTAAAAGGAGGGGATGAGCGCATCAAAGGTAATAATGGCAGTGTGCCCCATCTCCAACTTTTAACAGCTGCCCCCCTCCCTTAATAAAGGGGGGGCTCTCGTTAGGGGCTGTGTCCTTAGGCCACACCCCTAACTAGGGCCCCCCTTCCAATCCCACTTAAAGCACTGGGTAGGAGTCACTTTATTGTGTAGTTTGGGAGTGGCGTGCGGGATGGGGCGTGGGTGGGGGGCGCATTCCTAGTGTTTCGCCCTAGGCACCAAATGGACTAGAAACTGCCCTGGGAAAAAGGTTGCGCCTTAATTTAAAAAAAATACTCTATTCTGCGTTTGATGCTAAAAATAGACAGGGAGGCCACTGATTTAGCTTTCTCTCATCAGAGCTTAACTGGTAAAATAATTTATATGTATTTCTCTTATCTATGGTTGAGGACCAATCCTCCTGAATACGTTTTGTCAAATGAGCTGTAGCATTCACATTAGATCCTCTTTGGTCACTTTAATCCTATCCAGTATATCCAGACAGTTTCTAGTACAGAGGTTGAGAATCGAGCTTAAACAATTGCCATCCTATCTAAATCCTGATATAGAGAATTAGGCACAGGAGAAAGAATCTTGGCGTAAATGGAGAGTGCTTTCCACTCTACAATAACCCTAATGAAGGAAAGTGCGAGCTCTTCCCTAATTACAGAAACAGGAACACCTTGGGGTAAGGTCACACCGGTTGCCAGATTTTGCCCTCCACTCTATCCCAGGGAAATGTAGTATCCTTGAATTCAGCTTCATATGTTAGGGCTGGAATAACTTTGCCCCTTTATAGAAATGAATGACCGGCCTAAGTGAACATTTCCCATATTTCCACATCACTCTCCCCATCCGTGCTGCAGGAGCGCCACTTCTTACTGTATAAGCGCCTAACAAATGCACACTTAATACAAAATAAATAGCCTTAAGTCAATTCTGTTTCAAAGCAACCACAGGGGAACATGGGATTGAAACAATAAATACAGTAGAGGATGAGGACAAACCTACTATGCCTTGTGAGTGTTCAGAACGGGCAAGTGCAGCGAGAAGGGGGGAAGTGGGAGTGGGGGTAGGTGATATGATATGATATGATGTGGCATTTGTAATGCGCCTATACACAAGTGTTTCAAGGCGCGACGAGGCAGGGAGGGGGGAACAAGGGGAAGACGGACAACAATCCTACTAGGCCAGGTATCATTTAGATCGAGCAAGTGCAGGGGTAGGGGAAAGGGAAAAAGTGCAAGGGGAAGGGAAGGCGGGAAGTGCAGTACAGGGTAAGTAGAATAAAAATAAATAAATAAATAGGGCCAGCTGGTGGCAAGTGCAAGGTAAGTGCCGACAAGTGCTGGGAAGGGGGGGGCTGTAGGGATACAGAGACAGTCCCGCAGTGCAGGGGTTGCCAGGGAGGCAGTGCAAGTGGAGAGTGGCTGGGCCAAGGACCGAGGTCGGTGAGAGTGGCCCAGTTGCAGATTCAGTGCAGTTTCAAGGAGAAATTTAGCAGGGGAGAGGGAGGGAGAAAGCAGAAGCAAAGAGGAAGGTTTTGAGGTGCTTCCGGAACCGGAGATGGTTCTCCTCAAGTTTCAGGGAGGCAGGAAGGCTGTTCCAGAGGGAGGCCCCTGCCGCGGAGAGAGGTCTACCCCCAGCTCGTTGCTTCGAGAAGCGGCTGACCCTGAGGGAGTTGGAGACGGATGAGCGAAGGGCTCGGGAAGGAAGATATTTAGGAAGAGAGAGTTGAAGGTATTTACGCCCCAGGTCCCAGAAGGCCTTGTGGACAATGCAGAGGGTTTTGAACTTAATCCTCGCAGCCACTGGGAGTCAGTGTAGAGATTTCAGTCCTGGAGAGATACGGTCCCTGGGCTTGAGGCCAAGGACAAGTCTCGCAGTCCTGTTCTAGGTGCTGGAATGTCCATGCTTGTGGGTGAGTAGCAGATGAAGTGCATAGTATGGTAAGTGCTATGCAACCACAGGCTCCATTGGATAGATAGTGCAAACCTACATGAAGTAGGCTGGTGGGTGCCGAGGCAAATGAAGCGAGGTAGGCCGAGGCTGGGGTGATTGGGTGTGGGGAGCCAGGACTCTGAAGGATACGTAAGTGCCGTGGTCACCAATCACAGCAACTGTGAGATTAGCAGAGAAAAGAAGAAGGGAAGGAGGCGGTGAAGCGGAAACTCTTGAGGAGCTTCCGGAATTTGAGGAAGTCCTTCTCAAGAGGAAGGGAGAGGCTGTTGCATAAGAGGGATTCAGCTGAAGAAAGTGATCAGCCTCCGTTCCTCTGTTTAACTAAAGGAGTTACACACAGATAGTTGATGCCAGAGGACCTTAGTGTTCTAGAGGAAGAGTATTTAGTAAGACAAAGTTAAATATAGCGGGGTCCCAGGCCCTAGACAGCCTTGTGGATGATGCAGAGGGATTTGAATTTAATCTGTGCAGCAACGGGGAGCCAGTGGATAGTTTTTAGCATAGGAGAAATGCGGCCCCTGGGCTAAGGCTAAGTCTTGCTGCCCTATTCTGGATTAGCTGGAAGGGTCATAGTGTTAAAGAAGGTAGATTCAGGAGAAGGCTATTGCAGTAGTCAAGCCTAGAGAGAACCAGGGCTCGGTTAACATTGAGCTTCTGGACGAAAGTGAGAAAAGGGAGAATTCCTTTGAGAAGGAACATTTGAAAGTGGGACTACCTCGGAATGTCCTGAGTGTGAGGCAGGAATGAGAGAGAGGAGTAGAAGATGACTCCAGGGTTTCTGGCCTCAGATTAAGGAGCAGGAGAGAGCCCATAGAGGATGGCCAGAGTGAGGGGATAAAAGAGGGAGCAGGGGTCCCAATGGGAATGATCATGGTCTTGCTGGCATTGAGGCAGAGATTGTTGGAAGTGCACCAGGACTGGATGGCAGATAGGCAGATGGAATGATGTAAGATGCAAGAGGGTCGGCAGGAAGTTTGAGTTGTGTGTCTTCTGCGTAGCACTGCAAGTTGGTGGCGAAGGAGGAAATGAGTGCCAGTTGAGCAAGGTAGGTATTGAAGAGGCAGGTGGAGAGGGTTGAGCCCTAGGGGACACCACAGGTGGAGAAGGAGGTAGGTGAGGAGAAGGTGCCAAAAATGACTTGAGATGATCAATCAGTTAGGAAGGAGGTCAGCCAGTCCAGAGCCCGCTCTGAGATGCCAAGGGTATCATAGTTCCTTATAATCATTTAACTTTGCATACTTTTGCTTTAATTGCTAACCAAGTTACTTCCACAAATCCACCTTCTCTAATTCAGTCTCGTTTGGATACCATTTTAATTTACCATGGTTGCCTCCCTTACTGGAAGTAAGTAAGATTTTAGTTTTTTCAGGTTTGTAATGCTTTATTGAGAGATCACCCTCAACACTGGGAGTTCCTTCCCTCCCCAATCAAGGTGCCACACAA
This sequence comes from Ambystoma mexicanum, assembly GCF_040938575.1. Classification (NCBI taxonomy): domain Eukaryota; kingdom Metazoa; phylum Chordata; class Amphibia; order Caudata; family Ambystomatidae; genus Ambystoma; species Ambystoma mexicanum. Next base: position 1,273,674,977 of record NC_090924.1, read on the forward strand.
CAAACTATTTAATGTCAGTTCTTTGTTCAGCCCTATTTCAGACGCATATCATACCCCTTGGATCCCTCCCCCTGTGCCACCAATGAGCCAACACCCAGGCCAGTGGACAGAAAATGAATGTATATTTATTTGAATTTGATGTTAAGAAAATCACACTTAAAAGTCAAACACCATTGTATCCGTGGCACAACACAATAAACCTCTCTCAACATAAATAAATCATACTTATGGTTGGGAAGAACAAAAATAAGAATTCTTTACTTTATACACATTTCACTTCAAGAAATAATCAAACTGGTCAATAAACAAAATCAATTACGCATGCAATGCTGTGCAATGTCGATCTTCCTGGGTGTTTTAAAGGCTAGCGGTTTGGTGTACAGATTGGTACAAATGCAGATGGCAATTATGATTTCACCCAAACCTTTTTCTTTAAAATAAAATAAACAGTGTGATTTAGCAGTTGGTTTTCCATGGCCTGTTGTGGGATGTTTTTACCCATGCATCCAAGCCCTACCATAAAACTGTGCATTACTGGCATTGTGTCAGATTGCACCAAAGTATCAACTGAAAAGGATACGATATTCAAAAGGATACAGGAGGTAGGGTCTTCCGGATCCCTGTTCACCCGACTTGATAGTCGTGAAGTCAACAAAGACCTTCCAAATGATACAACCCTCTGGCTGATAAAACAGGCAGAGCGATGGATCACTGGAAAGGGCGTGGGTAAGGTATAGTAATCCAGCCTAGGACAAATTAAAGTATCATGAATAACTGCTCCAACCTGAGTATGATGAGTTAGATAATGACAGGAATGATCACACTGACCTGTATCTCTGGGTAGAACAATCCAGAAGCCTCTTGATGGATTTGAATTGAAGAACAAAACGACAGGGAAGGGAAAATTAGTAAGGGAGACTTATCCCGGACGGAACGAGGCTCACGCTAGATACGGGTTGAATTCACCACAGGATAGCGTCCAAAGTTCAGTTCAAAGTCACTTCCAATAATCCTTGAAAGGCTTCCTTCCCACTTAGGGATCAATCCTTCTGTTAATTCCACAGATGCAGGAGTTAGAAGAAAATAGCGTTTGAAGACAACGTGAGCGTGTGGATTTACACGCGGGCAGGAATCGCGCAGCCTGGGCCAGCCGCGTGTGAAGACAGCGTGCGCGTGTGGATTTACACGCGGGCAGGGTTCGCGCAGCCTTGGCCAGCCGCACTTGAAGACGAAGAGCGCGTGTGGATTTTACACGCGGGCAGGATTCACGCAGCCTGGGCCGGCCGCACTTGAAGACGAAGAGCGCGTGTGGATGTTACACGCGGGCAGGATTCACGCAGCCTTGGCCAGCTGCGTATGAAGACAAAGAGCGCGTGTGGATTTTACACGCGGGCAGGATTCACGCAGCCTGGGCCGGCCGCACTTGAAGACGAAGAGCGCGTGTGGATTTTACACGCGGGCAGGATTCACGCAGCCTTGGCCAGCCGCGTATGAAGACAAAGAGCGCGTGTGGATTTTACACGCGGGCAGGATTCACGCAGCCTTGGCCAGCCGCGTATGAAGACAAAGAGCGCGTGTGGATTTTACACGCGGGCAGGATTCACGCAGCCTTGGCCAGCCGCGTATGAAGACAAAGAGCGCGTGTGGAATTTTACACGCGGGCAGGATTCACGCAGCCTTGGCCAGCCGCGTATGAAGACAAAGAGCGCGTGTGGATTTTACACGCGGGCAGGATTCACGCAGCCTTGGCCAGCCGCGTGTGAAGACAAGGAGCGCGTGTGGATTATCACGCGAAGGGATAGCTCCAGGAATCAGCGTGTGGCGGAACACACGCTATCGAAGGCCCAAAAGTAGCTGTAGGAATATACCAGGATGTAGATCAGAGGTTCAGCTACACGACGCCAATAGAGACGATCAGAAGCAGCGAGTGAAGTTTCTACGCTGCTTAAATACGTGATACCGTATTTCACGTGACGAAGCAAAAGTCACGTGAAGTTAGCGACGTGAAAAGTGTAAACGTCGTTTTCCCGGTAAAGTATCGAATAGCCTCCATTTGGAGTAGAACAGTCTAGCTGTTCTACGAGCGTAGCGTCCAGCATGCATGACACATTGAAAATATCATGATGGCCAGAACTCCCCAGAGAGTGCACAGGGAAAACATGAAGAATAGGCTGCACCCATTTTTGCCTATGTTGTGAGCACAGGAGGGCACTGCCTAAAACCACCATTGGGCTACACACACAGTAGCCCGAAACCATTGGGAATGGCAATGCTGATTGCCAAAAGCAACCCAGAACTGTGGGGAATTAATTTTCTTAATGTCAAAAATGGATGCAATACTGGTGCTCACCACTATCAGAAAGCCGGTGTTTTAAAACCACCAGACTTTTGTGTAAAACTGAACAAATGAACCCAAACCAGGCCAAGGAAAGACTTGCTAAGAGGTGGATACAATGTAAAACTATATTCTGAAATGACTTGAAGGAAGTAATTATTTAATGTATACATAGAAAATAGCTGGGGATGTCAGCAGCTTAAGTGAATTTGGGTTTAAAGCCACTAAAATCGAAATGTTTAGAATAAATGAGTGACCTAATTTTGAGTGTAACATAGGTTGCAACTGTTAAATGTCATAGTTTTGAACTTAGAATCAGCATTCTAGCTGCATGTGTAAAAATTGTAAGTTGGATTTGAATGTAGAAAACTGGGAACAAACATGACATTTAGCTGAAGCTGGGCTTAAAGAAGATCGAATTCTGCCTGACAACTACCCCCGACAGGAGTTGAACTGGCTCAACAACTCTTCCCAGGCCTGGCTGCATCCTGCTGCCCCCACCAAAAGGAGGTGACACCTCTCTGATTGAATTAGGGGAGTGGTATCTGCAGACTGCAGGAAGTTGAACAAAGCCCTGTCCTGGACTCGGGCAAATGTTATATTGGGGGGGTCATAAAATGGCTTCCTCTTGGGAGAAACTGGGAGGGGCAGTGCCTGTGAGAGCAAGCTGAGCTTGGGGGAAGTGGATAAACCAGAAATTCCACCATGTGCTTTGGAAAACCACACCCCTTTGGGGCCAGAGCATGATTTTAAAAAGATGGATAATTCATAGTGCGGACTTGTAAAAATTATATAAATAACATCATCATGCTTGTGATTTTTCTGTGCACATTTTAAGAGGTGTTAGGACCCTGTGGTATGTTCTTGGGGATAGTAGCGGAATAAAGGTTGTTACTCCAAATGTATGCATGTTAAAAATCTGACACTTTATCATCTGAAACCCATATCCCTGGTGCACATTTGTGTAAAATCTGGAAAGGTTTAGAGGTCGTTATCTGGATGAAAAGGGGAGAATTCTATCATAAGTGGACACAACATCGTACAAAGACAGGGATCGGATGGTTTGGTGCTACAGAAAATATGTTAAATGGACCTATAATATTAGAAAAATGGTACATAGATAAATATGTATTTGGGTCAGAAATAGATTTGTGTGCAATTTGACAAGGGGAGGTTCCTCTGACCATAAAACCTACAGCATCACTCTGACACTCCATTTCTTTCCCCCAATCAAGGGAGAGCGGAAAGCTTGGCCAATGATAAGTGAGAGGGGCAGGCTTAGCTAGGCCCAGGCACACACCCATTTTCAAAACACATAAAAGGAACATTGAAACCCAGGTAGAGACATTCACTTTCCACTTTCTTGCGGGCCGCTTTGCCGGGAGACTTCAGACTTCACATCCAGAGATCCAGAAATTAACTCCAGAATTTGTAGCAGAGAGGCCTGAATCCACAAGCTGAATCCTCTTCAGCAGGCCCCAAAACCAACCAAACTATTCAACAGCCGGGCGAGCTGTTTGAATTCTTTGCCAAGAACTTTTGCAAGAATCTGTAGCAGTATCCAGAAAGCAGTGCTGTATCCGGAACCAGAGAGAACCAGAGACCAGATCGCTGTGAAGAACTGCTAGCAGAAGTCCAGCCAATCCTGACCCGATCGGTGACGAAGTCGCATTCCTGTCCAAAATCTAGTGTGAGTACCCAGCTAGCACTATGCCAAAACCAATCTCTTAGTTTAAAATAATCTAATCCAAACTATTTTAGCCTATTAGAACTGCCTCCTAGAATCGTGTCATTCTGTCATCTGTAAAACTGAAAACTGTCATTCTGAGCTTTAAAATTTCAAATCCGAAAAACTACTATTTTTAATAAATCGGCCGTACCTCCAGAACCGTTTGTGCTAGGAGCGAGTTTTAGCTTCTAAGCTTTCCAATGAACCTAAAACCGACTTGCTACCCCTTATAGTGCCTCCGTAATTACGCTCGATGCATGCGACTAAATTTGCCGTGATTTGACATTTTGCTTAATTTCAGCCACGTGTAAATAGATTTGTCCTTGCTTTCCATCCCTGAAATCCGTTTTCAACCTAATAACCATCCCTGAATCATTGATAGGGCTGGCCTGAACTAATATAAAGTAGCCATCACCTACCCTGAACCTCCTAGAGGGAATTAAAAGCAATTTTAGCACCTTTTTCAATTCATTGTTATTACATTCTAAGCATTTTGGGCCTGTGTTTAAAACTCCCACCTGTTTCCTCTAAGCTTGCTAGGGGGGAACAGAATTACATTGTTTGCATTCCTGAGAACTGTATGCTCTCCTTTTCATCTCCTTACATTGCATAGGGGGGAGTGAATTGTCAAAGAAAAGTGATTACATTGGGCCTCATTACACGGTAGGCGGTAAAAATCGTCAATTACCGGCATGGCGTAATTAGCGTGCCCGTCCTCGCAAGAGGCCGCAGATTGCATGCCATTACGAGATCGCGGGCATGAGCCTACCGCCATGCCAGTAATGAGCCTACTGCCATGCTGCAAAAGTCCCCAAAAAGTCCCTTAACGGCATCGTCGAAAGCGTTGTTGGCACTTCCGACCTGCCGCCACATGCAAATAGCGGTTTTCGCAAATAGCGGTGACCGCCATTAGCGGTCACCGCTAATAGCGGTTAATGTAATTTTGCGGAACCGGAAATAGCGTCATCGCACCGGAACGGGAAAGAGCACGGCGGCCATCTTTAAAAACACAATCCATTGCCATCCTCCTTATCCAGGACACCTTACCAGGAACCACGTTGGAAAATACACCAAGGACACCGTAAAGATGCCCAAGGCCATTAAAAAATCGTCTGAGCGGCAACGCAAGGAGAAATTTAGCAAGGAGGAGCTCTTTATGCTCACGCAGACACTAGCAGAAAATGCACAGGTGGTCTTCAATAACGACATGCGTCGGGAGACCATTGTGAAGAAGAAGGCCATCTGGGAAGAGGTAGCCCACAAGGTCAGCGCGGTAGGCACCACAACCTGCACAGTTAAAGACTGCCGAAAGAGGTGGGATGACCTCCGGCTCCGTGTGCGGAACATTCTATCCATTAACTGCAACCTGGCTACGGGCACAGGAGGAGGCAGTGAATCACCAATTAAGCTCACTGAGTGGGAGGAGACGTGTGCATCAACTATCGGGGTGGAATCCATCGAGGGAGTTGGACAAATGGAGCATGGCGTGCCCATTTCGTCCGATGGAGGTGAGTGTATGCATCAAACAATGCACAGTGATGTGTGATGTTCCCCCCAATCATGTGTCCATATGAATACCGTGGATCCAGCCACAAACAAACATGCATGCATCACCACATACCCGTACAACACAGAGCCATTCATGCATGACCCACCCAACATCCCCATTACCTGCATCCACACTAAAGAGCCCTAAATGCATAGAACGGCATGACGTATTCATTTAGCTCTAGGCAGGTCGACCCATGACTGATGGTTTTGCACATTTCTCACCCGTATAGGATCACACACTGACACTGAGGAGGCACGCACTTCCACACCTGCTCCCACATCCAGCAAAAAACCCAGGAGGGATGCCACAGGGGACACCGCCACATCCGCAAGGGCAGCCAGGACGAGTGACCATGACCACAGGGACAAAGGCAGCCGGAACACCAGTTGCAACCATCCACAGGCCATGCCTGCTCCCGTCGTGGCACCCATGGAAGTGTGTCTCCAAGCAGGTGAAGGCAGCATTGAGGAATGCACTCTGCTGCCACCAGCTCAACGGGTGAGGCAGCAGCCACTGCCCCACCTTCAGATGAGGAGGAAACGCCTGCCATTGATGATGAAAGCCAGAGCCCCAGACCAACAAGCCCCTTACTGGCAAGCCCGAGATTCTCTTCAGGTCCGGGTAGTCAAGGAGAATCACCCACCCCTGAAGGGCCATGGAGCCCCCAGGTATTCTCTAATGATGCAAGTGCAATGGATCCAGGTGCATCAGCCATCCCACCAGCACCCACCATGCGACATGACCTCTCGTCCATCTTTCAGAGGCAGACCGAGATAACTGGCCTAGTAGGGCAACATGTGGCTGAGACAGCCCGCCTGAGGGAGGACATTGCTACACTTGCACAGCAGACGAGGGAGGGCATGGAGGCATGCACCAACCGAATCTGCAGTGAAATGGCCCAACTGCGGCAGGCCATGAACCGCATAGCAGACGCAATTGAGCATCAGTGCCCACTCACGGGCCAGGAAGAACCGTGCCCCTCCTCGTCTGGGAGTTCACATCATACTAGTCCCCTACGCCAGTCTATGCGGAACCTGCGGCGCACCGCTTCACAACCACCAGATGACAATGCAGGCACTGGCAATTAGGGCCACCAAGATTCAGGTGCCACATGTGGTGATGGACACATTCACGCCATGAGACTCACATGGGAGTGTTGAGGGGGGAGGGGGGTAAGGGTGTATTTGGGTGTGTTGAGGGGGTGGGGGTAAAAGTGTATTTGGGTGTGTTGAGGGGGCAGGGGGGTAAGGGTGTATTTGGGTGTGTTGAGGGGGGATGGGGTAAGGGTGTATTTGTGGAGTTGGGGTAATGCACTTTTTATCACATTATGTTCAATATACACTGTTCTGAGTTTGAAACCCAAGCGTGGTCTCCATTATTGTGTATGTGTCATTCATTGTGGACAGGGTCCTTTGTGGGCCTCAAAACATGCACCAGGGCAACAATACCCGTCAACGTCCATGCTATTTCACCTTGGTGCCTGATGAGATTCCAGAATCAGATGCTGATGCACATCGTGTGCCTCCTTGGCACTGCCTCTTTCATGTCCTGCCGGGGCATTCCACCCATACTCATCCCCAGCCACATCATACTCTTCTGATGGTTGCATGTCAATTTCAGGTGGCATAGGCACATTCCATCATATGCACATTTTGTGATGCTCGACACATGCCATGGTTGTCTTTGCCACTTTGACACGGCCGTACAGGAGTGCCACACCCAGGCCGCTTAGGCAGCGGAGCACTGTCATTGGAAGGATGTGCAATATTGTTGTCCTCTTCCTGATGGTTCTGTGGGTTCCGTACTGGGGTTAGGAGCCACCTCCTCAGTGGATAGCTGGCATCGCCTGTATGGTGTGAGGAATGGGTACCTGTTACGGCTCACCTCTGGTGCTGGCTGTTGTTGTTGGTGCTGCACTGCTATCATGTACTCCAGCCCATCATGTCATGCTGCTGCTATTGGGACCATCTTGGTGTGGGAAGGGGTGTGGTGTGCTCTTTTGTGCTGCCTGTCTCCATTGCATACACCTGTGCTGATTGTGTCCACCTGTGGCAGATGGGTACACTGCTCAGGTCTCTTAACGGGTGCTTTTCGATGCCGTTATTAGCGCCATGCCGGTAAGGGGTTTTTAGGTGTTTTCCATGCCGCTAATGCCATGTCCGCATGGCTTGTGATGCCCTGGTATTAGCGCCATGGCGCTAATTCCGGCATGGGGGTCGCGCGCCTGCGGCCTTGCCGCTATTATTGGCACCGTAATTAACTGGTGTGCTAATAGCGGTGGGTCCAGGTCGCGATTGGCTTGGGAAATTACCGGTACCGGTAATTCATTAGCGGTACCGGTATTCCCTTACCGCACAACGTGTAATGAGGCCCATTGTCTTTTGTTGAAGTCATATCAAGTTTATTTTCTGTACTGCATTTTCATTCATCATTGCATTGTCCTTGAAGCCATAAAAGCATTCTCAACTACTTTATCCTCTCTATATCACTTCTAAGCCATCAAAAAGAGTGTACCATTGTAACATTATCCATTGTTGATCACTATCATCTTCACAAGTGTGCTATCAAACATTAATTTATTATAAAAGTGTGATATATATATATATATATATATTGTTTAATTTTCAAATAAACCTTTTAATTTGCAAAACAAACCTACTTCCTGGCTCAGTGGGGTCAGGGGGATTCTGAGAGAGGGGTGTTATATAAGGGTTGTCACCCAGAGTAAACGAACTGGACATAAAAATCCATCAGCATCCCAGAATTTTGGATCTTAGACCTCCCCTCCACTTAAAGGCCTGTGTTGGGGAATCTGGTCAGAAACAATTGGGATGATTTGAGAATTTTGGATCTCAGACGCAAATCCACTTGAAGGCCTGCGTTGGGGAAGCGGGACAGGACAAATTGGGATGATTGTAGAATTAAGGATTTCAGACCCCCTCCACTTAAAGGCCTGTGTTGGGGAAGCTGGACAGAAAAAAATTGGGATGATTTGAGAATTTTGGATTTCAGACCCCCGTCCACTTAACGGCCTATGTTGGAGAAGCTGGACAGAAAAAAATTGGGATGATTTGAGAATTTCGAATTTCAGATCCCGTCCACTTAACGCCCTTTATTGTTATGTTATTTTATGTTACTTGGCATTTACATAGCGCTTTATATATCATTGGTATGACCTCAAAGTGCTGATAGGTTGAACGCCCTCGGGAACCGTAGTTCAGGTCAGTAGAGAGAGATGGAGTCGTAAGGTGCGTGGGTGCACTCGGTATGTGTGCAGCTGGTGTAATTGTCGGATGCTAGCTGCTTCCTAGCGATAGTTATTTTTGAGAATATCAGTTTGATGTGTGCAGTCTGGTGGGTGGACACCCAGACTGGGTTCTGGCTGCGTTAGGCCTGAGGGACACCTATGTGAGCAGCTAGGCCGGAATATGCTTGGCTAGTTGCGTTTTATCGGGGTGATGAGGTGTTCATGGGGTCGTATTCATATGTGAACAGCTAGGCCGAATGATCAGGGGTATAGCTGTGTTCTAGTTGAATGATTATGTATAGTATAGAGTGAGCACAGTGGTGTGATATGGTGGTTATCTGTAAAGCGCCCGAGACCAGGCATGTGAGACAGGATGGTGGGGACATAGTTACATACAGATGTATAGGGACAGGGGTCGATACAGGTATATATGGGGATACAGGTATATAGCAACAACATTGGGGAAGCTGGACAGAAAAAATTGGAATGATTTTGAGAATTTTGGATTTTGAAGCCCCTCGACTTAAAGGCTTAAGGTGGAGAAGTTGTCAGTTTAGAGATTTTTTTAGTTTAGGGACAAAGACACCCCTCTTCCTAAAGAAGTTGTGGTCAACAGGAGAAATAGGATTATCCAATTAAAATACAGTCTATAGTTTGCAGCGCACACCAGGAAGGAGCTTTGTTAATTTCTAATTTTAACAAAAATCACCCCATGGTGTTCTGCCAACGGGAACTGATTAAATTAATATGTTTAGTTAATTAGGCAAAGGATCTATACAGTCCCCTCCCCCCTCACCCACTATAAAGGGTCGGGATCTAAGGCGAGCAGATTCCCCCACCTTTCGTGCTCACAAAGGCTCAGTTCTAATTACATGGAAAGCCTTGGTTTAGAGTTCTGGAAAGCAAAATGCATTTCAGGACCCTCTTGGAGGATAGGACAGAGAGGTCTGGTCACTCCACTCTCAAGGATGCTCCCCAGTTCTCACCATAGAGTCCAGCTTTTAGGCCTCCCAGCAAAAGAAGGCAGCAATAGACAGCTCCACCCAGATGTAATTTCAGCAAAATCTCCTTTTGGTGTTTCCTGGCAGCTGTCAGGTGGTAATTTTCAGCAGCTCTCTCCCTTTCCTCATAGTGCATCCAATACATATATCAGTGATGACACCATCAACATTTCAATACTGGGCGATGCCTTGCAAGAATTCTCTCAACCATAATTGGACAGTTACCCTTCTCTCTACCCCAAGTTCAGCCTCTCACTAAAGATTGGTTTAGGATTCTAGAGCAGACATATGGTAACTCTCATTTGAAATCCCTTTTTGTTGTCATGTCAAATTTTGTGCAAAAAGTAGTTTTTGTAGCAAAACTTCATAATTTACGAGTAACTGACATAATAGATATATATTCTTCTTCAGCTAATAATGGGAAATATAATAAAATGACAATCGGGTCACTAAGTTGCATGGCCGTTTGTTAGAAAGTTTCTGCCATTTACACAAAAAGCATAATAATTATGAACATGTAATTTACTCTCCAAGTACCTAATTTTACAATCCCCCACCAGTCCACCAACTCTTGAATCCGGGACAGGTTCAGAGCAGCCAGGAACACATTTTAGCTTGCCATTGCAATTCCCTAAGTCACTGGTGAATTAATTTTATTTCAACAATATCACCTGGAAATCATCTAAAACATGACACATAAATCAAGGCAGTATGACTTTTGGTTGCTGGGAAAATGCATACAATTGTGATAGTCTGTTTAAACTTAAGGGGGAATCTTCATGTTGTCAGGTTCACTATCGGAGCAGGGACTTAGATCAAACTCCTCACCTGAACTGACGGGGTAGTCAGGAGGCTGGTGTCTTCTTCCTTTGTCTTTAACCACCTTCTTCTTTTTCAGAATAAATGGCTGTCCACGAAACAACGCCACAGTTATCTGCCTCAGAACCAGATGATCTGTGGCCCCCAAGAGGGGAAAAAAGAGGGGAAAAAAGCCAGAGGCACAAAAGAAAACCATGTGATGAGTTGTTTCTGAGTTGCCGGAAGGTGTCCATGGGGAGGTACTGCACAGAATTTGAGGTACCAGTTCTTGAGTTCCAATTCTGGTAATATTGCGGAAAAGGTGTAATAGCAGGTGATTGATATTCACAGAGTCCGGGAAACGCAAGTGGGTAAGACTGCAGCTTGTGAGAATGAGGTGGCTGGGTCGGAAACGATTGCCTTGGTAAGACCGCAGCTTGTAGGAAGGAAGTGGCTTGGCCAGGAAACGGATTTCCAGGTGCTGTTGGGAAGAAAGATATAGGGACCTCAGAAATAAGGACAGATAAGCCAGGAGAGCCACAGAGTGGCAAAATCAGAGAAATAGAAGTGTATGGAAAGAAGGGCAGTGGAGGGCAGACTGCCGTGGAGGAATCCAGGCAAGCGGGAGAGAGAAGAGCAGTGAGAACATGGAAAAGAACTGACAGAGCGAGGGCCGCCGGAGGGGAGCTGGCAAGAGAAAGGGACAGAGGGAGAAAAGAGGCAAGGCGAGGGCTATGAAGCAGGAGGAAAGGGTGCCAGAAATGGGTATAACAAGCAAAGCAGAAAGACAGGAAAGATGGCAAAAGTGCAGATAAGCGGAAAACGTACCAGCGTATAGCAACAAAAGCGGAAGCCGAGGAGAACAGTTGCAATGCGGCGACCATCGGGAGTGGGAGGTACTTAAGCTCCCGGTGGTCACCATGTGCAAAAAGACTAGATAGCATGAACGTAAGAAGAAAGAAATAGAGAGAGTGTGACAGCACCGTCAATGGCTACAGTGTTTCCCACAAGCGCCACTGATGCGGGCACATGACAGTATGCCCCCTTCGATCCCAGGGGAAGCTAGGCTTGCCTGGGTGAGCTTGGTGAAACTTGCAAACCAGGTCAGGAGCTCGAACATGAAAGCTGGGTTCCCAGGAGTCTTCGGAAGCAGGATAGTCCTTCCAAGACACCAGATATTCCAGTCTGCCCTTTCGATATCGGGATTCTCTTATTGCTGATACCTCATATTCTTCGGGGCTTGTTACCGTCTTGTGCAGGGCCCGTTGGATTGATGTGGTGGTTGCTCTACTCTCTGCAGGATGAAGCATAGATGAATAGAATACATGGTGAATGCGTCCGAGGGCTTTGGATAACTTTAGACAAAAGGCCACCGGGTTAATCTTATCCAGGATCTCGTATGGCCCTATGTAACGAGGAGACAGTTTAGATGGGTGGACCCACCTGGGGAGGTATTGGGTAGAGAGCCAGGCCTTAGTTCCCACCCTTAATGAAGGATCTTCCATCCTTCCTTTGTCTGCATACTTCGTGTAGGTCTTTTGAGCTTCAATAAGACTGACCTTAGCGCTTCTGTGAGCTTCTGCAATTTCCTGGAGTCTATCTTCAATAGAAGGGAAATTGGTGTTAGGAGAGGCCACAGGAAGTATCCCAAGCCATAACTACAGTAAAACGGGCTCATACCTAGAGCGGTATGGATGGCATTATTATACGCGAATTCAGCTGTAGGAAGTAGGGTTACCCAATTGTCTTGTTGTTCTAGAGTGGCGTTGAGTCTTTTCGTCTGGCCATTTGTTTGGGGATGAAAGCCTGATGTTAAAGCTCTTTCGATACTCATTCTTTTTACACAAAGCAGTCCAAGAACAATACGTGAATTGGCTACCTCTGTCAGACACAATCTTAGTGGGTAAGCCATGGAGACGAAAAATATCCCTCATGAATACTGCTGCCATTTCAGAAGCAGACGGAACTCCCTGAAAAGGTGAGAAATGTGCTAGTTTGGAGAAGGAGTCTATTGTGACCATGAGAACCAAATACACCAATGAATAGGCTCAAGGGTACTCGTACACGAAGGGCTCCCACAATTGGTTTGAAAAAACGACTCTTCAAAATTGTTATCATAGAGAAAGATCTCTGTTGTTGGATGGTTTGTTGGACACCATGATGATGTCTATTCTCTCTCTGTAAATTGTGTTGTTGTGTTTTTGACTCATGCAATTACAACATAAAAAGTCCTCTAGAGATCTTTCTCTATGATAACAATTTCGAAGTCATTTTTTCAAACCAATTGTGGGAGCCCTTCGTGTATGAGTACCCTTGAACCTATTCATTGGTTTATTTTGTTTCTGATTTAACCCCCCTGGGTAGAATAGGTTCCATACCAGGAGTCCGAATGTTTTGATTCTATTGTGACCATGATACATGTGTACCCTTTTGACGAAGGAAGATCCACCACGAAATCTGTGGATAAGTGGCTCCAAGGGCACTCTGGTACGGGTGGTTGTTCCAGCAATCCTATGGGCTTTTGTGTACGATGCTTGCAGCTAGCACAAATAAATCACTTAGAGACGTAGTCCTTAATGTCGGCCTTCATACCCGGCCAGAAATAATAATGTTTGACAAGTTCCTCTGTGCCTTTCAAACCTCGATGTCCGGCAGTATTATGGTTATGACACCAAGTCAAAATTTGATGCCGGAGATCCTTCTGGGGTACGTACAGTCTCCTATTGATAAATAGAAGACCCTCCTTCTTTTCAATATCTGCTGTGGTTGTGAGATGTTCTAACGGTTGTTCCGCTGCTGTGGCGTCTTTTACTTGTTGTCTTTACGCTGAGGAATCCGGGCAAGCGGGAGAGAGAAGAGCAGTGAGAACACGGAAAAGAACCGACAAAGCAAGAGCCGCCGGAGGGCAGCAGGCAAGAGAAAGGGAGAGAGGGAGAAAAGGGGCAAGACGAGGGCTACGAAGCAGGAGGAAAGGGTGCCAGAAATGGATATAATGAGCAAAGCAGAAAGACAGGAAAGATGGCAAAAGTGCTGATAAGCGGAAAACATACCAGCGTATAGCAACAAAAGTGGAAGCCGAGGAGAACAGTTACAACGCGGCGACCGTCAGGAGTGGGAGGTACTTAAGCTCCCGGCAGTCGCCATGTGCAAAAAGACTAGACAGTGTGAACATAGGAACAAAGAAAGAGAGAGAGCGTGACGGCACCGTCAATGGCTACAGTGTTTCCAATGATCCCACAAGCGCCACTGATGCGGGCGTATGACATGTGTGCAAATATGAGCTCCCCTTCCTCTAGGCCATTTGTCCCTCTTGGCCAGTGTTTTTATTAGTTTCTTTGTTGTTTGAGGTTTGTTGTTTGAAGTTGGTGGCTGCTAATCGTAAATGGGGGATGCTACCAGAGATCTCCCGCTACATATAATCAGCTAAGCCGGCCCTGTGATCTCATGAGGCCCTACTGCCATATGTCCTCGTATCTGAAGGAGACCACCAATCTGATATGAAAATCCTTCTATTTCTGGTCTTTGTTTCAGAGTTCCATCTTTGATTGCAGTCCCTCTTTTCACAACTTCTTCCTACATTCCTGCGATGTACTGGCTAGGGCCATTTGTCCTGCAAAGAGCTGGGCTTTCAGAGACAGCAAGTCTGGGGGACACTCACTTTTCAACACTCTTAGCAGCCACACTTTACTGCAGTTGTAAACAACTGGAATGCAAGCCAGTCTTTCAGTGGCTACCTGATTTGACTACAGCAGCCAGAATACCCAGAGGCCACCTTTGGTAGTAACAAGTAACACCTGCACAGACTGCCTCCCTCATGATTGCATAAGGCAGGAAAGAGCTTGGAGGAGAAGGTCACCTGACCTGTGGAAGGTATGCTGAGCTGGGAACCAGAGTGTGCCACTCACACAACCTAGTTTGATAAAAAAAACAAATAATATATACTCTTGAGTGACATAATGAAGATAACTCTGCCCCTCGTCTCCACTGAGAACTGATATTGAAAATTGGGAGAGAGTTGGATACTGGCTGGCTCTACACTACAGTTACCAGAATTCCCTGCTGTCACATCGTGGTACTTCCCAGAGGGAGTCAACTCTTAACACCTGAATCCAAGCAGCCTCCCTGAAGATTGCTGAGGCATGAACGCGCTAGGAGGAGATCGTCTTAGGACTGTTGAGCTTACTGCAACTGGGACCCAGAGTAGCACCATTGCCACCCTTCCTTTATGTTTGCATATCTAACTGGAGATTGGGGCTGTAGATGGCCTGCACCGGGGTTACACATACCTGACTTTGGAGTGCCATACGGATTGTAAATCTCCCCACCGGTCCACACGGAGGTCTAATATTGAAAAATGGGGTAGAGTTGGATCCTGGCCGGCTGTACACGACAGTTACCAGAATTCCCTGCTGCCACATCCTGGTCCTTACCAGAGGGAGTCAACCCTGAACACCTTAATCCAAACAGCCTCCCTGAAGATTGGTGAGGCATGAAAGCGTGCTAGGAGGAGAACATATTTGGACTGTTTGAGCTTACTGCAGCTGGGACCGAGAGTAGCACCCCTGCCACCCTTCCTTTTTGTTTACATATATCTTAGTTTCCATTTGATTTTTCATTCCTCAGATGGTTCCCCTGCTCGACTTTCATTTGGCTCCTCAATCAGTCATAAAGCTTGACTGGGATGACCGTTTTTTAACTGGTTGATGCAGACCCATGTTTTCTGTCTGTTCTGCTTTTGAGATGAGCATCTTGTAGGCAACAGGTGATATTTTATCTACAATTTTGAAAGGCACCATGCCAAGAAAGGAGAAACATCCGCTCCTTGGTCTGATTCCTTTGAAAATTGTACGGGTAAACCTTGTCCCTACTTCATACTCTGTCTTGGTGGTATTTAGATCATAATAGGTCTTCATTCCTTTAGCTGACTTTTCTAAATTGTGCTGAGCATAAACAAAAAGGGGGCTGGAGTTGCTGCCTTACATTTTTAATGTACTCATGAGTAGTGGATGCATTTATTAGTGTCTGCTCCTGAGTTCTGTAAAGCAGATGCTGAGGTAACCCACATTTCCGTCCGGTCATGAGCTCAAATGTAGACACCCTTGTTGCAGAAGATGGTGTAGACCTAATAGCCATCAAGACAAGCAGTAATCAGATGTCTGCCACAAACTTCTTTAAGAAACTCACAATTGTCTTGTTGTATCTCCCCGCTACCCCCCGCCTGTGGCCAGACGGTAGGCAATCTGGAGTTTACTTCTTACCCCTAGAATCTCACACATCTTTGCCATCACCTCACTAGTAAAATTACTTCCTCAGTCTGACTCAATCCTTTGAGGGAGGCCAAAACAAGAAAAGATGTGGTTGATCATTAGTGCAGCAGCTGTTTACGCCTTACAATTCAGGGCTGGAAGACATTCTACCCACTTTGTGAACAAGCATGTCACAGTCAACATGTACTTGTTTCCTCTAGAGGAGTGAATCACTAACCGGATGAAATCCACTTGTAAATCTAACCAAGGCAGCGTCATGTTTGAGTGAACTGGGTTGAAATTGAGCACACACAAGACACTCCTTTACGTAAGCATAGAGGTTGTGGCCTATGTGTGGCCACTAGGCAACTTCACGCAAGATTTCTAATGTCGTGTGAAACCCCCTATGACCGGCTGTGGCCGCGTCATAGGCATGGTTCAACATCAGGCTTCGGAATGTTGTAGGTACTACCCACTGGTCACAACCAGATAGGGCTCTCCTTACCAACAAACTGTCTTGGATCCGGAACATCCTGGAAAATCAACACCCAGAGATCCTCTTTACTAGTATTATCTGACTCTGTTATAGAAAAACTCACATCATCCTCAATGTTTTTATATACTTTTCCAATGATCTGGTCCTCTTTCTGTGCAGTGATCAAATCTGCATGCTGGGTATCCTTTCTCCACTGGGCAGTCAAGAGTTCACTAGTCACACAAGTTTGTAACCTGGTGACAGCAGCAACTTGAATTATCCCCAGTGGGGTTTCCATTTCTATGATATCCCACTGCAGGGCTCCGGTTTTAGACCAGTTTGCCAGCCAGGTCATTCCCAGTCTTATCTGGCCCCTCTATATTGGAATGACCTCTTATCTTCTTTCGAATAGATAGACACCAGATTGTCAATTGACTGGATACGTTTGGCATGCTTTAAGGGTTTATTGTTGGCATTCCTCGATTCTTCCAGTTAATCATGTGCTCCACAAACTCATTCCTGACATAATCAGAGTCAGTGATTATGACCAGTTCTTTGAATTGGTGATGCAGTGAGTTGCAGTGCTGTCATTAATGAACAGCCATCAACTCTGCAACCTGACTACTCCGGGGTTCAATTTTGTAACCAGCTGTGTATTCCTGGGAATCATTGACCCAGGCATTCCTAATGCCAGCCACTATTCTTTTTCCTTTTGTTATCAACATGGTAGGAGCATCCATCCACATAAACTGTGGGTATCCCCTGAAACGTGGCTTCTTCATAGACCTTGTGTGGGGAAGTTATGTACGCCCTCATGTTGTTGTTGGTCATTACATTTTCGTGCTCTAGACAGTTTTCTTGAGCACAATCATGCAAGTCCACCAACCCTCGTGCTAGGGGACTCTTCTTGTTTTGCTCATATCTGATCGCTTAATTGAGGGGAATAGTAAACTGTTGCACCTGTCCTGGGATGGTAGCCTCTTCTTGCACTTGAACTTCATCCGCATAAGCCAGCAATTGAGCTGACCGGAGATGCTTTTTGGGTCTTGCCAATGTCCATAGGCTTACCCCCTAGTCGGGACCATGCTTTATTATTAATTAGGTCCAAATTGATTGCAAATCAGTTGGTAATGTCACTTTCCACATAAAAGGTGGAAGGTACATCTCTCACGGCCCAACAATTATGTTCTATGCTTTTGTTTCCAAAGGAAATGTTTAGTATACACCTGCTAGGCAGGAGAGGTTTGGAGTTTCCAGACCTACTTCTCAATTGTCAATCACTTTAAATGTGGGAATGGTCTGATCTTTTGGATATTTCCTGAAGAATTCTTCGCTAATGAAGCTCCTTCAATTATTCAGGCATACTCTGACTAGCACCGGCTCCTCCCCCCTCATTTAACTGAATGGGGAAACACAACTGTTCACCCTTTTTCTGAACGTCCACCAAAGTTTGAGCGGGTTCTTCCTTGTCTGGTTTCACGGGACTGAAGGTTTCTTCCAATTTGGGACTGTTGTAAAATCTTAGGGTGTTCCCTTCCAATGTGGCTTGCCACTTAAAACAGGGAGGAAGATCGATTTTCAAGAATGGAGAAGATCTGGTTATGCTTGAAATGGAATTCTAGTTTCTCAGAAAGTCGATCAATTAAATGACAGGTATCATTCATGCTTAAATAATTGGTACTCATTTTTAATTTTATAGTTCGGTTAGTTTGGGTCCAGAGGCCCTTGTTTACACAGTCGATCAGAGGTGATAACCTCCTCAGGAGAACGTTCCCCAGTAAAGAAGGTGTGCCTTCTGGAGTCATGACTATCAATGGATGTTTTAATCGGTGATGCACAATTTTTATTTCCAGATCTGAGGTCCCTTTAACGGAACTGTCATTCCTGTCGAAATTTTGGAGTTGGCTGGGAAATTGTGTTAGGGGAATTTGGTGGCCCTCCCTGTCTTGAGTTTAGTTGGTCAAAGTCCTTTTTGGACAGGGGGGTGGCTTGGGATTCAGTATCCCCCAGAGCCGATAATTCACACTGTCCCTGCACCCTTACCGGTCTGTAAAATCTGACTTCTTTGTCATCTAGTGTACAGAGAATGTGTGAGTTATTTGCCAGCCCGGTGGTCATTTTCTTAATATTGAACTCTGACACCGTGTGATCTTGGTCAATTTTCTCTGTCAGAGATCAGGCAGCTCTAAAGAAAATTTTACAACTAACAATGGGCGGATTTGGGGAATCCTCTTTGGACCCCGATTCTTTGCTCTCCTTCTTGTCATGGAGGCAGTTCTCAGAACCTGTTTGGGGAAAGGACCCCTTCATTTCTACCTTCACTGGTTCACATTTTGGGAGTTGAATAGTTTCTTGATTTGGGTATGTCTCCATATTTACCCTGTCCAAATCAGGGTCTTTTGGGACCCATTTTTCTTTGGGAGGGATCTCCCCATTTCTGAAAGAGAAGATCTTTTTACCTGAGTCCTCCAGGGACTCTACTCCTTGAAAGGGGGTGATCTTAAACTGTTCCACTTTGGCCTCTCCTACCTACCCTTTGCTCTTTGGGTTCTAACCTTTCAGGGGTAGAAGAGTCCCTTTCAGGCTGAGAGGCTTTTAGGGGTTCTGTCTGGGTGAGAAAGGAAGCTTCCTCTAGGCCTTGGCATCTCCATTCCACCTGGGGCCCCCTCCTCAGGAGCCTGTGGTTTGTCAGACATTTCCTCCCGTCATTCCTCCCCCTCCTGCCCCTGGGGCATCAGCCCTGGGTGTCGGGGTATTCTTGGAAGCAGGGTTTGGTTGAGGGTTGAACTGAGCCTTCAACATGCACCCCAGGTCGTCAGTCCGTTGGTGGACCTGTCGCTCTAGCTGCAAGACCTTTTCTGTGTTGTAGGCAGGTCTCGAGTCATACCTCTGCTGCTCCCAAAAAAGGGGTAACTGTCCCTTCTCCCAGAGTAGCTTGGGTGCCGGGAATTTCCCCTATAAAATTCCATCCTGAATATGCCCTCTCCTGTGTTCATGTATATATTGTCCTGGAACTGGGGAGAGAGAGGAGAATTATTTTGGAAGCTCTGGTTTTGGGAATATCTGGGGAAAAGGTCAGACTGGGAGGTGGACTGATACTTCTCTCCTGAGGGAAGTTTTGGAGGGAAGTTTCCTGGGGAAGTACTTACCTGATTGGCCTCCCCCCCCTGCTCCAGGCAGAGTGTATACATATCTCAGGATTGTTTTGGTACCCCTAGTACTTGGGGCTTATATAGGTGGCAGGGTCAGAGGGGTCATTGATCTGAAATCCTGCCTTACTACCCTTCGATTGGACTGGGTTCGAGGGTCTCCTCTGCCTTTCATTCTGCTTGTTGGCAGAAGGAGTATTTTAGGCCCCCTGTCTCCGGATCCAATGGAGAGGTAGGTTTTACCTCCACCACCTTCGCAGCAGCAGGGGTGTTGGATGGCTTGGGGTTTTTGGGGCTGTTTTTAATCTCAGTGGGCTTCTGGACCTCACAGATCCTGGTGGCCTGTTCAATCACCCAATCCAGGGCCCTGTGCTCATGAAAATCATGCACCAACTGAGTCATTATGTACTTGGGGAGCACATGGAAATATGTAGTTATGAACTCCCTACTATTTGTGTACACCCGCCAGGAAGTCTGAGCAAATGCCCACTTTAACTCCTGCACAAACTCTCTAGGCGCCTGATCCTCCCCACATTGCAAATTATATGCAGCTTCACAGGCCTCTTGTGGGCTCCTGTGTGTGGAAAAATGTTGGACCATTTATAATGATTCTGATCCTCCAGTCCTGAAAAGAAACTGGAGTACTCAGGAGAGAACGTCCATTTCACAAATTCCATACAATTTCTGTAATTTTTAATTCCAAATGTGGATATCATTTGTTCATACAATTCTAGATGTTCCCACACCGAATACTTAGCTTTTTAATGGTATGAGGTAATGAAGCTCTTGATGACCTTGATCTGTCTAATTGGGTCTTTGACGAAACCCTTTGTTTCCTGTCTACCTTTTTCTCTGCACCGGAGTCCATTCACCTTCTGACTCAGAGCTGCTATTGGTACTCTATGTCCCTATCTTATAGGTGCTTCCTATCTATATGAGACTGGGAATACTTCCCCGAACTACAGGGTCTGGACTCCTCTTGCCTGTACTGCCCTGAATTCCCAGAGTAATTTCCCCTGCAGTCACCTTTTGGCACAGGATAATGCTCAGTCTTTCCTCAGACTGACTCAGCTTTGCAGTCTCCCCCCTTCCAGACAGTCTGGGGAAATTCACTGCTTCCCCTGAAAGTAAGGAGGTCTTTAATATGCCCCTCCTGGGCTGAAGCTTTGAATGTTCTTCTTCAGTGAAGCAAGCAAGGTGGTCTCTCTGCAATCTCATTTTCTTTATGTCCAACTCTCTCATTTTCTCATCAAGGGAGTTTTCATGGTCTGAAGTACTCACTGGATTATTCTTAACTTCCTAGGAAAAACTGGTCCGGCCATCTTCGCTTCTATGTGATAGAAATGAGTATTCCCCAATATCAGGTAAGGGCTGTCCTTCAGGATCAGTTTGGCTAGGCCTGGGTAAGACTAGATGCCTCATGTTTCCTTGGGCTTTGTAGGTGGAAAGCATGATGTCAGTCGCAGTCGACCCATAGGAGGTTTTGGTTAACTGGCATGAGCTTCCCGATGGATAGGGCATCACCCCTGCATCAGAGAGCCCTTTACCATACCCTGATTGGTCAGGGTGCATCAATGCCTATTTGTAATTTTCAATTTCATTTGTCAAACTCTCACACCTGCTTCCCTCTGTCCTTATTTCCTGATGACGTTCAGAGAGCTGGCTTTTTAACTCTGAGACCAGGGCATGAATGGCCTCGAGCACTTTACTCTGGGCCATTAATCGATCTTTCCCTGATTTCATTCTGACTTGGCTCATTTTTGTTTTATGCAGCCTGCATTGTGCGCACTTATTCAAAGTGGTTTGCTTTCAAAAGACTAATCTCTTTCTCTTGCACGTTTCTACACTGTGCTGCCTGTAACAGGCAGCTTCCACTTTCCTCATATGCTCCATCAGTTCTACATTATCTTGTCTATTTGCAGTCATTTCCTGAGAACCTGATTGACTCTTTTCTGCATCCATTTTCAAATGATGCACCTTGTAGTTCAAGAGGTCATTTTCCTTCACCAGTTGCATTTTCTGTTGTTTTAAATGATGTACCTGCTGATATATCTGATCGAAGTCATTTAAGGAATCAACACCTTTTATAATTAACTAACTGTTTTCATTTTTCAACTCCTTTATTTGTAATTGAAAGGCCATAAGGTCATCTAACAGCCCTCTATTATAAATATTCGGATCATTTACCTTATGCAGTGTGCTCACATTTTCCACACACTCTTTATGCGTACCTTGCAGTGCAGAAAATGGCGTTTCACACTGTGCACTCTCTTGCTACTGGGCTTTTAACATCTTTTTGAGTTGTTCCATGAGACTTTGTTGT
The DNA here is from genome assembly GCF_040938575.1 of Ambystoma mexicanum. Taxonomy (NCBI): domain Eukaryota; kingdom Metazoa; phylum Chordata; class Amphibia; order Caudata; family Ambystomatidae; genus Ambystoma; species Ambystoma mexicanum. Next base: position 1,273,696,832 of record NC_090924.1, read on the forward strand.
TTTAACTCAAAAATATGCCTCTGCTGTGCACGATCTTCTAACTGTTTAAGTTCTTTCTGCACCTCATTCAGATTCTCAGTCTGACTCAAGGCACAGGCCTGACTCTCCTTTACTCGCTCTTCTACTAACTGCAAGGGGAAGTATAGATAAGCTGAGACATTTGATTTAGTTCTTCTTGTGGATTTTGGGTCATATAAAATGCCTCTAATGCTTTTTGCCATATCCCACCTTCACACCAGATGTCAATTCCTTCTGATGCAACATCCTGCCTCCTTTTAGCTTGCCGGCTCCCTTCATCTATCTCTGTCCACTCACCACGAATGAACAGCCCAGTAAGGAAATGTCTCCTCCCTTAATCTAATTCAATTGCATACATTTTTAAAACTGGCCTTTTCCTTTGCTCAGGGGCAACATCACCCTGTTCCCGCTTAATTCCCACTCACGGTCCCAAATCAAAAATAAATCTTAATTTTCCACCTAAACAGCTCCCTGGAACTCAGGGTCAAGTCCTTGCGGTACTTTAACAAGGAAACAATGACTTTCCCTCTACCTTAATGCAATTATATCAAAATGAATAGTCTGACATCAGTCAAAATGAATGTGCTCCCCAGATTGTTGTTCCTATTTCACACCCTTCCGGTGGCAGTTCCCGTGGAGGTTTTAATAAAGATGAAAAGAGAACTTCTCTTCTTTTTCTGGGCAGGAGATGGACCCAGAATTGCATACGAAACCCTTATTCTCCCCAATAGAGAAGGCGGGAAGAGCTACCCGGACGTAAGTGAGTACTATAAAGCAGCCTAACTCAGAATAATAGTAGATGACTAGAGGGAAAATAAAGAGAAACAATGGGTCACCCTTGAAAACATTCGTTTTGCGCTATTCATGATGGGAGAATGGCTGGAAGTCTCTCCGAGCAGACTTACCAAAAAGATCAAGGCCAACCCTGTATTGGCTGTTTTCTGGGTGCCATTGCAACCAGGGGCAGAGGGGCAGATATGACGGGCCTTCCCCACTGAGCTGCATATGGGAACCGCCAATAAGAGACCCAGTGGTAGACTTAGAACATTTCCAAGAATTGTATGAAGCGTGACTGACCCGGGCTAGCCAAATGTGGGACATGGATGTGTTCATATCCAAGGCCATCCTAGAACAGGTGCTGCAGATACAAAGCATCCCCCCACTCAACTATCTACAGCTTAGAGGGATTATATCCGACCATCGCTGGAAGGACCAATTGAAGAGGTCCTTAACCCCCTTTGAGCACATTCTTGAGTTGCACACTTGCACAAAAGGGTTTATGTCAGAAATATATACAGCACTTCTAACAAGAGGTCACCGGCCCACCCCCCGCACCCATACCAGTTGGGAAACAGACTTAGAGCTGTAGGAAGGTAAAGAGATCTGGCCCACCTTGTACAGAGCGGGCTGGTCATCAACAGTTGCAATGCAGTATAAAATGTTGAATTGTAGGCTCCTGTTTTGCTGGCAGCTGACCCCACTAAAAAATATATGCAGTGGTCAGTCATGTTGTAGGGGCTGCTCACAGACTTCAGATTACTGGCATCAAAGGTGGAGTTCCCCAAAAGAGCAGACGAATTGGAGGAAGGTGTTTGGTTGGGTTTATGCAATTGAAGAAATAGAGTGTATGTCCCTCTATTACTGCTATTCAGGGTTGAAAAAGAAGACGAGGACTATTATTTGCAACCTCACATCCCTCGGAATCTCTTTCTGGCAGCAAGAGCATGCTTAGCGCAACAATGGCAAAGGAACAACCTCCCATCCAAGGGGACTGGCTCATCAAAGCATTCAACATTTACGAGTTGAAGAGCCTTACTGCAACCCTGATGGAAACGCATACACATGTGGAGGCCAAATGGCTCCCCTTCATGGACTTTTACAGAAATCAGAAGCTAGAGAGCGGTCAGTCACAAGTCATTGGATGTCCACAGCAAAGAACACAAAGTTACCTCTGAATATTAACTCTTTAACACAACCTCTAATGAAGCCACTGCCACCTCTAGCTAGGTATAACAGAGAGGAAACACCAAAAAGACTCTTTAAGTGCCAAGAGAAACTTGATTTGCCAATTTGCCTTCTTAAATTGTTCACTTATCCACACCCCAAGCCCCTGTTTTGAGGCAGAAACCATTTCCCTGTGCCAATAAAGTTTGGGTACGAGGGGGGAATTGGGAGGGGTTTATTTTTCTGTTAACTACCAGCTACTGAGCTTCCAATATTGTGTAATTGCCACACAAGGTTTTATTATAATTTTCGTTTTACTGCACACAGGGAAACCGCTAATTGACGAGCATGACTGTATTGTTTCTTTAGGCGATCCCGGCTGCCGCAGCGATGTCCATTATCATTGTAAGTTCTTCTGTTGATGATTATTTTGCTGGAAAAACAAATAAAAATCTAATATAAAAAGAAATGAATAGTCTCTCGCAATGTACTTGTCATGAGTGTCATGCCACTTACCTGGCGCTGTGTCGCAGTGTCCCAGGTGCCCTCCTGGAGGCTCTACCCGCGCTGGAGATAGCCTCGGGTATCCTCGGTGCGGCCGCCGACTGTGATGCACGCCACCATTACAGCTGCTTTGCACGTGTGCGGGAGACCATGTTTGGCTCGTCACGCATGAGCAATCCACAATGCCCTTTGGTTTCCCTGCGTAACTGCTGCCGGCGTTCCCAGCCATTGGCTCATTAGGCTGCCAATATAAGCAGAGGGAAGACGCTTCTCCACACAGAAATTCTGTCTGTGTCCTCGCTCCTGGGATCTGGCCCTTGCTTGCTCTATTTCCAGTCCAGGCAGTCGTGATTCCAGTTCTTCTTCTTCTTGACTCTCTCTCCTATTGGGTTCTTTCCTTTTGTCCTCCCAATAGTTTTCTGCCTGTGGTTCCCTCTCTTGTCCTGCCTTGCCTTGCTCCATGTGCCTTGGACCTGCGGCAACCAGTTACGAGCTGTGTTGCTTCTTTCTCCTTGACATTGCAGTGTTCGTAATCCATTTCATCCATTCCTGCGCTACTGCCAGTTGGTCTCTTTTTCATCATCCTGTTTGCTAGAACACCTCCTGGACTCTGGTCTGTGTGGCCTTCCCTGTCAGTGCCTGCACTGTCTTTGCAGCAAAAAAATCAGGGAATGTCCGTCCCGTGGCGTGGAGAGCTGATCCAGCATAACCCTGTGCATTAGGGTGTCGTTGGGTTGGTGTCCCGCCTCACCTTGTCTTCTGGTCGTCCGACATCAACCCTGTGGCATACTGGCTTCATCATCTCTTCAGCAACAAAGAAAGCAGGTATGCAGCAAGCAAGGCGCTCTGCATGGCAATGAATCCAAAATAGCCAACCAAATCCTGGCCACAAACCCCCAATTTGTAGCAGTTCATTGAGCAGTCAACCTCAACATGGGGAGTTCCATCCATCGCCAAACAAGGTGCCACACAACAAACTATTTAATATCAGTTCTTAGTTCAGCCCTATTTCAGATGCATATCATGCCCCTTGGATTCCTCTCCCTGTGTCACCAATGAGCCAGGACCCAGGCCGGTGTACAAAAAATATATTCATATTTATTTGAATTAGATGTTAAGGAAATTGCACTAAAATGTCAAACGCCACTTTATCCGTGGCACAACACAATAAACTTCTCCCAACATAAATAAATCACAAAAGTGTTTGAGAAGAATAGATCACAATGTTTTACTTTCTACAGATTTAACTTGAAGAAATAATCAAATTGGTCAGTACACAAAAACAATTACGTATGCAATGTTGTGCAATTTCGATTTTCCTGCATGCACTCTTAAAAGGCTAGCGGTTTACAGATATGGGGAAGTGAATTGTCCCACTTGTCAAGTGGGTCTGAAGCTGGTCAAGGAAGATCCAGGGGTGAAAAGTACATTTAGAAAAGAACTGTTCAATTGTTGTTCAATAAACATCCTTGATCTGCGATCGCTTGTGTCTGTCTTTACTTTTGCCACCATGAGTTCGTTACAGTGCTCCCCATTAAATTTAGAGAGCCCTAAGGAAGACCTGCTGTTTCAGGTCGAAACACGTGTTGGCTACCCAGTAAAAGAAAAATTGCACCAACTATTTATGAGTCATGAATGAGTTTTAATGCAACTGTACACTCCACACTTACTAGGGAGCAGTGATTTAGAATGTGAAAGTATATTGAAGAACACTCAACATTGATTAGGTAGTAGCGCTATGGTCACACTTCTTAGTTACTTCTCCAAGTATATTAAGCAGGTGCATCAGGGGTTATATTTCCGTACAGCCCGTGCATATCCCCCATTTTCATTAATGTATTCCAGCTTTCACCGCTCATTCTAGATGCACTATTTATACTTGTAGATAGTGTCTCGGGGGCCTCATCTGCATAAATGCAGTTGGAGTTCTGGTCTCCAACCAACAAAATATTGGGTGAGGATCTAACATTCCAAACCGCAAAATGATTAATGAAACGGAAAAATAACTTTCCCTAAGAAATCTCTGCCGAAATCCAATATACATTTAAAAGTAAGCAATTTTTAACCTCTGCCAAATCCTGATTATACCAATAAATATCAACCACTAATATTTCCTTGCCTACCGAGTCAAGCTGCACAGTCTTAGCAATAGGGATAGATCGAAAGAGGTTATGAGGCCAAAGAATGGCTGCCCTTTTCCCCCTTTTTGTGCAGGTAAATGAAACAGCATATAACCATCCATCCCGGGGCATTCTACCAACCAGGCTTCTTGAAAGCATAATTTATCACATTCTCTAAGGAGCAATCATAATTGCAATCTATAAATAAATAATCTTTAACACAGAAGGTAGTCGGTTTCATGGATAGCCCCCCCCCACCCTCTGTGATTTGCCCTTTCGATAAAGAAGCTGCTAACCATGACCAATCACGATCTTCCCAATTAATGGCAAGCTTTGGTTGAACCGCTAAAGAAACATTACTTTGGTCCGGTTTACTATTATGCTTGTTGATTTTTAAAGGACTGGATATCCCTTCCTCTATCATCTTGGTTGTATAAGTCATTAAAACCCTCTTTTGTAAACTGTTAGCACATTATTTAAACTGAAAGATATCATAGCCCAGCTGTGCAAAGGCTAAGGCATGATCCATAACAATAGAGGTTAAATGTTAAAGGTATTTATACCACGCACCGTCACCAATGGAATTGGTCCCCAGACCCTCAGGCAGATCTGTAAAACAAGAAGGCGGGCGGGTTAGGTTAGCCGGGTGAAGAGGGAGTAGGAAAGTGAGAGAAGTGGTGTGCTGTTGGAGGCTTCAGTTCGGTTTTCACTGTGCGCTGAGCTTTGGTGTGAGTATCGGACCGATGCGAGACCTTCTGTACTGTTGGTGCGGTTTATGTGCTGTTTATTTGTTGTTGTTGCAGTGTGGTGAAGTGCATGCGGTTTGCTGGGCGAGGAGTGGTTGTGTGACTTTTCGGGTGTGTTAGGTATGTAGAGATTTGAGCTTGGGTTAGTAGGTTATATACTAGGCCATTGCAGGTCTTGTTCTATTTAACTGGCATTCATGTAGGTAAGCTTAATTGCCACTGTCCTTTCTTGCCCATATCATTGTTGCAAGTGATGGCGTGGCGAGTGCCCGGCTATGTTGTGTTTGGACTTCGTGTAATTGGACGGGCTGTGTCTAGTCCTCCCGTCTGGTATAGATGAAATAAATTTAGGGACAAAATGGATATAAACCAAATATGTCCCGTCATCTTTTGCAAACAAAACCAATTCGATATCTTTCAAAGTGATTTGTCGAAGACAAGGTATATTATGAATTAACCATAGAACATTGTCGATTAAGAGTTGTAGACTAGCTAGTTCTGAGGATTGCATTCCAACCCTCAAATTCTTTATGATAGATGTGAAGTTTGAGTCTTTGTGTGCAGCTTTGTGGGATTAGCGTTGAATTGCACCTTCTTTAGACGCACATTTCCCTTTTCTTCTAGTGTACAGAACTACGGCTTGTCAATGCTGTTATCAGGCACTTCAGGGTTATTTATCCAGGTTCTAAGAGACACTAATCAAATCTCTAAACTGCAGGTGTGCAAAGAGTTAGAGGCTGGAGTCGCCCCATTATTTTGGGGATTTAGTGTTGCTGGGGCTAGCTCTGCTGTAGGCGGTTCCTCGGTTATGTCTTGGGTAGAGTATGTTGACAAATCTGATAGATTTATCTACTCCTCCAAAGAGTGCGCTAGGGCAGGAATGAACATCACTTGGGACGTGTTTGAGACCTCGAAGTGGCAGAGTTACCAGTTAAAGCACTGGGGAGCTCCGATGATTTATTCCAGATGTCCACTAGCTTTGTCTGTTTGTGTTTATCTTCAAATTGCCTGCTAATTTACTCCTTCCAGAACTCTGCAGATACTCATTCTCTTCCGAATCAGCTCATGATAAAGTAACATTTCTGTCTATGAGAGACATTTTTAACTTATGAAGAAATTTCCTAGATCCCGTATTTTTCACTGGAGGGATATTTTTTATAAATGTTTTTCTTTCTCCTTCCCTTAACGTTCTTATGGTTACTCAACTCCTTCTCTTGGGATGAGGGAGACCCCTCAATTACCGAAGCTGATGCACCGGTGTTGTCGTGCTCAATTGATTTGCTAATAAATTTGTTTCCTATATTATTCTCTGTAAACCGTTCATTTTCTTGGGAGTTATGTAGCATTTTAGCATGAGCCCTTGTTTCATTCTGGGCTTCTTTCATGGTAGATTAGATGGATGGTTGAATCTGGATATCGCACAGATATATCCTGCTAAGAAATGAAGCTTGTCTGTGGAAGTAAGAAGAATCGCTTTTTGGTCTTTAAGCTGCTGGTGAATATTCTCATATAATTTAACCAAAGAGTATATCCCGAAGTTAAGAGCAAACATTGTTGGTTGTGAAGTGTGCAGGTTATCATTCAAGGGTTCTTGAGTCTTAGATAATGTAAGAGGCCTGGGTGAGGGATAATATGCACACAAGGAGCCTACAGGAGATTTCGGCTTATCATTGCAAAAAAAAAGAGGGGGGTCTGCCAGCAATTCTGCCGAAACACAAAAAGCGTTTGTTGGCAGAGAAACAGTTAATCCGTCCAATGTTGGCTGCAATTAGTCCCTTCTTCTTCCATTGCCATCAGTTATCAGATATCAAGCATAACAATCCACTGTTGGTGTGTGAATTTTGAAGGTCAACGTAGCACTCATACATTATGTAATGTTTACTTCAGTTTTCCCTATTACGGAAGTCGATGTAAGACATTCCAAACAAGCGGAACGAGTGATTTTCACTTGATGTTCTGAATCCTCAAGATTTTGATTAAAAATGGGAGAAGCTTGGGGGGCAATTGCGCTTGCTTCGCAGCCGTAAGCAGAAGTCGCCATCACAGATAAAGGGACATTTTTAAAATGCTCACTACAGGTAAATGCTCTTCTACTACACATGTACTTTATAGGCTGCGTTCAACATTAGCAGAGCTCCCATGGTACGCAGATGCTACGGAGTCGCTCTTTCTCGGGAGTGACCTTCTGGTCCCACTCAAGGCCCCCTTGCCCACCGTAGCAACTGCAGTAATTGCTAGTGCACTCGTCGGCACTCCCTGCGAGCGCTTTGCTCTCTCACCGTGATTTAAAACAATTAGGGTCAGCTGGCAAAACAAGCCACGTGAACAACTGTATGAGACTTCCAAACCAAGGCTGCAGTAACTGGAGTAAATGTCACGTTTTTATGCTGCACTTTCCGATGGATCCTTCATGCTTCTAAGTGCTTTATCAAAAGCTTTCAATATTACCCAATGTAATGATATTCAATGCATGGAGGTCATTTGGGGGTTATCGGGATAGCACCTGCTAAACCCTGACGATCCCCTTTGTACACCTGACAATTCCCTTGCAAACCCTATTTCCCTGGAATGTATGCTTAGATACCATTATCAATCAGTCAAAAAGCACTACTAGTTTTGAGAGAGAGAGAGCGTGCGTGCGTGCGTGCGTGCGTGCGTGTGTGTGTTTTAAAATGCAGCTGCTTGCTCAGTGGAAGAAGCTGCCATGAGAACTTCCTGCAGGATTGTGGGGTGTATTTCTTGGCATAAGGAAACTGAACATTTTTCAAAATAGTGCTTGTCATGGCATTTTCAGAATTGTGGGTGCTCAGCCAATCGGGTGGCTGGGTATGCAGGCAGCAACTGCCCCTTTCCCAGGTGCCCCATGTTTCCCTTAGACCCCACCTGCCCCCCTACGGCCCTCCCCTGTTCCTCCTCACCGCCCGCTTGACCACCGTGTCCCACCCTCCCTGCCCCTTCCCCGGGTGCCCCATTTATTTTTTCCTTGGACACCACCGGCACCTTTCTTCCCCCTCCTTTGTATCTCCTCATCCCCCACTGAGCCATCACGACATGCCGCACCACTGCCCCACTCTCCCTGCCCCAATCCTTACCTTTCTCCCGGTGCCTCCTGCTGCATACGCTGCACCTCGTCCCTGTCCGCTCTGGGCTCGCCATAGTAAACAGAAAAGGGAGCAAGCTATAGTATTGTTTTTTGGGGTGTTGTATTTAACTGTCTAATTACAATGTGTGTGTCATTTATATTTGCCGCTTGCTTGGCTGTGGCTTTCAGTGGCTTATGCGTGACACTTATTTCTGTATTTGTGTACATTTCTCAAAGAGGTGGACACGCCTCCTGTGAGTAAAGTGCTTGCTGCTTGTGACTGAGTTCATTCCACAGCCCTTCACAGGCTTACATTATAACAGAGCCCACTTAGTCTTTCATCCGTACAATGTTGTTAGAGTGCCATTGATTTGATACCACTAATATCTCTAGATTTCATTGCTCAAAATGGAAAGATCATATTAACAAACACCATACCGAAAATGAGAGAATAAACCAAACTTGTTTTACACAACATGTTTTGATAAATATGTCTTTCATTTTTTCAGGTTGATGTACAATGTGGTTTGGTGCTTTGCAAATCCACTTAATTAAATACAAACAACTGATTCTGCTCATGAAAAGCCAATGACGAAATCTTAGTATGTTGATAGCATAAGATGTGGTCTACTTGGTAAATTGAAGACTAAAAACGGACACGGGTCTCAAACCCTGGCTCTTCCACTGAACCAAACTGCATGATCCACATAGGGTTTTAGGTTCCTTAACTGCTCAAATTGAGATCACCTAAAAGTGTTGAGCCAACAAACGGATTCATTTAACCCTAACTTGCAGAATCTGGCCACGCCAAGCCCCACACCCTCACGCACTCTGCCTCACCTCTATCCATTCCAGGCCATTTTTAACATTCTGGTCTACAGGGCTCTTTGCCTTAAATCTGCCACCATTGAGGGGTATAGGTGACCCAGGGGCAGAAAGTGGGGCCAGGGGCAATGAGTCTACTCTTTGAGGTGTAATGATCAACCACTGAGCATGTGAGGCTTCACCCTACATATGATGAGTACATCTGGCATGTCAGGATTTACCTGATAAAGTGACAGTGTGTGGGCAAGTGACGCATATGATAACAGCACCTGTGCTTGCCAGGATGTATATGCCTATAATTACTATATATGGCGTATGAGGCTTAGTCTGGTATATCACGACACTACTTGGGTGTACAAGACTGCACGTAGCATTTTATGGTAGGGTCCCTGCACGCGATGGCTGCATTCAGCATATTATGACTATGCCTAACAGGTGAGGCTTTAACTGCCATGACGTCACAGCAATTCTCTATATGAGGTGGCTCTGGCATACGAAGGCACTGCCACAGGCCTACGCTACTTCGGATGAGTGTGCCCCTGTCATAGTCATAGTATACCAACTCGTAGCAAGTGCTGTAAATTCCACAGATGCAAAATCTGATTAACTGGATTATAAACCGGTTTATAAAACATAGCGGCCACTCGGTGACACACCTTTGTTACTAACCATGCCTGTTGGTATCTAAGCTTAGATAACAATGCTTCTATCTCCCCTGGATGGTTTGCAGGTCAATGAGGTTGCCATAGCAAAGAGTGTCATCAGAAGCCCGCAAAATTCACAGGGACTTCTTAAGACCCACCAGGTAGTTACCTTGTTACTAGCTTGTAGCAAGTGCGGGAGGTTCCACAGATACAAAGTCTGATTAACAGGAGTATAACCTTAAAATGGCTTATAAAAGATAGAGGCCACTCCGTGTCAACCGCTCCTTACTAACAATGTCCATTGGTATCCAAGCTTGAAACATCGCATCTGTGGAACTTACAGCACTTGCTTCGAGCTAGTAAAGAGGAAACTGGTGGTCCTTAAGAAGTCCCCATGAATTTTGGGTGGTTCTGATGACACTAATTTATGTGGCAAACTCATTGACCTACATACCATCCAGGATAGATAGAAGGGACTCCATTTGTTGACATAATGACGGGTCTACAGACATTAGATGGTGGTAGCTAATACTTTCCTGTGCAACACCATGAGTGTGGTGAGATGACGTCAATCTCTGTGTTTAGGTCCTGAAGAACGTGACATCAAAACGTTTGCCTGTTCTCCGAAACCGGTCGACCGACTTATCTGCAGATATCCTTTTTCAGTAAGCAGGATACTGAGTTAGACTTGTCAAGCCAATAGGAGTGATGTGAAAGCCAATAGGAATGTGGTGAATGGATGGCACCGCTCAGCGGCACACTTGAATAGACAGTGTGGTACACACTCAAGAAGGGGGAGAATAAAGTTGAATAAATATATCCCTGCCTGACTGTACCTCTTTTAGTAAGTTCATTTTTGCTTCTTTATCAGCAAGCAATTTTCATGTCATATTTTTAGTTGAGTTTACCCCTAGGGACCTCCTCTCTGGCTATCGCTATTAGGCAGGCGGCACATCAGCGTGACCAAGGGATAGCGGTCTACACAGGGGAAGTTGAGTTTCTCTTGAGGGAGTGGTTTAGCAGTAGGATCAGTTGTTATGTTTAGGGTGCATACACACATTGTTGTGATACTATGACTGCACCCATGGCATATTGAGAGAGCATCATAGATATAATAAGGTTGAAAACTAAAATAACCTTTTGTCAATTTTATTATTTGTTATTATATTCATCTTATTGAAATGTTTTTCTTTTTACATTTGTGATGCCACTCGGGCCTACCATTTTATGATATCACTTCATGTGATGTCATCAGGTTCAAAGGTCAAGTGATGGAAGTTTATGTGATGTCATCCAGTGTGTGATGCCCTTCCGCAACCCCTGGTATTTTGGTGAATTGATGCCCTTGATTCAATGTATCAAGCTGGGAAGGATGAAATGCTTAGTTGAATGTGCTGTTAATATTTTCTGTACTGCCCAAGTCACCATCGTAGTAGTCAAACAGCAGTGAGGCTTGTCCAAAACGTAAATTGATGGGTCGGCCAAAGGGGTACAAAGACCTTAGCCAACGAAGCACCAGAGGAGGGGAAGGATAAAGGGGGAGCAGAGTTAAACAAAACATTAATGATTTTTACAGGAAAGAGAGGACATGGAAGGTTGTGTTTGTGATAGTCTTCATACCCAAAGTATTGGCGAAGAGCCTTCAAAGCATAGCACTGATCAGGAAAGGGACAGGCTCCTAGGAATGAGCGTATAACCTCTGTGAGTAGTTTCTGGCACTTTAAAGGATTACTGAAATTAGTCAGAAAGTGGCTGCATGATGATCTTGTTCTGTGCCTCAGCGTACCCTTGAAGTATGGAGGTGTGTTTGTACGGTGTTACCATAACCTGCCTGGCCACGGGCAAACATCTGGGATTGACCAGCCATCTCTCAGAATTGACAGAGCCAGAGAGGGCTGTATGCAATGTGAATGCAGTGTACAGAAAATGTCCACCAGAGACATACACATCTGAGATTGCCCAGCCAGCTCTCAGAAGCGGCAGAGCCCAGAGTATTCAATGTGGGAAGAGAAACCAGGAGTGTGGACCATCCCTACGAGTGCCATGCCTTCATGGCCACATGCTGGGCTCCAGGAGTGACTGGGATGAAGCAGCAACATTTACTGTGAATAAAGTTTTAGACCAAAGAGGCCAAAAACCCTCAAAATTGTGTTTGTTTCGTTTTCAAGCAAGTTATGAAAGCCATGAAATCAGACTCAGTGTCAAATTCCCAGTTAGATATAGTTTGACTGCTCCATTTTGATATTTGATATTGTTTAAACTGGGCATACTTTTTAATCATGGGAATTGTTATCTTATAAGAATCACACTTTAACACATCACTGCTCATCAGTGTACTTGGTTGATAGTGAGGGATTACATTTTGCACCCCTAAAATGTCTTTTTACAGAGTTGTATGCACTATTAATGTTCGGTTTTGTCACTCAGCTTTTACGTGAATTTCTACCTTGGCTGAATAACACTTTTAAGGTATCATTCCTCATCCGTACACCCCACTGATATCAACAACTACTTGTCGAAACTCTAAAATGTTTCCTTGTACTGATTTGCATTCATGTTGTTTTGTGTGGATTCAAGGTTTTGGCAGGGACGGAGTCAGGGTCCGCCAACAATTTCAGATGAAATGGCCCAAGGGCTCAAGGGACCCCATTTGGGCAGTCTTCCTACAGAGCAAAAATCAGGTCATAAAATGTGCACTTTGCAGAATGTTGTTACTTACTTTTTATTAGTTTACCTTATCTTTGCTTTTATGGGGAGAGCACTCATGTTTTTTCTGTACTTCCACAAACACTCTTCTCCATCTATATCTCCCCCGGTTATCCACTGCCACCCCACCTGATTCTATTTGGTGGCAATTTCAAATTTGGCAATTTTTCCCTGATTCCAGTGCTTGAATTATACAGGGCAAAATTCTGGTCCTTGAATTCTACAGGGCAAAAATGGTTCCATCAATAACCTATGAGGGAGAGAATTGGGGCTTGCCACCTCTGGTGGATTTCGAGGCATGGAGGGCTTGTTTTGGAGGAAGGTCTTGCACCTACCAAATGGCGTTCCTACGGCCATAATCCGCTATGAGTTAGGGCTGATTTCCATAAAATGTCACCTTTATCGGAAGATCCTCTCATTACCGAAGAACATCATTTCTGCCAAGAAGGGGTCAATTTGGTGGCTACTAAACCAACTGTCACTTAAAAAATCTTGGGTTGCTTTACAAAACTGGGAGACAGAGTGTGATCTGCTCTATAAAAGGTGTGACATTTCGAAAGATACGTTATGCTACAATGTAACCAAAATTAAAAGGAAGCTAAGGGAATGTGACTGGATCGACACAATCAGCAAGGTCAGAAATTTCATCTGTATGCTGATCTGCTGATTGACGCTAGACCAGCTGGAATTTCTCCAGAAGATCTGCGTAGATCCCCCAGTGCACTATGGCGGTCAAAGATGATGAGACTACGAATACATTTGATCCACACAAATGAAGTTATGGGGGCAAGGAGCAAAGTTCCAAGAGAGCAACACATGTCACATTTTGGCCACTTAGTCCACCCACACGTTCAGGTTCATCCCGGTAGGGTATGGCAGTTGATTACGAATTCTTCTGGATGCAACAAATGGATGACTGCCGCGATTCATTTTTTAAAGGAAGTTATAGATGGATGTGAAAAGACAAATTGTTTGACATAATGGTCACCTGGATTATGTTCGTTCACTAAAGTATTAACTTTTTGTGAAATACTTGAATGTTTACTGTAATGTAGTCTTTTAATCTGTTTTCTTTTTTTTTTCTTTTAGCTTTGTTCTTTTGTTTTTTTCTCCAAATGAATTAATGTATTTGTGTTATTTTAATTGTGCTTATTATTGTCACATTTCTCACCAACATTTTTGTTTCAATCTTCAGAAAGTTTGGCACATTTTCTCTGTATGGGCACAAAACCCTGGTATTACAGCACTCAGCACTGGAAGTGGAACGCACACCAATATATCCCCCTACAGACCCAAGGACACTACTTCTATGCCAATATTGCTATCTCAGGTCGGAGGCTCGAGCACAGACCTGCCAAAGCAAATCACTCTGTCTATGTAGCACCATTTATTAAACTATAGGGACCCCCAGGCAGCTCTGCTGATGCAACTCAACCCTTCACTCAGGGGTGTTGCTAGGTCTGGAAAAGATCTGGGGCTCTGCTCATTTTGGGACTGTCGGGACTGAGGGCTAGCTAGCCTTTTTGGTTGTAACCCCTGAGCTTCTATCCGGGGCTACAACCAAAAGATCAGGGGCTATAGCCCCCTCAGCCTCTCCCCCTGGCTATGCCAGTACTACAACACTTGCAGCTGTGCTAGTACAACTCAGTCTTTGCCTGCGTCGCCCCACTAATCCAGTATTCTGGCACTCTGCAAAGACAGACCTTTTGACACCCTCTTCCCAATACTCAAGCAGTGACAGACTGTCTTTAAAAATCTGCCTGGGCAAAATGGGTCTGTGGGCACAGTCAGCCCAGGTTTCTGCAAGAGCCCGTAGTAAAATGGGAAACATGCATTGTATGATTAAGGGTCCAGCTTGCAAGTGTGAGCTTGTTATAAATGTTCAGTGCAGGATACCTTGAAGTGGCAAATGTAAAGAGAGACCTGATAACTCTCTGTCACCAGGACAGCACTTTGCACTTTCCTTTTCCAATCATTGGAATCAGGTGCTTTAGTCACATTTGTTCAATTGTTTTTAATTAAGACTGTGCATCCTAGAATGCGTGTGTCCATTAAACCAAAGCCTGGGGCTGGCAAAGATGTCCTCCCACCACCCACCAAACATGGCAACATTTAAATTCTAGTAAACCCATAATTCATATGTTAGACTATGTAAGGTGGTTTGTGATGGCGCACATTTTGGCCATTTGTCTAGCTTCTTGGCACTATCACTGGCAGGGCTGGACTGGCTTACAGGGAACTCTGGAGATTTCGCGGTAGGCCTCTGCACCCCAGGCCTCTTGAGTGCTATTTTCAAATGTTCCCATAGCAAAAGAGTTGGGCTTGCTGAAAATGTGTAATATGAGGCCACATTATTTCCAGGGCCTCTTTTGGATCCCAGTTTACTCCTGATCACTGGTCTCTGTGTATGAGACAGAGTTATTTCGAGTTGCGTTGACCTCATGTAGATATTATGCTAAGTAGCTTTGCTGTTTCCAAATATCTAGAACAGGTAGTTGGCAGAGGATGGTTAGGCTTTGGGCCTTGTGTGACTCCTGGGTGTCAGTGTTGGTGAAAGTGTTTTCATTTGTTTTTCTGGGAGAGTTCAGGGGTTGGGTACCTAGTGGGCTTCCGTATCTCCTACCTGTCTGGGTGTTCTTGTTGAGGTGGCACATGAGCACCTGTGAGATACCTGACTGGTACTGTCATGAACTATGGCTGGCACACTATGCCATCTTTGAGACAAGTGCTGGTGCCATAAGACCAATACGGTGGTGATTGGTGCAGTATAATTATTGGATAACATAACACACTGGTCTGTGTAACTTCAGCATAGTCTAAATCAGGGGAGTAGGCGAGTGGTGCAGTAATGTAGGGCGGGGGATTGAGAACCTGAATGTCGTCTCTGCATGCCCACCTGTCCATGATGTGTGGATGCCATGCTAAACTGTTGGGGAGATATCAGATGAATCCGCTGGAGAGGATGCTATTGCCCTGGCACGTGGAAGGCATGCGGTCGCTTCACTCACTGGTGTTATTGAGGTTTACCTTCCTTTCTCTGTATACAATCCTGTCGCTGATGCGTGGGCTGATGTGTAGCATAAAACAATCTCGACAGACAGCCCTAACTGATGTTTAACAAAGTACTTAATGGCATGTTCGGTGAATATGCCTATGACGAAATGGATGTGCAGTGGTTTCTAAACTACTTAGCCTCACACTACAAATAAGCCAGCAGTGATCTCGATCATAAGGGTGCAACAGACTCAATTTGAATGATAGACCTCCCCTCTTTTTAAGGTAGCATGGGCCGAGCGGAGGTGTGGCAGCATGGAAGTATCCAAAAGAGCAAAGTACTGTATTACCAAAATAAAAGATTGCCCATACAGGGTTCTGTAACAATGCCCAACTTTAATCAACCTACAATGTCATAGAAACTAATAAAAACACTACTCGCTCATGTAATGAAAAACATAGGAAATACACAGAATATGCAGACACGTGCTTGAAAGTGGCACCCAGGGTATGCAGACAGGGGTATGCAATTGTCTTTGGAGCAATGTTTAGTTTTAGGAATATGTCTTTTAAAAGGTCAGGAGTGGGGTCTTACTTGTCGCTAAGGCCCATCAATTAAGGCATGGGGACATAACCACTGTAGAGAACTAACCACTGTAGATAACTTAAAATCTTCTTTCTGAGGCTCAGCAGTTTCAGGTTGGGCTCCTGGGCATTTTATGGTGCATCAAATCAGGTTTGAGATGGTAGAGCTGTCGGCGTCAGGTCTTACCACAGTCAATCAGTGATGTTCTGTTTGTCGGAGGAATGGTCTGTCCTTCTGAGAAGCCAGACCACCAGTAGTGTAGGTGAAACACTGTGCTGTCTGAGCTTCGGGGGGTTGGGGGGTGGAGCAGACTATTGGAGTAAAAATTGTGAAACTGGAAAACCTCTTCAGATTTGCTGTTGAATTCGTGGAAGGTTGAAATATCCTGGTCCTCTGACAGAGGAAAGGTAAATCTTTGGTTCTCAGGATAACCTGTGCATCCATCCATTTTGGACCCATTACATAGCAATAACTCATTCCTCTTTTTCCCCCCAGAAAAGTGTAACATGAGTCTTGCTTTGTTTTTTGGCATAAAAAGGCAGCAGATTTATTTTCACAATATCATAACAACCACTGCACACATTAGTGGAAATAATTCTGAAGATGCGGCGACTACTCCGTGTACAAAATCCTGCGTCCCCCTTTCCTTCCAACAGTCCATCATAGGCCCAACTCTCCCAACCCTTTGTGCCTGAGCCTGGCCTGCCCATGCAGGTGTTCATGGGCGGGGAGAGTGCCGTTTCCTTGGGGGAAGCTGAGCCCTTGTTGTTCCCCCCAGACGCCCCTGCCGTTTAGGCTCCCAAGGGGCGCTGGTCTTAGAAGAGCGAAGACCCTTCCAGCTTTCCCCTGGCTCATCCGGAGTCTGTCTCTTGTGTTTGGTTGCCCAAACACCGCCACACCGCCTGTCGTCCTGCGACGTCGACGATCAGGCCTCCTTGCTCGTCCTGTTTGTAGGGTGGGTGGGTGGAAAACGAAGTCATCTGTTGGCAGGCGGGTGTCCCACTGCCAAGGCTGGATGCTGCCTGCAGTGGGAAGCCCGCTCACTATAAAGGGGGTAGCCCCTCCCCTTTCCATTGTTGCCCCCTTCGTGGGCTTTTTTCCTTTTTGGCGCGCTGCGACATTTTGCGGGCTTTTCCCCTGCTTTGCCGCCCTTCCGTGGGCACCTCCCCCTCCATCCTGTGGAGGAGGAAGGGGGAGTTTTAGGAGGAGGACACCACCCGGGTTATCGGGGTGCCTCCTCCATTTCGGGATTTCTCGTTGTCACCTTCATATCAACGAGACGGTGGATGCACATCTAGTAATTCCCCTAATAATTCAAGGACAATAGAGAGGAATTAAAGGAGGAAGACGGGAGTAGACAGGGGGCAAGGATAGGAAATCAGGAAATACATGGAACACTCACTGGAGGACAACAAGCGTACACTCTGCAGGGATCACAGTGCATTGAGACGCATTGGAAGGGCTGCCAACAAGCAGTTAACTTCTGCAGAGCAAGCCGATGTCAGCAGCTACGATCATGTGTCTGTCGGCCATCTCGGGATGGGGCGCATACTTCTCCATTGAGCAGGCAGCCTCCAAGCACCTGGAGGAGCCATAACAAGAGCTGATGCAACAGGATTCAACAAAGCGGTGCAATCAACAAGTGACAGTGGCACTTGGCTCGGAGAGGCTTGTGACAAACAAGTGATGTTCATGCCATCATAGCTCACAAGCACTCGAATCGGGCCGGAATTGCAGAGAGAGTCATAGGCAGCTTCCTTTAAACTTGGAGCACTCTGAGGAAAGTTAAGTCATTCTCATGCCATTTCCAAACCAGAAAGTTACCATGAACACTTGCAGGGTGTATTACGTCAGCAGGCAGAGTTCAGCATACCAGCATCCAAGCAGAAGTCAGGCTTTCCAACAAAAGGTAGTTGTGCTGTGAGACCCTGCAGTAGGACCCTGAGGAAAGGTGAGTCAGTCTCTACACTTCCCAGCCAGGAAGGTTGCCCTGGCCACTTACTAGGTTTGCCACTTCAGCAGGAATAGTTCTTGGTACCGGTGCTCAAGCAGCAGGAGGTCCTTTTCCAACAGTAGTTCTGTTCAGATGTTCCACTATAGTATTTATGGACAGGCCTTTCTCCTTGAAATCTTTATCTTCAACTCAATCGCTGGGAACTTTGGGTAGTCTTTACACCAACATTGTTCCAGCAAAATCCTCTTTAGTCCTATTACACTAAGGGCGGGATCTCACCACCTTCTGTAGTCATTTTGCCATAGCTATTAGTCAATTTCAAGCCTTCTGTTAGGAGCTTTTCTCACCTGCTGCATAAAGAGTTTTGTTCTGGTTAAACTTTAAACACCTCTGGGCTAACCTGGATGGTATCTTTAAAAACAGCAGGCAGTAAGTTCTCGATGCTTGTCTAGATTATACCACAAGACAACACATAAGCAAGTGACTGTACCTTTATTTTCTATTTATTGTATACTAGCCATAACCCCAGGCGTTGCTCCGGTCTGCAGCTGACATGCATGTGGGGTTCTACTATAGGCTTGTGTATGTTATATTGTGTCCTAACTTCCTATTTTTTAAAAATTAAATCGTCAGTCTCCCAAAATCACCTGTGCAGGGTGAATGGGTGGGGTTGGTCAAGTTTCAGTATCGCCAGTACACCCCAGACTGGTATGCCGACCTCGGGCCTGAATTTCAGCCCACAAACTGTTGTGGGGCTGGAGCCAACAATTCCAAAATCGTCAATCTCCCGAAATCACCTATACTGATAGCACAGTGCAGGATGAATGGGTGGGGTTGGGCGAATTTCACTAATCAGCAATACACCCCAGACTGGTATGCCGACCATGGGCCAAAATGTCTGCCCACCCACTGTTATGGATCCGGAGCCAACCCTGAACATGCAAACACACTTTCACAAATATATAAATAGATTTGTAAGTTACCTATACAGCAAATGGTGTTTCAAGGTGCCACAAGACAACAAAAGGGGGCAGGGGGAGGGGCGACAGGGGAGAAAGAAAACAATAACTTTCCTACTAGGCCTAGTGACATTGGGATTGTGCAAGTGCAGTAACAAGAAGTGTGAGGGGTGGGCGGAGTGCCGGTCCCGCAAAAATGTAAAGTGCTAGGGTGGGAAGGGGTTGAGTAGGGTAAAGAGGAGAGAGTGTAAGTGAAACGGTTAGCAGAGGGGGGAGGAGAGGGTCACTGTGGCTACGCGAGTGCTAAGGGGAGGCCAGAAGGGCAAGTGCCAGGGATTGCAAGGGGAGCAGTGGGTGGGGTCCACATGCTAAATGCGAGTAGGGGGGCAGACTGGGCCTGGGCTGTTGGGGGCTGGTGCCATGTAGCACTCAGAGGGTACCAGGCAGCCAGTCACTGTGGCAGTTGGGGGTGATAGCAGGGGAGGAGGTGCGGGAAGGAAGAAGAGAACATGAGGGTCTTGAGGAACTTCTGGAACTTGAGGAGATCCGGCTGAAGCCCAAGAGAGGCAGGGAGACTTTTCCAGAGGGAGGCTCCTGTGGAGGAGAGAAATCTACCCACACTTTCTGCTTTGGGAAGCAGTCTAAGAATCTAGAAGGTAGATGAATGAAGTGCTCTAGCAGGGAGGTATTTAGCGAGAGAGAGGTGGGTGTAGCAGGGTCGCAGACCCCAGAAAGCCTTGTTGATGATGCCAAAGGTCTTGAACTTGATCCTAGCAGCTACGGGGGAGCGAGTGGAGAGATTTTAGGGCTGGAGATATGCAGTCCCTGGGCTTGAGGCAAAGGATTAGCCTTGCAGTCCTATTCTGTATTAGTTCAATGGGGTGAAGGGAGGATAAAGGAAGATTGAGGAAGAGGCTGTTGTAGTAGTCCAGCCTAGAGAGGACTAAGAACTTTGGAGACATTGAGTTTCTGGGGGAAGTTGAGAAAAGGGAGAATGCCTCTGAGGAGGTGTAGCTGATAGGGGTGTGCCATCTGCATAACACTGGAAGTGAGGAGAAAAGGAGTGGATTGGTGAGCCAGGGTGGAAATATAGATGTTTTGGAGGCACGGCGAGAGGATAGAGCCTTGAGGGACACTGCAGGTGGAGAGTGTGAAAGGGAGAGAAAAGGTCCCTGTTGAACCTGGGAAGGTTGGTGAGAGAGGAATGAGGTCAACCAGTCAAGTGCCAGGCCCATGATGCCAAGGGTGTCACAGAGCCGATTTGTCAGGGTAGCATGATTGACCATGTCGAAGGCAGAGGAAAATGCAGAAGGATACAAACAGATGAAGAGTTGGAATTGGGATTTGAGAACATGTCTTCACGGTTTTCAGTAGAACAGTTTCCGTGCCTCTGACTGCTCTGAAGGAAGACTAGTGGTTGTGGAGACAACCAACAGATTCAATGTGTTGGATCAGTTGGGAGATGACCTGCATCTCCAGGTGTTTGCCCAGGAAGGGGATAATGGAGATAGGGTGGTGGTTAGCCAGACAGGAGGGATCAGCAGAGGGCTTTTTGAGGAGAGGATGCACAAGGGCAGGCTTGAGCGGTAGAGGGAAGGAGCCAGTGGGAAATTAGTGATTATATAAATCAGCCAAGGCTGGCGCAAGTGAGGCAATGTTGTCCTTGATAGTTCTGGAGAAGAAGGGGAGCACCTGTTTGGAGGAGACTTTCATAGAGACCTCATCCGGTTCTATGGGTGAGAAAGAAGAGAGTAGGAGGGAATGAGAGAGGGGGGCCAAGGGAGGCCTGAGAGCTGGGGAGAGATGAACGTAGAGGAGAGTGAGGGCAGGATGTCCTAATGTTTGGTTAAGAAGTGGGAGGCCAGTGAAGTACAGAGGTTCAGGGATGGCAGGGGAGAAGTGGAGGCCTCAGTAGGACTGGTGGGTTCCTTGCAGATTTGAAACAGTTCGTAGATTTTGTTAGTGGCCCCTCAGATGCAGGCTTGGATTTGGGCCCTCTTCTTCAAGCGATGGAGAGTCTGTATTGATGTTTGCCTTCGGCAGGCCAGCCTGTCAGAGGATATGCCTGATGCCCACCACTTCCACTCAGCAACTCTGCAATTGCGTTTCAGAGAGGCTAGGCCGGAGTCATACCAGGTGTTGCGCTTGGAAGCAGGCTTCATGCAGGTTCTCATGACAGGGGCAAGGATGTCCAGGCTGTTAGTGATAGAGAGGTGTAGATTAGCAAGGGCAGAGTCAGTGTGGGAGTCCGTGGCAGGAGTCGGAGTGGGAATAAAAATGGAGGCAAAAGAGCAAATGACACTCGCTTCAGCTGTCAAATGCCGTAGAAGTAGACTGACAGTGCAGGCAGAGTCTTAGGCAAGGGACCTAAGAGATCTAGGTGAGAGGACAGGGGAGCGTGGTCACACCAGGAGAGAGGTGTAGTGAGAGGGATGAATTGCGTGGGAAAGATAGTCACAGAGGCTGCGGAAGAGTCCAGCGGCCGAGACAGGAGAGTCAAAGTAAATATTGAAGTCTGCGAGGAGAAGACGCTTGGAGGTTGAGGCAAGAAGAGAAGAGGTGAGGTTGGACCACTCCGAGAGGAAGAGGGAGACCGGACCGGGGGGCTTTTCGATGGTGGTGAGAGTCAATGAGAGGGCTGGTGTGACACCAAGACTGCAGACGAGACATTCGAAGGAAGAGTAAGTCTGAGTGGGAATGATAGTAGCAGGGTCCCATTCAGGTAATGATCTAGGCCGCTCTGCCTCCAGACCGGTTAGGCCTGGGCTTGGAGGGGATCTTGTAGCCGTTGGGGAGGAATGTGTCAAAAGCAATGGCAGAGCTGGCCGTGAACCACGTCTCAGTGAGAGTGAGAATATCAAGGTCAAAGACTTCAAGCCGGAGACAGATATCAGAGGAGTGTTTTAACAGCAGCGCAAGAGTTGAGGGTAGCTAGTAGAAGCAGGTTGCCACCGTTGAAGGTCTTCTGAGGAAGGTAAAGGGATGTGGTATGCCCATTGGTGGTGGAGAAGGGGCAAGAGGGGTGGCAGACGGAGGAGTGGCAGGAGAAGGAAGTTAATGAGAGACTGAAGACGTCTATTAAGAAGGAGGAGGTTGGGCTGAGAGCCCTGGGCCCTGTCAGTGCCATTCTGATAGACATTAATGATACACCTAGAAGATGAGAAGCATGCCAAGAGTCTTTTCATTTGGTGCTACCATTAATGGGCGACAAAGAGGATGTTTGTGATAGTTTGTCTGGAAGAAGCATTGACGTAGGTGTCAGTGATGGTCAGGCCTAGTTTGGAGACCAGGTGATCTTTTTTGAACTTTTTCCTTCCAGGCTTCGAAAGAGAGGTAGGATAAGTGTTAGAGTAGCAGTTAGAGTAAATAGGAGAGCGCCATGGAGGGAGAGAGCAGAGAGATGCACAGAGAAACTGCAAATGCATGACAAACTCACCAGGCAGCCTAGCAGCAAGACAGTTGCAGACAAGTCAGGTGCACAAGACTGGTTTTACTTATTTGTCAATCAAGTGAGGTAATTCTCTGGAAGAGTATCTTCGCCTTATCAAAAGACCTATCCAGACAGCTTTATTTATAAAGCTTCGCCTGAGCACTCTACCAATTGCCTCAATTAAGACCCAGTAGGATAGAGCCGTCGCTGTGTGTTGCCCATTTTGTCCTGACACATCTGAAATGATGCAGCATTTTCTTTTCCAGTGACCCATGTATGCCGACATTCATAAGAAATACAATCTCAGATTATTGCTAAAGAAGTATGTAAATTGGCAAATACCTATGATCTTATATCCTCCACCTCAAATTATCTTGGCAATGCATAGTGAGAGAAGAGAGAAAGCTCTCAGCAACCTTAGCTAAAGATATATATTGTCTTTCAAGACAATCCTTTTATGATCATTATATTAACTTATTTATCATTGTTTTTATGGTAATAATATTGGTTTGTTGTATTAATTTGGGAACAAATTTTGTATCTGTTATAATTCAATATTCTTTTACACTGTTTTGTACTTGTATGGTTACCAACTGAAATAAAGTTGATACAACAACGTGTTTTTGCCTTCTGATGACAGCTCATAGAATGCCTTGTCTGCAGGAAGTTGGGAGGGGGAACAGGAAGAAGTGGGACCCAACCATTTCCAAGATGATGGCACCCTTTGTTTGGGGAAATAACGTTTCCTGTCATCCTTTCTACTTCCACTCTTCTAATGTCTACCTGATCAAACATACTCCCATAATTATCGCCATATTGCGACCTCCCCATTGTGCTCCTAGAGCATCCTTTGAAGCACTGGCTCCCATCCTACCTCATGGGGGGTATGTCCTGTTCCTCGTGGACAGGGTAGAGCCTTCCCAGCCGAGAACAAAGGGAGCCTCCAGCCTGTGCCCAGCAACCTGTTGTGGGTGAACACCAGCCCCAGACAGTTTCAGGTGTCAATGGAAACCAGATTTTGGGAAGTTAGAACTGTATCTCCTAATAGGCCACTACATCAAACCAGATATAGCCTTATATTCATATTATACCCCTAAGTACTGCCACAATGCCAAGGCAATAGGCATTTATTAATTGAAAACTGTTTGTTTACATCAAAGGGATTCAAGTTTTTAATCCAAAAAAGGCCAATGTGAAATCTAGAATTACCTTGGTTCTAGACTTTCCTGCAAGAAATCCTTTGGGGGCCACATTCCTGATGCTATCAGGAATGCACATTCCAAATTGTATATAACCGTATTTCCTGCAGATTTGCCAGTAAAAACATTGAAGTACACTCACCAATCGGCTGAAGCATTTTCTAAAAGTGATTTGCGTTGCTGCTGTCATGAATTTAGTTTCATCAGACTGTTTGTAGGTCTCCACTATACGTTCCCTCACCTTATAATACTGGCTAAGAAAGTTGAGATGTGTCAAAATACAGCTGTATGATATAAAGGGGTTCCAGTAGGGCCAATAATGCTTTTTTAAGGTGGCCTATATGGGAAACTGTTACTCAGCTTCTGAATGAGCAAATTTCCAAATATGCATACATTTATGTTATGTAATGTGTGTCCGAACAGCTGCTGGCATGACAATAACGGATGCCCAGAAGAAAGTATACATGGGGTGTCTTAATTATGGATAAGGGTCAGTTCATTTCCACACCCAATGGCCGGCTGGCCCATATGGGTACAAATCCACCAACACCAGTTCTTAAAACGCAGATCATGCCTGACTCTCTTCTCCCAGAGCACCAATAGGCCCTCATCCTCATCACTCCACTGAAACCAGTCTCCTTATCACATCTGCATCACCTATAACTGCTTGCCCTTCAAAACATCTATTCTCATTCTCCTTCATCTTTCTGTTGCATTTGAAATGGTTGAACACTCTACTATTCTTACTCTTTCACTACTGGGTTCCTCTGGTTCGGTTCTGCAATCATTCCAATCCAATCTATCGTTCCTCCTGTATTTCCGGGGCTGCCAAAGTTCTTCAATTTTTCTTCTACTACATGGTGTCCCACAGGGCTCGGTTCTGGGTCCTCTTTTCTTCTCTCTGTGCTGTTATTCCCTCTCAAATATTGTCTCTACATTTGAGCAATCTTCTCATTTATATGCTGATGACTCACCGATTTTTCGTTTTGTTTCGTATAACTTTACTTAAGCCCAATCAGATCATAAAAGTCATATACAACAACTTGCAGTGCAAATATAAACACAATAAAAGACAAGTAAAACCATTGAGAATAACAGCATACATGCGCTGGGTCCCTTTCAGGCCATAAAAGTCACAACCTACAACACAAATATAAACACAGTAAAATACAAGTAATATAATTACAGGTAACAGCACTCATGCGCTGGGTCCCATTCAATTTGCTCAGGTGTGCTTAAGTGAGTAACTACTTAAGCTACTCGATTCAGCTAGCTTAAGAAACATCTTCCTTTTCCATTTCTTTACATATGCTAATTTCAGTTTCAATTTAGTATTCATTGAAATAGTTTCAGGATTGGACCAAAGATTGCTCCACCCCTTTACACTCAATTCACTCTTCGTGACCACAAACCAAGCACAGGTTGGACCACCATCCTAGGCTTGTATGTCCCTTATTGCCTCTCTACAAGATTACAATTTGCCCACACCCTTACCCAAAAATAGCCTGGTTTCGCGCAGCAAATGCAAATGTAACCAATAGTTTGCATATTAGTGTCCATGTAAATGGGAATATTTAGACTGTTCACAGGTAACCATATGGACAAATTCAAGAATGTCTGCTCTGCAACCTGCAATTTGCCAATGTTGCTCATGCCCCATAACTCAGCTCCATATAACGTGGCTTGCCTAGCTTGTCCGTTATATACTTTCATATTGATGTGCATTGCACCTTCGCCATGCTCGTGTGCAAATCACAATATCTGGTTAGTTTGAGTGCAGCACGGTCAATATGGTCAGCCCAAGTACAATTGGCTCAGTTCCGTTATCCTTCTTTTCTTATTCACTTCATGCTACCATTTCTGCCTGCCTTCTCGCAATCCAGTTTTGGATTCATGATAATTTCCCACAACTCAACAACCTCAAAAAGTGATATTCTCTTCTTTCCAGCCTCTTCAATAACTACTATCTGCCATATCCTTCCATTTCATTTCCTCCGTCCGATTACCCTCTGTTCACTTCAGCACATAATTTAGGCAGCCCCTGCCACGCCATGACCCCTGTCTGTTGCAACAATCAGGTCGGGAATGGCAATTTGTTTGTACATATAGTTCTATTGCAGGCTGGTATTTTGAATCTAGCTGTATTGTGAATCTAGCAACAGTTTTGTGCCACTACCTTGCATCGGTTGCCACAGGGATGGTGTCGGCTTGCACTTTGACTCTCACTGACTTTGACTCTCGCTGCTGTTTTGTGCCACTACCCTGCATCTTTTCCCACAGAGCTAGGGCTGTAGGCTTGCATTTCTAAGCCTTTCTGGTACATATAGCACTCCATCTCAATGGAATATAGCCATATCCTGCCTGGGGCAGTGCCACTCACCTGCATACATCTGCAGCAATTCACTACTCAACTTCATAACGCGCATCACCTCAGCCATTAGAATGCAGCCGAGTCCCACAACACAAATGTGGTCCGGCTGGGCCCATAATCAGTCTCCTTGACTCGCCTACTCTCCTGACAGTCTATCACAGCACCCATCCACTAACCAGATCTCCATGGGTCGCTAGCAGGGACTATACCACCCCTACCTTCGTGCTGGCTAAAATGCACACCCGCATTCTAAAAATGGTCTTTTCAATTCTCATACCTCAGACTTCAGTCTTCCAAGGGTGTTCACCGCACAGCACTTTGAGGCCATACCAATAGCATTGGGCGCTATACAAATGCCACACAACATAGCATATTCCTTGACTCTTTGCTCTCTTTCTCTATACACATTTCTAATATTCTTTGCTCTTTATAATGTACACAAGGCTCATCCTTTTCTCTCCTTTCATGCCACTGAATTACTTATTTTACACTGGTCTTCTCTTGCTTGGACTATTGTTCTGCACTGTTTAGTGGTCTTTCTGTCTACCGCTTGCCCGCTTTGATGAGTCTTTAAATGTACAATTTACACTCTATGCTATCTCTCTCCTCACACTTCTATTTCCCCTTTGCTTCACTTCCTTACTTGGCTTGAATTTGAATCACGCGTACTCTTCAGCATTCTATGTATTGTTTTTAAATGTATACACGGTCTGGCTCCCGCTTATCTTTCTTCATTTCTCATGCTTTACGTCCCTTCTCATTCTCTTCATTCGCAAACCTCAGTCCCAACTTGTAGTTTATAAACCTCCATGTGCTCAGTCTAATTTGCACTCTTTTTCTCATATAGCCCCTAAACATTGGCATTTCCTACCCCTCTATATTAGGTCAACACCTACCCTTTTGCTTTTTCGTTTATATCGCAATCATTTTCTCTGCTTGGCTACATTTGACCACATTCACATTATTTCTTGCATCATATTTTTGTACCACTGTTTATGTCCAGCGCTTTATTAAATCAATAATATACATAAAAAATACATACTTTGTAGCAGATCTGGCTTTTATTGCAAAATCCATTTACTAGAGCTCCTAGATAATTTGTTTTAAAATCTGGGAGATTTCCCCAAAGCATATGGAAATCCGTCACAATAAAACATCCAATCAAAGAGCATTTTAGATATTTTGAAACATGCCCAGCAGGCCATTGGGCACTGAGTTCTCTTTTCCTTCCCTTGTGATACCCGTTATCCCTGCACCCACTGCTTCCACTCGCCTTGCCCTCTACCATGTTCCACTGTCTTCTCCAGACAACCACATTTTCACTTTGTCACTCTGCACTCTCTCTCAACCTCTCTCCCGTTCTCTTCCTCTCTCCCACTCTATTTCTCTCTCTCTCTCCTTTCTCTGTCTTCCTCTCTCCAGTTCTCTTCCTCTCTCTATTTCTCTCTCTCTCCCTTTCTCTGTCTTCCTCTCTCCCGTTCTCTTTCTCTCTCTCCATTTCTCGATCCCGTTCTCTTCCTCTCACTCGCCCTTCCTCTGTCATGCAGATACATTGTACACAGTGTGCAGCAGGGATCGGGGAGAGGGCTGCCTGGGAACTCATGAACGTGTTGCCGGAGAGAAAGAGCTCCCAGTGAAATGAAAAGCGCAGATCCCCATTTAGCTCTTCTCATATGCCAGGGGGCAGGCTGAGAGTGGAAACCGGTTGGTGTTGCCCAGGAAAGGGCATTGTTTTTCTGGGAAGCCCCAATGCTTCCAACAGAGCGCAACAACAAACTGCTGACCCCAGGAACTTGAGCTAAAACGCAAGCCCTGTGTGTAAACAGAAGGTCAACAGATGGGTAGGGAGTTTCCCAGACTTGGGCCTCAAACTGGTGTTACAAGGAGAGAGAGAGAGCATGACCTGATTCGCACACATTACATCCTCTTTGCCCAAAAAAATCCCCTCTCACACAGCACACACATGCCCACACACGGCCATATGCCAAAAAGATATCGTCCCTGGACTTGGCACAACTACTCAATTGA
Source organism: Ambystoma mexicanum (assembly GCF_040938575.1). Lineage (NCBI taxonomy): Eukaryota > Metazoa > Chordata > Amphibia > Caudata > Ambystomatidae > Ambystoma > Ambystoma mexicanum. The sequence continues at coordinate 1,273,724,942 of NC_090924.1, forward strand.
AGTTAAAGTAGCTTAATAGTCAAACCCCATGAGCTCACATTCAGTTTCTGTGAGGGAGCAGCAAAATAACTTATAGGGCGTGAACACTTATGCTGGGATAGGAGTGTCACCTAAGCGATTGTCATGTGTGGAGCATTGTTTGAGAAACTCGCCCCTATGCTTGCAACTCACATTCAAAATGTAAACTTTATGACCAGGAAGTGGGAAACATACATAACCCTGAATATCTTGTAGCATGCTCCTCAGATAACCTGAAAATGTTCCAAAACAATAGCGACACTGGGGCTGCAACTATGTTTAAAGTAGGACATATGTGTGTAATGATGATGGTGATGAAGAATAGTCACACTGAGTACTGTTCCTGCTGAGCATCAGGCCCGCTCAGAGTTCTACTCCTGATAATATAATATACTCAGTAGTTCAGAGCTCTGCTCTTTAAAATATGCAAATCATTAAAGCTTTTATGGATGACACTAGACTCATCAGAGCTCTGCCCAGAGCAATGACCAGTCTCACTCACGATAATGAGCGTTAATCTGCTGCAGCTGGAGTGTCCAATTTTCTATGCACGGGGTGGATGCGAACAGGATCTATTAGTTAAAGATGTGGATCAGTGGTTTGTGATCTGTGAGGAACTTTAAGATCTGCTGTGAAAGTGCAGGTCGAAGTGCCTACATCAACCAAACGTCAGTGATGGCCTCTTTCTCGGTTTGTGAGTCCCTTGTTTCCGGGAGGGTTGACGCTCGAATCGTGAAGACTACTGGACTATTTTGGTGTCTTCAGCCAGTGCATTTTTCGTATCATTTAATGTTTTTGCTTGTAGCTCAGCCCGTTACCATGGTTCACGGGACTTTGTCATCATTCTAAAGGGTTCTGTGAGAGTGGCTAGGTTGGAGACAGATCTCCTGCAATAGTTCACCAATCCCAGGAAGCTCAACACTTTTGATTGGTTTTTCGTGCGGGAGCTGTGTGTTGACTGCTTTGCTCCAGGAGCCTGGAAGGGTTGCAGTGCTCCTGATGCTGTAGCAGGAATGGCCTGCTGAGAAAATGCCCAACAACCTGGAGCAGTGCCCCCAACTCCATGGGGTGGCACTTGGTCATTATGGGCAAGGGCCGCTTGCATAATAAAGCCACCCACACCCGTTGCAAGTTCTGTATCAAGCATGTATTAGGCGCGGTGACGTTTCCATTACGTCACCGCGTGTCTGCGCATTTGTGTGCAGCGCATGCAGCAATCGTGTACTGAGCCTCTTGCTGCAACATCACAATAGTATTTTAGATACTACATTGCATATTATTGAAGCCTGTATTTCAGTCAATCTATATTATTGGCACACTTAAGTTATATCACTCTAGTATCTCAAGCAATATTAACTTGAATGTAAGAATCAAATCTTCCAATCAGCCCTAGATTCTTCTAGGGGTGCAATGTTGACAATGATACACAATACTCCTGGTGAGATATCACAGAAGGCACAAACTACTGTCTTGCTGAAGACTTCACTGTTACCCTGCTCAGCATTCCACCCCCTCACCCATGCCTTCTTAATCTAGATACCTGCTCTGAAGTTATCAAATAACAGCCAGATCTTTCTCGTGTGGCGTCCCTCAAAATCTCCCGCTTAGCACTTGCCCCTTCCGATTTCCGGACTCCTAGCCTTGATGTGTCTCAATTGATTACACTTGCGTTAAGTTGTGTGATGTCATGCCATAGGCGGTAACAGCACACGTGACGAGATGGCACGGGGAGTCAAGTAAGTTCATGTAACCACTATTGATAAGGGAGGGACAGATATCAGTAAAGGGCAGTTAGATGCCAAGTATTAAGCTGTGTGGTAGTTTAATATTTGTATTGTGTATCTGTATTTTATTTGGGATTTATATAGCACCTTACGCCAAAGCGCTGTACATAAGATCATAAAAACAGTGCAATAAAAATGGAAAATGCAAGTAACATGGAGCAATCAGCTTTGTCAATCAGAATGAAGAAGATAGGACTTCAATGATACACGTAATAGTGACTTTATAGAAATGGAACGAAGAGAAACTGGGAGGGCATTGAAGTGAAAAGGAGCCAACAAAGAAAAAGAACAGAAACGTGATTGAGCACAGGGAGGACGCGAGACATCTAGAAAAAATTGAGAGCAAGAGCGGAGAGGATGAGATGGAGAATAAAATGAAACGAGGGTAGAAAGGTAGATACGTCCAAGGCCATATAGAGATTTAAAGACAAGACACAAAAAGTAAAATTTAAGTTGGGACTGAAACGGGAGCCAGCCAAGAATCAGAGACGAGGCAATAGAGTCACGAGGAGCAAGAAGGTAGAGTAGACGAATGGAGGCATTAAACACAGATTTCAGAGGGACAAGGCGGGTGAGAGGAAGACCAAGGAGCGAATCAGAACAATAGAAAAGTTGGGAGAAAATTAGTGACGAAATCAGCAATTTAGCAGCATCAAAATTAAAGAAAGGATGAGCTTTACAAATATTATATAGGTGCAAGCGACAGGCACGTGAGAATACAGAGATGTGATACTTAAAGGATAGATCAGAAGTCCCAGGTTGCGAGCCTCTGGAGAAATAAGAAGCTGAGATGGAGGAAATAAAATGAAGGAAGGAGGAAGAGGAGACTGAATTGTAATAGCTGGGAAGAAAAGTACCTCACTTTATCCAGCATTTAACACAAGAAAATGCTTGGACATCCAGGAGTTGACAAGGAGGAGCCAGCGTGAGCCTGTGTGCTGCTTGCCGCACGCAACCCGCCAAGCACTGATCAAGTGCTACGCTCAGTGTCAGAGCGCTTGCCGGACCGACGGTCCAGTGGGGAACCCACGCCCCACCACACAAGACCAGCACTTCCCGGACAGAAGGCCTCAAGTAAGGATTGCGCCCCATCCGCCCCAGTGCAGAGGAGTACACTCACTGCGCCTGCCACGCCACACACAGTCTGCAGCGTTTATGAGCCTGGCCCGTTGCAACAGGCCTGCTACTCTGCGCAACACTTGGGTTTTTGGCTAGCAGCGCCCCAGGCCATAGAAAACCTCATAAGAGTGTGCGCATAAAGGAATTTACACCTCCAGGCCCTCAAATCCATAACGGAGGGTGCAATCACATGCAAGAAAATGCTGGTGGCCGAAATGAAGTGAGATAACTTGATATAACACACTGCATGTGCAGAGACAGTATTTATGTTACAGGGTGAGTTGAATATCCATAGTCCGCTCCCATCAACCTTGCCCTCGCACTGATGGAACAAGTTAGATGCAGGACGCTGAGAGCGACAGTCTGCCACGTCACAGCCACTCGGAAGAGGACAGAGGGAACACAGTAGCCTATCACCCGCCCATCATCGGGTCATAGTGGACGAATTCTGCTAACCGGCTAACACCCAAGACTCACGCCGTCAGCATGGGAGACTAAGATCTGGACCTGGCCCCAGCACCTATAGCGTAACAGGTAAGGGACTCCTTTCCGGTGCACACGCGTTTCCCTTTTGACACAATGACACCACGAACCTTGGCCCAGGATGGTCCAGATGGACCCAGGAGCTCGATATATACCTGGCCGGACTTGGCCGACAAGATGATAAACGCATAACAGGCCTGCTCACCTTCACAGCGGGCCCCGAAGTCACAGACATTATATTTGAATTACCTGAAGACATTGGATACACTTACACCGACTTGAAACGCATCCTGGAAGAACACTTTGCCATACACAAAGACGATGACTACGAACATCATGTGTTCCATACCACCAGGCAACTACCAGAAGAGACTATGCACACATTTGTGACGTGGCTGAGAGCAAAAGTGAAACATTACGAATTCCACCAATACTCCAACGAGGAAGCCATCACGTTGCAGGTGATAGCTGGATGTGAATCCATGGCCCTCAAGAAGAAATTCCTGCAGAGAGCACACACCCTAGCTGAAATACTACAACTGGCTCAGACGACCACAGCCTTAGAGCTCAAGGTTTCGACCATGACTAATCTTCACATCAGCTCATCCGTCACCATCAATGAAGAGACAGTACAAAAAACTTGTGACACATCCCACCATGCCGAAGAATGACAAGAGCCACGGCTTCTGATGCGGATATGTATTCCCGCACAAGGGCGCGAGCCCAGCCAGAGGGCAGGAATGTTCCACTTGAGGAACAGAAGATCACTTCAAAGCCATGAACACTCCGGTCAGGGCACAGAGGACACATAACATCATGTTACAGGTCCCCTCCTGCCCTCTGACGGACAATAGACACAAGCAGTATGACAGGAAGTACCATACCAGCAACAGGCGCAGCATAAGAGCCTGCAGCTCACCATCACGGGAGGTGAGGCAAAAAGGAAGGAGACGCATATACAACCTACACACAGCTTCCCCCTCAACAAGTGAGTCAGAATTGCCATCTAGCACAGAAAGGTGGAGGAGGGAATACCTCTATGCCTTAGGCAACCCCGATGCGGCAGTACACAGCCCAATGCTACCACTCACAGTGAGAGGAAAAGTCTTTGACTTCCTAATACACTCAGGCGCGACAGTAAACGTGATGCCTGAAAGTGAATACTGAAGGCTGGCACAGCCACCCCACCTCAAGAAGGCTCAAGCGGACATATACGCATACGGTGCAAAACAACGGCTGCCTTGCATTGAGGCATTCACAGCCACCTGCTCTTAAAAAGAAAAACAAGACCACATCACCATCCATGTTATCGATGCCGAAGCAGCTTGCGGCTGTATACTCAGCTTCCAATCCAGGTGGGGCTCATCCATATCCTCTACAACCTCATGGCCAGCAAATACATCTCGCAGGCTGCCAAAATTGAAGCAGCCTTCCCAGCACTGTTTAAGGGTATTGGAAAATTGAATGGGAGGAAGATTGAACTTCCTCCATAAAACCAACCGCACAATGCTACAGAGGCATACCATTCAATATCCTGCGCCAAGTGGAGAAGGAACTGCAGTCAATTCTTGATGCTGATATCATTAAGCCAGCAGTTGGTCCCACGCTATTGATCTCGCTGGTGGTGCCAGTCCCCAAGAAAGGCCCAGAGGGACAGATAAGGCTCTGCGTTGACATGCACATCCCCCACCAAGCCACACGACGAGAACGCCATCAATCCCCACGCCTCACCAATGTGAAGCACCTAGAGGAGGTCCCAGAAATGGCCTGCACTCCAGCCAACCATTTCGAAAAACCAGGAACATGCTCGCTGAGATATGTGACGTATGAGGAGCGAATAAACCAACAGAGAGCAGCACTAGGGCTCTGCCCAGTGCCCATCAGAAGAACAATACCTGTTGAAGTGCCAATAACCAGACAACCATGGGCCACACGGTACCCATTGAGATAACCGTACCAGCAGCTGACACGAAATGGAGACTACTTACAAACGGTCCCCGAAGAGACCCAAAGGGCCTTAATGGAAGGCGAATGGTGATGACACAAGGGCCTGGACATACGTACTAATAAACAAAACGACAATCAAAAGATGACACACAAGGACGAAATATAAGGAATAATGACGAAATGGACTTAAAAGAAGAAACAATGTTGCAACACAAAGAAACATAACCACGAAAGTAAGATGAAAACAGTACGGCTTGCCAAGCTTAGTAGAAGAATAGAGCGGCAAGCGCCTACTATATATCTACCTCAATGAAGCACATTATACAAATGCGACTCCATTTTACAAAAAGCAGAATTAAGCCCAGGCTGCTTGGGGTCAAACAGGCCAAGATTCATATTCCAGCTAAAGCTAGAAGGAAAGAGTGGAATCGAAACTGAGCAAGAAGCAGCTCATGCCTGGGAATTCGAGGTCAACCTAAGGAAGGGAGGAGAGCGGCAACTTCGAAGAATCGAAACTTAAGAGCATAGCAGCCTGCCCCGTGAAGGTCAAGATAAGGAGGCCCAGGCAGGTGGCGAGGCTGAAAGGGAATCAAATACACAAAAAGAAGGAAAATTGAGCAGATTCACAGTGAACTAACACGTTACCAGCCAGGAGCGAAGAGGTACCAACGTCTGATGTCACCCAGAACCTGAGGATGCCATAACTTTTCCTGATAAGAGGCTACAGTTTCGAGGACAACCGCAGCTTACTAATTGACACATAGCCCAAAAGTACTGATTGATGGAAGGGACGAAGGTTGAATCGCGGGGCACACAGCATCTGGGTGAACATTCTGCATGCTGCTAATTAAAGTGGAGATTTAAGCCTAGGGGTGTAACCTACCCAATCACAATAGACCAAATAATCTAGGGTCCTATAGATAGTAGAACCAATGAGACGTCGTACTTGTAATGACGTCTGACACGAGTGATGAAGAGGGATGGCCGTAGACGAGTTATCCAATCCTCACACTCTGTTACCATATACAGATATGGCACCTATACTTAAGTTACCTTTTCCGACCAATAGAATTGCATAACAAACTTTGAGTGTTACACGTCAATTGATGATGAAAATTCGCTATAACTATTGCTGTCTGAATGAAGAGTTTGGGAGCTGAAGCAAAATGGGCGATCGCAACACTGTTGATTTCCATTGTTTCCCCGTTTTTTGTACTTTAATATAGCAGTCAGAAGAAACGTGAACTCATAGTCCCACATAATAGGGAACGACTAGGCTACTACGATGTTTAAAGACGTCGTAAAAAGAGTTTGTTTAGACTCCATGTCGGGGTATTGATTATAAGGCAGAGGTATCTGTGTCCAGCTGGTGTCTGTCTAGTCTGTTTAATGTTGTCGTACATGTTCTGTTGATGTGTCACATGTAAGGAATTTTGTCTCCTTGTTGTTTGAAATTGATTAGGGATTTTACGTGATTCTATATTTTAGAGAGAATCGCACATTAATTGACGTTCTTGAATAAATTGGTGAAACAAAGGTTTTGGTGGGAAAAGATTGGATTGGAGCTTGCGATGTTTGGTGCTCACTCATATTGTTGGGAGTGGTGAAGTTGCATGAAAGTATTGTTAGAAACAGATTTAAGCATAAAAGACATTACTCCATTAGCACACTTATGTAAACAACTACCTAAACATGCAGCCAAGCTTAAGAAGTACAGTACAGAGTGTTTTAAGGGTACCGCCCACAAGATGTTTATGTCATGGCCACAGAATGGGTCCTTATCTAAAGCCGTTTTACAACATGACGACTTACTTGCATGCCACATATACAGGCAAGAAACTAGAAAAACGCCTTGCTGTTCTAGAACTTTGGAAAATGGTCGAACAGTCGAAGGAGGAAGAGCCACCCGCAGACTGGATATAAAATGTATGCACGGAGGGGGGTGAGACGCCTACCGCGCCACCAGCCCCGCCTGAAACAGAAACCGAGGGAAGTAAGCCTGAGGGACTCTACCCATTAAGAGAGCTTAAGGCCACGGGGTACAGCAACCCCGCATATGAGTCGCCTACGTATAGTAGTGACAAGAACAAAGGGAAGGAGCAGGAGAAGAATCTTACCTCCACAGTCCCGAGGGACAAGGAGAGACGCGATGACGAGAGGAAGGATCAGGCACAGACAGGTGGATCTCTCGATAAGGAGAGAGAGGGAAAGAAATGGAAAGGAAGTAAAGACCAAACTCATGAGATAGCATTCACAAAAGACAAATGGATGGGAGGACAAATATTATTGAAACTTGATGGAAAAGGAAGTGATGATGTGAGACCGAGAGAGAAGTCAGATGAGGCACAGAAAAGGGAGAAGGAGAAGGATAAGGAAATAAGGGACGAAATGATAAAAAGGAAAGATAGGCTGAGGCGAGAACAGCAATATCGCAAAGAGCAAGGAAAGCAGCTCAGTCGCAAACAGAGCGCAGCCTATGACCAGTACAGGCAGAACCTGCAAAGGTTGGAAGAAGAGCAAAGGGTATGTGAAAAAAGGATAAAGAGACGAGAAGATGAGGAAGTTCGAAGGGCGAATGAACGTAGAAATGAAAGGAGAAGGGAAGAAGATAAGGTCAGAGAAGAGGCCAGGGAGCGCAAAGAATTCGGTGATGATATTGAACGTAAGCATAGACAGAGGGCGCGCAATCTCGAATATCTGGAGTGGGAAGTTAAAAAACCTGATCCTGTTGTAGAATGGGAAGACATTGAAGAATTCTTCCCTGCATACCATTCAGTACCAGGCACGAAGATGACTTTGATACCAGAAGCATCGGGGAAACGATTGATAAAATCTATGATGAAATGGGGCTAGAACAAATATCCCAAGGGGTAGGGGAAGACGAGCGCTTGGAAAGCACTCAGCTGTATGACACTGAGGATGTCACCCAAAGTAGGGGGAGCAGGAGACTGTCCCTGGACAGGCTAGAAATTAGTAAGAACGACGATGACACAAGGAGTTGCGTGAATTGGGAACAATCAATGTCCGACTCCGGAGAGGAGACGGAGTGCAAGACAAATGAAGAAAGGAGACCACGCAAAAAGCGGCTCCCAAGGGACAAAGGGTTACGATGGTCAGACGCTAGCGAGTCTGCACGAGGACATGAGAGTCTGTCGCACAGTCTGACCAGCATGAAGGAACACCCTATGGTCAGAGGGAGGTGTCAACACCCGCCTATGAAGACTGGTTGAGGACATTGCTAGGCAGACGACAATGCGGGAACGTTACCCCAGCGATAGGACAGCTATGAGACAAGAAACGGAAGGCTGCGCATTTCAATTTCCACTACTAGAAAAGGGGGAGCAAGACAGCAATATATTCCATGGCCGCACATGGATCGAGAAAACCTGAAAAACAAGCTTCCAATGCTGACATTGGGAGCCGGGAAGTGGATACACGAGTTAGAGAAGATGACAGGCAGTGTCATGTTAGCCATAGGGAACATTAAAGGTCTCCGGATCGCCATACTGGGTGAGAGCGCAGACGATGTGTGCAAACGGGCGGGGTACCCTGGTGTATCCATAATTAGCACTACCCACGACGGAGCGCCATTTAATAATTGCAGAGCAGCAGTATGGAAAGAGCTATTAGTGCTGTACCCAGACACTTCCGATATGGGAGCTATAATGACTCGAAAAATGAAGGAGTCAGAAGATCTGTTGATTTATATCCAGAATTTCCAAGACGCATGGGTGCTCGAAACGCATGAATCTTGGACGAAATCTATACCCGTATTTCACCACATATTATGCCAAGGGTTGCCAGAACCAGTGCAGAAACAGCTCAAGAAATTGGTAGGGGTAGAGGCTAAACCGTGGGCTGAAATACAGTTGATTATTGCACATTACTGTAGATTGTTGCAAGGAAAGAATCGAAAAAAGGAGGCAACTCGAAAGGGTGAGGAAGCGAAGCTGGTGCAAAAGAAATTTTCAAAGTATGCTCTCGAAGAAGCCAGCTGAACAGAACATACAACATGTGGCTAACCCACGAGGGGAAGGGGATTTAGAGGAAGAGGATGGCAGAGTAATCAGGGAGGGTTCCAAAATTATCAAGGAGGCTTTCAAAACGTGCATATGGGCAATCCAGATATGTCAAATGGACAAATAGTCAGACCACCGCCAGTGTATTGGCTGTGTGGAATGACAGGTCATTTGGCGCACTCGTGCAGAAGCCAAGGCGCGTGGCAAAATGACCAAGGAATGGGAGCAGGCACAGTGAATCCGCCTGCAATCTCGCATCAGGGCAGTGTGCAGAATCACACGGTGCAACAGCAAGCACCAGGCATGCAGCAAGGTGTGCAGCAAGGGGTTCAACCCCCAAACATGGGGAATTTGCCACAAGGGCAATTCCAACAGGCACCACCACAAACTTCTCAGGGCACAAACTCCGGAAGGGGAGGCAACTCTAGGAATGGAGAAAATCCACAAGTGTACAGTGGACCGAACTTATATATGAACTAGGACAGCTCACTGGGAACCCTGATGTGCTTTATCCTATCAGTGACACCAGACCCTAACAGGGAACCAAGGGTGAATGTCGTCATAGGGGGTAAAGAATATTCCTTCTTAGATGACACGGGTGCGACACGCTCGTGCATACGAGAAGGCAAGTTTTCCTTGTCAGGCAAGGCCATAGATGCTCAGAGTTTTACAGGAGCTCACAGTCGAGTTCCCTTCACAGACGCGCTCCCAGTCTCCGTATGAGAGTGTGAAATGAATGTACCTTTGTTATATTCATGTCAGACCTCAGTAAACATTTTGGGTCGAGACTTAATGACAAAGTTGAACATGACAATCTCGTTCACGGAGGAGGGCATAGTATGCTCCACTCCAGGAATGCATTATTCAACAGTATGCAAAATGATCAGAGCATACTCAGGACGCACAGCCACGAGAGCTGTACCATTAGAACTAGACGTTTTCGCATATGGTATGCGTGTGCTTAGGGCGGGATTGCCAGGCCTTGCAGATAGAACTATGAGAACCCCTGATGAGTTTTTATTCAGACCAAGAATACCTATGCATGAAGAGGAGGGACAAGTATTTCCCTTGACGATACAAGCTGCAGCAGTACGAAGGAAAGTAGCATTGGTGGAAGGATACGATGATGAAGGCAGACAATGGTGCGCGACTATCGCCATTGAAGAAGGTTATCGAGTGACTGACTTCACCGATGATCTGTTTGAAGAACAACCAGACTCAGAAGAGACGAGGGTGTAAGTGAGTCTCATATTTTGGGTAAAAATGATCAAAAGTGAAGTGCCTCATAGAATGATGTTGGCACTGATACGTCCGGAATACTTTGATGACGACATGGCCCAGGTGCCTGTCTCAGTATGGACTACAGGCCCGTATGACGTAGGCCTACTGAAAGGGGTGGGACAAGTGAAAATTAAACTGAAACCAGGAGCAATTTTACCAAGAGCGTGACAATATCCCATGTCCAGAGAGGCAGATGAAGGGATCGCGAAGACAATTTCCGCCATGATGGATCAGGACATCCTAGTGACGTCAGAGTCACCCTGTAATACACTGATTTACCCCATCAAGAAATCAAAAGGAGGGTCTTGGCGTTTAATTCAAGATTTAAGAGCATTAAACGATATTGTTAAAGCCGTGTTCCCTCTGGTCCGTAATCTATCTACAATCCCATGTAACATACCCATTGAGGCAAAATATTTCATGGTCATTGACTTGAAAAATGCTTATTTCCCAATCCCGTTGCACCGTGACGTCTTTTACATTCAGACAAATGCGTCTGAAAAGCACGAGGTTGCCACAGGGGTACTGTGAGCCCCCGTCTATATTCAACAGAGTCCTACAGATTGACCTAAGCAATATTGCATTATATAGTGTCGTCTTGCAGTACGTGGATGACATTCTAATCTGCAGCACCACTGAAGAGCAATGCAGGCGTGACTCTGTTCAGCTACTGACTATACTGGCTGAGAAAGGATATAAGGTTGACAAGGAAAAGCTACAATACTGTCAACAGTAGGTGCTGTACATAGGCCAGCTGATTTCACATGAGGGGAAAAAGGTAACCCCGGAAAGGGCCGAAGCTATCATGAACACGGCTAAGCCACTCACGATAAAGCAAATGCAGAGCTTTTTAGGCCTGTGCAATTATGTTAAGAGCATGGGTCTTCGATTACAGCTCGTATACCAAGCCCAGAAGGCCCAGGTGACAAAGGAAAAAATTGAATGGACTGAGGCAATGGAAAAGGGGTTTGCAGAACTCAAGAGAGTGATTTAGATGGCTCAAGTTCTTGGGATTCCTAATTATGCGGAGGAATTCTACCTGTTCTCGCAGACAAATGGCAGCGTTATGATGGCAGTGCTCGCTCAAAGAAACTTGTTGGGGTACAAGCCCCTGGCATATTACAGTGGGAGCCTGGACCCAGTCATGACAGGCCACTTCCCATGCGAACAAAGCTTAGCTGCCGCAGCGTTCGCCGTAGAGAAGGCGACAACCATTGTGTTGGGATGTTCCATGACGTTATACTTCAAACACTCATTATTCGCCATTTTCGAGAAACCGAAGGGTACGCTGACATCTCAAAGAGCTTCTGCCTCTGAAGTGATTATATCTAATCCATCGATCAAAATAAATCGATGGAAAACAGTAAACCCGGCTACGTTCATAGCTGAGCCAGTCACTGAAGGAGAGCCGATACATGACTGTGCAAACTATGAAGAATTCTATGATGAAATCTCCAGGATGAAAGAAAATGCCCTGGTGGGAGGAGAGATCATTGTTATTGACAGTTCTTCGAGGATCGACCAAGAAGACGGACAAGGATATACAGGCGTTGCCGTAATGAAACACAGAATTTCGAGTACTCGTCAGTGCACGAATACCATCTCATTATTCGGCACAGGCTGCAGTATGATTGGCATTGATACTTGCCATTGAGAATCACGCAGACCAGGAAGTTACAGTGTACAGTGACTCCGCCTATGTGATGTCTACAGTGCACGCAGGCCTAGCACACCGGAAACGGAGGGGCTACCTCCGAGCGGACGGCGCGCCAGTGCAGCATGCAGCCTTATTGGACAGGCTGATTAAGGCACGACAGCTCCCGGTGGGCATTGTTGGGTGTCCTGACCCACGTTTGAGCTATCATGCTGCAACATTTGGTGCTGTGGGCTTAGAAAATCCAAGATGGCCAAAAAGCCCACACGTGCGCCAGAATCCAGGAGAACCACGCAGTTTGTGCGCACACCAAAATGGTTACCTAACTTGCCAACCACCAGTGTAAAGAAAATTCTTTGTTAACAAAATCCACTGTTACTGATGTCAAAAAGTTGCTGAAATCGTGGCTCATTGGACCACTTTAAAGATTCAACCCTTTTGTGGGGTTCCACATAACCATCTTAGTGTAAGGAGCCCCATCAAAACAATGTTAAGCAAGGATTATTTACTACCATGTAAGAACCATTCCTGTTTAGAATGCATTAATCCAAGAAAGATCCCAAAATTGCATGCAGTACCAACAAAATCCTCAAGGCGGCGCTAGCGGTCTAAACTCTGACAGGAGAACTGAGTGCAGTTGCTGACAAAGGGATTTGACTCAGCTGACTTCAAAGGCTGCATATTAATTAAAAATTAGCCACCTGCTGTTCCCAGAGGCTTGAAGCCTGGGAAACCCTCTCACCTCCAGAGATTCACACCAGGAGTTAGAATCTCACATGACCTCTTGATTGATAGAAGGCAGACTGGCTGGGAGCCTCCTGGAGACCACACAATAGGCTCTTGCAATTGAATAGGATATGTTGATTTTGACTGTTTCCTGTCAACAAAGGCCTGCCTGCCAGAAGACACATGTGACTGACCCACCCAAGTCTTGGAGGCGGACTCCAACACTCTGAGAACTGAATTGAAAGCAAAATATATATTTTACAGAAACACTGATAACTCTTTGTAATCAAATGACAGAAATGTATAACTTTGAGAGCCTTAATTTAAAAACTGTACCTTCAATTCAAGCCCAAACTCCAATTTGTGTGATGTTCTGGGGCAAAACCCTGCTATTTATGTATACTACAGACTCTGTGTTTAAGCTAGAGACATGTTAATTTACTGGAGTATGTATGGACAGGCCGTGTACATGTGTACAAATCTGGATAAAAATCTGATGTTGCAAAACCACTAAAAAGCACAAAATATTGCCATTTCTGAATGCAAGCCCCCAGGAAGAGCAGAGTTTGAACAGGGGCTACCATCAGTAAATGCATGATGGGTGCATGTAATTTCAAACCACTGTGTATCTATGAAGTGTGCATTTTGATCAAATATAGATTTTGTGGGCAAACTGACCAGGGGAGGATCCTCTGACCCATAAAACCTACAGCATCACTCTGACTCACAGTGCCTTCCCCAATCATGGGAGAGGGGAGAATTGGGCCAATGGGCAGTTGAGAGAGGGGCTGGCTAGTGATGCTGCACACACACCCACTTTCAAAACACATAAAAGCAGACAGTCAGGACAGATAGGGACATTCAATTCCATTTGCTGCAACGCGCTCTGCCGGACCACACAACATCCAGAAGATACCAGATCCAACACTTAGACTTTAAAACTCCAAAGAACTTGATTCAGAACTCAAAGCAAGGGCCTAAACCCACAAACTGAGAACTCTTCTCAGTGGGCCTCAGCATCCAGCAAACCTAACAGCGATAGCAGCATCCAGGAGCCGTGCAGATCAGCGCTGGGTCCAGAGAAAGCTGTGCAGAAAGATCCAGAAGCAGTGCTGTATCCAGAGAAAGCTGTGCAGAAAGATCCAGAAGCAGTGCTGTACCCAGAGAAAGCAGAGCAGTATCCAGAACCAGAGGCAGAGCAGAGCTGACCCAGACCGCTGTTCGCAGAACCAGAGAGCTGACCCAGACGCTGTGCGCAGAGACCGTCCGTGGCGAGTGAAGAAAACCTGACCAGATCCGTGGCGAGGCCCATTCTATTTCTAAATATATTGTGAGTACCTAGCAGAACTGTGCAGAACCAATCTCTTAGTTAAAATAATATCATTCAATCTATTTTAATCTAACCAGAACTGTCTCCTAACTGTCGCCTGTCATTTGCAAAGCTGTCACCTGTCATTTCTAGTTGCTAGCTGTAACTTGTCACTTTGAACTTTTAAAATTTCAAATCTGAAAAACGACCTTTACCATATCGCTCATATTTCCGTGACCGTTTGTCTTAGAGACTTGCAGTAACTTTCCTCTGAAAGCTGGGAATCTTTTCAATGAACCTATAACCGCATTCCTACTCCCTATACTTTTGCCGAAATCGTGAAAAACGCACTCGCGAATTTGTCGCGATTTGCAAATTTCTCCACGTGTGAAAACAGCAGCTTCCTTGCTTTCATTTGCCAAAAATTCATTTAACCTACCAATCATTCCTAGAACATTGCTAAAGTAAGCCTGAACTAATTTAAACCAACTAATCCTCAACCTGAACCTCCTGAAGGGAATTAAAAGCATTTTCAGCATATTTCTCACTGCATTGTCACCATATTAAAAGCATTTTGGGCCTGTGTTTCAAACTTCTGTAGTCTAAGCTTGCTGGGGTGAACTGAATTACATTTGATTGCATTTCTGAGAACTGTGTGCTTTCCTTCCATTTCCTTGCATTGCATAAAGGGGGGGAGTGAATTGTCCAAGAAAGTGATTACCTTGTCTTTTGCTGAAATCCTATCAAGTTATTTTCTGTACTGCATTTCATTCCACATTGCATCCATTTGAAACCATAAAAGTATTGTTGCTATCTCATCCATCCTATAACCACTCATCATTGATTATAAAGAAGTGTGCTAGTGCCAGACTATCCATTATTGATTACTGCTCAGACTAAGTGTGATATTCAATTATTAATTTATGATAAAGTGTGATATATATATATCTATTGTTTAAATTATCAAATAAACCTTTTAACTTGCAAAACAGAACTACTTCTTGGCTCAGTGGGGTCAGGGGGATTCCAAGAGAGGGGTGTTATATAGGGGTAGTCATCCAGAACGCATGAACTGGACATAAAGATATATCAATAAGGGTTTCCATTCAGTATCACAGACTAGGCATTGACTTAGCTGTAGTGTTGAATTGAATCCTCTTACAGCATAGCAGTCATGAAATGCGCCGCCCACACCAAAGGGACAGATTTCGTGTCACGCGGAAACCATGCAGCAGACACGGAATCCAAGTACATGGCATCCAAAAGTGAGATGATCATAGAAGTGGAAGTGGCATGTACCCATGAGAGAATGATGGTGGCACGAACCACACCCGAAGCCTATAGTAATATGGGGCAGAGGCAACTAATGGAGCTTCAAGGGGAGGCACCGCAGGACGAGAAGAACCTGTGGAAGCATTGAGGGTGTTATTTAAACCCCTCTGACGGTTTGTGGTGGCAAGACAGCACTGGTAAACCAGTAATGCCTGTAGCCCTACTAAAAATAGCATTGGAACAATTGCACTACCCATTACACTTGTCAAAAGAGAATCTAGCAGCAACGCTTGCAGAAGACTGGTTTATACCGAATTTAGCAGAGCATGTTGCATTCTTTATGGTGAACTGCATTATCTGCCAGCAATTCACTGCTGGGCACACATTAAAAGTAGTGAGAGGAGTCATCCCCCGGCCAAATGCGCCTTTTCAACACTTACATATCGACTATGTCGACATGATTCAAGTGTGTAACGGGTACAGGTACTTAATTGTAGTGGTGTGTCCATTCTCTAAATGGATCGAAGCAGGTCCATGTACACACCCAGACTCTACCCGTGCAGCCAAATTCTGGTGAGGGAAGTGTTCCATAGATGGGGGGGGGTGAGGTGATGAGATCAGACAATGGGGCTCACTTTGTAAATACAGTCTTTGAACAGATTAGCTTGTTGCTTGGTATAAAGCACAAGTTCTCGTCGGCGTATCATCCGGAAGGTAATGGTATTTGTGAGAGGCTCAACAACTTGTTAAAGGAAAGGATAGACAAGTTGAAGCTTACTCTAAAGAGGGGATGGTTGCACTGCCTTCCACTGGCATTGTATGCTATTCGGAACCAACCAGGCTCCGACCATCATCTTACGCCGCACGAGATAGTCACAGGAAGGAGAATGAATACCCCCATTGCCCCCCGAGACAGAGCTAGATGTGATGCCCAGTCAGCCCGAGAGGTCCTGGGAACCGAGTTGCAACAATATCTGAACTGCATGATATCCAGCCCTACTGTAATTTCAGACCAACTACAGCGACGACGAAAAGAGTGCAGCGCAGCACATAACACAGCAGGAGACACTGAAACAGACACAGTTCAAGGTCTACATGTACCACTCATCTTCCCTGGAGACGCCGTGTTGGTAAAAAAAACCTGAGGAAAAGGTGGGACGAGCCAAGATTCAATGGTCCTTTCATCGTGGAGGATTGCACTCCTTCAGCTGTGAAACTGCATGGCAGGAGAGCATGGATTTTTCTTAATGACATTAAGCCCTACATCGGGGAAAGCCCTCTAACTGCACCCCACCGCGAAGAAACCTCAGACAACGGGAAAGAACCTCAGCACGTGCAGACAAGATCCATGATGAGGAAGAAGGAGCAGACAAGCCAAGACAAAAAGAACCTGTTTGGAACGTTGTGGCTTAAAACTGGACATTTCCGCTAAACAAAAGGGGAATAAGGACATAAAACGAACACTCTGTGCATCCTAGTTGGAGGGTGAAGAAGAACAAAAAGGGGGTAAGGACATAAAACGGACACTCTGTGCATCCTAGTTGCAGGGTGAAGAAGAAAATTGCGCATTTAAGCCACAACACGGTTGTTGACACGAACTTGGAAACCAAGCCACACTTAAGCATTTTTGAGAGACAAGACTCTAATAGACTATGATCAAGGATATTTGCCTGAAGAGCTAAACGCAGTATCCTGAATCATCAAATATCAAGACCTTGTTTTGCAGAACTTATGGTGTCTCCCAGCAGAAATATTACAAGGTACGTGCTAACCTACTTTCAGTTAGTACTAGTCTCATATCCGTCTCTAGTAGGGAGAGTCACCAGTGTCACAGACTTTATTCAAGATCCTACCAACAAGAAAGTAATCCGGCAACTGCTTACTGTCATCACGGAAGCCTTCATTGTGTTACCAGAATACAGTGATAAGGACACAAATGCTTCCACCACAGGCGACAGTAAATGAACTCACAAACACGCTTTTCTTTCGCATCATAGAGGAGTGCCCAGCTATTGTCAGGAGAACCACTGACACTCTCACTTTTATCCGATATCCAGCAAACTCTGAACAATTGAGCCAGCTGTGGACTAAGCTCAGTTACCTGGTCGCAATCCACGCAGCAGGAAAGTGCAAGGACTGTTCACCTCAAGGAAAAGGCCTATAATCCTGAACCCAGCCAAGCAGGGCAAATGTCCCTGTCACCGGAAGACAGTAGATTTGCTTACCACATCTTCTTTCAACTCATTGAGAACTTTCCAAGGCTAGTAGGAAGACCCACCAACGTTGACGCGCTTACATTTCTCAGAGATCCAGTGAAGAACGCACAGCTCAACATGCTCTTGCGGGCCATTGTAGCACAGCTGAGAAATAATAATGTCCATCGACTTTGAGGAGATCCTGAAGAAACCTTCCGCCGAGGGACAGATCCAGGAGACAGAGTCAGAACACTTCATCTTTCTGCCGAGGGACAGATTGAGGGAGCAGAGACAAGAACTTCATCTTTTATTTTTGATTTTGATTGATCGCCACCTTTTCCATTTCCTCCCATTGAACAGTGTCCAGCATGTCCTCAGGACTGAAGCAGATTCGGGGGGTGGACTGGGAACTCACCTATTTTGAACATGCACCATGAATGTGACTCACCAAAAGTGTTAGTCTAATCTATTTTCCATAGTCTAGCAAGGGAACTGTATCCGAGGGCCGGTCTTTGTGTCAGGCAGCTCAGGCGGCTGCCTGACATCAGTCAGCCTGTAGGGGGCGCT
Source organism: Ambystoma mexicanum (assembly GCF_040938575.1). NCBI lineage: Eukaryota > Metazoa > Chordata > Amphibia > Caudata > Ambystomatidae > Ambystoma > Ambystoma mexicanum. Next base: position 1,273,743,316 of record NC_090924.1, read on the forward strand.
CGCCTGAGCCTCAAGCCAGTGCAAAGCCACTGGGCCAGGTCGCACGCACCAGCCAAAGCCAGCCAGCCTAGGAATAAAAACATAAGTTAACAACACATTAAAATGATGCATCATTAGGCAGCCTAAAACTGCCTAGTAATGCATCATTTTAATGTGTTATTAATTTACGTTCATATTCCACACTGCAGTGGGCGGCAGCCTCGTCCCTCAGGCAGGGCAGCAATTGGCAGGTCAATTTGCAACATTTGTTGCTTTATTGACTTCCCGGGTGGTGCCGGTGCTGTTGGTGCCAGCCAGGCCCTTGGGCGCACGTGCCCTCCTCCAGGCCATGCGCACGCACACAGAAGTGCACTGCTACTCTGACACGGATTGGAATTGGGGGCTGCTGGCGTTGGCGATGGTGTTGTGGTTGAAAAACCCTCTTTTTGCAAAAGAAGAGTGAATCGTGCAACGTGCGGTGCAACCGAGCGCGCAGTTAAGTGTTTGGGGTGGGGAGGGAGGGCAGGGAGGCGAGCGGGCAGGCTGACCTACTTTCCCGGCGCCCTACGGTCATTAAGTTGAACAGTAGCAGGAGGGAAAGGTAGAAAGCATTGATCGGAGTGGGGTGGACGGTGATTGATGGTCATGGACTGCAGACACCCACATTTTCTTTCTGTACTGTGATTTCCTCTCCGGCCCACTTTCTCTTTCCATCTCTGTGACTCCTATTTATTTTCCTTTAAATTCCCTTCTTTTATCCGCTTTACTATCGCCTCCTTCACTCTCTCGCCCGTGGGCTATCTGCACTAGTGCATTGTGTAATATCACATACATTTAATTGCTGATGGTGGAGAGGCGTTATGCATAAGCTATTTTGTATATGTCATATTACAAATGATACGATAGGTTATTTATAAAAAGGTTTCTAAGCACCGGCGCGGGGATCGGACCTGTTTTTGCTCGGTGTCGTTTTGCTTCCAAGACGAGCACTTTTCACATCCTCCCAAGACCTAGGCTCTTATTGCATGCATTCTGTGATCAATTGAGGGTCTCCGCACACCATCAGAATAGAGTGCCATGGAAAAAAATAATTGCGCTTTTTGGGCAATATTGTGCTGACCCCCACCTTGAAAACATAACGAGTGATTAGATTTTTGGAAAACCAGACATGGACACTCTTAATACACAATAAAACGATATACAGAAATGCCAGTGGGACTGCAGACCAGCCCCTAAGTACATTCAGAAAAGAAAGTGTGAAAGAGCTCCAGAAACAGGTTCAGCCATACTGCACACCAGGCTGGGGTCCTCTGCACCCTAAACCCTCACATGCTTAGCCTTAGCCCCATCACGTTGCCCCGCAGATCATGAAGGTTAGTGTTGAAGAGTGACTGGCCGACCTGCTTCTTGGCACCTCAACCACGTACCAAGTACTCAACTTGTGGCCAAATCTCCTGAAATTGTCACCGCTTAATTGGTTGCAATGATGACGAGTACAACCACGACAACTATGTCCATAACATTCACAACTCAATGTCATGAATTGTGTAAACAGCAGTGACCTTGCGCTAATATCTCTCAGGTGGTTCCCTGTAAAACAGTCTAGTTCCTCGACACTATCACTCTGCGGGGACCCTGTGCCTCTCACTGCTATCACCCACCTCACACTACTCTACCTGTGCGGTATATCAAGCATCAACTCACACTCAACAAACTTAGCCTCCTCTTGATCTTCACACCTCACACTCGGCCAACATGCCAGTCAACTCTGCTTGATTATGCTCAAGCATGAGGGAGCCTTGGGCGGGGGTCTTTGGTATGGCAGTTTGTGAGGTAACAGTTAATGTAAGGCACTTGGGGGGACATCTGTCCAAGATGCAGCAAAACAGGTGTGAAAGGGCTGGCAGATTTTTCGCAGACGCAGATAATTGTATAAAATGATTTCTACTCTGATTTCTCCAGTTGTTATTTCTGTTCCGCACCTCACACTGTTGCATTGTGTTGCTGCTAGTCCAGAATATTGTCAGGTTCTCTCTTATTCCACGCCCCTGGGCTGTTCTTTCTTTGTTTCTTTGTTTCGTTGTTTCTTTCTTCCTCCCTCATCCCCCTGTCCTCTTCGTGTTGCTGCTGTACATAGCTGGGTTTTTATCACGGGGGTTGGTGGTCATAGTGGGGGTTCTTCCAAGTCACCAACTGTACCCACTCTACAGCGAGCCAAGGAAAACAAGACTGTGCAGTCCGGGTTGGGCCAGGATTTAAATGTGCCCGGGCGCCGATGAAAAGTGAGCCACAATCGCAAAATTTCTTTTAGATACTTTTGGGGACAGACTTTTGGAGTGCTATTTACCTAGGGGGGTGTTGTGACATATTGTGTATTTTAAAGTATATTTAAACAGACCCGTTTTGGCCCCCAAAAAACTGCCCAACAGTAAGATGCTAAGCCTTTTGGGCATTAATTGACCAATAGGCCAACTTGAGCCTTTGAAGACAGGTTTGTCACCAAAAGTGCTGTACCCACAAGTAGTGGTGCCTGCATTGGCCCGTTGATACTGGTCTAGCCAGTGGCAAGCGAGCTCGCAAAGGCAGCCCTTGTCCCCAGGATTTACCCCAGATAATAGTGGTGGCCATGGATAGATAGCAGTGGCCCTCAGACCCTGCAGTGTGCCAGTACGGACAGTTTGAAACTGCATTCAGGCAAGGCCTTCCCTAAGAGCAGGTGACAAAAAAAACATTTACTTGGGCAGCAACAGCTGTGTTTTCACATTAGAATTCTTCTGTAAAGTATTTGAAATACAATTTAATGAAACTAGCTTCATTTATATAGCAATTATTTATTCATATTGAGGAGGGGTTTTGTCGCACAACAGAGGTGTAGTTTGGGAGTGACGTGAGCCAGTCGGGAGAGGAGAGGCTCATTCTGATGAATGAGGGGTGGGCGGCGCCAATGATGCTTCTTGCCTGGGGTGCAATCTGGTGTAAGACTGGCCCTGCTGTATCCTGTATCCAGAGACAATCGTCACCCGCAAGAGGGGGGGACACTTGTGGAGCACCAGACACTTTATGATACAAACTGTTCGAGAACAATATCGATTGGCGGATAACAATAACAGTGACAGTGAATAAATGATTGAAATTGGGGCCCAGAACAGTAACCTGGTCCCCCCACAGGTAGAGGGGCATCCTTGATTCTCCAGAAGGAAATGCTGCCGGTTGACCTACCGTCCCATCATGTGGTTATGTGTTGTGCTTATCATTATCTTACTGTCTTTAACGATCAGAACTGCATTTTTTATTGGTGCACGAAGCATTCCAATTTCAGTGCACCCACCTGATAATGTACGCATGAATACCACCCTGATGGTAGGGTAAATGAACTAAAAATGAATGTAATTAGCAGTGATACATACACACTTGAGGTAACGAATGAAGAGAAAAGCTGGAGACAGGGTCAGCACGGAATGAATGAAAACATAGCACTGACCACTACACACACACGCACACTGAATGCACACGAACCAGGGCAAGTGTCAATGGCCACAGGACCTCAAGCGAAGACAACAGAAAGTACGAGACTGCCTACCAAACAACCAGTCCCAGCAAATAATGAAAGAGACCTAAAAGAATCAAGTGAAAGACCAACTAAAGCAGACATAGCAAAAGTTCTCAAGAAGACAGAAGCAGCTACGGGAGAATTCACTGCAAGGACACGAATGTTGATAGATCATTTATTCCCGTTTATAGCTAGAGCAAAGAAACTACATGAGGAACTGAGAAGTAAAACCTCAGAGACTGTATTGACAAGCACACAGGGAACAAGAACCAGGCCCACGATGCAGCCCTACAGTGGGCTGATGACAGACAGGTGGTGGTCAAAGGCACTTATAGAGGGCAGGAAAAGAATGCAAGAGGAGAGGAAGAGAATTGCAATACCTCCACCTACCACATCGATGCAAATAAAGAAACCTGCTCCACCGACAAGCATGCCCGAGAGACCCCCAGCAAGGAAAGGTCACACAGGCGCGTTTAGAGATGTAGTTATAGCTAACTACAGAAAGAAGCTAAGAATCAAAAGAAGCCCACATGAAGATAACAATGAACTGAACGACTACCTGGACAGCACATCTAGGAAACAATATTTGGTACCAACACATGAAAGAAGTCGGAAGAAGGAAATCAGAAGGAGAATGCTTCATTTGTGCACTTCTACCGTACAGCATGGGGAAATCCAAGATCTTTGTGGCTGTAGAAATTGATGTCCCAACAGCACACGGTCTGTCACACGTAGCAATGTGCAACACCAGAGGACAATTTATGAGAAGGGATGCCTCATTCATACGGGCAACAGAAACGGATTACCCTGATGAAAATGGTTACGTCCAGGACATTAAGACGAGAAACAGAGCGCATACTAAGAATCACCTGATCAAGTATGAGAAGCCTGAAGTTAAAGGAACAGGAACAAGATGGGAAATAAACCCGAGGCAGAACGTCCAAGGAAAGACTCCAGAAGAGGCTCAAATTTGGAAGAACAGAGGCCAAATGCAGATTTGGGTGACAGTGGTTTCCCCAAACGAATGGGAAGAAGTAGTGGTGATCTGCCGAGCTTGGGTGGTCCTTGGAGCCTGCCAAGAAGCCAAGAAGCCAAGAAGCAATAGAGAACTCGCAGAGGTTGTGCAAACCTCTATGGCCAAAATTGGTAAAGTTGTTGACATGGGTCGAAGACAGAGGAGGACACTTGCAAATAGTGCCACTGGAAAGCCCAAAATTGTGCTTCAGGAAAAATGGCACGAGGAAGATGGGAGAGAATCAAAACTGCGGACGAATCTTTGAAGCTCCAGGAATGACTCACAGAACCGCAGTAATAATGGATCCAAAGCATACATAAGACTGCAGAAAAACTGGGGAGGCATATGCACAATGGTGAACGTCCACGTTCCTACACTAGTGATCCTGAAAAGTGATCTGAATATTGACAGTTTCACAAAAGCAGATGCTCACCTGAGGAAAAGGAGATCTGTAGAACTGGTATCCCGAGTGAAGAGAGAAAATTACTTTTCTGCCAAATCAGAAGAAGCATTCCATGCAATCCCATATGAACACAGGCTGTTCAGCCTCACCTCATTAGTGTACACAACGATCCTCATGCCAGGATTCCAGGTTGGTGCAAACACTATGGTTGCAAATAACCAGATGGGAGTTATTGCAGACCATCAACACTACCATAAAGAGATTCAACGCGATTAAAGAAGAACTGAGAACAATCCGACTGATGACTCTACAGAACAGATATGTACTTGACATGATCACAGCGATGGATGGAGGTGTTTGCACAAAAATCGGAGAATCATGTTGCACATTTATACCTTTGCATGATGAAGAAAATGGAACTTTAACAAAAGCATAAGTATGCGGACAAACCTACAGGACCAGATGATCGATGAAACTGATGAAGTGGATGATGACAGCTGGTTTGGAACACTATTCTCAAGGGTACCACAATGGATGAAAGACATATTCAAGTTTCTGGGCGCCCTGCTATTGATGATACTACTAGGATTTTCTGTTATCAAGATAATCATCTCACAATGCCAGAAAACTGCATAGAAAGCCATAGGGATGAAGATCATGATCGATGTCAAACCAGGATGGAAGCCCAGAGACCTGACAGATGAAGAAATAAGAGACTTTGTGAAGGCCCGCGAATATGCGCCAGAAGGAAAAAAGTTTGTGTATCCCGGAAAACGAAGAAGGTATGAAGGAAAATTGATATATTGCAGCCCAAATGGACAATGCCAGCTAATGACCTGGAACAAAGACGAACATGTAAAAACAGCAGGAAATTTGAAAGGAGTAATACAAATTTGGACTCCAAAGAGACAGTCCTTCACACCATCATGTACAAACCCAGAAGACAAAGAAATGGATGCAGAAGAACTAAGCAAGAGGAATCCAAAAGAAGAAGCAGAAGAGGTCGATGAACCGATCAGAGGGGGGAGTGTAGAGGAGGTCCCAGAAATGGCCTACGCTCCAGCCAACCATTTCGAAATACCAGGAACATACTCGCCGAAATTTGTGACGTATGAGAAGCAAATAAACCAACAGAGAGAAGCACTAGGGTTCTGCCCAGTGCCCATCAGAAGAACAATGCCTGTTGAAGTGCCAATAACCAGACAACCATGGGCAGCACGGTACCCATTGAGACAACCGTACCAGCAGCTGACACGAAATGGTGACTACTTACAAACTGTCCCTGAAGAGTCCCAAAGAGCCTTAATGGAAGGCGAATGGTGATGACACAAGGGCCTGGACAGACGTACTAATGAACGAAACGACAATCAAAAGATGAGACACAAGGACGAAATGTAAGGAATAATGACGAAATAGACTTAAAAAGAAGAAACGATATTGCAACACAAAGAAACCTAACCACGAAAGTAAGATGAAAATATGCAAATAGCTAACGCCTGTAAATAGGCTTGGAACACAAGAAGCTAAGAAAACAGTACGGCTTGCCAAGCTTAGTAGAAGAATGGAGCGGCAAGTGCCTACTATATATCTACCTCAATGAATCACATTATACAAGTGTGACTCCATTTTACAAAAAGCAGAATTAAGCCCAGGCTGCTTGTGGTCAAACAGGCCAAGATTCATATTCCAGCTAAAGCTAGAAGGAAAGAGCGGAATCGAAACTGAGCAAGAAGCAGCTCATGCCTGGGAATTCGAGGTCAACGTAAGGAAGGGAGGAGAGCAGCAACTTCGAAGAATTGAAACTTAAGAGCATAGCAGCCTGCCCTGTGAAGGTCAAGATGGGGAGGCCCAGGCAGGTGGGGAGGCCGAAGGGGAATCAAATACACAAAAAGAAGGAAAATGAAGGAGATTCACGGTGAACTAAGATGTGACCAGCCAGGTGCAAAGAGGTACCAACGTCTGATGTCACCCAGAACCCCAGCATGCCATACCTTTCCTGGTAAGAGGCTACAGTTTCGAGGCCAACCTCAGCCAACTAATTGACACATAGCCCAAAAGTACTGATTGTTGGAAGGGAGGAAGGGTGAATCGCGGGGCACAGAGCATCTGGGTGAACATTCTGCATGCTGCTAATTAAAGTGGAGATTTATGCCTAGGGGTGTAACCTACCCAATCACAACGGACCAAATAATCTAGGGTCCTATAGATAGTAGAACCAATGAGACGTCGTACTTGTAGTGACGTCTGACACGAGTGATGTAGAGGGATGGGCGTAGACGCCCACCCAATAAGAGTTATCCAATCCTCACACTCTTTTACCATATAAAGATATAGCACCTATACTTAAGTTACCTTTTCCGACCAAATAGAATTGCATGACCAACTTTGAGTGTTAAACGTCAATTGATGACAATAATTTGCTATAACTATTGCTGTCTAAATGAAGAGTTTGGGAGTTGAAGCAAGACGAGCGATCGCATCACTGTTGATTTCCATTGTTTCCCCGTTTTTTGTACTTCCCTTTGCCAAACCATTGAGTTGTCCTTATTGATTGGTGTTGGAGTAAGAGAATCCTGCACCCCATCCTCCTCAAGGTGCATCTATCTCGTCTTAAAGTACTTGAGGGCGAGCTCTGATCCCATGGGCCCGTCAGAGGTCGCTCCGCCCTCCTGTACACACCTATTGAACACAGTCAGAGTCTTTTCCAGAATTAACCTCAACAAAGGATACCACCAGGTCGAGATCAGTGAGGAGTCACGCTATATCACTACATTCACTACCCTTCTCAGCCTCTTTCGTTATAAACGACTAAACTTCGGCATCTCATCTGCAGCCAAAATCTTTCAAGAGGAAATCTGGAAAGTAATTTACCAGATACCCCACTGCATCAGCTACAGGGTCCCATGAGGCCATATTACTGAAAGTCTGCAAGGCACTCAACAAAGCGAACCTCACGGTCAACAAAGAGAACTGTGCATTCAAGCCAACAATACTCAAATTGTTTGGACACATATTTTCAGACAAAGGCATTGAACCAGATCCAGACAAGATTAAAGCCATAACTGAGGTCCCACACCCATCGAATGTTGCTCAAGTCCATTAATTTCTAAGGCTAGTAAGCAACTGCGCCGGCTACCCTCTAGACTTTGCATCTAGTTCCCCACTGTGAACCTTTATAAAAAAAACAGTAAGTTCACATAGACTCCACCTCATCAAGAGTCAAACCCAACACTCAGCAGTGACCATGCCCCAGAAGGATTGAATCATATGCAAGCAAAAGCATAACGGACAGTGAACAACGCTACTCGCAAGCACAAAAGGGAGAGTCTCGCCATTTTGTGCGCATGCGAGCACTTCCACCTGTTTCTATACAGAAAACCATTCACCATCATTACAGATTATCAAGTGCTCACCACCATATATGCCAAGCCAACAGACCAAATGCCACCATGCATTACCCGATTCAACATTGTCCACAAACCAGGAAAGGAAGCCAACCCAGTAGACTTCCTATCCAGACATCCTCTAACATGCCCAGCCATCAATCAACCAAGCAGATTGCTGCATCAACTGTGTAGTACATCATGCAATTCCACCTACGATCTCTCTGACCGAACTGCAGTGGGCAGCGGCCAAGGTCCAAACACATTGGAGCTAGCAGCATCTTGCATACAGGATTGAAGGTGAAAATCAATAGAACATGCAGCAGAGTCCAACCCTGCGGTTGACCACGAACTCTGCAAGACGCTCATGAAGGTGAAAGACAAGTTATCAATCACACCATCAAACTTGTTACTAAAAGGGGACAGAAAAGTACTCCAGCACCACTAGAACAGTGGGCCAACAATGTGGCAGATGAGCGCCACGGTGGGATTGTATCGACCAAGATGTAACTAAAAAAGAAAGTATGGTTCCCCGGCATGGCATTGATGACCTGATTGAGACCACACTGAAGTCCTGACATGTATGTCTCAGCCTCCAGCCACACATGGCCCCCTAACCACTTCTGACAATGCCTCTGCAGGACCACATCTGGGAAGAGATCGCCATTGATTTGTTCGGGCCTCTCCATAATGGCAAATACATCCTGGTGGCACTTGACAAACACTCTCGGTTTCCAGAATCAACTGCAGCCACGGCTGTAATCCTTGCGCTCGACAGAATGTTTTCAGCATACGGCATCCCAAAAGTGGTGAAGCCAGATAACAGACCTCCTTTTACCAGCTCCCACTTCAGAGAGTTGGCTCAGTACATGGACTTCCACCATAGGAAGGTCACCCCTCTGGGGCCCCACACCAAAGACACAGATGAACATTTCATGGCAAACATTAAAAGGGCGGTGAGGGTGGGCAACATCACACAGAGACCACTGGAACAGGTTCTCTACCAGCTCTTGCGGGATTACTGCAACATCCCACATAGCTCCACAGTGGTATGCCCCGCTGAATTGATGTTCGGTGGTCCTGTATGCACACAACCCCCTCACGACTCTAACCATAAAACCACAAATTGACACGAACATGAATTAAAGGTGCAAGACAATGCAGTAAAAGGAAAAATGAAGGAATACACTGATGTGCGCTGGAAGGCACCAACATCTGACCTCCGACTGGGAGAAAGCGTCATGGTGAAACAAACGGTCACTCACAAGGCTATTTCACCTTTTGACCGGTGACCACTAATAATTACAGACCGGAATGAATCCATGATCACAGCAGTCCAATCCAACAAGAGTGTGACTCGGAATGCCTCCTTCAGAAGAGCAAGAGAGGACCCTCTCAAAGAACCGAAAGCAGATAGTGATAATGAAGGAGGAGAGAGAGAAGAGTCAGGATATACTGGAGATTAAGAGTCCAAGGTGGAAGGGGAAATAAAACCCAATAATGAACACTGGCATGCCAACGGGTGACCTTGCTGAACCATAAAAAGACCCCAACAATGGATCGAAGAAATGGGGTCGAACATTGCTATTTTGGGGGGGGGGGTTTGATGTTGTGGCGAGATAGCCTGGGGAATCAAGTAAAGTCATGCAACCGCTATTGATGAGGCAGGGACATATATAATTAAATGGCAGTTACATCTCAAGTATCAAGCTGAGTGGTCTTTTCTTTTTGGTGTCTCACGTCAGCGTGTGAATGAGGCCTGCTGAGCGGGGACACTATAAGTTGCCACCCCTAAACAGGTTTCCAATCTCCCTGAATGTAGCCTTGCCTGGGAACTTCCCAGCCACATGCTAGTTTCACTAACAAATGAACATCTGACCTGCTTTTTTGGATACCCATACATATGCTCTGAAATGGTGAAATGGTGTAAACCATTTTTTAGAAATCAACTTCGTTTGTGTGTCATTGTTTTGCATCTTCTGCTATTCCACAATTTAATGATATGTTATCTAGGGATTTTTTTATTCAAATCGGTCTCACACTTCCTGCCCATATTCTTTTTGACCCACAAACCTGTCTAGTCCCGACTACTGTTTTTCCAAGAAGATCGAGTTACATGTTCTGAGAAAGAAAATATAAAACACACTTTTCCGGGGGAGTATAGGGCGCAGTTGCGGTACAAGGTCTTAATGGTGGCAGTGCCATGGACAGCAAAACAAACATTGGGCATCCCCGGGGACCAACTATTGTAATAGGTGCAGATGCAAAAGCATCAGCCCCCTATTGTTCTTAAATGTGCAGCAATCCAGAGACGGCGGTGCATTTCATTTCAATAGTGTGCCTGCGACACCTTCATCCAACCACAAAGGCTCCAGGGAGACCTTGAAAGACTCCCCCGAACTAGCGTGGTGGGGGGCTAATGCAGAGCAACCCAGGCGGTCGTCCAGTCATCCCTGCCCTACCTCTGGCCCTGTGCGGTACAATTGAGCATGAGGGAATAAGGGGGTGAGAGAGTGAGGAAGAAGGGCAAGATGTTGAGAAGGAAGTTGGAAGGCAGGGTAAGAAGAGAGAGAGAGAGAAGTGAATTGAAATGGAAGGAGCGAAGGAACAGGAAGGGGAGTTGAAAGACACAAACATGAATAATATCAAGATAGCAAAAAGGAATAAGAGAAAGTCACAGTAGTTCTGGCAAGTGACAAATTATACAATTGGTGTTGCTGTGTTGCTGCCTGTGTCTTTCTATCCATCCACAAGGTACACCTCTCTGTGTCTAGGTTGATCTCTTATTTTACATCTTATTCGGTCTATAGTTGCTTCTGTGTCACTTTCTGTGTGTCTTTATCTGTCTCTGTGTGTCTACATGTGTGTCTATCTCATGGTCTTGTGGGAATTGTGAGAAGCCTGAAGGTATCTCCCTAGCTAGCCCCGAGGATCTGTCATCCAGGTGGCCAGAACACGGCCATCGCTTTTCGATCCAGTTCCTGGGGGTGGACCAGTGAGGGAGGATCACCTGAATGGAGGGTCCTTGGGGAGTGGGAGTGGGACACTGACAGGTGAGACGTGCTATCCACCTTTCTTCAACACTTTTTCCTCATCCTACAACATAGGATATTCCAAAACACTGCCCCCCTTTTCCAACATGAACTCTTTTGCAAAACACGAAAGACAACAGACTAACACCAGAGTCATTTACGGGTCATGTCCCAATACAAGGTCAGGCAAAGTCAGACAATTGACCAGAATCCCACACACACCTGACAGCCCTTTCCCTTCCCCACTGGGATAAAAGGTAGAGCATGAGAGCACATGAGTAAGCTTATGGCCGAAGTCAAAGAGCTACACCGCATTACCACCTTGTAAACATCTGTGTACCATCCTCAAACCAATGGCTTGGTAGAAAGATTCAATAAAACCCTAAAACTAATTCTACAAAAACTGGTAGACATGGATAAGAAGGACTGGGACCAAATGATCCCGTGGGCACTTGTCATGATTCCTGCCCCTCATTCCCCAGCCCTCCATGATGTCAGGCTGGAGCCAGGCCACAATCACCTACATGGCCCTCAAGTTCCCCTCCACCCCTCCAAAGACTCACTTGGAGTCAGACTTGGCGCTTGTGGCACCAGACTCACTCACTCCTATAGGATAACATTGGGGATTGGACTTGTAGTGCATTGATGGGGACAAGATGAATGCCCCCACATATTTCGCTTCCCAGAACTGCATGTGCGGTCTAGTCTTTTGGGTGTGGTTCAGCCCAGCGACACCTGGGATATCCAGAGACTATTTAAGCCACACCCAGGCTGAGAAACATGCTTTGCGTTTTCTGCACCTGCAGCGTGACACTCACCGTGTTCGGATCGGTCTCCAGTAGGCCTGCATCTTTCTTCTGCGCTCAGCTCCTGCAAGAACAAGAACACTGTTAGGAATAGCCTTACCTTGCGGCGCTTCTGCCCATCATTCATCGCTCCTTCTGTTCTGCGGGAATCTTCGGCGGTGTCATTCCCATCCTGTCAAGCCGATTCCTAAGGAAAAGGGAAAAGAACAGAAAAAAGGCATTAGTAAGCATTCTGCAAATCTTCTCTTATTTTTAAATACTGCATGAGCTTCAAATGCTTACCTGAATCCCAGCCGCTCTGGGGGTACTCTGTCTCCGGAACTTCTCATCCATTTGCAAGAGAGAAAAGACACTCCAGGCTAGCGTGGAAACATCTAGAGGCGCCGTATACCGCGCTTACCCACCGCATTTGTTCTTCATAACCGGCATCCATGCTGAAAACATCACAGCACCTAAAAGACACAGAAAAAGAACTCAGTTCAATGCAAATATGAAAAGGGGTGCATCGCGCATCGCGCTCTCACTCACCTTCAGCGCTACTCATCTCAGCAGCACGCCGCCATCCCTGGACCCCGGCCATCATCTAAGGAAGGAAAGGAATGAGGTTAGAGAACTGTTGAAAAGACTCATTATACTTACCTGTCAGACTCTTGCCAGTGAAGTAACTAGGCATCAACGAGCCTGCATCAATCAACGCGCCCCTGTGCTGAAAGCAGGACGGAGAGCACACTATTCAAGAAAACAAGGCCCAGTCTCCAGTCGAATAGCCTCCAGGGAAGGGTTTGAGGTCGTAAGAGGTCAGAACAGGCTGAGTGACGTCCCCGTGGATACCAGGTGAGCGTTACAGCTCTAAATGCAGTGAGGAAATATCACCAAGCTTCCACAGATTTCTCTCTCCCTTTGAACTGCTCTACGGAAGAGAGCCAAGAGTTCTGGATATGCTCCAGGAAACCTCAGAAGAACAAAAGAAGGCCCCTATTCCCATCTTGCAAACTGCCACCCGAATGCGAGAGCATATGAAGTTGGTCCGAGACTTAGTTTGTACTCATATGGAAAAAGCCCTGGGCCAACAAAAGGCCACTTATGACAAGAAAGTGAATTTAAGTTAATTCTTCATAGTACAGTAAACACTGGTCGTCTTACCAACCTCAGAGGACAAGCTTGTCCCCAAATGGCACAGAGCTTATAAAATAGTAGAACGAACAGGAACCTGTACTTATATCACGTACATATCTTGAAAGAGTGGAAAGAGTACCCGTTAGCCACCCTTGCCAAAGTACTAGCCTGTCTGGTTCCCAAAGACATAGATAACTTTGACTTAATCCTTCTGAGCTATCTACTCAACACCAAAAAGATCTAAAAGATGTAGTAATTTCATTTCCTGATGTATTCTCAGAAAAACAGGAAGAGTAAAAGATACATACCACTATATTAGAGCACCTAAAGATAAAGTGGTGCACTTAAAATCATATTGAGTCCTTGAAGTATGTAAACAGATAGTGATCGAGGAAGTCAACAAAATGTTGAAAGCCAACATTATTGAGCCCTCCTCAAGTCCATGGTCCTCTCCTATCGTGTTGGTCACTAAACCTGACCATTCCTGGAGATTCTGTATAGGCTTTCATCAAGTTAATGCCATATCGGACTTCGATGCCTATCCCATGCCACGCATTGATGACCTAATTGATAAACTCAGAGAAGCCACCTTTGTATCCACCCTAGATTTAACCAAGGGGTACAGGCAAGTTCCAGTGTATGAACCAGATAAGGATAAGACCGCGTTTTCAACGCTGCTAGGATTTAGAGTCCTCCTTTTAGGTCTACACTGTGCGCCGGCTACGTTCCAACACCTCATGGATCAAATCCTACAACCCTATGCTGATTTCTGTGGAGCTTATATTGACGATATCGTCCTTTATAGTAAGACATGGGAAGACCATCTCTTCCATCTTTATACCATTATGAAAGTCCCCAGAAACACTGGCCTTACTGCTAATCCAGCTAAGTGCAGATTGGCCCAATCAGCCGTAAAATATCTTGGCTTCTTCGTAGGGAACGGAATGTACAACCCCAACATGAGAAGGTAAAAGCCTTGAAACAAACTCTGTGTCAGAACCCAATCCTGAAGGTAGTCAACTTCTCGAAGGAGTTTGTCTTACAGACAGATGCCTCCCTTACAGGGTTAGGAGCCATCCTGTCCCAGGTTTGCGATGGATTGGAACATCCCATATTATTCACCAGCCGCAAGCTGTTCCCACGTGAACAAAATTACTGCGTGTTGGAACTGGAGGCCCTGGCCATCAAGTGGGCAATTATCCATCTTAGGTTCTACCTATTGGGATGAAAGTTCACACTCGTTACAGACCACTGACCCATAGTTTGGATTAGCCAAAGCAAAAACTCCAACCCTCGGGCCATGCAATAGTTTCTAGAACTACAACCCTGTTGTTTCACTGTGAAACAAATATGGCTACATCACATGGAGGAAGAGTATGTGAGAAACCTGAAGTTATCTCCCGAGCTAGTCCCTGGGGATTTGTCAACCAGGTGGCCAGGACACGGCCATCGCTATTGGATCCAGTTCCTGGGGGTGGACCAGTGAGGGAGGATCACTTGGATAGGGGGTCCTTGAGGAGTGGGAGCGGGACACCGACAGGTGAGATGTGGTATCCCCCTTTCTTCAACACCTTTTCCCCATCCTACCACGAAGGATATTCCAAAACACTACCCCCACCTTTTCCGACACGAACACTTTCGCACAACATAAAAGACAACGGACTAACACCAGAGCCGTTTACCTGACATGTCCCAATACAAGGGTCAGGCAAAGTGAATCACACACACCTGAGGGCCCTTTCACTTCCCCACTGGGATAAAAGGTGCAGCACAAGAGTACAGTTAGAGCAAGGCAGACCGCACAACGTGAGAGCTAACTCAGCACGGCAGTTAAAGAGGGAGACAAGGAGAGACGCGACCTTGCTCTTTTTGACCAAGGCCTGTGAAACTTCCACAGAAGGAATCGTAAGACTGCGAACTATAGCCAGCATGTGTTGCAGCAGTTGTAAATGGTACACGAGACCCTCCTATGCTGATATGTAAGCCGGGGAGAGACGCTGGTCTCTGTGGGACCAACCTTGACTCCAAAGAGAAAGAAAGTCAAGCGGTTCATCACAGCCAGTGAGTCGAGGGGAGAATCGATAAGAAACCGAACTGTGTTGAACGAAAAACAGCAAGCGGCTCATTGAACTGTGAAAGCATAAAGAGCTATTGATATTAAAAGGGGGAACACCAGCAGCAGAGGAGTTCGGCACCAGGTGGGTTCTCACTCAGGATACTCTTGAAGGTTACCCAACTGTTGAAACTACTATTACCAGAAGGCTTTGGAAGAAGGTGAAAAGGGGGTCAAAGAGGTCATACAGGGGTCTTGTAAAATCCTCTGTAAAGTCGAAAGTCTTTGACCGAAAGATGATTGTGAAGCGAAGGGAAATGAATCCTGCCTGGTGAAATTAGCAAAAGAATAGTGTGTTGCAAAAGTTGGCAAGAGTGAACCCGGCGGAGGAGATGCTGACAAAAGGGGTGAAGCCTGAAGCCCCTATGAACAGTATGTTGACAGGGGTGAACCCGACCGAGGGATGTCCACAGTGAATTGTTTGAAAAGACATTAAGATTCGTGAATGCAAGAAAAGCTATAGTGAATCCGACGAAGGGACGCTGACGTCCAAGAGGGGTCCGATCGCGAAAGAGGGTGATCCAGGGGTGGAAAGTCCCAATGTTTGTTTGTTTGAATACATCAGGCCCTCGAAGGCAAGATCTTTTAATGAAAAGAGACTTAACCATCAAAGAACCTGATAGCTGGTACAGAAGTATCGGCTCGTGCTGAGAAGGCTCGAGTGTGTGCTGTGCCCAGGAGATCCATTTTGTCTCGTGCTCAAAACATGGGAAGGGAGACCCCTGGCAATCACATCTTGACTTATTATTTGTGAACACTTCTTTCTTTATTGAAAACCCTATCCCACACTCTTTCTGTAATTAGTTGTAAGGATTTGGCAATAACTTTTTTTAGTGTAAGCCTTTTACTTTGACAAGACGCCACAAGGACTGCCTTATTTTTCATTTGATGGTTGAAGCCTGCTCCCATCTTAGATTTAGGTTTATGTTAGCCGTTTTTCCACCCTGCAATTACAGTTTAATAAACACCCTTAAACTGTGATCACTTTTGCCTGTCTTTTCTGTTGCCACGATGAGTTTCTTAAAGAATACAACCTACAACTGAAAATGGTGATTATAAGGCATGCTGTTAATTTCAGGATACAACACATCTCTGTGGCAGGTGCATTTACCCACTGAACTATCCTACTGGGTTCAGAACCCCTGACCAGTAGGATCCTCCAAGACTTCTGCAGAAGGCGCATTGAAATCTAAGTGGAACTTTTTGCAAGATCTAATGTATAGCAGGACTTTGATTTTAAGACATGCAAGTCACATTCTGGGATCACCTCTGCATGTCCAAACAGACTTCAGCATCGTCTCTTTCTGTGACTAAAGCTCGCTTCTGCCAAGAAAGTGTGAGATTCTTTTAAGATGTTCCTTTTGCCTCTCAAGACAATCAAGCAACCACCATTCAGTGGACCATAGAGAATGCTATTCAAATGTAACGCCACTCTGAGTACAGGGTTGGAAATTCGGATTCCATGAGCAGGAGCTAAAATCACCTACTGCGTGTTGGGCATCCCCCGGTAGGCATGCGCTACGGCTGCAGAACCAGGAGTGGGTGCTCAGTACACTGCAAATCTAACTTCCACATGTGAGGCACACTTTAACTTTTTGCCCATTATGTATATCATTTATATTTAAAAGTGTCCTAGAGGTGGCTTAATTCTTCTTTATTTATTTTTACAATCGCCCAAGGGTATAATTACATATGTATGTGTGTAGAGCACCAGTGGCCTGAGCAGCCAGTGGTAGCTGCTGGTAACTGCTGGTTTTATGCTAACCAGTCTCTCATAGAAGTAGGATGTAATTAGCTCCCAGCAATTTCGAACCCTGTGAGAATAGCAAACATGGACGCATGCTCTGCTTTTAAAGCAGCCCATAGCCTGCAGAAGATGACATTTCATTTAAAGCACTGACAAAGACTGTTATTATTGGTAAAGAGTTACCTGTAGCTACATCGGATCTTGTGGGATGAAATGTTATCTACTATTTGGATTACTTTAAAATACAAATTTCACAGTATTTTGGCCTAACTCTCAAATGGCCCAAGGGTGAGTAGATACACAAGCAAAGCATCTGTCTTTGACATTACGCAGCCTGCACTTTGCAAGTTCAGATTCTGTGGCAGAGTCAAATTAGCCTTGCATCCTTCTGAGGATAGAACCTGCTGTAGTCTATTAGGTCTTGGGCTCTTCTCTATGAATAACATACTCTGAAGTGTATCCACCAAACGCATAGAAAGCAGATTGACACACACAAACTGGGTACTTTCGACCTTCATCCATCAACACCACAGATTTCGCATCTGCCTTTCCCACTGTCTCACTAATGAACCCCACCCACACTTTTATCTTACAGAGCCAAGCACAGCTAGCCCACCAATAGTGTCAGGTGGGCACAATGTAAGACAACCTACATTACCATTCAAAAGGGGGTAATAAAAACATCTGCTATTACAGTGCTTAGAAGCTGGAGAAGTCTGCAATGAAGCGCTATTGAAGAACACAATATTATTCATGACTATCAATGTAGTAAGGCGGTTAGGTGGCACCGTGCCAGGGAGATCCCCAGTAATGACATTAGAGGCTTGTAATCAACAAACAGAAGGGATCCACTGTTAAAATGGCACGCTTTGGCCGACTTACTTTGATCTTTCTTGGTGTCAGGGTTCCTAATGGCAACTAGGGGTTGCAGGGTCCCTGTAAGTACTGAGAAGACTCCAGGATAGGATGGGCCAGAATTCTGTGAATGAAATATGTCCCCAATAAAGCAAAGCCAGACTCTGTAAACCTACTTCTTGACATCTCTCCAGGGGACGGTGAGGGGGGGTGGCGTGCTTGGCCAGCTATAATGATGTATTGCTATGCTTCTGTGCATGATTAAAGCAACAGAGTAGCACAGCCTGCAACCTTTATTCTGTATATTTTAATTGTAGTGAATTGTGACTATTTGATTCCCACAACCCAAGCAAATCTGGCAGTGTTAAGAATTAAATTCCCCCCTGTGCTGCCTTTATGTAAGCTGAGAGTACTTCAAGGAGGCTTTTTGTCCATTTCTCTGTATGTGAAGACTTGATTGGGTGTTGTGGTCCTCAGCTAATTATGTTACGCCTCTAACCACATTTTCCTGCCTAATCTAGCATTTAATTCCTCACACCACCTCCATTGGTATTAATATTGTGTGTATCCACCTTTGTCTCATTATCTGACTATGTGAAGGCGGAGGTGTTTCTTCCACACATGCCTGTATTGTTTGCCTTGTAACACTTTCAGTCCCACTAAGGAAAACTTAAACTAAGGACCTCATTCCGAGTTTGGAGGTAAGTAACGTTCCTTACCTGCATGGCGTAAATAGCGTGTCCGTGCTCTCACCAGTCCGTTAATAGAGGACTATTACGACTTCGCGGGCACGAGCTTTACACCATGCCGGTAAGGTCTTTTGCGCCATGCCGTTAAAGGCACCCAAAATGCCCTTATCGGCATCAAGCATAGCGCAGATAACACTACCAACATTGTCCAAAGTGGCATTAGCGGTGACCGTAAATAGCGGTGACCATTATTAACGGTCACCGCTATTTACAGTCACCGCTAATAAGCGGAACCCGGAAGTAGCGTCATCGCACAGGAACGGGAAGGAGCACGGCAGCCATCTTTAAAAACATAATCCATTGCCATCCTCACCACACAGGACCCCTGGGAGTCTGCTGATTTTTGCAAAAGATCCACCTCCATCACCACTATGCCTAAGGCCCTGAAGAAGGGAGCTGCCCGCCAGCGTAAGGAAAGGTTCAATGAGGATGAGCTGCAGATGCTGGTAGACACACTGGAGGAGCATGCTGCCATAGTGTTCTCTAACAACATGAAGAGAGAGGCAGTGCTTAAGAAAAAAGAGATCTGGGCACTTGTTGCCCAGAAGGTCAGTGCTGTGGGTAACACCACACGCACGATTAAAGACTGTCGCAAGCGCTGGGACGACCTGCGACTAAAGGTACGAAACATCCTCTCTGTGAACCGCAGCCAGGCCATGGGAACAGGAGGAGGTCCCAGTTCCCCAATCAAGCTCACCTCATGCGGGGACATCTGCGCCAGCATGATAGGAATGGAAGGCATCGAAGGAGTTGGCGAGATGGAGTGTGGCGCCACAACATCGGGCGATGGAGGTGCTATGCCAAATCTGATGAAAGTCAACCAATATGTCAGTTCAAAGAATCAAGCCATGGTCCCCCACACACACACACACTCCCAGCAAAGTAGGCTGATGCATTACAGACACATGCAGATGCCTGGTGCAAGGCAATATCGTACATGACACATATCACACAAAGATGAAAATGCCATGAGTCTCACAGCGTGCATGGCCAAAATACTATGCATATCAGATACCACTGCTCCTGGGCAACATGAGTGATGCCGACGTATGCCTGCATAAACCACCCATTCATAAAAGAACATGCTCATCCAAACACAAATGCCTATTACCCCCAATTGTGTGGATGAGCAATTGTCCTAATGTATGTATGATGCCTATCAAAACATCACTCATGCTGTCCCTCTCTTCGACCCCCACAGGCACTGACCATGACAGCGATGGGCAGGACGCAACCCTTGCACAGGACACAGCCCGGAAGAGGTCCCAGGATGACAGCAACCGACCTTCAACCTCGAGGGGACAACCCAGGGGGCGCTGTGTACCAACATGCAAGCCACCCCAGGTACCCATTGCACCGGTGCCACCAAAGCCCGTGGAGGGTGAAGCACCACCACCACCTCCACCCATTGACCATCCTGATGACTCATGCGAGGCACCACCATCCGAGGAAGTCGAGTTTGTCTGGGGAGGTGGCAGCCATGGCACCCCTGGGGGGTGTGGAGGACACACTGGACGACATCTGGGTGCCCATGGAGTCGTCCATACCCCAACTCCACCGGCATCAACCCAAGTATCATCGCTCGATACAGAGCACGCCACCAACCCGAAGCAGTCTGGTCAGGAGCAGACGGAGGAACACTTCAGTCCAGTTATCACGACTAGGGAGGCTGAGCAGGCTGGGCAGGACAGGCAGGGGCCGACTACCTCCACAGGTGCACCCGCAGGGCCACAGCGGTCTGACCTGCTAACTGCCCTTGTGCGGGAGTTTGTCCAGGACAAGAGACTGGCCAGAGAAGAGTGGCGTCAGGATTTAGCCACTCTAGGGAGGTCCATCACGGACAATACTGCCTCTATGGCCAGATCATTCACTGACAACACCAGCCGCCTCTGCGAGGAGGTCTCGGCCCTCCGGCAGGTGTTAGGCCCCATAGCGGATGCCAGGGAGACAGGGTATCCCGCTACACATTCACAGCAGGCGGCCACACCATCTTCCTCCAGTTCTATGCAAACAAGCTCGCTCTGCAGGTCGGCCCATACCCAGCGCCGGCAAGACATGCAGCCCCCTGGACCAGGGAGTGCTAATTAATTGTCAGGTCAGCCTCATATAGGCTTTGGAGACTCAATGGGACTTATATGGGGGAGTTTTGGGGGAAGAAAAGGGGATGAGGGTGTGTGGGGAGTTGTGGGGGGGTGAGGGTGTGTTGGCGAGTTGTGGGGGGAGGAGGGTGAGGGTGTGTGGGGGAGTTTTGGGGGGAGGGGATGAGGGTGGTGGATGGATTTTGCACTTAAGTTTACATTGTTACATTTAATACACCGGTTGTGTGAAAAACAAGACATGAGTGGACATTCATCATTGCGCATGTGTCATTTATTCAATTACAGTGCATAGTGTAAATGTACCCCCACACCCAGTGCCCTCTGTCCAACCATCATGTCACCCTCTGCTGCCATGTGTCTCACTAATATTGTGCAATCACTGACTTTCGCACACCACGTCCCTCCTGTGCATCGGCACTGCGATGATGTCCAGCCACATCTTCTTCTTCCCCTTCATCATCACCAGGTGGTAGCGGTTCAATGTCAGGGGGCCGGGGCACATTCCAGCAGATGCATATATCGTGCAGCTTGACACATGCCATGATGATCGTGGCCATCTTCTCATTCCTGTAGCGCAGTGCCCCACCCGACCGACTGAGGCAGCGAAATCGTGCCTTCAACAGGACAAAGGTCTGCTCGATGTCCACACGGGTACTGGTATGGGAACGATTGTAGTCCTCCTCATACCTGTTCTGTGGGTTTCGGACAGGGGTGAGGAGCCACGGCTTCAAGGGATAGCCACTATCACCTGCATGAGAGGCAATTAAAGGTAAATGTCAGACGAATAATGATGGATAGCTGTACTAGTCACACATGCCTGCAGGTTTACGTTGCCCACATGCACATTTCCCTGGATGTATTGATGCCTTTTTCAGTCCCTCAATGTGTACTGTGCCATGGATTGATGGTGTGGGTTGCATCTTCAAGATGATACATGGTGTGCACTGACGTCTTGTTGCACTTGCATCGTGTACACATACAGCTGTGTTAGTGTGAAATTGGTGAGGTCTTGTGTTCTGTGAGATTTACTTAGAGGGAGCGTTGGCAGTAGTATGTGCAATATTGGGCAATCAGCGCTGATCATTCCCATGGTGACATGCAGCACTCATGTGAGTGTGCCGGCCCTGTGCCAGACAGTGTATTCCCTAGTAGGTGCAGTGTGATGCACTCACAGGGATGCTTGTCCTGTGTGGTGATATGCTGGAGACAGCAACATAGTGCATATGCACTGCATGGTGCAGGATGGCGTTACGGAGGTTGAGGGCCGCTGATGAGTGGTGCACGTGTTGTGGGATGTGGGGTGGTTTCCTGTTAGTCATGTAGTTATAGGTGTCAATCTTACTTCATTCCTATGGGATTTAGGTGTCATGTAACGTTTGTGATGCTTTGGGGCACAGTGTTCAGTGATGTGCACATCGTGCAGTCACCACACCAATGACACCATGGTGGTGTGTGCATCTCTCCCCCCATTTCAATGCCATGTGCCGGTCATGCAACTTACCAAGCAACCAGGCACTTTGTCCAGCATGTCGCTCCATGAAGCGTGGTAGCGTGGAGTTCCGCTGGACCATAGAGTCATGAGCTGATCTGGGATATCAGCATGGGAGTTGCTAGGCCTGGAGACCCGGGGCTAGGCTGATGTCGGAACTGTTGGGACTGGGGGCTAGCTAGTCTTTTGGCTGTAGCTCCTGAGATTCTATCCGGGGCTACAACCAAATGATCAGGGGCTATAGCCCCCTTAGCCACCCCCTAGCAACGCCCATGGATATCGGGCACAACAATATGTGATGATCTTGCTGGCGTTGCATACCATCTGCACAATGATGGAGTGGTATTGCCTGAGGTTCCGGTACACCGCCTCATGGCATGCGGGACCACCAACTCCACGTGGGTGCAGTCGAGTGCACCTACACAATTTGGCATGCCTGCCAGTGCATGGAAGCCGACTTTTGCATCAAATATCTCCTGGGGAGTCCGTGGTAGGGATATGTAGTCCCTTGTGTGCTTGAGGAGGGCATCGAGCACTTGCTTCAGGATCCGGGAAAATAAGGGTTGTGATATGCCATGCATGTGCCCCACTGTGTGCTGGTAGGTGCCTGTGGCCAGGAAGTGGAGCACAGACACCACCTTCAGTAGAGGGGGGGTGGCGGTGCATATTTCAATGAGGCTCACTATGTCGTTGTGTATCAAGTCCACTATGGTGGTAATGGTGTCCCGGTCCAGACGATACAGGGTGTAGATTTGCTCAGTGGTTAGGTTGGAAGGACTGGCTCTGATGTGAGGGATTGGGGGCTGCCAGCGTGGTAATGGTGACTGCACTGGTTGGGCATGCTGGCCCTGTCTCACCGTCCTTCTCCTCTGTGGTGGCGGCTGTTGTTGTTGTTGTTGATGTTGTGGCAATGCAAGCATGTCCTCCAGCTCCAGTAATGCTACTACTATTGGAATCATCTTGGTGTGGGAGGGGTATGGTGTGTGTGCTCCTTTTGTACTGGGCCAGACTCCATTACCTGCACCTGTGCTGATTGTGTACACCTGTGGCAGTTGTGAACACTACTCAGGGCATTTTACGGTAGGTCGGCGATGCCAGTATTTACGGCATGCCGGTAACCACTTTTTCCACCTTTATGAGGCCGTTATTTGCATGTCCACTTCACTTGTGATCTCCTCCAGTTTACGGCATGCCGCTCTTGCCGGCATGGTGGGTTGCGTGCCCGCGTCCAGACCGCTATTTACGGCGTCATACTTCACGGCGCTGCTAATAGCGGTCAGGCTTGTCAGAATAGCCCGTAGCAGTAAACGATGCCGGTATTCCTTTACCAGCATCGTTGTTCCCTTAGCACCAAGCTCGGAATGACCCCCTAAGTCATTATCCTCACTTGTCATACTCTTCTGATGAACAGGATTCTACTTGAGGGCTTATTACTACTGCCCCTGAATTGAGACACACTGTTTAGTGCCTTCTTAATGCCCAAGCTTGGTTTCAGCAGAGTTATCGCCCATGCTCTGATGGACACAACCTGAAACATAATAAGGACATTTGGAGTATTTTAGAGACAAATAGGGTTGAGCCAAGTGTAGTGTACAGGTGGATTTTGATGCTCCTGAGGCAGCCGATGGGATTAGTGTTCCTGCTGGGAGCCGGAGGGGAAGAATTACTTAGATGCTTACCCGTACAAGGCGAAAGAAGTAGTGAGAGGAGTGGAATCCTGTCTACAGACTTGTCCTGCTGGATCTAGAAGCTGAAACCAACCTAGAAAACTCAGGCCCACCCAAAAATATGAAGAGCTTCAGATGCAGGTGCATACACGATGTCTGAGCCATGTCTAAATGTAATGTATATTTATAACATTGTAAACTGTAAAATGAGTGTCTGCAACTATGTAACATGTAAGCCAAGTGCCCAGATGCCTTTGGGCTAGGGCCGCTCTACAAATAAATAAACTAAACTAAACTGAGCATAAAGAGTCCTTAGAAAGGAGAATGTTTAAACAGCAGGAGATGTCCATTATCAATGCCAAAGGTGTTGCTCGGGTCACTGAAGTTGGACAGCTTGCATAGTGAAAGGACCATGGAGCCTGCCCATGTGCAGATATGTGAATATGTATGACAACAAGGCTTGGGATAAGTCATACAAGGGGGAAAACCAATCTACCTAGATAACAGACGACGGAAAGAGTAGAAATACACATATAGGTTGCCTTGGGGCCTACAGTAGGACCTAACCTTGTAACACAAGCGGTTACCCTAGCATCGCAATATTTGGGGCCAACTTTGTCGGCAGAGGGCTGTTCAATCTAGCCAGAAACCTTGGCAGATAAGCAAAGCACGCTGTCCAATGATAGGGAACCATACCGTCTATACTGTGAGATTGTATTATGCAGGCTTTCAGACTTAGGGCCGAAGGAAGTCAAGAGGCCAGGGACAATGTTGATGCTGACGCTGCTAGAGGGCTTAAACTGCTATGTGAGGTATATTGTACCCCACAAAGATTAACAATGGCAACAACCATAGGCAATCAAGAGGCAGTGATGGCGAACTATGCTATCAACATAGAAACAAGCAATGTACAGCCTATCTCTTCTTCCATTTCAAAGACAGGATTATTATGGCAGGGCATGATTAGGAAGGACAAGCTGCTGGCAAAACACGTAAGTGTTACTACACTTTGAAAATACCTTCTGGCCTAACTGTCCAGCACAGATCCCACATCAAAACCCATACCCTTCTCAGTAAGCATCTGTCAGAAAGGCTTCAACTAGATTCAAAGCGAAACACGATACAAGAGAGCCTTGAAGGTACAATTCCCTAGGTGTAGAGAGCTGAGAAGGAAACCCTAACCCCACATAACACAATATGAAGTCTACTCTCCATTGTAGAGACGCTTCAAAGCCTCACCCCAGCATGCACTGAGTACAGATACAGCGCACACAAGGGTTTCCCTCATCAGAGCGATGCACAACCACCTGCAGCAATCCCTTTCCCCTGCCTCTTTCTCCCTTTCTCCTATACCCTTCCTTGAGTACACCCTGGCCGCCATCAGGGTGCTTTTTTAATGAATGTTGAAAATGTATACTTCAGTACCCAAGATCAACACCCACTCCCTTTGGGATGCATCACCAGAGTGGCCCTGAAACAGGACATTACGCCAACCTATACCCCTCAAGTCATGGCCATACCATGACGATTCAACAAAATACTAAAACCAGTTATGTAATATTATGTTATGTTATGTTATGTTATTGTGCCTTATAAACCATTTGTATGATTTCAAACCGCTGTGTAGTCCAGGTCAGTGGAGAGTGTAGGGTAGTATATAATGCTTGGGTGCACTCAGTATGTGTGCAGCCAGTGCGGTGTGTAGCTGTATTCAAATGCTAGGCGTGGTGCAGTGGTTATGTGAGGTCCGTAGAATGTGTGCAGCTAGGCCGCTGACCTTGGGGTTTGCATTCTGGTGGTGGGGGCGCTTGTGTATGAGACTAGGTGTGCAGCTAGGCTGATTTTCTCATGGGGTATAGCTGCGTTCTAAAAACTGTTGAGTTGTTCATGGAGGTGAGTAGGTATGGGTGCAGCTAGGCCGGAATTGATAAATTGATCGAGGGGTATAGCCGTATTCTATTCTTTGGTGGTGTAGAGGAGAGAGTGAGCATATCGGTATGTGTGAGTGTCTATGCAGATGATTCAGAGACCCCTGTTCTTGATTTCCTTCCAGTGCTCGCTGAACTGACCTTATCTATACTAGAGGTTCGGAGCATTGGTTCTCCGAGAGAAATTCACTGTCTAGAGCAGAGATTGTTATGAATTACCAGGTCTTAAATTGCCTCTCCCTGTTTAACATTGTCATCTGAGTCGAGTCGCTCTGTTCCTAATCTTTATTGGATTAAGTGTATTGTAGGTCTATTGTCGTCCCTCTGTCTTGTTGAGTTTGCCATCATTTATTGTATAATATCTTCTCATTGTGATGGATTCTCTGTTTAGAGCAGAATTAGTTCTGATTACCAGGCTTAAGGTTGTCTTTTCCTGCTTGGTGGTGTCATCAGTGTTGAGTTGCCCTATTCCTAATCGTTAATGGGTAAAGCGACTTCATTGATTGATTGATTGATTTGTTATTTGTTATGGGCCTATATACAAGTGTTTCACGACGTGTTTCACGACGCAACATCACCGCCAGCAGCTACCCTGAGGAGAGGGCAGGAGCCCCTCCTCCCCTGCAGCAGCCACCATTCAGCAACAGGAGCACTCCACGTGCCGCGGTCACCGCCATCCACGGTACCCAGCCGCACTGAAAGCCTACCTAGAGCCATCCATGCGGTAAGGCACAGATACCCTCACTGCACCTGCCTGCAGCAAGAAAAAAATTGTTATTCAGATGCCATCGAGCATCGAGCACGCACTGCCTGACCCACCTTGCCTGACCTACTAATGCCGGGCGCAGCGCGGCATGAAACCGAGGCTGATGCCTCGCTGCTAGGCAACTAGCGGCCTTTTCCTTTACCCACATCCGCCGGCAGGCGGAAGCGCCGGCGGCCACACGAAGGCCCATACCATGGCCCCTGTTTGCCCCTGGAGCCTCATTCATCACCACCAGCAGCTACCCTGAGGAGAGGGCAGGAGCCCCTCCTCCCCCGCAGCAGCCACCATTCAACAGTAGGAGCACTCCACGTGCCGCGGTCACCGCCATCCACGGTACCCAGCCGCACTGAAAGCCTACCTAGAGCCATCCATGCAGTAAGGCACAGATACCCTCACTGCACCTGCCTTCACCAAGAAAAAAATCGTTATTCAGATGCCATCGAGCATCGAGCACGCACTGCCTGACCCACCTTGCCTGACCTACTAATGCCGGGCGCAGCGCGGCATGAACCGAGGCTGATGCCTCGCTGCTAGGCAACTAGCGGCCTTTTCCTTTACCCACATCCGCCGGCAGGCGGAAGCGCCGGCGGCCACACAAAGGCCCATACCAAGGCCCCTGTTTGTCCCTGGAGCCTCATTCATCACCACCAGCAGCTACCCTGAGGAGAGGGCAGGAGCCCCTCCTCCCCTGCAGCAGCCACCATTCAGCAGCAGGAGCACTTCACGTGCCGCGGTCACCGCCATCGACGGTACCCAGCCGCACTGAAAGCCTACCTAGAGCCATCCATGCGGTAAGGCACAGATACCCTCACTGCACCTGCCTGCACCAAGAAAAAAATCGTTATTCAGATGCCATCGAGCATCGAGCACGCACTGCCTGACCCACCTTGCCTGACCTTCTAATGCCGGGCGCAGCGCAGCATAAAACCAAGGCTGATGCCTCGCTGCTAGGCAACTAGCGGCCTTTTCCTTTACCCACATCCGCCGGCAGGCGGAAGCGCCGGCGGCCACTCGAAGGCCCATACCAAGGCCCCTGTTTGCCCCTGGAGCCTCATTCATCACCACCAGCAGCTACCCTGAGGAGAGGGCAGGAGCCCCTCCTCCCCTGCAGCAGCCGCCATTCAGCAGCAGGAGCACTCCACGTGCCGCGGTCACCGCCATCCACGGTACCCAGCCGCACTGAAAGCCTACCTAGAGCCATCCATGCGGTAAGGCACAGATACCCTCACTGCACCTGCCTGCACCAAAAAAAAAATCGTTATTCAGATGCCATCGAGCACGCACTGCCTGACCCACCTTGCCTGACCTACTAATGCCGAGCGCAGCGCGGCATGAAACCGAGGCTGATGCCTCGCTGCTAGGAAAGTAGCGGCCTTTTCCTTTACCCACATCCGCCGGCAGGCGGAAGCGCCGGCGGCCACACGAAGGCCCATACCAAGGCCCCTGTTTGCTCGCTGTTCGCACCGTGGAGCGCGAGGGAGCGCCCTATGCTGAACCCTTATATATGACACCGGTCCGCTATGGCGCTGGTTACCGCTCCGCAGCACACTCACTCCCAGCTGATGATGTGCTCCTGATCCTTAGGACACATACGGAATGCCGTCAAGAAATGCGGTAAGACTCTTCGTGGACCTGACCTAGCTGAACCCAGTATGGTGAACTCACCCAGCATGATGTACTTTGTTGCCCCGACTGGATATTAAGGACATTCCCCTCTCTCATTCGGGAGCGCGTTCACTACGTAGTGCCACATTTTTTATCACCATTCTAATTACGAATCACCGCCTCTTGTAAATGCTTATATGTACGCCATGCACCATCCTTTATGTTCTGTAGTCGCATAGCGTTTGATGTTAAGCTAATTCCTCGCATCTTGCTGCACACAACTAGTCAGACTAGCTGAACTACTGCCTTTTGAGTCATTGATAGCATATTTGCACATGTACCTACCCAGTCAGATTAGCTGAACTTCTGCCTTTTGAGTCATTGATTGCATATTTGCACATGTACTTACCCAGTCAGATTAGCTGAACCACTGCCTTTTGAGTCATTGATTGCATATTTGCACATGCACCTACCCAGTCAGATTAGCTGAACTTCTGCCTTTTGAGTCATTGATTGCATATTTGCACATGTACTTACCCAGTCAGATTAGCTGAACCACTGCCTTTTGAGTCATTGATTCCATATTTGCACATGTACCTACCCAGTCAGATTAGCTGAACTTCTGCCTTTTGAGTCATTGATTGCATATTTGCACATGTACTTACCCAGTCAGATTAGCTGAGCCTTTTGAGTCATTGATTGCATATTTGCACATGTACCTACCCAGTCAGATTAGCTGAACCTCTGCCTCTTGAGTCATTGATTGCAGAATTGCACATGTACTTACCTAGCAAGCTGCACTTGGACTGCCACTTCCTGGCTGATCCTACCTCTGCCCAGCGCAGAACTCCTCCACGTCCCCTCCAGTGCACGCTTACACTACCGCACAGACGTTTAGGGCACTTGGTTCACGATATGCGGCCACTGCCAACTGCTAGCCACCTTACTCTCGCCATCATCGTAGGGTTCATCATTGCCACATCCCTTTATCCCCCTACTCCTCCCAGCACCGTTAAGACCGACCTTCATCACCCTACTTTACACCATCCCGCAATGCCCCTTAGTAACCCATACCTCAATGACCCTGCCCTATGGCTCCAACACTTTGCCACTAAACCCACACCTAATCAACCTTGCGCATTCCAAGTCAGGAATCTTAGACTTGGATCCAGACTCCCTCGTGCCCACTGCACTCAGCACACACACGTCACCACTACTACACAGAAGTTACCACCATCCCACAGCACCATCTCTGCCAAAGAACTCAAGGGTGCCCTCATTAACGCCAGATCTATTACGGCCCACGCACTGGACATCTCTGACCTCATCACCACTCATAACCTCGATTTTGTGGCCATTACCGAAACCTGTTTACACGCAGCCACTGGCCCACTTATCTCCCTCGCTATCCCCAACGGTTACACTATCCTTAGAGCTGACCGACAATCAACATCCAAAGGAGGTGGAGTCGCATTCATACATAGAAATAACATCATACTTAGAATCATCCCCAACACAGAGCTCAGTTCTGCAGAATCCCTCTCCGTGAAACTCACCTTATCTCCAACCAACACTGCTACCCTCCACCTTATCTATAGACCTCCAGGACCACTTGGCTCCTTCATAGATGAGATCACAGCCATTCTGACTATCAATACGAAACCCAACTCTCAGGTATTGCTTCTAGGTGACCTCAACCTTGGCCTACACAACACTAAGGATCATTTGGCCTCTGAGGTCGCTACGTCATTAGCTAATTTAGCTAACGATTTTTTTACCCATTTAGGACTCCAACAGCGCATTGACAAACCTACCCATATTAAAGGCAGAACGCTCGATTGGATTACTGACCTCAATTGCAACACTACCATAAATTCCAACCACGCTTGTGCCTGGTCCAACCACCACATCATCATCTTCCACCTACCAGCGACCAACCCTCTCACCACTCCCACGATAGCTCCAGCCATTTCCACAAGGAACAAAAAAGACATCACCAGGGATAAACTTCTCCCACTCATCCTTCCTATCCTGAACAAATGTGTGTCCCAACACAACGACCCTACAGTCTTAGTAGAAATCTTCAATCAAACACTGCTCAAAGCCATTGATAATATAGCACCGCTTAAATTACGGAAAGCTAAACAACAAGCCCATTTGAATTCCTGGTTCACCCCGCAGTTAAGAGTCCTACGCAAAGAAAAACGCAAGGCAGAATCACTCTGGAAGAGCCACCCATGTGACCCTAACAAAGAACGCCTCATCATCGCTACCCACAACTACAAGGAAGCGATTTTACAAGCCAAAAAGGAGACCTACAACCAACGTATCACACAAGCAGAATCCAACACTAAGGAGTTATTTAAAATCCTTAAAGAATTGGAAGCCCCCTCCCCCGTTCCTGATACCTGCACTAAAGACAGCCAATGGTGCAACAACATCCAAAACGCTCTCCTCAACAAATTCACCACCCTGCAATCAAAAATTAACGCCAAACAAACTACCCTACTCACCAACCCCCCCACTAAACCTTCCACTACGCCAACGGCCTCCTTTACTCACACCCCTTTCAGCTTCACCCCACTCACCATCCTCGAGGTCGAAAACATCATTCGCAACCTAAAACCCTCTAATTGCCAAGGTGACTCCTGCCCAGCACCTATCATTAAGGAAGCACTCCTTTCATAACCACCTTCATCAACTCTTCATTCCTAACTGGAACGGTACCCAACAATTTAAAAGACGCTTGGGTTGTCCCTCTCCTAAAAAAAACGACTTTGGACCCCGAAACACCAACTAACTACAGACCTATTACCACTGTACCGTTCCTACTCAAAATACTTGACAGAGCAGCATACCTGCAGATTCAGAACTACTTAGAAACTAATAACTTCCTCGGCTCAAGACAGTCTGGCTTCAGACCCAAGCACGGGACTGTAACAGCTCTTCTTGACCTCAAAACTCAAATTGAGGACCTTAAAGACAACGGTAAACTGGCCCTTCTACTACTACTGGACTTATCCGCCGCTTTCGACTTGGTCAACCACCAAATACTATGTCGGCACCTGAAGTCCGCTGCCCACTTCTCTGACAACGCATCCAACTGGATTAGGTCATTCCTCGACAACAGGCACATGAGAGTTTTCTCACCTACCGCATCGGCCGACCCTGCACCAGTCCCTTGTGGAGTCCCGCAAGGGTCCTGTGTCTCCCCTACTCTCTATAATGTCTTCACCAAACCATTATTTGATGTGCTTGACTATCTGGGTGTCATCTACACGAATTACGCCGATGACACCCAGATACTCATACCCATTACTGGGGACTACATTGTTGATTCCAAAGCCCTCAATGACATTTACCTTGTCATTCAAGCATGGATGGCCCAGCATGAGCTGTGCCTCAACGATGACAAGACTGAGCTTCTCATTTTAGGCACACAACAGAGACTTAACAAACTGAGTCCCCTGTTCGGATCCTTTAACATTGATGGTAATCTAATCAAAGTATCTAAAGATACTAAAACTTTGGGTATCTACTTGGACGCCTCCTTGACTCTCACCAGACAAACCAATGCAGTGGCTGCTGCGTCTGCCTACACCTGCAAATTGATCTCAGCCTGTCGCCCATTCTTTACCACCCAGAACTGCATTACCCTGGCCAGGACCTTGGTTATGTCCAAACTGGACTATTGTAATGCATTGTACCAAGGCACTAACCAGGGTAATCTTAACAAACTTCAGACTACCCAAAATAATGCCATTAGAGCGGCTCTTAATATCCCCCGATCTGCCCACATCTCAGAAACCAGGAAGAACCTCAACTGGCTCTCAGTCGCCCAAAGGATCTCACTGAAAGCACTTAACCTTACATACAAATGTGTTAACCACCAGGCCCCCTCATATGTAGCCTCTCGATTCACTCAACATATACCAACGCGAGTACTCAGATCTGCACAGTCCCACGGTCTTGCAATCCCTAGATTCAAGCTTCATACAGCTGGGGGTGCCAGCTTCCCTGTCCTGGCAGCCAAGCTTTGGAACACTGTACCACTCACTATCAGAACCTTACCGTCATTTAACCTATTCAAACACAAAGCCAAGCGTTGGCTAGTTACATCTCACTAACAACCGCCCTTCTGACTCTGACGGGCCATCTGGGACCTAGCTCTGCTTTGTTCCGGCACTACTGTTCTGCCTATTGCTCTGATTTGTAACGTCAATTGTATATTTTGTATATTTTGTTCACAATCTGTTGGTACCATTGTGATGATATGTTATACTTGTAATTTTCTGCCAAGATATACGCCCGGTTGCCTTTGGGCCTGGTCTGCGCCATATAAATAAAACAAATACATATACAAATGCAACAAGTCAAGGGAGGGGGAGCAAAGGGAGGACAAAACAACGATCTTACGTTAGGCCTAATGTCATTGAGATTGTGTAAGTGTGCAACAAGAAGTGAAGGGCGGAGGGTACAGGGAGAAGTGCACCCAGCGGAGCAGGGCACTGGGATAAGTGCAAGGAAGGCTGGGACCACAGGGGGCAATCCCAGCACATTAGTGCAAGGGTGGCCAGGCAGCAGTGCAACTTGGGCCAGACAGCAATTGCAGGTGGACAGGTCGGGGGGGGCTGGTGTCCTGTAAGTCTCAGAGGACACTAAGCAACCAGTCAGAAGAACAGAGCGGGAGCAAGGGATGTTTAGCAGGGGAGAGGGAGCAAGAAAGAAAAGGAGAAGAGGGGGTCTTGATGAGCAGAGAAGAGAGATCTACCACCCATTCTCTGCTTGGAGGAGGGACTCACCCGCAGAGAGTTAGAAGTAGACGAACAAAGGGCTTTAGGAGGAAGGTACTTATGAAGAGAGAGTTGAAGGTAGTGAGGGCCACGTCCCAGAAAGCCTTGTGGACGATGCAGAGTGTCTTAAACTTGATCCTTGCAGCCACCGGGAGCCAGTGGAGGGATTTCAGGGCCTTGGAGAAGTGGTTCCTGGTCTTAAGGCCAAGGATAAGTCTCACAGTCCTGTTCTGGATGAGTTGAAGAGGGCGAAGAGTAGAAATAGGCAGATTGAGAAAGAGGCTGTTGCAGTAGTCCATCCTAGAGAGAACCAGGGCTCTGGAGACGGTGATCATCTTGGGGAAGGTGGGAAAAGGGAGAATACCTCTGTGGAGGAACAGCTGGAAATTGGCCTTCTTAGCAAGGTCCATGGTGTGGGGAGAGAAGGAGAGAGTGGAGTCGAAGATGACCACAATGTTTTTTGCCTCGCAAGAGGGTGAGAGCAGAGGGCACAAGGAGAGCGACCAGAGTGAGACAGGAAAAGCGGGAGCAGGAGTCCCAATGAGAAGGATCTCAGTCTTACTGCCTTTAAGGCAGAGATCGTTAGAGGCGCACCATGCCTGAACAGCGAATAGACAGTCATGGATGAGTGAGGAGGAGGAAGAGGCCGAGGGTAGCCTGAGAGAGAGCTGGATGTCATCCGCATAGCACTGAAAGTTAGTGGAAAAGGTAGAGATCAGGAGGGACAAAGGGGCCAGAATGACATCGAAGAGCCAGGGGGAGAGGATGGAGCCCTGGGGAACACCACATGTGGAGAGAGAGGTGGTGGAGAGAAAGGACCCAAGCTGAACCTTGGAAGGTCGGTCCAGGAGGAAGGAGGTCAGCCATGCCAGAGCCTGATCCGTGATGCTAAGGGTCTCGCAGAGACGAGTAATCAGGATGTTATGGTCGAGTGTGTCAAATACAGAGGAAAGGTCAAGGAGAATGAGGACAGAGGGAGAGCTAGAGTCATGATTAGAGAGCAGATCTTCAAAGGTGTTCAGGAGTGCAGTTTCCATGCCTCTGGCTGCTCTGAAGCCAGACTGATGGTCATGGAGACAACCAACAGAGTCAGTGTGGAGGGTTAGCTGGGAGATAGTCAACTTCTCTAGGGGTTTGCCCAGGAAAAAAGTGATAGTGATTGGGCAATAGTTTGCAGGCATGGAGGGGTTGGCAGGAGGCTTTTTTAGTAGGGGTGCACAAGGGAGTGCTTCAGAGGAGAAGGGAAAGATCCAGTGGCGAAGTAGTTATTACAGAAATCGGCCAAGGCTGGAGCAAGAGAACCAATGTTGTCCTTAATGGTACTAGAGGAGAAGGGGGTCACCTGTTTGGATGAGACTTTCATGGATCGGATTTGTCTGGAAACATCTTCAGGTGTTACAGGAGAGAGGGAGGAGAGAAAAAGAGGAGGGGGCAGCAAAGGAGGGCCTGCAAGAGGTGGAGGGAGAGAGAAGAGAAGAAGATGAGAGTGCAAACAGGATGTCCTGGGTTTTAGTGGTGATATAAGAAGTCAGAGCTGTGCAGAGGCCCTGTGTAGGTGTAGAAGAGCCAGATACTGCTGTAGGATTGTCCTGCTCCTTGCAGATTTTGAATAGTTTGGCCATGTTGTTAGAGTTGCATCCTTAAATATGGACCCTCTTCTTAGAGAAGATGAAGAGTCTGTATTGCCTTTGGAGCAGGCGGCAGACCAGTTTGTCAGAGGGTGCACCCGAAGCTCCCCACTTCCGTTCAGCTACTCTGCGCTTGAGTTTCACCGCGGCCAGATTGGAGTCATACCAATAATTTCACTTGGTGGCAGGCGGATCTTCATAACAGGGGCAAGGATATCCAGAATGTTAGAGATGGAAAGGTGAAGGTTGGAAAGGGTTGTGTCAGGATGGGAGGCAGCCACAGGAGTAGGTGGGGGCAAAGGCGCCCACTGACACTTGCTTCATAGATCAAATGACCGTGAAGGAAGGTGGCAGTGCTGGGTGGGACTTTGCCAAGGGAACAGAAAGCTTCAAGTGAGAAGAAAAAAGAAGGTGGTCAGTATAGGAGAGAGAAGTAG
Source organism: Ambystoma mexicanum (assembly GCF_040938575.1). Taxonomy (NCBI): domain Eukaryota; kingdom Metazoa; phylum Chordata; class Amphibia; order Caudata; family Ambystomatidae; genus Ambystoma; species Ambystoma mexicanum. Next base: position 1,273,778,476 of record NC_090924.1, read on the forward strand.
TAAGATGCTTAGAGAGGGGGATGTCTGAAAAAGATGAGAATATCCAAGGTATGGCCGGCAGAGTGAGTTGGACCCTAGGGTAGAATGGAGAGGGAAAGAGAGTTGCATAAGTTGCGATAAAAGCCCAGGGGAGTCTGGGGAGTCCAGGTGGATGTTGAGATTCCCAAAGAGAAAAAGGTGGGAGGTAGAGGAAAGGAGAGAGGAAGTGAGGTCAGCCCATTCAGAGAGCAAGAGGGTGATCTGGCCAGGTGGCCTGTAGATGGTAGCCATGGTCTGGGCCTGGGCTCGCAGAGGATCATGTAGCCCTCTGGGAGGAGTGTGTCAAAACGTGTGACAGTGCTGGCCTTGACCCATATCTCGGTAAGAGCGAGAACAACCAGGTACAGGAGCTCAAGGCGGTGACAGATGTCATAGAAGTGTTTGACAGCAGAGCAAGAGTTGAGAGTAGCCACGTGGCGCAGGTTGCCACTTTTGAAAGACTTCCAGGGGGGGTACAGAGGAGGGGAGTACCTGTCAGAAGTGGCAGCGGAGTCCTAGAGATGAAATGAGGAGGCGGCAGAGGTGCCGGAGAGGTAGTGGATAGCAAGGGAGCCAGACAGGTAGAGGGCAGAAGTGGACAAGGAGCCAGACAGGTAGTAGATAGCATAGGAGCCAGAGCAGTAGAAGAAGGACGTGGCAGAGAAGCCAGAAAAGTGGTAGAAGAAATAGCAGGAGAAGGAAGGAAGTTGATGAGGCGAGGGAAGCGCCTATCAAACCATAGGAGAATGGGCTGAGGGCCCTTTAGATAGACATTCATGATGACTCTGGAGGACTTGAAGGGGGCCAAGAGGACCTCCCACCTAGTGCCACCATTATTGAGAGAAGAGGAGGAAGGAGAGAGAGTGTGACGATATGAAGGCTCCATAGGTTGAGTGAAGGAATGACAAAGAGGATGGCAGTGAGAGTCTGTCTGGAAGAAGCACTGACATAGGTGTCAGCGATGGAAAGGCCTGGATTGGAGACCAGGGTGTCCTTCTTGCTCTTCTTCCTTCCAGTCTTAGTGAGTGGACTGACTTGCAGTAATATGGTTGTCCCTGTGTCTCGTTGAGTCTGCCATTGTTTATTGGATGATACCTTCTGGCTGTGCAGTTACATCCAGTTCTGATCTATTGGACTTATGAATACTAGCTTGATTCGATGACTTGTGTTCAGCAGATGCAAGGACCACCAACAGCTACTATGATCATCCCTGTATCTTATTGGGTCAGCAGATTACATATAGGATGAGTTGCAGCAGAAGACTTCAGAACCTTTAGATGGTTTTATCTTACGGCTGTGTCCCATACGAAAGCGTTCTCCCTCTATCCAGATATCTCACACCTTGATGTTTTGCATGTTTTGCATTTACTGTTGTGCTTCCAATTTAGGAGCTCACCCTCTGGCCAGGTGAAGTTTAGCCATGTGTCACACTTCGATAGAATTGTGAAGTTCAGCCATGCATCACACTTAGAGTGAAATGTGAAGATTAACCATGCGTCACACTTAGATTGAAATGTGAAGTTTGGCCATGCATCACACTTAGATTGAAAGGCAACGTTTAGCCATGCATCACAGTTAGAGTGAAATGTGAAGATTAACCATGCGTCACACTTAGATAGAATGATCAAGTTTAGCCATGCGTCACACTTAGCTGGAATTATGAAGTTTAACCATGCATCACACTTAGATTGAAATGTGAAGATTAACTATGCATCATACTTAGAGATAGAATTATGAAGTGTAACCATGCGTCACACTTAGCTGGAATTATGAAGTTTAGCCATGCATCACATTTAGATTGAAATGTGAAGTTTAGCCATGCATCTGACTATTCTACAGCTGTACATAACTCTCATGGCGTATCTGACACCTCAGAAAATGTCGAATTTCAGTCACTCAAAATGCAATGCTGCTCCAAATGCAGACTTGAGAATGTGGATATGCTACATATGTTCTTAGCCCGAAAATACAGCAGTATCGGTAAGGAAAAGCACAGAAACTATCTAACGCTGCTATAACCTTAAAGATACAATCCCCCCTCTGCTTGTTTGCTAGGGATATTCCCACGCTCAAAAGGAACAAAACACATCAGTAAAATGAAGATCTTGGCTTATGTGTTGTCAAAACGCAGGATAGCGATGGTCTGGAAAGCACAAAAAGGTCTGGACGTGGGTCTGGTGGAGGGACCTAAAGAAATGGACTACGGCTGAGAATGCTGTCTGGCAAGAAGCAGCCTGTCATGGACAAGGGGAGGGGAGCACATACATTGAAGCCTGGAGAGTATTACTACAAGAGGTGTTGGCTACCACACAAGCCCATATCCCTATTGCGGAAAAGGGACAGACATTCACAGAACAAAGCCGTACAGATCCACAGGCAAGCAGAACTGTCTAGCACCCACTAATCCAACAGTATGAACTGTTCACACATTAATTGTTAATTGGAGGGAAAAGGAATCTACTAGGCAGTTTGGTCATGTAAATTGTTCATTGCTGCCCAATACCATAATCCAATATCTATCTGTTAAGATAAAAACAATAAAAACAAATTTTAGAAAACCAATGAGTTACACTTAGATAGAATTATGAAGTTTAGTCATACGTCACACTTAGATTGAAATGTGAAGTTTAGCCGTGCATCACACTTAGATTGAATTGTGAAGTTTAGCCATGCGGCATACCTAGATAGAATTGTGAAGTTTAATCATGCGTCACACCTAGATAGAATTGTGAAGTTTAGCCATGCGTCCCACTTAGATTGAAATGCTAAGTTTAGCCATTCGTCGCATTTAGATAGAATTGTGAAGTTTAAGTTTAGCCATTCGTCACACTTCGATAGAATTGTGAAGTTTAGCCATGCATCACACTTAGATTGAAATGTGAAGTTTTGCCATACGGCACACTTAGATTGAAATATGAAATTCAGCCATGCTTCACACCTAGATAGAATTGTGAAGTTTAGCCATGCGTCCCACTTAGATTGAAATGTGAAGTTTAGCCATGCATCACACTTAGATGGAAATGCTAAGTTTAGCCATTCGTCACACTTCGATAGAATTGTGAAGTGTAGCCATGCATCACACTTAGATTGAAATGTGAAGTTTAGCCATGCATCACACTTAGATTGAAATGTGAAGTTTAGCCATGCGTCACACTTAGATTGAAATGTGAAGATTAACCATGCGTCACACTTAGATACAATTGTGAAGTTTAGCCATGCATCACACTTAGATTGAAATGTGAAGTTTAGCCATGCACCACATTTAGATTGAAATGTGAAGTTTAGTCATGCGTCACACTTAGACAGAATTGAGAATATTAACCATGCGCCACACTTAGGTAGAATTATGGAGATTAGTCATTTGTCACAACAGATAAGACAGTGTAGATTAGCCACAAAGAGGAATTTAGCGAGTAGCCAAAGCACTAACCACCCCGCTTCTACTTCCTCAAACACACCACCCAAACACTATACATGCCCACTGGGCTAGCCAACCTATACCCAAACACACCCAACACAAGCAACACACACTTTCAACAAACAAACCCGGGCACTGGACCTCAACCGTACAGACACATAAACCCAGTGCACACAACCTTTAACACCTGCCAAGCTAAACATAAAACACACAGACACACCCCAACACAACAAACAGCCACACAGGACATATCCCAGGCATTGGACCTTACTGGTACGGATACAACAAGCCAGTGCACGAAACCTATCATCTGAAAGCCAACACACACAGACGGCAGTTTCTCCTGGTTCTGGACCTATTCTATTACTCTTCCCTCACGAACCAACACTGTCTGCTTTCTTGTAGAACCACGTGAGTGCCTAGAGACTGCCCTTGGGTGGTATCGGTGTGCGGTATAAATCAACATGATATAACATCATCCAGCTGAGGAATAACATTAAGAAGCAGCACACAGACCCACAAAGGGGGCATTCAGACAACAGGTTGTAAAGCATTTTTGCTGACATTCAACCCCACCCAATACCCCAAAACAACCTGTAGTTTGACACCAAAAATAGTACAATGTTAGGAACAATGGGCCTGTCTGGCGGAAAACAACCTTAAATTAACACGTTGTGGCTTGACTGACCTCCAAGTGACACACGGAGGAAAGATTCAAATGGACCGAAAACCCATGAAACATTTTGAGAAAATATACATTTTTTATTTCATAAACAATTAGATAAAATACATATTAAATTTCAATGACCCTTAATGCATATTGGGCCATGTTTGCTAAAAATAACTATGCATACAATTCACTATATAACCTCTGCAATTTACAAAGTGTCTAGCGGGCTGGGAGAGACAAGAGTTTCAAAAATGAAGCTATACATATGCTCTCAAAATAATTATTAGGCAAGTAATAAAATTCAAACCATAATAAGGAGTCACAAATCAATAAGAACCCACAACAGAAACCCGCACAATCCATTCATATGGCGCTGGCACAGCCGAGAAAGCGGGACTCACAGCGCAGGCCAGGGGGATCGCCTGGGCCAGGATGAACCGGTATTCGCGAGTGTCTCAGCAAAGAATAATACCATTAATACATGGGCATCAAATAAATCAGCACATGAAAAAAGGGTAGGGAAGAACCTCAATTAAGAAATAATTGTCTGGGGCGGCAGACTAATTCTAGATGTTCAAATGTGCCGCTCAAACTGTTCTCACAAGTACAGCTAAAACAGACAAACATGATATAGTAGCAAGGGAGTGCTGTATGACACCAAAAATAGCACACCAACCTCCAAACCGGTGAAAAACATATCCTTTTAAAGAGCTTCCAATAGGTTCTGAACACCCCAGAACAATGCTCGACACCCACTGGTTTGACAAGTTGCTCAATATGCAACTCAATAATTTGGCACTTCTGACCATCACCTGGTCCTGTCCTTCACCAATCAATGTGGACATGGCAAACCATAAAGGCTCAATTATTCTGCATGAGGACACGTACTCATGATGTCAGAGGCATTACTAGGATTAGCCAATCTGAATTCTTCACCACTTTTCACACAATACACACAGACCTTCAACCTCAAGTCTTCATCAGAACAACGCCATTAGTGGTAACCCTGACCCACCTACTAGCACAGAGAAACCACACGACAATGAAAACTACTACCCAAGCGGATCAAAAAACTATACAATCCTATTTGTGAACTGTTTAAAATTAATCAGGCAATTACTTACCAGAAACCTTTAAAGAATGCACTTGTTGACTCACGTTAATATTGAGAAGAACTCCTAGTGTTTGGCAACACCAAGAATGCCAGAGATGGGATATAATTAAGAGTCCCATACATGTGTCTTTTCCACTGGCATGTCCGCATGTAATTCTTCACTCTTTCTTCAAATGGAAAACCAATGAGCCAATAGTCTAGACTCTAGAGTGATGCCATCAGTCTAAACAATAACAGATTCAACCAACCAGTTGAATCATACCCAGTCTCCTGGTTCAAAGGATTGTTGCCAACACTAGCACCTCACCAGACGTATTCAATAAATGTATCTTTCTATGGGGGTTGGTGACTAAAATAGTTGACCGTCCATTTATCATATAGTGGCCCATTTGAAGAAATTGATGGCAGATCTCAATGCTCCTGCAATATACTGCACTAGTTCAACCTTGGCCTTTGCCGAGTTCCAGAAGACTACAGTCTGTGCCGAGAAGGCTCATCTCATTACTCAACTCTGACAGTGTAACTTTGTGTGAGGGTGCGAGCAAAGGCATAATGAATGTACTATGTTTCCATGGGTTTACAGTCTTATTGTTTAGGAAGCTTTGCCTGCCCTTATTTTACAAAACATATTAAATGTGTTTTTCAAGATATAATTACACTTGATATTTAAGTAAATTCTGGGGTGTGCGGTGGATGGGGGTGGGTAATGAGGTGTAGTTTCACTTTAACCAAAGTGTTTATCACCTCCTTTTCCAAAGTCTGATAATTGAATCTGTGTCTCTTGGGTTTCTCAAGAGAACCCCCAGAAAATGATCTATGATACATTTCTGCAAAAATGTCTCTCTTATTTACAACATGTAGGCTGGTCTCTCACGGAAAAAGAGATCACAGCGTGGTGACATTTTTCATGCATAGTGGAGAGAAAACCCACCCCAGCACTTGCAAGCTGTCTACGCAGACTGTTTGTCGCAAGTGGGCGAAAGTGTAGATGAAACGTGCCATGACCTGTGCAACACTTTTTTTGGAAGTTGCCTTTTTTATTTTACTGGTTAAAATGAAAATTAAGAAAAATGAGTCTGAGTTTGTTTTAAGGATTCAACGTCCATGAATCGCTTGAAGAATATATTGCAACAAATACTTTGCAAGCATGAATTTGCAAGGTGATTTCTGTGTCGTTTTGCCACAATCAAATCAATAGTACCACATCTTGCAAAACTAAGCATCATTGTAGATGAGACGTAGGGAGGCCAACTTAACATCACTACAGCTGCGCAGTAACAATGCTATCTTTGTACCCATTAGGGTCAATTATTTTTCCCTGGTGGGGATAGTGCAATGTTTTTTCATTGTTAAAATTAAAATGCTAGCAGCAGCCACAGAGACATCCCCTGAGGTGGGGACTGGCCTGGTATTTGGAGACATGAATTGCTTGGTAGTTGGTCATCAATGCGCCTATGCATGAGTAATTCAAGCTAGGCTCAGCTAGGGAGGGGAGACAGGGGGAGGGCCCGACAGACAGACTTGCATGGCCTAGAACATTCAAGGTCAAGTAACGTGCAGTGTGCAAAACAGGAAGTGCGAGGGAGGCGAAGGGGGACAAGTGCACCCAGTCCAGCAGGGGCCCCGGGATAAGTGCAGAGTGGGTGCCCCTCTCATTGAGCATATCGCAGTAGTGCCAGGCAGAGTGCTGAGGCCCGCGGGCAAGTGCAGGACTCGCAGGGAAGCCTGGGACCTGTGAGGCTCTGGAGGTGCACCAGGTGATCAGTCAGCTAACTGTGCAGGTTGGGGAAGAGAAGGAAGGAGGGAAAGAAGCAAGGAGAAAGGAGGTTAGCAGGAGGGACAGAGAGAGAGAGGAGGAGGAGGAGGAGGAAGAGAAGAGGTAAGTCTTGAGGAGTTTCCAGAAACTTAAGGAAGTCGGGCTCAAGATGAAGAGAGGTAGATAGGCTTTTTGAGAGGGAGGCACCTGCAGAGGAAAAGGATCTATCCCCAAATCTCTGTTTGGAGAAACAGCTCAACCACAGAGAGTTAGAGGAGGCAGAGCGCAGGGCTCTAGAAGGAGAGTATTTGGGAAGAGAGAGTTGTAGATAGTAAGGGCCCAGCTCCAGAAAGCCTTGAGGACTATGCAGAGGGACTTGAACTTGATCCTTGCAGCCACTGGGAGCCAGTGGATCAATTTCAGCAGCGGAGAGATGCAATCCCTGAGCTTGAGGCCAAGGATAAGTCTCACGGGTCTGTTCTGGATAAGTTGCCGAGGTCAGAGAGTAGAAGTAGGAAGATTGTGAAAGAGACTCTTGCAGTAGTCCAGTCTAGAGAGACCCAGGGCTCTGGAGACAGTGAGCCTCTGTGGGACAGTGAGAATAGGTTGAATACCTCTGAGGGGGTGCAGCTGGTAATGAGACTTTTTGGACATGTCCGAGATGTGAGAAGAGAAGGAGAAAGTAGAGTCGAAGATGACTCCCAGGTTTTTACCTCACTGGTGGGGTGGGCGCAGGACCAAGGGAGGCCGGCCAGAGTGAGAGTGGGAAAGTGGGAGCAGGGGGTCCAAATGATGATGATCTCTGTATTGCTGGCATTAAGGCAGAAATCGTTAGCAGCACACCAGGACTGAATTGCTGCCAGACAGTCAGGAAAGCCGATGGTAGCCTGAAAGAGAACTGTGTGTCATCCACATAACACTGAAAGTTGGAGGTGAAGGCATAGATTATGTGGGCCAAAGGGGCCATGTAGACATTGGAAAACTAGGGGGATAGATTAGATAACTGGGGACACTACAAGTAGAGAGAGTGATAGTGGAGAGAAAGGACCAAAGTTCAACTTAGGAAAGATGGTCAGAGAGAACGGACGCAACCCACACCAGGGCCTGATCTGTGATGCCAAGAGTATCCTGGAGACAGCTGATCAGGATGTCGTGGTTTACTGTATCAAAAGCAGAGGAGAGGTCAAGGAGAATGAGGACAGAGAGAAAGTTAGAGTCAAGGTTTGGGAGCAGGTCTTCATGGGTGTTCAGAAGAGCAGTTTCCGTGCCTCTGGATACTCTAAAGCTAGACTGATGGTCATGTAGACAACCAACAGTTTCATTATGAAGGGTAAGCTGAGAGATAAGACAGCTTCCCCAGGTGTTTGCCTAGGAAAGGAGGGATGGAGATTGGCCGATAGTTAGCCGATTAGAGGGGTTCGGCAGAGGGTTTTTTGAGCAGAGGGTGCACAAGAGGATGCTTGAGGGAAGTGGGGAAGCTCCAGTGGCGAAGGAGAGGTTGCAGAGGTCTGCCAAGGATAGAGCTAGATAGTCAATGTTGTCCTTGATGGTTTTGGAGGGACAAGGGTCCACCTGTTTAGAGGAGGCTTTCATAGACTGGACTTGTCTAGAAACCTCCTCAGGTGTGACAGGGGAGAGGGAGGAGAGAAGGGGGGTTGTGGTGGGTCAGCCGGGGGGGGGCCAGGAGATGATGGTGCATGAATGGGTGTGTAGGAGGGAGAGGAGAGTATGTCTTGCATTTTGGCTGTGAAGTGTGCAGCCAGGGCACCACAAAGCACCTGGGTGGGTGCAATAGAGGATGAGGTCGCAGTAGGGTTGGCCAGCTCCTTACAGACTTTGAAAAGTTTGGCCGTGTTGTTGAATGCCGCAGAGACGCTGGCTTGAATATGGACTCTTTTCTTGAGCCGGATGCTACGTCTATATTGCCTTTGCAGAAGGCGGCAGGCCAGCTTGTCATAGGGTGCACCTGAAGATCCCCATTTCCGCTCCGCTGCCCTGCACTTGCATTTAAGGTCAGCCAGATCAGAGTTGTACCAAAAGTTACAGTTCTTGGGAGGCTTCAGTGGGACCCAAATGACAGGGGCAAGGATGTCGAGAGTATTGGAGATGGAAAGGTATAAATTAGAGAGGGCTGTGTCAAAGTGGGAATCACCCGCAAGAGTGGGAGGAGGGGAGTAGTTGGATGGAAAGGCAACCTCTGACACTTTTTTCATGGGTCAGAAGACCTTTTAGGTGGGAGGCGGTGCTGGGTGTGTCAGTGCTAAAGGAGAAGAGAGCTTCAAGTGAGAGGAGAGAAGAGAGTGGTCAGTCCATGAGAGTGAAGTAATGACAGGGGTAGAGAGAGGGATATCTGTGGAGATGAGAGCATCCAAGGTATGGCCAGCAGTGTGTGTCAGACCAGAGGGTAGAATGGAGAGAGAGAGTGAGTCGCATAGGTTGCGAAAAGCTCTTGAAGAGTCAGGAGAGTCAAGATGGATGTTAAGATCCCCAAGCAGGAGGAGTTGGGAGGCGGAGGAAAGGAGAGAAGATGCCAGGTCAGCCCATTCCGAGAGGGAGAGGGTGGAGTGGCTCGGTGACCGATAGATGGTGGCCAGAGTAAGCGAGGAGACAGGAGAGAGAGCCTGCAGACCAGGCATTCGAAAGAGGAATAGTCCTAAGTTGGAATGGTAGAAAAAGGGATCCACTCTGGAAAGATCAAGGCAACACCCCCTCCTGGTCTGTTGGGCCTGGGCTCAGAGAGGATGTTGTAGCCTTCAGATCAGCCTTTATCAAAAAATAGACTAACTATATGAATTATTTTCTGTTAGAAGGTTACCATTTCTAGATGCACAGTCTGGCACACTCCTTTTGTGCTCTTTCGCAATACCCTTGTGAGTGAGGAAAAGTAAACAAATGGCAGACGCGAGAGTTATAGCTTGCTCTAGATACAATTAAAGAGCATTCTGGGAACATACAAATGTTTACACATCTTTATATTTGACAAATATGTCTATGATGAAAGGGTGGTCTGATTGAATCACGCACTGGGCTTGGCGCTCACTTAATTTTTGACAACACTGTAAATATAAAATCATATACACGGATTCAGAGAGCACCACACTTGGGATTTGAAGATCAAATGGCTGTGACATCAGTCGCTCCCTGTCTGGAAGTAATGTTTCCTATCCTGTTCAGAATTTTCTCCGGTTCTCTGGGTAAGGATGGCTAGGTATGTGCTCACTCCCCAATGCCAATTATATATATGATGGGGTAGAGTAACCAGTGCTTCAGTTAAGACCCTTGTGTATGTTTAAACTCTAGATGTGCAAAGAAAGTGTTGATGCTGTGTTAGTCCAGTTTTAAAATCTCTCAAAATCAAGGTGTGTTAGTTTTGTGCTTAGATACAACAATGAATCACCATCTGAAGAGGAAGTGTTTCGGACTTCTAAAGCTAATGTATTATACCAAGGCAGCATTTATTTATTTATTTATTTTTTCAAAGCGCACTAACAGCCCAAGGGCATTGAGGCTCTGTTGCATGAATTTGTCTTAGTTACAGGAGAGTTACTTAGATGATGGTTACAGTGAGCATGAAATAAAAACAAAGATGTTAAATAGAGGAGCACATACAATGGTGGTTACAGTTTTGGTTTGTCATGCAATTACAATGAGGGTTACATCATAAATAGAGAGGAATGTGCAGTCAACATGGGGCAATAGCACCAGATACTATTTAAACAAACATTTTGCTTTCCTGAAGGCAAGATGCAACTCAAAGGGCCTCATTACGAGGTTGGCGGTAAGGCAAAAACGATGCAGGTATGGTAATACCGGAATCGTTTACCGCTCCAGAGTATTCTGACCCGGCAACCCAGTATTAGCGGCACCCTAAATAACGTTGCCGCTAATAGCGGCATGGGCGCATACACAGGCCCCTTCGGGGAGCAAATACCATTATGCCGGTAGTAGGGGGACATCCCAACCCACGCGGACATGCAAATACCGGCATCGCGAAGCCGGTAATCACGGGCTGCACGATGCCGGCCATGCAGGCATCACGGACCACCCGCAAACAGCAATCAGGAAACAAGCCAACTGTCACAGGTGCACACAATCCCCACAGGTGGAGGCAATGGAGGCTGGGCCAGTATAAATTGAGCACACCCACAGACCACATCCCTTCCAACACCAAAATGCCACCACTAGCTGTTGCAATCATGGCGCTGGAGGACATGCCAATACTGCTACAACTACAGAAACAACACCAACTACACCAACAACTACAGCATCAACAACAGGCAGCACAAAGGAGACGCAGGAGGAGAAGGAGGGTGAGACAGGCCCAGCAAATACCACCAGCGCAGCCAAATACCACCTCGTAGGCAGCCACCAATCCCTCGCACCAGACCCAGCCCATTCAACCTAACCCCTGAGCAGATCCACACCCTGTACCGGTTGGACCGGGACACCATCACCACCATAGTGGACATGATACACAACAACATAGGCAGCCTGCCATCCCCCCGCTACTAAAGGTGGTGTCTGTGCTCCACTTCCTGGCCACAGGCACCTTTCAACACACAGTGGGGCAGCTGCATTGCATTTCACAACCACCTTTTTCACACATGTTGAACCAAGTACTGGATGCCCTCCTGAAGCACGCAAGCACCCACATAGCCCTACCACGGACTGGCCAAGAGATAGCCGACACCAAAGTAAGCTTCCATGCACTGGCAGGCATGCCCAATTGTGTTGATGCCCTGGACTGCACCCATGTTGAATTGGTAGTCCCCCATTCCATAGAGGCGGTGTACCGCAATGGCAAGCAATACCACTCCATCAATGTGCAGATGGCATGTGACTCCAGCAAGATCATCACACATTGCTGCACCCGATATCCTGGATCAACACATGATGCCATGGTACTGCACAACTCCACCCTACCCCGTCACATGGAGCAACATGCTGGACCACGTGCCTGGCTGCTTGGTGAGCTGCACAACTGGGCCATGGCAGTGCTCTGGGGTACTGATGTGTACGGATGCATACTCCGCCTGGTTGGGAAAGGGGTGGGGAGATGCATACCCCACCTGGGTGGCAATTGTCTGTGATTGGAGAATGCTTGCAGAGCTAAACACTCCAGACCTGAACCTCACAAAAGGAACATGACACATCACTGGCACAAATTAAACAAATAATGCATATCGATGACAACAAGTAAGAGGCACAACCAGGCCACCATGGTGATGGCAAGCAATGCATGACTGTACAGGATGGCAACTGGGCCAATGTGGCTAGTGTGACCATGCATAGAACTAACTGCTTGAATGGGAGGCTAAACATTGTTGTACTACCACAGTACATCCGCCTCAGCATGCATGATTACACCCTGCATCATCTATTGAATGCCATCCAGACTACCACACCTCATAACAGTTTAGAATGCATCAGGTAACAATTTTGCATACGTAAAGGGACATGTGCATGTCCACACTAAATAGCTGCCGCCATGACTGCTTCCTGAAGGTGCCAGCTCAGAGTGACACACACCTATTTGTATTTGCTTGCAGGTGACAGAGGATATCCCTTGAGGCCATGGCAACTTACCCCTGTGCGGAACCCGCAGAACAGCCATGAAGAGGAGCACATTCGTGTGCACACCCGCACCCGTGTTGTGATAGAGCAGACCTTTGGCCTCTTGAAGGCGCATTTCCGCTGCCTAAGCAGGTCTGGTGGGGCACTCCTATATAGGCCTGAGAAGGTGGCAAAGATCACCATGGCCTGTGTCATGCTGCACAACATGTGCGTCCAGAGAAATGTACCACTGCCACCTGACATTGACATGCATGCCCCGGGTGAGGATGATGAGGATGGAGACGGAGGTGAAGTAGCCCCCTGCTAGTACATGATGCATGGGATGGCCATGCAGTACGCCAAGCACAGATTCACGAATACTCCTGACCCACAGGGACTATGAAAGACATGTGTCAGTCAGACACTGGGCCAATGTGGACATGCACACAGGGAATGTTGGGAGTTGGGCACTGAACACCGTAACACATTAAATGGATGCACACGAAAATAACAATGTCCAGCCATGGATTTTTCTTATCACAACATGTGTATTATTTACAACATCAGAAATGTGCCCACTCCCCCTCCCTAATGCCCCCAACAAACTCCCAGACCCCCCCAACAAACTCCCAGACCCCCCCAACAAACTCCAAAACCCTCCCAACCAACACCAATACCCCCAATAGACTCCACAAGATGCACCCATTCACCCCCAACCTTGTGTCCCACTCCCATTGGCCGCCCACACTACTTCTGGGACTTTTTCCTGTCTGGAGGCAGCATTTCAGTGTGCCTTGCACTCCTACGTGTCTGGCGCACTGGGCTGGTGGGGACAGATGAAGCTGGTGTGGAAGTAGTAGGTGAGTCGCTGGCAGGTTCCACACCTCCTGCAAGCCGTGGCTGCTGCATATGGAGCAGCATTGAAGTCAGCACCTGTGTCACCGCCCCAGGCAGTCCCTCATTAGCCGAGCCGATGCATTAACAGCGGCTGTGTTGGCTGCGATGGCCGCTGTGGTCCCCGCAATTGCTGTGGCAATACCCCGCCTGGTTTCCTCCCCGTCCGCTATGTACTGGCGGAGTAGGTCTAACATGGCCTCCTGTCGGGCCTCCACCGTCGACAATCGTGTCTCCAGGGTTTTGGAGGGGGCTGGAGTGGTGGGTTGTGCAGTCACATGGCCGGCATTTTCGGGACTGTACTCCTCAGAGGTGGCTAGGTCACAGTCACGGAGGCAGGGATCAGCTTCACTGCAGGTGGGTGACTGCAGGTGTTGGGGTGAGGGAGTGGGCACGGGGCTCGGGGTGGCTGGGCATGTCACCTCAGTGTCTCCCTCAGGCTCCACACTGGCATCAAGTTCTTCCCCAGTGGAGGCGGATGCTTCCAGGAACTCCCCTTCGACAGGGGTGGGTGTGGCCTGCTGGGTCAGTAGTGTGTCAGGCACACTGGCAGCAGGTGTTGCTGGCTGTGACCCAGCTCGCACAGGCACACTGGCAGTGGCTGTGGCCTGCTTGCCTCCAGCGGAGATGGTGGTGGTAGCCCTCTTCTTAGGGTGTGAGGTGGATGCCCTCGTGGTGGTCTCCTGGGTTGCTTCTTCCTCATCGGTGCCTGGGGGGTAGAAGAGATGCAGGGCATCAGTGATGGTGTGACATGGCAGAGGCATACGATGGTCCTGTTCATTATTCATTTGATCAAGCAATCATGTTTTACCGGTGTGTCACGCAGGGTATTCAGAGGGGGCATGTTAGCATTCACTGCATGGCAGGTGGCATGCCGTTGATGTGGAGTTTGTGTGTTGGGTTACATGGGCACGGTCCTGGTATGTTGCCTGTGTATAGGTTATGGGATTGGCACTCAGCATGCATTTCTGTGTGGCAGGGTTTGGGCCGCAATCTTGACTTGGATATGTTGATGTGGGTGTAGGGACATGCATTGCCTTGCCTAGTCTCACATCCACGTCACTAGTTCTAAGTCATGTTTTCCCCTACAGGGATGTGCAGGGTCACTCACCTCTTTCTGTGGATGATGCCGCACCCATCTCCATCCCTCCGAATCCCTCTATTGACTCAGGATCAATAAAAGTGCTGGCAGTCTCCTCCCAGGGCATCAGTTTAGCAGGTGAATGTGGACCCTCATCTGTCTCAATGGACGCCCTCCTGTTGCTCGATAGGATATTTCACACCCTCAAGCCGAGGTCGTCCCACCTCTTGCGGCTGTCACGCACGGTGCGTGGGGTGGTCCCCACGGCCGACACCTTCCGGGCAACCTCCTGGCAGATTTCCTTTCTCCTCATCTGGGCTTCTCGCTTTATATCATTGCTTTTCATTATGGCTGCATGTGCAGCCAGAGTGTCAGCAAGCATAGTGAGCTCAGCGTCTGAAAAATGCTTCTTCCGCTGCCGGGTGGTCATCTTCCGGGTGGCCTTGGACATCCTCAGAGTTTTCCAACACAGCACGACACGAAAAGACTGGTGGTTAGGGAGGATGGCAATGGATTGTGTTTTTAAAGATGGCCGCCGCCCATTTCCCGTTCCTGCGCGATGACGTAATTTCCGGGTCCGGTTTTGCGAACCCGGTATTATCATGGTGGTATTACCGGGCCGGTATTTAGGGGTTGCTCTGACCCGGTGCCGGTGCCGGTATCGGCGGGTCCCGTGATGTCGCTATAAGGGAGTTGGAGGGCCTTTAGTGGCATGCCGGTATTACCATTACCGGCATGGGGGTTCGCGCGCGCTCGCGCACTCGTAATCACCCGCTATTAGCGGGTTCATACGAGCACGGACCCGCTCTTACCGGCATGCCGGTAATTAACCCGTTTTTACCAGGCTACTCGTAATGAGGCCCAATACTTCTAATGTAAGGGGGTAATGCGTTCCAATGAGTCGCATAATATATATAAAATGAACAGAATATTTTCAGTTAGTCTAATTAAAGAACTTCTATTTTGTGTGATGTTTAAGTTCCAAAAAAGCCAGAAGTCAATGACTTCCATGGACTACACTGTGTTAATACATGACGTCCAGCAGCATTCCTACACACTGATTGCCTTTGCAAGCCCCTCCCTCCACTCTTTATGCCAAGACTGCAACCTTTACATTTCCAATGTCTGCACTCTCGATCTTTTTCTCCTCAGGCTTGAAAGGCAGGAGGCTGGGGAAGTATAATGGTTTTTTCCCCCACATTCCCTAAGCACTGAATCATAAAACTCAAAACGTTGGGTAGTCCTCAAATAAAGGGCAGCCTTTCTTTTGTTGTTAAGCTATTGTCACAAATCTGTGCGAATTGAGCATGCTCAGAGAAAAGCCCCCCCAACCTTCCCCCAGACGAGTCAGCCTGAACAAAAGATCTCCAGATCTATGCATTGCGAAAGTTGGGGAGAACTAGGAGACCCCACTCTCAAGCTGTAAGGGAAGAAGAGATAAGCTAGGCCAGTGCATAGCATAACATGACAGGAACATACATGCACACATACACCCAAAACGCATAACTAGCACAGAGCAAGGAAACCAAAAGACACTGATCCTAAGTGGTGGTCCACAGGTCAGAGCGGAGACCGACTCGGAGGGGACGTGGACATAAAAAAACACAATTGTCCGAATGGAGCTACCTGAGGATGTTTCTAAGGGACTTCTGTTCTAGAGAAAGGAATCCGGGACAGAGAGTGCAAGAGAAGGGGGCGGAGGGGGGGGGGGGGTGTTCAACAGAGTGTGGGCCATGGTAGTGTGATGAAGCAGTCAGAGGTCTGATCCAGGCTGGCATTGGGGCACAATGTTGTGGGGCAAAAAACAGGTCAAGTTAGTGATCGGCTACCAGGCAGGGAAATGAGGTGCAGCGACAAAATCTTGACGGCAGGTTAGGCTGTAGCAGGGGGGTCGGAACACAGAAAGTACAGCACAAGAGAATTGTGAAGTAATGGAACCCACGGAGCTCTCTCAGGCTAAGTTAGGGCTTACCTCTGTGTCCTCTTTTCTTCTGGCTAGTTCTGTGCCCATGCATGCAGTAAGCTCTCACTCTTATACACCCATGTTCCACGCACACCCACTAACGCAGCTGTCTGGGGAGATGCCAACGGCGAAATAAAAAGCGACTGGCCATCATGCCCCAGTCCAGTAACAGTGCCCTCTCAGGAGGCCCTTGAGCCTTGGCACCCACAGGGCAGTCGGGAGGCTCTCGATAATGCTCATTATATCAGCACACAGTGTGCCCGGAAGCTACAACTGTCTCTACCTAACAGGTTAGAGGAGCTACTGGCATTCTGTGCAGCCCTAGGAATAAAGCTGTGTTACGCCTGTGGTGCCACCATACACATGTCATACCGCTTAGGAGCAAAACTGTGTGACTGCGGTGAATATCCCCTTACACAGCAAGGTAGCTCTGCTAACCAGGGTCAATAGTAGCATATAGGGTAATACTCTGCATGCACCAGACGGTTTCAATCTGGCAACTTGTTTTTGTTATTTGCCCACTAAGGGACGATAGCTCAGGGGCAACGTGCTCGCCTTGGAAGCAAGACGACCTGGAGAAACACAGGTTCGATCCGCGGGTCTGCGCTCACAAACCTTTGGGTATTAAGTGTGTTATAATATCATATCAGGCGCAATGACAGCCCCAGAGGACAAGTACAGGGACCCCTGCCATTCCGCTTTACACTGATTACTCTCCAGAGTGTTTTGCAGGACATGGAAGGTTCAGACAAAAGACTTTACATCTAGAGAACATCTGGATAGGCTGCGGTGCAGCACCACACTTCTCTAGAGGTAGGTAAGCATATACCTCGTTTTCTGATACACTGTCTGCTTTTATGAGTCTTTCTCTATGTGGGATAAAGGGTGCTGTGGTTGATTGAAGGGAGCCATTGTTGACCAGCGCCTATTCTTTTGTGTCTGGGCTTGATGAAATTGGGTCACTAGACAAGGCTTAAGGCCTGATGACTGGGATCCAAGGACTGATATTAGGGGTCATACGCTTTCCTATCATTTAGATAGAACAGTTTGACCCACTGAATATGGGAATCCAAAATGCGGTTAACTTCATTCTCTGTTAGACTCTGGGCCACGATAGGAATTGGTCTGACAGGCAGTCATGTGGGAGGGATACATGGCTTCACTAGGGACACACGGAATAAAGGATGTATGGATCACATTTTGTGCAACTCCAGGCATGCTGCACAGGACTGATAACATGCAACACTCGATAGGGAAGTAAAAATCAAGGAAGCGGCATTCGAGTACTAGGAATCTTCAAATGAAGAGTTGGCAACCACACTTTACTCTCCACAACCCATTCCAGAGCCTTTATTCTATGTGCATCTGCAGCCACACCTTACTCTCCCCAACCCATTCCAGAGCCTCTCTTCTATGAACATCTGCAGCCACACCCTACTCTCCACAACCCATTCCAGAGCCTCTCTTCTATAAGCATCTGCAGCTACACCTTACTCTCCGCAACCCATTCCAGGGCGTCTCTTCTATGAGCATCTGCAGCCACACCTTACTCTCCACAGCCCATTCCAGAGCCTCTCTTCTATGAGCATCTGCAGCCACACCTTACTCTCCACAGCCCATTCCAGAGCCTCTCTTCTAGGAGCATCTGCAGCCACACCTTACTCTCACAACCCATTCCACAGCCTCTCTTCGAGGAGCATCTGCAGCCAAACCTTACTCTCCGCAACCCATTCCAGAGCCTCTCTTCTATGAGCATCAGCAGCCACACATTACTCTCTTAACCCATTCCAGAGCCTCTCTTCTATGAGCATCTGCAGCCACACCCTACTCTCCATAACCCATTCCAGAGCCTCTCTTCCAGGCGTATCTGCAGCCACACAATACTCTCCATAACCCATTCCAGAGACTCTCTTCCATGAGCATCTGCAGCCACACCTTAATCTCCACAACCCATTCCAGAGCATCTCTTCTAGGAGCATCTGCAGCCAGACTTTACTCTCCACAACCCCTGTCTTCTAGGAGCATCTGCAGCCACACCTTACTCTCCACAACTCATTCCAGAGCCTCTCTTCTATGAGCATCTGCAGCCACACCTTACTCTCTGCAACCCCTTCCAGAACCTCTCTTCTATGAGCATCTGAGCCACACCTTACTCTCCACAACCCATTCCAGAGCCTCTATTCTAGGAGCATCTGCAGCCACACCTTACTCTCCAGAACCCATTCCCGAGCCTCTCTTCTATGAGCATCTGCCGCCACACCTTACTCTCCAGAACCCATTCCAGAGCCTCTCGTCTATGAGCATCTGCAGCCACACCTTACTCTCCCCAACCCATTCCAGAGCCTCTCTTCTATGAACATCTGCAGCCACACCCTACTCTCCACAACCCATTCCAGAGCCTCTCTTCTATAAGCATCTGCAGCTACACCTTACTCTCCGCAACCCATTCCAGGGCGTCTCTTCTATGAGCATCTGCAGCCACACCTTACTCTCCACAGCCCATTCCAGAGCCTCTCTTCTATGAGCATCTGCAGCCACACCTTACTCTCCACAGCCCATTCCAGAGCCTCTCTTCTAGGAGCATCTGCAGCCACACCTTACTCTCACAACCCATTCCACAGCCTCTCTTCTACGAGCATCTGCAGCCACACCTTACTCTCCACAACCCATTCCACAGCCTCTCTTCGAGGAGCATCTGCAGCCACACCTTACTCTCCACAACCCATTCCAGAGCCTCTCTTCTATGAGCATCAGCAGCCACACATTACTCTCTTAACTCATTCCAGAGCCTCTCTTCTATGAGCATCTGCAGCCACACCCTACTCTCCATAACCCATTCCAGAGCCTCTCTTCCAGGTGTATCTGCAGCCACACCCTACTCTCCATAACCCATTCCAGAGCCTCTCTTCCATGAGCATCTGCAGCCACACCTTAATCTCCACAACCCATTCCAGAGCATCTCTTCTAGGAGCATCTGCAGCCAGACCTTACTCTCCCCAACCCCTATCTTCTAGGAGCATCTGCAGCCACACCTTACTCTCCACAACTCATTCCAGAGCCTCTCTTCTATGAGCATCTGCAGCCACATCATACTCTCTGCAACCCCTTCCAGAACCTCTCTTCTATGAGCATCTGAGCCACACCTTACTCTCCACAACCCATTCCAGAGCCTCTCTTCTAGGAGCATCTGCAGCCACACCTTACACTCCAGAACCCATTCCCGAGCCTCTCTTCTATGAGCATCTGCCGCCACACCTTACTCTCCAGAACCCATTCCAGAGCCTCTCTTCTATGAGCATCTGCAGCCACACCTTACTCTCCCCAACCCATTCCAGAGCCTCTCTTCTATGAACATCTGCAGCCACACCCTATTCTCCACAACCCATTCCAGAGCCTCTCTTCTATAAGCATCTGCAGCTACACTTTACTCTCTGCAACCCATTCCAGGGCGTCTCTTCTATGAGCATCTGCAGCCACACCTTACTCTCCACAGCCCATTCCAGAGCCTCTCTTCTATGAGCATCTGCAGCCACACCTTACTCTCCACAGCCCCTCTTCTAGGAGCATCTGCAGCCACACCTTACTCTCCACAACCCATTCCAGAGCATCTCTTCTAGGAGCATCTGCAGCTACACCTTCCTCACCGCAACCCATTCCAGAGCCTCTCTTCTATGAGCATCTGCAGCCACACCTTACTCTCCGTAACCCATTCCAGAGCTTCTCTTCTAGGAGCATCTGCAGCCACATCTTACTCTCCACAACCCATTCCAGAGCCTCTCTTCCAGGCGTATCTGCAGCCACACCCTACTCTCCATAACCCATTCCAGAGCCTCTCGTCTATGAGCATCTGCAGCCACACCTTACTCTCCCCAACCCATTCCAGAGCCTCTCTTCTATGAACATCTGCAGCCACACCCTACTCTCCACAACCCATTCCAGAGCCTCTCTTCTATAAGCATCTGCAGCTACACCTTACTCTCCACAACCCATTCCAGGGCGTCTCTTCTATGAGCATCTGCAGCCACACCTTACTCTCCACAGCCCATTCCAGAGCCTCTCTTCTATGAGCATCTGCAGCCACACCTTACTCTCCACAGCCCATTCCAGAGCCTCTCTTCTAGGAGCATCTGCAGCCACACCTTACTCTCACAACCCATTCCACAGCCTCTCTTCTACGAGCATCTGCAGCCACACCTTACTCTCCACAACCCATTCCACAGCCTCTCTTCGAGGAGCATCTGCAGCCACACCTTACTCTCCACAACCCATTCCAGAGCCTCTCTTCTATGAGCATCAGCAGCCACACATTACTCTCTTAACTCATTCCAGAGCCTCTCTTCTATGAGCATCTGCAGCCACACCCTACTCTCCATAACCCATTCCAGAGCCTCTCTTCCAGGTGTATCTGCAGCCACACCCTACTCTCCATAACCCATTCCAGAGCCTCTCTTCCATGAGCATCTGCAGCCACACCTTAATCTCCACAACCCATTCCAGAGCATCTCTTCTAGGAGCATCTGCAGCCAGACCTTACCCTCCCCAGCCCCTATCTTCTAGGAGCATCTGCAGCCACACCTTACTCTCCACAACTCATTCCAGAGCCTCTCTTCTATGAGCATCTGCAGCCACATCTTACTCTCTGCAACCCCTTCCAGAACCTCTCTTCTATGAGCATCTGAGCCACACCTTACTCTCCACAACCCATTCCAGAGCCTCTCTTCTAGGAGCATCTGCAGCCACACCTTACTCTCCAGAACCCATTCCCGAGCCTCTCTTCTATGAGCATCTGCCGCCACACCTTACTCTCCAGAACCCATTCCAGAGCCTCTCTTCTATGAGCATCTGCAGCCACACCTTACTCTCCCCAACCCATTCCAGAGCCTCTCTTCTATGAACATCTGCAGCCACACCCTATTCTCCACAACCAATTCCAGAGCCTCTCTTCTATAAGCATCTGCAGCTACACTTTACTCTCTGCAACCCATTCCAGGGCGTCTCTTCTATGAGCATCTGCAGCCACACCTTACTCTCCACAGCCCATTCCAGAGCCTCTCTTCTATGAGCATCTGCAGCCACACCTTACTCTCCACAGCCCCTCTTCTAGGAGCATCTGCAGCCACACCTTACTCTCCACAACCCATTCCAGAGCATCTCTTCTAGGAGCATCTGCAGCTACACCTTCCTCTCCGCAACCCATTCCAGAGCCTCTCTTCTATGAGCATCTGCAGCCACACCTTACTCTCCGCAACCCATTCCAGAGCTTCTCTTCTAGGAGCATCTGCAGCCACACCTTACTCTCCACAACCCATTCCAGAGCCTCTCTTCCAGGCGTATCTGCAGCCACACCCTACTCTCCATAACCCATTCCAGAGCCTCTCTTCCATGAGCATCTGCAGCCACACCTTAATCTCCACAACCCATTCCAGAGCCTCTCTTCTAGGAGCATCTGCAGCCACACCTTACTCTCCACAACCCATTCCAGAGCCTCTCTTCTAGGAGCATCTGCAGCCACACCTTACTCTCCGCAACCCATTCCAGAGCCTCTCTTCTATGAGCATCTGCATGCACACCTTACTCTCCGCAACCCATTCCAGAGCCTCTCTTCTAGGAGCATCTGCAGCCACACCTTACTCTCCACAACTCATTCCAGAGCCTCTCTTCTATGAGCATCTGCAGCCAACCTTATTCTCCACAACCCTTTCCAGAGCCTCTCTTCTAGGAGCATCTGCAGCCACTCCTTACTCTCCAGAACCCATTCCAGAGCCTCTCTTCAATGAACATCTGCAGCCACACCTTACTCTCCACAACCCATTCCAGAGCCTCTCTTCTATGAACATCAGCAGCCACACCCTACTCTCCACAACCCATTCCAGAGCCTCTCTTCTATGAGCATCTGCAGCCACACCTTACTCTCCACAGCCCATTCCAGGGCCTCTCTTCTATGAGCATCTGCAGCCACACCTTACTCTCCACAGCCCATTCCAGAGCCTCTCTTCTATGTGCATCTGCAGCCACACCTTACTCTCCACAACCCATTCCAGAGCCTCGCTTCTGGGAGAATCTGCAGCCACACCTTACTCTCCACAACCCATTCCATAGCCTCTCTTATAGGAGAATCTGCAGCCACACCTTACTCTCCACAACCCATTCCAGAGCCTCCCTTCTATGAGCATCTGCAGCCACACCCTACTCTCCACTACCCATTCCAGAGCCTCCCTTCGATGAGCATCTGCAGCCACACCCTACTCTCCATACCCCCTTCCAGAGCCTCTCTTCTATGAGCATCTGAGCCACACCTTACTCTCCACAACCCAATTCAGAGCCTCTGTTCAAGGAGCATCTGCAGCCACACCTTACTCTCCAGAACCCATTCCACAGCCTCTCTTCTATGAGCATCTGCAGCCACACCTTACTCTCCAGAACCCATTCCAGAGCCTCTCTTCTATGTGCATCTGCAGCCACACCTTACTCTCCAGAACGCATTCCAGAGCCTCTCTTCTATGAACATCTGCAGCCACACCCTACTCTCCACAACCAATTCCAGAGCCTCCCTTCTATGAGCATCTGCAGCCACACTTTACTCTCCACAACCCATTCCAGGGCTTCTCTTCTATGAGCATCTGCAGCCACACCTTACTCTCCACAGCCCATTCCAGAGCCTCTCTTCTATGAGCATCTGCAGCCACACTGTACTCTCCACAACCCATTCCAGAGCCTCGCTTCTAGGAGCATCTGCAGCCCCACCTTACTCTCCACAACCCATTCCAGAGCCTCTCTTCTATGAGCATCTGCAGCCACACCTTACTCTCCACAACCCATTCCAGAGCCTCCCTTCTATAAGCATCTACAGCCACACCCTACTCTCCACAGCCCCTCTTCTAGGAGCATCTGCAGCCACACCTTACTCTCCACAGCCCATTCCAGAGCCTCTCTTCTATGAGCATCTGCAGCCACACTGTACTCTCCACAACCCATTCCAGAGCCTCGCTTCTATGAGCATCTGCAGCCACACCTTACTCTCCACAACCCATTCCAGAGCCTCCCTTCTATAAGCATCTACAGCCACACCCTACTCTCCACAGCCCCTCTTCTAGGAGCATCTGCAGCCACACCTTACTCTCCACAGCCCATTCCAGAGCCTCTCTTCTATGAGCATCTGCAGCCCCACCTTACTCTCCACAACCCATTCCAGAGCCTCTCTTCTATGAGCATCTGCAGCCACACCTTACTCTCCACAACCCATTCCAGAGCCTCCCTTCTATGAGCATCTACAGCCACACCCTACTCTCCACAACCCATTCCACAGCCTCCCTTCCATGAGCATCTGCAGCCACACCCTATCCCAAAGCCTCTCTTCCATGAGCATCTGCAGCCACACCTTACTCTCCACAACCCATTCCAGAGCCTCTCTTCCATGAGCATCTGCAGCCACACCTTACTCTCCACAACCCATTCCAGAGCCTCCCTTCTATGAGCATCTACAGCCACACCCTACTCTCCACAACCCATTCCACAGCCTCCCTTCCATGAGCATCTGCAGCCACACCCTATTCCAAAGCCTCTCTTCCATGAGCATCTGCAGCCACACCTTACTCTCCACAACCCATTCCAGAGCCTCTCTTCCATGAGCATCTGCAGCCACACCTTACTCTCCATAACCCATTCCAGAGCCACTCTTCTAGGAGAATCTGCAACCACACCTTTCTCTCCATAACCCATTCCAGAGCCTCTCTTCCATGAGCATCTGCAGCAGTCTTTGTTCAGCCTTGTGACACTTTGAAATGTTGGTGTACTTAAGAATTGATATTATCGATATTGACATTAATATTGCTTAGACTGTCACTAACCACTATGATTTGGGATAAAGGCAGACCAGCACCAGGATGTTCACGGTAAACACTGCCAAACAGAAGAGTGATATCAATTTTCGCCCGATTTTTCTGACAAAAGCATTGGGGGTACTGATCATTGGTTCGATATGAACGCTTGGCTAAGGGTGATAAACTGAGGTCTTAATATCCAAGAGACTAAGAAGGGCATTCCAGAATCGATGGGTGAATTGGAAACCTCTACCAATGATGGCTTTTGTAAGTAAACCATCTACCCTGAATATACAATGTAAGAACAGATGGACTAATGCTGAGTGAGCAGGACCTCGAAACATGGAATAAAGATAATCCTTTTTGAAAATTAGTCTATAAGATCCAAAACAGTGACCCTCCCCTTGACCCCTGGGATTTCGATTATAAAATTCATAGTAATTGTAACCCATGGCCTGTGGTGAAGAGGCCTCATTTGTAAGGGACCCATGGTAGGTTTCTCTGTTGTCCAGGATGTCCTACAAGCTTTGTCTCATGGCACCAAGATAGTGCATGTTGTTGAGTATCTTCCATTTCCAAGTACAGCAGGAGCAGCAGCCCACCCTGCATATCAGCATTCAGTGGTGCACGCGCATTCAAGTGCAGAGAAAATGTAGAAAGAAGAAAAACCTATGGAGTAGAGACACCCACAACATGTCCTTCAGCTTCAGGCAGTATTGGTGCCTACATGGGGCTGTTGGCTTCTCCTGCCTCACTCATGTGTGATAAAGCATTAGGCTTGGAGTGTTGTTTGCTAGGACAAGTAACCAGAAAATCTGACACCACCGCATCCAGAATTATGGATGTGTACATTTGCACTTATATATAATTTCTGACTAAAGCAAATGATAAGACAGACTAAAATAATGTAACACACCGGAAGCACCAAACAGCCCAAGCTCAGATGAGCTGCATGGAACACATAATGTGGACTGGGCCATAGAAAAACGCTTAGAGAACAGCCAGACAATCCTGTTCTAAAACACAAGTATACCACAATAAGGTTTCTATTTGTCGAGGCAGAAACACCCGAATGATAGGCACTACTCACACTATGCCGCCCCACACAACTTGTAGACGAGATTGGATTACATGTTCGCCACTCCGAAACTTGTTGGGGAAATGACGGGTTCAGAATATAAGGCAAGAATATTATCAGACCACTCCCTTCTGGTCCTGGCGTGGCAACATCAGCCCCCCAGAGCCAGGATGCCAACATGGAGGCTTAGAGCTGAGGCATTGAAGGATACTGCATTCCGAGAGGACCTAAGGGAGGAGCTAATTGGGTATTTCGAAAATAATACTGGAAGCGTGGAGTCAGAGGGTACCCTGTGGGAGGCCTTTAAGGTGGTAGTAAGGGGTGCGGTCATATACAGATCTAGAGGGCTCCAAGGGGGCTTAGTGCAAGAGTTACAGGATACAGAAAAGAAACTAGAAGCAATTATGAAAAGAGGGGGCAGCTCACAGGAGGACACCGAACGTGTGGGCCAATTACAACAGGCATGTGGTGGGCTCTGGGAGAGGTTATGCAACCTGAATTATAAAAAACACATTGCAAGACAGCACACAGGGGGAGACAAACCAGGGAGGCTGCTTGCATGGCTATACAAGAATAAGACACCAAGATCAGCAATTAGAGAGATAACCGGAGAAGCGGGCCAAGTCTGGAACACCCAGGAGAGTGTGAACGAGGGATTCCTTAGAGTTTACAAACACCTCTATGAAGATGCAGGAGAGACAGCAGAGCAGGAGACTCAGGAGACGCTAGAAGGCATAGGATTACCTAAATTAAGTGAGGAAGACAGGGAGAACCTGGATGCCCCAATCACAATAGAGGATTTAGGTACAGTGGTAATACATCTGCCCACGAGCAAAGCCCCAGGGACGGATGGGCTCCCCAGTGAATTCTATAAAACGTATAGACAAGAAGTGCTCCCCCCGCTACTGGCAATATTAAACAAGGCCTTCGAGAAAGGGAGATTGCCGGAATCTCTGAGGGAGGCAGTAATTATTCCACTCTTTAAACCTGACAAGCCAAGCACAGACTGTGGGTCGTACAGACCACTATCCATGCTAAAACAGGACAGTAAAATTCTCACGTCTGTGCTGGCCAATAGACTTAAGCGGGTAATAAATAAACTCATACACCCCGATCAAACCGGATATGTCCCAGGTAGAAGCATATCCGATAATCACAGGAGGCTCCACCATATTATAGAACAGGCAGAGGGCGACCCAAGCAAAATAGCAGTAGTCTCGCTAGATGCAGTGAAAGCCTTCGACTCTGTAAGGTGGACTTGGATGATGGCGGCCTTCAAAGAATACAGGATGGGACATGGTACCTGTGGTGGGTGAAAATGGTGTATAGCTCCCCAACAGCCAGGGTCAAAACGGGAGCGATAATCTCAGATAAATGGCAATTTATTTTATTTTTTTTTTTTTTTGTGTTTAATCCCTTCGGATTTTTTTACAAAACGAAGAATAAATAGCTGAAATTCCCCTCCAATGTTTCCAATGTTTAGTATCTGATTTCCGGAAGGTCTCAGGTCTCAAGGAGGGACGAGGCGAGCAGTTGTTAATAATTCGTCTGATGTCTTGGCGAGCCGGTGAAAACCTACATGGAGGGAGCTCTGGCTTGTGACAAGTCTATGTTTGCGCGATCTACAGGCGGGCAGTTAAAGGCTAGGCTTCTACGGAACATTTAGAGTTAATGATGTATTGCATGATGTTTACAGTAGCCAAGGCCCAGCCCTGTTTGTCGCCTGCAATCAACTTGTTCCAACAGGTCTCCTCGTCGGTTGCTGTAAAATCGGAGATGCAGTTCTTCAAATAGATACCCCGAATTTCTCGAGTCTTAGGGCAATTCAACAGGAGGTGACGAATCGTTTCTTTTTCTGTTGGGGATTTACAGTAACGGCATTGACTTGTGTTTGATCTGCCTCTTATTGCCAAGATCTCATTTGTCTCCAGGAGATTTAAACGGATTCTCAAAAAGTAGAGCCGGGCTGCTCTACTCGGAAACCGTTTAAGGTATGTTTGCAGTGTGTCCTGTTTTTTGAAGAACGGTGGAAGATGGCTGGTAAGTTTGTATTTATTAGCTGATTCTATAATTTGAATCCAGTCCCACTCTTTGATTTTTTTGCAGGTTTTGACTGGGTTGGTTATCAACTCTTCCTTACAACTGTCGGCTGAATGTAGGAGGGCCAGCATGGTGGATTCCCATCTCAGCAATGAGTTACATGATTTCATTTCCAATTCCTGATTTATCAGGCGATAAACGTATGGGCTCCCTGGCGTGATGCATTTCCTGTATAGTAGGATGCTGTTCAACGCCACCAAGGTACTCAAGGATAGCAAGCCAAGTTCTCTCCTGAGCGGCGCTATCGGTGTCGATTTCGGGAGACCCAGTATTTTCCTCCAGAATAGCGCCTCCAATTTGGGCCACAGGTCTGCCGGTAGATTAGGCATAGCATCTGTACCGTAGGTTACAGTAGGGATGACCTTCTTTTTATAGAAGTCCCTTACTGGAATTATGGAGTAACGACCGAATTTGAGGTCAATTGCCTTTCCCTGGTTCGATAGGTTCTTAACTTTGTCGATGAGGGTTTCTTGCATTGATTTATCATTCGCCGAGCTGTCTAGTGTGACTCCTAGATACTTAAAGCTATGCACCTTTTCGATTCGGATGGAGCCGAGGCAGAAGTTGGACTTTTCTGCTTTTTTAGGAGTTTTTTGGAGTCTCATCATTTTAGCTTTTGACACATTGATTTCCAAATTGTTTTCTTCCATATACCTTTGCAAGTTGTTTAACTGCCGTTGGAGACCTATAGGTGTCTGATCTAATAGGATCAAATCGTCGGCGTAGAGTAGGCGGCTAATCAAGGTTCCTCCCAATTTCGGTGGAAACGAACGGATTAGTGTTTCGGAAGTTTGAAAGTCCCCTAGGTAAGTCCAGAAGAGTGCGGGGGCGAGGGGACATCCTTGTTTTACGCCTCTCGATGTTTTTATCTCCTCCGACAGGAACCCTTGTTGGTTTAACCTTACTCTCATTGATGTATCTGAGTATAAGGCTTTGATCGGGTTCAGAATCTCTGGAGGGCATTTCCAGTTGGTTAATTTCTGCCATAATCTGGTACGGTTCACTTTATCGAAGGCCTGTGTTAGGTCTATAAACGTGATGTATAAGTCTGGTTTACCTTCGAATATCTTGCTTTTCAGAATGTTCAGTATCATGATGTTCGCATTCGTACCCAGGTTCTTCTTGAATCCTGTTTGAAAGTTGTCTTTACAGGGGGCGTTGGTTGCCCATCTGCGAAAATGTTGCAGGAGGAGAGATCCAAATAATTTCCCTATCGAATCCAAAAGTGCTATTGGGCGAAAATTCGATGGGTCAGCTCTATTTCCCTTTTTATAAATCGGGACTATGTTCGCACGGGTCCACGATGGCGGTATTGATCTGGAAGTTGCACAGCGCGAAAAGATTATACTCAAGAGGTGTGACCACGCTTCAGGGTGAGTTTTAAGATCAACATTTGTTATCCCGTCCGGGCCAGGGGCGCGGGATGGTTTTAATTTCTTTATCTGTGACAGGATCTCGTCTTCGTCGGTAATATTGATCCATGGTGAGGTGATGTCAGATGTTTTGTTCTCCCTAGGTGTTAACTCCTTGAATAAGTTTGCAAAGTGGGCCTCCCATACTGCCGCCGTAATTCCATTTAGTTGGTCGGGGAGAGCGCCTGGCGTAGCCGAGTGGATAAGGGTCCAGAAGTCTCTGGCATAA
Source organism: Ambystoma mexicanum (assembly GCF_040938575.1). Lineage (NCBI taxonomy): Eukaryota > Metazoa > Chordata > Amphibia > Caudata > Ambystomatidae > Ambystoma > Ambystoma mexicanum. The sequence goes on from NC_090924.1 coordinate 1,273,807,582, forward strand.
TTGCCGTTAATTGCCCTAAGGATATTTTCCGCGTCTTGCTGCAACAGGTTATGTCGATAACTTCTTAGCCAATTTTTGTAAGATTTTTCGGCTTTTAACGCTGCCGCTGGTTGGTTTAAGGTCAAGGCGAGTCTTTTTGCTCTTCTTAGTTCTCTCTTTTTCTCCTGTATAAGTTTATCGAATGTGTGTCTCCGCTGCGATTGGTTTTCCCTTTTTCTTCCACGTGGGATACTAAAGGCTACCAGCAGGGGCGTATAATCAGCCGGTGGCTGCTGATTTAGTACTGTGAGCGCTTTGTACGCTGTTGTTAACGAGTTTATTGCTTTTTCTGTCATTTTCAATCTGGTGCCTTGTGGTGTTAAATCTATGTTATTTGGCATCCAGGTCTTGTTTGTCGCCACTGAGGTCCAGGTAGTTTCTAGGAGGTTGTGGTCACTCTCCTCTGTTCTTTTCACATTAAATGCAGTTGTCAGATTTAGTAGAGGTCGCGAGACGAAGATGTGATCTATTGTAGAGTTGGAATTGGCTCTTTCCCAAGTTGGAGGTCTCTTTGGATCAGGAAAAGCGTGCTCAAGGTTTAGGAAAGATCGTGTTTCCATTAATTCTAGCCATTTAGATGCCCTTTGGTCGGTGAGTGGATCTTTCGATTTAGCGAGAGGTGGATTATCAGGGTTGTGGCATTTAATGTTGAGATCCCCGCATATAAGGATGAGGTCGATTTTTTGGTTTACGTGGATCTCATCGATATTTCTTTCCATGTCTTTGATGTATTTCGAGGTATTAGTCGTGGCCGGATTCCAGTATGTAGTGATGATGACCACCGATTTTGAGGGGCCCCCCGATTGCTCTGTAGCGGATGACCAGTTTAACTTTAACATCAGCGTTTCTTGGGTCTCTTTCAGTTTTTCGATGTTCGTCAGGCCACAACCATTACGGATTGCGATCAGTAGGCCGGCGGTTGGTCTGCCTGTTAAACCTTTTTTTGCAGGGGCTATGTGGGTCACAAATCCGTCGATAATTGGAGGGTGGAGCAACCAAGTCTCTTGGAGGCAGATGATGTCATATTCCTGCCAATTGATTGCGCTTGAGGCGGTTAGGTGGTAAAACCCTCTTGTATTCCATGAGCATAGTTTTGTACCATCGTGCATCCGAATGTGGTGGTCCTTAGATGTGTCGACGTTGATTTGGTTCGCTGGTGGCTATTTCTGCCGCTGGGACTTCAGGGCCTTAGGCAGCCATGACCACATAGTCCCAAGAGTAGAGACTGATGTTGGTTTTGCCACGTTCGCATAGGTTTCGTTTTGGACCTTGCTTTGAATTCGCCTTGGATCAGTTAGTAGCCGTTCTTCTTGAGTGGATCTCTGCGAAACCGGGGAATTCAGAATCGTTTGAGTTGAGGGGTCTTTCCCTCTTTTGATATTTTTAGCAATTTTTGTGTTTTCGTGCTGCTGTTTGTGAACGTGCTTTGTATCGATTTTCACCTTTGGACGTGCCGTGGTAGGTTCTGGTATTGCATTTTTTCCGGATTTTATTTCCCTAGTAGATTCTCTTAATTCGTACCCCATAGTTTGGAGGTCTTCGACAGCTGCTCTTAATGATTTATTTGTAGCAGGGGATGAGATGTAGAGGTGACAAATTGCTTTGTGGTGCCTATGACTCGGGTCGACTATTTTGATGTCGGCTGAGTTCAGCGCACTTAGTTTAGGAATATAGCTGAAAAGGTCCAGGATTCCTCTTCTGTTAAGGATTACTTTATCTTGGTTCTCTTGAGTTTGTTCGAGCCTCAAGATCCATCTGATGTGTGGGTCTTTTTGCGGTAAGGCTCTGGGTGTCTTCATCGTTGTCCTGTATCTCTTGTGAGTTCTATCAGGACGAGCTGGGAATTGTCCGGTTTCGAAACAGGCATGGTTTGTTTCGTCATGATGATGGTTTCGTTTCAACTGACGATGAGAGGGCAATCGGACTTCGCGCTTTTTGAATGGTGACGTTCTCCTTTCGTCGCGAAGACCATGGGAGGCGTAATGTTTCCGGTCGTTGTCTTGTTTCCTGGTGCTAGTCTTTCTGCTGCTCTTTCGAGTAAAGAGTAGTGGATCAAGTCCTGGGTCTTCTGCATTAGATCTAGTTCGATGTTGTGCAAGTGGCGTAGCTGGGTCGAGACTGGGTTTGTCTTTCGTTGGAGGAGGTGTCAAATTCTCTGTTAAGTGTTGTGTAATGTTCATCAGCTCTTCATTATTTAAGAACTCTTGGACTAAATGGCAATTTAGCAGAGGCACGAGACAGGGCTGTCCATGGTCCCCGATGCTGTACATCCTTTCTCTAGAACCACTAGCAATCTGTCTGAGACAGCAGTACAAGTAAATAGGGGTCTACACTAGGGGGGGCGGCAATTGATATCATTGTATGCGGATGATATGCTGCTATACCTGCGGTACCCAGAGGAAAACTTGCAATACATCTTGGAGGTGATGGAGCACTAAGCGACTCTCTCAGGCATAGCGGTGAACCCCAGAAAATCGTGCATGTTCCCATTGGGGAGGTATCGAGGAGTCCCACAGGAGAATTTACCTATCTTGCAGATAGCCTGGCAGACCATCTCATTCAGATACCTGGGGATTAAAATAAACCACACGATTGTAGACAAGCACAAATATAACACGGAAAGGGCAGTAGAAGGTATCAAGAACAGCATGGGGTTCCGTGCAAAGCTCCCACTAGCCATGGTGGGAAGGGCGGCCTTGCTCAAGATGGTGGTCCTGCCTAGGCTACTACATTTTTTCATGAATATCCCACACATGTTGCCCAAACGCTTTTTTATTGAACTCCGGAGTTTATGCAGAGGTTTCCTGTGGCACAACTCCAGAAACAGAGTGTCCATATGGAAAATACAGAATGCGTATGACAGAGGGGGTATAAACCTGCCGAACATTGAGATATACCACTTGGCAGGGCAGTTACAATATGTCGCCAGTTGGCTGTCGGAAGACGAGACAGCAGAATCTAGATTGCTGAGGGGTGAATGCGACCCTTACTTCCTAAAATAACTGATATGGCTACCCAAACCAGAGATGCATGGGCGATCAAGATTGCTGGTACTGGGCTGGAAGACTTGGCACAAAGCGTGTTGAGCTTTGGGAAACCCAGCCCCATGTTCCCCGCTGGCGCCACTTGTGGCGCTATACGGGGGGATGAGCAACTGAGGAAAGGGATCCGCAAACACTGGGAGCCAGTAGGCCTAGCGACCTTGGGAGATATATGGCAAGAGGGGAAGGCACTGTACTTCCAAACGATAGTGGATGAAACTGGGATGCATATGGGGCAATACATCACATATACTAGAATAGTTAAAAGGGTGAAGGAAACATGGTCCGAAATAACACTAGCAGAACAACCTGACACTGTCATAGAAACGATGTATGATATCTCTGAGGGAGGGCACGAAATATCCCGGATTTACGAACTGGTGATGTCTAGAGTGGGCAAGGAGACGCATCAATTGAGACGGGACTGGGAGGAGGAAGCGGGAGAACCTATGCAAGACGGGCAGTGAGAAAGAGCTCAGAGACATCATAAAAAGGTGTCTAGGAATGCGAGGCTGCAGCAGATTCAGTTATATGTCACCCATAGGGCATACATGACCCCTCGAAAGATCGCCAGATTTGGAAATACAGAAAAATGCCCCAAGTGCAGGGAGGTGGATGCCGGGATGATCCACATGTTCTGGGCGTGCCCAGAGGTGGGAAATTTCTGCGAGGAAATCAAGCTACGACTATCCAAAAAGGGAATCAAGCTAGATGTGGAATCCGTGTGGGCATGCATGATGGGGGGATTTACCAGACCACGCAACCTGAAACACGTATGCAAACTCAAGGACCTGGCCTACATTCTGGCCAAAAGGAGAATAGCCATGAACTGGAAAGCTGCCTATAGACCCAGACTAGAGGTATCGATCTTCTGAAATGGGCAGACGCTGAGACAGTAGTATGGTATGAGGCAGCCAATAGATGGGAGGATGATGAAGCGGGACCACTGATAGCATGGAGACAAATGGTAGCCACGTTGCCGGGGTCTTCCCATGCCCATTCCGAGAACATCAAAGGGGATTAACCCCAAGAGTAGGGAAGTCCGAAGAACTGAGGTGGAAGCTCGAGTTAAAGGGGCCAAGGGAGGAAGACATTAATAAATAACATGCAAATGTATGCTGAGAAGCTTGTAAATGAAAATGTCGGGTGTGATGGTTATTTTTTGTTTGTTGTAAAAACCAATAAAAATTATTTTTTAAAAAAAATGTTTCTATTTGTCACTGTATACTACAATAACAACATTACAGAAGTGTATCACGAGAGCACAGCAAAGCCTTCATAAAGCCCAGCGGGCAAAACTGATGTCCATTTAGTCGGCCTGGTTTTTAGAATGCGCACAAAAGTGTAATTATTGTATACAAAGACGCGTTTTTGAAAGTGCACAACAATGTAACAATTGTCTACAAAATGTCTATTTTTGAACACGCATAAGAGTGTAATGATTATATGCAAAAAAAGTAACAAGAATTTGGTTTTCTTCATACTTAAGTACCGGGGAAACAATCTGATAGTTGCATTACTCTGTCAATGAACAGAGTATGTACTCAAAAGCACGAATGTGCATTAAAATAGTACAACTAATCTAGCTTTATCTGAGTTTATTCAAGGAGCGCATGCACAGGAGTCCACAACTCCTTCGTAGTATTATACATCAGCATGGTCTCTAATAATAGGGTCATTAGTGAGATGAATGCATTAAAGAGTGGCGCAGTCACAATAAGTTTGGCAACCGCATACTCTTGTAAGGATGGTAACCTAAAAACCGGGGGTGAAAAAAAAACAAAAAGCCAAATAAACTCTGCGCTTCTTTGCAAGGTAAAACAAGTTTTATTACATGCAAAGGGTCTCAGAAGGTCCCGTGGAACCGAACTGACAAAGAGGTCAAAGATCGTTCAAAGAGTTACATCTTTTATAAGTCGATAAGCCGTGATTAACAATACTAACACATTTATGAGTTACAGCATAATCCCACCACCCTCATTGGCTACCGCCTAGATACATGCTAATGTCCCCCTATTGTCCCTGGACCGATTGGTCACATCTTAGCTAAGATCATTCCCCTATATGTGTGGTCTGCTACATCATCACTATTGAGCCTATCGACAAATTGATAGCTGGTAATCGTCACGTGATGTGCACCCCTCTGGTGCAGACCTGATCAAAGTAAACTGGGTGGCCAACTTTGCTTTGTTTCAAAAATAGGCCTTCTCATTATAGCAGATATGATGGCGCACACAAGTTACCTCCCCACCTTTGTACTATGTTTTTGGCATCACCTCTGCTCCTCCTGTCCCAAATCACGGAACGTTCCAGACATGGTCCCCCTTTGGTCTCTTTCAAACCCCAGCTGCCCAGTAATGACGTGACTGGAACACGGCTCTCAAGTCTGAATTTCAGGGATTTATTTTTCTCTGTTGATTCATGTACTTGTAATTCAGCTGGGATGAACATTTTGGGTGAGGGCAGTAGTGTGCTCAATATTCTCATCACAAAACATTATGCCCTAGTCTCGTGAATTCATCCTTCAAAGAGCACATCCGTACCAACTTTCCAACAACTAACATTCCATTCCCAGCACGTTGAGCTTTGCAGCTGAATACATTGGAGCCACAGCTCCACATCAGGGCTTACATTTTATTTTGTTTGCACTGGACTGGGCCTTAACATCCAATATGGCGGTGCTCTTGCCATATTGCTCGCTGACCTCACTTCGACCACAAATCCTTCTGACTCCATTTCCCTCACTACAAGCCATAACTAAAACTAAAACAACTAGACACATGGCCTTTAATACTGCCCTATCTACAACCTCTGTAACCGCAACATTAGTACATTTGCTGCTCTTTCTGTGTTTCTATATGTGAGTGTCTAATATTTATATTATTTTATTTATTGTGCATTTGTGAAGCGCTTATACCTCAAGAAAATTGTGTTTCAAAGCACCCACACAGCAACAGGGAGGGTACATGCAACTGAAAATCAAATATAACAATTAAAGATAGAGGCGGAGCTACTAGGACTTGTGAGCACTCGGAACGAACGGGGAAGTGCAGAGGGAGACGATGAGGGGTTGGGGGTATAAGTGAAAGGTGTATCAGGAGGGAAGTGCTAGGGAGTGGGCAGCTGTAAGTGCCTAGGTGAGTGGTCAGCTGCCAATAAATAAGTACAGGCCAGTGGGTGCCAAGGCAAGTACTGGGAGCAGGCAGAGGCGAAAGGCGATTGGGTGTGGGAAGCCAGAGCCCAAGAGGACACATAAGGGCCATGGTCACCAATCTCAGCAACTGTGGGGTTTAGCAGAGGAGGGCAGAAGGGAAGGAGGAGGTGAAAAGGAAAGTCTTGAGGAGCTTCTGGATTTTGAGGAGATCCAACTCAAGACAAAGAGGAAGGGGGAGTCTGTTCCATAAGAGGGAGCCTGCCAAGGAAAGAGATAGGCCACCAGCTCGCTGTTTAGCAAAGCGCTTGACACACAGAGAGTTGTTATGAATGAGGCATAGGGATTTGAATTTGATACTTGCAGCAACCGGGAGCCAGTGGAGAGTTTTTAGTGCTGGAGAGATGTGGTTCCTGGGCTTGAGGCCGAAGATAAGTCTTGCAGCACTATTCTGGATTAGTTGGAGGGTTCGTAGAGACGAAGAGGGTAGGTTAAGGAAAAGGCTATTGCAGTATTCAAGCCTAGAGAGAACCAGAGTTCTAGAGACATTGAGCTTCTGGACGTCAGACCTAAATAAAACAATACATGCTCCTTCTACTGCATAATCCTCAATCAGCTCATACGATAATGCGTGACAATAGAGTTTACTCAACCTAAACCTTTTTGCCTGGCTGCATTGCTGTATGTGCATCCCAACACTTTTACAGAAAATCGTAAGCTGAGAAAAAAGGTGCAAGAAAACATATTTGGGGTGGGGGCTGTTACAGTTGGAGGAATGGAGAGCTACCAGAGCTGCAGTGATCCGTATAAAACCAACTAGGTAAGGGGAGTGGCTACGGCAGAGACCCCAGAATAAGAGCACTGATAAAAGATGGCAAGGCCCAAAAGAGTTTGTAGTGTAGTGGGAGAAGGCCACTTCACTATAAAGCCAAGCCATCTTACTTCACATACATGGAATATACATTTTCTATCTTCGTGGAAATAGAATTGTCACATAGATATTCTAGGAACATATTCACATGATTTGCATGTTGCTGCAAGAATGATAGATACATGACTACACACCTATCCACACTGCTTTGAAACATGCTGGAAAGTGGTCGGGGCATCGCATTGCATTCAAAAGGATCATATTTGGTTCACCTCAAAATAAGGAAATAGAAACTTAATTATAACAGGTATAAAAAACAGATGATTACCACGATTACATGGTTGATAATAACATAGACATTATTGTGTGTATAACAGAGACGTGGCTTAAAGACTCATGTGGACCCAAAATACACCTGGCGACACCACCAGGTAACAACTTTTATTGTAAAAATCACGGATAGGCAAATGGTGGGCGAGTGGCCCTCTTAGCTAATGAAGAACTACAAGAAAGAACTACACTTCTTTGAATCCGCCATGGATTGTGCAGCCTGTGAAATCATGCATCTAAAAATGACCCCCAATGAGAACAGCTGCATAAACATTATCCTGGTATATCATCCACCCGACGATATGCCTGTATTTAACAAGGAATTGGTCCATCTCTTGGCCTCATTAAACAAACCTAATTGCTCCACAACGGTACTAGGTGACCACAATCGCTGGTTAGGAGACACCTCCGACAAGGAGACACTGAGGGGGTAATTCATAGAATCCAGCGCACAATTGGCGCACGCGGCTGGCGCACAGTGTGCGCGTGCGACAGTCTGCGCCAGCCGCGTGCGCCAAAATCCATTTCCACGCACAGCTTATTCATGGATTTTAACATCCATTACCAGCCATGGCGCAGAGTGGCGCAGCGACCCTGCAGCAGCGCCAGTTACGCCCCCAACCCCTCCCCGTGCGCCATGTACAGCGCACAAATCCCGTACATGGCGCACAGGCCCCCAACCACGAAAACACCTCTAAACTCCCCGTGCACCGCTCCGAATACACCTACCCCGCTGCGCGGGAAGTTTCACACGCGATTGGCCCTGTGTGAGCAGGGTACGTGTATTACAGGGGTGCGCGGGAAGTTTCACACGCGATTGGCCCTGTGCGAGCAGGGTACGTGTATTACTGGGGTGCGCAGGAAGTTTCACAAGCGATTGGCCCTGTGCAAGCGGGGTACGTGTATTACTGGGGTGCGCGGGAAGTTTCACAAGCAATTGGCCCTGTGCGAGCGGGGTACGTGCATTTCGGGAGTGCACGGGAAGTTTCACACGCGATTGGCCCTGTGCGAGCAGTGTACGTGCATTTCGGGGGTGCGTGGGAAGTTTCTCACGCGATTGGCCCTGTGCAAGCAGGGTACGTGTATTTCCAGGGTACGCAGGAAGTATCACACGCGATTTCGCTGTCAGAGCGGGGTACGTGTATCCAGTGGGGTGCGCGGGGAGTCCCACACATGAATTGGCAGTGTGGCTCCTCCCAGGTGAGCCCTCTACCCCCTCCACAGCCCCTGCAGGCAACCCACACCACAGGGGACTACCCTGCACCCCTGGTCATGTCCCGCATGCAGCCCATCCACCATGGGCATGCCCCCCAGCCAGCCCACATGTCACCTTCCACTAGTGATCACCAACCCATGTCCCCCAGCCCTCCCACCCCCCAGCAGTGAGCCTCAGGCCCCGACTCATGTCCCCCAGTACCCCCACCCCCCTGCAGTGAGGGGCACCTGCCAGCAGGCCCCGACTCATGTCCCCCAGCACCCGCACCCCCCAGCAGTGAGGGGCACCTGCCAGCAGGCCCCGACTCATGTCCCCAGCACCCCCACCCTCCCAGCAGTGAGGGGCACCTGCCAGCAGGCCCCGACTCATTTCCCCCAGCACCCCCACCCCCCAGCAGTGAGGGGCACCTGCCAGCAGGCCCCGTCTCATGTCCCCCAGCACCCCCACTCCCCAGCAGTGAGCCTCAGGCCCCGAATCATATCCCCCAGCACCCCCACCCCCAGCAGTGAGGGGCACCTGCCAGCAGGCCCCGACTCATGTCCCCCAGCACCCTCACCCCCCAGCAGTGAGGGGCACTTGCCAGCAGGCCCCGACTCATGTCCCCCAGCACCCCCACCCCCCAGCAGTGAGCCTCAGGCCCCGACTCATGTCCCTCCCCCAGCACCCCCACCCCCCAGCAGTGAGGGGCAACTGACAGCAGGCCCCAACTCATGTCCCCCAGCACCCCCACCCCCCAGCAGTGAGGGGCACCTGCCAGCAGGCCCCGACTCATGTCTGCCAGCACCCCCACCCCCAGCAGTGAGCCTCAGGCCCCGACTCATGTCCCTCCCCCAGCACCCCCACCCCCAGCAGTGAGGGGCAACTGACAGCAGGCCCCGACTCATGTCCCCCAGCACCCCCACCCCCCAGCAGTGAGCCTCAGGCCCCGACTCATGTCCCCCAGCACCCCCACCCCGCAGCAGTGAGGGGCACCTGCCAGCAGGCCCCGACTCATGTCCCAGAGCACCCCCACCCCCCAGCAGTGAGGGGCACCTGCCAGCAGGCCCCGACTCATGTCCCCAGCACCCCCACCCTCCCAGCAGTGAGGGGCACCTGCCAGCAGGCCCCGACTCATTTCCCCCAGCACCCCCACCCCCCAGCAGTGAGGGGCACCTGCCAGCAGGCCCCGTCTCATGTCCCCCAGCACCCCCACCCCCCAGCAGTGAGCCTCAGTCCCCGAATCATGTCCCCCAGCACCCCCACCCCCAGCAGTGAGGGGCACCTGCCAGCAGGCCCCGACTCATGTCCCCCAGCACCCTCACCCCCCAGCAGTGAGGGGCACTTGCCAGCAGGCCCCGACTCATGTCCCTCCCCCAGCACCCCCACCCCCCAGCAGTGAGGGGCAACTGACAGCAGGCCCCAACTCATGTCCCCCAGCACCCCCACCCCCCAGCAGTGAGGGGCACCTGCCAGCAGGCCCCGACTCATGTCCCCCAGCACCCCCACCCCCCAGCAGTGAGCCTCAGGCCCCGACTCATGTCCCCCAGCACCCCCACCCCCCAGCAGTGAGGGGCACCTGCCAGCAGGCCCCGACTCATGTCCCAGAGCACCCCCACCCCCCAGCAGTGAGGGGCACCTGCCAGCAGGCCCCGACTCATGTCCCCAGCACCCCCACCCTCCCAGCAGTGAGGGGCACCTGCCAGCAGGCCCGACTCATTTCCCCCAGCACCCCCACCCCCCAGCAGTGAGGGGCACCTGCCAGCAGGCCCGGACTCATGTCCCCCAGCACCCCCACTCCACAGCAGTGAGCCTCAGGCCCCGACTCATGTCCCCCAGCACCCCCACCCCCAGCAGTGATGGGCACCTGCCAGCAGGCCCCGACTCATGTCCCCCAGTACCCTCACCCCCCAGCAGTGAGGGGCACTTGCCAGCAGGCCCCGACTCATGTCCCCCAGCACCCCCACCCCCCAGCAGTGAGCCTCAGGCCCCGACTCATGTCCCCCAGCACCCCCACCCCCCAGCAGTGAGGGGCACCTGACAGCAGGCCCCGACTCATGTCCCCCAGCACCCCCACCCCCCAGCAGTGAGGGGCACCTGCCAGCAGGCCCCGACTCATGTCCCCCAGCACCCCCACCCCCCAGCAGAGAGCCTCAGGGCCCGACTCAAGTCCCCCAGCAACCCCACCCCCCAGCAGTGAGGGGCACCTGCCAGCAGGCCCCGACTCATGTCCCCCAGCACCCCCACCCCCCAGCAGTGAGGGGCACCTGCCAGCAGGCCCCGACTCATGTCCCCCAGCACCCCCACCCCCCAGCAGTGAGCCTCAGGACCAGGCTCATGTCCCAACAAACAACATGTCCTAACAAAACAGACCCATGTCCCTAAAGCCAACCCTAATACCCCTTGCCCCCAAATCCAAGCATGCAACCATCCACAGAACCCACTCCCAAATTACCCATGCCATGATAGATGAAATGAACCACCATGCCCATGCAGGAATGCACAACGTAGCCACACAGTGGCAACACGCGACTGAGGAAATGTTCAATGAGACATGCACAAAACCAATTACAGAACACAACACCAATTCTGAAGTAATAAAAAATGTATTCAAAACATAAAGAACTGACTTTGAGGAATAGTAAACTGAAAATCAATGTACAATGACCGATGTAGAAAAAAATTATTGCAAATCCAATGAAGAGAAAAAAAAGAAAAAACACGTAGAATAAAAAAATTGTCCATTGCCAATGTCCATAATAAAAGCATAATCCAAATTTTAAAAAACCATTGATCCATGGGAATATAGAAAAAGAAAGTATGTACAAGTCTGCAACTATATACAATGTAAGTCCAAATGGTCCATGATCCACAAACAAAAGGAAACCTACAAAAAAGTCCTAGGAAGAAGAAACCATATACACACAAAGTGGAGCAATGTCCATTAACTCCACATTAAAAGAAGAACAAACGAAACCTAACACTATCTAACTATATACAATGGCGGTGGGCAAGTCCTGCGGCTCACTCTGTGATCTCCCGGGCCAGGGCATCATCGAACTCCATGTCGATGTCCCAGAGGCGGGCCTCTGCCCTGGCCCCGAGGTCTTGCAGGGATGCACTCATGGCCTGTTCCAACTCCCTGCGAGTTGCCTCGAAGCACTCTGCCCGCCTCAACGCCCGACGCATGGAGAGCCGCGCCTCTTCCGCCCGCCGCCGCTCCGCATCTATGCGCTGGCCCAACCGCAGCCACACAGAAGACACTCCCATTCCAGGGTTCTCCTGCCCTCTGGCTGATGCCTGCCCCTCTGATGTCGATGGCCCTGAGCCAATATTGCTCCCACCTAGACCCTGCTGTTGTTGCTGCTGTCCATGTGCCCTGTCCGATGCCTGCACATCCTCCATCTGCTGGACTGCAGTTGTTGGGGTTTCCACCGCTGCTGGACCGCCAACTCCCGACTGTGGCAGGGATGGGATCTCCACCAAGCTGCCTGTGTTGGTCAGGCCAGGTCCATAGGGGGCCCTGGTGGAATCTGGGCCAAAGACGGCAGGGAGAACGACTGGCGCATAGTCTCCACAGAGGAGGAGAGGTCTGCCAGAGTGCGCGACACATGTAGGAACCCACCGACCAGGGCCCCTCCCAACAGTGCCACGTCGCGACGCTGCTGTTCGTGATGGCGTGCGTGCTCCGCCCAGGTAGCACGCACGTCATCACGAATGTCACGAATGCGCAACGCAGCACCAACCGGGACGGAGCTCATAAAGTCGTGGGACCCCTCGTCCGCAGGTAGTGGAGAGGCAGATGATGTGGCACTCCCCCCTACCTGCGGACGGGCCTGGGACGGGGCATCCTTGCTGGTGCATGGTGGTGCAGTCACAGGGTCAAGGACAGCGACATGCATAGGCCCCTCTGTGGTGACCTGTGCTGCCTCCTGACCCTGGCCCTGGACTGCACCACTTGCACCAGTGGTACTACCCCCACCAGGCCCCATGTGCGGCTCAGTAGCGGGCTCCTCCTCCTCTGTGGAGACCACCAACCTGGATGTCTCCACACCGTCTTCCACCATTGCAAGCCCCTGTGGGGGCTCACCCGGCCCTTCCGCTACAGCCGTAGTGGCAGACGCGGCACCAGCCCCCTCGCTCCCAGATGTTGGCAATTCCTGGGAGGGTGGCTGGGCCCTGCGTCGCCGCCCGGTGGAGGCATCCCCGCCGCTTGGCTCCACAGCGCCGTCTCCGCCCTTTTCTTCTCTTGACGCTGCGTAGAGGGAGACATAGAACACAAGCATCAGGGTACAGTACAATATTCCCCTAGACAGGAAGCAATAACACATGAGTGGCACTGTCAAATGTCACTTCCATCCTGTCCCTCCACAACACATGGGTGAATGCACGCAACACACATGCAGAAACAGTCCCGGCGCCTACAATCAACATCAGCATCCATGTACAAGTGTCTCTGTTAACAAAAATGTTGCCTTCAAACTCACATGCATCATGGCTCACACTGGTCCCCTGCACACACATTACCGGAGGGTCATGCATCAGGGTTTGTACACCACAGACACAGTGGATAGACACAGTGGATACAACGGTGACGGCACTGCATGAGGGAATCTACACATCATCACGGACATGTGTCATGCATCCATGGCGTTTCAAAGTCACACACACACACTTCTCAGACACACACGCATGTGCACCATACATGTACATAACAGCAGCACCCATCCCTCACCCCCCTCCATGTCCAAGAACAGAGACTGGCATGCATTCATGTGTGCATTCCGCATACAGCTCCCCATGTTGCATTGGAACACATGCACCATCCATGTGGTTCACACATTACTAGTCTCACATGCATGACCATGATGTCCCTGCACACACACATCCATACATGGCCTATGTCACACATACAGGCAAGTATCAGACTACCAGCACATTGCAACATGCCCTGTCTCACACAGCAATGCTTGGCCACTTACCGCTCAACTCCAGACGGTCTGCCTCTGAAGGATCTGGGCGTGGAACGCTGGGGCTACATGTTCCAGGACCCTCATCTGGATGTTACTCATGCTGCTACGGCCCCCCTCCATGCGGCGCCGGGCCTTGTAGAGGGTCCTGGACCTCAGATCCTCCGAGCGCTTCTTAACGTGCTTGATGTCGCGGGTTGCCACCTCCTCCGCGTTGATGGCAACCACTGCGTCCTCCCAGATCCTCAACTGTCCTTCCCTGTTGGCGTGTGATGTTCCGAAGAGGGCATCATAATGCCCCTGGACATGCTCCACCAGGACACCAACTTCCTTCTCACTGAAGCTGGTGGCCCTCTGCCTCTCTGACTGGGGGTCGCCAGTGGTCTCAGATGGTGTTTGCCCCGACATGGTGACCCCTGAGGCAGGCATGGGTGGGCAACTGGGTCCTGGGGCTGGGCTGTGGAGCGATGGTATCCCAGTTGGGAGTCTTCTGTTCCAGCAGGGGTGGACACAGCAACTGGACTCCTGCATATGGCTGACGTGCAGGCACCAAATAGCAGGCACGTGTGCAGCAGGCAGGTAGCAGCAGATGGCTGGTGGGAGCATGCTCGGGCTCTTGGGGGCAGGAAAATGGCCTTTTGGGCAGGAGCGTGGTCTTCCGTGTGTATTCGCGTGGCCAGCTTGATACGGAGTGATTTGGCATGTGAATAAATTGCACGTCAGCGTGTAATTCGAGGAAAGGCCCTTAGCGCGTAAGCGCGTCTGTGATGCGACACGCGCGGGCGTTTCCCTCGTAACGTGGGCATAGTGGTTCAGCGCGCGAGTGAAAAAACTGCACGTCCGCGTGTGAATGCGTGTAATCTGAGGAAAGGGCCTACTCGCATAAGTGATGCGACGCGTGTGGCGTTTCCCTCAGCACAGGTTAAAGGTGAGCGGGGCCAGCAGTTCGCTGTACGTGCCTTTCGTGGAGACCAACGTTTGTTGCTACTTCGTGTTGTTTCGTGCGCCATCACAACTTCACAGCGGATCAAGGACGTATCTCTTCTTTTTGCGGGGGTATTGGCTATGCATGTTTTTCATTTTCACGCTAGTCAGACGGTGAGTCGAGCACGCTATTTTTCCCACTGCGGAAGCCCCTGTTTATCGCACCCGTCCCACGCATACGCGTTTTTTGTGTTACTGGGTGTCACCGCGTACTGCGGGAGGTTGATTCCACGCACGTAGGCTGCAGGGTTGCGTGCACGGTTTTACTGCAGTTTTGGGGTGCCTGAGCATTGCGTGACCCGTCACTACATCACCGGGGTCACATACAGCCTTGCAGGTGCAGAGGGGCTGTTAACATCTTGCATCCGTGTGGCCAGCTTGCCCAGGACAGTTGTGGTGTACACCTCCCATTGGCACTCCTCCATCTGTGCCGGCACTACTCCATTTGTGCCATGGTTGGGAGGCTACCAAAGGTGAGGGGTGCCTCAGCTGGGCGTCCTCCTCGTGGCGGGCGTGGTCAGGGACGTGGCCGGGGTGACCAGGGAGTAGGGGGACTCCAGGGTGGCCGCAGAGGGGTAAGAGGCAGGTGTACGCCACTTTAGCACGATGTTGTGCCATGTGTCAGTGCAGTCATGCCACCACCCTCTGTGGTTCCGGGAGATGCAGCTTCTGCATCTGGCACTGGTGCCCGTGTGACCCGGCAGTCTGTTTCATCGACTGCCACGGGCGCAAGGGTAGTGGTAGCTGCAGGTGCAGCTGTGGACACCACCACCCAGGGTCAGGGTCTGCCAGCGCAGGCTGCGTTAGCACTTGAAGAGCCCTTGGAAGATTTCCAACAGGCCAGGAGGGAAACCGTAGGTGCACGCAGGGCTGCCCTGACCAAGACACCTGTCCCTGAGGCAGTAATGTCATCTGCTGCCCCGAACAGCCGGGTGTTGGCAAGTACAGGGGCAGATGTAGCCAACAACACCCCGGTTGTGAGTCTGCCAACCAGGACAGTCGCGGTCAATGACCCTGCCAGATAGGATGTTGCTGCGCAGGGTCCACTAGAGGGCACCCAGCTGTCACTGACGCAAATCAGGCCTTTGGTCGTCCCTCCACCTGCCACTCCCTTGGCTCAATCCACGGGTGCTACTGGCCATAGTGATCAGGGCGACATTTGCCAGCCAGGGTCTGCGCCACAATCCAAGAGGAGGAAGGTTGCACCTGCAGCACAGGCTGGGACCCCACACACAGCCACGACCTCCAGCACGTCGAGGAAGAAGCTTTTCTGCAACCAAGAACTGGACTACCTCGTGGACTACGTGCTAGGCCACAGCCGTGACATGCTAGTGGGTCCTAATTGTCAGACTACGGCTGCCCACCGTGATACCCGCTGGAAGCAAGTTGCAGAACATGTGAGTGCATTCGGCCATGAGGTGCGCACGGCACAAGAGTGCAAAAAGCGTTGGAACGACCTCAAACGCAGCGCAAAGGCTAAGCGTGCCTCAAATTACAACTTGATTCTGGTGACTGGCAGGGGCCCTGCACCTGATGAGGAAGACCTCACTCCGCATGAGTCATTCGTTGCAGAGTTTAAACCATCTGAATCGGTCGAAGGAGTGGGAGAGATGCCGGACTTTGATGCCCAGTCCAGTGAGTGTTGCTGCGTATTTGTTGTGGACATGTGTGTTTTACTTGTGTGATGTGTTGTGCATGGCTGCCACTACATGTCACGTGTACATGGTTCTGATGTGCAAGTAATGCAATGCTTCCCTGATGCATGTCTGCTCTGCTGGATGGTGGACATGTGGATCGGACGGGGACTGTCCGCATCACCACTATTGCACCCTACTCACATGCTGGTCACCAGGATGCCCCTCAAGTCCATGTTCCAGCTCACTGGCCCCTCTGCATGTAGCGTGGGGTCACCTTCCTCTCAGCCCAGGGACTATGTCATAGCATGACTGACGTGCATGTGTCCTCTGCCTCTATGCGGGTACTCAATGTAGGCATGCTCCCTTGCCCCTCCACCCCGCTCTCCACCCGAATTCCACCTTAACACTGGTATGCTTCAATGTTGCCATTGAGTACTTCCCTGTTCATGCGTCCTGTGTACATGCTAACTTCCAGCAGCCAATCTGCCAGACATATGCTGTGTTGTACATCCTTTGTTCTTAATGAAGGGTGTCTTATTTGGACTGTGCAGAGGTCAGATGCCACGCAGGGACATGAGCGCCCATTCATGCTCCATGTGTATTCCACTCATGCCCCTATGTGTCCTTGACTGGATGATCATTTTAGTAGGAGTCCAGGGGGACCTACATTGCATGGCATTTCATCAGCCTTCTCATGTCCACTGTGGGAGGTGCCAACACAACGAGGACACCCAGTCCTTGGGTCCCGCAGGGGTCAAGCCCAGCAATGCGGTTGCCACGTGCAACCGCTGTATACTGAGTGGGAGCAAGACATGACTGCCAATTCTGAACACCAGGGGGCAGCAATGGAGAACATCGCTGTGAGCATGGAGCGTTTGGCCCAATCCGTGCTCCCCCCTGCTAGGCAGGTGCTTCTCCAGCAGCACGTGGCCGGTCCATGGCCTGCTCGCTCAGGCTGGGCATGGCAGCCTCAGACAGGGCACGCCAGGCTGAGATGGTGTCTTTGCGTTGAGCAATTGCTGCTCACGCAGAGGCACACATGGAGGCCCTGAGGGAGGAGTATGCTTCCCTCAGATCCACTCTGGGTGTCCTTATGATGTCCCAGAGAGAGTGGGCAGAGGAGAGTTTTGCACAGCTTGAGCGTACCATCTCGGCTGAGCTACAAGCTTGCCGGGAGGTGCAACAGTTGTTCAGCCAGGCCTTGCAGGAGGAACTCTGTGTTACACGTGTTACCTTGCAAGTGGAAGCACGCGCATCACGTGAGGTCCTGCATGCAGACCTACGTGTGATCGCCGCACAGAACCAGGCTCACCCGTCCGGCAGACTTGCTGCCGACGAGGGGCAAGCTGCGGCTAGGCGTGGTCAGGATCCTGTGCCACGTCCTCCTTTCCAGGAAGAGCCAGACACGGACGACAATCTATCTGTAACGCTCACCTGATTCTCGCAGAGGCGCCGGTCTTGACTGGGCGACTACCGTATCTCCAAAGGTGATGTGTAGCACCCGGTTGGCTCTTGGGCTGGACCTTTGTGCACTGTATGCCTGACGTGTAGAGTAAGATGTCTGCAGATAGAAAATATGGGGTTCATGAACTGGGGTTATTGGGGTGTCCCTATCTCTTTCCTCTTCTCCTCTCCTGTAGACCCCCAAAGGTTAACGCTCTCACCTTAGGTAAGTGAATGCCGAGCTCTCCATCTGCCTCGGGGCAGGGTGCTGTAACCAGTTTGTTCACTGGATAGGTAGCGCAGGCCTCTTGACTTCAGAGGACTGCTGTCCGTCGTTTACTGCACGAACGGTAAGTTTTGAGTCATTCAAATGTCTTTAAAGTCTTTAGTAATGATGTCTCTTGTTTTGCAGGGTTCCGACGATGGCGGATGACGGGCTGAAGTGAGTTGAAGATGGAGCCCGTGTGGTGAATAGAAGCGCCTGGAAGCACGTAAGTAAGCGCTTGTTGCCTGCTTCACGATGCGCTCTAACTGTCTTTTTATTTTGCAGGTACGAGTTCGGAGCGGCTGCAGGGTGCCGGAATACCCACTGGATTAGATGTGGAAAGGAGTAATGGCACCTGAGTATTAAAGTTCCCCAATGTCTTTAAACGCACCTTGTTTTGTCTTTCAGATGCGGGATGCAGCGCCGAAGGCCTCCGGAGCGTGCGAAGAGTTGGTAAGCCTTTGTCTTTCAGATGCCGGAATGCAGTGTGAAGACCTCCGGAGCGCACGAAGAGTAGGTAAGCCTTTGCCTTTCAGATGCCGGAATGCTAACCTGTTCTTTCTTGTCTTTATAGGTGTTGCTGAAGACTGGATTCAGGATGGTAAGCCTTTGCCTTTCAGATGCCGGAATGCTAACCTGTTCTTTCTTGTCTTTATAGGTGTTGCTGAAGACTGGATTCAGGATGGTAAGCCTTTTTCCTTAGGCCCAGGACCGGATGCAGAAGACACGATGAGCGTTCTGCTGCAGAGGTTGCAGAATAACGCAAAGCAAGATTCATCCACCGGGTGTGGTTTAAATAGCCTCCTGTAGTGATCCGGTGTCTCCTTCCACAGCCACGCCTAGGTAAGAAAAGAGTTCCTGCTTTCCAGAAGAGTTCCAGTGTTCTGAATCTAGGGAGTGGGTCCAGCCCCACCCAACAGGAAAAGTAGTTCCAAACAGAAGGGGATCAGAGGCTCAACTGGCAGGCAAGTAAGCAGCATGGTCTGCTGCAGGTAAGTCCACCCAAGCATTATGAGCCCAGCGCTTCCAGCGCTGGGACTGGGCATATTTATGAGCCTGGTGCCACTGGCGCCAGGACTGGGTCCAAAAGGTCCCAATTGGGACTGGTTGGCACTCGGAACCTGGGTTATGGATCTGCTTCCAAGGGAGTTGGGAAAACCCTGACCTTTTGGAAGCAGAGATCATGACAGTACCCCCCCTCAAGGCCCCTCCCAAACCGGGCTTCTGCGGGGGTTTTGGCTTGTCAGGAAATGTTCGGTGAAATCTTTTGATTAGGCGAGGAGCGTGGACATATTCATCAGGTTCCCAGGATCTCTCTTGGGGGCCGTAGCCTTTCCAGTCAATTAGGTAGAATAGTTTAGATTTGGAGATCTTGGAGTCCAGAATGCTTTTAACTTCAAACTCGAGTTCTCCATCAACTAGGATAGGTTTTGGAGATTTGGTTAGTCGGGTTTGAGGTTGCACGGGTTTTAATAGAGAGACGTGGAAGACCGGATGTATCTTCATGTGCGGGGGCAAGTCCAACTTGACCGCTACTGGGTTTACTATGGTAGTGATGGAATAGGCACCAAGGTATATTGGGTTGAATGTGCGTGGCCCTTTTAGAGATAGATATTTGGTGGATAACCAGACTTGATCCCCTACTTGATAGTGAGGGGCTTCCTTCCGATGTTGATCTGCTCCTTTCTTGTATTGTTCTTTAGCCCTTTGAAGGTGAGAAACAGCTTCCTTAAAGGCTTGGGTGATTATAGAATGCAGGTAGTCTACTGCTGGTGTTTCAAGATCTTGGAGGGGATCCAACTCCGAGGTTCGAGGGTGACTGCCGTACAAAAGAAAAAACTGGGTTTTCCCAGTTCCCGAATGGACAGAGTTATTGTAGGCATATTCGGCTATCCAAAGGATATCTTTCCAAGTTTTTTCAGTTTGTTGCAGCATGCAGCGTAAATACTGTTCCAGAGTTTGATTGGTCCTCTCGGTTTGTCCGTCGGTCTGAGGGTGGTGACTGGTCGATAGTCTCACATCAATTTGAGCCGACCGACAGCAACTTCGCCAAAAATGAGAAATAAATTGACTACCTCGATCCGAAATTAGAACCGAAGGAAAACCGTGCAGTCGGACGATGTTTTCGAGAAATTCTCGGGCCAGAGTTGCTGCTGTTGGCAAGCCTTTGAGCGGAATGAAATGCGCCATCTTGGAGAATAAGTCCACGATTACTAGAATCGTATTGTATCCGGAGCATGGAGGTAGATCGGTGATGAAGTCCATAGAAAGCGTATGCCAAGGGCGAGGTGGGATGTCAATAGGGCGTAAGAGGCCTGCTGGTCTTTCCTTTTGACTCTTGTTTTGGGCGCATACTCCACAGGACATTATAAAGTCTCTGATATCTTTCTTCCAAGACGGCCACCAGAAGTAGCGCTTGATCTTTTCTGAGGTCTTGGCCATACCGGGATGACCTTCCATTAAAGAGTTGTGATAACAAGAGATTACTTTTTTCTGTAAATCTGTGCTGTGTAGGTATAATCGTTCTTGGAAATACAATAAGTTGTCCTTTACTGCAAAGTCCTTTCCCTGCAGATGCCAATTCTGTATGTCTGCTGGAGTTACAAGTTGCCTGGCTTTATCCTTAACTTCCTCTATGGATTCGGTGGCGATTACACCCAGAATTCTTTGTTCGGGAATGATTGGTACAGGTTTGGGGTTGATCAAGTGTTCTTCCACTCCCATCCGAGAAAGGGCATCAGCTTTACCGTTCTTTGTACCAGGTCGATAGGTAATTATGAAGTCAAACTCGGCAAAGAATAATGCCCAACGGAGTTGTCTAGAGGATTGGGCTTTTGCGGTTTTCAAATATTGCAGGTTTCGGTGATCCGTAATCACAGTAACGGTGTGTCGGGCCCCCAGCAGGTAATGCCGCCAAGCCTTAAAGGCAGACTTGATAGCCAGAAGTTCCTTGTCAGTAATCGTGTAATTGATTTCAGGAGGCGAGAATTTGCGGGACCAAAATGCCACGGGATGCAACTGATTGGTTACCGGGTCCTTTTGTGATAGAACTGCCCCCATGGCAAGGCTTGAAGCATCAGTTTCCATGATGGTGGGGAGTTCGGGGCGAGGGTGTTTTAAGATTGGTGCAGAGATAAATTTAGTCTTCAAATCCTGGAAAGCTTGTTCCGCCTCGGTAGACCATTCAAAACGTTTGTTTTTCTTTAACAAGGCAGTGATGGGCTGGACTATTCGAGAGAATTCGGGGATAAACCTGCGGTAAAAGTTAGCGAAGCCTAACATGCTTTGCACACCTTTTACGGAGGATGGTGATGGCCATTTGAGAACTGCATCGACCTTCTTCGAATCCATACGCACTCCGCCAGGTGATAATATGAATCCCAAGAATTCAACTTCAGTCACGTTGAAAACACATTTTTCCAACTTAGCGAAAAGTTTGTGTTGACGCAATCTTTCGAGGACCATTTTCACGTGTTTCCGATGTTCAGATTCCGATGAAGAATAAACGAGGATGTCGTCAATGTAAACAACAACACATACATCTATGAGCTCTCTGAGGACATCGTTCATAAAATATTGAAAGGCGGCCGGGGCATTGCAAAGTCCGAAGGGCATGACCTGATATTCAAATAGCCCATACTTGGTGCGGAAGGCCGTCTTCCATTCATCGCCCTCTTTTACTCGTACCAAGTGGTAAACTCCTCTAAGATCCAGCTTTGTATATATGCATGCTTTTCTGACTTGGTCCAGGGGTTCAGGGATCAAAGGTAACGGATATCTATTCTTAACGGTGATCTGGTTCAGGGAGCGATAATCGATACAAGTTCTAAGGTCTCCTTCCTTTTTTGGAACGAAGAACAAAGCTGAAGAAGCAGGGGACTTGGAAGGACGAATAAACCCATTTGCCAGGTATTGATCCAGGTATTGTCGAAGGTGAAGGTTCTCAGGCTCGGTGAGGGCATAAATTCTACTACAAGGAGGAGTAGATCCAGGTATCAGGTCTATCTGGCAGTCATAAGACCTATGAGGAGGTAGAGAGTTAGCCTGATCCTTCCGGAAAACATCTTGGTATTCTAGGTATTCGGGAGGTAACTGGGGAGTCTCTGAAGAAATTGCGGCCAGTGCAACACCAGGTGGAGGGTGACAAGTAGAGACACATTCTGGAAACTGGACCGTTCTTGCTCGCCAATCGATCAGAGGATTGTGTTTCTCTAACCAAGGTATTCCTAGAATAATCTGAAACTGAGGGGCCTTGATCACATCGAACACGATCTTCTCATGGTGTCCATCTTGACTTACTAGCGTCACCTCTTGAGTGGTATGCGTTACTGGCCCAGAGGCTATCTCCGTACCATCCACCGTAGTAATGACGTCCTTTACAGCCTTGGGACAAAGAGTTAGATTCATCCTCAAAACCATTTCATGATCCACATAATTGCCGATGGCACCGCTGTCGACGTAAGCTTCAATTGCATGTAATCGATCCGGATTATCAGGGCTAATGAGGACCATAGGTATCACGAAATGCGAGGTCACGGAACTGGTTTTCACGCTCGGCAAGAGGACCTCCATTCTTGTCGGGCGAGGTCGTTTCCCTGCTCAGAGTTTGTAACTTTGGTAACTGCAGCTCCTACTGCCTTCTTGGCAGGTTTAACCGGACAGTCTCGAAGAAAGTGCCCTGAGTTTCCGCCATATAGGCATAATTGCAACTGTTTCCTCCTTTCCCGCTCCCTTTGTGTTAGAGGACCTTTCAGACCCCCTATTTGCATGGGTTCCCCGGAGACTACTCCTTTGGAAGGAGTTGGCGGTTTGGAAAATACTCGAGCATCAAACTTGGAACGATCGGCCTTCCTGTTCTGCAGCCTGTGATCTATTTGAACGACCAAGTCTATATAATCCGAACAGTCTTGTGGGGGATTCACTACTTGGGCTAAAACGTCTTTGAGCTCTCCACGTAGACCTCTATAAAACAGCGTAATCCTTTTGTCCTCAGGCCATTGAGTTTCCACTATTAGTCTATTGAAAGATGCAATATAAGCCAAAAGGTCTTGATTACCCTGTCACAACGAAAGAAGTTCATTGTCCAAGGCCTGCCCCTGTGAATGTCTTGCGAACAGTTTTTCCATACTAAGCTGAAAGGCTTGAAAATCATGGAGAACCGGATCATCTTGATTAACTAGAGGGATCGACCAGTCTGCCGCATTGCCACTAAGGTACGAAAGTACAAAAGCTACTTTTGCTTGATCAGTTGGAAAGGCTGCTGGCCGGCATAAGAAGTGCAACCGGCACTGATTGATAAATACTGCAAACCTCTTTGGGTCACCAGAAAATCGTTCGGGCGGAGCCAGAGGTACATTCCCAGGTAGGTTGATCTGCACTGGATTCATAGAGGATGTTGAAGGAAGATTTGCCCCTGATGCGGGTAACGGGGTCTGTCCGGCTTGTGACTGTAGCACTTGTCTAGCAAGATTGTCTGCTCTCTCCTTGGAAATAATTAGTTCCCTTCTTAGAGCATTCGTTTCCTGACAAGCTGCATGCACTTCTGCCCTTAGTTCCCCAAGTAACCGGGCTAGGGGGTCAGTATCCGAGGTTTCCATAGCGCCTGGGCGAGAGTTTTGCGGTAGGCTTTGCGTTCTGTAACGCTCACCTGATTCTCGCAGAGGCGCCGGTCTTGACTGGGCGACTACCGTATCTCCAAAGGTGATGTGTAGCACCCGGTTGGCTCTTGGGCTGGACCTCTGTGCACTGTATGCCTGACGTGTAGAGTAAGATGTCTGCAGATAGAAAATATGGGGTTAATGAACTGGGGTTATTGGGGTGTCCCTATCTCTTTCCTCTTCTCCTCTCCTGTAGACCCCCAAAGGTTAACGCTCTCACCTTAGGTAAGTGAATGCCGAGCTCTCCATCTGCCTCGGGGCAGGGTGCTGTAACCAGTTTGTTCACTGGATAGGTAGCGCAGGCCTCTTGACTTCAGAGGACTGCTGTCCGTCGTTTACTGCACGAACGGTAAGTTTTGAGTCATTCAAATGTCTTTAAAGTCTTTAGTAATGATGTCTCTTGTTTTGCAGGGTTCCGACGATGGCGGATGACGGGCTGAAGTGAGTTGAAGATGGAGCCCGTGTGGTGAATAGAAGCGCCTGGAAGCACGTAAGTAAGCGCTTGTTGCCTGCTTCACGATGCGCTCTAACTGTCTTTTTATTTTGCAGGTACGAGTTCGGAGCGGCTGCAGGGTGCCGGAATACCCACTGGATTAGATGTGGAAAGGAGTAATGGCACGTGAGTATTAAAGTTCCCCAATGTCTTTAAACGCACCTTGTTTTGTCTTTCAGATGCGGGATGCAGCGCCGAAGGCCTCCGGAGCGTGCGAAGAGTTGGTAAGCCTTTGTCTTTCAGATGCCGGAATGCAGTGTGAAGACCTCCGGAGCGCACGAAGAGTAGGTAAGCCTTTGCCTTTCAGATGCCGGAATGCTAACCTGTTCTTTCTTGTCTTTATAGGTGTTGCTGAAGACTGGATTCAGGATGGTAAGCCTTTGCCTTTCAGATGCCGGAATGCTAACCTGTTCTTTCTTGTCTTTATAGGTGTTGCTGAAGACTGGATTCAGGATGGTAAGCCATTTTCCTTAGGCCCAGGACCGGATGCAGAAGACACGATGAGCGTTCTGCTGCAGAGGTTGCAGAATAACGCAAAGCAACATTCATCCACCGGGTGTGGTTTAAATAGCCTCCTGTAGTGATTCGGTGCTCCTTCCACAGCCACGCCTAGGTAAGAAAAGAGTTCCTGCTTTCCAGAAGAGTTCCAGTGTTCTGAATCTAGGGAGTGGGTCCAGCCCCACCCAACAGGAAAAGTAGTTCCAAACAGAAGGGGATCAGAGGCTCAACTGGCAGGCAAGTAAGCAGCATGGTCTGCTGCAGGTAAGTCCACCCAAGCATTATGAGCCCAGCGCTTCCAGCGCTGGGACTGGGCATATTTATGAGCCTGGTGCCACTGGCGCCAGGACTGGGTCCAAAAGGTCCCAATTGGGACTGGTTGCCACTCGGAACCTGGGTTATGGATCTGCTTCCAAGGGAGTTGGGAAAACCCTGACCTTTTGGAAGCAGAGATCATGACACTATCTCCCACATAGGTCGGGCTGTGCAGGCGTTGAGCCCATGGAGGTTTTTATTTTCCTCAACATCATTGCATGTGGGTGTTGAGCAGCACCCTGTACCTCCCCCCTCCTGGGTGCCTCCCCTCCAGGTCATATGTGGCCATTTTTGATTTTTCTTTTAGTTTAGTTAGTTAAGTTTCTATTTGATAGTTAGTTTAATTAGGTAATGTAGGTTTTTCATAGTTAGTGTAATTAGTTAATATAGTTTAAAATTGCTTGTCTATTGTGCTTTCATGTGACGGTGTGGTGCTTTGTGGCTTTTGAAAGCATCCCCTGTCTGTTCCAGCTTGGCCATTCAAGCTTGTCTTGTGTATGTGTTTGCAGCTTGGGGTCCTTGACTCACATATGCCACTCCTGCTTCCCTTATCCATGGGCACGCAAGGATGGTTCGGTGTAACAGCCTATTATACAAGGGCTTTGGACTGTCATATCTGTGGCATGTCTGCTGCTGTCGAACTTGTGTTAACACACCTAGTGGGCATGATAGGGGTGTTATTGACCGCTATTCTTCTTTCGCTAGATGGGGGGTTTCATGATTCATGTGTACATTAATTGCTATGCATTGTGTAGTATGTTTCTTATCTTTACTGTACATGTGCTTGTTGCAATTCATGCCGTAGATAGTGTGTTCCACACTTTGCCTGTGAAAGACGGACTGATGGTGTGATTTCTGATGCACATCTCTGACACAGTACAGTCATGAAATGCCTGAAGAGACACACACAGGTGAATTTAAAGCATTAATCATATGTTTCATGCCCTTTCTGTAGGGGGATGAGCCTCCAGACCACCTTTGCCAGCAACCATGGGCCATTGGACGTCTGCAAGCTGGACACGTTTGGTGGTGCCGACATTTGTGCTCATACATCCGAAAACAGCTGACGTGTTTCAAGGGACTCCAGGCAAGGTGAGCAGCACAGGGGGGCCACTACACAGCAAACCTTCCACCTGGCCAGTTGCACATGCATGCTTATTAGCAGCACTGATGGTGAGCTTGGACAAATATTGGTGTTGAAGCGCACAATACAGCTGAAATGTGTTGGTGGACTAATGGCTAGTTGATGTGAAAGTTGTCTGGGGCACCGGCAGGGGCAGTGGCACATACCCTACGGTCCACCATGGTCCATTGAGGCACTTGTATTAGCCATGTAGCGTTGCGAGACATGGAAAGAAGCAGCTCACAGGGACAGACAGCAAATGACAGACTCGTGTGCAGTGCATTTCATTTCCATGTCGAATTTGACACATGCACTACCTACTTTATTTCGGTCATGGTGGAACACGACTTGTTCTGAAGTCATACCTTGCTATATGCGTCTGAATGCTTACCCAGGGAACATTGCATGTTGTGTAAATCGTGACACGTTGGTCTTCCATTTGCCATGCACCCACCGGCGCATGACTTACTGCATTGACTGTGTATGAACCATCACAGGGGTAATGTTACGTATGGGTACGAAGCATCCACACCAGATTGTTTGTTTGTAGAGTAGTTTGTTAGTTTGGGGCATATATGGTGGTGTGTTTGTGTGTTATGGGCATGCACAGATTAGTAACTGTGGCTCTCTTTGCAGCATTGAACTGTTCCTGTTACCGGACCTGAGAGTGCGCAGACAGGAGGCCAGCACTCACCCCAGAGATAAGTTTCTCTTTGTCTTCCATTTGAGTAATTTGTTACTATGTTCATGAGGATAATGTTTGGTCTACTTGTGTATGTGTTAATGTGATTAGTACAGTTTTGTGCATTTCCTACTTTCCCTTGTCAATCCTACTCCCCTCTCCTGCCCGCATTCCGGTTATCCAGTATAGCAATGCCTGTCCCGACTGCATATCCCTGACCCTCATTCCCCACCAGGGTCTCAGAGGCACACTCTGATATTGTAATTGCAATATCCTATGTACATGATGTATTCTGCTGATCAATGACTGTTCATGTGTTGTGTTTACCTTTCAGGTGTGAGTGAATAGTTGTGGCTTGACATGCTGGGGAGTACACATGGTGAATGTTCACATGTGATGTGTAGAAGA
The DNA here is from genome assembly GCF_040938575.1 of Ambystoma mexicanum. Classification (NCBI taxonomy): domain Eukaryota; kingdom Metazoa; phylum Chordata; class Amphibia; order Caudata; family Ambystomatidae; genus Ambystoma; species Ambystoma mexicanum. The sequence goes on from NC_090924.1 coordinate 1,273,834,681, forward strand.
AACTGATGGTCACTTGATTGCACATGCATATATTGAGTGCATGTCCCTACTGACCCACACACTCGCACTATGATCCACTACATGTACAACCACCCTTCCTTGTCCACATGTACACTCTGTTTGCCTTCTGGTGCCCACTCTGTCCCTGCAGCACATGATCTATTACCAATTGTGGATCCTGTACGTGCGTAATTTGCTTTTTGATGTCGTTTGTCGCTTAGATGTAATGCTCAGGGTGTGTGCCACACACAATGGCTGTTCGCTGTGCGCTGAGCAGTGTGTTGCAGGAGGTGGGCACTGCACACAGAAGCTGCAGTGTTGATTTTGCAATGCACAATGTGCATGTAGACAGGCATTCATTGTTATGTTACAACTACGACTGTTGGAATGAATTTTGGGTATGACTTAATTTGGTTGGGAGGTTGTTGGTCAGTCATTTCATCTGATTCCATGTCAGGCATCATTGTGTGATGCCACTTTACATTTTTCACATGTCAATGTTTACCCTATTGGTACTGTGTAGGTGTATAGCTATTGCTTGCCATGTCATGTTGTGGTTTGGGAGGGTTTGGGTGACATACCAGTGATAGTCATGGCCTGTTTTGCAGGTCTGTGTGATTCACACCTTGCATGTGTGCCTTTCGGTCACACAGGATTGCTTGTGTTTAAGTAGCTAGGGATGCACACAATGTGGCACTTCCATGGCAACATACTCAGGGTGGTAAGGTTGTGACAGTTGACTGTCTCTTTGTCATCAACGATTGTCACCTGGTATGTGCCAGGCCTGTGTGCACTCCGCAGGGGTGGGAGTTTAGGTGAAAAATGTGGCCACAAGCTGGGTCCGGGCTTCCTCACCACGTGCCCTGTCCCCTCCCATGGGCAGCGCCTGTGCCTGTGGTTGGGGATGTGGGGGCACCACCATGTCCACCGGTACGCCCTGCCGTGTTGCAACATTGTGCAGGACACATGCTGCCACAATGATCTTGCACACTACTGGGGGTGCATAGAGCAGCTGCCCGCCAGAGCGGTCAAGGGAGCGGAAGCGTGACTTGAGCACTCCGAATGTGCGCTCCACTATGGCCCTGGTTGCAATATGGGCTGCGTTGTATCTTACCTGGTGTGGTGTGGTGGGGTTCCGGATTGGCGTCATCATGTGGTTGCTCAGAGGGTAGGCACTGTCCCCTGGAGAGTTGGTGATGGTTGTAATTATTGGGGTTTGTGCATTTGTGTGTGTGTGACATGCATGCATGTGCACAGGCATTTGTACTCACCTAGGAGCCATGTGTCACCATGCTGCCCAGCTTCTAGGGCCCGGCTCAGGGCGGACATTCTGTATATGAAACTGTCATGGGTGGAGCCAGGGTAGTTTGCATAGACAGAGGTGATGATTCCCTTTGCATCACATACCACCTGCACGTTGATGGAATGCCAGTGCTTGCGGTTTCGGTAGATGTGCTTAGTGGCCCTACGTGGACGTAGGGCCACATGGGTGCAAGCTATGGCACCAAGCACTTTGGGGAAGTGTGCCACCCTGTAAAAGTCGTGGACAACGGCCTGCCTTTCTGCGGGTGTTCTGGGCATGCATATGTGCCTGCGGACTGAGGGGTGCGCTGTCATGATTGCCAAGACCTGGTGTAGGCAGCATGACTGCGTGGCCTGCGAGACCCCCCCACTATCGCAGTAGTCCGCTGAAATGACCCAGTGGCCAAAAAATGCAGGACATTGAGCACCTTCTCCAAGGGGCTCAATGCTTGGGAGCAGAGGGTGGGGGATGTAAGTTCATCTTCCCACTCCCTGACCAGGTCTAGGATGATACAAGGTGGAAACCTATACCTGCTGTAGACCTGGTCGTCAGGCATCCCAAAAAGGCTTGTCCGGGGTGAAAAAATGCATGCCCTGGCTATTCTCCTCCTCCTGCGGTGTCCCACGATCAGTGCTGCGACAAATGGGGCATTCATCGTAGTGGTATATACGTGTTTGTTGTTTGCGCGCACTTTTATACTGTGCGCGGGGACACTTCCGCCTGCCTTCCTGTGGCGGACGCGTTGACGCCTATGCGCGTCTTTTTCCGTGCGCAGGTTTCCCATATTCGAATCCATGAATACGGGTTGTTCGCGTGCGTGTGGGCGTTCCGTGTAGTTCCCTGCAGTACTTCCCCAGTTACGCCTTCTTTTTCACGCGTTATTCCCCATTCCGCGTGTTACGCCCACTGTTCCGCCCGCTTTTGTTGTGTGCGCAGCGCTATGTGCGCTTTCGCTGTGCGCGTAGCGCACCCCATTTGATGACGTGTGCGCCCGGGTGCGCCACGCACAGATTTGGCGCACAACCAGTGGTACGCACGCGCAGCGCCTTCCTTGAATCGCACTTGCTTTCTCATGCTTGCGCCACCTTGCGCCTGCTTGCGCTGGGATTTTCAACACACGTTTGTTCCATGAATCGGCCCCTCAATCTAGAACAGCAGCTTTCCAGCACAGGCTTTACAGTGTATTAAAAAAGAAACCCATGCAAAGGGTAAGATCTTAGACTGGATTGCATTAAGAAACATCACCATCATGTCAGTGGGCACAAAATCATGCATCTGGTCTGGCCACTCCTTCGCAGAATGCATGTTTGATCTTTCGGACAAACCAGCACAAAAACGTAATATCCCCATAAGAGTGGTCAGTAGGAACCTAAACAAGATTAAACCAGAGGACCTAATTTGTTGCCTCAAATTAATCATGGGCGCTACCACTGACTTTGACTCCCGTAATGTAGTGGTGAATTCCTATAGCACGCACTTCAACACGTTTTGGATCAAATTGCCCACACGAAATCTAAGGTCATAAGAGACGGAGTGTACCATCAGAAATGTTTTATCTCAGCTCTAACTGACCTTAAAAGGGAGACGAGACAAGCCGAGCGGGATAGGAAAAAATACATTTCTGACAAAAACAAGACAGTATGGAAATCCCAGAAGAAACCTACAAAAATAAAATATATGAAACAAAGAAGAGTTTTTTCAATGACCAAATTTAAAGCGCCAACAACAATTCAAAGAAACTCTTTGAAATCTACAGGAAATTTGAAAAGCCTATCTCACAACCACGACGCTTAGCCCCCTGCAACAAAGATTGCGTCATGGTTCAGCAGGCATTTTAAGACAAAGTCAATCTAGCTCGCACAAAAATAGTAAATATTGCAAGTAGAGAGATACAGCCCGGAACACTGGTGGTTGAGGATCGTAAAGAACCCAAGTTCCGTTCCGCTTTAACCCGATTACTGTGATGGAAAAAATACTTGAAGGTGTGCGGCCCACCTCCTGCTCGAGCAACGCCTTCTCATTTAAATTCATCCTGAGCAATTTAAATGCTTTCACCCCCTTTGTAATACGCTTCGTCAATGTGTCCTTTAGCCCTACCTTGGTCCCCGATGTCATTAAAGAAGTTGTAGTAACCCCACTGGTGAACAAATCTGACTTGAACCCCAAATAAGCAAGTAATCCACAGCCTATCAATAGCACCCCTTTTCTCTTGAAGATAGAGGACCAGTCTGCTACCACCCAGCTACAGCAACACCATGAATCCCAGACAATCAGGATTTCGGGCAAACCATGGGACAGGAAGCGCCCTACTGGATCTCAAACACACATGCTAGACACCCTGGACAGAAGCAAGTTAGGACTGCTGATATTACTAGATATGCCTGCAGCGTTCAACTTGCTAGATCAAAAATGCTTGATGAAAACACTAGCAACCACAGGTAATTGCTCAAGGGACGTCACAGACTGGATCTTTTCCTTCATCAGCAACAGGAAGTCTAGGGTGTGCTGTGGCAATGCCACTTCGGAACCATAGAAAATACACTGTGGAGATCCGCAGGTGGCGTGCCTATCGCCAGCCCTGTCTAACATGTACATCAGGCCCCTCTGTGACTAACTGTCAAATATGGGGATTCAATTTACATACTATGCAGACAATATTGAACTCCTGAATAAATTATCCACGGTCCACTATCAATTTCAAAACGGAGGGTAAATTATTAAGGAAATTGTTACAGTTTGCCAGGAAGAAAGGGAGATTACTCTAACCTCAGCCAATGTGTATACAGTCCCTGTTGCCTTGCATACACCACTCCCCCAACTTGACCCTTTGCGGGACCTTCAGATCCCATCCTCTGTCATTCCCTGGTCCAATTCTTTCACAAAGGCAGCCCAACACCTTGTTCCTGAGTGCCACTCTGGGTCCAACTTCGCTGGTGGAAATACATTCGTGATATTAATGTTTCTTGGATCTCAAACAAGCTCTCTTAGTGACTTATCTGCAATATGTGGCATCTAAGATTTCCTGAGTCGAGCAGATCTAAAAGGGTGGGGTTTAAGTTTGGTGCAGACACCAGTAACCGCACACAAAGAGGCCGGGCCCGGATCGGTATCCACCAGAACCAGCCCCTTCTGAGCTGGCCTGTCTGAACCATTAACAGTGGATGCTGACATAAAAGCGTCAGAGGATTGTAGCACATCTCCCACCATTGGCACCTTGGTGATTTTCGGCACACCTAACGTAGTCTGGCTATATTCATCCTCAACCTCAGGGGGAACACATTCCTGCTGAGAGGTTTGACAGCCCATATTGACCATATCAGAGGTCCAAGAAATGTTAGTTTGACAGGCGTTATTGACCATGGCAGGACATACCAGTGTAGCAACTTTGTCCAGTGACTCCAACCATACACAAAAATCATAGGGGTTTCTACATTGGAGGAGCTCCACGGCTATTCTTTCCTTTCCTAGCTGCCATTGGACAGAGGAAAGCTGGTCCATCTCGCCAGGGTGTTCACCATTACAACTCAGACTTTCCCCAGACAAGGTAGTTATTTCCTCCCCTAGATCAGAACATAATTGGGGGGACGTGGATGGCAATAGACCAGATGACTTAGTACCACCGCTAGCGTCAGTTATAGGGTCATGCAGTAAGACCCAAATCACCTACGTTGGCAACATCTCTCAGCCCAGCAGGGGCTCCTAAGGTTACTGCGCCATTGTCGGTCACCAAAGAGCATGATTGAGACTCATGGGGGCTGCGTCTCTTGTGGATATTAACAGTCCCCACTACAGCTGCTTGGTTCCTCTGAGGGAAAGAAATCCCACCCAGGGTGCCATGTCTATTTCGAACCATTTCAGGAAAGAGGAGGTAGAAATGAAGAGGAGAACAAATTCAAATCCAATCTCCTCCCCCACCAACACCGGCATACCACGCTGTCATCTCCTAGGATAACAATAAGCAGACCCGTCAGGCACCAGGCGGTGGATAACTGAGCTCACCGTGCAAATGCAGAAGTAATAGCGCCAGACTCCATGCTGGCCTCCACGCCCCACAGCGACAGCAACACAGCCCGGCACCGCCCAACTGGTCCTCAACAGAGCAATTAAGCACCCCAGGGCGACAGCAGGGCAAACAGGAGCAGCAGTGTACAGCAGCGACTAGTTAGAGGAAAGGCTGTATGGACGTGAGGGTGTAAGGAACGCAGGCACAGAGTTCACAAGATCAACCAGCCAGCCGTCAAGGCATACCCACAGAGCCGCTTCCAACAGCTTGAACTCTTAGAACCTTTTAGAAATAAATATAATCGGTCAATAAAGGCAAGATGCGCTCCAAGTCCTGGAACCCAGAGATGACCGAGCATTCTGGGCATTACTTAGCAGTAGATCATTAAACCCCTTGACAGATCAGATCAATTGAGCATTTGCTGCAGAGTGGGGGCACTGTATATGCAGCACAATCAATGTAATCCCAGATGCAGACGTGAGATGGAAAATTGAAGGTGCTATAAGATCTCCAAACAACTAATAATACAAATAATTACAAAGAGGAAATGTTTGAATGCTCCAGGCCCAGATGGACTTCAGAGATGTCTATTAAACAAGCCCCATATACAGGGGCCTCAATGCTGCTACCTATGTACAAAACCATTCGACAGCAGTTAATCCTACCAGAGATGTGGTCAGACGCCATATTAATGCCCATCTATAAGAAAAATCATGAAGAGGCTTGTGCAGCTACCGGATAGAAGTAATTTAGATATAACTAGTAAATTGTTTGCCACAATCTGACTAAATGTTTCAGAGGAATGAGCGAGTGTGAAGAATATTCTTGCCCCTCTTCAAATTGACTTTAGAAAGGGTTTGGCTATAACCCATGACATTTTATGTTTACAAACAATGGCCCTGAAGTCAAGAGAGCCAGGCCATCCTCTGCTGCATGCAGAATTCTTAGATTGCACTGCAGCCTTCAATGGAGTTATTAGGTGAACCTTGTGGCAGAAATCAGCAGTAGGGCACCTTGACAGGGGTTTGTTGAATGTAATAATTGTATTGTGTTCATCAACAAAGGTTAGAGTGAGATTAGATGCCTCTGGCTCCCTGTCAGAACCCATAAGCACTTATTGGGGTTTGAGACAGGATGTGTGCTGGCACTCCTGCTCTTTAACTTGTACATAGTGAAGAGTGGAAAACTGGCACAAACTGTTTTTGGGGTACAGAGATGATATTTTGGTGCTTGGCGTTATATGAGTGGCGATACAAAGGAGTTTAAAGTGCATTCTGGACATTTCTGAAAAACTAAAGCTAGCAATTACTATTTCCAAAACAAAACAAAAGCCATGCCATTTACCACTGGTCGGGGCCAACCATCAAACCCTCTATTCCCTGAGGGCAATTCAACTAGAAAGAGTAGAACATTTTTGATATATTGGCTGCTTTCTTATCAGAAATGTTAAAAACAGCTTACGCTCAGGAAATAAAAGAGGCTAGGGTAGTCAAGGTAATCGCTGCACTGGACAATTCTGAAAAGAGAAATGACAACAAAATAATATGGCCTGGAAAGTACAGTGGGATCAGGATTATATCGAACGAAGGGGGAAATATGGCAACCGGTACTCAACCTCCCTCAATGAGTCCCCATTCAGTTAGTAGGAATAAAGCTGTATCTTACATCTCTCTTTACCATGTTACACATTAGAAAATTGAGACCCCCTTAAAAAGCACTGTAGAGGAGTAGGTGGAATAGCAGACGAAGAACTACAATTGGAAACCCATGTATGAATCCATGCAATATTCCTGTACCGTGTTGAGTGTATGAGAGACGATATGCACTCAGGCAACCATTCAAAATATACCCTCATGTTGAGGCAGTGGAAGGCTGGTCTCAGGAAGGATGCCCACTGCCAAGATGCCAAAATGCAACTATGGGTAAGATGGTTGAACTCTAAGTAAAGTCTGACGACAACAGAATGATGTCATAAAGAAGATGTATGAACCTACATGGAAACGATATGAAAAAAACTCAAGACTGAAGATGTAACTGAAGCACTAAGAAAAACATATACCTAAAGATGAAGTGATTGTGAATATAAGAACATGAAGCAACCTGCTGACCAACAACTGTAAATACACTATAACGCATGGTAGAAGAGACATATAGAAGTTTGCTTAAAAAGAAGTATATACATAATTTTTAGGATGGCCATTGGAAGAAAATGGACGACGGCCTGTATTAGAATCAACCCTGCTACCTCAAAATACGAGCTAAGGATTGTTAATTGAATAACTGATGAAGAAGCTGGTTTTGTGTGCATAATAAGGGAGTACCTGGGCCTGGAATCAAGTAGGCTATTTCAATAGATGGGTGCAAGGCACAAAGGGAGTCGAATTAATGTGTGTAAGACATATTTCTGTTAAGATTAGAAGCAAGGACATTTGCAGGTGCCAGGTGCTGAAAAACCCACTAAGGCAAAAGCCTATGTGAGGTGGAGTGAGCAAGTCTCTAGAGGCCAAGAGGAGCGATGACACCCATCATAATAAAATCAAATAGCAGTAATTGAGAGGCTAAAATGGATAAAATCGTGGTCTCCTAACACGTGACTTACAAGTCATAGACAAGGGCTATTCATTAAAGCCAAATGGAGATAGTAGTGTGCCCATACTCCCTTAAATGTTCCAGAACAGTGAGCAGACTACGAGGTCAACTACACATGGTAGGCCTTGGCAAAGGATCAGGTCAATGAAATGTGACTGACTAATTTGGAAAACAAAGAACAAATTGACGCAGCTCGAACACCTAGGTTTCGTTTTCACTCACGTGCTGCTAACCGAGCTGAAATTCCAAGGTTGGATCGGATTGCCAGCCAATCATAAGCCTGCCACGCACTTTTACATACATTGCTTCATTTATTAGTCTGCTGCCATATTCTCTTCTATATGACGTGTGTAGAAGTAGCTGGTAGGACAAAATGGAGATGTAAAGCGACCAGACACTACCAATATATTTAATTATGAGTGGATATAAGAGGAAAGCGATGGCTCACAATTGCAAGCTGAATGTCAACTAACTTGCAACAAAGTTTCTTTCAACAGAATGACTGAGCGCACTTGAGAATTATATGATTATATCAATTCAATAATTCAATAATTTCCCATTTCAAAATAGGGCCAAGAGGAGGGACTTCATGTTTTTTTTACTTCAGTAGTGTGGCAATGCGTGCAGTGATTGATGGTAGAAAGAATGTAATATGGCAGCTGCACATGTGTAGACTGTGCAAACATAAAGACAAGAGAGAAACTGATTATTGATTTGAGTCTAAGGTACTCATTCCTTTATGCCAATTCCACTTACTCTACAAGAGATAAGTTCCCTTTCCCTTGGGACTTCTCAACAACTTCTGTTCCAACAGTTTACAAGACTTTTTATTTGTGACAGATTTTTAAAATCCAAATCCTAAATGTTTACAATGCCAAGCCAGCACTTTACCATCCATATCAAAACATATTAGCGAAAATGACCACTGCCGCCTGTCGTCATGACCCTGTGAATTCAGTGAGTGCACTTTAGGGATAATGCTTCCATTTTGAAGTGGCAGAGTTTTTATCTATTTTAAAACGTTTGAAGCGAAATGATTTCTTACGGATAAAAAAATGTCATTGCTATTCAAAAATGTGGATATTCTTTTTGTTTTCCATACACCTAATAATTCATGCTAATTAAAATATGTATTTGTACCTTACAGTTCATTAAGATCAGGCAATAATAACGTTAACACTCCTCTCTGTGGCACTGCTCCGCTGGTACTACTGATCGGGAAAGTACCGTGCAGCTGCATGGATGGAAACAAGTGGCAGGACCCTATGGGCCTGATATAAAAAAGCGTTTTTATGGCCAAATCCCATTGAAAAACGCTGTGTAAATCAGTCTGAGGATGTCTGTTTTTCTTTAGGAGTGTTTGTGCTCAGTATTTTTTGTTTCTTGGGAGTATTACCTTGTAATTGGCAAGTAAGAACAGCTGGTACAATGCTTATCTATAAGCCTATTTGAGGATGAAATATTACTTTTTAGATTTGAAAAGCAATTGAGTTTTCAATTTCCTTCCTGAAATGTGATTGACAGTGGATCAAAAATAATGAAGAACGGAGTGAGATATTTTAATCCTCCATCTATTTAGTTTAAAGGCAATATCTGTTTTTGTTTATGTTTTTACTAGTCATGGCTTACCCAGCCACTGGATCTTTGTAGGCTGATGGAGAGGAAAAGAAGTGGTTTTCAGTTGAAAGTTCCAACTTAAAAACAATGATCTCTAACAGTAGAAACATTGAAAAATTGAAAAACAAACCAACCAAGTAAAATATTTACTTCTAAAATGCACCATTGGAGCATACAGGAACACCCAAACATCCTGTAACTGCCACACTAGTGTAACAGATCCCCATCCCGCAATCTCTCCCTGCTAATGCTCCGAATACCCCCCACTCCTCTTCCCGTAGAGCACATGCTGCCAGTCTTGCCTCTGAGATTGCTTCAAAAGTGCCACCCAGTAAAAATAAATCTTTCTTTTTCTTTTAAATGTGCGTCATCAACAATTATCAACAATAAGGATTCCAGAATGCTCCATCTTTGTGTGATGCTGTCTGGCTAGGTTTCCACACGTCTAATGGCTTTCACCCCTGCTGTGGGGGACGGACATGGCTGGTAAGGGCCCTCTAGCCCGAGCCTAGCTAGGCCCGAGCGAATCATGTCATGTAGGCCTGCGACTGAAAACGGTGTTTCAATGACAGATAAGATGGTGGGAGGAGAGAAAACGAGAGGTGGACCCACACAACCACCTAAAAATCATATGCAAGTCCATCTTAGATTCATAGTCATGTGCTGAAGCCGCGGAAATCTGAGACAGTATCCAACATGACTTAAGGCCGATTATGAGGATCGGAGGTAACCATTGCTCTCCCTGTCTACTCAGCGCAGCGCAGCTTTACGCACTGGGACTAACACAAAATGAAACATTGCCTACCATCAACCTAGCCCCAGTGCAGGTTGCTGGCTTTCTCTAGAAAAGCATCGAAAAACAATATTTATTGTGAACTTGTGTAACCCTGTGGATGGTGCTGCAACAGCGGACAAAAATAAATGTCACAAAAGTTGCAGGACACTACGCAGCATATAGGATGGCGATAAGAAACGGATTACCGGCAACCCGTCGGACGTTATACCAGCGTTCCCTGACTCAAGATTCCAGTTCGTTCCATCAGGTGATTGCGGTCTTTCTGAATTTCCATGCCACTCTGTTTCGCTCACCAACCAAGCAAAGGTGCAGGTTCTCCTTGCCCAGTCTCTAGGGGTCTGCGCAATACAGATGTACAAAATCAAATCACTCCCATATGTATAGTTTAGCTCTTGACAGCCCCCTAAAGCGTAAGTCCTTTTGAAGCACTGCTTGCAGCTCAGCCCCCCCCCCCCTCACCGTCTCTCCCCAGACAGGAGGGAATGAGCAACTCACTCTTACTCATTTGAGCAACTCACTCTTACTCATTTTCTCTGCCTCAGGAGAATGAATTCCCTGCTCATCCAGGATACAAACCTTTGAGCTGCAGGTTGGGCGCAGATTTCTGCTGCAGGTGCATCAAGTGAGGTACCTTCCAAAATATATTCAAATATATTCAAATGATCTATTGGGTGGGTTTATCTACATAAGGTTGTAACATGAGAAAAGTAATTCTGCGAGGAAAGCAGCATAACATGGAAATAATATGTATGCAAGTCTTGGGCAGCCTTCCATACCAGGGATGACCATCCATACTTTATACTCTTAGGGAATCAAGCGGCACCTCACTGATCAGGTCAAACAAGGCTAAAGGTCCTTAAGCGTGGATCAACAATCAAAGTTTAGCGGGACAACTGTATCCCACCAAACTACCAGAATAAGGTTGCCCATCCCAACATGAAGACCACTTTGACCAACAGTCATCCTTCATGGTATATACTATCTGAACAAATTAGACCTATTGGAAACGAGGAATAAACAACGTATTGCCTACAAGAGTTTACTAAGGATGACAATAGTTTGAAAACTGTAGAACAGCCTCCTTATGATCCACCGGAACCACAGTGGAGAAACATGTGTAGTGGCTACAAACAGATGTTGATACAAATGAGAGCACACAAATAGATGTTGAAAACATTTAAGTGAAGGTCATAACAGATGTTGACAATATTTTAAAGACTAGGAAACCTACTACTTGGATTATAAGACTCTGAGAATTAAACTGATTTGACTCACCCGTATGATTGCAAGTGTTTCATTTCACCAAAGCAAGCTGGCGCATATTGGATCATCCTGCTAAGTGACACACCTTTACATTTATATTGGGCAGCCACAATATTGGGACATCCCTATCCTGACAACTGCACAAATATATAGAAATTGAATTTGGGATTGCCAAATTGGTTGACATTTGTCTGCAATTCTTTCTATAGAAGGCCGAAACATATCTGTGTTTGCTGGCACTCCTGTGCAGGCATGACATGCCTCAGCACTTTTGACTGGTAGATAGAGAACAGCATGTACAATATGCATCCACCTTCAATGACAAAGAGACCATTCCTCTATCCGGTCTCTTTCCCCTATTCATGCCTCTTCCATTGACTGTGCTTTCTCCGATTGTCACTATGCACTTATTACTCCAATTGACCACCACTACCCTGCTTGCACATTCACACCTTCCTGCCCCTGTCCTCAGCTTGGGGTCACCTCTGAAATTCAGACACACAAAACAAACATGCACTGTGATTTACGGTGCTGGCGCAATTTACGGACATCTTCCCTACTCCTGGCCTACAATAATGACCTTTCTGCCCTAACAGCTGCACTTGACTCTGCCAAATGCTGCTAGTTAAACAAACCTAATCTCCTCCCTTTGCAATCACCACCGCAAACTTTACCTACCCTCCAATCTTTGCTCACATCTCCCAAGCCAATATACATTGCCTCCGCCCTTTCTGCTAATGACTTGTTACGCTCACCTGGTCTCTGCAGGGACGTTGGGGCACGGTTGCAGCCCTCCCTGGAACTGGCTCCCCTTGGTCAGGCTTCTTCCCCTGCTCTTGTGTTGTGGACTGCGCCGGTTGTTGGCACTGCCCCTGCGAGAATATACGAGGCTGTGAGAATGCTGTGGTATGACTGTGGTCCCCCTCAAGCCCTTCTTCCCAGAATGTGGTGAGCATGCACTGACCCATATAGTCTCACCTGTTTAATTATGATGGCGAGCTCTCTGTCATGCTTCTCACTGCAGGGACGCTTTAGCTAGACCGAGTTTCTTCACTGGTCCATGTGCGTGGCAGCCCAAACTGGCTGTGGCTGAACCACTCCAAAGGTAAGTATCCTTTCAATAATGATTATTGTCCGTATCTTTTGTAATGTCTTTCCTTTTCCCGAATAGGTGATGTGAGGCCCAGCAGTAGTTGCGGTGCAAGAAGCGAGCACCAATGGAAGAAAAGGGAGTTCACGATGTCCCAATAGGTGGTAAGTTTGGTTTTAAGGTCAATCGCGAGAATTGGTCTAAGCGCAACCTCAGCGTAATGTCTTTATCGCTTTTCTAACCTTGTTTTGTCTTTTTCTCTTGCAGGGATTGTCTGGCGATGTCGGCCCGACTGCTGTTATCCGAAGATCTGCCGGTGGGTGAAGGGTGCCTGGATCTCCGATGATGCTGGCCGAAGGTGGACTTCCGAGTAAGTTAAGGATGCGCTCCGACTGCGGTTGCTGGTGGAATCAGGTAAGGATGCGCACCAAATGCAGTTGCTGCTAGAATCAGGTATGGAGGCGCTCCGACTGCGGTTGCTGCTGGAATCAGATAAGGATGCGCTCCGACTGCTGTTGCTGCTGGAATCTGGTAAGGATGCGCTCCGACTGCGGTTGCTGCTGGAATCAGGTAAGGATGCGCTTCAGGTGGCAGTGAGCGTTACGCTGCTATAAGCAGACTAACGCGAAGCGCTTGCATGCGGGCGGGGCAGGCTTAAATAGCCTGGTCCCAGCCACGCCCATTTGTTCTGACTTGTGGCCCCACCCTGCCACTCCTAGAGGATGCTGCACGTGCAGCCCAATTAACTCCTATGGTCATGCCCGACCTGGAGGCACGTGGGGGCCCTGCAGGGAAAACCCAGCACGTGCACCAGAATAAAGTGTGCAGAGCACACTTACTCATGAGCCTGACGCCATAGGCGCCAGGACTGGGTCCACACTGGACCTTTTATGTAGTGGAGCTTGTGGTTCTTGCCCAGTGGCCATGACATGACTTTGCTCACTACTTTGCCCCAAAACTTCTAAACCTGTGACACTCTGTCAGCCCTCCATCTGTCCACCACCTCTCCCTAACCTCTTCTACACTCGACTACTCCTCCCCTACTTCTCTATTGAATTAGTGCCCATCATTCGCAGTGCTAACCCATCTTGCGCTCCTATATACCATTTTGATCCCCAAATAGTCAAAGACTTAGTCTCAATCACTTGCCCTTATCTCACTGAGCTCTTTAACATGTTTCTCTCTGCTAGAATCTTTCCTGCCGCCTTCAAATTTGCAACTGCATTACCCCTATTGATGAAACCCTCTGTTGACCCAAACGTCCCAGCAAACTCTCACCCAGTGTCTCTCCTTCCCAATAAATGTCCTTTGCTGGTGGTGTTCAGATGGATGACTAAGTAACTTGGGGATAATACCCTTGGATATCCACTTCAATTTGGCACTAGTGGAAAACGGCACCAAGACTGCACTCATGCATGCCTCCAACTTTGTCTCTAATGCTCACCACTCCAAAGTCCCTTCTTTACTCATCATTTTGGACATTTCTGATGCTTTTAACACTGTCAACCACTCCTCATGCATCCTCACTTTCCAGGACCTTGGGTTTCACAAATGTGTTCTTGCCTGGATCGCCTCCTACCTGGAAGTTCAACCTTTTAAAACTGCTTAGAACTCTCAAATCTCGGACCTCACACCTCACCCTGTTGGTATCCCCAATGGATCAGTCTTTAGACCTCCGCTCCTCTTCACCCTCTATAACTCTAACCCAGGAAGACGTATCTCATCCTTTGCCTTTACTATCGCCGTTTTGCTGATGACACTCAAATATTGTTCTCCTTTCCCTCCTGCCCCCCCCCAGCCATCTCAAAACAGATTATGAACGGTCTCACTGCAGTTTGTCACTGGGTGGCTCTGCGCTACTTCATGCTGAACTCTTTAAAAACTAAAGTAATCTTTGTCCCATCTTTCAAGGCCTTCTCCTCTGCTATCTTCTTCGTGCCTGATCTTCTTTCTCCCTCACCCAAGGCTCGCACTTTTGGGGTTCTCTTTCATAGTAACCTACAACTGCAACAGCTCATCACTTTCACTGACTCTACTGCTCATATTAACGTCCTCAACCATCGGATAAAGTGTCTTTTTCTCATTAATCACTATACAAAAACTCTAATCTTCACTCTTGTGCTCAACAAACTGGACTTTGGCTCACGCTTCTCCTTGGCATTCCTCTCTACTCCTTCCTCCCGCTAGACAAAGTCCTTAACTATTCTACCTGTGTTCTCTACAACCTACCCAGATCCTCACCCGCTTCTACCTACTGGCAACATGTTGGTTGGCTCGCCATGCACATCCACTCCCTTTTCAAGTTCCTTCTCATACTATACAAAGCTATTAATGGGCTTGCTCCTCAGTACCTGCCTGATTGTATCTCAATTTACTCACTGTCTTGTTCCCCCTGATCCTCCACACTCAACCTCACCATCGCATACCCTTCCTGTGCCCCCTCTCGCTACCTACCGCGCTTTCTCCCTACTGACCCCACTCCACTGGAACCCACTGCCCATAACAATCAAAGCCAGCCCAACTGTGTATCTCTTCAAAGCTTGGATTAAACTTCACTTACTTGCCAAAGAGGGAGCTCCCTCTGCCCTCTCACCCATTCTCTCTACCTGCCCCCACCATTGCCCCCTAGTGATACCTAATAATGTAATTTTATATATGCAATTAGAACTCCTCTTTAGTTTGAAGCACTTGGCCCCTTAGGTTAATGTTACCTTTGCAAGTCACGTCACCTGTTTTTGTATATGCATTTTTTTCTGTTTGCTTTGTCCCCAGTATATGTCCTAATTTTTTACACCATCATAAACTGGCTCACTACTTGTTCTCCTTGTTATGCTATTGGTCAGTCACCCTGGGAATGCTTCCACCATCTGTAAGTGTGTTATTGTAAATCGCATTTCTAATATAAATTGACATCCCTGTTCTTCAAATAAATGAATCCAAATAAATAAGACCCCCACAGAACAGAATTGTATTAAATCCTTCTTCTGCAGCTAATGAAGGAACTTCAGCAAAAACTATTAATGAATTTGCTCAATTATGAAGACATGTGCTTGATCACAAAAGATGAAAAAGACTTCCTTTTTGTCAAGTTTCCAAAAATTGACATAATTTGATCTTGCAATGTAATCATAAATAGCTCCGTCCAATTGCAGTAGCACGGGAAGGATATCTGAGAAATACCAAGGATGTGCTGAACAGATTAGGAACCCCCAAGTGGTGCAATACATAGACACTAGTCACTGTGGACGTGACTGCGTGATGCACAGTTATCAACGATGATGTGGCAAATCAAGCAACACAGCATATTTTCAGTGTTCAGCTATCTATTTGCTATACAACAAAAGGATACTTGATTTTGTCAAAGTCAATCTCCAAAACCACATCTTCTTTTTCAATGTGGTCACCTTCAGGCAAAACATATAGGGTGGCCATAAGGGGACATTTACTAAAGGTTCTTCCCGAAACTGTTCATAAAAAAATCATAATAATCGCTTTGTGCTATCCATCATCACATGAACCTTGTGAAAGTGTACGCAAGATGCATTGATGACATCATTTTCGGGGGAGGTACAGAAGATGCATTACTTGATTGCACAAAGCAGGGATTTTTTTCTTAATTTTTTTTCTTAATGAACCCCAGATCTACCTGGTTAAGCCGATAAGTATAAAATTGTGCAGATGTATTATTTATTTGCGCTTCAATATATTACCTGTCCACGAATGTACTGGAGCATGGCGCGGCATCCTGCGGGACATGCGTTTGTGCCAAACGACTATGTACCAAAAAGATAGAAACGGCACAACATGTCCTCACGGGCAGTTAAGTTCTTGCCTCTCAATATGGGAAAAGCTATAATCATTTTGTCAGAGAAGTGTCTGTTTATAAAACGTACCAATTTTGTTCTACGATCTATATGGCTAATTCTCTGGTAGTAACTACTGCTGCTTATTATGTATGGAAACAATTCTTGGGGAAGGTGCCTATGGAATACATACTTGGAGGCACAACTGTGTAAATGTATAGGAGAAGTACCGATTTGTTAAAAAATAAGTCATTTAATAGAACAAGGGGAACACAAGACTACCTTTTTGGAAGTATGAATTGATTTTACACACTGGACTTTGTAATTGATTGATTGATTTTTTTATTGTATTATATGAATGATTTGTTTTAATGATGAATTTTGTATATGTAATGTTTTAAATTGTGTAACAGAAATGAGGAAAAGACTGAGGCCCTTTGAGGAAAAGACTCAAAGGGCCTCATTCACAGAACGTTTTCCTATAGGCATAAGCACTAAATAAATTAAAAAAGAAAAAATACTTGATTGCATCACCTGGCAGAACAATCATTATTTCAGTATTCATTTGACACTCAATCACAGCAAGACTGTGCTGCCATGTTCAGGCCTATAGATCTATGTAGAAATAGCAAGATCTAGATGAGCATGTGTCACGAGGCCCCGGAAATAAATCCCATCCTGCACGATGACAGTGCTCGTCTTGACGTTGAGCTGATGCTGCTGACAAAGTAGAACCATGTCTGGATGGCACCCATAGTCTGTACTGGAAAAAATCAGTATAACAAATAATATAAATGCAGACAAAAACAGATAAACCAAAGAAGAAACGTGGTTGATTTATTTACAAGGAGTTACGAGACAGGTATTATTGATATAAACCTGGATAGGTTCAGCATGACAAAATGACTCTTGGACTGCAACGTTCTGCACACTGCTCCTCCAGACTGAATCATAGTGTGTGTCATTCGGATGGTTTCTCATTTGCTCTACAGGAACGAGTAACAATACAGATAATCCTACAGTTAAGGCAAGCTCATAGAAACACACTATAAAAGATGGCTACCAGTGTTCCAGCACATACACAATGACATTGAAATAAACAAAAGACTTTATACCAACAAGTGTCTGTAACAAGGCATATAGCCAGTAGTAATCTCACACCCGCAACGTGCCCTTCGGCTGTAGGAGAGGATCATTTACTTCGAGGTAAGTGTAGGTGCCCAGTGCGGTTTACCACATTTAAGAGCCCATTTAGAAGACCTTCATGTGGTCAACCACACACTTTACTTAAATGTATACGTACAATGATCGCGGCCTTGAGATTTACAGCACGCAGTTTTGTTATTTTATCCCGTGCCCTTTAGAGCAATTGAGGTGCGAAACATGCATACAGTGGGACGCCGACCGTAATAAAGACATTGAGGTATCCTGCACCCGGGATGCTGGGTACCTCCTTGCAGGCAGTTCAGAGAAAGGTTTAGAAGTAAGCACCCGGTCTTTGTATTAAGTTCAATCACTCTGTTTAACTGCCAAACATGCACTGATCTTGACATTTTAAATGTGGTGGTTAATATTCTGACGAGTGCCCATCTTGCTGTAATTACATACATAAGTGACCTTTCTCTATAACACCTGAAGAACCTATTAAGGATTAGCGTCGAGCACACAGCAACTACGGTTACTCACTGCCCGGAGTGTACACGACGCAAGGGAATCTGTAAAGTAAGTAGACACACCAAATTGGTGGAATGAGCACCTAACAGAATGGGTGGACCAATACATTTTACATCAGCTACATCTAATCTCTCTATTCTTTATGTATCTTAACAGACAGCAATTACAAGGAGAAAACGAGATTCTTCTACGCCCATGTATGACTACTAATTAAGTTATCAGGGTAAGTGTGAGGTTTTTTGAAAGGGAATAATACTTTGCTAAGATAAATACCTTGTTCATCGTGACTTATTCATTGTTTCACGATATCATAATGAACTAACAACAAAAATCAGTTAATTTACATCTCGACATACAGGTGGACACACACTCTGGAAATTAGTTTCTAACATTAATTAGTGAAGCACTACCACTCTAAACACAGAACCGCAGCCATTGAATACACCCCTGGAAGAATTGTCTAGAATATGCGAAAATGTGAATACAGGAAAGAAACATGTTAGGATGAGTCTGTCCTGAACATAGTCTGTTAGGCTTGCTATATAATTTAAGAATTGGAATCTTAATATCTAACCCCACGACCCCCTTTTTCTGATCTCCCATGTGTAATGCTTGATTTGTAAATGTAATGTGATTGTATAGTAGATTGATATTTGTGTATTTTTGTGGTCCCCTGCATTTTTCAATTTGATAACTCAGGTTCTCACAATGTTTGTGATTAGGTGACCGGTGTTCCTCTCCCACGATTTTAATATTGAATATGTAACCACTTTTTATAAACAGTCAATCCATTTGTGCTTATTTACCGTTTTATCGTCGTCCTACTTCTATGTCTATGGCCTGTCTCGTTTTTAAAAAAAAAAAAATCTTGTCACCCTAGCCACAGAACAATACTTCACTAAATTTGCAATGCCTATCTGATAGAAAACCTACAAAAATAAAACATGGGATTGCAGGCAGAAAACAAGAAGAGGGAAGTTGTGGCCAGCGTGGACCAATGCAAGATGACTTAGTGCGTCTTCTGAGAGCCCGCATTTAAAGGATTTTCATAAATCATACATTTCAAGGAAATTACCAAGCAGTCTGGTACTCGGGAATTTTTGTTCCATGAGCAATTATTTCCATATCTGACGAAGTTTCAATAAACTTTCACGTCTAGATGATCCTAACGGAACGTTATCACATGTCCATGCTATGTTGTAGCTGTCGTGGCACTCCATGCATTGCTCGAAGGGACAATGGGCCTCATTACGTCCCTGACGCTCCTGTAATGAAGGGGGTCGGTACGGGACCGGCCCCCTTCATTATGGGAGCGCCTATTACGAGTTTCCCCTTGCAGGACCCGGATCAGACGTCTGGTAAAACCAGACGTCTTTTCCGGGTCCCGCGAGGGGAAGAGAGAGGTAACAACGGGACACTTGTAATGTGCCCATTGTTACCTCCCTCCCCATTTCCATTGAGCCCTATGGGAGCTCAAATGGGAATGGGGAATGGTTCCTCTAAGGAGGACCTATCGGATCCTCCTATGTCGGAATGACCCGGTAAGTCCCCATTGCAGGAACCCGGTAATGGAGCCCGGTTTGAAGGCAGCCATGGAGCTAACAGCTCCATGGCTGCCTCCAAACTCGTAATGAGGCCCAATGTCTCTCACTAGGAAAGATCGGCCTTGGAGCCCGTCAAGCAGGGCCGGCCTTTGCTCAGACAGTGGCCTTGTCGAAACAATATTATCCCTCCCCCAGAAAAAAACGAACCACCAGTACACATCCAAGACTTTATGGCAACATGACAGACCAGGACTTGTCTGTGTGTGCCTCCCTCTGCAGGATTTCATACCGGAAAACCTGCAAGGTCAACTTAATTTCAAGACCCCCAGCAAACATGTGTTTAAACAGGAACAAAACGAGAACACAGCGGTAAAATATAATGGGCCCCATTACAAGTTTGGTGGCAATTCTGCTAGACTCACCGCCAAACTTCGTTATCGTTACTGCTACTGGGACCATTATTAAAACTCATATATTGCACCTCGGTCCAGTAGAAACAATGTCTTAGATGTGATTTGGAATTTCGTTAGCATGAGCTACTCACTGATTGTTTTAGCCTCTGCTACAACCAGCGTTTGCCATCTCAGGCTTTTCACTTGAAGGTAGAGTCTCCTGATTGATAATCGACTTGAGTTCCTAACGGGTCCAGTTGCTGATATTTTGGGTTTTGTGCATCTCCTAACCTGTTATAATGGTACCTTTAGTGATGTATGTCCATCCCTGTGCACTGCAACACTCTCCATCTCCCTGTCTGTATGTCTGCAGACAATGCCATGCAAGCTTTGCTGGCTTCGCCAATCAACACCCTCTTTACCTCAGACAGCACCTCTCTTTACATGGCACCCTCTTTCCCTCACTCCTCACTGCCCATCTTTCCTGCAGTCCTCAGAGACCAAATTTGCAATGCCTATACCAAAGCAAGAGTTATTGGCGTGACCAATGCTTGCTTGATTTTTATGTAGAACTTCTTATGGTGGTCAGTGGTTTAGGGGTTCTCAATTCAGACACTTAGGTGTACTCAGGTGCAAAGAGAAGCCAATGTGCCCATGATCACACCATTTTAATAATGTGAGGAATCCACTTCTCCAAGTTCATAATTAAACACCTGTGCCTACAATAATTCATTTTCACAAAAATGTGTCATATCAAGCAAACTTGCCAGTCCTCCCTCTTATATTGATTGTGCATTGGGTAGAAACTAATGGCATATCTTTAACTGTTTAACCTGGGGAATGCTACATATCCGGTCAAGTGGCACTGCGAGTAGAGCGCTCGCTTTGACATCCGTGCAGAGCCTGCTAACGCAGGTTCGAATCCCGGCGGGGCCAAACTCAGCCTTTCATCCTTCCGAGGTCGATAAATGAGCACCACACACCGTGGGTAATAATAAGCAGCGCTCAGATACCTGAGGGTTCGTAGCACTATATAAGTGCCAATTATTATTATTATTATTATATCATACAGGGAAGGTCTGTGAATAATCCACTTCCGGGTCACCAGTGGTCCAGGGTTGAATATCGGTTTCTAAACCATCAATCAGGCCCACAACTCTAGTACACAGAAGGGATGCACAAAAATTGGAAACACAAGCAAATTATAAAACTCTGTGTCCAATTTTGGTAACATGGATGGAACGGCAGGCTTATCTCTGAAAGGTTCTGGATCATTAGTTGCAACACAGCGAAAATACAATTATTACCCAATGGTAAGGGACTGTCCAGTCAATGTTGTATATAAATATCTACTTTATTATTATCACAAAAAACAGTTCTAGCACACTTCAATTACAACACACACTGTAAAGGAACACAGAATACAGACAGTTTCAAAGAAGGAAAAGAGTTTCACTGTGGATATTGACAGGACGGTAGTCGGTAAAATAATCAATCTCAACTGTTCAAGGTTATTTGGTTTCAACAAAAAGGGAGCAATGGGTCGTAAAATGTCATCACGGCCTTCAGAGAAGGACAGGGAGGACAGACCCATAATGTACCTTGTGCTGTAGGAGTCCTTGGGAGTCCTTGGTGCTCAACAGTGTTGAGTCGGTTTCATGGCGCTTAGCAGATTCTGCAACAGAGTTCAAGACGGGAGACAGCCGTGGGTATCAGGTCACAGGCATTTCGGTGAGCGAAGCTGGATGGACGGCTGCAGGCTGGCCTACACTGTGTCTCGGGATCAGGAATCATTGTCTCAGTGCTGGTTGTCGGTTCTGTAGCACTGGTCGAGATAACTCACATGTCTTTAAGCGACTGTGGCTTAACAGTCAGTGTTGCAGTCTGTTGCAGCTTGAGGAACTCAAATAGCTCAAAGATGTCAGTTAAGGCAGACATCGGTAGATGCTTGGTGATGCACTCCTCCTAGCTTCTTCACTAGGCTCATGCCATCCTTTAAGGCAGAGGGCCCAAAGCTAAGGAGAGTGTTGCAGGCAGCTTCCTTATCCTTGGTTCGGTTCCGAGATGCTCTGGCACTTCCCACCTAGGAAGCTTGCTGCAGAGCCTAGCAGGGCATGCTGTGTGCTGGCTGGGATCGGTGCTGGAGCTGCTGGTGGGTCCTCTGGATTAGGTATCTCCCGCTGTTCCCTGGGAGATGTTTAGGGGAGGGATTTTGCTTCGCTCCTGCAGGTCCTGGCCTTACTTCACTGGCAGAAGATGTAAGGCAGAGTACCTTCAGCCAGGGTCCAATGCTGAATTCTTCCTGTTAATCCTTGCAAAATCTTTGGATGATCTGGCAAAAGAGGGGCTCAGCCCTCTTTTAAAGCCACATGGACCACAGGGATTGGTGTAGGCTAAGCCTACCTTCATTTTATGTTATGTTGTTCAGCAATTATATAGCGCCATTTACCATTGGTATGATTCCAAAGCGCTGTGGGTTGAACGCCATTGTGGACCATAGTCCAGGTTAGTGGAGAGAGTAGTGTAGTGAAGTGCATGGGTGCACTCAGTATGTGTGCAGCCAGGGCGGGTTAAGTGGTGTGTAGCTGCATTCTAGTGCTAGGCATGCTGCAATGGTTGTGTGAGACCAGTAGAACTTGGGTAGTTGCATTCTGGCAGCAGTGTTTGTGAATGGGATTATGTGTGCAGCTAAACCGATTATCGAGGAATAAAACTGGGTCCTAAAGACTGTTTAGGGGATCATGGAGGTATATAAGTATGTGGGCAACTAGGGCAAATTGATTGAGGGGTATAGCTGCATTCTAAAGTTTGTTGGTGCAGAGGGAAGAGCTAGCATATTGTTGTGTTTCTGTGGATTTGAGTGGGTACCCTGTTCCTGACAAGTTTCCAGTGCCTGTCGAGGGGATGGTATCTTCCTTTGTGTTCGACTATTAGGCTAGGTCCTCCCTGTGTCTTTCTGGGTCTGCCATTGCTTATTAGCGTGGTCTGTTGGATGATGACAGCCTGATCTGGCCCATATCATATCGTTTCAATATAGGTACTGGAGAGACCCTCGGTCTGTAGTTCTGCTTGATACTCCCCCAGATAGGTATGATTAGCACAGATATAAGTGCTAGTAGGCCCTCGCTATGAAGTTTTGCTCAAGGATTTCCAGATGAGTAAGATCTGCAAGGATGGGTATCTCCTGGACTGCTAGTGTAGTGGAGGGAGTAACGATCAAGCTCAGCCATCGCATTGGTACATAAGTGCTATTAGTGCTTGGGTTACGAGTCTAGCACATTCGGTCCAGATAATTGAAGACAAATATCTCTTGGCCTTGGTAATGTGTATACCTGGTGGAGGAAGGCAATGAATTGACTCTGTCATGGTGAAGGTACATAAGTGCTGCTACTATTTCCAGATGAATAAGATTAGTGAAGGAGGGCCTTGCTGAAAGCAGAGTGCATATCTGGAGGGGGTAATGATCAAGGTCAGTCATGGCATAGGTACATAAGTGCAATTAGTGCTCGGGTTACGAATCAAGCACAGTCGATCCATAAAATTGGAGATACATATCTCTTGGCCTGAGTGTTGTGTGTACCTGGTGGAGGGAGGCAATGATTCAATACTGCCATAGCGTAGGAGCATAAGTGCTACTATGTTTCGGGTTTCCGGTCTAGGGCAGTGGCTCCAGATATTTGGAGGTAGACTTTCCCTGGCCTGAGAGCCTATTGAAGGGCCTGTATTGAGGGGGTTACCAAGCCTTTTCTTGGAGGTGTGGGTAAATCGGGTGGTCAGGGCGGTCCCTTATGGGAAGAGCCAGGTTTTGAGTGCCTTCCGGAAACAGTGGCATAACACAAAATGTGGGGCCCCCCCTGCGAGCCATGCTGAGGCCACCCGCCCGCAACTCGGCAACAAATCATGGGTCGTGCCACACTCTGGGCCGGCCTAGACTACAACACTTGCGCAATACGCACAAATGACCTGCTGCAGGGGTGCGCCGCACACTGCACTAGGAGAAAGATATAAATATGTGTTTTAATGCATTATACAGCACACTTTCTTAGAAAGACTGGCAAAAAGGCCCTAGCGTTTACAATTGTTATGTAGAGTAACACCAATCAACAATCCAATACATTCAAGTAACCACAGTGCACAGGAACATTAATGCTTTAATTAATATAATGCTTTGCTATTAAAAAATGCCATGCCACAGTGAAAACATGTCCAACTGGCTGCACAATGTAGACCAGTTTAGACACATCATAATATATTACAGTAAAGCATGCCAGGCCACATTTAGACATACCTAGACTGGTTGCACCAAGATGGCAGTCGAAGCAATAACACTTATCATGGTTATTTTTATCACAGATGCCCAGAAAAATATACATTGCTGCAGTAATCAATGCCCAGTTAAAAAAAAGTCAAGCCAAACTAAGAAATGACTAGACTGGCTGCACCAAAATGCTTCTCTAGCCACTAATACCACATATCATGCCTGCTTAGCCTAGACATGGATGACCATTTTGATTTATCGCACAAACCCCATCCTGCCCCACCCCCCACACACTTCCACCACCTGCCCCAAAATCCAAAATCGGCTTTTCTGCCCAGAATTACCTTCACATCCCCTTTCCTTGTTCCAGTGATTCCGCATGAGGCTCCTTGCCTCATGGTTAAGTACTGGGAGGAAGAAGAGTGGAACTAAAAGTAATGAAGATTACATGGAACTAAGACAGGCATTACCTCCATGTCCCTCTACCTCAGCCCAGTACTTGTGTTTGAGTCAAAGTGCCTCATACACAAGAACTGGGACGAGGAAGACTAGGGCTACGAGTAATGAAGATTAACAATAAGAAACCAAGGGATTAAATACAAGTAGTGGCGCAACACCATTGAGCTGACTGGACTTCACGCACACGCAGCCACCCATACATTTAATTGTGCACACTTTCACCATACACTCACACAGGCAGCCACTTATTAAGTGTGCACCCTTTCACCATACACTCACACAGGCAGCCACCTATACATTTAAGTGTGCACCCTTTCACCATACAGGCACACCTAGTCAGCCAACCATACATTTAAGTGTGCACCCTTTCTCCATACACCCGACATGCACACCCAGCCACCCACCCACCCATATATCTAATTGTGCACACTTTCACCATACACTCACACAGGTATCCACCTATACATTTAAGTGTGCACCCTTTCACCATACAGGCACACCTAGTCAGCCAACCATACATTTAAGTGTGCACCCTTTCTCCATACACCCGACATGCACACCCAGCCACCCACCCACCCATATATCTAATTGTGCACACTTTCACCATACACTCACACAGGTATCCACCGATGCATTTAAGTGTGCACCCTTTCACCATACACTCACACAAGTAGCCACCTATACATTTATGTTTGCACCCTTTCATCATACAGGCACACTCATGCAGCCACCCATACATTTAGGTGTGCACCCTTTAAACATGCACTCAACACACACATCCAGCACCCATATATTTAATTGTGCAGCCTTTCAC
Source organism: Ambystoma mexicanum (assembly GCF_040938575.1). Taxonomy (NCBI): domain Eukaryota; kingdom Metazoa; phylum Chordata; class Amphibia; order Caudata; family Ambystomatidae; genus Ambystoma; species Ambystoma mexicanum. The sequence goes on from NC_090924.1 coordinate 1,273,860,286, forward strand.
CATACACTCACACACAGACGTCTCATGGGGTTGAGGGAAGCCCTGTTACTTCAAAAAGAAATGGTTTCTTTTTTAAGTCACTCCGACTTCATAAAGAAATATTTCCGTTAAAGACTGCACGATAATGGAAATAATGTCTTTATGAAGGCAGAGTGACTTCAAAAAGAAACTATTTCTTTTTGAAGTCGTAAAGCTCCCTCATCCCATGACATGGAGGCCTCCAGCCTAGAGGCTTCCATGTCATGGAGTAGGGGGAGCCCTCGGACTTCAAAAAGAAATAGTTTCTTTTTGTAGTCATTCTGCCTTCATAAAGAGATAATTTCTGTTATCCTTTTTTTTAGTCCAAGGGGCCCCCCCTACCAGGACATGTGGTGGTGGGCCCCCATCACCGGAGGCGGTGCGGGGCCCATGTTACGCCAGTGTCCGGAAAGCCATGAATTCTTGGCTGTGTCTGATGCGTGGAGGCAGTGAGTTCCACAATGTTGGCGCCAGGGTTGAGTAGGCGCACCCTCTGATCCAGTCCGAATTTGAGGCGGAGACCACTAGGAGGAGAGCTGTGCTTGATCTTAAGGTGTGAGTTGGGTGGTAAGGTGTAATTTTTTCTTGTAGGTATTTGGGGCCTGCTTTGTGCACCACTCGGTGAGTAATACACAGGATTTTGAAGGTGGCTCTATGTCCAAATGGGAGCCAGTGTAGGGTGCGGAGAGCAGGTGCGATATGCTCCCTTCGCCCCAGTGCGAGAAGCAGCCTGGCAGCCGAGTTTTGGAATCTTTGAAGTTTGTTTAGTTGGTAGGCCATTGCACCCAGGTGGAGGGAGTTTGCATAGTCAAGTCTGGACTTGACAGTGGACATAATTGCAGCCAGTCTATTGGGGTAGGTGAGGTAAGGGAAGATGCGTTTCAGGAGTCTTAGGTGGAAATGGCAGGTTTTGAATACATTGTTGAGTTAGGTCTGAGTCCATGGTGCAGCAAAGGTTTTTGACAGTGGTGGTGGTCGCCAAGGAAGGAGGAGTGAGGGTGGCCAGGGAGTCAGTTGGGAGAATAGAGCAGTTTTGCCACAATCCATGATCTCCATTTTCCCTGTGTTCAGAAGGAGATGGTTAGTCGTCATCCAGCATTCAATATCTGTGAGACATGATTCTAGGTCTGGGCGAGGGTCAGAGGTTGATTTAGGAATTCTCAATATGATTTGTGTCATCCGCATAGTTAAAGCAGGTGAGGTTGTGTGAGTGGATGATCCTCGGCGGAGGGATCATGTAAAGGTTGTAGAGAAGGGGTGAGAGGCAGGCGCCTTGGGGTACTCCAGTGTTCACTGGGCATGCTGTGGAGCGGAAAGGGGGGAAAAGAGTGATTTGCTGTCTGTTAGAAACGATCTAATGCAGGTGAGCGCTGAATCTCATATTCCTAGGGAGTATAGTCTGTCAAGGAGGATCATGTGGTTAATGGTGTCAAACGCTGCCAAGAGGTCAAGAAGAACAAGTGCTGCACATCCTTCTGAGTCTGCTGTGACTTTGAGGTCATCCCAGCTAGAGATCAGTGTAGTTTATGTTCTGTGACATGGACGGAAACCTGATTGCGCGGGGTGTAGGAGATATTTTGATTTCACAACACCATTGAGCTGTGAGTACGCAATTTAATTAATGAGCTTTGCCAAGTATCGGGCACTGAAAATGGGTCTGTAGTTGATAGGTAGGAGAGGGTCAAGGGATGTTTTTTTTTAAAGAAGAGGTTTTTACATGTGCAGTTTTGAAGGGTTCTGGGAAGTTGCTGGCGTGAGGCAGTCATCAAGAATGGACCTCGCCAGCTCTCCTGCACCAGTGGAGATGAAGATTTCATTGAGGATAGAGGCGGGACAAGGGTCGAGGGGGGATATTTTCAGAGAGAGAGTTGCAGAGCGTTTGTGAGGAGGCGGTCAGGGCTGCGGTTGAGGATGGATTCAGGAATTCTGTAATGATCCTGTAGAGCCACTAGGGCAGTTCACGATCCTTTTATTATAATAGGCTTTTTTGGCCTTTCGGATCTCTGATTTGTAGTTCGGTGGTGGTGTGTGATTTGCTTTGCTGTGTTCTGGAGGCTCACCATTTGTGTTCAAGGGAGCGTTTGTAGGTTTTTAGAGTCTTCAGGTCGGGGATGATCCATTTGGGGGAGGAACCATTTAGGGTTAGGTCCTTTTCGGGTGGGAGTGGACCTGGAAAGGGGTAGGGGGATAAGTAAGTAATTTAGCCAGGAGTCAAAGAGCTCTATGGATAAAGGTCTATCTGTGGCCAGGAGTGAAGGGAGGGCGTGTAGCAGTGCCTCAGCCAGGTCCGGTAGTACCTTGACCTTGTTCCAGCACTTCAACTGATATATAGGAGTAGACGAAGCCTAGCGGGGTTGTGGTGGTGTGAGGATAGAGAAAGGTATGGCAGTATGGTCTGTCCAGATGAGGGGTTTAGGGGTGGACATGTAGATGAGGTCACAAGAGCTGAAAATGGGATTGAGGGTGTGGCCAGCAGTATGCGTGGGTCCTGTGATTTACTGGGTGAGGGTGAGTGCCTCTAGGCTATCGACCAGAGGTAGAGTCATGGAGTTGTTGGGCACATTTAACCAGATATTAAAGTTCCCCAGTAAGGTGAGTGGTTAACTAAAGTACGGAACGCGCGTCTGCCAAATAGAACCCTGAAAGTTTCCATTTGCCCAAAGACTAGCCCAAAGACTCCAGCCTTAACAAGCTACAATCCCCTTAGGCTGTACCACGCTATGGATCAGAACCCACGCAGTAAGCACTACCATGACCACAATGCAACTGTAACAATGGCCATGACTCCTTATAATGTGCCTCCCACAGGCTTGAATTTGATCACCCCAATGTGCAATTCTTCTACCACAGCCATGCCACCCACTGATGTAAATGCTACTTTATCCATGTCTAGGACCCTAGAAAATGTCCCCCCCACTACCGCTAATGTGATTACCGCAATGTGCAATTCTTCTACCACAGCCATGCCACCCACTGATGTAAATGCTACTTTATCCATGTCTAGGACCCTAGAAAATGTGCCCCCCACCCACTGATGTAAATGCTACTTTATCCATGGCCAGCAGTATGCGTGGGTCCTGTGATTTACTGGGTGAGGGTGAGTGCCTCTAGGCTATCGACCAGAGGTAGAGTCATGGAGTTGTTGGGCACATTTAACCAGATATTAAAGTTCCCCAGTAAGGTGAGTGCAGGATGGTTAACTAAAGTACGGAACGCGCGTCTGCCAAATAGAACCCTGAAAGTTTCCATTTGCCCAAAGACTAGCCCAAAGACTCCAGCCTTAACAAGCTACAATCCCCTTAGGCTGTACCACGCTATGGATCAGAACCCACGCAGTAAGCACTACCATGACCACAATGCAACTGTAACAATGGCCATGACTCCTTATAATGTGCCTCCCACAGGCTTGAATTTGATCACCCCAATGTGCAATTCTTCTACCACAGCCATGCCACCCACTGATGTAAATGCTACTTTATCCATGTCTAGGACCCTAGAAAATGTCCCCCCCACTACCGCTAATGTGATTACCGCAATGTGCAATTCTTCTACCACAGCCATGCCACCCACTGATGTAAATGCTACTTTATCCATGTCTAGGACCCTAGAAAATGTGCCCCCCACCCACTGATGTAAATGCTACTTTATCCATGTCTTGGACCCTAGAAAATGTGCCCCCCACTACCGCTAATGTAATTACCGCAGTGTGCAATTCTTCTACCACAGCCATGCCACCCACTGATGTAAATGCTACTTTATCCATGTCTAGGACCCTAGAAAATGTGCCCCCCACTACCACCCACTGATGTAAATATCTCCCTCGAACCCCACCTCAAATGTGCCCTTATCAACGCCCGATCCATCATTGCTCACGCCCTAGACATCCACGACCTCATCACCACCCTGGATCTAGATCTTCTAATGGTCACTGAGACCTGGCTACACGAAGCCTCAGGCCCCGCTCTATCCCTCGCTCTCCCACCAGGCTATGCCATCACAAGATAAGATCGCCTGACCACAGGAGGCGGTGTCGCTCTCATAGCCAAAGATTTGATCACCATCAGAAAGGTTGACAAAACTATAAACAACAACAGCGACTACCTTCAATTGAAACTCACTATCTCACATCACTGCACCATTACCCTACACCTCATCTATCGACTACCAGGCCCCCTGGGAGACTTCCAGGCCTCACTCACTCACCTCCTGGCCGACAACCTAAAAAAATCATCCAAAGTCATTCTCCTTGGGGACATCAACCTAGGCCTGAATGACACCAAAGACCCTGGTGCCAAATCACTTGACACAGCTCTAGCCACCCTAGGATTCGCCAACACCATCACAGACCCTACTCACGCACTAGGCAGATCATTAGATTGGATAGCCCATCACAACTGCCCCCTCACAGTCACTGGCAATACCCCCACCCCATGGTCCGACCACCACACCATCACCTTCAACATCCCGACCTCCTCCCCATCTCCCCCTCAAAACCCTTACCACCAGCTTTCACAAGAAGTGCCCGCCAACTGACCAAAGAAAGACTCTTACCCTTCCTACAAGGACCTACCTTTAGACCCCCATTCTCCAACGACCCAGAAACCCTTGCCAAGAACTACGACTCTGCTATCACGGCAGCTATCAATGGTATCGCCCCACTTAAGCCGCGCAAAACCAAACCTACCAGCCACACCAATGCGTGGTTCACCCAAGATCTACTCAAACTGCGCACAGACAAACGAGCAGCACTAGCTCAATGGCAAACATCCCGTGATGACAAAAACAAACTTAATTTCAAATCCCTCGCAAATGAATATAAGAAAGCCATCATCAAAGCCAAAGCCAAATCATTTGAAGATAGAATCTCCGAGGTCAAATCAAACACCAAGGAAATGTTTGCCATATTCAGAGAACTCGAGACCCCTACACCCACCCCCCAAAACTTCACCAAAGATAAAGCATGGTGTGATGACATCCAAACAGCCAGCCATGCGCAACAAGATCAGCTCACTCCAAGCCAAAATCCTGAACACCAAACTAGCGCTCCCCACCCTCTCCCCAACCCCCCCCTCTCCTCACCCACAGAGGCCGCCCCTACCTTCTCATTCAAAACCATTCAGGAGAAAGACATGATCAACATCATGAAAAACATCAAATCTTCCAATTGCAAAGGGGACCCCTGCCCCGCTTCCATCATCAAAGACTGCACAGACACCCTTGCTCCTTTCCTAACAGCCTTCGTCAATGCCTCCTTCACCACAGGGAGAGTCCCCTCATGCCTCAAGGAAGCATGGGTCCGACCTCTCATAAAAAAACCCACACTTGACCCCTTCCCCTAACAACTACCACCCTATTACCACAGTCCCAGTCCTCCTCAAGATTCTAGACAAGGCAGCCTACCTGCAGGTCCAACACTTCCTCGAAGAGCATAACCTTCTAGGACTGAGACAATCCGGCTTTCGTTTGTCCTAGGCACGGGACAGAGACCGCCCTACTCGACCTCAAAAATCAAATGGATGACGCTAGAGACCAAGGCAAACCTGTCTTGCTCCTTCTCCTCAATCTCTCTGCAGCTTTCGATCTTGTAGATCACGACATCCTCTGCCACCACCTCACCTCCACAGCCAACTTCTCCCAAGAAGCTACCACTTGGATCACCTCCTTCCTCCAAGGCAGAACCATGCAGGTCTTCTCTGACCTAGCCACTGTGTCACCCACCATCATGCTATGTGGTGTGCCCCAAGGCTCCTGCCTCTCCCCGACCTTATATAACATCTTTACCCGCCCCCTCTTCCTTATCCTTGACGCCATCGGCATCTCCTACACCAACTACGCGGACGACACTCAGATCCTCCTCACTCTAACAGGTAACTATGACACTGACTGTGCAACTCTTAACAACATATACAACAATATCCAAATGTGGATGGCTATCAACGGCCTATGCCTTAACTCTGACAAAACTGAGCTCCTTCTCGTAGGATCCCCCGACACCCTCAAGAAACTTGACGCCCAGTTTAGCCACTTTACCATTGACTCAATCAGAATCCCTGTACTCGACACGGTAAAAACGCTAGGCGTCTATCTAGATTCCAACCTATCTATGACCAGACAAGTAAACGCAATCGCCTCCTCTGCGGCTTACCATGCAAAACTCCTCAACGCAATCAGGCCTTTTCTATCAAAAGACACCTGCACCAACATAGCTAGAGCCATAACTGGTTCCCGGCTAGACTACTGTAATGCTCTCTTCCTAGGGACCTCCAACAAAAACCTCGAGAAGCTGCAAGTAATTCAGAATAGCGCCCTGCGCGCTGCACAAGGCATTGCCAAGAGGGAGCACATCACCGCTGCTAGAAAAGCATCCCATTGGCTCCCCATTAAGGAAAGGATTATATTCAAGGCACTAAGCATCACCCACAAATGTGTCCATCTCTCAGCCCCAGCATACCTATCCCAGAGAATCCACCCAGTCGCGTCCACAAGACCCACCAGGACACCCTATGCCAATATGCTCTCCGTGCCCAGGGTAAAAAGAGCTAGAGCTGGTGGCGCTAGCTTCCCCTACCTTGCCGCACTACATTGGAACACCCTCCCCACCTCTTTGCAAGGGGAACCCTCACTGACTAATTTCCGCGAAGCCATGAGAACTACCCTGTTCACCTAACCAACCTCTCATGTCTAAACCTCAATGACTAACATGTATGATATACTATGCTGTATGATGTACCCTGTTTGTATGATTCTCCTATCGCTTGACACAGGATCCTGCCTCACTGTAACCCAAGGCACAACCTATACCTGTACCTGTAACTAAGTTCCCTTACAAGTAACAGCGCCACAATGCCCTTGGGCTGCCTGCGCGGTATATAAATGTAATAAATAAAAATAAATAAATAAAGTGGCTGCTAGTGAGTCTCATAGGCTGTTGGCGAAGTGTCTGTCGTATCTGGGGGGCCAGTAGATGAGTGGGAAGCTGTGAGAGAGAGTAGGCAGGAGAGAGAGTTTGACTTGAAGGGATTCGCAGTTAGCTGTTCTGGGTTTTGTTTTGGTGGAGGTGATAGCGATGTGTGGTTAGTGGAGGATGGCTAATCTGCCTCCTCTAGAAGGTCTGTTGTGGGTGATGAGTGAGTAGTAGGGTGTGAATGCTTCATGAGCAATAGGCTTGTGGTTGTCTGAGACCCAGGTTTCTGTGATGAAGATAAGAACGAGATTCTCAGAGGTTAGGAGATCATAGATGATGTGTCTGTTTTTGGCCACGGAGCAGGCATTAAAAAGGAAGCAGGTGTTTTTGTGGGATGTAGTAGGGGTGGTGTTTTTCCAGGTGTTCGGGGTTGGCATGGCTGGTATGGTTGGAGTCGCCGGTGGGTTGTTGGTGGTGGTGGGGAAACGGATGATTGGGTCAGACAATATAATTTGATGAACGCATCTGAGGTTGAGATACTACGGTATCTAGAAAATCCATCAATGGACTTTCTTATCGAATTCATGTGCATCGAGGGATTTGCATCGATAAAATATGCATCGAATGCATGTTTTTAAAGGGTAAAGGGTTAATTTTATTGGGTGGGGGTTTAAAGGGTAAAAAACAGGGATTTAAAAAAATTTAAAAACGAATGCATTTGATGCAAAAAAATCGATGGAAATGTCCCTCGGTGCAAAAAATGTGATGGAAAGACCATGAACCAATAGTACCATAGGTGAGAGTGGCTAGATTTGAGAGAGCCTGATTAGTGCGTGAAGACGCCAAGATTTGAGTCAATATCAGCTAGTGTAAACAGCTAAATTAGACACAGCTGAGTTGAAATACCTGGCTATTGGAAAGTGCCCAGATATGAGACAGCGGTAGTACTTATAAAACGTATAAAGAGTCAAAAGTTGAGACCACAGCAGAAACTTTATGGCTATCGGGGGAGAATGCCCAAAACTGAGATGAACAACAGCAAGATTGCAACAGCTAGATTGCACAGACATCAGCTAGTATACCGAATTGAGACGACAGCAGCAGGCACAAAACTGCCAAAATTGGGAAGGCTGGTTATTTGGAGAGAGCACTGAAATTGAGACAACAGTAGTGGGTATAGACAGCTAGATTGTAAAGTAGGGTCAGACGAGTGGCAGGATTTTAACAGAGATAGGACTGGAAGCTGAAAAGCCGAAAGAGGGGACACAACAGTACATGCAGTACCACCTAGATTTGAGACACCTCAATAGGAGAAACTCCAAAAATGGGGGCACAACAGTAAATGTAGATTCAGCTAGATTTGGGATACTTTAATAGAGGGAGAAATGCCTAAAATGGGAGTATAACAGTAAATTCAGTAACACCTAGGTGCGAGACACCTCAATAGAGTGAGAAATGCTGAAAATGGGTGCACAGCAGTAAATGCAGTAACACCTAGATTTGGGATTCCTGAATAGAGGGAGAAACGCCTAAAATAGGGGCACAGCAGTAAATGCAATAACACCTAGAAACGGGATACCTGCATAGAGGGAGAAACGCCTAAAATGGGGGAACAACAGTAAATGCAGTAACACCTAGATTTGAGACACCTAAATAGAGGGAGAAACAGCTAAAATGTGGGTACAGCAGTAAATGCAGTAACACCTAGATTTGAGGCACCTCAATAGAGGGAGAAACACCTAAAATGGGGGCACAACAGTAAATGCAGTAACACCTAGATATGGGATACTTGAATAGAGAGAGACATGCCTAAAATGGGGGCACAGCAGTACATGCAGTAACACCTAGATATGGGATACCTGAATAGAGGGAGAAACGCCTATAATGGGGGCACAACAGTAAATGCAATAACACCTAGACACGGGATACCTGCATAGAGGGAGAAACACCTAAAATGGGGGAACAACAGTAAATGCAGTAACACCTAGATTTGAGACACCTAAATAGAGGGAGAAACAGCTAAAATGTGGGTACAGCAGTAAATGCAGTAACACCTAGATTTGAGGCACCTCAATAGAGGGAGAAACACCTAAAATGGGGGCACAACAGTAAATGCAGTAACACCTAGATATGGGATACTTGAATAGAGAGAGACATACCTAAAATGGGGGCACAGCGGTACATGCAGTAACACCAAGATATGGGATACCTGAATAGAGGGAGAAACGCCTATAATGGGGGCACAACAGTAAATGCAGTAACTCCTAGATTTGAGACACCTCAATAGAGGGAGAAACGCCTAAAATGTGGGCACAGCAGAAAATGCAGTAACACCTAGATATGGGCTACCTGGATAGAGGGAGACATGCCTAAAATGTGGGCACAGCAGTAAATGCAATAACACCTAGATTTAGGATACCTGAATAGAGGCAGAAACACCAGAAATGGGGGCACAACAGTAAATGCATGCCACACCTAGATTTGAGAAAGCGCCTAGGTTGGGGACCTGAGAGTTAAAGAGATGGTAATTGACGGTTGTAGTGCAGCAGTGATACAGCTAGTACTTAATAGCTAACAAACCTTGGAAAGCAATGTTATGTAGGTGAGAGGGGCGGGAGAGCTTTCTGGAATATAATGATTGCTGTATTCCCCACCCAGACCACTCTTACCTTGTGGGTTACTGCTGGTTGATGGTGGCAGGCTTCCCAGGCCAACATAGGAAAACATGGGTGGAGCTGCCCTATGCCTTGGGGCCCTTAGCCGGCTGGGCTTCATGGGCAGTGGGCTATCTTGTGGTCCTGACTTTGGTGGGACAGCAGGCCCAATTAGGGAACGGGGGTGGAGCGGGTGGTGGGAGTAGGGAGGGAAAGCAGAAAGAGGGATGGGGGAGACTAAGGGAATGGAAACAACACGCTGCAAAGCACAACTACCATCTTTTTGTTTTTTTTAAATACTGCAGATATTACAAGCACAATGTGCGGAGGATGTGGGGACAGTCAGGCACTCACAAGCTCGCAGGTCGGCACCTCTAAATGCTACGAAAATCCAAAGGAAGGTGAATACACCTTCTCAGTATATTCAGTGGGGCAGCAGGTCCAATCAGGGAACGGGGGTGGAGCGGGAGGTGGGGGTAGGGAGGAAAAGCAGAAAGTGGGATGGGAGACTAAGCGAATGGAAACAACATGCCTCAGAGCAGCAACTATGATTTTTTGGGGGTGTTAAAAATACTGCAGATATTACAGGCACAATGGCCAGAGGATGCAGAGAGAGTCAGGCACTCACCAGCTTGCAGGTCGGCACTTCCGAATGCTGCGAAAATCCAAAGGAAGGTGACTACACCTTCTCAGTGTATTCAGTGGGGCAGCAGGCCCAAACAGGGAATGGGGGTGGAGCGGGAGGCGGGATTTGGGAGGGAAAGCAGAAAGAGGGATGGGGAGATTTAGGGAATGGAAACAACATGCCGCAGAGCAGCAACTATGATTTTTTTTTGTTTTTTTAAATACAGCAGATATTACAGGCACAATGATCAGAGGATGTGGGGAGGGTCAGACACAACCAAACCCGGGTCTCCACCAACAATCCTCTGTATATGTGAGGCCATAACCAGTGTACTTTGCAACAGAAAAGGTATGAGAACATGTACTACTATGTACTACTAAGTCCCACCCATCTCCCTGTCTGTTGTGGATCAACTGGTCTCTCTGATTAATGGAGCTCTCTGTGGGTCCTGATTAAAGCGGCAGGTCTCCCTTGAAGCTGCAGCAAGACCAGACTTTGTACTGACTTTGCGCTGGTGCAAAATCACTTTGCTCTGCAAAAATACACTTTGCACTGCTCTGTTAATCAGAGTGTTTGTTGGCAGTGCAAAGTCACTATGCAACAGTGCAAAGTCACTTTGCACCACGCTACAAATTCCATGAATCAGGCCCTAAGTTATTACCTGAAGAAGGGGATACTTTTGTGTGGCACTGACTCATTTCATGGAGAGAAGTTAATATTTCAGACACACCGACCAAAACCAGGCCACCAGTGCACTCCTAGTTGCTCCCAAAGCAGGGCTTGAACCCCAAAAGCTATGGCGAAATTCACCAAGCTACATTGTGATTTCACCCGTCCATGGCAGCACAATGACCTCTATCACTTCACATCGTGACAGGAGTCCTTCTGCTGGGCCACTAATCTTGCGAATTGCATTGGAGGCTGTGATGGCAGTGCTATGCGACGGTCTCAGCATCCAGGCTTTGTGTTGCTCTGAAGCGGCGGCCAGGCATCATGGAAGGGCTCAACAAGACCACTAGATGCACACATGAAACCACACGTGTTCACACGGACCCAAATGATATCCAAAACAAATTACATTCTGACATTTGATTTGTTCTCTGCGAAACATAGCTGCCAAGTTTCTAGGTTCGATGTGTGACTCCTCGAGCCAGTCCTAATTTTTTTCCCAATTGCACGCTGTAACTTGTAGTTTTGTTTTTTCCCACTGCAAGAATGGGCCTGGCATACATGTAACCCTACCGCCTACAGATGTGAGATCTTACCAATTTACAATGGCAGATTCATGACTCCAAAGGGGTATCAGGTCATTGCATCGAATGCAAACCATCGGATGCCTTACCATCGAAAAAATTGCATCGAGAAAAAAAAGCATCAAATGCATTTTTTTAAAGGTAAAGGGTTTAGTTTAATTATAATGGGTGTTAAAGGTTAAAAAAATGGGGTTGGCGGACCCCGCCATATTTGTTTTTTTAAAATGCTTTCAATGCAATTCTTTTCGATGCATTATTTTAGATGGAATGGTATGTCGATGGTAGGAATTGGATGCAATGACTAGGAACCCTCCAAAGGCTGCTGCATCGGATCCCAGCCCTGGACACCAGACTGCTGGTCTGCAGTGAAAGAAGAATCTATCTGTGTGTGCCAGTCTGTCAGTGGGCTCCTCTGTTGGTGGGTTGATGTGTCAACTTAAGTAATTTATTTTGATTGATGTGATGACCGTGACTCAGGCAGTCCTGCATATGGTGTGCAGAGGGTATCAGGTAATATCATCCCCATAAATAATGTCGCCATACATATAGTCGCCGGAAAACGGCATAGGCAAAATTATTTATGGGGACAATATATGGGGTAAATGGGAGCGGGGGTGGCAGGGGTGTCCCCCGCTCCATTTAAAACATTTTGGGTGTTGCAGGGGTCTCCCCCGCAGGTTCCATGTGATAATGTCACTGCAAAAAAACTGCGCCATTCTTGCATGGCGTAATTTTTGCAGGGATATTATCACATGCAACCGTGCAGCGGATGTTGTTATGTTATGGTAGCAGAACTTATAGAGCGCAGCGTTCTCCGAAAGGCAGAAGAGTCTGCTTATGTTCTGCTTCTGCCATCTCAGTTTTTGATTTGAATATTTAAAGGAGTTTCTTTATAACTAAAAGATTTGCATTAATACTACTCTTACTGGTGATATAAGTAGACTGGCCTGGTATCGAATTGAGAATGAGAGACTCACTTACTGAGTTTGGAATAATGGAGGTGTGTGGATAGCGGCCTAACGAATCATCAACAATACGCTTTTCTAGAAAATTGCTGCATTAGATTTTGGGGCGCGGGGGGATCCTTGATACAAATCCTATCCAATGACTTGTTCAGTGAGTGCAACATGTGCCACAAATTACTGGTATCCCGCAAGAAATTAGCAGGTTGTTGGGGACTGGGAGGGTCTATTCATGGCTATGGATATTATAAGGTGAAATGTTTATGGTTTGGGGTTACTCAGGAGCAGGTGGAGGTATTTGGTTGATTAGCAAGGATTCCTTCCGAATGTGAGGAGCATGAGATTTATGGTCTAAGGAATGTACAATGAGGCAATTACATTTACAGGCTTTGAGCAATCTGATAACCTGTGAAAGAGAGGATGGGAGGAATGTAAGAAGGGGACATGAGTAAAATGATATTATATTCAGATCTACTGGATGGAAAGGTCGCAGATAAGCACGCTTGCGGCTCTGTGAAATAATCCCAGGTTGACGTACTCTGGAATATCTGGAGGGACATCAGAGAATGTGGAGAGTTCGGTTGGCCAGTCTAAAATGGGTGGGTGTAGAAATTTAGATAGGAGGTAGGAGGTATAATTCAGATTTTACAACCCGCCATCAACATTGAGGTCGTATGTCTAAGGATGAAGGTGTGAGCTTGCCTGTATTCCCTTCTAGCTATTGTTAGGCAGAATCATATGCAGTACCCTTTGGGAACACCACACACAATTAAGACTACAAGTGCAAGTACAAATTCACCTTTGGTACAAGCCTGTACTACATAGTAAAGTGGTAGCGATGGCTAAGCAGCCAGACTTATCTCAAGAGTAAAGTGAGCAGTATCAGAAGTTACACAAAGGACAACAATTGCTATGGTTCAAACAAACACTGACTCAAGGTTTCTGAGTAAAAGAATATACATTTATTTACACGATCAGTTATAAAACAGTTCACTAATATAAAGCAGCATAAAATCGCAATCGTAATATACTACACACCACCCAATGAATTCTGAACAAATTAAGCTCAAAATGAAATGTGAGCAAAATGGCACTGCAGCAATTTAAAAAGGGAGGGAAAGACAAGGTTATTCAAAATCAAGCAGCACAAACAAGTAAGTAGGCAGGGCAATCTAGAAAAGGCTTAGTACAACTAGGATTCAAATCAATAGGCCTGGGCCAATGCTAATGGTTCAGAATCTTTGCAGAGGATCACACAGTGCAGCGTAGTTCACGGTTAAGTCTTTGCCAAGAGTTCGAAAAGAAGTTGGTGGGAAGAAAATTTATTTAAAAGAGTAGGGAAGGACAAGCCCTCGGATTAGCGAAAGTTTTCAAACACTTTCACTGCTGTCGGATGGAACGAACGACCGGATTTGAACAGTACATTAGTAGAAGAAGAATTCTGTAGCTGAGGCAGAAGTTCCTGGCAGGTCCTGCAGGCTCACAGTTCCTGAAGCGACTATCGGACTGACAAGAAGGAGGAAGACTGGAGGGTCCTGCACTGCCCAGGGAAGAAACCAGCAGCAGAGCAAAGCGATGAATAAAAGGTACGCTCCTTAAAACCCAAACAGGGTCCGGTCCTCCTGGCTATCCGGTTCACTGCAGAGATGCACAGCAAATTCAACCAGGGGAGGGAGGCCTTGCTTAGTGTTTGGTGAACTGGTTGGTCCCACCAGTTCAAGGGAAGAAGATTCCTTGCAGATCTTCTCTGTCGTTGAAGTTTAGGAGATTCTGACCCGCAGCAGGGCTTCACCGGGAGGTTCAGTGGTTGCAGTAGTCCTCTTCCTTCAGCTTCTCTTTGGTTCTCTCGATGCAGTGGCGACTCTGCCTTCCAAGTCCCAGAGACCTGCTTTTTATGAAGTTTTCCACAATTCAGACAGCCTGGCTGTCAATCACACAGCAGGGTGGCTGTCCTGGCAGGACAGTCACCTAGCCAATCAAACAAGAGTGAGACTTGGGTCTCCAAGGAGACCCTGTGCAGGGGGCCTAAAACCCCTCCCTCACATCCTGTCCACCCAGACACTCAGGTGCCTAAGGAGGGCTTCTGTGCAGTAGCCAGCCAAAGGATGGCGAACAAAGGAACCAAAACTGGTTTGGCACGCAGAGTAAAACACGAGAAAGTCCTTTACAAAAAGAAATGGCGCATAAACCCAGCCGGAACCAAATTAAATTAAAAGGGGTCCAGCGGATTAAAGTTCGAGGCTACTAAAGAGGGCGCTAGAGAGCCGTCCAAGATGGCTGCTCACTAGAGAGCTCTGCACCGATCCCGAGAAAGATCCTGATAAAATAGCTTCATTCTCCCCCGAATCCCCCCATAGGTCTCGATAACATACCCCAAGTCTCTAACGTCTGGTGGATTCCAATTTCATCACCGTCTGCCATTATCCTGGTCAACGCAGCGGCGGCAGGTGCGAGGCCGCGGCGGTGCGGCGCTTCGGCGCGGGGTGTCCGACCCTCCAGCGTCATCCTCACCCGAGCGACCACCCCCGGATTCAATCAGGGAGCGGGCTGCCAGGCGGGGTGAGCGGCGCCCGGGCCCCTTGGAAGTGGTGCCGATGGCAGGCCAGAAATCCACCTGCGCCATCGGCCTTCCGTTCGGTCGGGGCGCTACCGCTCGCATCCAGCCTACAGAGCCCTCCAGACCCAACCGGAGAGAGAGGGACCGCATCTGAACACACCAACGGCACCAGGTAGGAGAGAAGCCCCGCAGGCAGCCCCGCCCCGGGTCTCTTCCCCGGCCCACAGAACCCTGCACGGCTGCCCAACCCCACGGGAGGGGCGCTCCGCAGGCCTTTGACTCCTAGAAATACTAACGGCCCCAACCACAGTACCATCTCCAGCGAACGATCAGGCGAGGGGCCCACGAGGCTGCCCCATCCAGGCCTTCCGGGCCTGGCCGTGGAAGTACTTTAAAACTCACAAACTCTCCAGCTCCCTAAATCTACACGACCCGGGCCCCACCATCCCCAAAACGCCCTGCCGGCGGAGGCCCCGAGCGCGGTCAAGCGACCAAAGAACATAGCGGGAAAACTTGTCGCTGGGGCCCACGCCGCGCTGCGACAACTCCTCGGCAGCGGCAACCTCGTGGAGGACCTCTGCTGTTATTCTGAAACCCGACAACGGGACACGGCGACCACAGCGCCACACAACTGTCACCCAACCCAGACGAGCGGGCCCTTTGCCGCCACACCCATACCAGCTTGAGCAAAACGGACAAATCGCAGCGAAAATTGATGTTTGAAACCGGGGCCATAGCTAAAACTCCGAAGCAGTCGAATCGAGAGATAGCGCCATCACCAAGCATGGAACAGGAAACCGAGTCGATGCCCCCCCAATCTCTCGACATACGAGAAATACTGCTCAATCTCAAAACAGGCATAGGCAACCTCGATGCCAAAATTGACACCCTCTCATCGAAAGTCGACCTAATACAACACCGCCTTGATAAACACGGCGAGAGGCTCGACACCGTTGAACAGAGGGTCTCCGATCTGGAAGACAACTCCACATCCCTGTCCTCCAAAGTGTCATCATTATAGCGCCAAGTAAAAGAAATTGTCGCCAAAAATGAAGACTTAGAGGGGCGCAGCCGCCGCAACAACATTAGACTGGT
Organism: Ambystoma mexicanum; assembly: GCF_040938575.1. Lineage (NCBI taxonomy): Eukaryota > Metazoa > Chordata > Amphibia > Caudata > Ambystomatidae > Ambystoma > Ambystoma mexicanum. The sequence goes on from NC_090924.1 coordinate 1,273,876,354, forward strand.
GGGGATCAGAGAGCAACAAAATCCGGCAATAATGGAAGACTTTGTGGAACGACTATGCAAAGAAATCTTTGGAACAACCACCTTCTCGCCACTATTTGTGGTTGAAAGAGCTCACAGGATCCCAACCAACTGCCCAATTCCAGGATCGGCACCTCGCCCCATAATCGCCAAACTGCTGAATTTCAGAGACCGCAATCTAATACTCAGGTTGGCCAGGGACAAAGGCGACATTCAATTCAATGGCGACAAAATCCAAATATTCCCCGATTTTTCACCAGCGGTGCAGGCGTCCCAAAGAGCCTTTGGTGGAGTTAAACGCCACCTCCGAAAGGAGCAAATTCAATATTCAGTGCTTTTCCCAGCCAAATTACGCATCTTCCATGCTGAAAAAACGCAATTCTTCACGTCACCAGAAGAAGCCAACATCTTTCTCGATAATATTGGATGTCGCCCATTACGTGAAATGCCTAGACCACGAGGGAGAGTGAGAAAGGGGGGCGATCCGCCCTGAAAAGCACCTCACATTCAGCTCGACTTAAGAGAGCGGGAAATGAGCAAAAGTCAGTTATATACACCTCGGGATGGGTGTTCTTGGAGGGCACCAGCGCCCCGTGCACAGCACCGTTCACAATGTTACTTGGGGTGGGGTCACATTCGGGCGGGTTGGGGGTTGCCTGACGGGGAGGGAAAAAGGGGAGATGGGACACAAGTTGGGGAAAGTGTTCCCAGAAGAAACAAGCCAAGAGTTTTAGATGTGCACCGACTGGGGCCAAAACCAGCCCCACCCGAACCCGACCGAGAACAATGTCTCCACCTCGGACTTACGAATATCCTTGTCGGATCAACATGCACTCCAAAAAAGTGGCCTTAAGCACTCAAAACCACCAAACAGTGACAGGGCAGCAGAAACAACGCGGCAACTCTAAGCAAAATTCAATCTAGCTACATGGAACATTAAAGGAGGCAACCAGCCCTCCAAAACCAGGAATTTGCTACACTACCTCCGACGTCACAACGTTGATGTGGCTCTCATACAAGAGACGCATCTACGACCGAACTCAGAAAACCACTGGGCGAAAATGTGGGGATGCCACAGATACTTCGCCTCGTTTTCATCATACGCAAGGGGAGTCGCCATACTCATCAGCAAATCAACAAACTTCAGACTAATTCGGACCCAGAGCGACTCCGAAGGGAGAACACTACTCGTTCAAGGAACCATAGACGGGGAAGAAATAATAATGATAAACTCCTACGGCCCCAACATCGACTGGGTCCCAACAATTTCGACTGGGTCCAGACCCACATTGTATCAAACAGGGAAGCCACAATAATATGGGGTGGCGATCTGAACCCCCCGCTCAATCCTTGTATAGACAAAACACACAAAACAACTGCCCCTCGCTCCAAGGCGAGTATGCAAATAGCCGAAATATGTAAAGCACACAATCTCATCGACATATGGAGAAGCAAACACCGTGACTCTCAAGAGTTCACCTTTTACTCCTGGGTACACAAATCCAGCTCGAGACTTGATTACATCTTAGTGTCGGCACATAGCAGACTCCAATGGGACGAATGCCAAATCCTACCCAGGTCCATCTCAGACCACTCAGCGGTCACCTTAGTGTGCACGACATCTCGGAGCGACTTCACCAGGGCCCAATGGAGATTCAAGCCCAGAGCCCTCCAAGATCAACTCTTTGCCGAAGAACTACGTTCCGAACTGAGCGCATTTCTTGAGACAAACCAAGGCACAGTAGCTTCGCCGGGAACACTCTGGGAGACACTGAAATGTTTTATCAGAGGAGTGTGCCTAGCAAAAGAAAATGGAATCCTAAAGAGGTTAAGGGAAGAGCTAAACACATGCGAAAATCGCCTCAAAACACTTGAGCAATCAGCTACAGTCACAAATACTCCCGGCTCGCTGGCCGCTCTCAAGGAAGAATTGGAATCCTTCAGATCACTAGCAGATTGTAAGAGGATTCAATTCAACACTACAGCTAAGTCAATGCCTAGTCTGGGATACTGAATGGAAACCCTTATTGATATATCTTTACGTCCAGTTCATGCGTTCTGGATGACTACCCCTATATAACACCCCTCTCTTGGAATCCCCCTGACCCCGCTGAGCCACGAAGTAGTTCTGTTTTGCAAGTTTAAACGGTTTATTTGATAATTTAAACAATATATATATATATCACACTTTATAATAAATTAATAATTGAATATCACACTTAATCTGAGCAGTAATCAATAATGGATAGTCCGGCACTAGCACACTTCTTTATAATCAATGATGAGTGGTTATAGGATGGATACGATAGCAACAATACTTTTATGGTTTCAAATGGATGCAATGTGGAATGAAATGCAGTACAGAAAATAACTTGATAGGATTTCAGCAAAAGACAATGTAATCACTTTCTTGGACAATTCACCCCCCCCTTTTATGCACTGTAAGGAGATGAAGATGACACAGTTCTTAGGAATGCAATCAAATAGAATTCAGTTCAATTCCCCCCCAGCAGCTTATACACAGATAGGTGTTTTGAAACACAGGCAAAATGCATTGAATATGGTGACAATGCAGTGAGAAATATGCTGAAAATGGTTTTAATTCCCTTTAGGAGGTTCAGGGTGAGTGAAATATACTTGGGATGAGCTCAGGCTCACTTAAGCAAGGATCTAGGAGTAACTAGCAGGTTAAACGAATTTTTGGCAAAGGAAAGCAATGAAGCTGCTGTTTTCACACGTGGCTGGATTTTTAACCAAATTGCAAATCGCGGTAAAATTTGCGAGTGCGAGAATCGTGATTACGGCAAAGGTATGAGGAGTAGGTTCTAGGCTTGTTGAAAAGCTGAGATTCTAAGCTTTCAGAGGAAAGTTAAACCAAGTTCCTAGCCCAAACGGTTCTAGAGATACGGACGATTAAATAAAGGTAGTTTTTCGGATTTGAAATTTTAAAAGTTCAAAGCGACAAGTTACAGCTTGCAGCTAAAAAATGACAAGTGACAGCTTTGCAAATGACAGGTGACAGTTAGGAGGCAGTTCTGGTTAGATTAAAATAGATTGAATTATATTATTTTAACTAAGAGATTGGTTCTGCACAGTTCTGCTAGGTACTCACAATATAATTTTAAAAGGAATGGGCCTCGCCACGGATCTGGTCAACAGGTTTTCTTCACTCGCCACGGCCGGTTTCTGCGCACAGCGTCTGGGTCAGCTCTACTCTGCTGGTCTGGTCTGGGTCTCTGGTTCTGATCAGGTCTGTGGGTCCGGATACAGCGGTCTCCGGTTCAGCTGGTCTCTCTCTGGATACAACACTGCTCTCTGGCAAATGGCAAGAGTTCTTGCAAAGAATTCAAACAGCTCGCCTGGCTGTGAATAGTGGCAATGATTTGAGGCCTGCTAAAGAGGGATTTAGCTTGTAGTTGACCTCTCTGCTACAAATTCTGAAGTAAAGTCTTGGTCTCTGAAGGTGGATAGATTGAAGTCTCTATGTTGGCTCTCTGGAGGTTGATGGAGGTAAAGTATGGATTTTCCCAGCAGAGCGTCCCGCAGCAGGTGGAATAGACCCTCCTCTCTAGCTTCCAGTGGCTCTTTTTATGTCTTTTGAAAGTGGGTGTGTGTGCAGCATCACTAGCCAGCCCCTCTCTCAACTGCCCATTGGTCAAGCTTTCCTTTCTCTCTTGATTGGGGAAAAGAAGTGGAGTGTCAGAGCGATGTCATTTAATGGCTTGCAGAAAGGATACTCCCCTGTCAAATTACACACAATCTATATTTGACCTGAAGACATATTTCATAGATACACAGTGGTTTGAAATTACATGCACCCATCGCATATCACATGAGGTATACCCTGTTCAAACTCTGCTCTTCCTGGGGGCTTGGGTTAAAAAATGGCAACATATTTCACTTTTTGGTCGGGTTACCAAGATTGGATTTGTCCCCGCATTTACACAAATGTTCGCAAAGCATGTGGGCATAAGGTGGTGGAGTGTCAGATTTTTAACATACATACATTTAGAGTAATATCCTCTTTTCCGCTAAAAACCCCCCTGAACATACCACCGGGTCCTAACACGTCTTCAAATGTGCACAGAAAAATCACAAGAATAATGATATCACTTATAAAATTTTCACAAGTCCGCTCTATGAATGATCCATATTTTTAGATTTATGTTCTGGCCCCAAAGGGGTGTGGTTTCCCAGGTCACATGGTGTAGAAACCAGTTTATCCAGTTTCTGCCAAGCTCAGAGACCCTGCCCCTCCCAGCTTCTGCCAAGAGGAAGCTATTTTACGGTCCCCCTAATAAACCATCTGCCTGGGCCCTGGAAGGCCCATTGTTCAAAAGGAAGCCATTTACGACTACCCTAATAAACCATCAACCTGGTCTCAGGACAGGCCTTTGTTCAACGCCCTGTAGCTGCTCCACCCCTAATCTAATCAGAGAGGTGACAACTCCTTTTAGCAAGGGGAAGAGTGGCTGAGCAGGTTTTAACTCCTGTGGGGGTAGATGTCAGGCAGAATTCAGTTCCTTAAGCCAGGCCCCAGCTAATGTCACTTCTAGTTACCCAGTTTTCTGCATTCAAATAAACTAACAATTTTTACACATGCATCTAGAATGCTGATTCTAAGTTTAAAACTATGACATTTAAACAATTGAAACCTATGTGACACTCAAAAGTAGGTCACTCATTTCTTTTAAACATTTAGATTTTTAGTGTCTTTCAGTCCAAATTTACTTAAACTGCTGAAATCCACAGCTCAGCCAGTTTTGCTATGAACATTATTTAGGCTCATCCTCTTTCCAGATTTTGTATGCCCACAAGACTTTATTCTGTCAAATGTCTGCTGGTGTTCAGTGAGATTGTTGGATATTCTGCAATGTTTGAAATGGGCATTCTGAGCTTGCCTTCAGAGAAACAAAGGGTGATTTTTAAAGTGCTTTCTAGCGAACAGGCACTGCTGTTTTTCTCTTTGGCACCCCATTTCACTCATGGCTCTTCTGACCCAGCACACCCGCACCGGGGGGTGGCAAGTCAGGCGACCATTTTGGTGTGCGAACAAACTGCGCGGTTTTCATAGATTCTGGCGCACATGTGGGCTTTTTCGGCCATCTTGGATTTCCTAAGCCCACAGCACCAAATGTTGTAGCATAATAGTCCAAACGTGGGTCAGAACACCCAACAAACCCCCCCGCCCGACTGCACTTGGATTGAGTCGAGGGGATGTCGGGTGCTAAGGATGTTGACCCACGTGCTCGGAGGTCCGCATCATCTTCTTCCAATTCCGCAGATGACAAAGTTCAGCATCCTTTCCTCCATCAGGGGTGGATCAGTCAGTTCTCCTCGCCGGTCCTGATGGGAGTATTGGACGGTACACTGGGCCCCTTGCGTCTCTGCTCCCGGTCTCCGGATCGTCCTCCTTGGCCAGTCACCAGGTTTTCTTTCTCCTAGAACGACAAAGGAAGAGCGGCAATACCTATTCATGGACAGTTCTCCCCCACCATTGATATAGTGGGGTGGCATATATATTTTAGAACTCAACAGATATGAACATGCACATTTTTTTTAAATTAAGAGACAGGAACACATAAACTTGAGAAACACAGAATTTGATAGGCTATAGGTAGGATCTTTTAGGGTTGGAATTGAATTACTCTGGAGCGGTACCCTCTGGGATTACCGAGGACTCCTCCAGTTGCTGCAAAGTCTGCCTGGGATGGCAACACTTCAACTGGTTTATGTGGACCCACTTGTCTTCCCCCTCTGCCAAACCGCCTTTGGGGATGCGGATCTTGTAGGCCACAGGGGAGATCTTGTCTATAATCTCATAGGGTCCCTTCCATGTAGGCAAAAATTTTCGCTGCTTGGCCTGGTTCCTTTGGAAATTGAATAGATAGACCCGGTCCCCCACCTGATATTCCTTCCTGGACGTTTTCAGGTCATAGTGGGTCTTCATACTCTCAGCTGATCTTTCTAGATTCCGCTGAGCATAGGCAAAAGCATGCTGAAGGTGTTTCCTTAAATCCTCCACATACTCATGAGTTGTGGAGGCATTTATCAACGTTTGCTCTTGGGTTCTGTAGAGCAAATGCTGAGGAAGCACCATCTTGCGTCCAGTCATCAACTCAAATGGTGACATTTTGGTTGCAGATGAAGGGGTAGATCTGATGGCCATTAGGACCAGAGGTAATCGGATATCCCAACCTGGCCCAGAATCTGCCACAAACTTCTTTAATATGCTCACAATGGTTCGGTTGTATCTCTCCACTGCTCCAGAAGAAGCTGGCCTGTAAGCAATGTGTAGCTTTCTCTTGACCCCCAGTATCTCCCACATCTTTGTCATTACTTCACTGGTGAAGTGGCTACCTCTGTCTGACTCAATCCTTTGAGGTAGACCAAAACGGGAAAAGATGTGGTTAATCATCAGGGCAGCTGCTGTTTCTGCCTTGCAATTTGGGGCTGGGAGACATTCCACCCACTTGGTAAACAAGCATGTCACAGTCAACATGTACTTATTTCCTCTAGACGAGCGAATCACAGGGCCTACGAAGTCGATTTGTAAATCTGACCATGGCAGTGTCATCCCCCTCTTTTGGAGAGGCGCCCGGTGTGTGAGGGATGTTGGCTGAAATTGTGCACACACAAGACAACCCTTCAAGTATTGGTTGAGGTCCTGGCCCATGTGTGGCCAGTATGCAACCTCTCTTAAGATCTCCAGTGTTGTGTGAAACCCCCTATGACCGGCGGTGGCCGCATCATGGGCGTGACTTAACATCAGGCTTCGGAATGAGGTAGGAACCACCCACTGATCGTGGCCAGCTTTGGATTTCCTTACCAACAAACCGTCTTGGATCCGGAACATTTATGGACATTTCATCAACACTCTAAAGTCCTCTTTCCCGTTGTAATCGGTATCCGTCAGGGGAAAGTTCTCAGGGTCCTCAATGTGTTGGTAAAATTTACCAATTATTGGATCCCCCTTCTGAGCGGTAATCAAATCAGCATCAGGGGTCTCCTTGCTCCATTGGGCAGTTGACAGATCATTGTGAGCATTTGTCTGGGACCTAGTGATAGCAGTGACCTGGATTTCCCCCAGCAGGGACTCTATTTCTATTAGATCCCCTTGGATGGCCCCGGTTTTGGCCAGCTGATCAGCTAAGTCATTTCCAGTTTTGTCTGGTCCCTCTACTTTGGAATGACCCTTGATCTTTTTCCAATAGATGGTCATCTCATTTGAGGTGACCAGATCATCAATGTTTTGGATCAACTTCCCATGTTTCAAGGGTTTGTTATTAGCACATAACATGCCTCTGGTTTTCCAATTAACCAGGTGCTCCACGAACCCGTTCCGTACATAATCCGAATCTGTGATTATGACCAGTTCGTGGAGTTGATGCTGGACAGCAGTGAGGATGGCCTGATGCACAGCCATCAATTCTGCCACCTGACTACTTCGGGGACCAATTTTGTATCCAGCGGAGGGTTCTGGGAACTCCTTCACCCATGCATTCCCTACGCCAGCCACCAGTTCTTTCTCCCCGTCGTTGTCAACATGGTATGAGCATCCATCCACATAGACAGTGGGCAGTCCCTCACACTTGTCCTCTTCAAAGACTTTGTGTGGGGAATTAAGGTATGCCTCCGTGTTGTCCTTGATTTTTAGACTTTCGTCCTCGAGACAGTTTTCTCTGGCACAATCATACAAGTCAGCCAGACCTTGCGCGAGGGGACTCTTCTTGTTTTGGCCATATCTGACCTCCACAGGAAAGCCTTGCATTGACAGAATCCAGGAAGTAATTCGGGAATTAGTCACATTTCCGGCCCGGATTCTGTCACTTTGGAGATATTGCAGAGGCTGGTGTGGAGTCTCCACTATGATGTGTTCCCCATGGATAAACGGGCCGTAATTCTTCAATGCCCACACCGTTGCTAGGAGTGCCTCCTCACAATCGTTGAATTTTTCCTCCACAGAGGATAAAGTTTTGCTCGCATAGGAGATTACTTTATTGACCTTGTTATGCTTTTGGTATAATACTGCCGTCAAGCACGTTTTAGAGAACCCTGTCTCCAGGAAGAACTCCTTGTTTCTAACAGGGTAAGCTAGGCAAGGCGCTTGTGAGAGGCTTCTCTTGAGTTGTTTTACCGCCTCGGCTTGTTCTGGACCCCATTCCCACTTGACCCCCCCCCCTTCAGGAGATGAATCAGTGGTCTGGTGATCTCTGCGTAGCCCTCAATGAACTTTCTGCTGTAATTAGTCAGTCCAAGGAGGCTCCTTAGTTCCCGCAGAGTTGCGGGGTCTTTCAGTTTCTGAAGTGCTTCCACTTTCTTTTCCTGGGGACAGAGACCCTGAGGAGTAATCTCATGCCCCAAGAAATTAACACGGGTTCTACACCACTGTGCTTTCTGAAAGGAAAGTTTTGCTCCGGCGGCCCTCAACTGGGTCAGAACATAACGGATCTCCAGTATGTGTTCCTCCACAGATGAACTTTTGATGAGGACATCATCTACATAAGCCAGGTTACCCCTCGCACCCAGGTCGGGCATGGCCTTATGTAGGAAAATGTTGAATTCATTGCCGGAGTTGAGGTATCCGAAGGGAGTCCGGGTCCATGTATACTGCTGGCCCCCAAAGGTAAAAGCCAGCTTGTATTGGTCCTCCCTACTGACCGGCACGGTCCAGTATCCATTGGTCAGGTCTATTGCAGTGAATACCTGTGACCCCTGAATCTGGGCCAGCCCTTGGTCAATGTAGGGAAGAGGCCATCGGGAAGTATGGACCCGTTTGTTGAGCTCCCTAAGGTCAGCGCAGAGTCTCCACTGGCCGTTTGGCTTTAATATTCCCAGCACCGGATTATTGAAGGTGCTGTGGACGGGACGGATTATTCCCCTGGACTCAAAGTTCTTAATTATTTCAGTAAGGGACTCCATTGATGCGAGAGGCAAGCGAGATTGCTTCACAAACACTGGAGTCATGCCAGGGTCCGTGGGGATTGTTGTTGTGTGGATGTCGGTGCGACCACAGTCATATGAGTCTACCGCAAAGAGATCTTGGAAATCCAAGAAGACTTGTTTCAACTTTTGCTTCTGTTCCAGAGTCACACAGGCATCAGCTAGGTTGACTCTCTCTTCCACCATCTGGCTGAAGCCTGGAAAGACTTCTGGTTTGGCTATCTCAGCGGCCTCCTCCAGCTGGGTGGAGAAGTCCCTGGTCAGAGTGCTGATTTGGACTGGAGGCTTCAGGTGGGAAAGGCAGCCCTCATGGACCTGGAAAATCACCTCATCCCTCCTGAAGTCACAAGTCACATCTTCCTTACCATCAGGGCAAGAAGTGTACACCAGGATGTTCCCCCCATGGCGGGTAAAAATCCTGTCTGGTGTTGTATTGTCCTCACTGTCACTGTCAAAACAGTCCTTGGGGATTGGTCCTAACAGTTAATTTCCTAAATCGATGGAAAAATGTCGGTCATCAACCGCCATTCCAATAATGGTGCTTGCGGCTAGAGTAATACTCTTTAAGTCGCTGTTATCCACCTCTATTAGAATGGTGTCATGTTCTATGTTGACTAATGGAGTTGGGTTTACCCCCAACCCTTGCTGTTGGAGAGAAGCGTTTAGATGTATGTAAGCATCAGGGTTTTTCAAATGTTGTCCTCTTTTAACTTTCACTTCCAGGGAGAATTGTCGGGTCCTTTCTGGGATGGTGACTTCCTCTTTGATCTGAATCTCAACTGCATAAGGTAGCAATTGAGCTGACCTAAATGCTTTTTCTGGATCATCAAAGCCCATGAGATTATCCGCTAATCGGGACCAAGCTTTGAAGTTTATTAGGTCCAAACTAATGGCAAAGCGATTGAGAATGTCACTGCCTAAGTAAAAAGCGGCAGTGACGTCTCGCACGACCCAACAATTGTGGACTATGCTCTTGTTGCCAATGGAGATTTTGATCATACACCTGCTTGGCAGGAGATGTTTGGAATTGGGTGCTTCCAGGTCCATTTCCCATTTGTCTATCAGTTTGAATGTGGGAATGGCTGGATCATTTGGGAGTTGGCGGAACATGGCTTCGCTGATGAAGCTCTTACCGTTGTTCACACACACTCGAGCGAGAACAGAGTCCTTCCCATCATTTAACTGAACAGGGATGAACAACTGCTCTCCAATTTGCTGAATATCAGCCAGGCTCTGAGCTGATTTCACATCTTTCTGGACTATAGGAGTGGGAGTGTCTGATTGTGGATTGGTAAAGAATTTCAGGGTGTTTCCTTCCAGTGTGGAATACCACCTTAAACTGGAAGGGAGGTTGATTTTCAGAAATAGAGAGGACCCCCCATCACCAGTCTGTTGTCCTACTGCTATTACTGTCACGTCTGGAATTTGGTTATTCTGGAAGTGGAATTCTACTTGGTCAGATTTTTGTTCAACCATGTGGCATGTGCCGTTTAAACTAACATGGTTGACACTCTGTGTTAATTTTATGGGTCGGCTAGTCTGGGTCGAGAGGACCTTGTTTACGCAATCTATTAGGGGTGACAACCTTCTCAGGAGGTCATTCCCTAGTAAACAAGGGGTGCCCTCTGGAGTCACAACTATGACCGGGTGTTTCAACTTGTGTCGCCCAATTTTAATGTCCAAATCTGCCGTCCCCTCGACGGGAATTTCCTTCCCGTCAAAGTTCTGGAGTTGTCCAGGAAGTGAGGTGAGAGGAATTTGGTGATTCCCTCCCCTTCCTGCATTCAGTTCATCAAAGGCCCTTCTGGACAGAAGGGTAGCTTGAGATCCCGTGTCCACCAGCGCTGAAATCGTACCCTGCCCCTGTACTTGTACCGGGGCATAATATCTTCCCTCCTTCTCCTCAAGGGGGCACAGATAATGCACATTTTTGGACAACTGGTGGGCTAACTTTCTGGTTTTGGACATTGCAAGAGAAGAAATTTGGGCAGAATTCTGTGGAGAGCCTTGGGAATCTGAAAGAAAAAGTTGGCAACTGGAGACCAGAGCCATCGTGGGTTCCTCTGGTTCCGGGTCGCCCCCCCCCTTTTTGGAGGCAGTCATCAGGATGGGTTTGAACCAGGGGATTTTGGTATTGTGGGTTCTGGGATGAGATGATGGGGGGCGGTAGCTCAGTCTCCATATCTCCCCAGTCTGAATTGGCATCCCCTGGGACCCATTTTTCCTTGGGAGGAGTTCCCCCATCTCTGAAGGAGAAGGTCCTTTCCCCAGGATCCTCTGAGGATCCCTCTCCCTCAAATTGGAAGACCTGTACCTCCTCCACAAAGTGGGTCTGTTTGGGTCCTTTGTTTCTCCTACCCCCCTCTGCTCCTTGGGAGGCGGGCTTTCAGGGGCAGGAGATTTTGTTTACGGTTCCTGGTTTTCCAGGGGCTGTTTACAAGTTGGGAAGGAAGCTTCCTCCAAGGCTTTACACCCCCCTTCCCCTTGTGCCTCCTCCCTGGGAACCGGTGTGTTATCGGAGTGCTGCCCCGTCATTGTTCTGGAGCACCAGGTCCAGAGTTTGGGGCATTCTGCGGTGGCATGCTCATCTGAGGGTTCTGTTGAGCCCTCAGTATGTGACCCAGATCTCGTGCCATATTTTGGACCTGGCGCTCTAACTGGGAAACCCGCTCAGGCTGATACGGGGCTCTATTTTCTCCCCTGGGCTGATCCCGGGAAGGGTAGCTATCCCTTCTCTGGTAGTACCCCTGGTTGGGAAGATTTTGGTACCCCTCCACCCTTGGCCTCCCTTCTCCCGGATTAGGTTGTCTGGGCTCAGGGAATTGGGGAAAGAAGGATGGATGATTTTGGGGCTGGAAATTGGGTGGATACCTGGGGAAAAAGTTCTGCCCAGGATTTGGATAATTTCTGCCCTCCCTGGGGAAGTTAGGAGGGAAGTTCCCCAGGTCAGGTGCTTGGCTGGATCCCCCCCCTTGGGCTGGAGGAGTCCACACATAACCCAGGATTGGTCTGTTTCCCTTGTAACGGGGACTTACATAGTCAGGAGAGCGAGGGACCTCATTTGTGGGACTACCTCTTTCACTCCCTGTCTGTGACTGGCCCGAGGACCTTCTGGGCCTAGCATTATTAGGTGCAGGTAGGTTTTTAGGCCCCCCCATCTCCAAATCCAAAACGGGGGTGACCTTTACCTCTGCCACCTTGGCAGCAGCAGGGGTGCTGTTGGTTTTGGGATTTTTATGGTTATTGCTTTTATTTTCTATGGGCTTCTGCACCTCATAGATCCGGGTAGCCTGTTCAATGACCCAGTCTAAAGATCTTTTCTCATGAAAATCTCTCACAAGCTGGGTCATTATATATTTGGGCAAGGCATGGAAAAATGTATTGACAAATTCTCTGCTGTCTGTGCGCACCCTTCTGGTGGTCTGCGCAAAGGCACGTTTCAGTTCTTGCACGAATTCTTGTGGGGCCTGATCCTCCCCACATTGCAAATTGTAGGCTGCCTTGCGAGCCTCTTGAGGATTTCTGTGAACAGAAAAATGTTTCAAGATGGCCGCCTTATAGGTGGACCATCTTAAATGATTTTGGTCCTCCAGCCCCGCAAAGAAACTGGAGTATTCTGGGGAGAATGTCCATTTGACGTACTGAAAGCAGCTACTGCTGTCCTTCAAATGGAAAGTCTCCATCATTTGCTCATAGAGCTCCAAGTGTTCCCAAACAGAGTACTTGGCGTTCTTATGATAAGGCGTGATGACACTCCTGATTGCCTTAATCTGTTTCAATGGGTCCTTAAGCAAGGCCCTTTTTGCCTTATTGGCCTTTTTGGTTCGGGTAACCCTTGTCCATTCATCCTCTGACTCAGAGGCACTGCTCCCAGAGGTTCCTGTCTGATATTTCAGGTTTTCCCGGATTCTGCGAGCCTGGGAATGGCTGGCAGAATGTGGGGACCTGGTTTCCTGTGTCCTGCGCCGTTCAGAGGAGTCTTCAGATTCCTCCTTGCTGCCAGGATTTGATGGGTACCCCCCCCCCACTGACCTAACTGGGCAGAAGTTTTCAGGATGCCCTTAATGGGCCTATTCTCCTGGGGTTCCCCACTAAATTGCACTGTGCTTGGGTGCCTATACCCGGATGCCCGCCCATCCATTCCTGGGAGGTACTGGCCTATGAGCCCCATGCTTCTGGCTGGATAGTAATCTGCCATCCCTGTGGCCCGGTGCTCATGTGCGCCAGGGGACAGGGGGGTGGCAGAGTCCAGGGACTGAGAGAGATAAATGCCTCTGGTACTAGGGCTCCTGAGGTTATGCTCAGGAGTTTCCCTTTCCCAGGGAACCTGGTCTCTATCCGCCCCTGCTCCCTGTTGCAATGCAAGAGCCTGCGCCTTCAGTTCCTCAGTTAAGGCCTTACTAGACTCTATCAGTCTACATCGCTACCTGTTGTTGGAGCCTATCATTGTGCTGGCAGAGAGCCTCATTCTCTCTCTGCGTTTCCTGATTGGTCCTGGAGCACTGGGCCAGTCTTTGCTGCAGGAGGGTTACCTCCTGAGCTGTGTCCCTATTGGCCTGCTCCTTTCTTGCCAGAGCATCCTCCACCTTCCTGGTGTGCTCTAACAAGTTCTGGTGTTCTTTTTGGAGGTCACCCAGTCCCTGGAGGGCCAGGTGATTTTCTTCCATTTTCCTTTTTAAGTGGCAGACTTCCTGGCCTAAGGTATCCCGTTCCTGACTAAGAGCCTGCATCTGTGCCGCCAGGTCGTCCCTTTGCCTTTGGAAGGCACCAGTTTTCTGGCGCTCCTGGTCAAACTCTGCCTGGGTATCCAGTTCTTTCAAAATCAGTTTATTGCTCTCTGCCTTCTCCCTATCTAGGTGGCTTTGCAGGGTGACTACCTGCTCAGCACATGCCCTATTGAAGTCTAACTGTTGCTCCAGCTTTTTCTGGCTCTGCAGTAGGGAGTCCAAACCTTCTTGGTACTCCTTCTGCAAGGCCAGAATTCTGGTATCCTGGTCCGCCTTTTCCTGTTGCAGCACATCCATATCCTCCTTTATTTTAGTGATGTACCGTCTGCTGTCATTTTCTGACTCCTGGCTCCTGAGCAGCCTCTGCTCAGAAGAGTCCAGATCAGATTGGGCCTTCTGTAATGCCAGCAGTTGCCTACTCGCCAGATCTTGGCCTTCAGCACATTTGTCCTGCATGGCTCCCATATGTAAATATAAATATGCCGCTACCCTGGCAATCTTGTGGTGCTCATCCTTGGCCTTCGGGGCCATGTATAGTTCACTCAGGGCCATATGTAGGGGACCCTGATCTCCCCATATATCTGACCCTGTTTCAGTGACCTGTTGCGCGATTGCCTGCAACCAGACCGTTTGGTCCTGATGAGTCCACTCACCTCTCACAAATAGCTTATGTAAGAAGTGTTCTCTGGCTATTTTCATATCTACCAAGGTCGTCATTCTAGAGATTGGTCTCTGTCCTGACTTACAGAAGTTTGTATTTTATTTTTGCAAAACAGACCTTTTCCTTAGAGCGTTCCTTTGAGGAGTGCTTTACAGCGTAACACAGCGTGGTGATCCGACCGGATATGTGTATGTGGTCAGCTGGCACGCTGTATTAATCTGCACAAGTGATAGATCTAACCCAAACGTCCGGCTCGAGCCCCCAATTTGTAAGAGGATTCAATTCAACACTACAGCCAAGTCAATGCCTAGTCTAGGATACTGAATGGAAATCCTTATTGGTATATCTTTACGTCCAGTTCATGCGTTCTGGATGACTACCCCTATATAACACCCCTCTCTTGGAATCCCCCTGACCCCACTGAGCCACGAAGTAGTTCTGTTTTGCAAGTTTAAACGGTTTATTTGATAATTTAAACAATATATATCACACTTTATAATAAATTAATAATTGAATATCACACTTAATCTGAGCAGTAATCAATAATGGATAGTCCGGCACTAGCACACTTCTTTATAATCAATGATGAGTGGTTATAGGATGGATACGATAGCAACAATACTTTTATGGTTTCAAATGGATGCAATGTGGAATGAAATGCAGTACAGAAAATAACTTGATAGGATTTCAGCAAAAGACAATGTAATCACTTTCTTGGACAATTCACCCCCCCTTTTATGCACTGTAAGGAGATGAAGATGACACAGTTCTTAGGAATGCAATCAAATAGAATTCAGTTCAATTCCCCCCCAGCAGCTTATACAACAGATAGGAGTTTTGAAACACAGGCAAAATGCTTTGAATATGGTGACAATGCAGTGAGAAATATGCTGAAAATGGTTTTAATTCCCTTTAGGAGGTTCAGGGTGAGTGAAATATACTTGGGATGAGTTCAGGCTCACTTTAGCAAGGATCTAGGAGTAACTAGCAGGTTAAACGAATTTTTGGCAAAGGAAAGCAATGAAGCTGCTGTTTCCACACGTGGCTGGATTTTTAACCAAATTGCAAATCGCGGTAAAAAGTATGAGGAGTAGGAAGTCGGTTATAGGCTTGTTGAAAAGCTGTGATTCTAAGCTTTCAGAGGAAAGTTAAACCAAGTTCCTAGCCCAAACGGTTCCAGAGATACGGACGATTAAATAAAGGTAGTTTTTCGGATTTGAAATTTTAAAAGTTCAAAGCGACAGGTTACAGCTTGCAGCTAGAAAATGACAAGTGACAGCTTTGCAAATGACAGGTGACAGTTAGGAGGCAGTTCTGGTTAGATTAAAATAGATTGAATTATATTATTTTAACTAAGAGATTGGTTCTGCACAGTTCTGCTAGGTACTCACAATATAATTTTAAAAGGAATGGGCCTCGCCACGGATCTGGTCAACAGGTTTTCTTCACTCGCCACGGCCGGTTTCTGCGCACAGCGTCTGGGTCAGCTCTACTCTGCTGGTCTGATCTGGGTCTCTGGTTCTGATCAGGTCTGTGGGTCCGGATACAGCGGTCTCCGGTTCAGCTGGTCTCTCTCTGGATACAACACTGCTCTCTGGCAAATGGCAAGAGTTCTTGCAAATAATTCAAACAGCTCGCCTGGCTCTGAATAGTGGCAATGATTTGAGGCCTGCTAAAGAGGGATTTAGCTTGTAGTTGACCTCTCTGCTACAAATTCTGAAGTAAAGTCTTGGTCTCTGAAGGTGGATAGATTGAAGTCTCTATGTTGGCTCTCTGGAGGTTGATGGAGTTAAAGTATGGATTTTCCCGGCATAGCGTCCCGCAGCAGGTGGAATAGACCCTCCTCTCTAGCTTCCAGTGGCTCTTTTTATGTCTTTTGAAAGTGGGTGTGTGTGCAGCATCACTAGCCAGCTCCTCTCTCAACTGCCCATTGGTCAAGCTTTCCTTTCTCTCTTGATTGGGGAAAAGAAGTGGAGTGTCAGAGCGATGTCATTTAATGGCTTGCAGAAAGGACACTCCCCTGTCAAATTACACACAATCTACATTTGACCTAAAGACATATTTCATAGATACACAGTGGTTTGAAATTACATGCACCCATCACATATCACATGAGGTATACCCTGTTCAAACTCTGCTCTTCCTGGGGGCTTGGGTTAAAAAATGGCAACATATTTCACTTTTTGGTCGGGTTACCAATATTGGATTTGTCCCCGCATTTACACAAATGTTCGCAAAGCATGTGGGCATTAGGTGGTGGAGTGTCAGATTTTTAACATACATACATTTAGAGTAATATCCTCTTTTCCGCTAAAAACCCCCCTGAACATACCACCGGGTCCTAACACGTCTTCAAATGTGCACAAAAAAATCACAAGAATAATGATATCACTTATAAAATTTTCACAAGTCCGCTCTATGAATGATCCATCTTTTTAGATTTATGTTCTGGCCCCAAAGGGGTGTGGTTTCCCAGGTCACATGGTGTAGAAACCAGTTTATCCAGTTTCTGCCAAGCTCAGAGACCCTGCCCCTCCCAGCTTCTGCCAAGAGGAAGCTATTTTACGGTCCCCCTAATAAACCATCTGCCTGGGCCCTGGAAGGCCCATTGTTCAAAAGGAAGCCATTTACGACTACCCTAATAAACCATCTGCCTGGGCCCAGGACAGGCCTTTGTTCAACTCCCTGTAGCTGCTCCACCCCTAATCTAATCAGAGAGGTGACAACTCCTTTTGGCAAGGGGAAGAGTGGCTGAGCAGGTTTTAACTCCTGTGGGGGTAGATGTCAGGCAGAATTCAGTTCCTTAAGCCAGGCCCCAGCTAATGTCACTTCTAGTTACCCAGTTTTCTGCATTCAAATAAACTAACAATTTTTACACATGCAGCTAGAATGCTGATTCTAAGTTTAAAACTATGACATTTAAACAATTGAAACCTATGTGACACTCAAAAGTAGGTCACTCATTTCTTTTAAACATTTAGATTTTTAGTGTCTTTCAGTCCAAATTTACTTAAACTGCTGAAATCCACAGCTCAGCCAGTTTTGCTATGAACATTATTTTAGGCTCATCCTCTTTCCAGATTTTGTATGCCCACAAGACTTTATTCTGTCAAATGTCTGCTGGTGTTCAGTGAGATTGTTGGATATTCTGCAATGTTTGAAATGGGCATTCTGAGCTTGCCTTCAGAGAAACAAAGGGTGATTTTTAAAGTGCTTTCTAGCGAACAGGCACTGCTGTTTTTCTCTTTGGCACCCCATTTCACTCATGGCTCTTCTGACCCAGCACACCCGCACCGGGGGGTGGCAAGTCAGGCGACCATTTTGGTGTGCGCACAAACTGTGCGGTTTTCATAGATTCTGGCGCACATGTGGGCTTTTTCGGCCATCTTGGATTTCCGAAGCCCACAGCACCAAATGTTGTAGCATAATAGTCCAAACGTGGGTCAGAACACCCAACAAGATAGAGAAGCCAAATTCCTAGCAAGCCACCACAAAATCTGCCAGTATGGCGAGGGGCAACGACCCGGTGCGTTACTTGCAAGACTAATCACCGCAGAACGAAAACCCACAACAGTCGTTGCGGTGCGGGACACGTCGGGAACCCTCGTATACTCTGAAGACGACATACTGGAAACATTCAGCAAATTTTACCAAAACTTATATAACTCCAATTATTCCAGGGAGCCCGCCGAAATAACAGAATACCTAAATACGACCGAACTATATTGGACGAGTGCCGAGCTATGCGAGCCGTTGAACGCACCCATCACCTCAGCAGAGATCATAGAAGTCATTAAAGAATTACTGAGCACCAAAGCCCCAGGACCGGACGGCCTAACAGGTGAATTTTACAAATTTTTCGCAGACATTCTTGCCCCGCTCCTGATCCAAGTCTTCGAAGAAGCCATAGCCAAGGGCCAACTTCCACCAACTCTTTACACGGCAAATATTATTCTCCTACACAAAACAGGTAAACCCAAGGACGATTGCGCCTCCTACAGGCCCATATCACTAATTAATCTGGATAACAAAATTTTTGCAAAGATCCTGACCAGGAGATTGATGCCACTCATGCCCGCAATGGTTCTGGCGGATCAAGCAGGATTCGTTCCAGGTAGAAATACATCATTCGGCCTCAGAAGAATGTTTGGAGCGATGGAGGCCCTCAACCCCGAAAACCAAGCGGTAGCAGTACTTCTCGACGCCGAGAAGGCGTTTGATTCTGTGGAATGGCCCTTCCTATTTGCAATATTAGAACGAATGGGCCTCGGCAAACGATTCATCCAAATGATAGGCCTTCTCTACAAATACCCGACATCTAAAATCAAACTTGGAAACAAATGCTCCTCCGAAATCCTTTTACGCAGAGGGACCAGACAGGGCTGCCCATTGTCAGCATTGCTCTTCGCCCTGGTCATGGAACCCCTTGCGTCCGACCTAAGGCTTTATCATCTGCATAGCGGCCTCGCCTTCGGCCCCACAAAATGGTGGTTTCACTTTACGCCGACGACATAGCACTCTTCCTTCGCGACCCGTATGACAACCTGAATCCGGTGATGCGAGCAGTCCTTAAATTTGGCAACTTTTCAGGACTAAAAATCAATAATGCAAAATCGATAATTTTCCCTCTCACAGAATCAACCAAAGAATTTCAGGATGACTTCGGGTTCCACTGGCAATACTCGAAGGTCCGATATCTGGGGATCCTCATGTCCAGAACCAGCACTGACATCATGCAAGACAACTACGAGAAGACACTTGACACTATTCAAACGAAAGTGAACAGATGGAAAACGCTTCCCCTCACACTTTGGGGCAGAGTGTCCCTAGCGAAAATGGTGATCCTCCCTAAATTACTCTATCTCTTTACAAACATCCCCCTACCACTCTTGCAAAAATTCTTATGGCGAATCAAGTCCATCCTTCTTGACCTTATCTGGGCTGGCAAGGTTGCCTGAATAGCACACAGCACTATGATCCTGCCCCTAACGCAAGGCGGACTGGCTTTACCCGATATAGAAAGTTACTACGGGGCAACGAAAACACAGTTCCTGAGCCATTGGAATGCAAGACACTTCATCCGGCCACATGTACAAATCAAAAGAGCTCTGGCAACACCCTATCTTCTCCGCGCAGTCATACTTAACGAACCACCGACACCCTCAACGCCGATGAACACAATGGTCACGACACACACGATTTGGAAAAAAATCGCCAAAAGAAATGGAAACCAAACCAGATATTCTCCCCTCCTTCCGGTGAGAAGTATTCCAGGAATACCCATAACATCCGAAAAGGTGTTCCAACTCTGGACCAAGAAACTACAAATCCACTCATTGGGCGACCTGTTTCCGAACGATTCGTTCCTCTCGATTCAGGAAGCTCGAGACAAAGGTGGAAACAACGCCCTCGACGTTTTCATGTACTACCGAACTCGACACGCCATGCAGTCCAGCTTTGCCACGTTCCCGCTCCAACCACCGACCTGGCCACTGCTCCACGGAGTGATTCAAGCCCAAGGTGATGGCCGCCTGGTGTCAAATATCTACAAGGCCTTGCTAACAGAAAAACTCACTCGCTGCAAAAAAAGCTTAAAAGCCCGAACAAGGTGGGAAAGAGCTCTGAACACCACGATACTCGACGAAGACTGGTCATACATACTACGACTCACAAAGAAAGTGGCAATAAACACAAGGTACAAACAAACTCACTTCAACTTTGTCCATCAGGTCTACCACACTCCAGCAAGACTTCACGCCCAGAGGACGACAATATCCGCCTCCTGCTCTCGCTGTGGGCACCCGGAAGCCGACTTTGTCCACCTGGCATGGTCGTGCCCCGAAATAGGAGCGTTCTGGACAGCAGTCCTAGAGAAAATCTCAGTTATAATTGGAGTGCAACTAGAACCTGACCCAACACTGACCATGCTGGGTCTAACCAACCAACTACCAGAACATACCAGAAAACTGGTGAACCAACTTTTGGTCCTTGCACGCAGACGAATAGCTTGCAACTGGGGCTGAGGACCGCCACCAACACTAAAGCAATGGCTCCAAGATGTCACCTACTGTCAAGATACCGAAATGAACTACTTACGAACTCTGCCCCTCCACGCACGCCCCCCTGATATCTGGGGCCTCTATATTGCATACCTGTTAAATGCAGATGACGACTCGAGTCCGCAGTCTTCACCTCCAATACAAAACTGTTGCGAGCAACCGGACACTTCAATAGCAGCCAACACTAGAACTGATATGAAACTGAACCCGACATTAAGCGGGGATCGTTCCGAGGGAGGGAGGGGGGATAAAGGGTCTCGTGACCGATGCATGGTCTTGTAATGTCTCACTATTTCATTGTTGTAAAATTAATAAAGAAAGTTACAAAAAAATGTTCGAGGCTACTGAAATAGCCTAAAACAGTACCAAGGCTATTTTCATAGGCCATGTTAGGAAGAAAATGGTAGATACCACTGCCACCAGCCAAATCTTAAAGAAAGGGGAAAAAAAAATGTTCCATTAGAAACAGACAAAAAGGGATATGATATGATATGGCATTTATAACGCGACTATACACAAGTGTTTCAAGACGCGACAAAGCAAGGGAGGGGGAACAAAGAGAGGACAGACAACTATCTTACTAGGTCAGGTGTCATTCAAATCACGCAAGTGCATGGGAAGGAGGGAGAGCGAAAAGTGCGTGGGGGAGGGAGAGGGGAGAGTGCAGTACATGGGATAGTAGAATAAATAAGATAATAAAACGGCCAGATGGTGGCAAGTGCGAGGTAAGTGCAGACAAAGTGCTGGTAGGGGGACTGTAGGGATACAGAAAACAGTCCCGGGGGTTGCCAGGGAGACAGTGCAAGTGTGCAACTGGCGGAACCTAGGCCCGAGATCAGAAAGGGTGGCCAGGTAACCAGTGCAGTTTCAGCCAGGAATTCAGCAGGGGAGAGAGGGAGAGAAAGCAGAGGCAAAGAGGAAGGTTTTGAGGTGCTTCCGGAACCGGAGATGGTTCTCCTTGAGTTTCATAGAGGCAGGAAGGCTGTTCCAGAGGGAGGCCCCTGCTGAAGAGAGAGATCTAACACCAACTTGTTGCTTGGAGAAGCGACTGACCCTGAGGGAGTTGGAAGCAGATGAGCGAAGGGCTGGAGAAGGAAGATATTTGGGAAGAGAGAGTTGAAGGTATTGCAGCCCCCGGCCCCAGAAAGACTTGTGGACAATGCAGAGGTTTTTTAACTTAATCCTCGCAGCCACTGGGAGCCAGTGCAGAGATTCTAACTATTAACCCTTTCCAGTACTCTATGGAAGATAGTTTGTACTGGGTCTGTGAATTTAAAAAGACTAATAAAGTCAAAGGCAACTTTACATGTTCTGGGAGACACTAGTCAGTCCCAGAAAATGGAGTTTAAAGTGGGAAGCCTGAAAAAGACAACCCTGTGTCACTGCACTAAAGGTGCTTTGAGCACATAGAAAAAAGATGATGCCTACGGAGTAGGTGAGACTCCACAGTCTATGAACACAAAAAAACACACACAGCAAAACACATGTAAGAGTAGGAAAAAGGCTTAGACTCTTACCAGGTGAAAAAAATAAATCCTAGAAATCCAGCAAAGCTGCAGAGGGACTCAGTAGGTAAGGGAAATTAGCCATTCTAAAAGCTATGTTTTTAAAAAGGTGGATGAACGGAATAATGATTTGGTTTGGTTAATTAAAATAAGAACTTTATAGGATGGCTTAATATAATCTGATGCAATAGGAGAAGAGATATAAATCTAATGCTTTGGTAATGGTCACCGATTGTCAAGAGTCTATGGTTCAGAATATGATCTACACAATTCAGATTGAAGCTTTCATATGGTTCAGTCTCTATTGGACTGACATGTGGTGGATTTGTTGCAAATCAATTATTTTTCTTTCTGGTTTGTATTGTCCATATATATTTGTTACGTGGATTATATTTAATTAAATGGATTATATGCTTTCTAAAGAACAAAAGAGAATATGGTAGGCACAAATATCCCTTTAAATATCTACAGGAGAGTGTTAAATGAACAGGAAGCCGCGAGGAGAAGGCCAGAGGACAAGGCCTGCACTCCTTTTTGCAGCTCCGCTGCGAGTGCCTCCATCAGCTGTGCTCGATCAGCTGTCTGCTGACTTTAATCTTCATTTCGGAGCCCCAGCTGATCCAGCGCGCCTTGCGCATATTGCAAAGGCCTCCACCATGAAAGGCATGATCACCGCCTACAATGCTTTTAAAAAAGCATCTTTCGGATCTCCTGCAGAATCGATGCCTCTTCCCGCCCGCAGCCCGCAGCCTGATACGGCTTCCCGCCCTGCCGGCTCCACCCCCCCCCACCATAAAGGGAGACGGGGCTCACTGCCAGGCGAAGCCGCGAGGAGAAGGCCAGAGGACAAGGCCTGCACTCCTCTTTGCAGCTCCGCTGCGAGTGCCTCCATCAGCTGTGCTTGATCAGTTGTCTGCTGACTTTAATCTTCATTTCGGAGCCCCAGCTGATCCAGCGCGTCTCGCACATATTGCAAAGGCCTCCACCATGGAAGGCATGATCACCGCCTACAATGCTTTTAAAAAAGCATCTTTCGAATCTGCCGCCGAATCGATGCCTCTTCCCGCCCGCAGCCCGCAGCCTGATACGGCTTCCCGCCCTGCCGGCTCCACCCCCCCCCCACCATAAAGGGAGACGGGGCTCACCGCCAGGCGAAGCCGCGAGGAGAAGGCCAGAGGACAAGGCCTGCACTCCTCTTTGCAGCTCTGCTGCAAGTGCCTCCATCAGCTGTGCTCGATCAGCTGTCTGCTGACTTTAATCTTCATTTCGGAGCCCCAGCTGATCCAGCGCGTCTCGCGCATATTGCAAAGGCCTCCACCATGGAAGGCATGATCACCGCCTACAATGCTTTTAAAAAATCATCTTTCGAATCTCCCGCCGAATCGATGCCTCTTCCCGCCCACAGCCTGATACGGCTTCCGGCCCTGCCGGCTACACCCCCCACACCATAAAGGGAGACGGGGCTCACCGCCAGGCGAAGCCGCGAGGAGAAGGCCAGAGGATAAGGCCTGCACTCCTCTTTGCAGCTCTTCGCTGCTCGAAGTCTGCCGTTTGCCGTGGAACCCTGCCCGATGTACAAGGTAAGGAGTCCCTAACACCTGAGCTACTCAAAGCACTCGCCTCCAGACTTCAGCGTCTGCGTGCCCGCACCCTTACATGTGCACGGCACTCAAAACCTTTGCCCACAGACGTTTGCAACACACGTCTGCAATCCAGGTCCCTGAAGCCACCCACCAGCCTTAACGTTCCTCCCTCAGCAACTCATAAATCCCACAGGCTGCGCCACACCATGACCCCCTGCCCACACAATATACAAGGCCCCGACCATAATGCAACTGGAACAATGGCTAAGACTATCGAAAATGTGCCCCCCACTACTTTGAATGTGAATACCGCAATGTGAAATTCTTCTACCACAACCTTGCTACCCACTGATGCAAATGCTACTTTACCTGTGTCTAGGACCCCAGAAAATGTGCCCCCCACTACTTTGAATGTGAATACCGCAATGTGCAATTCTTCTACCACAACCTTGCTACCCACTGATGCAAATGCTACTTTACCAGTGTCTAGGACCCCAGAAAATATGCCCCCCACTACTTTGAATGTGAATACCGCAATGTGCAATTCTTCTACCACAACCTTGCTACCCACTGATGCAAATGCTACTTTATCTGTGTCTACGACCCCAGAAAATGTGCCCCCCACTACTTTGAATATGAATACCGCAATGTGCAATTCTTCTACCACATCCATGCGATCCACTACCACCAATGCCACCCCTGAACCGCACCTCAAATGTGCCCTCATCAACGCCTGATCCATCAATGCTCACGCCCTAGACATCCACGACCTCATCACCACCCTAGATCTAGATCTTCTAATGGTCACTGAGACATGGCTACACGAAGCCTCAGGCCCCGCTTTATCCCTCGCTCTCCCACAAGGCTATGCTATCACAAGACAAGATCGCCTGACCACAGGAGGCGGTGTCGCTCTCATAGCCAAAGACTCGATCACCATCAGAAAAATAGACAAAACTATCAACGATAACAGTGACTACCTTCAATTGAAACTCACTATCTCACACCACTGCACCATCACCCTACACCTCATCTATCGGCCACCAGGCCCCTTGGGAGACTTTCAGGCCTCCCTCACCCACCTCCTGGCTGACAACCTAAAAAAGTCATCCAAAGCCATTCTCCTCGGTGACATCAACCTAGACCTAAATGACACCAAAGACCCTGCTGCCAAATCACTTGACGCAGCCCTAGCCACTCTAGGATTCGCCAATACCATCACAGACCCCACTCATGCCCTAGGCAGATCATTAGACTGGATAGCCCATCACAACTGCCCCCTCACAGTCACAGGCAATACCCCCACCCCGTGGTCCGACCACCACACCATCACCTTCAACATCCCCACCAACACCCCATCCTCCCTCCCCCAACCCTTACCACCAGCCCTCACAAGAAGTGGCCGCCAACTAACCAAAGAAAGACTCTTACCCTTCCTACAGGGACCTGCCTTTAGACCTCCCTTCTCCAACGACCCAGAAACTCTTGCCAAGAAGTACGACTATGCTATCTCGTCAGCAATCAATGCTATCACCCCACTTAAACCGCGCAAAACCAAACCTACCAGACACACTAATGCTTGGTTCACCCAAGACCTTCTCAAATTGCGCACTGACAAACGAGCAGCTTTAGCCCAATGGCAATCATCCCATGATGATAAAGACAAACTCAACTTCAAATCCCTCGCAAATGACTATAAGAAAGCCATCATCAAAGCCAAAGCCAAATCCTTTGAAGATAGAATCTCTGAGGCCAAATCAAACTCCAAGGAATTGTTCGCCATATTCAGGGAACTTGAGACCCCTACACCCACCCCCCAAAACTTCACCAAAGATAAAGCATGGTGCGATGACATCCAAACAGCCATGCAAAACAAGATCAGCTCTCTCCAAACCAAAATTCGGAATACCAAACTAGCGCTCCCTACCTCCCCTACCTCCCCACCAACCCACCCCTCTCCTCAGCCACAGAGGCCCCCCCTACCTTCTCATTCAAAACCATCCAGGAGAAAGACATGATTAACATCATGAAAAACATAAAACCATCCAATTGCAAAGGAGACCCCTTCCCCGCCTCCATCATCAAAGACTGCGCAGACACCCTTGCCCCTTTCCTAACAGCCTTCGTCAATGCCTCCTTCACCACGGGGAAAGTCCCCTCATGCCTCAAGGAAGCATGGGTCCGACCTCTCATAAAAAAACCAACACTTGACCCCACCTCCCCTAACAACTACCACCCCATAACCACAGTCCCATTCCTCCTCAAGATTCTAGACAAGGCAGCCTACCTGCAGGTCCAGCACTTCCTCGAAGAGCACAACCTCCTAGGACTAAGACAATCTGGCTTTAGGCCTAGACACGGGACAGAAACTGCCCTACTCGACCTCAAAAACCAAATGGATGACGCAAGGGACCAAGGCAAACCTGTCCTGCTCCTCCTCCTCGACCTCTCTGCAGCTTTCGATCTTGTAGATCACGACATCCTTTGCCATCACCTCACCTCCATAGCCAACTTCTCCCAAGAAGCTACCACATGGATCACTTCCTTCCTCCAAGGCAGGACCATGCAGGTCTTCTCTGACCTAGCCACTGCGTCACCCACCATCATGCTATGTGGTGTGCCCCAAGGCTCCTGCCTCTCCTCGACCCTATATAACATCTTTACCCGCCCCCTCTTCCTTATCCTCGACGCCATGGGCATCTCATACACCAACTACACTGACAACACTCAGATCCTTCTCACATTAACAGGTGACTATGACACTGAGTGCGCAACTCTCAACAACATATATAACACAATCCAAATGTGGATGGCCATCAACGGCCTTTGCCTTAATTCTGACAAAACTGAGCTCCTACTTGTAGGTTCCCCAGACACCCTCAAGAAACTTGACGCCCAGTTTAGCCACTTCACCATTGACTCAATCAGAATTGCAGTACTGGACACAGTAAAAACACTAGGGGTCTATCTTGACTCCAACTTGTCCTTGACCAGACAAGTAAATGCAATCGCCTCCTCTGCGGCTTACCATGCAAAACTCCTCAACGCAATGAGGCCGTTTCTGTCCAAAGACACTTGCACCAACAAAGCCAGAGCCATAACTGGTTCACGGCTAGACTACTGTAATGTTCTCTTTCTAGGGACCTCTAACAAAAATCTCGAGAAGCTGCAAGTAATCCAGAACAGCGCCCTGCGTGCTGCACAAGGCATTGCCAAGAGAGAGCACATCACTGCTGCTAGAAAAGCATCCCACTGGCTCCCCATAAAGGAAAGGATTTTAATCAAAGCGTTAAGCATCACCCACAAATGCATCCACCTCTCAGCCCCAGCGTACCTATCCCAGAGAATCCACCCGGCCGCCTCCACCAGACCCACCAGGACACCCTATGCCAATATGCTCTCCGTACCCAGGGTAAAAAGAGCCAGAGCAGGTGGCGCCAGCTTCCCCTACCTTGCTGCTCTACATTGGAACACCCTGCCCACCTCTCTGCGAGCTGAACCCTCATTAGCCTTCCGCAAAGCCATGAAAACTACCTTGTTCACCTAACCAACCCCACATGTTTAAACCTTCATGACTAACATGGTGTATGATGTATTATGGTGTATGATACTCCTTATCGCTCAACACAGGATTTTGCCTTACTGTAACCCATGGCACAATCTGTACCTGTACCTGTAACTAAGTTCCCCTACAAGTAACAGCGCCACAATGCCCTAGGGCTGCCTGCGCGCTATATAAATGTAATAAATAAATAAATAAATAAATATAGACATGGCTGTTTAGTTTGTTTATGATGACTTGGGCATATATCGGCTACTTGAAGTACAATTAATGAATTAATGTTTGTAAAGATATGAATTGTCCAAAAAAAAGGGGAAAAAGTGATGGCCAGTTTATGGAGAACAGAAACTGATGTGGTATTCTTGCAAGAAACACACTTGCTAGATGAGACTAGAAAATATCTTACTAATGTAAAATATCCGCGTGAGCTATCAAATTGTCATCTTTCAAAATCAAGAGGAGTTAGCATTTTATTTAAAAAGGGACTACACTTAAAAATTTAAAAAGTAGCTATGAATGGTGAAGGTAGAATGATTCTCATGGACATACTTTATAGTGGTTGCGTGATAACAATAGGATGTGCATATGGTCCATGTCCACCAAACAAGTCATTCTTTGTGATTGTTACCCAATTGCTACGCGATTTGTAGGGAGAAACAATTATAATAGGTGGAGACTTCAATTGTGTCCTTAATCATACTGTTGACCATTCAACGACATGCAGATATACGAACCACGGGATAAGTAAAGCATTCAATATTTTTATTAAATGATTCGACTTGGCTAACGCTTGGAGGACCATACACTCCTCTGAGAGAGAATACCCTTTTATTCACCAATGCATGATTCTTTCTCCCGGATTAATTACATACTGATCTCAGTTAGACTGGTTGATAAGGTACCATGCACAAACATTAGGGAACATGAAACTTCTGACCATGCTTTGGTAGATTTGCGCCTAAAATTGGTCGGGTGAAAAATCTACTTTTCTTAGGTGGCGCTTGAAAACAGGTATATTAAAAGATGAACAAGAATTAACTAGTCTTAAAAAATGTATTGTGATATTCTTTAAAGCAAATATAGGCTCAACAGATATTCAAGTGGTTTGGGATAGTTTTAAAGCTACAGTGAGAGGTGAATTAATCAATAGGACCGCTTACTCAAAGAAAATTGAATTACAGAAGATACGCAAACTAGAAGGGGAGCTTGCCGCTCTACAATGAAAATATACACAAACAAAATGTTTAGACAATCGTCTGAAGGTGTCCCGGGCGCAGGAAGATCTGAAGAACAAAACTAATATGATGGCAGAAAGGGATCCTTTTTGTATGAGACAAAAATACTGGGAGTATGGTGACAAAAGTGGTAGATTGCTGGCTAATAGGCTGAAGGGGATGATGGAACCATCATATACACAAAGTGTGGAGAATGCACAAGGTGGAACGGTTATTAAGAGCACAGAAATGTGCCAATGTTTCCGTACTTACTATAAATCTATATATATGGAGGACACCTTCCCATTAGTGTCAGAGTTGTAGAAGCTTTTTAGCACCTTAGACATTCCCAGGTTAAACGTTGAGGATAGTCTTGCATTGGATGCCAAGTTTGAGTGAGAAGAGATTTTACAGGCCATTGAGCAACTTAATGTTGGCAAATCCCCAGGATTGGATGATTTACCAGCTGAATTTTATAGATCATTTGGGTCTACACTAGCCTCATTTCTGTATGAGCTATTTAATGATTTCCTATATAAAGGGATCTTATGTCATTCAATGCTAGAGGCCCTAATAACATTATTTCCTAAGCCTGGTAAGGACCATAAGAAATGTGGTAATTATAGACCCATTTCCTTGCTCAACATTGATGTTAAGATATTCTCGAAAGTACTTGCGAATAGGCTAGATAGATAAATTGGATGGCCCTAAATAGTCTCTGCCTTAACGATGAGAAAACGGAGGTCCTCATCGTGGGCTCCCAAAAAAGAATAAGCACCCTCCACTCTAACTACTCTCACATCAACATTGATGGTACACAAATCCCAGTACTCAAACAAGTTAAAACGCTTGGTGTTTACATAGATGCCAACCTCACTATTCACAAACAAATAGCAACTCTCTCCTCGTCCACAACCTACACAGCTAAACTTATCACACTTAGCCGCCAATTTCTTACCCCAACAAATTGCATAACCTTGGCCAGAGTACTGATTTTAACGAAATTGGACTACTGTAACATCCTCTTCCTAGGAACCTCCAAAACCAACGTGAATAAACTCCAACTTTTACAAAACAAAGCCCTTAGAGCAGCTCTAGGCATAAAGAAATCCGACCATATATCTAGCATCAGAAGAGAAAACCATTGGCTGCCAATTGAAGCAAGAATCATCTTCAAAACACTCAGCACAGTCTACAAATGCATCACCAATAAAGCGCCTAGCTACCTCAACAACACGATCAAGAAGAAAACCTCCTGCAGGACATTGAGATCTAATAAACTGGCCCTCTTGGAAGTTCCTCACTACAAATACAGTAGAGCAGGAGGAAGTAGCTTCAAAGTCCTAGCGCCATCGCACTGGAACGTACTACCCCTTAGCATCAAAAATGAGAACTCCCTACCAAGATTCAAAAAAGCACTGAAAACCTGGCTATTCAATAAATATTAACCCTCACCAGTCCTACTCCACCTTAGTACTAGAATGCTTCAGATTACCGCCTTTCTTTGAACCAAAACACTAAGAGGCCAATTCATGGAATTAATGTGCGCTGAAAATTCCTGCGAAAGCGTGCGAATCGCAGTGCAAGTACGAAAATCGCAGCGAAAACCGCGCACAGCGATTCATGGAAGTCTGTGCTCGTGTAAATCCATGGATGTGCGCTAAAATCCTGCGTGGCGCACGCTGGCGCGCACGTCTTCAAACAGCGTGCGCTACGCGTACAACGAAAGCGCACGTTGCGAAGTGCACACAACAAAAGTAGGCGTAACACGGGGCGTAACACGCGGAATGGGGAACAACGCGTGAAAATGTGGGCGTCACGGGGGAAGTACAGGAGGCAAATGCGCAGAACGCCCACACGCACGCCTACAACACGTATTCATGGAATCGAACGCGTCTAACGCGTGCACCAAAAAAGACGCGCTAATCCAGAAACACGTACGCCAGCAGGAAGCAGGCGTACGTGTACCCGCGCAGCATAAAAGTGCGCGCAAACAACAAACGCCAAGATGAATATACTGTTCCTCGCAGCAGTGGTCGTGGGATACCGCAGGAGGAAGAGGAGGATAGTCAGGCCCAGAATCTTTACACCCAAAACCAGCCTTTTTGGGATGCCTGATGACCAGATGTATGGGAGGTACAGGTTTCCACCTCACATAATACTCGACATGGTGAGCGAGTGGGAGGATGACCTCACATCACCCACCCTGTGCTCCCAAGCACTGAGCCCCTTGGAAAAGGTACTCAATGTACTGCACTTCTTGGCCACTGGTTCATATCAGCGGATTACTGCCATAGTGGGGGGGTCTCACAGGCCATGCAGTCACGCTGCCTGCACCAGGTGTTGGCCATCATGACTGCACGCCCATCAGTCCGCAGGCACATATACCTGCCCAGTACACCTGTAGAAAGGCAGGCTGTCGTCCAGGATTTTTACGGGGTGGCACACTTCCCCAAAGTGCTAGGTGCCATTGACTGCACCCATGTGGCTCTACATCCTCCCAGGGCAACTGAGCACATCTACAGAAACCGCAAGCACTGGCATTCCATCAACGTGCAGGTAGTATGTGATGCCAAGGGAATCATCACCTCAGTATATGCCAACTATCCAGGGTCCACCCATGACAGTTTCATTTACAGAATGTCAACCCTAAACCGGGACCTAGAAGCTGGGCGGCATGGCGATACATGGCTGCCTGGTGAGTATAAATGCCCCTGCACATGCATGCATGTCAGATACTGAGTAATGTCACAACCCCACTAATGATACCCATCATCACCTCCCCAGGGGACAGTGTCTACCCACTGAGCGCCCACATGATGACGCCAATTCGGAACCCCACCACACCACCCGAGGTAAGATACAACACAGCCCATATTGCAACCCGGGGCATAGTGGAGCGCACATTCAGAGTGCTCAAGTCACGCTTTCGCTCCCTTGACCGCTCTGGTGGGCAGTTGCTATACGCGCCCCCAGTAGTGTGCAGGATCATAGTGGCAGCATATGTCCTGCACAATGTTGCAAGACGCCGGGTCCTGCCGGTGGATATGGTGGTGCCCCCACATCCCCAACCACAAGCACGCCCGCTGCGCATGGGAGGGGAAAGGGCACGTGGTGAGGCAGCCCGTACGCAGCTGGTGGCTAATTACTTCATCTAAAATCACACCCCTGTGAAGTGCACACAGCCCTGGCACATACCAGCTGACAATCAATGATGATAACATAAGGGACAGTCAACTGTCACAACCATACCAGCCTGACATTGGTCACCTGGAATTGTTACATTTTGTGCATCCCTACCTGCCGAAAGACAACCAATGCTGTGTCACAAAAAAACACACATTTATGCTGCATGAATGACTACCCCCTTGCAAAATACAACATGAAAATAGCGCCATGTCACCCAACCCGTCCCCAGCTCCGCCACCCAACACACCATGGCGTGTCATGCAATGTGAAAGCAAACAAAGCAATGCACAAGACCTGACACAAGTGTCACAAAGTGCACTGTCCCAAATGGAAACTGCCCACAGACAATATGCTCCCAGTAATCAATAACAAACAGCACACATGAACAAATACTTACCACCAACACAATACAGCAACACACCATGAAACATTGCAAAAACATGACAGTACTAAGTCAAAGTAGTGGTAGTCTTACAACTTGAATAAGCCAGTACATCGACACCTTCCAACTGTAGAGTGTTGCTGCCACGCAAATGTGTCAGTGTACTGCATACAACATGAATTCCATCTGCAAAGGAGACAGCCTTGTGAAGACACGAGGAAGGAACCTGCAAATTAGGAAGAAGAATATGGATGCACAAGCTCATATCAATACAACATGCAGTGTACAATACAACAACAATACCCACTAGGGATGTACACACAGTATTGACTACAGACTGCCCACACAGCTCATGGGAGCCCAATGTCACTGTGTAAATCACTGTCACTTGGTCACACCCTTTGCAAGCCCATAGAAACGGGAAGCAGGAGGGGTGTGTGTGTCACAAACCCAAGCATCTAACCCAAACTCAGGACAAGCCTGCATGTGCCCAGCTGGAATACAGTGGATGCCCACGGGAGCCACACAAGGCAACACACTGTAAAAAAAAAAAAAAAAAGGCCATGTGGGGGCCAGGGGGGAGGAGGCCACCCAGGAGGTTCGAGGACAGGGTGCACACCAACACCCACCTGCGTGATGTTGCGGAAAAAAAAATACCTCCATGGGCTCATGACCTACACGGCTATACCATTGTGGGAGAACTGCTGTCGCTCTCTTCACCCTCTGCTGCTGCATCAGGAGGTGGTGGCACTATGGGAGGCAGCCCACGCAAAGCCCTGGTATGGTCCTCCATGGCAGCAAGCATGCGGGTCTGGAAGGTCTGATTCTGGAGGATTAAAGTGCAGAGATCCCCATGCAGCACGTCACGGGTTGCCTGCACTTCTGCACGCATGGCCTCGCAGGGTTGCCCGGATCTCCTCACGTATTGCCTGCAGCTCAGCTGACAGCGAACGTGTGAGCTGCTCCAGCTGCTGTTCTGCCCTAACATTTTGGGAAGCCTCAAGTTCAAGCAGACTCTGCCTGAGGTTATGGAGTTCCACCCTCAGGGCTTGCCTGTGGCCCTGTGACTCTATTGATATGGATTCGCGCAGAGTCTCTAGTGCTGCCCGTCGGTCCCTGTTGGACGCCAAAATGTCTTCCCTGTGTGATTGGCAAATGGAGTCTGTTGCCTGCTGTTGTTGCTCCATCTGCCTTTCAGGGGGGATAATGGAATTAGCCACCCTCTCCATTGCCTGAGCCATCATTTCTACTGATGCTTCCTGTTGGGTTGCCATACCGTACATGGAGTTTTCCCATACAGTATTGCCTGGTGGCGCACGGCTGCATTCCCCCTCTGATCTGCTGGCCCAGGAATAGGATCAGATGCTGTGGAGTGTGACCCTGCATCCGTAACCGCCAATGTCGGACCTACCAACACTGACATCCCCATAGAGGGTTCTTCCCCTGGTCCAGGTGGGTTGGACAGAGCAGAATGCCTGCCAGAAGCACTGACCTGCGACAGCACATGAGTTTCATCATTCGACTCAGCACCTGAATAGAGGTCTGGGGAGCTGCACCCAGAGGCACCCCTCGACAGTATGGTCTGCAGTACCAAAGTGTTTTCACCAACCACCACACCACGTCCCCCACTGGTGCCTGGTCGTGGCTGAGAATCCTCCTGGGTCTGCACCATCTCCTGAACCTCACCAGCATCAAGTGCGTCGTCACCTGCAAAAACATGAAACACAAGAAATGGAAACAGGCATGAGCACCATAGCACACACATAGGCCTGACAAGACAGAGATCCTGTACATGGTTAACACATGTCCCACATGACTATAACACTGGCATGCATGCACTGTCAATGATTCTGAAGGGGAGTCAAAAAGGCAGACAATGAGGACACCAAGATGGAAAAGCAACACATTCGCAGCATGTCGTGTAGCACTGGCATCACACATCAGCCTGTGAGTGGCATGTCCAATACACATACATGACACATGCCAGCACACAGATATCATGTAGCATAGCCATGGTAAATTAGACAACCACAGCGATATGTCAGTGAATGAGTACTGTCACACATTCATGTCACATGGACATGATGAGAAGATTAATGCAGAATAGTGTTGCAAAATATGCATGTGCCGCACACTGCAACACATCCAGTGTACAATTAGAAAGTGATTGTAGGCAGATGTACACATCAATGATTGGTCACTTCAACATGACAGGAAACAACTATCATGTTCCACATGCAAACAGGCCCTAAAAATAAATTTCAGCAGGCCAATACTCCCTCGCCCTGAATGGTTTAAACATTCACATAACCAGGTAACTAAAGTGACACAATGTGGGCTGTAAACAATGACAGAAGCATGTCACATATGTGGCATTAGGGATGAAAAAAGCATATGAAAAATGGGATAATCTAAACAATCAGCCTGAATGAACACAGAAAAAATCAGAATAATGTTGCAAGATGATAGTTCAAGGGCAACAGCAGTAGTGTGGGGCTAATTGGCTACTGTGGGCAGAAGGGATACTGTCACACCCAAATCCAAGGCCGCTGAATGTTTTGGATGAAGCACATGGGTGACCCATACCACTCAGGCACACACACCCTCACCTGGCACTCAATCAGAACCCGTCACCCAAACAACATACACATGCATTACACACACATGCATGGGCACTCACCGGACAATGCATCATAATCAGGTAGTTCTCCCACACCTTGGATCTGTTCCTCTGTGACGAAGGCCCCAGCAACAGACTCATGTTCAGTGAGTTTGTTGTCCTCTTGTGGAGACCCACCGCCAGTCACCAGAGTAGCGGCATGATTTGAGGCCAGCTTGTTCTTTGCTCTGCGTTTCAGGTCATTCCACCGCTTGTAGCAATCATCAGCTGTGCGCCTCACAAATCCAAGGGCACGTATGCGGTCCGCGATGGTCTGCCAGTGTGCCCTACGTTGACCAGGTGTGGTCTTGCACCCTGCAGTCACCACCATTTTGCGGCTATGTGCCGACACATAGGTCACAAGTGCATCAAGTTCGGGGTCATTAAAGCTAGGCTTCCTTGATGTGCCAGACTGTGTAGCCGTGTCTGGGGTCTCAGCCTGTAGTGCCAGAGCACCCTTCTTCCTCTTTTTCAAAGGTGGAGCAGAGCCTGAGTGGCTTGCGCCGCTCTGGTCAGTAGGGGCAGAAGCGCAGGTGACTGTGTACTGGGAGTGTGCAAAGGCACAATGACCATAGGTCTTGGTGCAGGCATTGTCTGAAGTGTGATGTTGGCAGGGGCAACGTCAGTTTGATGGACCAGGACCAACACTGTCCCGGCTGGGAGACTCAGAGCTGGGGTGGATAGAGCTGCAGCTGCCCCTGCAGCCTCCCCACCCTGCCTACTTGGGGCAGCAGATGACATTGCTGCCCCAGATCCACGTGGCCTGGTGACACCAACTTGCACCAGCACACGTGGCTTCGACTTGCTGACCTGGAAGTCAGCCTGGGAGTCATCCTGTGCCGGGGCAGGTGCCATAATGGGCTGGTCCAACAAGGGCTGAGCTGGGATGGTGTCAGCCACGTTTCCCTCAACCATGGGGGGGGGGATGGGTGTCCCTGATTGGTCCTCCACACATGGGGGTCTAGGGGCACCCTGCAAATCCTGGGCACATCCCCTACCATGCCCACCATGCCCACCTTTTGGAGATCGGCCACCTTTGCCTCCCTTACCGCTTGGTCGCCTCCCAACCATGGCACTGATGTTGTTGTGCGTATGGGAGTTGCAGTAAACAATTGTCCTGGGCAATTGGGGGCAAAAGGGGTAGGGTACTAGATGGAATTCGTACCCTAGTGCTCTAGCAAGGCTGTCTGTGACCCCTGGGGGAAGATGACGGGTCACGCAACGCACAGGCAACCCGAAAACTAAAAGTAACGTGCACGCAACCCCTCGTAGAAATTAACCCGCACTATGCTGTGGCACCCAGAAACACAAAAATAAGCGTACGCGTGTTACACGCAGCCTACAATGACCTCTGAAGGGGTACGCGACACACGAGGCAAGCACAGTTGGTAAATGCGTGCGCGACTCACCGTCTGCCTGGAAAAAGAATGTGAAAAAAACGCACATGTGCACGTTGGCAACACCCCCGCCAAAACAAGAATTGTACGCTGTCTGAGGAGACAGGACAAAAGAAGAAGTGAACGCTGTTTGAGGAAACAGGCCCAAAAAAATAAATGAACGCTGTCAGAGGTAACAGGGAGTACGAACTTGAAACGCTGTGAAGTAATCGCGTGTGAACCGACAAGAAGTACAGAATTCACCCACTCGCTCTCCACGAAAAGCTCGTACAAGGAAATGGGGTCCTACATGTACCTTTTAAAGCGGCCCACACGTACAGCATCACTTACGCGTGTACGAGCTAAGGCCCTTTCCTCCAATTACACGAGCTGACACTCAGACGTGCAGTTTTTGGACGTGTACGATGAACATGCACCCGTGTTGATGAAAACGCCAGCGCGCGTCATGTCACTTACGCGCCTAGGCCCTTTCCTCGGATTACACGCATTCACACGCGGACGTGCAGTTTTTCACGCACGCTGAACCACTATGCCCATGTCACGAGAGAAACGCCTGCGCGAGCCACGTCTCAGAAGCGCTTATGCGCTAAGGGCCTTTGGTCCAATGATACTGCGTACGTGTGCTGACGCGCTTACGTGCGAAGGGCCTTTCCTCGAATTACACGCTGACGTGCAAAATTTTCACGTGTGCCAAATCACTCCGTATCAAGCTGGTCACGCAACAACACACGGAAGACCACGCTCCTGCCCAGAAGGCGGAATTACTGCCTCCCAGAGCCCCCAGCACGATCCCACCTGCCATCTACTGCTGCCTGCCTGCCTGCTGCCCACGTGCCCTGGTATTTGGTGCCTGCATATCAGCCAGGGTTCCAGTTGCTGTGTCCAACCCTGCTGGAACAGAAGACTCCCGACTGGGATACCATCGCTCCACAGCCCAGCCCCAGGACCCAGTTGCCCACCCACGCCTGCCTCAGGGGTCGCCATGTCGGGGCAAACACCATGTGAGACCACTGGCGACCCTCAGCCAGAGAGGCAGAGGGCCACCAGCTTCAGTGTGAAGGAAGTTGGTGTCCTGGTGGAGCATGTCCTGGGACAGTATGATGCCCTCTTCGGAACATCACGCGCCAACAAGGAAGGACGGGAGAGGATCTGGGACGACGTAGTGGTTGACATCAACGCGGAGGGGGTGGCAACCCATGACATCAAGCACGTGTTACGCTCACCTGGTTCCCACAGGGGCATCGATCGGACCCGGACAGCTGCAGTCTCCACCAACGTGATGCGTAGTGCCGAGATGACTGTCTGGACTGGCCCGCCTAATCTCGTCTGCTTGATCCGTAGAAGTATTCTCCTGCAAGTGGACAAAGGGATTTAGCCGCCCGTGGATATGAGTGATAGCCCCCTCCCACTGTTCTCGTTCTCCCTTCTTGTCACCTCCGATATCCCCTTTTAGGAACCTCACCTTATGTTTTTAAATGATGAGCTCTCCATCCTGCGAGGATTGCAGGGGCGCGTTGATGCCAGTTACTTCACTGGTTTGAAGGCGTGGGAGAGTTCCGGAGAGTATTGACTCTGAGGTTCCTGGCAAGGTTCAGTAAGTATCAAGTTCATAGAGTTCAATATGTCCGATGATTCACTCTTGTCCCCCCTTCCTTCCTTGTCTTGCAACTAAGATCGTGAGAAGATACCCCTCGTGGCAGTTGGTGGCGCTCAGGTAAGAGTCTGTATTACCCGACGCCATCCGGTAAATGTTGCCGGTGTTTAACGTGTTGTTTTCTCTCCCTTTGCAGGTGCGGCACATGAAGATGTGGAGAGTTATAGAATAATGCCTCCGGTGGTAATCAGGTAAGTCTATGATGATAAGTGTTTTAATTGTTGGTTTTACCGGCTCACCTTGTTGTTTTCTTTTGTCCCTCAGGTGCCGGAGTTCGGCGAAGAAATGATGGAGGCAGCGCCGCATCGAAAGATGCTGCGAGGGGGGCATGGCCAGCAGCAGAGCTATGAGGACGTGAGCCCCTGTAGCTCCTGCGGCCGCGGCAGATATCCTGTAGAAACAGCCTGCTACGAATGGCTTTCCTGTAGAAATTATACATTTTCCAGAAGACAAACACACCGGGCACAACCAGGCGAAATCCCGGCCAAAATCGCACACTCCTGGGTGAGTTTGGAGCTGAAGAAAACAAGCCACGCGGCAGCGGGAAATCGCTGACAAAATGGCCGCGCCCGTCGGATCGTAGCCGAATGAAGGATCGTCACTCCGACTCGGATCTGCGATCAGTGACCAGTGGCTGGGAATGGAGGCACGCAGCAACAACAGCCGCGCATGACGAGGTGGAAGCTCCACCAGAACAGCAGCACTCACGTTGTCTGTGGAACACTCCCGGCCAGCAAACCGAACCAGCCGGGAACCTGTTGAATAATACGGAGAACGGGCCCACCGTCTCCCGAAGGCAGTGAATCTACGCTGTGCCCGTGTGAATTGTGTGGCGAGCCCCAGTGCACCGTCGGGCCGCCAGGGTGACCCGTGAGTGAGACGGTACCCTAGGGTGACATCCATACGTTCGCCCTACCCCGGCCCTCGCGCTCGTACAGAGCCTGCAAGAGAAGGAGCCCAGATGGCGTACGGAAACCGGGCGGCCCGGTAAGTCCACGGCAGGTGACCCGCTGGCTTCATAACCAGTCTCGGGAGACGTCACAGACCCTCCAGGGACTCCGACCTGTGGGTACGCGTGGCAAAGACCCGTGCCTATGTAGGCCCGTAGTGCCATCAGTGCAGTCAGTGAATTTACAGGACAGCCGGAAAACACGGACAAAATGGCCGCACCCGTCAGTACATAGAAGGGTGAAGGAGTACCATA
Source organism: Ambystoma mexicanum (assembly GCF_040938575.1). Lineage (NCBI taxonomy): Eukaryota > Metazoa > Chordata > Amphibia > Caudata > Ambystomatidae > Ambystoma > Ambystoma mexicanum. The sequence goes on from NC_090924.1 coordinate 1,273,915,111, forward strand.
CTGTGATAGATCTGCGACCAGTGAGCTATGCCTGGAAGCAGCAGCCCACAGACCTAACCAACAGACGCCCGCACCTCCACGGACTAGCAGTCGCCCCCGACCCAGGAGAGCGCAGAAGGAATACTACACAAGCCGGCCTGAAACCCCAAAACTGTGCGCCTGTTCAGTCGGAGGCACCTCACCATCGCCGTACAACATGGGCAAGGATAAACCCAGGAATCTAATCTCCCAGAGCAGGATGGATCAATTCACGACGCCGACAGCAACCACCCTGTCGGAACAAGACCTACCAGACACTATACCACAAGCAGAAGGCACAATATAGTTAAAAGACATCATGGCTGCCATAGCAGACTCACGGGCCTCAATGGAGCAAAAAATAGATGGCATCAGCATGGACGTCTCCCTCCTCCGGCATGATCTCCAGAAGCTGACGTCCCGTACCGGAGAAGCAGAGCAACGCATATCTGGGACGGAGGACAGCCTACGGCAAGTAGAACAACAACTGGCCAGAGTTACATCCCGCCTAAAAACCATGGAGGAGAGGGTCGATGAAAGCGAGGGAAGATCCAGGCGTAATAATGTTAGAATCCTGGGATTGCCGGAGAAAGTTGAAGGCCCGCACATGGAATTATTTCTGGAGCAGCTACTCACTGACATGTTCGAAACAGATACATTTTCCAACTTTTTCTCAATTGAACGGGCCCACCGCGTGCTGACGCGTCGCCCAGTACCAAGTGCCCCCCCACGCACAGTGATAGCAAAGCTATTAAACTATCGAGATCGTGACGCATTGCTCCAAACGGCACGGGCAAAAGGCACCCTCACATACAATGGATCAAAGATAGCATTTTTTACAGATTACACCAGAGACGTGCAAAAAGCCCGACAATCGTTTGACCAACTCAAACGACAGTTGCAAACCTTGAATGTGAAATATGGCCTCCTATTTCCCGCCCAACTTAAAATATACTATAAAGGCACGACGGTTCACTTCACTGACCCCAAAGATGCGTGTAAGTGGGCAGAGCAACACATTGAAGGTGACTGGACCAAGACAAGAGGCAACGGAAACAGAACCCCCCCGAGCCCGACCAAGACATGAACCGCCAGACCGACAACCGCCAGGCAACGTTCCGCAACCAAAAGAAAGAGAAGACTGACACCCGAGGCATGAATAATCAGGAACTCTGAAGGCCCCAATAAGCAAGGTGTAAGGTACTGTGTATTGTTGACATTCTGTTTACACAATTATAACAGCCATGAAGAGACTCATAGAAAAGCGGCCAGAACAGGTGGAAGCCCCCTTGCCCTTCACCCTGGAAAGCTCCCCCCCCTGCCTCCCTGCGTTGGAGCAAGGTGGGAACTTACGAGCGATGGGCTGCGAGTCTACAGCTTTTGTTTAATTTGTATTTCAGTTGTAATGGGGCGACAGATGCTTCAGTTGGGGGCGAAGTATGGGGAGGGGGGAGTTGGATATATGCTTTTTTGTTTAAAGGATGCACAAACTCAATGGAACATTGAAGTTCTCGAGACACAGGTTTTGCTGCGGCCTAGACCGTTGTTCCCTGCCATGGTACAAATGAACGCAATGGCCAGACCCCAAAGGACGTTACTGTCATTTACACCCACATACGCCTAAATGACTCCGCAAGACACTAAGATCCAAACCTTAAAGCTCCTCACCTGGAACGTGAACGGTCTAGGAAGCAGTCTGAAGAGACGATTAGTGCGACAATTCCTGAATAGACACAGCCCAGATATTGCTTTCCTAACTGAAACCCACCTAGCAGGAACAACCAATGCACTGTTTAAGCGGACCAACTACCGCACAGCAATACAAGCAGGATTCACGATGGGAGCCAGAGGAGTAATAATACTGATACATAAAAGACTTCCTTTTACCCTTACGGCCACAACACAGGACACTAGAGGCAGATAGACGCATGTCACAGGCACGCTCTGGAACAAAACAATCTCCCTACTGGCGATCTATGCCCCACCCACACTGCAAGCCACGCTGATAGAAGGCATCACGCCACTTATCACTATGGACACCTCAGACATCCTAATCCTGGGGGGAGACTTCAACGATGTAATGGACAATACCCGAGACCGCACACACCTCCGCAGTAGAGACCCCAATCGCCGAACTAACCTGGCCACCTTTGTCGAAGCATTTGGAATTAGGGATGTGTGGCGGGACCTTCACCCGGAAAGCAAAGAATACTCCTATCACTGTGGAGTACACGCATCACTGTCGCGCCTGGACTATTTCTTTATACCAGCATCAATAATACACACGGCGACACAGGCAGAGTACCTCCCAAGAGGCATCTCGGATCACCCCCCCCTATTAATGTCAATCACGACGTATAAACCAACCCCGCCACCGGTATGGAGGCTGAATAATTAACATCTAGGGTCCCCGGAACTGGTAGACCGTCTACAACATGCTAGCACAACATACTTCGAGCTAAATGAAGGAACGGTGGACTCCCCCATTACTCTGTGGGAAGCCTACAAACCTGTGATTCGTGGAGAGATCATCTCCTGGACCGTGGCACAAAGAAAAGCACACCTGGAATCAATAAGAGAAGCAGAGGCAAATGTCAAACTGGCGGAGGTAGCACACCTAATCCACGATACTCCTGACACGAACAGAGCTCTGATCCTAGCTCAAAAAAAGCTACAAAACATTGCATTGGACAATGCTAAACAGGCACACAGGGCGATGAGAGCCAGAGTCTATGAAACAGGCGGCAAAGCTGGAAAGATGCTAGCATGGCTGGAGCGGAGAGATGAGGGACACAACCAAGTAAGAGCGATAACAACACAAAACGCTGAAACGAGATCAACAGATGCAGATATTGCAGAGGAATTTGCAAAATATTATGAAAAACTATACAGAGCACCTGAAACTCCCCCTGAAACCTCTGTGTTAGAAAAGATCGCCCTTCCCTCTCTTAATGCTGAACAAGCGGCTGGGCTAGAAATGGAAATCACAGAAGACGAGATAGTGGCAGCTATGATGCAACTCCAGTCCGGAAAGACACCTGGTCCGAACGGTTTCCCCATTGAAAACTGGAAGAAGATAGGCGGAACTGAACTGGCCCCACACTTACTCAAATTGTATCAGCAGGCCCGAGACAAGGGCAGCCTACCAGCGGATTTAAGGAAGGCGACAATAGTTGTCATACCTAAAGCAGACAAACCCCCAGACGAATGTGGCTCTTATCGACCAATATCTCTAATTAACAGCGAGACGAAGATACTGGCGAAACTGTTGGCGATGCGCCTACAACAGGTCATAACATCCCTAATACACCCAGATCAATGTGGTTTTATGCCTGGTAGATCTACGAGAATGAACATACGTAGACTAACCTGGCCATTGAGCGCGCACAGACCCTGGACATCCCCACAGCAGTACTCGCGGTAGACTTTGAGAAGGCCTTCGACTCGGTCCACTGGGAAGCACTCTGGGTGATTATGCGTAAAATGGGGATTGGCGAGCGATTCCTAACCTGGATCCAACTGCTGAGGCGCTGACGGCCGAAGTGAGGGTGAACGGCTGGACGTCACGATCCTTCGCCCTTGGGAAGGGGAGACGACAAGGCTGTCCACTATCAGCCCTTCTCTTCGTGCTGGCCATGGAACCACTGGCCCAATGGCTGAGATACACGCGCACCTGGAAAGGCATCCCCGGAGGACCAGAGTGGGAAGACAGAGTCTCACTATACGCGGATGACCTACTGATATACCTTCAAGAACCTAAAACAACTTTCCCAGTGGTAACACAGCTATTACAAGAATATGCCACCTTTAGTGGTCTGAAAGTGAACCGATCCAAAACCACACTATTTGCACTGAACCAACTGGGAAACGAGCCCCCTGAGGCCTGCCCATATAAAGTCGCGCATGAACAGTTTCGATATCTGGGCGTCCAGATTACAAGAAATCTCAACGACTATATACCTGACAACCTGCAACCCATTACGGAAAGATTTACAAGAGATGTGCAACATTGGAAATCTCTACCCCTGACCCTCTTAGGGCGAGCTGCATTGTTCAAAATGTTAACACTTCCCCCGCTACTTGTATGTGCTACAGAATGCACCGCTGGACATACCAACCAATACGTTCCAGGTGATAGAACGTGTACTTAGGCAACACCTGTGGGGTGGCGGACACCCGAGAATAGCGCTTCAAACTCTACAAAGGTCAATATGGGAAGGAGGTATCATCTACCTAGGCTACAGACATACTACTGGGCCAGTCAGATGGTGGTGATAAACGACACTCTACACGCCAATCCAACACTACCACATGTGAGAGCGTCACCCCCCACGGAATTATACGCTGCGACACCTAGGACATCTCCACGTGACATCAACTCGCACACGCCACGTATCTGGGCAGAGTCACACACCTTCATAGGCTGGGGAGACAAAATCACTCCAATGCAACCACTGTGGAACAACAGGAACCTCCCCGAGGTAATCAAACTGCCGAAATGGCCGATCTGGATGAGACACGGTATAGAAAAGGTGAAAGACATTATAGCAGAAGGATCTATTAGACCTTTTGATGAACTAATTTCGACATTTGACCTCCCGGAAGCAGAGAGATATCACTACACACAGCTATGCCTGCAACAGCACCTCCCTGCTCTCTCCGACATGGCAGACTCTACTCCACTGGAACGGAACATGGTGGAAGACCATATTCCAGCCAAAGTCACCACTGTTATGTACAGTGTTATCACCTCCTTTGCCACACCAGAACTGGAACGATTGAAGTCGAAATGGGAGGCTGAAGTGGGAGAAATTATGTCGGAAGACTGGGTCCAAATCCTGATGTACCTCAGTGAGGTCACCATATCGGCCAGACTACGCCTAGTACAGCTGAAGATATTGCACAGGATCTATTACCCGAGGGTAGCCCTGTACCAATGGGACAAAATAGCTGAACACAACTTCCTGCGCTGCCAGGAAGAGGAAGGAACCTTCGTCCATATACTGTGGGAATGCCCGGTAATCAGTCATTACTGGCAGCAATGCTGCGAAGTGTTATTAAGAATCCTGAACTAGACGATCCCCAGGGATCCCAAACTGTTGCTACTGGGAGTGGACAGTGAGATAGATCTCTCAAAATAGGAAAAGCTCTGCCTCATGACCACAACAGCAATCATCAAAAGAAACATAGCACGCCTATGGGGGGCAGCGGAACCGCCGCAGGTGAATCAGTGGATCACGGATGTAGAAATCTGCATCGCAATAGAAAGGAGGGTGTACAGAGCCAGAGGTTGCCCTGAAAAAGCAGATAGAGTATGGCAACACTGGGAAGACATGATATGAACTACTGAACTTCTAATATCATAACATCATAGACTAGGGTTAAGGACAATGCTGCCGAATACCTACTTTCGTACCAAACATTATTACGCTATGTACTGAATGTTACATAATAGCATTTAACATGTGTTCCATATGAGTGCTTTTCCCATCCAACGTTATTTTTATTTCTATTGTTATCATTAATGTTGTTCTTTAAATGTTGGCCCTGGAAGGCCCAATGGTTGTATGTTATAAATCTAATAAAATATATTATTAAAAAAAGAAAGATGTTGCGAGGACTGGTGAGTATGGCGCGGCGCTGCAGCTGGAGATGCAACGCGTACAGAAATGATGTTCTTTCCAGGTCCGGAGGCGAGATGGATCCGAAATCAAGTGAGGAATGCGAAATAGTTCGTTTTCTAATCTTGTCCTTTTCTTTCCTCTTGGTTTTAGGAGCTCCAGATTCGAGGCGGGCATGGCAGAAGACTGGATGCAGACTGCAGGCACGGTGAGCGTTACGCTGCTGGATGCAGAATAACGTGAAGCGTGTACTGTTGTTTGGGCGTGGTTTAAATAGCCTCCAAAGTAGTTCCAGGTAAGAAGTTCCCTAGAACCACGCCTGAGTAAAAAATAGTCCCTGTAGAAAAATAGCCCCATCGAGGCCTCACGTTGGCTTGGACTCACTAGCAGCATGGTCTGCATCAGGTAAGTAAAGTCTATGAGCCTGGCGCCTATGGCGCCAGGACTGATTTCCATGATGAGCCGGGGCTGTTGGGGTTTTAATAAGTATCTGGATGCCTGCTCCCAGAGCTGATGGGCTTGGTCCTGATGCCCGGGGGTAGGCATCATGACAGCACGTCAAGAAGCGCTGGGAGGACTTCAGGTCCAGGACCCTCCACAAGGCCCGGCGCCTCGCGCAGGGGGGCCGGGTCAGCATGAGTGACATCCAGATGAGGCTCCTGGAACACGTATGCTCAGCGCTGCCCGCCCAGATCCTTCGGAGGAAGACCCGTCTGGAGTTGAGCGGTAAGTGTCCAAGCACTGTTGTGTGAGACACGGCATGTTGCAGTGTGCTGGTAGTCTGATACTTGCCTGTATGTGTGACATGGGCCATGTATGGATGTGTGTGTGCAGGGACATCATGTTCATGCATGTGAGACCAGTAATGTGCAAACCCCATGGTTGGTGCATGAGTTCCAATGCAACATGGGGAGCTGTATGGCAAATGCACACATGAAAGCATGCCAGTGTATGTTCTTGCACATGGTGGGGGTGTGAGGGATGGGTGCTGCTGTCATGTACATGTATGGTGCACGTGTGTGTGTCTGAGAAGTGTGTCTGTGACTTTGAAACGCCATGGATTCATGACACATGTCCGTGATGATGTGTACATTCACTCATGCAGTGCGGTCACCGTTGTATGCACTGTGTCTATCCAATGTGTCTGTGGTGTACAAGGCATGATGCATGACCCTCCGGTGATGTGTGTGCATGGGATCAGTGTGAGCCATGAAGCATGTGAGTTTGAAGGCAACATTTGGATTAATAGAGGCCTTTGTACATGGATGCTGATGTTGATTGCAGGCGCCGTGCCTGTTTATGCATGTGTGTTGCGTGCATTCACCCATGTGTTGTGGAGGGACAGGATGGAAGTGACATTAGACACTGAAACTCATGTGTTATTGCTTCCTGTCTAGGAGAATATTGTACTGTACCCTGATGCTTGTGTTCTATGTCTCCCTCTACGCAGCGTCAAGTGAAGAAGAGGGCGGAGATGGCGCTGTGGAGCCAAGCGGCGGGGATGCCTCCACTGGGCGGCGACACAAGGCCCAGCCACCCTCCCAGGACTTGCCATCATCCGGGAGCGAGGGGGCTGGTGCCGCGTCTGCCACTACGGCTGTGGCGGAAGGGCCGGGTGAGCCCCGGAAGACAGTACGGAGACATCCAGGTTGGTGGTCTCCACAGAGGAGGAGGAGCCTGCTACTGAGCCGTACATGGGACCTAGTGGGGGTAGTACCACTGGTGCAAGTAGTGCAGTCCAGGGCCAGGGTCAGGAGGCAGCACAGGTCACCGCAGAGGGGCCTGTGCATGTCCCTGTCCTTGACCCTATGACTGCACCACCGTGCACCAGCAGGGATGCCCCGTCCCAGGCCCGTCCGCAGGTAGGGGAGTGTGCCATGTCATCTGCCTCTCCACTACCTGCGGACGAGGGGTCCAATGAACGTATGGGCTCCGTCCTGATTGGTGTTGCGTTGCACACGTGTGACATTCGTGATGACATGCGTTCTTCCTGGGTGGAGAACGCACGCCCTCACAAACAGCAGCGTCACGACGTGGCACTGTTGGGAGGGGCCCTGGTTGGTGGGTTCCTACATGTGACGTGCACTCTGGCGGACCTCTCCTCCTCTGTGGAGACTATGCGCCAGTCGTTCTCCCTGCCGTCTTCCAGCCCAGATTCCACCAGGGCCCCCTGAGGACCTGGCCTGACCAAGACAGCCAGCTTGGTGGAGATCCCATCCCTGCCACAGTCGGGAGTCGGCGGTCCAGCAGGGGTGGACACCACAACTGGAGACCAGCTGATGGAGGATGTGCAGGCATCATCGGACAGGGCACATGGACAGCAGCAGCAGGAGCAGGCTCTAGGTGGGAGCAATGATGGCTCTGGGCCATCGACATCAAGGGGGCAGGCATCGGCCAGAGGGCAGGAGAACCCTGGAATGGATGTGTCTTCCGTGTGGCTGCGGTTGGGCCAGCGTATAGAAGAGGCGCGGCTCTCCATGGTCAGGGCGGAGTTCTCCATGCGTCGGGCGATGAGGCGGGCAGAGTGCCTCGAGGCGACTCGCAGGGAGTTGGATCAGGCCATGAGTGCCTCCCTGCGAGACCTCGGGGCCAGGACAAAGGCCCGCCTCCAGCAAATAGACATGGAGTTCAATGATGCCCTGGCCGAAAACAACACTGAGTGAGCCGCAGGACTTGCCCGTCGCCATTGTAAATAGTTTATAGTGTTAGGTTTCCTTTTGTTTACTTTATTTTGGGGCTTTTGGACTATGCCCCACACTTTTGTAAATAGTTTTTCTGTTAGGTAGGTTATTAGATAGGTTTCATTTGTTTCGTTGGGCTCATGGACCCTTGGAAATTTGGTTGTACATAGTTGGACGTTGGATTGATTTTGATTTTGTACATGGATTAATGGATTTTTCTTTTGGACAATGGATTGTACATAGTTGGACAATGGATTATTTTGAACTTTTTTCTTTTGATGTCACCATGGATCAATGGATTTCTTTTTACATTTCCTTTGGATTTGCGTTGGTGGAGGGAGAGTTTGGACTATTTTTCTTTTGGATTTCTTTGTATTGGTTATACTTTTCATGTACTCTTCTTTTGCACATGCTTTTCATTTCATGTTTGCTATTTTGTTATGCTTTCATTTGATTGATTTATTTTTGTACATAATACATTTTCATATTTTAGTTCCATGTGTGGGATTTGCTCATTGGGTTAATGCATGTGAAAATGTGGGTTTGCACAATCAATGCCAACGTGTGTGTGTGTCTGACGGACATGTGTTTATGTACATAGTTGACTTTTGGTTTGTGTCTTGAGATGGACATGTCAGTGTGGGTTTGATTGGGAAATCATTGCATCTCAGTAATGGGGTGGCGTGCTGTGGTATTTTGGTGTAGAAGTGGGCCATGATTGTGCATCTTTATTTCATGTGGGGGGGACATGAGTGGGGGCCTGCTGGCAGGTGCCCCTCACTGCTGGGGAGTGGGGGTGCTGGGAGACATGAGTGGGGGCCTGCTGGCAGGTGCCCCTCACTGGTGGGGGGTGGGGGTGCTGGTGGACATGAGTGGGGGCCTGCTGGCAGGTGCCCCTCACTGCTGGGGGACATGAGTGGGACATGAGTGCGGGCCTGCTGGCAGGTGACCCTCACTGCTGTGGGGTGGGGGTGCTGGGGGACATGAGTGGGGGCCTGCTGGCAGGTGACCCTCACTGCTGGGGAGTGGGGGTGCTGGGGGACATGAGTGGGGGCCTGCTGGCAGGTGACCCTCACTGCTGGGGGGTGGGGGCGCTGGGGGCATGAGTGGGACATGAGTGGGGGCCTGCTGGCAGGTGACCCTCACTGCTGGGGGGTGGGGGTGCTGGGGGACATGAGTGGAGGCCTGCTGGCAGGTGACCCTCACTGCTGGGTGGTGGGGGTGCTGGGGGACATGAGTGGGGGCCTGCTGGCAGGAGCCCCTCACTGCTGGGGGGTGGGGGTGCTGGGGGACATGAGTTGGTGATCACTAGTGCAACGTGACACGTGGCATGGCTGGGGGGCATGGCCATGGTGGACGGGCTGCCTGCGGGACATGTCCAGGGGTGCAGGGTAGTCCCCTGTGGTGTGGGCTGCCTGCAGGGGCCGTGGAGGGGGTAGAGGGGACACCTGGGAGGACCCACACTGCTAATTCACGTGTAGGACTCCCCGCGCACCACACTGGATACACGTAACCCGCTCTGACAGCAAATTCGCGTGTGAAAGTTCCTGCGCACCCCAGTAACACATGTACTCCGCTCGCACAGGGACAATCGCGTGTGAAAGTTCCCGCGCACCCCAGTAACACACATACCCCGCTCGCACAGGGCCAATCGCGTGTGAAACTTCCCGTGCACCCCAGTAACACACGTACCCCGCTCGCACAGGGACAATTGCGTGTGAAAGTACCCTTGCACCCCAGTAACACACGTACCCGGCTCGCACAGGGACAATCGCGTGTGAAAGTACCCGCGCACCCCAGTAACACACGTACCCTGCTCGCACAGGGCCAATCGCGTGTGAAAGTTCCCGCGCAAACCCAGTAACACACGTACCCCTCTCGCACAGGGCCAATCGCGTGTGAAAGTTCCCGCACACCCCAGTAATACACATACCCTGCTCGCACAGGGCCAATCGCGTGTGAAAGTACCCGCGCACCCCAGTAACACACGTACCCCGCTCGCAATGGGCCAATCACTTGGGAAACTCCCCGCGCCGGGGTGTACATGTATTCGGAGGGGTGCACAGGGAGTTTTACTGGCGTTTCCGTGGTTCGGGGCCTGTGCACCATGTACAGGATTTGTGCGCTGTGCATGGCGCACGGGGAGGGGTTGTGGCGTAACTGGCGCTGCTGCAGGGTCGCTGCGCCACTCTGTGACACGTCTGGTTTTGGAGGCTAAAATCCATGAATACGCTGTGCACGGAAATGGATTTTAGCGCACGCGGCTGCCGCAGAAAGTCGCACGTGCACACTGTGCGCCAGCCGCGTGCGCCACTTGTGAGCTGAATTCTATGAATTACCCTGTAAATGTAATCCCATGGCCGGCATGTACCTCCAGGGGTCACCTCTTGATCTTCAAACAGTGTTCAAACAAAGTGTGACCTACTACTGTGACCGACTGTATCTTAGTATAAGAAATTTGATCCCATGACTTATTGCAATTCAGGATAAAAATGTTCTATATGATTGTAACTGTAACACTGTATAAAAATGCCACAATGTATATGAAATTCCGCCGTGATACCCGCAGGTCTGGGCCAGTAACAAATGTAATAAATAAATAAAATAAATAAAATAATTCATACATCTCGAGTGGGTTTTATGAGGAATAGGTTCGGATATGACAATATTATAACTATTATTAACATATTGGGACTTTGCAAAGATGTGATCAAAGATATAGTACTAGTTTTTATAGACGTCAAGAAGGCTTTTGAAAGAGTGAATTGGGCATTTTTGGAGTTTACTATGCGGAGAATGGGGTTTGGATCAAGATTCTTGCAGGCAATTAGATGTCTACATAATTGTGCAATGGCAAGGATTTGGGTGAACAATGAAGCTTCCGACTCATTTCAACTTGACAGAGGCACGAGGCAAGGTTGCCCATTATCGCTGTTTTTATTTAACATGGCATTGGAACCGTTTATTGCATTCATACGTAGGGAGGAAGGAATCAGGGGTCTTACATTTAGAGATACAGAAATCAAAGTATTGTCATATGCTGATAATATGGTGTTTATACTATCAAATCCGGGGGATGGGAGTAATGCTTTGAAAAGTGCGTTTGAAAATGTGTGTACGCTCTCAGGACATAAAGTAAATTGGGAGAAATCTAAGGTCTTCCTCAGAGACGTGAAAAGAGGTGATTTTTAAGAATGGAATTGTAAGTGGAAAGATTATCAGGTTAAATATTTAGCTATATGCCTTATCAAGGATCTAAAGAGAATTGTTGAGTTGAATGTAGAAATGTTGATAGGGGACTTGATGAAGTATATCGTGAAATGGAAGTGCTTAACCCTAGGAATTTGGGCCAAGGTTAATGCCATTAAAATGACCCTATTGCCAAAGGCATTATACCTGGTCCAATCGATACCCATTCTTTTCACCAAAAAACTATTAAAAAAGGTTAATAATATATTTCCGAGGTTTATGTGGGGTAAGAAGAAGAAAGCAAGAATTCCTAGATGTATTATGATACGTAGTATACAGGAAGGTGGTCTTGGCTACCCGGACCTTATTAAATATCACAGAGGATTTATATTAATGAAGGCTGCCCACTATATGATGTCAACAAACATGTACAAACCAATTTGGCTGGCAATTGATAGGGAGGTGTTTCACCCATTGGAATTAGATAACATCTACTCAATTGGAAAAATTCCCTTGAACCTAAATAGACGACCAACTATAGATGTGACATGCGTAACCCTTATTACTTGGGTAACTGACACTGACTAGAACATTTACCTGCATTACAAAGCATCACTTTGGGGGGGGGTCCAGGTCTTAAACTAGCAAATAAAACTCTCTGCTGGTGCACCTGGATCCTAAAAGGTATTGTGAGGACAGGGGACATTGTGCGGGAGGGCAGGTAGTATCTTTCTTGGAACTGCAGAGGAAATTTGGTCTTGGGGGGGGGGACTTAGGTAAATTTAAAGACATAGAGACACTTTTTCATCAGAGATTGGAAAAGGAACCCTCAGGATGTCTAATAATTAAGTTGTCCCCCCGCATGGTGTCTACTTATATTAATGTAATGACCTTAGATGATCCTACTATTTTGTCATGGGACACATAAAAAAACACTTGGGAGAATGAGTGAAAATGTGCTATTTCTGTCAAGAACCGAGGCTTCCTCCCCCAACTCCTCACCTGATCCTTCTGGGAATAATTCTTTAGGATTGGCCTCCGTCTTCTTCTGATCCTGTCTCCTTGAGGGAGTTCTGTCTTTTGGAGTTCAGACCTTCTTATCGTGTAGGTAGGGTCTGGCACCTCCGGAGGCCACCTTGGCAGAGATGTAACCCTGACCTTGGGGAGCCCCAGGGGGCCAGTCCTAATTTCCAGGGAAAAAGCACAAATGCAGAAAAAACCCTGTTTCCGAATGGGTTCAGAAGGGGGACAATCGGTTCCTCTCAATCTTCAATGAAGGCGATGTTTGCTCCATAACAAAAAGGAAAGCCTGTAGTATAGATGTCTGATTCCATAACTGTCCAGATTTTAGGGAGTATAAAATAGGAGAGAACACTAGAAGTTCTCCAAATAGAGTGCTGAAATGAGCAAAAGATTATAAGAAGAAAAAAGCAACACCACGTGATAAAAAACAGAAGAAGGAAAAGGAATGGGTTAGGATGAAAGGAATAATCCTGAGCATGTCGTGACAGACGGACTGAAAGCGAATAGAAAGGTAAACAGATATAGTCCAATAATGCAAGAGAAAATGGCTCCAAGGGTGTAGTCAGAGCAACAGGGACTCTGCAAGCAAAAGGCAAGGCAGCGCCGGTGGAAGTAATGGAATACCAGCGCCAACAATTTAAAAAGAAATACTAAAGGAAAGGCTGCGCAGAGAAAGATGCTACACCAGAGTGACACAAGTGCAAAAATGAAAGGGCTCAAGTTAGCGAGAGGAACGGGAGCTAGGAAAGTCAAACAAGAGGCAATGGCACGGAACCAGGCGGCGCCGAACACCGTGAGTAGAGGGAAAAGAACAGATAAACGAGGCAACAGGCAGGAAGGAGGGAGAGAATCAAAGGTAGGATAAAAGGCGGTTAGCAAGTTCACAGTAGGCACGGAGGGCTCCACGGAAGAAACTCCAACACACGAACCGAGCGTTGACTAACAGATACAACGCATCGGTTTGTGGGAGGAGCCAGCCTCTTAAAGGTACGGCGGCCATCTTGGGTGAGGACTGGAGCGCGCGCTGATCATAGCCTCCAGTGCTTCCACAATCTCCAGTTCCTGACAGTATACCCCTTCTTTCTCGGGGCACCCCCAGGTTTGCCCGGATGAAGTCGATGGAACTTCTGCACCAGACGTGGGGCGTGTATATGGCTCATAGGTTTCCATGTCCTCTCTTCTACTGGATAGTTCTTCCAATGGACCAAGTAGTATAACCGCTCTTTGCGGTAACGGGAATCCACCTGGTGAGACACCTCATATTCTTCGGGTGCCGGGGTCACTCGGGCACGTGAGCGGTTCACAGGTCTCTGGAAGGGATCCTCCTTATATTCTTTGAGAAGGGATACGTGGATGACCGGATGCACCTTCCTGAGATAGTCTGGTAGCTGGAGCTTATATGCAACCGGATTCATCTGTTGCAAAATGGAAAAAGGTCCAAGAAAACGAGAGGAGAACTTCCCCCTACGAACCCATCTAGGTAGAAATCTGGTGCATAACCAGACCAATTGTCTGACCTTCCAGCTGGGATGGGCGCGACGACCCTTGTCAGCCCACCTCTTCTGCGCCAGTTGACTCGCTTGGTGTGCTTCCTTAGCGAGCTTGTGCACCTTCTGTAGGTCCTGTAGAATCGTATCTTTTTTATTTATTATTGTGATATAACCACATTTGGGTTTTTTTTCACATTCAAAAGCAAAACATTTATACATGCAAAACATCATATTTATAAATTGTATCTGGATAACATTTAAAACTAATTCGTCACGATCTTATAAAATTAGCATATTAAAATTGAATTCATCACACCAATATCTAGTTTACCTATAAAACAGTTTTTCCCCTTGTTTCAACAATCAATCAACAGTATTCTGACGATATAAAACCTGTCAATTGCAAGACCCTTAAAATATTTAGGGTCAATTTTGTTTCATGACCCGCAATCATTCTTTCCCAGAAGGAATCGGAAGATAGTCTATCCAATGACCCAACTGAGTTCCCTAGATGTTCCACCCTAATTTTCCAGGTGCCTTTGCAGAATCTTAGCAGGTGCTCTAACGTTTGTTTACTTAAATCTGAGCATTCCGTGCATAGACTCCGAGCTCCTTCAGTGACTCCCCATTTGGTTAATACTGATCCAGTTTTAATCAGGTTTAACCGTACCCTCATAAACTTTTGTCTTCCTTTTGGGTTAGGGAACTTCGTCAAGTATCTTGGTACTATACCCTGTTTTTTCCCATACTTAAAAAACCCTTCAGGAATAGAGGATGATCTCACCATGTCCCCTGTTGAGATCCAATCTCTCAAAGATAAGGACTTCTTAACTTTCAGCGGGTTTGAACTCAGTGTTAATTTATCTGATTCACAATAAGTCAGCAGATTTTCTGCTATCTTTTTGAGTTCTGTCAAAGTTAGCGAGGAATCTAGATTCATATTTTCTAGGATATTTTCATATAGTGTATTAGTCATTGGCACCATAATTGATCTATACAAGGACAGAAGTTTCCAATCAACTGCGTATTTTAAAGATTTTAATCCAAGCTCGTATCTGAGGGTTATCGTATGTAATCCTTTAGGCAATCCTAATACCTGTTTCCAAATGTAACCTTCTATTTTTTGCCAGTCTATTGACCACAACGAAAGTTTGGATTCAATTCCGTACAATAGTACCGGGACTACTTTGGCCACATAGAAGTTTATAACAGGCATAATCGAAAAATTTACCATAAAGGCTGGCAATCTTCTTCATCTGGGCTATTAATTGTGTCCCTTTAGCCAGGATTTCACCATACTGTTTCCCAACTGTAGGGGTCGCATACACAGTGGTGCCCAGATACATTACTTCTTTTGCCACCGGTATCAGGTTACTGCCAATTGACCACCGATGTTTTGTTTCTTTGCAACCTTTCTGCTCAAAAATTACGATCTTAGATTTATCAGGGTTTACAACCAGGTCATTTAATTTCATGTACTTGTCGAGGGCATTCAACAATCTTTGTAGACCGATGGGAGTCCTATCAAGAAGGACTATATCGTCCGCATACATAAGCCATCTTACGGCCAAGGACCCCACCTTAGGGCTTATTAGTGATGAGGATTCTAGGGCGGCTCCAAAATCTCCCAGATAAAACTTAAAGAGAAATGGAGCAACCATACAACCCTGTCTGACCCCCCTATCTATACTTATATGTTCTGACAAATATCCATCCATATTTAATCTTACTCTGGCTGTATTTCTTTCGTGAAGTTTTACTAGTGAGTTTTAGGTGCCCCTTGTTGTTCCAATTTGCTCCATAATTTATCTCGATTTACCATGTCAAAAGCGCTTGACAGATCGATAAATGCTCCATAAAGTATTCCTTTGTTATTTTTATCTTTCAGATTTGATAATGAAGCTAATATTATACCATTCAAAGAAGTTGAATGGCCTCTTCTAAATCCGGTCTGCTGTTTAGGGATTATGTTATTTTGTTTCGCCCATGTTTCAAGTTCTCTTAATATCAGACTAGTAAACTGTTGCGAAGACATCAAAGGGCACTAGTAAGTCTATTAACAAGTGTTTATTTATGTTAATAGGGGAAAAAGACCCCCAACAACAACAAGGGCTCCCTACAGTGACACATAAAAGATTAACTGACAAAGTTAGAACGCTGAGATACATTGCAACCTGTATGACCTCATCGGAACTAGAGGTGCATAACATTCCATGCCATCCAGCTTCACTGTGCTGGGTGGCTCAGGCTGCTATGTTGGCAACAACATCATAACACATCTCCTCTTCTTTTTAATAAACATCTTCTTCACAATAAAATGTTTCACACATTACCTCTCTTCACCGTGGCAACTCTACTCATATTCTAAACCTGGCCACCGGCCACACGCACAGCACCCTTCAGCACAGCTACCACTCTTATTGGGTCGGAATACAACATCTCACCCTTCTTTCTCACTACTCCTTTCTTTATCCTTACCCAATCACCACACTCCACATGCAATTACTTCCTTCCTCTCCTCTTGTTTTCCCGCATGACCCATTCACTCTTCTTCTTTTTGAGAGATCTTCTCACCTCGTCGACAACCACATCAGACTCCCTGCTTCTGCCCAACCAAGGCGGGCACGCCATGGAATAAGGCTTTCGACCTCTCATGAGCTCGAATGGACATAGTCCGGTAGTGGCGTGGGGTGCCATACGTAACGCCCACATCCTATTCTGAATAGTCGCCAACTTGTCAAATCCACACTCTTCCCCACTGCGAATACTTTCCATCACACATCTGTTGAGTCTCTCAACAACTCCATTGGTTTCTGGATGGTACAAGGCTGTCCTCTTGTGACTCACACCACATTTCTCTAAATACTTGGGAAAACATCCACCAGTGAATTGCGTTCCATTGTCCGTAAGAACACTTCCTGGGAGACCCTCACTTGCAAAAATCTCTTGCAATACTTTTACCATGCTTTCTCCCGTTATCTCCCTCACAATTCTAAAATCCGCCCACCTAGAAAATAGATCAGCCACCACTACAACAAATCTTCCCCGACCATATCCCAACTCGACAGGTCCTAGTATGTCCATGGCTATATCATTCCAAACCCTTGAAGGAACTCCCACATCCACCAGAGGTTGCTTCTTAGCTTCTACCCCCCTACCACTTCGGAGGCAGAATTGGCACTCGCCCAACCGAACTTCAACCTCCTTGTCAAAACCAGGCCACCAGTAATCCGTTCTCAATACTCCCTTGGTCTTCGCAATGCCTATATGACCACTATGCGCCAAATCTATAATCCTTCCCCGAATCCCCTTGGGAGCCACTGCTCTTTCCCATCTAAACAATATCTCATCAGCAACTGACAATTCATCTTTCACTTCTCAGAAGGGTTTTTCTTCCTCCAATAACACTGCTTTGCTTGGCCAAACTGTGGACTCAACATATGATATCACCTTTCTCAATATCACATCCTTCCTTATTTCCTCCAACCACTCTTCCTTGGATACAATACCCTCTGTACTTACAAACACCATTTCCATCTCATCATCCTCTATCCCGTCCTGGGAATGAACCTTTACTCTCGACAGACTGTCCGCTAATATGTTTTCTTTCCCAGGTATTACTTCCATAACAAACCTGTGGGCCTGCAACCTGGTAACCCATTCAGCCACCCTGCGAGATATTTTGTCCAGACCTTTCGTCTCAAAAATAACTTTCAATGGTTTGTGATCCGTAGGGATCACAAATTCCACACCCCAGACAAAATTTTTAAACTTCTCTACCGCCCAGTAACATGCAAGGGCCTCCTTTTCGAGAACCGAATAACGTACTTCCGCCCCTTTCAAACCACGTGATGCATGAGCTATTATAATTTCAGATCCATCATCTTGCCTCTGTGCTAGGACAGCACCTAGGCCGCCCTCACTTGCATCCACCGTAATAATCGTCAACTTCCTGGTATCAAAACATCCCAAGGGTTTCGCCATATCAATTTCTTCCTTGATTCTGGCAAACTCTACGTCACATTCACGACTCCATACAAAATCCGCACCTTTCCTCAATATTTTTCTCATTTCCATGACCTTTGCAGCATAGTTCTCTACGAACTTCTGATAAAACTCCGCCATACCTAAAAATGAACGCAATTCACTCTTGGTCGTTGGCCTCTCAATCTCCTTTATGGAGTTGATAATGCTTTCCTTGGGCTTCACCCCTTCAAAAGATACCTCATGACCCAGGTAATCTACCTTAGATACTACAAATTTGCATTTCTCTTCCCTCAAAGTGATGCCTCTGTCCTCAAAGATTTTCAGGACCGCATACAGACTTCTGTCATGCTCCTCCAACGTCTCACCGCATATCAGCACATCATCCTGAAAACAGAACACTCCCGTTACACATCCAAGCAGCCGATCCATAATTTTCTGAAATACTGATGAAGCTGATGCCAGCCCGAACGGCATTCTTCTAAACTGAAACACACCCTCATGCGTTATGAAAGCTGTAATCTTCCTACAATCTTCCGTCAACTCGACCTGATGGTACGCCGACGCCATATCGAGTTTTGAAAATACTTTCCCTTTGCCTACCATGGTTAACATCTCACCCATGTTAGGCAAAGGATGCCTGTCAACCATAACACACTTGTTGAGCTCCCGCATGTCTATGCACAGCCTCAAATCACCTGAACTTTTCTTTACCACAACAACCGGCGACACCCATTCCACACCGCCTGCTCTCTCAATCACACCCATTTGTAACAACTTCTTGAGCTCATCTTTTACCCCTTCTCTTAAAGCAAATGGTACTGACTTAAGTTTAGCAACGACGGGCAAACTGCCCCTTTTTAGAACAATCTGGTGTTGAAACCCCTTCACTTTCCCCAAACTTTTCTCGAAAACTCCTTTATGTTTCATCACATATTTGCTTGATCCTGTGCACGGCAATGACACTTGGAGCACCTGTTCAGGGTGATTGGGGTCCAAACGGATACCCAGACTCTTCTGTTCTCTCCATCCTAATAGAGATTGCCCTTTTCTAGTGACGTATACTTTGTCTTTACAACTCCTTCCCTTAAACTTAAATTCACTCCACTCATAACCCAGTAATTCAATTCTGTCTTGATTGTACCCACCGGGACTGATATCCGGACGAATCAAGCGACTTACCACTCCACACATTTCCTTCTCAAACACATTTTTGGATACTAAAGTTATTTTCGAGCCTGAATCTGCCATCATAGACACATCGCGACCATTCACACTCACTGTCGCATACGGTCGCTCACAGTCATCCTGATCACCATCCATCACAACATTAACAGTATTAACGATGACATTTGGCACTGGAAGCATCACTTCTTCATCCGACGATCTGCCGTCCTCTTCCTCATTTACATAAAGTACTTTTCTTTGACTTGACTGTCCAAACTGGTAGTTCTTACAACAGTTCGCAAAATGACCTCTCCTCTTGCACCTTGCACATGTTGCCTTACGACCTGGACATACAATGGATGAAGCAAAATGCGTCCCACTAGCACATCGAAAGCATAGTCTATCCTCTCTTTTCTCAGATCTCTGCACTGTCTCTTGGTTCTTCTTCTCCTCACCCCCAATTTTATTCGACTGCTTGCTTCTTCCTCTCCTTTTGCTTTTATTATCTCCTACACTCAATACTTCACTTTTGCTTTCCTTAGGATCATTAGTTTCACCTTTTGATAGTTTGGCAACACATGCCAATGAGTGTTCCACTCGTTTCGCCAAATCTAATACCTCATCCAGGTTGGGGTCATCCTTCAGCCACAACTCTTCGCGTATTTTATTTGATCTGCAGTGTGTCATGAACTGGTCCCGAATGTGTTCATCAAATGTTCCTTGGAACTTGCAAGTCAATGCTAAGTGTCGCAGGGCCGTCACATACTCCTCGACTGACTCACCCTGGGCCTGCATCCTCATGCGGAAATTATATCGTTCCAGTATTGTGCTGGTTTTGGGGTTAAAATGCTTGTCCAGCTTCACCAAAGCTACATCGAATTCATTCCCACCATCACCCTCAATACCTTCTCCTGTTGGCTGTGGAGAGTCTCATAGATTCTTTGCCCTTCATACCCCAAGAAATGCAACAATAGTGCCAATTTCCTTTCGCTAGAATATGACGTTCCGCCAGCAGCCTTTAAGTAATGTGCAAATCCCTTGCGCCATTGAGCCCATGGTATTTTCGCAGGTCCTGGTATCGGCATAAAAATCGGCGGTCCAGCTATCCCTGGCAAGCCTGCCATATTGTGTTCTCAGATATAACACTCCTCTTGTGGACACTACAGACCCACCTTCTGCCTCGCTGCTCGTGCCTCTCTCGCGATCAGCTGTCACTACTTCGCCTTTCACCACACATACAATTTGTATTATTTTCACAAATTGTACTATTAGTATTATTTCCGTCTTCAGTGCGGCAGCGTCCGGCCCTACCACTCTTGATCTTTCTGGTGAGATTCCAATATACAATGCTTTATATATTTAAAGCGCCTTCCTCCTCTACTTCAGCATTGCAGTGCACATTAACTATCAGCTGTGTGGTAATTCACTGTTAAGTGCGCTTCTACTAGGTGCCGTGTGGCAATCTTCTTCGGCTCACCCACGCCGCGCTTCTACTACACACTGCGTAGTAATCTCCTTCGGTTCACCCACGCCGCGCTTCTACAAAACGCTGCATAGTAATCTCCTTCGGTTCACCCAAACGCTGCGTGGTAATCCTCTTTGGCTCACCCACGCCGCGCTTCTACTTAGCGCTGCGTGGTAATCTCCCTGTCTCAACGGCGCCTCTCGCCTTCCATTCCGTATTCCTGCATAAAAGCCGAATGTGCTTTTTAAACGCCACGCCGGGCCTTTGCAAACACCGCCCGGGGGCGCAGTGAGAGCCTACCACCCACACACAGCTGGAACGCGGTGGAGCTGACGCAATGTAACCGCGATGACTGGATCAAACAGTTGCAGGGCCAGGCGAGCGGCGCACTTACTTGTTGGGGAAATGCCGCCGGAGTTTTGGCGGCCCCTCGACGCTGGGGCAGAGCGGAGCGGCCAGCACACAATGTGTCTTCAGTTCGGCCCCTAACTGCCACTACCAAGCTGGGGGGAACAGCGGAGCGGCAGTGCCTTCAGTAAGGTTGCTGGGGGTCTTCAACATCCCATCCTCGTCGCCATTGTTGCGAAGACATCAAAGGGCACTAGTAAGTCTATTAACAAGTGTTTATTTATGTTAATAGGGGAAAAAGACCCCCGACAACAACAAGGGCTCCCTACAGTGACACATAAAAGATTAACTGACAAAGTTAGAACGCTGAGATACACTGCAACCTGTATGACCTCATCGGAACTAGAGGTGCATAACATTCCATGCCATCCAGCTTCATTGTGCTGGGTGGCTCAGGCTGCTATGTTGGCAACAACATCATAACATAAACAACTTGCTTTCTACGTCAAGCAATGTAATTGGCCTGTAACTAATAGGGTTTTTACAATCCCCCTTCTTAAAAATCGGGATTATAATTGCAGTCTTCCAAGAAGATGGAATTATTCTATTTGCAATCACTTTCTTGTACAAGGTATATAGGATTTCAGCCCACAATGTCCCATTTCCTTTGAGGACTTGATAAGTTAGGCCATTTGGGCCCGCGGATCTCGACGCCGAGGAGTTTATGATTAAATTCAAAATATCCTCTTTGTCAAAATTTAAACCCCAATTTCCATTGTCACTTATATATTTTTGTCCTCCCACTGGTTCCTGATATTTTGCGCCGAAGTAGGTTAACCAACTTGCTTCCGACACATTATTCGTCTGAGCAATGGTTTGATGTGTTTGGGGAGCATTTATTAGTGACCAGAAGTTTCGCGAGGAATTATTTTGTAATGCACGCAGCATCTCTTCCCCATCTTTTTGCCATAGTTTTCCTCTATGTTGTCTAGACCAACTCTTCAAGTCATTTTTAATTTTTTTTGATTCTATCTCTAGTTCTAGTAAGCTTTTAGCCCGTTTCTTAGCGAGTCTTAATTGTTTTTGCGTCTCGCGTTTTTTTACCCAAACTGCTTCGTCAAAAAAGTGTTTGTGTACTCGCTGCAAACCCTTTTGGGTACTTGACGGGGGATCAATTGACCACAGGAATTCATGAAACCGTGATGGGTCACAATGCTGGTGCAAAATATTTTGTTCTCCCCAGTTGGAAAATCCATCCAGGGCTTTGTTTAACCGCTCTCCTTCCCTCTTGTATTTTATCAACCGATTTTTCTGTGCATTAACTTCTACTCTCTGGTCCCAGATCTCTATTTTTTCCTCGCTACACCAATTTAAACGGGCAACTAGTCGCTTATGGTCACTTGTTCCACCATCGGCCACTGAGAAATGTATACAAGTGTCGAAGCACTCTGTTGATAAAAGCATATAATCCAATGTCGATTCTGATGAACCCCTCTCCCACGTTGTGATCGATGGAACATCACCTTCTATGGAGCCATTTAGGAATTTTAAATTCCAATCCACAAAGAAGTTCGACCATTTTCTCCCGTTATTCGTTGCTTCTTTCATTTTCCCTGTATGGCATTTGGAATTGATACATTGCGAATTTAAATCTCCTGCAACCAATATATGTGCCCCAGGGTACGTTATATTAATGTCACAAAGGGTTACCGCAATTGATTCTAGAAACTCTGAGAGTTTTTCCCTCACGGGGTTCCAATACAGGTTCACAATTATTATCTCCTTAACTGGAGAGCTTTTGAGGGGAGTGACCGCTCTCACCACCAGTATTCCTTCCTGTTTGCAAGATAACCTTGTTATTTCTTTAAATAGAGTCCTTCTACAGGCGGTCAGCAAACCTCCCGTCGGTCTTCCCTTGGCTTTGCAGTTAGCTGGTTGTGCTATCAGTGCAAAGCCTTCGAGTTCCGGGGTGTTTACTAACCATGTTTCCTGTAGAAGGATCAAATCGTTTCCCCCAAATAACAACGCACTCATTTTATTATTTTTAAATGAACTGGATCCCCGAGAGATCCAACTAGTGATTCTCAATTTGTCACTATTAAAGAGACCTTTGTGATACACCCAACTTCTGGCAGACTTGCATAATTATCTCTGGTAACATTGACCAAGATGATATTTGTGACCCATCATTGATATTATTTTCGTTTTTTACCCGATGGGTTTCATGCAGTAAGGAAATATTTCCCTGGTTTAACTCATATTCCTCAGTTTCGATCATTTCTATTGCGTGAGATGGCAATTGCTCATGTACTTCCAAACCCACCTCCCTTAATCTTTCTTGTAAGTTTAAAAAAGCTTTTACCCCCAATTTAGAAACAAATCCAACTTCAACTAAGCTGATACATTCTGGTTTAGGGAAACGAACATATTCAATGTCTTTTGTTGAAAATAAATATAATTCTGGAAGTTTTTTAACCAGTGATAGAATCGAGCTCCTATTCAGTGGTTTGCCACACTTTCGATTTTCCTCATTAGTAAACCACAGTCTCGGGATTGCATATGGATTCGGATCATCTTGGGGATTTGTTATTCTTTCAGTTACCATTTCGGAGGATAAGTTTTCCATCGGGACGTTCATAGTCTCTTCTCTTCCTACCTCTTTGGATTGATCAAGGTAATCCGTATTCGATGTTGATGTTTGAATACGTATTGTATCCTCTGCGTGACCCATCCTAGAACTTTGAGTGACCACCAAATCTCCAGTCTTTGTTTTTGTTTGATTGAATATTGGAGCAATTCTTAAACCAATCTGGGTCTGCATTGGTACTTTGAAAGCGTTTTTCTGTTTTTGAAGAAATATAGGAGCTATTTTTAACAACTTCCCTGTAATCTCTGATCTAATCGAGTCATGTCGTGGTTGATTTCTATCCAGGTCAGCAATTTTTCCTTCTGTTTGGGTACTCATTGATTTCTTTACCATGTGTGCATCCTCCTCTGCTTCGGGAATTCTGTCAGTCTCAAGTTTTTTCCTTTGTTGTTTTTTGGGTTTATTAACCCTGGCAATTCTTTCTTGTTGTAGAGAATCGTTACCCTTGCTTCTACCATCTTTATCCGAGATATTTTGATTCTCATTGATTTTTGCAGGATCTGAAATCCCCTTGACGAAGCTATTTACCTTTGATTTTTTTGATCCATTATTCTTCACATTTTTTGTTTTCTTTTCTTGTCGACCTCGTGACTTTGAATCTGTATTATTTTGCTTTTGGTTCTTCCGCCTTTCTCTTCTCCTTCTCTTATAAGATTGTTGCGAACTCTTCTTCCACATATAATTGTTTTCTGCCTCATCTTCATGATTCTCAATAACTTCCCGTCTGTTCTGACTTGAGTGTCGTGTAGACCGATGAGTCCTCTGTCCCCAAGTGACGCACAGGGGAACTTAATAGAAACCCGCTGTGCGACCTTTGAGGCCACAGGTGGGAGATGTTTTCCCAGATCCACGGAGCCTCTGGAACACCGATGCTGCTGTCGAGAAGGAACGGGGTTAAGTACCAGGCAATTACAACACAGTCAGATAAACAAAAGGATCTAAAATGTCTTACCTATCTGGTGTAAGGGTAACCCAGGTAACCTAGTAGAGAGGTTCGAGACTCAGTTGATGCGGCGGTCCCTGGAATGGTAGAACCGCAGGTTAGCGTGGATGAAGGGCTAGCCACCTGTAGGAGAGAGGGCTTGACTTGAATCCCAAGAAGGGAAAGGGCGTAGAAGTTCAGCAAGGTAACCAAGGATGATCCAAAGGCAAGTCGAGGTGTAGTCCAAAATCCGGCAACAGGTCAA
Source organism: Ambystoma mexicanum (assembly GCF_040938575.1). NCBI lineage: Eukaryota > Metazoa > Chordata > Amphibia > Caudata > Ambystomatidae > Ambystoma > Ambystoma mexicanum. The sequence continues at coordinate 1,273,939,931 of NC_090924.1, forward strand.
CAGTTCCAAGTAGAGGTACAAAAAGGGGCGTCCGAGGGAGTCTGAGGTAGAGTTCCGTGATCAAGATAGCAAGGAGCAAGTAGTAACGCCAAACAGGGTCTGAAGCCAGCTGAGAAGCAATGAGTGTTCTGTCTCTCAGACCTTTATACTGTGTGTCTGGGAGTCATGTGACGTCTCTGGATCATGTGACGTCCAACAGGGACACGTGACTCTAGATCACGTGACCGACGTGGTGACGTAACACCGCCCCTTCTGCTAAACACTCTCCAAGGCAATTGCCAATGCAGAAAGGGTTGCAATCGAGCCCGTACACCAAAGCTGGTACGGGGATTCCGGTTCTTTGGGTTAACCGAATCACCTGAGCCTGGAACCGTGGGAGGGGATGGTGAAGAAATGTGAGCAGTGTTTTGATGTGTAGTGAACTGGCGTGCAGAGGATCGTCTAACACCGTCGATCTTCCGCCAGCTGTTCCACCGTTGACTCAGCGATCTGTGCCAATCGGCAGAATTCTTCCATTATTGATTCGGATAAGGGAGTATCATCCCCAAAGATATTCAATTCAGGGACTAAGTCTTTTGTTTTAATTGCTAGATCTTGATTTAATGAAGAAGTCGGTACATTTCTTTCATTCATTTGCAATAACAAATCCTTAATCTCCTTATTCTCACTCATGAGAGAAGTCATTTGGTGCTTAATTTCCATTAAGTCTCCACTATGCTTTGTGAAGCTATCTTCCATCTTTATCATCAAAGGCAGAACTGAACAGTTTATTACATTGTTTTGGCCTACGACTGAAAATTCAAGTTGTTCAATATCCTTTATCATTTCCATTAAAATCCCTTTGTGGGTCTGCACATCTCTTTTTAGGAGGTCAAAAACCTTCACCAAGGAATTTAGAACAAAATTTAAAGCAGAGAGAGAGGAGTCACCATCATTTGGGTCTTGATTCTTGTTTCCCTGTGTCATACTTGGTATTTGCACCCCGTTGGTCCAGTAAAATTCCATCAGACTCGACCGTATCCCCTCTCGATACCACTGTTGAGTTTAATCTTTCCTCATGCGGTTGTATATTCTGCGCCGAACTCAACAGATGATTTGGGGTCCTTGAAAGTTCCATAACTGGGATGAGTAGTTCAGATCCACTGATCTCCGTTTGTAAATTGATGTTTTGATTTAAAAGTTTTAGGGAATGTGCCATAGGTCCATTTAAATTTTCTTGTGCAGATTTCTGAAAATAATAATCAATAGTCCCTTTTATATTAGTTGATGTCAGAGTAAAATCTTTCACCTGTCTAAATGGGGTGTTCCTTGTTGAGTCCCTTAAAACTTCTCCCTCCGTTAATTTATCCACTTGAAGTTCTTGATGAATTTGTGCCTCTATTATGTTGTTATTTCTTGTCGAGACAATCAGAGTTTGAGAACTTACGGGGTTCACATCCTCATGCAGGGACTTTTCAATATAGGAACCATCCCGCTCTGGAGCTCTTAGATCGTCAACGTGTTGTCCACTCCTTAAATTGTAGCGGGCCATTTCTTACCCCTTCGTTGTCTGTGAGAATTAGGCCAAAGAAAAATGGGGGATCAAAGGAGTAAAATCTCCCACAGTCTCCACCCTTTTTTACTTTATATTGTCTAAACCAGGCCCCAACCACTTCTTTTCCGCTGTCCACTCCAAATTGCCTAGGCTCCAAAGTTCCTGTCAGCGGACTGCGGATTATCCCAGAGTAATCTCTGGGGCTCTTGTTTAAGGAGACTTATAAAGGGGCTTACGGCCAGAGACCACTGCTGTCTAATACTAAATGACAACAGCCTACCACATACAGGATAAGAATTTCTGTACTACTACCCTTCGAATCCTCAACCTATTGCCCTTTATCAGTGTCGGTACCAATATTTTTGTACAGGCCCGAGCCCCGGTTCACTCACTATCTCTGCAGCAAGCTCGGGCTCATACTCAGGTACTGATAGAGGAGGAGGAAATTAAATGCGAAAGGCACCGATGGTGCAAATAATACAGACCTCGCTGTCGTATCTAGAGCCGGGATCTTGGTAGAAGGAGGACTGAGCCAGGGTAGGTGTTGAGGATGGTATCCATACGTACAATAGAAAGGGCTCATCTGGATCGAGGTATGAAGGGAATTGTTGTAAGCGAATTCCGCTTGTGGGAGGAAGCGATACCACTCTTCCTGTTGTGTACTGCAAAAGCACCTGAGGTATTGTTCCAGGTTGGCATTAAGTCTTTCCGTTTGGCCGTTGCTCTGCGGATGATATCCGGAGGAAAGAGCCCTGTGAATCCCGAGAACTTGGCAGAGGGAAGACCAAAACTTCGAGGTGAATTGGGGTCCCTGTTAGGACACTTACCTGGCCTTCTCGCCGCATCCGTTCCCGGACGTGGCGGTTCTACCCCTGTTACCAGCTTGGAAAGCGTGGCTGTGGGCAGCGGGTCGGCGCTCGCTTGCGTACGCAAGCCCCGCGGGTAACCAGGAACGGGCAGGCAAGCTTGTGTTCCAAGCCTCGTTCCGGTGCCCGCTCGGCCATCGCGCATGCGCTGTCCCGCTAGCGGTCCACGCCTCGCTTTCGTGCTGGACGATGTAAATAGCGTCCAGCCCTCTACTGTTCGCGTCTTAACGCGGTTTGTCCCCACTTACCGTTGCTTGGTGCCCGCATTCAGTTCCCTGCTCCTTGGTTCCTGTTTCCTTTTCCCGGCTACGGGCTGCCTTACTCCTGTTACCCGCCAGTTCCTCTCCCTTCCCTGGGTCCAATTCCTTTGGGATTAGCTCCCTTGGCTCCGTGGCTCTTAGGAGGTTGGGGGGGATTCCCATCTTGGCCTTCTCCCTCTCTTTGGGTCTCCCTGTTCCTGGGTCCATTCTCTCTTCCTGACCTCCTTGTTTGCCTTGAACCTTTTGTCACTGTGGCTCTGGGTGCCAGCCCTCCGGATTATCAACTGCCTTGGTGGATCGTGCTGAAGACCTCTCGCCCTCCAGTTGTGGCTTTCTACCGGACCGCTCCAGCTCAGCCTAGTCACCTCCCTGTCAGTGCTTGCACTGTCCCGACGTCACTGTAATCCACAGGGAGGTGAGCCAGTGGCGTTGGGAGGTGATTCCAATCCATCCCTGTTCCATTAGGGTTGGGTCGGGGTCGCTTCCTAGCGTTGCGATATCTACATTCGGTTTGGAGACTACCAGCCTGGCGTCACCAGTGAGACCAGCAACCGAAACCCCAGGTACGCAGCGCCCCAGAGACGCACAGCTTAACAGATTAAGACGCCTAACAACCAGCTCTGGTTCTGTAATGGAAGACTCCGAAGAATTGAGGAATGAGATCAGGGCCCTACGCGCCGAGATGACCGTACTGCATCAGGAAAATGTGGCCTTACGTCAGCTGGTAGCTCAAGGGACTCACTCCGCAGAGACTGTGATGGCTCAGACCACCCCGATAAAGTTCGACGGAGACCCCAGACGGGTAGCTGAATTCTGCAATCATTGTAGGATACATTTTTTGTGCCGTCCTACACATTTCAACCAAGATAAGGCTAAGATTGGGTACGTTTTGGGAAATCTCACCGGAAACGCTTTGGCCTGGGCCACTCCTTTGGTGGCTGCCGAGAGTCCAGTCCTGGAAGACTTTGTGGCCTTTGAGAAGGCTTTCCTGGAAGTATTCCGGTCTCCCAACCTTGCCGCTGCTGCGCAAAATCAGCTTATGGACCTGAAGCAAGGATCCAGTGATATAATCGCCTACATCAGCCGTTTTCGTCAGCTGGCCACCGATTCACTATGGCCTGAGATTACTCAAAAGACCCTTTTCCATAGGGGGTTGAGAGACGAATATAAGGATGAACTCCTCCATATACCAGAACCCGAAACCCTGCAAGCATTACAAGAACAAGTGATGCGGATTGATCACAGGTTATCGGAGAGAAGGGGTGAGAGGCGCCGTTCAGAAAGGACGGTCTCAAGATTCGTCCCAGTACCAACCAAAGCATCTACCTCGTCTGAACCAAACCCCGAACCAATGCAACTAGGAGCGGTTAGAGGCCCCCTATCTGATGCCGAGAAGAAACGTAGGCGTGACCTACGGATGTGCCTGTACTGTGGGGCCTCTGGTCATTATCTCAGTGCTTGCCCATCAAGGCCGCTCCGAAGGTCGGAAAACTGAATGGCCTGTCGTCCAGGGGTAAGGCGACGATGGGCCCCTCTCCTTCTACAGTCCTTCCCGATACGGTACTGGTTCGGCAACCCATGCAATCAGTCGTGCTTATGGTCTTAACGCTCCGGGTCTCTTGGTCAGGAAGAGAACCCCTAGGGGTGCTTGGATTATTGGATTGCGGAGCCTCTGGAAATTATATGGACGCAGATTTTGCCATCAGGAATGGTATCACTTTGATCGAAAAGAACTGCGCTTCAGTGGTGGAAGTTATTGACGGTACCCCGTTGTCTTCGGGTCCGGTCCATCAACATTCCGAGTCACTGGGATTATGGATTGAAGAACATCATGAACAGATCGCTTTGGATATCATCAAGACTCCCTCTTATCCGATCATCTTAGGGCTGCCGTGGTTGTTACATCATAACCCCAACATCAACTGGCAGACTCGGACCTTGGTTTTCAGCTCTGAGCGTTGTGTGCAGGACTGTTGCCATGTCGGTTCTTCTCCAACGCAATCATCAGTCGCCACCCAGACTGAAGGGGTTGGTGTGCCACGCTTACTCTCTGTTTCTTCTGTTCCTTCTGTATATGCTGGCTTTCATGAGGTTTTCTCTGATCCTAAGGACATACCCTTACCACCTCATAGACCTTTCGATTGTGCCATCGACCTGTTGCCAGACGCTGTGATTCCACACGGCAAGGTGTACTCCTTGACCGCTCAAGAAAAGGAGGTCTTGCAGGAGTATCTCGATGAATGTCTTCGGAAAGGGTATATTGCCCCTTCTAATTCCCCGGCAGGATTTCCGCTGTTCTTCGTAAAGAAAAAGGAGGGCACCCTGCGCCCGTGTGTTGATTATCGCCAATTAAACGACATTACACGAAAGGACAGATACCCGCTTCCCTTGATTCGATCCATCCTGGAATCTTTACGTGAGTCAAGGATGTTTTCCAAGTTTGACCTCCGTGGAGCCTACCATTTGGTACGAATAAAGGCCGGGGACGAGTGGAAGACGGCCTTCAAGACCCCAAATGGGCACTACGAATACAGAGTTATGCCTTTCGGGCTATGTAATGCCCCTGCTGTCTTCCAGCGTTTAATGGATCACATATTCTCCGACTTAATCGGGACCTCAGTCTGGGTATACCTGGATGACATACTAGTGTTTTCAAGAAATCTCGAAGAGCACATTGTCCAAGTAAAGGAGGTACTCCGGCGGCTACAAGTGAATAACCTTTACGCTAAGCTTGAGAAATGCCATTTTCATCAGGACCATATCGAATTTCTTGGGTATGTGATCAGTGCGTCGGGTATACACATGGATCCAGCCAAGGTTCGTGCTATCCTAGGATGGAAGGTTCCCAGCGACAGGAATTCTCTTCAACGATTTCTTGGTTTCATTAATTTCTATCGGAGATTCATTCCGTCTTTCTCACTGCTGTCTGCACCTTTAACCTGTTTGACCAGCAGTAGGAAAACCTTTGTTTGGGGGCACGATGCTGCCGCCTCTTTTGAGCAACTAAGGAAGGCCTTTAGCTCCGCGCCTATCTTACACCATCCCCAAGAAGACCAGCCGTTCATCGTGGAAGCCGACTCTTCGGATTTTGCTGTGGGAGCCGTTCTGCTTCAGATGGATCCGAGCGTTGGAATGGAGTTTCCTGTGGCCTACTATTCCAGAAAACTCACGGCTAGTGAACGGAACTACCCCATTATCGAAAAAGAACTACTGGCCATCAAAACTGCCTTCGAGGAATGGCGCCATCACCTTCTTGGAGGACGTTTCCCAGTTGAGGTACGCACTGATCATCGAAACCTGCAATTTCTACGTTCCTTACAGTGTCGGACCTCCCGCCAAGCACGATGGGCCTTTTTCTTCTCACAGTATGATTTCCGTATCACCTATGTACCCAGTAACTGTAACGTGAAGGCGGATGCTCTTTCCCGTTCTTTGGCTGCTGATGTGCAACATGAGGGACGGGACCTGCCTGTAATCGCTCCTAAGCATTTTCTACTGGCCGTGCCGTCGTTCCTGCAGAGGGTGGTACAAGCCACTTCGTCGGACTCTTCTCGGGATACATTGGTAAGACGTTGCCAGCTTAGGGAGAAGGACGGATTGCTCTTTTTCCAGAACAAGTTGTACCTACCCACGGATGAGCTACGTAAGACAATCCTACAGAGCTTTCACGATTCCAAGATCGGGGGTCACCGTGGTATACGGTCTACACAGGAGCTTGTTTCCCGGCATTTTTGGTGGCCTAAATGGACCCTGCAAGTCAGACGATATGTGGAATGCTGTCCCATCTGTGCCCAGGTCAAGGTTCCGCGCCTGAGGGCTGTGGGTCTTTTACATCCTGTGGAAACACCACCTTTTCCTTGGCATACAATTGCCACTGATTTCATTGTCGACCTTCCGCCCTCCGAAGGACATACCTGCATTATGGTCGTCATTGACTGTTTCACCAAGATGGCCCACTTCATACCCTTTCCTGGACTTCCCACGGCTGCCCTAGTGGCGCGTGCCTTTTTACACTGTGTATATCGCCTGCACGGATTGCCTGTTAAGATTATCTCCGACCGTGGTTCCCAGTTCGTCTCTTCCTTTTGGGGTCGATTGTGCCAGCATCTGGGCATCCGGAGGGCTCTCAGTTCTGGATACCATCCCCAGACCAACGGACTGACAGAAAGGACGAACCAAACGTTGGAGCAGTACCTCTGTTGTTTTGCCAATGCCTCCCAGACCAATTGGATGTCGCATCTCGACATGGCCGAAGTTGCGTACAACAATGCGGTTCATTCTGCAACTGGACTAAGTCCTTTTCTTTGTACTTTTGGCCTTCATCCCAGACTGCTACCTTTCACTCCGGTGCTACCAAGTAATGTTCCTTCGGCGGATCACCTTGTTACCGAGATCCAGGATCTACAGCGTCGAGCGGCTGGTACCCTGGCCAAGGCACGTGAGGCCATGAAGAGACAGGCCGATAAACGCCGGAGCCCTGAGCCACCGTTCCGGGTGGGTGAACTAGTGTGGTTAACCTCCAGACATTTGCCCGCACGTAACATACCCTTGAAACTAGCCCCCAAGTATTTGGGTCCCTTTCCGATTGTCGGGAGGATTTCTTCGGTGGCTTTTGAACTCAAGTTGCCTGAATCCTGGAGGGTCCATCCTGTTTTTCATGTGTCTCTTTTGAAAGCTTGTCTTCCTGATCCCTTCCATCGTGCCTGCCCCCGGCCCGCTGCTATTGATGTGGGTGGTCTCCCTGAATTTGAGGTGCAGGAGATTTGCGATTCCCGTCTCTTCAGGGGTAAATTGCAGTATTTGATTGACTGGAAGGGTTATCCTGCCAGTGATCGCACTTGGGAGCCTGTTGGGAGCGTTCACGCCCCTCGTTTGGTTAGGGAGTTCTATGCCCGTTTTCCTTGGAAGCCAGGTTCTTACGGCCTTTCCGGAGGGGGGTATGGTGTTAGGACACTTACCTGGCCTTCTCGCAGCATCCGTTCCCGGACGTGGCGGTTCTACCCCTGTTACCAGCTTGGGAAGCGTGGCTGTGGGCAGCGGGTCGGCGCTCGCTTGCGTACGCAAGCCCCGCGGGTAACCAGGAACGGGCAGGCAAGCTTGTGTTCCAAGCCTCGTTCCGGTGCCCGCTCGGCCATCGCGCATGCGCTGTCCCGCTAGCGGTCCACGCCTCGCTTTCGTGCTGGACGCTGTAAATAGCGTCCAGCCCTCTACTGTTCGCGTCTTAACGCGGTTTGTCCCCACTTACCGTTGCTTGGTGCCCGCATTCAGTTCCCTGCTCCTTGGTTCCTGTTTCCTTTTCCCGGCTACGGGCTGCCTTACTCCTGTTACCCGCCAGTTCCTCTCCCTTCCCTGGGTCCAATTCCTTTGGGATTAGCTCCCTTGGCTCCGTGGCTCTTAGGAGGTTGGGGGGGATTCCCATCTTGGCCTTCTCCCTCTCTTTGGGTCTCCCTGTTCCTGGGTCCATTCTCTCTTCCTGACCTCCTTGTTTGCCTTGAACCTTTTGTCACTGTGGCTCTGGGTGCCAGCCCTCCGGATTATCAACTGCCTTGGTGGATCGTGCTGAAGACCTCTCGCCCTCCAGTTGTGGCTTTCTACCGGACCGCTCCAGCTCAACCTAGTCACCTCCCTGTCAGTGCTTGCACTGTCCCGACATCACTGTAATCCACAGGGAGGTGAGCCAGTGGCATTGGGAGGTGATTCCAATCCATCCCTGTTCCATTAGGGTTGGGTCGGGGTCGCTTCCTAGCGTTGCGATATCTACATTCGGTTTGGAGACTACCAGCCTGGCGTCACCAGTGAGACCAGCAACCGAAACCCCAGGTACGCAGCGCCCCAGAGACGCACAGCTTAACAGTCCCCTGTCTGAAACAATGGTCTTAGGTAAACCATGTAGACGAACTATGTCCTGGAGAAAAGTTGCGGCCATCTCGGAGGCTGAAGGGACTTGCTTGAAGGCAGAGAAATGCGCTAGCTTGCTAAAGGAGTCGATGGTCACCATGATTGTGGTCATACCATATGTCGGAGGGAGGTCCACGATAAAATCAGTGGATATATGTTCCCAAGGGCGGTCGATAGGGAGTGTTGTTGTAACAACCCCAGAGGCCTTCCTGTTCGGTGTTTGTTGGAAGCGCATACCGAACAAGCAGACACATACTGGTCTACATCTCTTCTTAAGGTAGGCCACCAGAACCCTCCATGGATAAGATCAAAGGTCTTCCGAACACCGGAATGTCCGGTTAGGGGGGTGTCATGACACCAAGAAAGTATCAGCCTTTGCAACTCCTTAGTAGGAATGTAGAGGGCTCCTTCATGATAGAACAATTTATCCTTATCTTGGTTAACGGATAACGGAAGTTCGGAACACCTCTGATACTGTGCGATTAGGTCTTGAAGGAACGACACTGTAGATGCTAGAACTGTGAGACGCGGAAAAACCAGTTTGTGTTCCTTATAGGAACTAGATGTCTCTCCTAGGCTTCTGGACAAGGCGTCCGCCTTCCTGTTTTCTGTGCCAGATATGTAAGTAATCATGAAGTCGTATTGTAGGAAAAAATACGCCCATCTGGCGTGTCTAGCGTTAGAACATACTAACTGTTGCAAGACCCGAAGGTTACGGTGGTCTGTTCTAATCGTGAATTGATGTGTGGCTCCCTGCAGGAGATGTCTCCATTCTTGGCAGGCCAACTTTATGGCCAACAGCTCCTTTTCGATTACCAAGTAGTTGCACTCACTACCAGTCAGTGTCTTGGAGTAGTAAGCAACCGGATGTTCATAGCCGTCTTCAGTCCTTTGGAGTAAGACCGCCCCTACAGCCCCTGCAGAAGCATCTGTTTCCAGAATGAAAGGCTTGGCCTGATCCGGTTGGACCAGGATGGGTGCTGTAGAAAAGCATTCCTTTAGGAAACTAAAAGCTCTTTGGGGTTGTTCTCCGAATATGAACTTCACGCCCTTCTTCAATAAGGAGGTCAGAGGGAGTACCTTTTTGGAGAAGTTGGGAATAAACCTCCTGTAAAAGTTAGCCAATCCTAGGAAACCTTGCAGTTCCTTGATGTTGGTAGGTTCCTTCCAATCTCTAATGGCCTTTACCTTATTAGCATCCATCTCAATACCCTCCTTGGACAGTATGAAACCCAAGTAGGACACAGTTGTGGATTCAAAGGAACACTTCTCTGGCTTTACCAGTAAATGATGGGACTGCAGACGCTGTAGAACTAGTCTGACCAATGATCTGTGCTCAGATAAAGACTTGGAAAAGATAAGGATGTCGTCCAGGTACACTACTACTGACAAAAATAACATGTCGGCGAATACCTTGTCCATGTACCTCTGGAAGATGGCTGGTGCGTTTACGAGACCGAAGGGCATCACACAGTATTCAAAGAGTCCGAAGGGGGTACGGAAAGCCGTCTTCCACTTGTCGCCTTGCCTGATTCTCAAGAGGTGATAGGCACCTCTTAGGTCAAGCTTTGTAAAGTACACCGCCCTCTGTACAGCCTCCAAGATATCCCGGATCAAGGGCATGGGATATCTATCCCGGATGGTAACCTTGTTAAGACCCCTGTAGTCGATACAAGGGCGAAGCTCTGTCGAGTCCTTCTTTGGAATGAAGAATAAGGAAGCACCACAGGCTTACTTGGACTCTTGGATTAAGCCGTTCTGCAAATTAGCGTTGAGGTACTCTCTTAAAGCCTTCCTCTCTGGTAGCGACAAGAGGTACATTCTTCCAAAGGGTACTACCGCCTCCGGTATTAGATCAATACCGCAATCCTCAAGTCTATGGGGCGGTAGTTGTCTGGGAATGGTGTCCATAAACACCTCTGAGAAGTCTTGGTAATGTACGGAAACTGAGGCCACTGTGACTGGTTCCTGAACACCACGCCGGCTGTATTCAAGGGTGTTGGGAGCCGGAGACAGGTTCATAAAGTGGGACTCACAGAAGGTCGAATTGAAAGAGACCCTGTTGGCAGTCCAATCGATGTGAGGGTTGTGTCTCCTTAACCAAGGAATCCCTATAACCAATGGAAAATGAGCAGCACGGATCTGGTCAAACACCAAGAACTCTTCGTGTTGGCCTAGCCTCATCCTTAATGGAATGGTCTCCAGCGTTATGGGTCCGGACGACAGGGGCCTACCATCGACCCCTTCTACTGGAATCGGGGAGGCCTTGGGTATAGTGGAGATTAGATGCTCTGTCGCCCACTTAGAGTCAATGAAATTTCCAGCAGCTCCGCAATCTAACATGGCGAACACCTCTGTGGGGGAATCCTCGGTCAACCACAGGTTGACCCGAAACACCATTAGGCTATTATCTTCCTGGGTGCTCACTGCTCTTGTGTAGTAGCAAGGGTGCTTGTTACCTCCCCCGAAACCTCCCTTGCTACAGATCGGGGGTGGAAGTTTCCCTGTCGTCGAGGTGGGACTTCAGGACAGTCTCTCAATAAATGCTTCGAGGAGCCGCAGTACATACATAATCCTGCCTCTCTCCTTCTTCTTCTTTCTTCTTGCGTCAAGGGACCGCGAGCAGCCCCAATCTGCATAGGTTCATCCGTACCAGGGTTAGCTCGAGGTGGAGGAGCAGGGGATGGTTGACTGGACTGTTGCGGGAAGCCTCTGGTTCTTCTTCTTTCGGATCTTCTTTCTTGGAGACGGAACTCGATCTGAAGAGATGAAGTCACCAATTCCTGAAAGGACGCCGGACGAGCGACTCTGGCTAGCTCGTCCTTGATTTCTTCATGAAGACCCCGTCTGTAGATTGTTTGCTGAGTGGAATCAGGCCAATCTGCCTTGGCTGCCAGCCTCTGGAAACGGGAGAGATAGGTCTGTATGTCCGTGTTTCCCTGTTGGACATCAAGTATAGCTTCCAGAGAAGAATAGAACACTTCTGGTCTATCAAATCTTTCACTGAATACTTCTGTAAAACGATCATAGTCGCTCAAAACGGGATCGTCTCTGGTAACAAATGGTGTGGCCTATGAGAGGGCGTTTCCAATGAGATTGGCTATGATGAACCCCACCTTGGATCTGGCAGTCTCATAGGCATGAGGTCGGAAGGCGAAATACACCCTGCAGGCATCCAGAAATTCCTTTAGACCTCCCGGGTGACCATCATATTTGCCAAAGGAAAGGGGTATAGTAGGCAGGTCTCCACGATCATCCCGATGTAACACTACCTGCTGTCGGAGGGCTACGTTCTCTGTCCGTAAAGCCTGCACCTCCAAAGTAAGGTTCTGTAAAGCAGCTACCAACTCCTGATACTGCTCTAGTGAGGCCATGATGGTTATTGGGCGTTGTATGCTGTCAAGAACCAAGGCTTCCTCCCCCAACTCCTCACCTGATTCTTCTGGGAAGAATTCTTTAGGATTGGCCTCCGTCTTCTTCTGATCCCTTCTCCTTGAGGGAGTTCTGTCCTTTGGAGTTCGGACCTTCTTATCGTGTAGGTAGGGTGGCCCCTCCGGAGGCCACCTTGGCAGAGATGTAACCCTGACCTCGGGGAGCCCCAGGGGGCCAGTCCTAATTTCCAGGGAAAAAGCACGAATGCAGAAAAAACCCTGTTTCCAAATGGGTTCAGAAGGGGGACAATCGGTTCCTCTCAATCTTCAATGAAGGCGATGTTTGCTCCACAACAAAAAGGAAAGCCTGTAGTATAGATGTCTGATTCCACAACTGTCCAGACTTTAGGGAGTACAGAATAGGAGAGAACACTAGAAGTTCTCCAAATAGAATGCTGAAATGAGCAAAAGATTATAAGAAGAAAAAAGCAACACCACGTGATAAAAAACAGAAGAAGGAAAAGGAATGGGTTAGGACGAAAGGAATAATCCTGAGCATGTCGTGACAGACGGACTGAAAGCGAATAGAAAGGTAAACAGATATAGTCCAATAATGGAAGAGAAAATGGCTCCAAGGGTGTAGTCAGAGCAACAGGGACTCTGCAAGCGAAAGACAAGGCAGCGCCGGTGGAAGTAATGGAATACCGGCGCCAACAATTTAAAAAGAAATACTAAAGGAAAGGCTGCGCAGAGAAAGATGCTACACCAGAGTGACACAAGTGCAAAAATGGAAGGGCTCAAGTTAGCGAGAGGAACGGGAGCTAGGAAAGTCAAACAAGAGGCAATGGCACGGAACCAGGCGGCGCCGAACACCGTGAGTAGAGGGAAAAGAACATATAAACGAGGCAACGGGCAGGAAGGAGGGAGAGAATCAAAGGTAGGATACAAGGCGGTTAGCAAGTTCCCAGTAGGCACGGAGGGCTCCACGGAAGAAACTCCAACACACGAACCGAGCGTTGACTAACAGATACAACGCATCGGTTTGTGGGAGGAGCCAGCCTCTTAAAGGTACGGCGGCCATCTTGGGTGAGGACTGGAGCGCGCGCTGATCATAGCCTCCAGCGCTTCCACAATCTCCAGTTCCTGACAATTTCAGAGGAAGAGTGGAGAAAGGTTCTGCAGGTGGGTTATAGGAGTAAACTAGATTTAAACTTTCGACTTATTCACCAAAAAATCTTGGCTTGTTTGTACTGGACGCCAGTGTGCATGTATAGTTTTGACCTTCTTGACAATGAGGTATGTTGGGGGTGTGGGAAAGAGAGGGGGACACTAATTCATATGCTATGGAGTTGTTCTAAATAGATGAGTTTTGGGGGGGGTGTTGGACAGGTAGACACAATATTTTCTATACGTTTCCCGATAACACCCTTTTCTACAATTCTCCTGTCTGATAGAGGAAGAAGTGTGATTGCTAAGAGATATAGATGTTGGATTGACAAAGCCTTAATGGTGGCAGTGAAACAAGCCTTAAGGTTCTGGAAGACTAGGGAAAAAACACAAGTAGAGAACTGGGTTAGTGATCTGCAGTTGTTGTCAGATTTTGAGAAATGTATGTATTATGGGAGAAATCAAGAAAATGTCTATTTGGTTCTTCGAATTCCCTGTAATGATCTATATGGTTCTTAGAAATAAATCCTATGAATAGGGTCCTGATCAAAAATGTGTGATTGCATGTTAATACATTTTGGTGTATTTGTGGTAGGTGTGTGACTGTCTGTGTTGTGTGTTGTTTTTAGTTTTTTAGTTTTTTGTCCCTCTATCTCTCTCTATTCTCTGGACCACAGTTAATATATAAGTGCAATGATTGTGCTCAGTTCATTGGTAACAGTATAGTATTGATATTTTTGTTAGTTAACTTGGTTAGATATGTGTAATCTTTTAGGAATCATTAATTTAGTTAAATGATTAATCTATTATATGTAAGTATTGGTGTTAGGTTCTTTGAAAATGTTACTTGTTGCTGATTTTGTTGCATATCTGTGAAAAAGATAACGTTTTTTTTTTAAAAAAAAGAATACAAAAATAAAAAAATAAAAATGTAAAGACACACTCGCGTCTATCAGTTTTCCGGTCCAGTGCAGGGGATGACTAGGACGCCTTGCCTCCAGCAGCTCAATGTCAAGTCATTACGTTTACATGACACTGAGCTGGAGGCAAGGTCTGATCCAGGACCTTTTAAAGAATGACGCCGGGCGTAGCACTTAAACAGTTTAAAGAAAAACATGAGGCTCAGTTCTGTTGTGTTCTGTTGTTCGGCTGAACAACAGAACTGAGCCTCCTGCTGTTCTTTAAACTATGTTTAAGCAATGCCCCGGCGTGATTCTTTAAAAGACTCTGGGCCAGACCTTGCAGCCCTTAAACACAGTTTAAAGAACAGCAGGAGGCTCAGTTCTGTTGTTCGGCTGATACTTATCAGCCGAACAAAAGAACCGAGCACCCAGCTGTTCTGCATTTGTGGTGGGAGCTCATAACTCTTGCGCTGGCAGACCTGGGCCCGGCACTGGTTCAGAGCACTTGAGCAGAGTCACGGATTGGCTGAGAGGGGATGAAGAATGGAAAACCGTTTGTTAATTATATGTAAATAAAGATGTCTGTTTCACTGTGTTCCCTAAACAATATTCAACTTGCCCATCACTGCAGCTAATACACTCAGGTTTTTAACACAAAAATAGTGCATTGTATTTCTGCCGTTTAATAAAACTATAAATTGTGTTTACTCTCAACCTAACATCTGTGAATTTGGGATTATGGAAACACATCTAATATGTAAGCGGAGGTTGGTGTTAATTGATGTCCCCATGAGGTAGCTATTGGTAACCTCAACAAGCCAGGCAGCATCACCCACCAAACTGTCCGTAGACATCAATCTGGATTGTTGTGGCCTTGTTCTGTTCTGAATGGGTCCTTTCAATGCGACAAAAAATGTATATTCACAGTTAATATTTAGTGGAACAGGATCCATTTGGCTGACATCCACCATTCATAAAGGTGCCTGTCCTGACACTAGCTAACATAGGTGCCTTTACATATTGCAATGATAATCTGGCAAGCAAACATGCAGGAACTGCTGCAAGATGACTTACAGCAGGAATGACTCAAGAATGGCAGGAGCAGCTCAGTGTACATTACTCTGCCATTATGTTCTGATGAAACGCCAGCCCACAGCAGTTTCCTTCGGATGTTCCCGCGAAGGAAGCAATATGCGCTTTTCTCGCATCTGAAGGGAGATGGTTTGGAGAAAGCGTTTTGTGCAGCCATTTCCCGGACTCGGGCCGTGGTGGGCTCCTAGAGCTAGGCCTGACCCCCAGGCTCAGCCATACCCATGAAATCTCTGGCTCTCCCACCTCTAGGCGCAATGCACTGAATTGAATGCGCTGGGCTACCGGAAGCTACCAAAGCTTCCGTAGCACAGGCAAGATATGGGCACAGCAAGTAGTGGAGGAAGCCACACGGGCAGCAGAGTTTTGCAGGACCTGCAAACATTGCAAGAGATAAGCCGGCTGTGACACAAACAGGGAATTACAGTAATCAATGGAAGAAACAACCAGAGCCAAGAGCACCAGAGCCCCAAGCTTTACTGGGATAAGCGGGAGGAGCTTGGAGAGCATTTTAAGATTGAAATAGCCTCACTGACAAACTGCACCAACCTGGGGCTCCATGGAGCGTGGAGCAGCTATCTTAACACCCAGATCCTTAACTACAGAAACTGGTGTGGGAAAGGGACCAAGAGAAGAAGGCTAGAAAGCTGGGGTCCAATAAAAGGACACAGAAGAAGAAGGGCATGTGCGTTTTTCAGAGCCAATCAGAGCATGACTTGATACAGCAGCGTCTGAACTGTTTCAGTGTCTTTTGTGCAAATCACTGCTCAGGCTGTGCTGCTTCACACAGGGTGGTTAACCTGGTGGAAAAGTCTTCTTATGCCAAGGTAATTCTTGGTATCCATGAGAATGACAATCGAATGCAATAGAGACGGATTTGACCATTTACCATATTTCTAAACTTGTGTGCATGGGTGCCGACTGTTTATTTTCTCTATGCAGCTGACTTTTTTTCGTGTTGGCATATTTCTATAAGCAAAGCCTTAATAAATATGTATATCAAGTAAACCTTGAAAGATATGTGGTCAACTGCTTAAATTGCCCACATCCCTTCTTCACTCCCTAACCAAAGTGTGTGATTCTGGGAAAATCACTTAATCTCACAGTGTTTTATTTTACTCCCTAACCAAAGTGTGTGATCCGGGGCAAATCCTTTAATCTCAGTGTCTTATTTCACTCGCTAACCAAAGTGTGTGATCTGGGGAAAATCGTTTAATCTCAGTGTCTTATCTGGAGTCCCTATAAGAGATTCAGTTCATAGCTTATATTATTATACCATTATGTTATAAGCTGTTACAGAAAATAAATCCTCACTCATGGTTTTAATAGTTATAGAGCTGCTACCCATATAATAATAATAGTGCCAATTGCGCATTTCACACCACAAAGTTATTTGACACTCAATTAACTCATGGCAAATTATTGTAATGTCACATCCCTTGGTGTCTCAAAGTAGCAAAGGCTGCTGATGCTTTTTGCAGTGCTTTTTCTGTGAAGTCACTTATGTTGTCAACGCATATGCAAATTTGGATGTTTGCATATATTTTGTCCCACGGCACCTGGACAGAGCTTTAACAGATGAGCGTCCTGCATGTACAATGGGCGTACTGTTGGTTTTGTGTGCTGTGTATGTGTTTAAATGTCATCTACCACTAATGTTACCAAAAAAAGTGGATGGGCAGCAGGGGGCACAAATTACACCATATGGCACCGCGTGCCCTGCAGGCTGCTTCTAATGCGCTACCACGCCTAAAATGACCAGCAAAACCATTCTGTAAAGTTGGTCACCCTAGTTGGAATGGAAGGATGTGGTGCCGGCTGTGCCCGCAGCCCACATGTGGCAGCAGCCCCGCCCCACGGGCCGGTCTTTTTGTATAAAGAATTACAAAATGTCATACGATTAACAAGTAGTTTTGAATATATGACATCTCAGTAACAGTCTCTCAACCTGCTGAGCTACCCTGGTAGCCTTCTACTGTAGAGCGTGTCTATGGATCCCTTAATGTACTAAAAAGCACTGCATTACCAACAGTATTTTGGGTGCACCACTGCCATGGAAGTGAAGTGGAATGGATGTACAGTGTGGAGTTTGAAAAGAAGCAGCATGAAAGATATTGCACCATTTTAAAACTATAATTTTGAACATTTCCTTTGAGTGGATTCCAACTGCCAGCTCTGCCTCTTCGGAACTCTGCATCTACCTCCAAACTCCACCCCCACCGCGGCCCTTGTCGGATCCCCCTTTCCATTTTTTCCATTTCCACCACTGCATCCAAGCTTCATCGTGTCCCACCTCATATCCCACCTCCCTCCTAGCTGTGCTCCAATGCAATAGGTTCTTCTTATAGGCGCAGAGCCACCTAAATGCCAAAACTAAAAAGCCCAATGCAAAGGTCTAAAATGTCTAATTTCTCCTCACTGGGGCGCTTTTACAGAGTTTCTCTGTGAAACTTTCAAGTTCTGCTCAAGGGCAAAGTGACGTTCCTATCCCCATTGCTCGAGAGCAATGGGGCAGTTGTCACCTTTACCCCCATACACTCTGTGTCAATGCTTGTGTGAATTCAAAGCTCCAGTGATGCTAACAATAGTTCTCATAACCTAAAAGGTTATGCAATAAAGTCAAAAACATGCACTTAGAAGAAAACGCTGTGGTGAGCAGCTCTCACGTAGGAACTCTGGGACTTGCAGTTTCCTAAATTCCAAATGGGAAACTACACATCCCAGGGTCCTAAGGGAAAAAACAGGACTAGATAACCTACTCAGCATGGCCACATGCAACTTGAGGGCGCTGTTTAAGTGCAGACTGTAAATAAATAAATCACTGTGGTGAACTCTGACCACAGTGCTCACAGGTCAATCATTTAGTAATATGAGTGATTTCTCATGAGTATCTGGGTGAGACCATGCCAGACCGTACTTTACTAATCTGTTTAGAGTGATATGTGAGGGAATTTTATTACTTGTGATGTCATCAGGTCAGAGGCGACACAATGTAATTTCCTACAATTTCATCATTATGCTAATTACTGTTTGGTAACTTAAAGAATCCTACATCTTTTGGATCACAGAATGCTGGCAGGTATGGTCTGGCTCCATGTGTCACGCGTGGAACTGGGAATAGACTGGTGTCACGCGTGGAACTGGGAATGGCCGGGCTCGAGGTGTCACGCATGGAACTGGGAAACCTGGCAAGCATGTCTAACATGTCCCGTTTCAGATGTGTTCCATCATATGGGAGCTACTTACGGCTATGTACAATCAGACACGAGAAAATCACAAGATTTTACCTAGACTCTGTACCCTCATGACTTTTCTCTTCAGACCAGTGCTGCATGGGGCCCTTGTTGACGCCTTGTGGTTTCAGTCTGACACAGGCAGCTAGCAGTGTGAGTATGGGCGTAGCTGCAGAGGCTCGCTGTGTGTGTGTGTTGTGTGTGTGGTTGCGCAACTGCACAGGCTGGGAAATTCCAACCCAGCCTCAATGACCAAACAAGAGACAAATAACGAACTATTTTGAAACCTATTTCCTGAAAAAAATCGGCTTTCTGAAGAGTGCAGAAGCAACGATTAAATAGCTCGCGCTTACGGGTAGGAATCGTGTTGTGGGTGTGGCTTTGAGGTGACTTGCTGTGTTGGTGGTTTAATCAATTGGAATTTTTCACGCATTGCCAAGCAGTCAAAAAGCCCAGCTGGGCAGTGATCTGCATATGCAGTGTTGGCAGGTAATGGGTGGGGAGAGGTATGAGGGGGGCTATAGACATGGGCATGGCCCTTAAGAGGTGCAATTGGTGGGTGATTGGAAGGGGAACATGCATAAAGCTGCATGCTGTGGGGGACAATGACTAAGTAATGTGCAAAACACAGTGTTGCAGGGTGGACTGGAGGAAAGGAAGGACCTGGTATGGTGTTTAATTTGTGGGGGAGGGGTGACAGTGAGTATGGTGAGGGGGTGCAGAGTGGGAAGATGGGAACATCTCACCAATCTGCTTGCTCCAGCCTAAACCATCAAGCTCTCACACTCCGCTTCAGAATTACTTCTTACAGTTCCAAAATTCGAAAGAACCAAGGTAGGGGGACGCAGCATCCCAGTTGTGGCAGCCAAAGGCAGGAACACCCTACCTCTAGACATCAAGGCAGACCTTTCCCACGACTCATTTCGCAGAAAGCTCAAGGCCTGGCTCTTCACGTCCAATGTGTAGCCTTCGCTGCTGCAATGTCCACAGTATATGTACTACTCTATTTGCCTCTCTAACTACACCCATGTACTGTCACTTCTATTGTCACTTCATCAGCACAATACTTATGTGAACAATATTGCACATGTTAATATCATTGATTATCTGACTTACGGTTCCTATGCATCTGTGAATTATCCTATGCCTGTAAATATGCCTATCACAATATATGTTTAAACTTAAGCTTTTTTTATTGTTGAATGTTCTGCATTACCTGTATTCCAGTGCCCAGATACCTACAGGTTTGGCGCGCTCTATTAATGGTAAATAAATAAAATAAATAGTTCCACTACTTTTTTGTTTTACACTTCCGATCACTAATTGAAAGTCACATTGTCAACTTCCACTGCATGCTTTCCATTTTCACTGATAAATACAAAAATGATCATTGAAAAGACCAGGGCCGTAGTGGTGGAACTGGGGAATAGTCCACCCAAATCCAGTTCTTATTGCTCTTCCAGCTATTTTGGTATTACAGGGCAGTCCTCCTTCTGTGAACCAGGGGCCAGATTACAGAAACTTTGCACCAGTGCAAGTACAGATGTGCACAATATTAGCATTAGGGAAAAGTTTACCCTAGTGCAAAAAACATTGGGGTCATATTAGAAAATCTTTGCATCATGACAAGCAGAATTTCCCATGATATTAGCACTTGGCTGATTGCCTTTTTTTTTTTTTTACAAAAAACATATACTTTCAATGTATTTGTCCACCAGAGAAAAATTGGCCCTAGTGCTAATATCATTCTATATTAGCACTAGTGCAAACTTTGTCCTGGTGCAAAAATGCATTAAAAGAATAGGTTTTTGACCAAGTGAAAACATTGCCCTAGTACTAATACCATGCAAAATTGCACCTATCATGGTGCAAATGTTTTCTAAAATGACCCCAGTGGTTTTTGCACTAGGCTAAACTTTGCCCTAGTGCTAATATCATGCAAATTTCCACTTGCACCGGTGCAAAGTTTCTGCAATCTACCCCCGGATGAAATCAAGTGCCAGCGAGGCCACTGATACAATTTTCCTCAGATCCAATTGAGGGGCCCTAGTTGGCCCCACCACCACACCATCCATAGCCCTGGTGCATTACTGATCATGCTCTGGGAAAACACAGTCTCACGGGTGCACAAAATGTTTCCCATCCGTGGAGCGAGGCATGGAGGAGGGAGTAATGGTGATTGAGGTGGGGCGGTAAAGGGTGTTGTACATTTTGCTGCACCCTGTCATGGATGTCATGGATGTCATGGATGTCATTTGGGGGTTGGTTAGAGGTCTCAGCCGCGGCCCCTGAGGTCTCCCTTGCTACACCTGTGTTCTCCCTTGGGCACTGGAGTAGTGGGGGTCCCTCTGGTGCGGTGGGTACTGCCACACCAGGTCTGGGGGGGCCGGGCCCAGTCCTCACCCATCAGGGCCAGGGCTTGCAGCAAGAGAGGAACGTTCTCAGTAGTGTTTGGAGCTGACTGTGACATGTTGCACGGAGTCACATGCCACGTCCAGCTACAACCCCCTTAACCTACGGCTTGCTTGCGGCTCATGTACAGGAACCAGGAGGCTCTTCCAGCTTTCCTGGCTCCTGTTCGTGAACAACACAGAGTAGCTGACGGAGGCGTTGTGTGACTGACCGAAGCTGGAAAAACAGGTCAGAAGGCTTTTACAAAAATAATTGATGTGTATTTTGCATGTGTGAAGTGCATGTCAGATGTATGTATGTGCTGTGGCTCAGTGAGTGGTGGGTGAATGAGAAGAAATGTGGTAGCGTGTGTACTGTGTTTGAACGTTCTGGGTGCGTGTGTGTGCCTGTGTAGATAATGCAGTGAGAGTGGATGTAAGAGAAGGTGTATGAGTGAGCGGCTGGTGGGTGAATGAGTATGAATGTGCTAATGTGTGCTTGCATGTTCTGTGTGGGTGTGGGTGTGTGTGTTGGGTGGGTGTGTGCCTGTGTGGAGAATCCAGTGAGATTGGATGTAAGAGAAGGTGTATGAGTGAGTGACTGGTGGGTGAATGAGCATGAATGTGATAGTGTGTTTCAATGTTCTGGATGGGTATGTGTCTGTGTGGAGAATGCAGTGTGAGTGGACAAGAGAGAAGGTGTATGGGTCCGTGAGTGGTGGGTGAATGAATAGGAATGTGATAGTCTGTGTTTGAATGTTTTGCGTGGGTGGGTGCGTTCCTGTGTGGAGCATGCAGTGCAAGTGGATGTGAGAGGTTTATGGGTGAGTGAATAGTGGGTGAATGAGTAGGAATGTGTGTGTGTTTGTCTAAATGTTCTGGGTGGGTGGGTGCCAGTGTGAGTGTATGGGAGGGAGGGTATATGGGTTAGTGACTGGTGTGTGAATGGGTATGAATGTGAATGGGTGTGCAAATGTTCTAGGTGGGCGGGTGCATGCTGGTGTGGTGAATGCAGTGTGAATGCATGTGAGAGGAGATGTATGGGTGGGTTAAAGGGGATGCCTCTTTGTGTGTGTGCGTGTGTGTAAGGCCTTGGGAGACCGGTGATCACTAGAGAGTTTTGGGCACATCCTTTATTAATTTTGCATGTTTTACTGGTATTTTCAGGCAAAGCCAAGTGTCAAGATCTGAGTCTACCTCCCCTTTCTCCTCACCTGACTCCCCTGAGGTAGATCCTTGAAGGTCAGTCTCGGTCTTCTGGGGTCTCTTCTTTGTCCTCGAACCCTTGCCTTTAGGTGCTCAAACCTTCTTTATGGGTAGGTAAGGTCTGGCCCCTCTGGAGGCCACCTTGGCAGAGGTTGAGACCTGCCCTAGGGGAACCCCAGGGGGCCAACCTCTGATCTAGGGAAAAAGCTCGAAGGCAGAAAAAACCCTAGTCCATAGATGGGTTCTGATGATGAGTTAAAGAGATGGCACAGATCTTCAGGTACAATGTCCAGGATACCAGTAATGTGAAAACACAATCCGAAGCAAAACTGAAGAGATGATAACTAATAAACATAGGTACCGAGGAAAACAGATAGCAGGGACCAACAACAAAGGTTAGAAAGAAGGAATAACAAAGAAAGATGTGGAAAATAAGGAATGAAGAAAATATAAGGAGCAGAGAGCAGAATACAAGGAGGAGGTAAGTTAGCGGAAAATGCTCATAAGAGGAGAAGCAAATGAAAAGGCAATACCACAATAAGCTCCGCGAAAGGCTAGCGGAACGCGGCGCAGAGAAGCGTCATCGCGGTTGTCAGCAAGAAGGCCGACTAAACGGCTGAGGCAGGATGCCGATCGGACAGGGAGGTAAGCAAGGAGTAGCAAGAAGGCCGACCAAACGGCTGAGGCAGGTTGCTGAGCGGACAGGGAGGTAAGCAAGGAGTACGGAAGGTTCCGTGAAAGAGGAGCCGGCGCCGACTGCACAGGGCGGTTGGCGAGCATGGATATATAGAAGGAAAGGGTGAAAACCGACAGCCGGGAATAAGGAAGGCGGGATAATACAAATACGGAAACAAAGGAGGATAGACAGATTAAGAGGAAATCGAACGTAGTACGGGCTACTACAGGAGGGCTATAGAAGAAGCAATAACACGGGAAGGAAGAACGGGTACACAGGACTCGGAGCGTTGAACGAAACAATAACAGATACAACGCGCCGAGTAGTAGGTGGAGCCTGCATTTAAAGGCACTGGCACCATGTTGGGTGAGGACTAGAAAGTTCATCGAAGTCGGAACTTCCAGCGACTCCAGCATTTCCAGTCCTGGTTCCTGACAGTATGCCCCCTTCCTCTCGGGGGACCCCCAGGCTTGCCCGGGTGGAGATGATAGAACCTTCTTAGAAGTCTGGGGGCATGAATGTGGCTTACCGGTTCCCAGGACCTTTCTTCCGCTGGATAGCCTTTCCAGTGAACCAGGTATTGGAGTCGACCTTTGTGGTATCTGGAATCTACCAGGTATGCTACTTCATATTCTTCCGGAATCGGTCTTACCTGGGCACGACCCTTGTGAATGGGTCTAAGGAACGGATCTTCCTTATATTCCTTGAGCAAGGAGACGTGAAAAACCGGATGAACTCTCTTAAGGTAGTCCGGAAGTTTGAGCTTATAGGCAACAGGGTTTATTTGTTGTAGAATGGGAAATGGTCCAAGAAACCGAGGGGAAAACTTTCCAGCATGAACCCATCTAGGTAAAAATCTGGTAGATAACCCGACTAATTGTCCTAATCCCCAGTTGGGATTAGATCCCCTGTTCTTATCTGCCCATCTCTTCTGAATTTGTTGACTGACCTGGTGTGCCTTCTTGGCGAGTTCATGTACTTCATGTATCTCCTGCAAGATACCATCCAAAGCAGGGATCTTAGTGGCTGGAGAGCTGAGCCCAGGTAAATGTTGGGGTTGAAACCCATAGGTGCACAAGGAAGGACTCATTTGGATTGAGGTATGCAGTGTATTATTGTAAGCAAACTCTGCTTGCGAAAGGAAATTATACCACCTCTCTTGTTGTGGACTGCAGAAACACCTCAAGTATTGCTCCAGGCTGGCATTTAACCTTTCCGTTTGCCCATTACTCTGAGGGTGGTAACCCGAGGAAAGGGCTCAGTGAATACCCAAAGTCTGACAAAGCGAAGCCCAGAATTTAGACGTGAACTGAGGTCCCCGATCGGATACTATAGTCCGGGGAAACCCATGCAGACGGACTATGTCTCGGAGAAAGACATCTGCGGTCTCTGAAGCGGAAGGTATTTGTTTGAAGGCAGAAAAGTGGACCAGTTTACTGAAAGAGTCTATTGTGACCATGATCACTGTCATGTCGTCAGATGGTGGGAGATCGACAATGAAGTCAGTAAAAATATGTTCCCATGGTTGTGACGGTACGGAATGTTGCTGCAAGAGACCGAGTGGTTTACCCGTTCGGTATTTATTAGAGGCACAAATCGAGCATGAAGTAACATACTGGTACACATCCGTTCTTAATTTTGGCCACCAGAAACCTCTTTGCAGTAGTTCGTAGGTCTTTCTAATGCTGGGATGTCCCATCAAGGGAGAATCATGACACCAGGATAGGATGAGTTTCTGGAGACTCTTGGTGGGAATGAAAAGGGCGTCTTCATGGTAATATAATCCATCACTGCCTTGGCTGACCGTAGAAGGGAGCTCTGTGCAAGTTTGATATTGAGGTATCAGATCTTGGAGGAAGGAGACAGTGGATGCTAAAACCTTGAGATTGGGGAAAAACGGTCATGTCCTTCGTAATTCCCTGAGCTGTCCCCAATGCTTCGTGACAAGGCATCCGCCTTCTTATTTTCAGAGCCGGGAATGTATTTTATTACAAAATCGAACTGCAAAACAAAATAAGCCCACCGAGCATGACGGGCATTGGTACTCTCCATTTGTTGGAGAACCCGGAGGTTACGATGGTCAGTTCTGATCACAAAGCAATGGGTTGCGCCCTGTAGGAGATGTTGCCACTCTTGGCAGGCTAATTTGATGGCCAAAACCTCTCTTTCCAGGACTGAGTAATTGTGTTCGCTACTGGTAAGGGTCTTTGAGAAATATGCCACTGGGTGTTCGTAGTTATCAGCCACCTTCTGCAATAGGATGGCACCTATTGCTCCTATAGACGCATCCGTTTCTAAAATGTAAGGTTTAGTCTGATCCGGCTGTACCAAAATGGGAGCAGAGGAGAAACACTCCTTAAGGGTTTGAATAGCCCTCTGTTGTTCCTCTCCAAAGGCGAACTTGACACCCTTTTTTAGCAGGGAAGTAAGAGGAAGCACTAAGTTGGAAAAATTGGGAATGATCCTCCTATAAAAGTTGGCTAACCCTAAGAAGCTTTGTAACTCCTTGACAGTGCTGGGTTCTCTCCATTCCCTGATAGCCTTAACCTTTATGGGATCCATCTCTATGCCCTTACCGGACAAAATGAATCCTAGGTAGGATACCAAAGTGGTTTCAAATTGGCATTTCTCGGGTTTAACCAATAGTTTGTGATCCTGAAGTCGCTGTAGCACCCTCTTAACCAGTAACCTATGCTCAGGTAATGTTTGGGAGAATACCAGGATATCATCAAGATACACCACAACTGATACAAACAACATATCCGCAAATACTTTGTCCATGTACCTCTGAAAAATGGCGGGGGCATTGACAAGGCCAAATGGAATCACCTTGTATTCGAATAGTCCAAAAGGGGTGCGGAATGCCGTCTTCCATTCATCCCCTTGTCTTATTCTTAAGAGGTGGTACGCGCCCTTTAAGTCCAGCTTGGTGAAGTATATAGCCCCCTGTACCGCCTCCAGGATGTCTCGGATCGATGGCATGGGATACCTGTCCCTAATCTTCACCTTATTTAGCCCTCTATAGTCGATGCACGGGCGTAATTCAGCACTATCTTTCTTCGGAATGAAGAACAATGAGGCTCCACAAGCGGATCTTGACTCCTGGATGAGCCCATTTTATAGATTGGAGTCCAGGTAGTTTTGCAGGACCTTCTTTTCAGGGAGAGATAAAGGGTGCATCTGCCCGAATGGAACCACAGCATCAGGAACTAGGTCAATACCACAGTCTTCTGCCCTGTGGGGAGGCAATTCTCATGGTTGAATGTCTAAGAACACCTCTGAAAACTCCTTATATTGTGTTGGAATCGAGGCGATGAAAGCCGGACCTAGAGCTGGATCCGACCTCTCTTCTTGGTATGTGGAGAATACATACTGGTTCATACAGGTCGACTTACAAAAGAGCGAATTAAAACTCACTCTATTGGCCTTACAGTCGATGTGAGGATTGTGTTTTCTTAACCAAGGGATTCCAATGACCAAAGGACAGTGTGCAGCTCTGATCTGATCGAACACCAAATATTCTGAATGATGACTCAGCTCCATCCTTAAGGGTATCGTCTCTCTGGTAATTGGTCTGGAGGACAAAGGCCTGCCATCCACACCTTCCACCAGAATGGGAGTTGCCTTTGGTTTAGTGGATACTTGATGTTCCCTTGCCCAGTTGGAGTCCATAAAGTTACCGGCTGCTCCGCAGTCTAACATGGCAAGTACCTTGGTAGGACCGGAGTCGGATAGCCACAATCTGACTCGGAACACCATCAGACTGTTCCCCTCAGGGTTGTTCATGGTTCTTGAGTGGTTGCAAGGGTACTTGGCACTTCCCCCGAAACTTCCCTTGCTGTAGATCGGGGGCTGAAGTTTTCCTTCCGCCTAGGAGGCACTTCCAGACAGTTTCTTAATAAGTGTTTAGAGGAACCGCAATACATACACAATCCGGCTTCTCTTCTTCGTTTGCGTTCCTCAGGAGTGAGAGGCCCTCGGGTGGCCCCTATTTGCATGGGGTCTTCAGAAGTGAAATTTGTCCTGGTTGTGGGAGAAGGAGAAGGTAGACTGACAGTTTGAGGGGTACCTCTGATTCGCCTTCTTTCTTGTCACCGTTCCGTCAAACGGAATTCTATCTGTAGAGACAAGGTCATCAATTCTTGGCAGTACACTGGTCGGACTACATGAGCTAACTCATCTTTGATTTCATCGTGAAGTCCTCTTCTGAATATTGTTTGTTGGGCAGAGTCCGGCCAGTCCGCCTTAGCCACCAATCTCTGGAAGCGGGATATGTATGTTTGGACGTCCGTGTTCCCTTGTTTGACATCCAAAATGGCTTCTAGAGAAGAGTAGAATACTTCGGGTCTGTCAAATTTTTCCTTGAAGCCTTCTACAAAATGATCATAATCATTCAAGGAGAGGTCGTTTCTGGCGACCAGGGGGGGGGGGCCCAGGCTAGTGCGTTACCTGTGATATTGGCAATAATAAATCCGACTCTAGATTTCGCTGACTCATAGGCATAGGTTCGAAAGGCAAAATAAACATCACAGGCGTGAAGGAAGTCCTTCAATCCTCCCGGATGACCATCATACTTGCCGAAAGGGGCATAGCTAGTAGATTGCCGTGGTCATCTCTATGTAAGACCACCTGTTGTCGGAGGGGGATATTCTCTGTTCTCAGCACCTGGACTTCGGCAGTAAGGTTCTGCATAGCTGCCACTAATTCTTGGTATTGTTCCAAGGAGGCCATGGTAGGGGTTGGGCGTTGTATGCTGTCAAGATCTGAGTCTACCTCCCCTTTCTCCTCACCTGACTCCCCTGAGGTAGATCCTTGAAGGTCAGTCTCGGTCTTCTGGGGTTTCTTCTTCGCCCTTGAACCCTTGCCTTTAGGTGCTCGAACCTTCTTTTCGTGTAGGTAAGGTCTGGCCCCTCCAGAGGCCACCTTGGCAGAGGTTGAGACCTGCCCTAGGGGAACCCCAGGGGGCCAGCCTCTGATTTAGGAAAAGCTCGAAGGCAGAAAAAACCCTAGTCCATAGATGGGTTCTGATGATGAGTTAAAGAGATGGCACAGATCTTCAGGTACAATGTCCAGGATACCAGTAATGTGAAAACACAATCCGAAGCAAAACTGAAGAGAGGATAACTAATAATAATAGGTACAGAGGAAAAGAGATAGCAGGGACCAACAACAAAGGTTAGAAAGAAGGAATAACAAAGAAAGATGTGGAAAATAAGGAATGAAGAAAATATAAGGAGCTGAGAGCAGAATACAAGGAGGAGGTAAGTTAGCGGAAAATACTCACAAGAGGAGAAGCAAATGAAAAGGCAATACCACAATAAGCTCTGTGAAAGGCTAGCGGAACGCGGCACAGAGAAGCGTCACCACGGTCGTCTGCAAGAAGGCCGACTAAACGGCTGAGGCAGGATGCCGAGCGGACAGGGAGGTAAGCAAGGAGTACTGAAGGTTCCGTGAAAGAGGAGCCGGCGCCGACTGCACAGGGCGGTTGGCGAGCACGGATAGATAGAAGGAAAGGGTGAAAACTGACAGCCGGGAATAAGGAAGGCGGGATAATAGAAATCCGGAAATAAAGGAGGATAGACAGATTAAGAGGAAATCGAACGTAGTACAGGCTACTACAGGAGGTCTATAGAAGAAGCAACAACACGGGAAGGAAGAATGAGTACACAGGACTCAGAGCGTTGAACGAAACAATAACAGATACAACGCGCCGAGTAGTAGGCAGAGCCTGCAAGCCACCGGCGCCATGTTGGGTGAGGACTAGAAAGTTCATCGAAGTCGGAACTTCCAGCGACTCCAGCATTTCCAGTCCTGGTTCCTGACACCAAGTTCATGTGTGTCGTTGCATGGCTAGACTGCCATTTTGGTACAGCCAGTCTAGCCATTGTCTGTGGCATGACATTGATTACTCAGCATCTTTGATAAAGCAAGCATGATAAGTAGTATTACCTGGCTAGACTTACATTTTGGTGTAGCGGCCTTTATATTTCTTACTGTAGCATGACCTTTTATTAACTGAGCATATATGATGAAGCAAGGATGATAAGTGTTCTTTCGGGTCTATACTGGCTTACATTGTAACCAGTTTGGGCATGTTTTTTTATTGTGACATGTCACTTTTAATGGCCAAACCAACAGGAGTATTTTCTCACATAGGAGTACTGGCATATATTGGCAGAGCCAGCTTCGTGGCTAATGTCAGTAATGATACTATAAAAAAACATCTGAAATCGAACATGAGTATGTTGCTGGAGCCAGCATGGAAATGTATGGTCACAGCCATACTGGCATATGTTGAAAGGACCAGCATGACAATCCATTGGGAAATGTGCTTGTGCACTTTTGGTGACTTGCATCTATTGTACTTTTTTTCCATGAGTTACCTTACACCTTAGAAAACCGATTGCAAACTGCCTGTCCTTTTATCCAAATTTTCACGGAACGTGTACTGTGTAATGCACCATTTTAACCCATTATTCAAAACATTTTCTCATGGGAGGGGGAAGAATTCCCCTAAACGCCCCCCTCAACCTGTTTTCATTAGTTTGGGCCCCCTCGCTATGCTTGGTCGCAGTCGCATACTTGCGGCAAATATTGACACCCTCCAATAAAACAACTCACCAGCCACCACTGGTGGCTGGTATATTTGGGACCAGGCACGTCCCCCTTCTTTCTACGCTAGGTGAAACATTTAAGCTTTGATTAAAAAGAACAAGTTACTTACCAACTGTAGCGTTCTTTCGATTGGATGTTCCTCCCACGTATTCCTCATCTTAGATATATCCTTACCTTCAGCTTTGCTTTTTTGGAACTTTTTCCTCTCTCTCCACTAGAGGGCACTCCACTCGAGGCCACAGCATCGATATCCCTCTGCGGCATCCGTCGAGCACTGACGTCATCCGCTGTATAAATGCCTCGAGCACGCCTGTTGGCCTCAGTTCTGTTTTTTCGTGTATTATAGCCCATGGATTATATTTAAAGGGGGTGCCTCTTTTGACCCAGGTCTTAAAAGAATTTAGAGTGTAAATCACATAAACTGTACTGTGGGGTAGGCTGGGAGGGTCGATGAGGAATACGTGGGAGGAACATCCAATCAAAAGAACGTTACAGTTAGTAAGTAACTTGTTCTTCGAATGGAGTGTGTCCTCCCACGTATTCCTCATCTTAAATAGACTCCCAAAGCAGTTTTGTATTGGAGGTGGGAGTACAGAAATTTTAGTCATGTACAGAATGAAGTACTGATTTAGCGAATAGACCTCCTTGAGAAGAAGTCGAATCTAGAGCATAATGTTTTATAAAAGTGTGCATGGATGACCATGTGGCTGCTGCGCAAATATCTTGCACAGGGACACCCCTTTTTAGCGCTGTTGAAGTTGCCATGCCCCTGGTTCAATGAGCCCTCAGCCCATCTAGCAGTTCTTTCACAGCCAATCTATAACATTCTGTTATAGCTAAAATCATCCATCTACATAATGTTTGTTTAGTTACAGCAAGTCCTAGTTTGCGGCCAGTGTATCCCACAAAAGTTGATCACACTGACGTATTTTTGCCAATCTTGAAATATAGAAGCTAAGAGCTCTTCTAGGATCTAATCTATGTAGCCGTTCCTCTTCCTTACTTGCGTAAGGGTGATGTTAGAAAGTAGGCAGTGTTATTTTTGTGGCAGGTGAAAATCTGAAACAATTTTCGGCAAAAAAGGTGGCTTTACACTAAGGACTACTTTATCTTTATAAAATATGGTGTGAGGAGGACCGCTAGAAAGTGCCTGTAATTCACTTACCCTGCGGGCTGAGGTCATTGCCATAAGAAGTATTGTTTTTAAAGTAAGGAGTCTTAATGGACAAGAATATAAAAGGCTCAAATGGAATACATGTGAGGAACTTTAGAACCAAGTTTAAATCCCACACAGGAACTTGAAAGGGTATCGAGGGAAACACATTATTAAGAATTGAATTATTAAAGGTATCTTAAAGTAAGATTCTTCCTCTGAGGAGCACTTAAAAATGGATAGCGCTGCTAAGTATCCTTTTATCGTACCAACCCGGAGCCCCAGATTAGCCAAGTGTAATAGAAAAGACAATGCTGTGGGAATATTACATTGAAATGGGTCCACATTCTTTTCTCTGCACCAGTTACTGAACTTGTTCCAACGACACAGATACAGAGATTTAGTTGCTGGCTTTCTGGCCAAAAGCAAGATCTCCATTACGTCATCCGGAAGGTCCCAATACTTGTATCTCAACCTCTCAGAAACCATGTGTGAAGGTTGAGTGTGCTGACCTCTGGATGGAGAACGTGACCTCCATCTTGCGAGAGAAGATCCTCTCTTTTTGGAAGACATATTGGAGGGCAGATGGACATGTCCAGAAAGTCCAGGTACCACGTTCTCCTGGCCCAATCCGGAGCAATTAGGATCATGGTTTTCCCGAACTTCCTCAACCTCCTGATTACTTGAGGGATCAAAGGGACTGGAGCGAATGTGTACAAAAGTGGGAATGCCCATTCCACCATGAACGCGTCCCCTAGAGCTCCTGTCGGGGGAAATTCCATTGAGCAGTACAGTTCGCACTTCCGGTTGGCACCAGTCATGAACAGATCCACTTGAGGGGTTCCCCAAAGGGCGAAGATCTTTTGAAGGACTTCCTGAGCTAACTCCCACTCGTGGGAGACTGTGCTCTGCCTGCTCAGAGCGTCCACCGCCATGTTTTGCTCTCTGGCTAGATAAACTGCCGACAGAGAGATCCCTTCTTGTATTGCCCAAAACCAGAGCTGCATTGCTTCTCTGCACAGTGGCAGTTACCCTACTCCTCCTCTCTTGTTGAGGTAGTACATTGCCACTGTGTTGTCCATCATTATTAGGACATTCTTTCCCTGTACAGAGGGCAGGAAGGCCTTCAGCACTAGCCTGATTGCCCTGAGCTCCAATAGGTTGATATGTAGTTTGGACTCCAATGGAGACCAGCGACCGCTGATTGTCAGATCATTGGTGTGAGCTCCCCACCCTGTGAGTGAGGCGTCTGTTACTACTGTTATCTCCGGCCATGGTTGCCAAAAGATTCTCCCTTGAGGATATGTTTCCTGCAAGTCCACCATTGTAGATCCTGTGCTACTCTGATTGGAACTTGCAATAGATCAGACATTTCACCTGAAAATTGAGAGCATTGAGTCCTGAGAGCCCATTGAAGGGATCTCATCCTCAATCTGGCATCTGGCTCCAGAAAAATGCAGGATTTCATTAGACCGAGCAACCTGAGAAAATCGAAGGCCGGTAGATACTGGGCATTCTGGAATTTTATTAGCATCTGCAGAATGTGGTGAGCTCTCTCTTCGGGAGGTGAAGCTTTGCCCAAACAAGTATCCAGGACTGGTCCGATAAACAGGAGTTTCTGTGATGATATCATGTTTGACTTTTTGAAATTCAGAGAAAACCTTAGTTTGTGAAGGAAGTGGCAAGTCTTGGACAGATGATCTTGGGCTTGTTCTGGAGAACGTACCCTGATCATCCAATCGTTCAGATAGAGGTAGACGCCATCAACTTGGTGAAACCTCTCGGGGCGGAGGTCAACCCGAATGACAGAACTCGAAACCGATAGTGAGAATTGCCAATTGCAAACCTCAGGTACTTTCTGTGCTTGAGATGGATTGGCACATGAAAGTAAACATCATGAAGGTCCAATGACACCAACCAATCCTGGAGTTCAAAAGCCTGAGTAATCTGAGAAAGTTTGACCATCTTGAATTTGTCCTTCCTGAGGAACTTGTTCAAGTCTCTCAAGTCCAAGATGGGTCTCAGTCCTCCGTCTTTCTTTGGAATGAGGAAATATGGGGAATACCAACCGTTGTTCCTCTCCGCTGCAGGTACATGTTCTATTGAACCTTTCTGTAGCAGGGTTAAAACTACCTGCAACAGGAGCGGAATTGGATGTTTGACAGAGTTGTATCCCAGAGGGTGATTCTGAGGTTTCTTTAGAAAAGGAAGACAGTAACCTTGGGATACTGTTTTCAGCGTCGAAGCATCTGAAGTAATGCCCCGCCATTCTTTCAGATGCCGTGAGATCCTGCCTCCCACTGGGGTCTTGTGGGCCAAAAACTCAGAGTGGTTTTGCAGCAGCTCCAGCAGCGGCTGAAGGGACAGATGCCGCTGCTGGGGCAGATCTAGCACCTTTTCCTCGCCCCAAGGACATTTTTTTTGACCTCTCTGACTGGCCTGTCCCCCTCCTTTTCTAAGTGAGGAATAAAATCGAAAGGGACGACCCCTCCAGGAAGATGAGCCTGTGTAGGGGCATTGTTGAGGTTGTCTTATAGCGGCACTGAGTGATTTTGCCATCGCATTGGAGGTCCCCAGCTTCTCCAAACTTTCATCTGCCTTGCTGGCAAACAACATCGAGCTGCCAATTGGCATATTAAGAAGCCTGGATTGCACATCTGGTGCAAAGCCTGACTTCCTTAGCCACACAAATCTACGTAACACTGTGCTAGATGCCATGGACCTACTGATACTGTAAGCTGTGTCCAAACCTGATTAAAGGCATTCCCCCGTAGCCTCCTTTCCATACATTATTATGACTAGGAATCATCACGTTCCTCACCTTCTGGGATGTGCTCAGCTGCCGCTGACATGCAGTCCCACAGGGTATATGTAAATCTTGCAAGGGTGCAAGTTACATTGGTGGATTTTAAAGCCATGCTTCCTGATGTAAAAATCTTTCCGGACCATGCATCAACCTTTTTATATAATCTCTATATGGGGGAATTGTGGGCGATGCAGCATTTCTACTAGAGGTAGCTGCTTGAACTACCAGACTTTCTGGAGATGGATGCTTGCTCAAGTATTCCGGGTTTGAATTGCAGGGTCTATATTTTGACACACATTTCCTATTTACTGCTGGAATGGTTTCAGGATGTTCCCATGCAGTATTAACCCTTCTTTGTAAGGCTACATGAAAGGGAAGTATGGGGTCTTGCTGCGGTCCTCCTGACAGGATATCAGTCATGTCATCATATTGATAGACTGGTGAATTCCTACCCCATCCTATGAATTCAGTAACTCTACTCATTAACTTTCTATAGCCCGCATCAGCAAGTTCTGCTGGGTCAGGCTTTTCAAATTCGTATTCTGGAGAAGTATCCAGACCACTTGCTGATTGCAAGCACTCATGTAGGTCTTGTATTCTAGATTCAGGGTCAATTAATTCTTCAGGGACTGGTCTTGTGCCAAATTTAACACCAGCAGGAAAAACCTCTTCATCTGCTGATGACTCTCTTTCGAATATGGATGAGGTGGTCCTAAAAAAATCATGTCTACTCTCAGGATGAAAGATCTTTTCAGGTGGTATAGGTTTTGATATTGGCATAGGCATGGGCGTCGACAAAAACGTGATGGCGTAGATGTTGTAGCTACAACCATAGATATTGTCGAGGCAGCCTTCGACACCTTCGTCGAGACCATAAATGCCGTCGAAGGAGCCTTCGAAACTGTCGACTGTACACTCGACGCCTTTTTAGGTGGAGTCATCGACACCTTGTACTCGACCGCCCTCGATGGCTTCGAGGACGTTTTTGACGCAGACTTTGAAGACGTATGAGAGTCTGATGCCATCTTCTTTACATCTACCTCTGATTTATGCACCGGTAGGCTTTTTCCATGAGGTGTCTGGGAAGAGTCCCTGGATGACTCCCTCAACAACTTATTCGTCGGATTTTCTTGTTTTAGATCTTCCCCTGTCACTTTTCTTGTGAGCAGGGGCATGGTCTTCGTCAGACTTTTTTGAGGAGGTCTGAGCCGCGTTCTCAAAAATCTTTAACATAGAAGCCGTAATGGCTTCCCATTTTCTCGGAGAGTCATGTCTTGAAGGACATGTTATAACTTCCTCGGATGATGTCGAGGAAGAAGAGAAAGAAGAGGGAGACCGGTGTCGTCTTTTTTTCACCTTTTTGGAGGTCGAAGAAGAGGACTTTCCCGATTTGCTCCTCGATCTAGATTTTTTATGATGTTTCATCGAAGACTCAGCTGAGTCTTTTCTCCCCTTCGAAGAAAACTTCGAGGATCCCTCCCCCACGCTAGTTTAGCTCTTCGTTCTTGTAAGGCCTTATGGGTCATCAACTGACAAGAACCGCGGTCATCAATACGATGATCGGAGCCGAGGCACCAGAGGCAGTTTTTATGGGGATCAGTCGGTGACATCTTTTTCCCACATTTCTGGCATTTCTTGAATCCAGTTTTCGGTGTGGAAGGGTTCGATGAAGACGACATATTCACACGAAACTGAAGCGCCATTATAACTATCCAAAGCGAAGTTAACGGAAAAACACTTGAGGCATTTATAAAGAGGATGACATTGGTGCTCAACGGATGCCGCCGAGGGACTTCGACGCTGCAGCCTCGAGTGGAGCGCCCTCTAGTGGAGCGAGAGAAAACATTTATGAAGCAGCAAAGCTGAAGGTAAGGATATATCTAAGATGAGGAATACATGGGAGGACACAATCCATTCGAAACATATTTACTTCTTTCACTTGGAGTAGTGCATGCAGCAGCATAATCATCATGGACATTGCGCACACATGGTGGTCTGAGCTGGCCTGGGTGCGGCGTGTCCTGTGCTTTGTTAAAGAGCTTGGGGGGCCCTCAGCAAGGCTTGCAGGGGGCCCCTAAATGTTGTGCTATGCCACTGATTGGGCTCTGCTCACTTTGAACGCATTTAAGTGTGATGTGAATGGTTGAGAGGGACCACAAACTGGACCAGGACCCTGCTCTGGTGCAACACTGTTTAAGAAAATAAGCACTTGACACAAAGTCTCAGAAGTGAGAGAGCCATGGAGTGGCACATCCCCCCCACTCAAACTCCTTCTTGAAAAGTGCTTTGTGAAGGTTAATTCACGTGCCGGTCCTGTGAGGGGGTCATTGGATAACGCCAGTGGTCGAAGTGGACAGGAGCGGTGCCCCTCTACATTTTTAAATTAGGTTTTACCGCTCCTATACTTTTATTTCAAAAAGAGAACGTTCCAGAATGTTTTCATTTTAAAATAAAAGTGTAGGAAGAAGTTGAAACTTGCACTTCAGAACACCACACTGCACGTTCTTAAAACAGCAGGCGTGTTTGTTTGGGGGTGTGCTTTGCACATGGGAGGGGCCATGGCAATGAGGTTTGTAGGGAGCAGAGGAAGGCCAGCAGGGCACATAGTTCCACTACTTCTTTCCGTACACTTCGACCACTGAATAATGCACCTCGCACATAGAACTCTGAAAATCATAGATGCATTGAGCTTCACTCTTGTGGGAAGTGCAGCTACCCTCCCCCACCTCACCCCGTTATGGGTTTATTAAAAGGGATAGGTGCAGTTAAATTAAATTAAAACCTGGAGCTCTTTTACCATGGGCAAAGCAATACCCCATGTCCAGAGAGGCGGATGAAGGTATATTCGAGACCATTTCCACTTTGATGAAGCAAGGAATATTGGTACCATTCAATTCTCCATGTAACATGTCTGTGTACCCAGTAAGAAAATTTACAGGGGTGTTGTGGAGGTTCATTCAGGACCTTTGCCCTCTAAACAATATAGTCTGAGCTGTGTTTCCTTTAGTTTCAAATACAGTGACAATATTGTGCAACATGCCACCTAAATCCACATACTTTACAGTCATAGATTTAAAAAAATGCATTCTTTTCAATTCCCCTCACGAAGACTCACAGGATTTGACTTCCTTTTCGTTTAGAATGATCCACCTGAAACATACTCAATTACCCGAGGGTAACTTTGAGTGCCCTTCAATCTTTAATAGAGTCCTCCAGATGGATTTAGGCAATGTTCTGCTTGAAAGTACAATAGTTCAATATGTGGATGATATGTTGGTGTGCAGCGAGACAGAAGAAAGATGTAGAGAAGATTCAATTAAACTCGTGACTATTTTTTCAGAGAAAGGATATAAAGTGGACAAAGATAAGTTACAATACTGTCAGGAAGAGGTCTTGTATATAGGACAGTTGTTTTCTCATGAAGGGAGGAAAGTGACACCAGAAAGAGCAGAAGCCTGGGTTTTCGATTACAGTAGTTATATCCAACCACTTTTAAAAGGGCTTAAAGAAGCACGGGTGGGCAAGAGCAAAATAACACAGACAGATGAAATGACTGAAGTATTTGAAGAATTAAAAAAGGCGATCAGTACAGCCCCTGTGTTGGGAATTACAGATTATCATGAATAATTGTATTTATTTTCCCAATCAAATAGAGAAGTCCTGACAGCAATCCTTACACAAAAGAACGACATTAGGACATGGACACAAACCATTATCATATTATAGAGGGATTTTAGATCCAGTTATGAAAGGGCATTATCCTTGTGAGCAGTCTTTAGCTGCTGCATTCGCGATTGAAAAAGCTTCAGGCATAACAATGGGGCGTTCAGTAACATTATTTGTTGAGCATGCAGTATTTGCGATTTTAGAGGAACCCAAAAGTACATCAACCACACTGAGAGCATCAGGATACAAGGTAATAATATTGGATCCTGCGATTAAAATTGTCAGATTTAAGACAGTGAGCCCAGCAACGTTCATAGCTGAACTAGTAGGAGAGGATGATTATGTACACAACGTATACTGAGAATTATAATTAAATTCCCAAGCTAGAGAAAATGACTTCGGGAGAGGCTAAGTTGTTTTTATTGATGGTTCTTTAAAACTTGACCAAACGACTGGCGAAAGGCATACTAAATCAGCGGTTGTGAAGCTGAACTGAGAGGGTGAATTTGAGGTTGTGGCAAGTGCCAGACTGCCTATGCATTACTCAGCACAGGCTGCAGAATTAGTGGTGCTTATCGCTGCACTTCAGAAATTTGAAGATGAGGAAGTGACGGTGTACTCTGACACCACCTATGTAATGTCACCAGTACACACAGGTTTGTCACGCTGGAAGAGGAGGGGCTTCCTCCACATAGACGGCACTCCAGTGCAACATGAGGACCTATTGGATAAGCATATTGAAATACTAGCATAATTTACTCGTAAAATGCTCAGCACATCCTAAAAGGACAGATTTAATTTCTCGCAGAAACAAAGCCACAAATTTAGAAGCCAAAAAGGCAGCCTATTTTCCAGCCATTTCTAATTTGGAAATTCAAAGTGTTAAATAAATGACAGGACGATGCATGTTGGTAAAGGAGGGCTTTAGCATGCTGTCTATTGTCCAGTTGGTTGAGTTGGTTGAGATACAAGGGCGATCACCACAAGAAGCGAAGGATCTATGGAAGAAGCAGGGGTGCTCTGTATGCCCCACTGAGGCAATTTGGAGAGAGGATAGCACTGAAAGCCAGTTATGTGGCTAGGATTATTGAACGTAGTGTTGGAACAACTCCACTACCCTGCGCATACGACTCAAGAGAGTCTAGCTGCTACAATAGCAACCTGTTAGAGCATGTGGCTCAGTTTATTGTATATTGCATTGTGTGCCAGAAATGTACTGCAGGGCACACTTTGTGAACAGTGAGATGCGTAATTCCTAGACCCAATGGCCCATTTTCTGATCTACATATTGATTATGTAGACGAGCTGCAGACATGCAACGGTTACAGATATATGCTGGTTGTGGTGTGTCCTTTTTCTAGATGGATCGAGGCAGGTCCCTAAACACACCCTGATGCCAAGTGCACTGCCATGTTCTTTGTGCGTGAAGTGTTCCCAAGATGGGGTGTGTGTGAGGTTTTGCAATCAGACAATGGACAGAAATTTGTAAATTAGCTGTTTGAGCAAATAAGTCTTCTATTAGGCATTAAGCACATGTCTTCTTCCACTTATCATCCACAGGTGAATGACATCTGTGAATGATTAAATGGATTATTGAAGGAAAGGATAGCCAAGATAAAAATAACTTTAAAGAAGGGATGGCTACATTGCCTACCCCTAGTCTTATTTGCTCTAAGGAATCAGCCTTGCTTAGATCACCATCTAACTCCTCAGGAGTTGGTGACTGGACGCTGCATCAGAACCCCCTTGCTCCTCCAGCTAGGTTAAAAAATCGATGCCCTTTGTGTAGCAAAGACATTAGGTAACGAGATGCATGATTACCTAACAACAATGACTGCAAGCGTTTCTTTCATGTGTCAACAGGTCAAGAATCGAAGGGAGGGGTCAAATAGAAGTGACATAGATGATCAATACATTGAAGCAGAGGATTTGTTAAAACAACCAAGCGTATACCAAGGAGACCAGGTGCTGGTACAAACGTTTGTACACACTTGGGCCCTGATTCATGGAATCAGGCGGAGAAATGGAGCAAGGTCCGCGCACTGAGAAGGGCCTTTGCGCGAGCCCTGGCGCAGATAAAAAGTTGTGCAGCACGCGTATTCATGGATTCCAAGAGGCATAAGCAGCCGTCAAGCAAGTAATAGCAAGCTGCGTGAGGAACGCCCCCAACACGCCTCCACACACACCAAAAAGCAAATTAAAGGACTAACACGACGCAAGCCTCCGCGCCATCCCTGGCCAAGCATCCAGCACCCCAGCGAAATCACGTGACAACACCAAGCAATCCCCGGCCGCACCCCAGAGAAAACGTGTGCCCTCCCACGCAAGACCATGCTGCACCCCAGCAAAATCGCAAGGCAACACCAAGCAATCCCTGGCCGCACCCCAGAGAAAACGTGTGCCCTCCCACGCAAGACCAGGCTGCACCCCAGCAAAATCGCAAGGCAACGCCTCGCAATCCCCAGCCGCACCCCAGAGAAAACGCGTGCCCTCCCTCGCAAGCCCAGGCCGTACTCCAGCGAAATCGCATGACAACCCCTCGCAATCCCCTGCCACACCCCAGAGAAAACGCATGGCCTCCCATGCAAGGCTAGGCCACAACTAAGTGAAATTGCGTTCCCCCTCATAAGTGTAGGCTACACCTATTATAAAAACCTAAGCACCCCCCACACCCTCGGCACCCTCCCTGTCCACCTACCCCCCACTGCACATGAACCACAGTAGTACACACACACCCCAGGCCCCCTGTCCCATGACACCCCCTGCAGGCATTCCACTCATGAAGTGACAGCACCCCCAGGCAGCCCACTCATGAAGGGACACCCCCTGCATGCTCCCCACTCATGAAGAGACACCACCCCCAGGCCCCGTCACCTGTGACACCCACTGCAGGCATTCGACTCATGAAGGAACACCCGCCCCAGGCAGCCCCTTCCAGAAGGGACACCACCCCCAGGCCCTGTCACCTGTGACACTCCCTGCAGACAGCCCACTCATGAAGGGAAACCACCCCCAGGCAGCCCACTCATGAAAGGACATCCACTGCAGGCAGCCCACTCATGAAGTGACACCATCCCCAGGCAGCATCCTCCAGAAGGGACACCACCCCCAAGCCCGTCACCTGTGACACCCCCTGCAGGCAGACCACTCATGAAGGGACACCACCCCCAGGCAGCCCACTCATGAAGGGACATCCACTGCAGGCAGCCCACTCATGAAGGGACACCACCCCCAGGCAGCCCCCTCCGGAAAGGACACCACCCCCAGCCCCGTCACCTGTGACACCCCCTGCAGACAGCCTCCTCCAGAAGGACACCACCCCCAGCAGCCCCCTCCAGAAGGGTCACCACCCCAAGGCCCCCTCATGTGTGACACCCACTGCAGACAGCCCACTCATGAAGGGACACACCCCCAAGCAGCCCACTCATGAAGGGACACCCCCGCAGGCAGCCCACTCATGAAGGAACACCACTCCATGCCCTGTCACCTGTGACACCCCCTGCAGGCAGCCCCCTCCAGAAGGGACATCACCCCCATGCCCCGTCACCTGTGACACCCCCTGCAGGCAGCCCACACATGAAGGGACTCCACCCCAGGTAGCCCACTCATGAAGGGACCCCCACTGCAGACAGCCCACTCATGAAGGGACACCACCCCCAGGCAGCCCCCTCCGGAAGGGACACCACCCCCAGGCCCCGTCACCTGTGACACCACCTGCAGGCATCCCACTCATGAAGGGACACCACCCCCAGACAGCCCCCTTCAGAAGGGACACCACCCGAGGCCCCATCACCTGTGGCACCCCCTGCAGGCAGCCTCCTCCAGAAGGACACCAACCACAGGGAGCCCCCTCCAGAAGGGACACCACCCCCCAGGCCCATTCACATGTGTCATCCCCTGCAGGCAGCAAACTCATGAAGGGACACCAACCCCAGGCCCCGTCACCTGTGAGACCCCCTGCAGGCAGCCCCTCCTGAAGGGACACCACCCCCAGGCAGCACCCTCCAGAAGGGACACCACCCCCAAGCTCGTCACCTGTGACACCCCCTGCAGGCAGACCACTCGTGAAGGGACACCACCCCAGGCAGCCCACTCATGAACGGACACCCACTGCAGGCAGTCCACTCATGAAGGGAGACCACCCCCAGTCAGCATCCTCCAGAAGGGACACCACCCCCAGGCCCATCACCTGTGACACCCCCTGCAGGCAGACCACTCATGAAGGGACACCCACTGCAGGCAGGCCACTCATGAAGGGACACTAGCCCCAGGCAGCACCCTCCAGAAAGGACACCACCCACAGGCCCGTCACCTATGA
Organism: Ambystoma mexicanum; assembly: GCF_040938575.1. Lineage (NCBI taxonomy): Eukaryota > Metazoa > Chordata > Amphibia > Caudata > Ambystomatidae > Ambystoma > Ambystoma mexicanum. The sequence goes on from NC_090924.1 coordinate 1,273,981,081, forward strand.
CACCCCCTGCAGGCAGACCACTCATGAAGTGACACCACCCCCAGGCAGCCCACTCATGAAGGGACACCCCCTGCAGGCCCCTTCACGTGTGACACGCCCTGAAGGCAGCCAACTCATGAAGGGACACCACCCCCAGGCCCCGTCCCATGTGACACCCCCTGCAGGCAGACCACTCATGAAGGCACACCACCCCCAGGCAGCGCACTCATGAAGGGACACCCACTGCAGGCTGCCCACTCATGAAGGGACACCACCCCCAGGCAGCACCCTCCAGAAGGGACACGACCCCCAAGCCCGTCACCTGTGACACCCACTGCAGGCAGCCCACTCATGAAGGGACACCACTCCCAGGCAGCCCCCCGAAAGGGACACCACTCCCAGGCCACGTCACCTGTGACACCCCCTGCAGGCATCCCACTCATGAAGGGACACCACCCCCAGGGAGCCCCCTCCAGAAGGGATACCACCCCCAGACCCCATCACCTGTGACACCCCCTGCAGGCAGACCACTCCAGAAGGGACACCACCCCCATGCCCCGTCACCTGTGACACCCCCTGCAGGCAGCCCACTCATGAAGGGACACCACCCCCAGGCAGCACCCTCCAGAAGGGACACCACCCCCAGGCCCCTCACCTGTGACACCCCCTGCAGGCAGCCCACTCATGAAGGGACACCATTCCCAGGCCATGTCACCTGTGACACCCGCTGCAGGCAGACCACTCATGAAGGGACACCACCCCCAGGCAGCCCCCTCCAGAAGGGACACAACCCCAGACCCCATCACCTGTGACACCCCCTGCAGGCAGACCCCTCCAGAAGGGACACCCCCACATGCCCCGTCACCTGTGACACCCCCTGCAGGCAGACCACTCATGAAGGGACACCACCCCCATACCCTGTCACCTGTGACACCCCCTGCAGGCAGACCACTCATGAAGGGACACCACCCCCAGGCAGCCCCCTCCGAAAGGGACACCACTCCCAGGCCACGTCACCTGTGACACCCCCTGCAGGCAGACCACTCATGAAGGGACACCACCCCCAGGCAGCTGCCTCCGAAAGGGACACCACTCCCAGGCCACGTCACCTGTGACACCCCCTGCAGGCATCCCACTCATGAAGGGACACCACCCCCAGGCAGCCCCCTCGAAAGGGACACCACTCCCAGGCCACGTCACCTGTGGCAACCCCTACAGGCATCCCACTCATGAAGGGAAACCACACCCTGGCAGCCCCCTCCAGAAGGGACACCACCCCCAGGCAGCCCCCACCGAAAGGGACACCACTCCCAGGCCACGTCACCTGTGACACCCCCTGCAGGCAGACCACTCATGAAGGGACACCACCCCCAGGCAGCTGCCTCCGAAAGGGACACCACTCCCAGGCCACGTCACCTTTGACACCCCCTGCAGGCATCCCACTCATGAAGGGACACCACCACCAGGCAGCCCCCTCGAAAGGGACACCACTCCCAGGCCACGTCACCTGTGACAACCCCTGCAGGCATCCCACTCATGAAGGGAAACCACCCCCTGGCAGCCCCCTCCAGAAGGGACACCACCCCCAGACCCCATCACCTGTGACACCCCCTGCAGGCAGCCCACTCATGAAGGGACACCACCCCCAGGCAGCACCCTCCAGAAGGGACACCACCCCCAGGCCCCTCACCTGTGACACCCCCTGCAGGCAGCCCACTCATGAAGGGACACCATTCCCAGGCCATGTCACCTGTGACACCCGCTGCAGGCAGACCACTCATGAAGGGACACCACCCCCAGGCAGCCCCCTCCAGAAGGGACACAACCCCAGACCCCATCACCTGTGACACCCCCTGCAGGCAGACCCCTCCAGAAGGGACACCCCCACATGCCCCGTCACCTGTGACACCCCCTGCAGGCAGACCACTCATGAAGGGACACCACCCCCATACCCTGTCACCTGTGACACCCCCTGCAGGCAGACCACTCATGAAGGGACACCACCCCCAGGCAGCCCCCTCCGAAAGGGACACCACTCCCAGGCCACGTCACCTGTGACACCCCCTGCAGGCAGACCACTCATGAAGGGACACCACCCCCAGGCAGCTGCCTCCGAAAGGGACACCACTCCCAGGCCACGTCACCTGTGACACCCCCTGCAGGCATCCCACTCATGAAGGGACACCACCCCCAGGCAGCCCCCTCGAAAGGGACACCACTCCCAGGCCACGTCACCTGTGGCAACCCCTGCAGGCATCCCACTCATGAAGGGAAACCACACCCTGGCAGCCCCCTCCAGAAGGGACACCACCCCCAGGCAGCCCCCACCGAAAGGGACACCACTCCCAGGCCACGTCACCTGTGACACCCCCTGCAGGCAGACCACTCATGAAGGGACACCACCCCCAGGCAGCTGCCTCCGAAAGGGACACCACTCCCAGGCCACGTCACCTTTGACACCCCCTGCAGGCATCCCACTCATGAAGGGACACCACCACCAGGCAGCCCCCTCGAAAGGGACACCACTCCCAGGCCACGTCACCTGTGACAACCCCTGCAGGCATCCCACTCATGAAGGGAAACCACCCCCTGGCAGCCCCCTCCAGAAGGGACACCACCCCCAGACCCCATCACCTGTGACACCCCCTGCAGGCAGCCCACTCATGAATGGACACCACCCCCAGGCAGCACCCTCCAGAAGGGACACCACCCCCAGGCCCCTCACCTGTGACACCCCCTGCAGGCAGACCACTCATGAAGGGAATCCCACTGCAGGCAGCCCACTCATGAAGGGACACCACCCCCAAGCAGCACCATCCAGAAGGGACACCATCCCCAGGCTCGTCACCTGTGACACCCCCTGCAGGCAGTACCGTGACAGTGTGACACATCACCACTGCAATGATTGTCTGTAGCTCACCTGAACCTTTGTGGTGTGACTGCAACATGATCATCATTATGAACATGTATCCTGCAAATCAAAATCAATGCATTCACCATAGCTACATCCATGAGTGGAGCATCTGCACACACACCCTTACTGGCATCACTCATACCCCCACATACACATGTGACAAGTGATTGTCAAAACTGGTTCATGCTGGCCATGCCACTATGGCATGGCATCAAAGCACAGTGACCAAATGTGTGCCCACGACAGAAGCAAACATACCAAAAATGTGTGCTACATCCACAAACAATGGGCAGGCGTGTCACAGCCTGATCATGAGAGAGCTGGGTGGAAAACAACCTGTTTGTGAACTATCACATGGTGAAGGATAGGGCAGTCAGAGAGTGCATGACTCACAGAGACTGGTGAATTGTGCACCAACCGTGGAATGTCAAAAATATGCCACTACTGTATTCCAGTGTTAGAAGTTGACCAACACCTGAGAGAAGGCATTATGTGATACCACATGCTGCTGAAGGTGTATACACGACATGTGTGGTACACATCAATAACAAGTCATGTGCTATAACCATGACCATGGAAAACTCACAGTCAGCCCACCTCCCTCCACCACAACCACAGTGATTCCAAACACAGAGTGATGCAGCACAGGTCAAAGGGAATCCTATTAGACAGTGCACAGCCATCCGTCTACTTGACACACCGCCACCTGTCAGCCACCTGTCCATCGTGCCATCGCCAACCATTCCTGCAACTACAATGCACACGCATGTATGCAACCAGATACATGAATCCCAATGGAGAGAAGCACGGCCACAAAATAGAAATAGCAAACAGGCCCACACCCAAAAGAACATCAAGAAGCCAGGAATGTAACTAACAGAACTATATATTAACAATACATATTTACATCATACATTCACAAACCAAAAATAATGTTTTAATGTTTTTTTTTTCTAAAAATAAAACATACTTCACATGCCACAATAACTATATACAACTTAAAATGTAAAGTAATGTCTACAAACTCTGCTGAAAAAAAATAAAAAGAAAGAAAACTACACCTAAATAACTATATACACTAAAAATGGGGAGTAATGTTCAAATAGTCTTTGGGGATAAAAAAAAGGAAACCTACACCTAAATAACTATATACACTAAAAAAGGCAAGTCATTTTCTAATAGTCTTTGGCAATAAGAAAAAGGAAACCTACACCTAAACAATTATATACAGTAAAAAATGGGAGTAATGTTTTTTTTTTTTTAAATATGTTTATTTTTAAACAAGGCAGGAAAAAATTACATTCACTTGCGGTCAACATTCAGTATGCATTATTACACGAGAGTACTGCTCCCTAACCCCTCCCTGGGTTCATCTTGTAGTTAATTCCCCTTCCTCCTGTTCCTGTCCCTGTAGGGCGGGCCAGCTCTCTAGGACCCTCCTGGCCAGCTGAGGTTTGTATGTTAATGCTGGAAAGTCTCAATCAAATTTGAGGACCGGGTTCCAAATGTTCTGGAAGCGGTGGAGAAGGCCTGCTCTGGCCGCGGTCACCTTTTCCGTGATGAGTACGTCCCACAGTTTCACCCACCACAAGGGCAGGAGTGGGCCTTCCACCGACTTCCATGTGCGTGCCACCACTATTCTACCCGCCAACAGGCATTAGGACAGCAGTTTAGCTTTTAGGGCCTGTGTGTGGGTAAATCCCTGGGACCGGGGCACCCAAGAGAATAGGTTCGGGCTCTAGTGGGAGTGTAATGTGCGTGATTTCTGCAATGACCACTAGGCATTCTTTCCAAATGTTCTGGGCCTTGGGACAAGTCCACCACATGTGGAAAAAGGATCCTACGTTGGACATTTTTTTTAAAACAAAGGAACCCTATACCTACATAACTATATACGTAGGCAGCAGGCTAGTCCATCTCCTCCTCTCTAATGTTACTCAAACTCTCCACCAGGGCATCATCCAGTGCTCCTTCCACTTCCCCTGGCAGGAATCCGTTGTTTCCTGGAGGACTTGCAGGGCCTCCACCATATGTCTCTCCAATCCCTCTGACTCCCTGCAAGTTGCCTCCAGGATGGCAGCCGCTTCCTTGCCCGACGCAGCCCACCTTCTGCCCTGGCCATCAACACCCTAGCCTCCTGAGCCCGCTACCTCTCTGCTCGTATAGGCTGCCCGTAGCGCATGAACACGGAAGACATCCTTGTACGTAAATCCACATTTGATTTCTGCCTGACGCTGTGTACCTGCCCCTTTTTGATGTTAGGCCCTGAGAAAAAAAGCCTCCTTCTTAGAGCCTGCTGATGCCATAGCACCCGGTGTCTGCTTCGTGTGTACACCCTCTGGGCTGATGACGTTACCCAGGGGTGTACGGCCCGTTCCCTGCTCGTGGGTGCCTGCTGTCCCTCCATTGCCGGTGTTGCTGTTGGTGCCTCTATCGGCACAGTGACCACCTCACCCGACTGACTCTTGACTCCCAACTCAGGTAGGGATGTTGGCTCCACCAGACGGGGCAATCTGGGTGGGACTGGTGCACAGGGGGCCCTGGTGGTATCTGGGCCGGAAGGCACAGCGAAGGATGACTGGCACACAGAGGAGGAAGACAAGGAGGAGGTTGCATTATTGACCAGCCAACACAGCACAAACTGGACCAGGAATATTGTGGGCCACGTGAGGAGACGTCATACGTCATCATGATGACATACAAGCAGTCTACGCCTCGCCATACCGACCTGCAGGGGTACCACAAGGTCCTGAATGGCCTGAGCCGATGGCTTTGGGGTGTTGGTTTGTGTGGAAACATCCGACACCTGGTGCTGGGTCTGGGTTGAGGCATGCCGGCAGGGACCAGGGACAGGAATTTGCACAAGCACTGCAAGGGTGGCCTGCACATCCTCATGGCCCAGGGGCAGGACTGCAGTAGTCACATACACCTCATCACCCCCGCCTGACCCCATGGGCTCTGTTCTACGGCCACCTCCTCCCCCTATGCCCCCACTAACCTGGATGACTCTGGAGCAACTTCCATGCTTGATGGCCCCTGTGTTGCCTCACCTGAACCCCCTGCTGCTGAGGGGTCCACTACCACCTTCGCCCTCTTAGACGTACCCCCAGCAGCATTGCCCGATGGTCCTGGAACAGCCCCAGCCCACTCGCTCCCCGACGATGTGCCGTCATGGACATGTGACTGGGCCTTTGTCCTCTGCCTGGTGGAGGCATCCCTGCTAGCATGCTCCACAGCACTGCTCCCGCCATCTTCTTCCGATGCAACTGTGGAAAAGGAGACACAGAACACAAACATCAGTGTACTGCACCAATGTGTGCGTGGCAAAACAAACATTCACATGAAGTTCACTAGTCAAGGGAACAACCATCGTCCTCCACCACCACACACGTACATGCACTCCACATACATGTCCATACATGCTTGTCCATCAAAACAGCCATTCACATCAGGGTACATGCCACCTTCACAACCAATCAATTGTGTATGCTACACACACATGCATCATGTGCTCATACACATGTCATGAACACACATCAACTGAGAGTCCACAAGCAGTGTGATGAGCAATCACATCCGAGTCCCATCAACTGTAATCCCACAGCATGACTATGTCACAAATTGAAATGCACGCATTGCATCCAGCCATGAGTGATGGCCAGTCAAACATTCCCATCTTTGACAAATACACATGAACACCATGCATGCACATGACGTGGCCAACACTACTGCAACTGTCACACTTGTCGCACCGGCACATCTCAGACACAAAAAACAAAACACATGCATGGTCTGAAAGGCAGCAGTACAACACACAATGCAAATGTAATCTCATTAAAATTCACTGCACACATGTAGAGCACTGTCTGGGTCATGCACACAGTCATCCATATCAGAGACATACTTGCTGTAAGACAAAGGTGCTCACTCCGAACATGCAGGAACATGCACATGCACTGTGGAGCCTAGCAACACATGGATATTGACTTGATGACTCCAGATGTTGTCGCAACTAGCTAACCTGGGTGTGCAGCGGCGGGTCAAACTTCTCCAGGACCTGCATGTTAGTGATGTTCAGCCGGCACCTGAGCCCCTCTCCGGTGGCACCGGCCTGGAGGAAGCACAGGGGCTTGCTGTGGGTCCTGGATTTAAGATCGTCCCAGCGCTTGTGCACATGCTTGATCGTGCGGGATGCCACCCCCTCAGTGTTGATGGCATCCACTATCCCGTCCCAGATAGGCTGACGTCTTTCCTTGATGTGTTGCGTCGATGGCTTGAAGAGGTTTTCATAATTCCCCTGGATGTGCTCCACCAGGATGTCAACTTCCCTGGCAGTGAAGTTGACATCCATCTGCCTCGCTGCCATGGGGTTGCCACTCTGGTCAATAGATGGTGGTGCTGACATGGGAACCCCCGAGGCAGGTGTGGGTAGGCAAGGTGGTCCAAGGGATGGGCTGTGGAGTGATGGTGATGGTATGGCACGTTGGGAGTCTGGTGAATCTGCTGAGGTGGTCACAGGGCCAAGGACAGGAGCACTGGCTGGACAGCAGGCACTCAAAATGCAGGGAAGGTGGGCAGCAGGGCAGGTTGGCAGCAGGCACACACACTGGGCAGGCAGCAGCAGATGGCTCGGTAGGAGGCAGCTCAGGGCAGTAGGAGGCAGGTTTAAAGGCTTGTAGGCAGGAGCATGGGTCTTCCGTGTCTAAGGCGTGGGCAGCCGGAAACAGAGTGCCTGTTACTTTGCACATTCGAATTTAGTGCGGACACGTGAAATCTTAGGAAAGGCCCTCAGCTCGTAACTTACATGACACGCGCTGCATGCTGGAGTTCATTATGCCAGACTCGGAATATAGAAGTATGCATAGAAGCAAATCAGACCGTACTGAATTACTTAGTTGTGTACACATTTTTCATACTCTGGGTGCCCCTGTGTATCACGTACCTCCATTCTTACCATTACAGTAGCTTTCCGGCCTTCGCGTACGCATTTTTAGTGTTGCTGGGTGCCACCGTGTAACGCATAATGCTTTTTCTTTTAACGGAAGCTATCAAGGTCTCGTGTATGGATATTTTTTGTTTTTTGGGGTGCCTGTGCGTTACACCTCCCGTATTCCTGTCACCAAGGGTACTTTTGAGCCTTGCTGGACCACAGAAGTACGTTTTCTATCACGTACACTGTCCCCTACTCCAATTGCCCATGACATTGCTTGTTGTGTCTTCCATTGTTCAAGTCCACCTGGACCATGAGTGGAAAGGCCCCAAGAGGGAAAGGTGGCAGAGGTGGCCGGGGCGGGATGTGCAGTGGAAGCTGCTGTCCACCCCTCCTCCCCCGGGGTCAAGCACCTGCAGTGGAAGCTGCTGTCCACCCCCCGGGGTCAGGTACCTGCAGTGGAAGCTGCCATCCACCGCCCCAGGCTCAGACACCTGCACTGGAAGCTGCTGTCCACCCTTCCACCACCAGGCTCAGGGACCTGCAGTGGCAGCTGCTGGCCCTTTCCATAATGGTAAGGGACGTGCAGTGAAAGGTGCTTTCTACCCCCCCACCCCCCAGGGTCAATCACCTACAGTGGAAGCTGCTGGCCAGCCCTCCCCCCTGGGGTCAGGCACCTGCAGTGAAAGCTGCTGTCCACCCCCGCCCCCTCGAGGCTGAGGGACCTGCAGTGGCAGCTGCTGGTCCTGTCCAGAAGGGTAAGGGATCTGCTGTAAAAGGTGCTTTCCAAAACCCCCTCTCACCTCCGGGTCAGGAACCTGCAGTGGAAGCTGCTGGACACCGCCCCCCCCGGGGTCACGCACCTGTAGTGGAAGCTGCTGTCCCAAAACAAAGGGGGGTCTGGGAATCTCTCTACCAGCACAAACACAGCCCAATGACCTGTTCTTGGGCGAATAACCCCTGGGAGAGACTCTACCAAGTCTTTAGCTCACTGTCCCTTTCACAGAGAAAAAATATCCCTGCATATCAGTCTTTGTCCTGCCCAGGGGCAGTCCAGCACCAAAATGCTAGGCAATTCTCCTCTGAACAAGAGTACCACCAGCAACTCCATACACGTGTTTCAGTCTTGTTGGGCATCATCAGTGAAGTGAAGCTGTGCCTCTCTAAGAACAGCGAGCAAGGGGTCCACGTCTGGATCGCCCTGGTAACTTAGGGTGAAACCCTAAGTTAGTTTATGCAAAGCGGGTGATGCCATGGCCCAGGTCACTAGTGGTCTAGCATCTGGTGCCCTGAGTGGTCCCAGCCACTCAGGATGAGCACCACGTGCCAAGAAGACAAAGCCTGCACAGCCGGTAGAGGCTCAACCCCATGGCACGGCACAGGACACCGGCACGTTGAGGAAGAGGAACTTCAATGATGACGAACTGCAGATCCTCGTGGACAACATGGCCGATTATCACTTTGACATGTGCCTGCAACCAGGGAGCACACATACACCTGCTCAGCGTAGGGTGCATTGGTAGCATGTCACAGATGAGATAAATGCCTTAGGGTATGAGAAGCACACTGCTTCTCAGGTCATGAAGCGACGGAATGACCTCAACCAAGATGCAAACCTTGCCTCTGCTGTGGAAACTAGAGGGGGGTCACCAGAGGAGAAGGCGCTCACCCCGCAAGAACAGGCTATGAGCCAGTTTATTCATAAGGATCAGGTGCAAGGCGTGGAAGGCCTGCCAGATTACGAGGGCACGTCCCGAGAATGACCAAGCTTGTGCATCCTGAGGACGTGTAGGGAAACAAAACCAACATGTATGATTGTGTTGCGCTTCTGCCTGCATTTGAACGACTGCCCTGGCTGAACCATGGCATGGTGTACTGACTCATGCCCAGTGTCCTCTAGAGTGGATACAACCCATGTATCATACATACATTGCACATAACATAGCGACAGTCATCCCCCACTAGCATACATAAACAACATTGTCAACATGCTACCACAACGTGCCATCTAGTTAGTTGCATCAGTGATGTCAGTGACTCTGCTCTGCCAGACAAGTGCTTGTGTCTGAATTATGTGTTACTCATCATGCACTGCATGGTGTACATTGTCCATTCACACACGTGCGTAGGTGGTTCCATGCTATAGATAACTTACATGAAGACTACCAGCAGGCCTCACAGTGTGCCAGGAGTGACATAGCATTTTCCAACACTGTGCACATCCCCTCAGCAGCTATTGCAATGACACCGCTGACACATTTTTGAGAGTATTCATCCCCGTTACCCTCCCATACTCGGCACACACTCCATGGGTCCATGCCCCTGTCCCTCTTGTGTGTCACCGTCTCTTCTCCCTATCTCCCGGTGCATGTAATGACGCTGTCCACATCACACACCTTGTTTTGGTGTTTCTCTTACAGTCATACTCCAACTGTTACTCCACACTCAGGCCATGTCCACAATGTGTGCACTCCCAGTGCCAGTTCAACACTGGTGTGGCATGTGATTGATGTGCACTTTGATGTGAATTTGTGTGTACGTGTTGACCTGTAATGTAATAGCATGTTAGAGAGCCACATCACCAAGCCCATTTAGCATGTATTTGTCAGTGTTTTGCTGTGTCATGGGCCACAATGCGCTTTCAGAGAAACATGTCTGTTGGCAATGCGTCCACTGGCTACATGATCAGGAACGTGGAATGTTGTTGCAAGTGTGCATACGCCATGATCAGATGGCTTCTTGTAGATAGTGTGTGTATGCGATTTCTCTCATGATGACATGCACGGCATTGTGTTGCAGGACAGCAATGTTAGACAGATGTTTACTGTCAACACGATTAATATGAATCTGCATGTTTATATATTTCCTTGTTCAGGTAATGAGGCACCAGATGCAGAGGAGGAGGAAGAAGAGTCTGTGCCAGTCCAGACTACCGTGGAGGACATGTTGTGGCAGCCCAGGAGAATCCACTGGTGCTACAGACCATCCTGGGAATGTCTAGATATGACACTGACTCCTATGAATCCAGTAGATCTGGTGCTGAACCGGATGTCCAGCCCTCAATGCTCATGGAGATTCTGCCATTGGTGTGGAGATGATCGGCGCCCCACTTGGCTGTGCGACCAAGAACAAGACTATGCTCGAGTAGCTGCCCGATTTACTGCTCTTAAACCAACTCTCACCCGAGCAGTGTCAGGAAATGCACAGGAGGTTTTAGCGGAGAAGCAGCTAGAACCTCGAGTACAGGCTAAGCTCCACTGACTCTAATCCCTGCATATCTGTTCGAACACAGGACTCCAATGTGCCGACCACCAAACGCCAAATCAAGGCTCATGAGGGTCCCACAGCTGACCACCTCAAGTTAGTCCATGAGCTCTGCAACGGCCGACAACCAGCGCCCGCGTTATGTAACCGATTACGAACTCAGACAAGTTCGTTCAGAGGTATCCCTGAGGGTTTGATTGGGCCACCATTAACCATCCCTGTTGAGCTTGAAGTACGGCAGACTACATCACTATTGGACAGTGGCTCCCAGGTCACTATTGTCTATGAGCCTTACTATCGGAAGCAGATCTCACATCTGCCTTTGGAATCCCTGGAGGGATTAAACTTGATGAGAGTTGGTGATGCCACTTGCCGGTATCTGGGATATGTGTGTGTAAAGATCCGCCTTGACCAAGAACTGGCTGGAGTAAACACTACGTTGACCACCCTGGCATTAGTGTGCACCACAAGAAACCTGTATCCCGAAGTAACCCTGGTCATGGGCACCAACTCTCCCATGTTTGGTACCTTAGCACGGATGTGTAGTGAGATGGCCGGTCTGCTGTTCGCACATTCTCTGTCAATGCACCCTGCCTGCAAACAAGCCTACCTTAAAAATAGCAGGGGAAAGGTGGAGCATTTCAACAGCCCTGTCGGAGAAGTGAGCACTACTAACCACAGTCAACTTGATATTCCACCGGGTGAAACCATTATGGTATCTGGCCTTGTACAACTTCAAGGTCACAGCTGTTACCATAGATTGGTGATGGAGGCGCCGGAGGGTGAAGAATTGCCGGAAGGTTTGATGGTACAACGCACGTTGACAAGAGAGACTGGAGCGGCAGCGACCCACATAAAAGTTCCCATCACGAATGTTACTGATAAAACCGTGCATCTGCCAGGAGGTCGAACAATAGCACAGTTGTATATTGCTGACTGAGTGGCACAGACAGCTGGAACCAAAAATTCCTATCCTAGGTTGGATGTGAAATAATTGACTTTGGGGATGCCTCATTGTCAGAACGTGGAAAGACTCACTTACGAGACCAGCTGGCCATGAGGGCGGATGTATTTTTAACCAGTACCTGGGATTTAGGTGAAGCCAAGGGAGTGCAACATCACATCCATCTGAGTGATACCACTCCATTTCGAGAAAGGTCAAGAAGACTGCCCCCCGGATGTAGAGGACGTGAGACGTTACCTCGAAGAACTGCTCCATGCAGGTATAATCCAAGAGTCACAGAGCCCTTATGCCTCCCCAATAGTGGTTGTAAGAATATAAAATAAAGATGTGCGCCTTTCCATCGACTACCGATGGCTGAATAGCCGAACCATACCTGACCAATATACCACCTCTCGAGTGGATGAAGCCCTCGACTGCCTGGTGGGGAGCAAGTTGTTCACTTACTGGATCTTCAGAGTGGGTATTACCAGATTCCTATGCTGCCCGCAGATAAGGAGATGACAGCTTTCATCTGCCCTGTAGGATTCTACCAGTTTACCAGAATGCCCCAGGGCATATCGGGGACACCAGCCACATTTCAGCGTCTGATGGAGCGAACCATGGGAGACATGAATTTGCTTGAAGTGTTTGTGTACCTAGATGATGTGATAGTGTTTGGGAGGACATTAGAGGAACATCACCAAAGATTGCTAAAAGTGTTGGACTACCTTCAACAACAAGGTTTGAAAGTCTCCCAGGAAAAATGCCAGTTTTGCCACACAAGTAACGGCACAGTGTAAAATATATTGGTCATGTAGTGTCTGCTAATGGAGTGAGAGTAGACCCCACTAAAATAGAAGCCCTTAAGACTTGGCCACGGCCGCAGAACTTGCGAGAGATGAGAAGCTTCTTAGGGTTCTGTAATTATTACAGGAGATTTGTGCCTGGGTTTGCTAAGATAGTGCGTCCACTTACAGATTTCACCAAAGGGTACCCTGGCATGCAGAAGAAGACGACGCTGCAGCAAGCTCATTCCACCGTTCAGTATCATCCTAGGGAGGTTTTCGGACTGCGCTGTGTATGAGAAAATACATGATTACCTGTATGGAGCTGCTATCATAGTGAGAACGGACAATAATCCTCTGACATACGTTCTCAAGTCAGGCAAGTTAGACGCTACCGGACACCGATGGTTAGCAGCCTTGTCCACATACAATTTTCAGCTTGAATATCGCCCTGGAGTCAACAACGTTGATGCGGATGCATTGTTCCGAAGGCCCCACACTGAGGATAGCCATGAGTCCCACTCTGGGGTAGAAGTAGCCTCTGTGGCTGCCATGAAAGCTCTCCTGCAAATGGGAACAAGTCAAACAATTGAGCCAGCGCAGTGTATTGACTGCCTGGAAGGGTCTGTGGAAGGTGTTCCTGTGAGCTAATGTGACGTCACCAGCATAATGGCATCCAGACTGCCAAACCTGAGCATGACGGACCTAAGGCAGAAGCAGTTGCAAGATGAAGAACTGAAGGAAGTCCTGCTGAGCAAAGAGAGCGGTGCTAGGGGTCCTTCGGACTGAGACAATATGGCCCCCGAGGGATGTGAAGACTCTCCACCAAAATAAATCTCCTGCCTATAGGGGATGGTGTTGTAATGGACCCTACTGTTATGGAAATCCCTTTTACCCCCAGTAAATGGGACACCAGAGGTCTTCACCAGGAGCCCCTCCGGGGAGAAATCCCACCGCCCACTAGCATGCCTACTGTACTGTCTGTAGCATCCACGACAGAAAAGAAAAACAATACTGGGGCTATATGGCCTGCCACAAGTGAAGTAGAGCCAAGGCCCTCAGACAATACAAAGAACACAGATGAAAATGAAGAAGATGATGGTGATGAGGGTCTAACTGTGGGCTACTGGCATGGAAGCCAGGATCCATACCCAGCCGCCGATGAACAGTACGAAGCGAGAAGAGAACTGTCAGGAATAGGGGACTCCGATGCGGTTGTTCCCATCCAACACGGAAGCCCACCAAAGCCAGACTCACCTAGTATGAATCAATCACTTGCCTTCACAGCCTTGCAAGAAGCACCACCTGCACATCTTTCAGAGGTTATGCAAGAATTGCGACGTTCTCAATGAGAAGTTAAGCTAGTCCGAATTTTGACTATGATGCACCTGGAGCTCAAATTGAAGACATCCGTCAGAGTGCCTGTTCACACAAGTACCGGCACAGTAATGTATGTTAATGAACCAATGAGGGGGTCCAGGCAATGGTGGACTGTGCCATTGTTATGGAGTGAGGAATGTCATGTTGTAATGTATGTACTACGAGACTAGTGAAACCCTTAGGGACAAGGGTTTTGGTGGAGCAGTGAGTGAGTGTAAACCTCTGTTCCTTTGAGGTTTCAGCATAGAAAGGGCTCAGTGCCGTATTCAGAAGCAGGCTGTGTATTGCTTAGGCCTTTTTTTTTATCCACCACTCTCCACACGTTTGTGGTTTTGGGTGCATAGTTTACGGGACCCTTTTTATGTGTGCACTCCCAGCAGGGGGAGCGGGCCATGTATGAGGTGATTTCAACTCAGTTCACAGGGAACTCCCCTGCTGGTGAGAGAAAATGGGAACACCGGTTTGGCATATCAGCCAGACGGAGGATCGTAAGAAGGAAGAAGAGGAAAAGAGGAATCCAGGCGGAAGACAAGACTTCTCCAGAGGGCACCTAGGCTCTCTATTGAGTCGGGGACTCCCACCGCATGCACCCCAGGCTGTCTGCCTAATGGTGTGATTGGTGGCTCTCCCTCTTCCCCACCCAGGATGGAGAGTGACAGCCAGCCATACTAGGGACATTCATTGCTCACACGGCTGCCAGGGTCGATCAGGTAGGAGACACCCGAAGAGGCAATGGGAACACCCGTTACCGCTAGGCAGTCAGCTGGGCTTTACCAATGGACCAGGTGTTTTTTTTTGTTGCTTTGATTAGCCAAACGTTACTTGGGTAATACTAGTTGGGTTTCCCTCCATGTGGCACGGAGGTGGAAGGTTGTTTCCTCAGCTTTCTGTGTTTTACATGCTCTCGCTTCAACCCTGTCGGTCGGGTAGCATATTCAGTCGGTGGTTATCGGCCTCTGTTCATCAAGAGAAAGATCAGTGACGGGCTAAGTGGGTTGCCTGGCACAGGGGGAAGCCTTTTCCTCTAAGGCGATATCCGCGAACAGAAGTATCAATGAGATACCAAAGGTTGTAGTGTTCTGGCACGAAAGAGACTAGTGACAGGTGTTGTTACGTATTTTGTCACATGGAAAACGTTCGCTTCCAGGGAGCACCTGTGGGCATTAATGTTATGTATTTATCAAAGGTAAAAATATTCTATCCCACAAGAAACTAGTGACAGCAGGAGTTATTTATTTGTCACATGGAAAACGTTTACTTCCAGGGAGCACCTGTTGGCATCAATGTTATGTTTGTATGAAAAGTAAAAGTGTTCGGTCACAAGATAAACTAGTAACAGGAGGAGTTGCTTATTTGTCACAGGAATACTTTCGCTTCCAGGGAGCACCTGTGAGCATTACTATATTGTATATATCAAAGGTAAAAGCATCCTGTCAACCCGAATATGTCAACAGGAAATGTTTGTTATGTATCACAGTAGTATCTGACATTACCATGGTGATATCTGTGACTAGCTATGTTAGATAGTTGAAGAAAAGGCCAGTGTTCAGTTAAAGAAGAGAAGTTTGACATAAGATAGTATCTATTTAGCGCCTGCACAAATATGTCATACAAGAGTATGTGATGAGAACCACCCTGGTCAGAGAGCTATGTTGTGAAGTAGGACCTATGTGTGTTTTGTTTGATTATTCCCAACTGTCTTCCTATAGAGATAAAGCAGACTCCCGCTCAAACATAACAAAGAGGTCTGTGGTTGTTTATTGGTCTTTGACCTCCTATGACTGTGCACCAGATCCAGAGATCTTCTGTCAAATAGAGACAATCTTGTCATGGAAAAAAGAATAAAGAGAATCACAGGATAAGGAAAGGAATGGACATAGAGTGGGCCTGGGCACCAAGCCATTCAGGTATATGGGGGAATAACATGTGAGATACAGCAGCAAAAAGAAGGAATGGAGCACCAACAGGTGGCTATTAATAATACGGGGGGTGAAAGAGAAATAAAGATACGATAAATAAGGGAATACTGATAGATTGACAAGAGAAATGTCGAGAGGAGCAAGAAAGCGTGGACTTAGTACGGCCTGCAGAAAGAGGTCCTGAATTAAGAAAGATGATATGATATGATAGGTTATTATAACATGCTTAATACCCAGAGGTTTCTAAGCGCAGAGCCAGGGATTGAACCAGTGTTGCTCCATGTCGTCTTTCTTCCAAGGCGAGCACGTTGCCCGAGCTATTCGCCTGAGAGGGTGGTCAGAAAACCTTGTCTAGAAAACATGACACAATGCGGAACAGGCTTACATTGAGTCCTCCCAACTTGAACCACCTACTGGATAAGACAGGCAGCCAGAAATTGGGAGAATGGGCCTCATTACGACCCTGGCGGTAGCCAAGCCGGTAAAAACAGCACAGCTCCCGCTGGAGTCATATTTTTTCTGGTGCCTGGCAATGGGGAATTACCGGGGCATTGCAGCCGGTGGTCCCGGTAATTCCCGATAGCCAGGCGCCGGGAAGAATTGCTCCCCATTCCCATTGAGTCCTATAGGACTCAATGGGAATGGGGAGGCCGGTAGCACTGGCACCATTCATAAAGGTGCGGGTGCTAATGTCAATGTCTGCGACAGACCTGGCGGGCGGAAAGGCACCCGCTCGCAGAACTCAGAGTATGCCGGTCAGGTAACAACGCCGGCACCGGTTGTTACCAGACTGGCATACGCATAATGAGGCCCAATGAGTACACTTTGGGGAGGCAAACACAAACCAGCATTTTCTACTGGAATGTGCAGAGAATGTCAGCCAAAGGACAAGCATGAAGGAAGAGTTGAAGAAGATGGGAATCCGAAGTAGAAAGAAGCAGATCACATTGCGCTACATTGCTGCAGCGGGGAAACAGCAAAGAGTTAAATTATGGAACGGAGGATGCAAAGCGCCAAGCTTTCTGCAAGTCGCCCTGAAGAAATCTTTAAGAAGGGGAAGAGTTTTTAAGTAACCAAACTCAGGCCCTCATTACAACTCAGGCGTTAAGGGCTTAACGGCGCCGTCGGCGCCGTTAACCCTTAACGCCTGATTCACATTTTAACTGCTTTTTGCAGGCGTTAAAATGCAAGGCGCTAAGCCACCTTAGTGCTAATTACGGCACCCTTTGGGGCAAAAATGGGAATGGGGAAGGGGCCATTGGTGAATGGGGAATTACCGCCCCACTCACCTTGTAATGGGGCGGTAATTCCGCCATCCACCATGGCGTTAACGTAAATTACGCCTTGGCGGTAAAGTTGAAAACTTACCGCCAAGGTTGTAATGAGGGCCTCAGTGTTGAATTGCCACATTACAACAATGTATGGGGCTTTATGGAAACTCTACCCGGTATAATAAATGGTGTCTTGCAGGCCCACTGTCCAAAACATATCCAGTTCTGACCACCTGGCCCAGTCACAGGACACATTTGCATGCCAGACTATGAGAGAGAGAGAGAGAGAGAGAGAGAGAGAGAGAGAGAGAGAGAGAGAGAGAGAGAGAGAGAGAGAGAGAGAGAGTGTGTGTGTGTGTGTGTGTGTGTGTGTGTGTGTGTGTGCGCGCACGCACAGATGCATGCAGCATAAGATTTGGATTTTAAAACTATGCATTTCGATTGGGGAGAGGTGGTGAATTGGATGACCTTTGAACTGTAATATGGTCTTTCCCCTTTCTGTCAAGACTTGATAGGCTGAAGAACGATGGTCTGGAGGGTTGCCGAGAGGAATTGCCAGAGGTTTATGATCAATACTAAACCTTCCAGCCATCACCTTTTGGTTTTGCTCATGTCACCCCGAGTGGGACGGCTACGCCCAAACGAGGGTTCTGAAGCTTCTGGGTCTAGAGACTAAAGCTACTGATGACACCCTATGATGGCTAAACGCGTCTGGGGATGCTCGTCGTCTCGTGCAAATGGGATGTGACTAAGCAGTTTGGGCTGGACGGCCCCTTTTGGGGTGGGACCAGGCCTGATTTGCTTATGGCTTTTCCACTTTCTGTCATTGCTTGGCAGGCTGAAGAACGAAGGTCTGGATTAATTCTAAACCTTCCAGCCATCACCTCGTGTGTTTTGCTATTGCAGCAAATATTGGAGATTAATTTCCTTACGGCAAATGAGTTGTCACGAGGTATGTAAATGGACTATGTTTCCTCATATAAATAGGAAACTATGTAATGTATTTAAATGCACACGTGCTGTTGCACTATCTAATAAACACTTACACCACAAAGGCAGTGCAGCCTTCCCCGTGCAGCCGAGCGGTGTGAGCTATGCAGCTCCTCTTATGAATATAATATCTATTTCCCGTATGGGATATCTTCTACTGCTAATGAATATTTATCACGGTATCATCCACAGAAAACCACAGATTGGCCGAACAACGCACACCTGCAGACTAGTATAATTACACCGCGGCAGTTGTTCTTGAAAACCTCTGTAGGCCTTCCATGGCATGAGCTGTCGATACACCCTCTTTTGGCACCGCCGTTTCACCACGGGCCGGTTCGGCGTGGTCAGTTCACCACAGAGATAGATTTGGCGCGCCCAGTTGGGTGCAAGGGCCTTTCTGGCGCGGGCGATTTGGCGCAAGGGACGTTTGCAGGGGCGCCGAGGATGGGGGGGCTCTGGGGCCCATGCCCCCCCCTGGTAAAATCAAGTCGGACTGAGCCCCCCCACCCCGGGGCGGCGAGAAGTGATGCAGTATCGATGGCCCTTTCCATCGGTACTGCATCACTTCTTTCCGGCGGGTAAAAGCACGCAAATTTCTGATTAAGCCCTCCCCTCTAGGATTCATATTGGTGTATGGTCCTGGAGGGGAGGGCTTAGGTGCGAACCGGAAGCTTCTGTGTTTTGCTTCCGGTTCGCCCGTGTTTAAGGCAGGAGCAGCAGACACTATCCCAGCGAAGCAGAGAGCAGCAAGTTCGTTGGAAAACAGGTACGTTTTTTTTTTTCTTTTTTCTTTTAGTTTAGTTTAGTTTAGTTTATTATTTGTAGGGCGCGCCAGGCCCTGGAGCATCAGGGCGCACAAGACAATAATATGCTCAGCTTTGTTACAGGTACAATTACATAAACATAATACATTCTGCCATAAATAAAATATATACAGGTACATGTGCATGGTCATAATGCAGTATACAATAAGCAAGAATGAGCAGGGCTGGAGCAAGGTCGAGACAGGAGGTGATCAAAGTAAAGGAATATTCACAATGTGGAGGTGATATACAGTGGAATAGGTGCAGTAATATACAATGGAGTAAAATACAGAAAGTGGTATCAGAACTGGGGTATGCAGGTGGAAAGCTAGTAGGGACAGTCGGGTCAAGCAGGTCGGATTAGTTAGATGTCATTAGCTCTCAGCCACTTGGTCAGATTCTGCCTGAATTTCGCAAAGGGCTGGGGTTCTCTTATGTCATGTGGTAGGGAGTTCCAAAGCTGTGCTGCTTTGACTGCGAAGCTATGTCCTCCAATAGTGGCACGTTTAAAGCGAGGGACATAGAGGCAATTTGCATTGACCATTCTTGTTGGTCTAAGTGAAGTTCTTTAGTGTAGCCTGTCCATGAGGTAGGGTGGTGCCATGTTATTGAGGCACTTGTGAGTAAGGGAGGCAATTTTAAGTTGGATTTTGTCCTGAGTGGATAGCCATTTATATTCTCTTCTTATAGAGGAGATATGCTCTTTCCTGTTGATCTTAAGCGCGGCTCTCAAGGCATTATTCTGTAGGACCTGGATTTTTTGGATAGTCTGTTTGTTAGCCCCAATGTAAAGACCATTACAGTAGTCCAGTTTGGACAGAATAAGGGCTCTGGCAAGCGGGATGCAGCTGTCTGTAGAGAGGAATTGCTTGCTGGCTCTAATGAGTTTGCAAGTATATGCTGTGGAAGAGGCTAGGGAGTTGACTTGTTTGCCAAAGTTTAAGGTGGCGTCAAGGTAAAAGCCTAGGGTCTTGACTTCCTTTGCTACTTTGATATTGTTCCCATCGATAATGAAGCTGGCATAGTCAGTGTTGAGTTTAGTTATGTATGTCGGGGTGCCTAGGATTATGAGCTCAGTTTTGTCGTCGTTCAGGTATAAGCCGTGTGTGGCCATCCATGCCTGAACGATGCTGTAAATTTTATTCACTAAAGCCAGATCCACGACGTAATCTCCTGAAAGCGGAAGGAGGATCTGGGTATCGTCTGCATAGTTGGTGTAGGCGATACCCAGATGATCCATTTCGTCAAAGAGCGGCTTTGTGAAAATGTTATAGAGGGTAGGTGATACACATGATCCCTGGGGTACACCGCACGTTATAGGGATCGGGTCAGCTGAGGCTGATGGAGAGATGACTCTCATGGTACGGTTATTCAGGAAGGATTTGATCCATAATATGGCCTCTTTAGAGAAGTGAGCAGCAGAGTCTAGGTGGCTGCATAAGACTGTATGGTCGACTAAATCGAACACTGCTGAGAGGTCTAGCAAGAGGAGTAAGGCTGCTTGGCCATTGTCCCTACATTGATCTATTTGGGCCTTGAGATCGATAAGGGCAGTCTCTGTACCATGCTGGGGACGGAATCCAGATTGGCGGGTTCCGAGCAGGTGGTTGGATTCAAGGAAATTTTGTATTTGCATGTATGCCAGTTTGTCTAAAATTTTTAGAAGAAAGGGCACAGTCGTGATAGGCCTAAAATTGGTAGGAATGGCAGGGTCGAGGGTTTGCTTCTTTAGGAGTGGCAAGATCCACGACTCTTTAAGATTTTTCGGTACAATGCCGGTAGTGAAGGATGGCCGTCTTATTCCTTACAACTTTGTGTTCTCCCTTTCTCTCCACTGCCATGGACCCCGGCTAGCAGCCTCGCGGCTGGAGGGCTGGACCCATTGCAGTGCAGGGACATCCCCCTGCAAGGTTAAAGCAGCCCACATGTGCCTGCATGCTCGCCGCTAGGCCCTTAGACACGCATAGCCTCAGGCTGGAGAATCGGTCTGTGGTCTCCAAAGACTCCACCACAGAATGAGAGGCCTCCCCCTGGTTATTGCCTTACCTTGGCCTAGCTGACCACCTCCCTAAAGTCTTAACTCTGTTTCCTAAGCACCCATCCTGGCCTATCTCCCTGACGAGCTGCAATGGTGTTGTGCCTTTGGGAATCTCTTGCTCTGCTTCTCTCTCCTGCTTTATTAGGATTTCCCCCAACTCTTGGATGCTTGGCCACATGCACGCACCTCTACATGTACCTGGAATCCCATATAGGCATAGCGAGGGCCACCTCCTGTGTATCACCTCCTCTCCTTTCTTCAGATGTTCTCCCCCATCTCCTTAAGCCTCACTTTCAGCTCCTGTTTGTAATTCATTGCAAGCTCCCCTTTTATACTTTCTCCACACCTTCCTATCCTGCTTCCTCCACACTGCCTTCCTCAGTCACCCGTCGTCCTGCCTCGGAAACTTATTTCTGTAATGATGGACTTTTCAAAGTGGGCCTGCTGACTTGGCCTAAGAATAACGTTTTAAATATTACAGCTGGCTTCAGGGACCTGTGGATGTCCTTCCCAGGTGCCTGTAATGATGACTGTGAGGTCACTTCATCACATCCTCCACATTGGAAGAAGCAAAATCAATTAGGGGCTATGGAGGGGCCTTAGTATTCACTGGCGGCATGGGGGAGGAAGCAGGCAAAGAGGAGTGGCTCGGTGTCGGAAGGACAGGTAAGGGCTATCTTGCCTACATCCGGTGGGGTCAGGGTATTTAAGGCAGGCGAGCCCAGGTATCTTCCTCTTTCCTGCCGCCGTCACGTGCCTTCGGGACAAAGTTAGACCATCCACCCACCCAACCCCTTTAGGCTGGCAGTTGTTGGCTGTGAACTGGTTTATGGATCATTTCCAATTGATTGGGAGGATCAGAGTGCGTAACTTATACTGTGTGTTTTTTTTAATGTTGCATAATGTTTTGTGTTGGGTGCACTTCTACATCCCTGTGCACCCCAATTGTTTTGTGTTGGGTGCACTTCAACATTCCTGTGCACCCCTCTTGATTTGCCTACATCTTTAAAATTGTTTTGTGTTGGGTGCACTTCTAAATCCCTGTGCACCCCAATTGATTTGTGTTGGGTGCACTTCAACACCCCTGTGCACCCCTCTTGATTTGCCTCCATCTTTAAAATTGTGTTGTGTTGGGTGCACTTCTACATCTGTGCACCCCAATTGTTTTGAATTGGGTGCACTTCAACATCCCTGTGCACTCCTCTTGCTTTGTGTTGGGTGCACTTCAACATCCCTGTGCACCCCTCTTGATTTGCCTCCATCTTTAAAATTGTTTTGTGTTGGGTGCACTTCTACATCCCTGTGCACCCCAATTGTTTTGTGTTCGGTGCACTTCAACATCCCTGTGCACCCCTCTTGCTTTGCCTCCATCTTTAAAATTGTGTTGTGTTGGGTGCACTTCTACATCTGTGCACCCCAATGGTTTTGTGTTGGGTGCACTTCAACATCCCTGTGCACCCCTCTTGATTTGCCTCCATCTTTAAAATTGTTTTGTGTTAGGTGAACTTCAACATCGCTGTGCACCCCTCTTGCTTTGCCTCCATCTTTAAAATTGTTTTGTGTTAGGTGCACTTCTACATACCTGTGCACACCAATTGTTTTGTGTTGGGTGTAATTTAACATCCCTGTGCACCCCTCTTGCTTTGTGTTGGGTGCACTTCAACATCCCTGTGCACCCCTCTTGCTTTGCCTCCATCTTTAAAATTGTTTTGTGTCGGGTGCACTTCTACATCACTGTGCACCCCAATTGTTTTGTGTTGGGTGCACTTCAACATCCCTGTGCACCCCTCTTGCTTTGTGTTGGGTGCACTTCAACATCCCTGTGCACCCCTCTTGATGTGCCTCCATCTTTAAAATTGTTTTGTGTTGGGTGCACGTCTACATCCCTGTGCCCCCCCAATTGTTTTGTGTTGGGTGCACTTCAACATCCCTGTGCACCCCTCTTGCTTTACCTCCATCTTTAAAATTGCTTTGTGTTGGGTGCACTTCTACATCCCTGTGCACCCCAATTGTTTTGTGTTGGGTGCACTTCAACATCCCTTTGCACCCCTCTTGCTTTGCCTCCATCTTTAAAATTGTTTTGTGTTGGGTTCCCTTCTACATCCCTGTGCACCACAATTGTTTTCTGTTGGGTGCACTTCAACATCCCTGTGCACCCCTCTTGCTTTAACTATCACAGATTTGCAATGTGGCGCTTTGCGAGCTCTTTCGGTTGGAAATGTTCCATCATGCATATTAAAGGTTCTGCCACAGATAAAAATGAATGTGTTTGAATCCTGAGCACCTTAACGATCTGCAGAGCCACGGACACTGTGTCTGCTTAGCTGTGACTTGGGGAACCCGGCAGTGCTTGAATGTCCGGCCCGAGCAGATTCAATGTTCCCTCCCCCGTTAATTCTGTACTTGTCAGGTTATCTGCATATTTTCAAAGTGCTAAAACCACCGCGGAGTGGTCAGAAAGCTCTCCCCTCCACTGCCCCGTATTTCCTGGCCTCCCCGCCATTCCACAATTAAATCGCTGCCCGTGCCTTTTTAATTTACCAATGACTAGTCTGTGAGTGTCTAATTTGTGGATATGTAAACTGTTAATAATGCACTGTGTGCTTCATATTTTCTCTAGATGCTTGTGTGAAACAGTGGCTTCAGTGTTGTGAATACAATAAGGCAGTATAAAGAGGTGTATGCTTGTTTCTCGGAAGGTAAGACGTTATTAAGCATACGTGGGGTGTACTTTTTTTACTGACTCCTTCATTTTGAATATGGGGTGTTTCAAATGAATGTTGAAAACCAGGAAAGTAGGAGTTTTTAAAACATGGAGACAACCATGGCTACAACCTTTAGACGCAAGTGCTTCCATCAGTCCCAAGCATCACCTGGGTGCAGGGTGAGCCTGGGTAACTGCTTTTTAACATTGTACACTACTTTACCAGAATTTCTGGTAAACTACAATGTTAAAAGCAATTAACACTGTCCCCCCTCCCCCCCAAGACTGAAACCACACTTGATTGCATTATACTTTGGCCAGGATTGCATTATACTTCAGCAGAATATCTGATGTGTCCACTGAAAGGTTTAAGATTAAGCTACAACCCTAACTCTATCTGGTTACCCAGAGGTAACATCTTAGCAAATGTCACTTGTGCACAGCATCTTTACAGTAGGTTGATGCACGAGGGGCCAGTCATAATAGCCAGGGTGCCTCTATAAAGCATTTGAAGTGTATGGGATCATAAATAATAGACAAAATGATATGCACAATGTGCTGGATGCTGGTTACCAGTCATTTGGTCGACAACCAAATGGTCAAATGACCATTTGGTCGACACCAAATGATCGAAATCCAAATGGTCGAATTTTATTTATTTATTTATTTTACTTTTTTTGGGGGGGGTCTCACCCCAACCCCCCTTTTATATATTATTTTTTTTTAACCAAACAAAACGAAAAAAAAATATAAATAAATTTAAAAAAAATTTCGACCATTTTTTTTCGACCATTTGGTTTCGACCAAATGGTCATTCGATCTTTTTTTTTCGACCAAATGAGCGGACACCCTGGATGCTATGTACTAGCTTCTTGTTTCCAAGTGGGAGAATCATATGTCATCAAATCATGAGAAACCTATGAATATCTACTGTGAAATTACCAGGCATCTGGACCTTGTGGCCCCTGGAAAAAGACAAAACTAAAGATCACCCCCTGAAGGCGATACATTGATTGGTGATGAACTAAACCTAATACAACGTAAAGTCAGTAAACTCGAATAGAAACATAAGAAAATGTCTTGCATCAAGAGATACATTTTGCATGGATTACAGCAACCAATTTTCTTTCTTGCAGTTCTATGCCAGTTAGACGTTTTCTGAGACATTATATCTAGCAGCGACCGCTTCACCCACCCCCCCGGAAAAGACGCATCTGAAACCCCAAAGTGATCATGGAGAGGTTTATTACAAGAACCCCTGCTAAACCAAAGCAGAGTTCCCATGTGACTGACAAAGCAGTTGTAGCAATTGCAGCAAACTGCCAGGTACAATGCATGGAAAGTATACCAGATGTGCCTACATTCATTGATGTTGGCAGCAGCAATGTGACACCAGAATGCTGCCCAAACATGAGTGATTTGAATGGTTTTAAGTCCCAGCAGGGCCGCACTTTTCAAAAGAAATGGTTAGAAACCTATAATTGGCTTAAATATGATGAGTCTGTTCAAAAAGTGTTCTGTAAGGTATGCCAGCCTGCTGATGAAAAGGGCGTGCCATTGCCAAAAAGTAGCCGTGATAAGGATGCCTGGAATGCTTTTGTTAAACATGCCTTTAACAATTTTAAGAAGGCCATAGAGAGATGTAACGGCCATCAGACTTCGAATCTTCATCGGGCGGCTGCAATGGCGCTAGTAACTTTGGAAAGGGGTACAAATGTTGCAGCAGATCTGTCGTTGGGCCACCTCAAGCAGATGAGGGATAACAGAAGTGCGCTGGTGAATATCTTGACCACATTTTAGCTCGGCAAGGTCTTGCAATTCGGGGCCATACTGATGAGGACTCTAATTTAAATGCAATTCTGTCGCTTCGTGGCAGCGATATCCCAGAACTTGGCTTCAAAGAACTGAATACAAATGGATGTTGCATGACATATCAAATGAAATGATGGCGATTATGTCACATAATTTGCTCCGTGGCCTAATGAAAGAGATTCATGATGCAAAATTCTTTTCGATTATTTTGGATGAGACTGCTGATGTGTCAATAAAAGAGCAGGCCTCTGTAGTCTTTCGTATTGCAAAAGAGGATCTTCAGGTAGAGGAGATTTTTTTTGGCTTTTATCAAACGTCTAGCAACTACATCACAAACTCTGCCATTTTAAAAGATGTTCTCCTGAGGTTTGGCTATGAAATGGAAAACTGTTGGGGGCAGTGTAATGATGGTGCTTCCAATATGGCTGGACATTGACAAGGTTTGCAGACATTGGTGCAGGAGGAGGCACCACAAGCTATTTATGCGGACCGCTTTGCTCACAATCTGAATTTAGTAGTTCTGGATGTAGCTATGGGCATTGCCAAGTTCAGAAATCTGTTGGTTTTTGTAAGGGACTTGATTGGGTTCATTCGAAATTCCCCAAAACGGCTTGCTTGTTTTGAAGATTGTCAAGAAGAAGGGAGTGTCAAACTGCTTCCATTCTGCCCTACCCGATGGACCGTTCGAGCAAAGTCTTTGAAGACTGTGCTAGCTAACTACAGTCCTGGAATTGAATTTCTGGGACTTGCAGCCGGTGACCACAATGAAGCGGCAGCAAAAGCCCATGGGCTAAACTTGCAGCTCCATAAACTCGAAACCTATCTAGGTCTTCATCTTCTTTACTTGGTGTTTCCCGTGTTGAAACTGTGAACGCTGCTCTACAGAAGGTCAATTTAAGGTTCCATGAAGCAGCGGTTATGATTGAAAACCTTAAGGCCATAGTTGCACAACTGTGTGAGGGATTTGAAGACTTCTTCTCAAAAACCACATCAGCGGCCGATGATTTAGATGTGGAACTAGAGGGACATAGTGTGCAAAGAAGGGCCAGGAAAATCCCACGGCGCCTGGATGAAGGGTCGGTTCGTCATGTTTTTGAGTCTCCCAAAGACCTCTATAGATAAGGTTATTATGAACTCATGGACCGTACATTGGTAGCTTTGTTAGAACGTTTCAATACAACTGCATGTGACAATATAGTTAACATTGAAAAATGTGTTACAGGGAATGCCACCAGTGATTATGTCATGAATTTTTATAAGACTGACTTCCAGGAATGCAATCTAGAGTTGCATAGAAATATGTTCCTTGAATTTATACAGAGAGATAAGACTCCGGTTATGTGTTTCCAGGATGTCTTTGACTTGTTCCAAGGTGAAAGGGGTCGTCCCATGCGCAATTTGTTCCCAGAATTGGCACGACTGCTTCAAATTGCAGTAACCATCCCTGTATCCTCTTGTTCTTCGGAGCGTGGATTTTCATGCCTTCGCGCATCAAAACCTACCCGAGAGCTGCAATGGGCCAGGCTCGATTAAATGCTGTTGCTTTACTACATGGACACAAAGATGAAGCTGCTCATCTGGATGTTGAGGCCATTGCAGATGAATTTATTCAATGAACTGTTGTCCGTAAAAATACATTTAGCCGGGGGAAGGTGCTGCAATGAAAACAGTTCGCCTGTTCTCCTGGCTGGCCAATCTACAGCAGCACTATTGTAAGTTTGAATTGTTGATGTTTTACTGAACTATGGCACCACACACGTCTTGCTTGGTAGTTTTTAATCAGGAAATGTCTTTACTTCTCGTTTCCCTTGAATTGGGAACGTTTTTTTGGTGGTGGTGGTGGTACTCCACCTTGCAGCTGTACCGTCTGTTTAGCAAGCATTTCATTCTCCCATCCTAGTTGTGTTGCTCTGCCTTTTGAGGGAGGGCTACTAAAACCTGGATGATTATAGAGGGGTGGAGTAGAGGCAGTGATGGCTTACTGGAATGCAACTTGAATGCTTAAATCTCCTTCTTACTTGACTTTAGTATATGCAGTGCATGCTAGCCAATGTTTCCACTGTTCTGCGCTGCGCGCGCCCCAACCCCCCCGCGGGCCGTTGCACCAAGTTGGCAACTACATGCAAATTTGCAGTCATATAACTGCCAGTGATGTCACTTCCTGTATTTGCCCCACCCCACCCCCCGTGATATTTATAAGTCGGCTCCCATGGAAGTTTGGAGTGGCTGACATTGCAGCCACGTCTAAACTCCCTCACGCCAAATTCAAAAGCATAATTCTTTTCAAATGCAACGCGGTGACAGGTACTGCGCCTGTTAAAGTGTTGCTTTTGAAAAGAATTGTGGGTGGTTAATTCATGGCTGCTTTTGTTGTTCGTCCTAGTTCCCAGCCACTGTTCATTTCGTGCTTTCCAACAAGAGGCAGGTTTGGTGCTTGGAGCCCACTATTTCATTCCAGTCGCAGCGGTTTTGGTAAGCAAATTGTCTCATAAATCACTCAAAGTGCGAATTGGGCGCACTGCATGACTGCACACTGGCCTTAGCCACTGCGCTTTCAGATTGTCATAGCAGAATGCAGAACACTAAGTTGACACAAATCCACCAAAAGTACTGCACTATTACAGGCCATACCGTCTATTCAATAAACAGTTACATATGTCAGTATGTTTTGGTCGCGATACTGACATTATTTAAAAAATATATAATGACAGTCCTTGTGCCAAAACATACTGGCGTCATAACGTCCCGCGCCGAACTAGGCGCGCCAAATCATCCGCTGCGGCGAACTGTCGCTTCGCCATTATTTAATGGCAAATGGTGACATCTAGTGGGCGAACACGTTAACAACAGGTCTTAGTAACTGCAGTCGAAAATGTACATCACGAAAATCGGACGGTTTTGAGGAAAGGGACTTAGAGACGGACCCACGGGAAATATAGTTTTCTGTTCAACTGCGTGTAACTGTATTAACTGCGAGTGCCATGCACCTGGTAGATTTAACCATTGGTACTGTCCCAATGTGATTTAAATTACCCATTTCGCCCAGTTTCCAAAATGTAGCCCAAGATTCCACTGAAACAGCTTTAGGTGAGAAGTCTTGATATGCAATTCGTGCACGAGCGGCACTTTATTTTGCGCCTGGCCATTTTTTGTCCCGGTCTAACTCCCCCCGTAAGGGGTAACCCCCTTGCAGAGTTTATGCCCAAATGGCTTCAATCTCTTTCTGCCCGTTTTATTTAATGTCAGTCTTTATGGTCAGCCTCTTACGAACCCCTTTCCTGCAGAATTCCCATAATATTTTCTCACACAAATGAAGGGGACTTGTCAGTCAAAGTCATTCATGAGTGACAGGAGGTTGGGCTTTATTCACAAAGGACAATTGCTCAGACCTGGAGTTGAAAGGGGGTGTTTACATACATTTTAATAGTGCGTCACGACTCCCAAACAGGATGCTTTCTAATAGGTTGGGGAATAGGGAGGGCATCTCCTTCGTGATGTCTGATGGGGGCTTCAGTGCTGGGGCTTTTCACTCCATTGCAGGGGTGCAAGGTTAGCACTGCAGATACAAGAACATTTGCGAATGTACAGGGTGTCTCTGTGCCGGACCCAGCCCCGTTTCTTGGGGCAGACGGAGGGGGGCGGCTGCCCGGGGAGCATAGCTTCAGCAGATGGGGGCCAGGAGGGCAGGAAGCGACCCACCCAGACTACTGCGTAATAGTTAAGCATTCTTTGGTTTCAAATAACTGAATGCATATTCTGACACAGCCTCTGTGATGCTCTGCAGACAGACACCCGACACCCACCCTCTCCTGCTTTGTGTTGACAGAGCCTTTAAAGTGGGGGTATTTTAAAAGTGATGGCTCATTTAACGAGCCATTGTTTTTACACCAAAGTGCTAAGAATTGAACATGGGCATTTTTATTCTGAAGGCCAGCAGAAATCATCAGTAGCAGCCAAAATCTATGCATTCTTCCAAGAGAATTAACATGCCACACGGAAAGTTTTAAACTATGTTCTTTATTTTCATGTCTTTGACACACCAAAACTTTTTTTTAAAATAATATTAATTTTTAGTTACATATGGCGCATGCCTGAGAAAGTTAATTGACATTTTCTTGCCTAAGTGGTTTAGGGCGCTTTGGGACATGGACTAAATGCATCACTCGGCACCAAAGAACTTTTCATTTTCTTAACACGCATCCACTGCCAGATGGCTCCTCAATGTGACTTGGCACCTTGATTAGAAGCCAGGTTCCTTGTGTCACCGTGCAGACCGTCGTCTGTGGCAAATCAATGCAGTGATAAGTGTGCAGCAATGATTTGTGCGCTGCCCAAGTCACTACCCTGTTTGTTAAGGCGTCTATGTGCTGCTCCTCTATGTAACAGCACATATGACTGTTTTTGTCTGATGTGTCCCATGTCCATACAATAGCACACTGGAATTGTTAGTGTAAGTAGCTCTCACAAGTGTGGCATACTGTCCCCACACTCAAGCACATAAAGTAATCAAGGAGTATAGGGTGGTGGAGCTGAGATGGTAAAGTGAACAATGGAGTAATGAGAGGAAGAGGGGCCAATGGAGAGGTCAGAGGGGAGAGCAAAGAAGAGAGAAAGACAATTTCAAGGCTGGTCATTGAGGAAGTAGGGCGAGGGTCATATATGAGGGTGTTAAGTTCAAGGTTCTTGAGTTAATTTTAACACCAGACTCACCCCCTCACTTTTACATTTCAGAAGCTCAAGACCCTGCCTTCCAAGGAATGTCTACTCACTAACATCTAGGTCTGCTCTCCCTGTTTCCTCCCCCGTTGTATATTTTATGCTGTCAAATTGCCCACCTTCCCCGTCCCCCATTGACAGACTGCGCTCCCTTGTACCGCTGGCTTCTCCCACAGTGTCATCCCGTTTATGACTTGCTAAGTGCCATGTTGCCTCCTAAAGCTGGATCTGTGCTCAGAAAATACCCTTACAATAATAATAAACCAGGTGTGTGACTGTGGCGGGTTTTGGAAGGTGTAAGTCCCCAAACATGAGAATGGGGATGCCAATGGGAAGTGACTCAAGGAGAAAGTTCATGCCAGGGAAGAAGGAGATGAGATGGCTAGGGGGTCGATGGAGAGCCAAAACAACGGACTATGAAGGAAGAGTTGAATAGTGACATATTCAATACAGGAAGAGATGATGTCCAAAGTGTTACAAAGGCAGTGGTGAGGGCCTTATTGCTGTGAAACTCCATTCCACTTTCCAACAGGACGGCTAAGTGGAGAAGGTAGCAGCGTCAGTGTGGAGAGAGAACTGGTAGAGTACCAGAGCCAATTAGTGATAGCAAGAAGTAAAAGTTTAATCCACGTGGTTCGTGGCGAAGGAAGACTAGTTGCCTTGTCCGTGATGCAGAGGGATTGAGCACTCCAGAGGCCAAGTGAAAGGGAGATGGGAGGTGAGGGAGAGGAGCAGTTGTTGTACGATAGTTGAGTGAGTTAGATGACGTTCAAGATCTTCATTTAATTTCGTAATTTCTAAAGCATCTTTCACCATAGTTATGGTCCTAACATGCTGTAGGCTGAACACCCTTGGAGGGACCACATTCAAACTATGGGAAATTGGGAGTTGCTACTATGCGTGTGTGCATACTGGCCATTAAAGGTTATGAGGGTTGGCCAAGTCCCTGCTAGCCCCACATGTCTAAATTGCATATGGATGGGTGGAGAGAGGTATACTAGAGAAATATAGTGGAGGGTTTGTGCAAGAGGATAGTTACTTATGTGTGCAGCTACAGTTCACATTTTTTGTTGGGAAAGATAGCTGCATTCTTATGGTAGAAGTGTTGTGCAAAGTGTTATTCGAGTTTTGAATGAAAACAGACGAGTGCAGGCGTGTCTTTGGCTAATTCCATAAACACGGGGTGCTAGAGGAAAAAAAGCAATGATTATATATTATAATAATTGTTCTTTTATAACACACATAATACCGGATACCAGTTCCTAGGTGCGAGACCGGGATTCGAACCTGTGTTGCTTGCTTCCAAGACAAACGCATTGCTCCTGAGCTATCCTCATGGCCTTATATATTATATTATATATTAAAAGGACTGCCTAGAATCGGTACATTAAGTAAGATTCTAAATATCTCGGTAGATACATTGAGGTGGCATCATTTTGCATGCATCCAGCTATCATACAGTGGCAACATTCTAAACCCACAATGACTATAGAGGCTGCATTCTGCCAACACCTGCATTCCATGTAATAGACGCAATTTATAAACGCCTAGAGTCAATAAATTGGCTAGCCTCATATAATCAACTAGGTGCAGCACCCTCGCCAGCTCCACAACCTTTCAAGTGCTATGTGGAGGCTGACGCATAAGATCTTCTAGATGCAATGGCTACAATCAGTGCAATACAATGGCTACCCTCGCAAATCTTCCAAGAGCAACATTCAGGACACCATCATGAATTATTTCAGGTGCATCACCTTGGCCCACCGCTCAAATCTTCAGAGAAAGGGAGAGTCAGGCTTCAGTGGTTATTGTGCAGAGAAAGAGGAGGGGATGTGGAGTGGAGACAGTTCAGTAGAAGTCATTCCGGCAATGCTCAAAGTCTGCTTAGATATATAGTAAAGGACTGGTGCTACTACATAAATGTGCCTTAAGGTGTTGTGTTATGCCTACTAAACCTCCAGTAAACTTTAAAGTTGTTTTGATGTTCAAACATCCATTCTGTGCCAAGAACACAGACTGCAATATTAGTTTTTCTTAAAACCCAATTTTTCTTTTTCAATCTCTTACCATATTGTAGAATCGGACTCTTTCAAAACACTAATTTCTGCAAGATAATATGCCACCGTCTTAGATTAAGCATGAAAGAGGAATGCCAAGAAACACCCACTGATGAAATGTGTACATTCCAGACTTTTATTCCTTGCAGGAAAAGATCCCACCATTTCTGTGAAATCAAGCATCATTTTAAATGTTGGGTAAGTCTGCCCTTGAACATTAGCCATTTTCTTCAAGTTTCGGACATACTACATTTCTCCTTGGTTCCTAGCGGGTCTTGAATACTGCAGCGCTTGAAACATTTGGTTTGTAATTCTACAACATTATTAAGAATTTGTGAACATGAAAGCTTTTTGAAGAACACTTCAAGGTAGCAGACATTCAGCGCAAAAAGTGTGTGTGTGTGCGCATGTTTGCCATGTGAAAAAGGTGAGCTCATGGTGGTTTGTTGCACACGGCTCTTACTTGACCAGACATTTCCCATTTCAGAAACTCCAGATCCATCAACAAAAGAGTAAATAGCACATAGTAGTGCCATGTACATGTGCATTTCACAGGGCCATGACACAAGTCTAACACAAAGACACTGCTGAGACATTATTCGTTGCAGCACACGATGGTAGAGATCCACATCTAATGTCACAGCACATTCTGAATCTGTTCCACAAATAGGTTGTGTTGAATTTTCCATATATGCCAATTGAGCAATCTGTCTGCGTGGCCTGCATGATTTGTAGAACACATGTGCAAGTTATTTGCCTTTGCACTTCTTGCAATGTTGGATTGGAAACAGGTTGGAACACACTCAGGACAGGAAGTTGTTTTCCTTGGTTCACTTTGGGAGTGTGGGAGTCGGTAACCACTACATCATCCCCTGTCCTGCTTGAAGATTATTTGCATTTAAAATAGTAGAATTTGTTGCACCTCCAGTTGTGCATGGCAGCCATGCAAAGTCAAATACTTGAAACGATTTAAAATTCGTAACTCTTCTGTTAATATTGGATTCCTTAAAAACTGTACTCATTACAGGGAGGGCTCCCCAACATATTGTTCAGTTGCTCAGTTGGCTATTCGGAGTCAACATCAAGAGACCCTTTCTGCTTTGCAGGGAGCTATTAATGAGAGATGGGAACAACCGTCTACACCACCCACGACCCTACAGAAATGGATTAATGGAGGAGATCCAGCCACCTTCTTCGTTAATTTTGAGATAGTGGCCGAGACCGATGCTGGCACCGACATCGCTGGGCTCGCATTATCTATCGCCCTGCTGTTAGCAGGAGAAGCCCAGCAGGACTATCAAGCCTTGCACCCCAACTGACCAATCCTGTACGAAGGGCTAAAATAAATACAAATTATACATTAAAAAAAAGAAATAATGAATCCAACTGCAACATTTGCGGTGCAGCAAAGGCGCATTCCCTGCCAGATGCTGTGTACACTGACGGACTATTAAACACATGGCTAACGAGCAAAATGTATGGGGATGAAAAAGAAATGTTGATCCTGGAACAGTTTGCTGAGTCTTTACCCCCATATCTACAAACAGTAGTTTACCAGCTAGATGAGCCCTCCATATAAGAAACCATCAGAGTAGAACGCGTACACCGGGGAGCTATTTACTCTCTGGAACCAGTTAAGGGTCTAGGTGCGAGAACTAGGCCTTCCTTACCAGCAGACTGGAGGTAACCATGGACAATCCAAAGCCCAAGAAAATAAGCTGTTATGCCTGCGCAAAGCTGGGATATGGCACCTGTCAGGGACCTGGCCCTGCCAAGATAGGATTGTGAGCCTCCCAGACTGGGGCGGGAGGCACACCAGGATATCTTCCAGAGACAGTCCTCCTCCAGAGGCAGGATGAGGGAGTTGGGAGGCCCCAGTCTCTAGCCCCTCCCCATGTGCCTGCTGTTAGGAAAGATTTCATAATTGTATGTAATTTTCCCTCCATGTGGCAACCCCCAAACTTTTTGTTGTTGTTTTACACTCTGATCTACACTTTGCCAGAGAAGCGCAGCCTTCCGCCGCACTCGTCTGGGCTTTTGCTCAATTCTTATGGGGAAACTGACATGCCCTTAAGACAGTCAGTACTGGGAGACTACGTTTCCCTTAGTCCGTTCCTCATGTTGCAGCGTTTGTGCAACATGAAACAAGAGTGCACCGTTACTTACATTACCGCGCTCTTGGGTCTCTAGTCATTCCAAAGGCCCTAGAAAGTCTCGCTGGACTCATTATGAACTGTGCAAGTGTGTCACAGACGGGACTGGTGGCAGCTATCGTTTCTCTTGTGTTTTGAATAATTTTTCGCCATGTTATCCGCGCTTACCGCGTTTGGCACAAATGAGTGGCCTGGCTCCAAAATGGCCATGCCACAAGGTTCTTTGTCCAGTCCACTGACCGTCTTGACCCTTCCCTTCCCCAAGGTAGAGCCGACCGGGGCAGTCCTTATTTGGTCATGCACTTTCCCGCGAAACCTCAAAGCTTTTGCGGGCTTCTGCATGCCGTGTGTGTGCCTCCAGGATGTGAGCTGGTATGTCTGGTCCCAATACACATCCTGGGTGGCAGAGAGTCTGGAGTGTCCTGAATGCCTGGGACCACCGTGGTCCGTGATAGGTCCACGTTTGTGTGAGTGTTTGTGAGCAGATCTCCCATTGGGTCCTCTCCGTTTTGGCGCAAAGGGAACTTTGGATAAGAGGAGGCTGAAAACACCACTACCATGTCAATCTCCAGAGTTCACACTGAACATGGGATAAAGAGCCAAGTATCCTGCAACAAGAAGCTGAGTCGAGGAACCGCTGGTGACCCGCTGAAGGTTTGGCACCCTGAACTGCTGTCATCCTGCGAGACCCCTCTGCATCTGATCGTCCTAGAAGGTCTGCGACGGCGCTTCGACCCATTGGAATAGTGGGATCAACTATTCCCAGCACCTTCATCAAACCCTGCAAGTAAGCCTCTTCGGAAGTGTCCCTGGGCCAACCAGTGGGCTGACCAGTTTACGCAGGACACTTTGCTCTGTCACCGCCACCGTTTCGGGGAAGCCCTCGAAACTTGGTTTACTGCTTGCTCTGCGTCCACGGCACCCTCTCACTGAATTTCGTACACTTGGCATTCCCAGGTCTGAAGTGAGACGAGTGCACCCGGACCAGAGTAAACGTGGTTGCCGTGTTGCCCTGCGGTGGTAACAACCTGTGCATGTCTGCTGCATTTGGGACACCCTCGACCCTGCATCCTGCTACGCAGAATGTACACGGTGTCAAGACGTCCTGATCATCGCAGCTGAACCTGCCAGCAACGTGAACTGAACTGGAGAAGTCTGGGTCTGCCTGGGTCGGGGACCGGTGAATAGTCCATACCCCAACCGGTGGCCCCTCGCGCAAGAGCCTGTTTCTTTTCTACCGCTGTTGCGAAATAGCGACTCTATCCCGCACTCTCACCCTGCCTCTGCCCACAAGTGGAGGCCTTGCTTGAGTAGTGGGGACTTGTTCTACATCGCTTCATTCACCTTCCTGAACTGCCTGATATCCTCGAAGAGGCCCTCTTTTGTCCATTGGCACCAGCGAGTGCAGGTACTTTTGAGCATAAGGCTCCTCTCTTCATAGGGCTTGGACTTCCTCCTAGTTAGGTATATTTCAGATGTCGAACTGGGTCTAATGATTACTTGCACTGCCTGTTTTTCTCCCCATCTAGGTGGTTCACATATTACGTACTCCTAACTCCTTACACCCCTTGGTCTTGTATATATATTATATTGATTGTGATGTGTTGGTTTACTTTAGTATTATTGTGATTTGCTATGGTCGATGTTACAAAGGCCTTGTAATAAATGTGTCTATATTTTTAATATAACACCTGTCTGGAGTAATTTGTAAGTGTCCTTGCTGTGTGTACTCATTAAGGTCTTTCCGTCACCCTCACCCTTCTTGAGACTTAGTCTTGACCGCCGCCATCGCTACCCTGATTGGTCTGGCTTGTCCAGAGGTTATCCTGTTCCAAGAAACTAGGCTGGCCTTCTGAACCTCTGCCCCTCCAGGTCCGAGTTCAGAAATCCATCTTAACACCTGCTTACAGGTACCACTTTTGATCATGACATACTAGCCTCACCACATATTGGCCAGTGTCTTCCATCCAAGGACGACAATAACTGTAGGTCTAAAGTACCAAGCGAGCAACATGCTGTTTATCTGTGAGAGAGACAGCGGCACATGGCATAGCAGCAATCAGAATGAGAAGCAGCAACGCTCTGTGACCAAAGGGAGAAAACCATGTTACACTGGGTCGCCACGCGGACTCATGGCTGAAAAGGGGACAGAGATAAAAATAGAATGCATGTTGTCTAATGTCTGTAACCTGGCACCATGGAGAGAGAAAGCTAGACATTGGCCTGGGAAACCAGGTGGGCACTAGGACCAATGGGAGAGGGGAGGAGAAGAATAAAAGGAGTCACACTAAGCCATGAAGCGGGAGTGGTTGTGGTCAGTTCAGGGGAGAAGAAGAGAGACCAGACAGAGGAAGGAGAGTGCTGCTTTGTGCGGAGTCAGATTACAGAAAACATGTCCATGGTGAGTATTGCCTGGTGAGACAGTGGTACTTGGGTGTTAGAGTGCATGTATGTTGAGTGGAGAGAGTGAATTAGCTTACGTAGGAGTGTAGGAGAGAAAGAGAAGCTGAATGAGAAGGGTAAATCGGAGAATGAAAGGGTGACTGGAAGAGAAGTGAGAGGCGAGGGCATAGTAGAGAGGCGAGTAGAGTAGTAGCAAAGTGGGGAGTGAAGTAGTAGTAGAGAGGGGAGTGAAGTAGTAGCAGAGAAGAGAGTGCAGTACTGGTGGAGAAGGGAGTGGAGTAGTAGTAGAGATGGGAGTGCAGTACAACCCAAGAGTGGAGTAGTAGTGTAGAGTAGAGTGTATAGGTAGACATGAGAGGAAAGAACCTTAGAGTGACAGACAGAGGCAGAGTGGGAGGAAGAGAAGGAAGATGTGTAAAAGCAAGGAAAAGGAAGGAAGGAACATCAGGACGAGGAACATCTGAGTGTGAGAGGTAGACACAAAGGCACCAATTCTTGATAATAGTCTTATTGTGGGGCCGAGTTAGGCTCCACCTGGATTGAACCCGAAGGCAGTGAGAGAGAGATATGGTGGATACCTGAAGGCCCTCTCCAGTAGATAGGAAGACTTTCCAGTAGTATGCGTTATGGTTCTCGGGTGAACATCTTGGGGTTTAGGATACCTGGGCTAGGGAGGGCCAAGCCCATGGGAAACAAGAGAGAGGCACGGCCCCTAAGGAGACCCTGTGCAAGAATTCTAATTAAAACCCTTGAAGGTCTTCTAGAGTTAATGTGTTCTTGATCTTGGGGTACTCTGTGACAGGACCTGCAGA
Source organism: Ambystoma mexicanum (assembly GCF_040938575.1). NCBI lineage: Eukaryota > Metazoa > Chordata > Amphibia > Caudata > Ambystomatidae > Ambystoma > Ambystoma mexicanum. Next base: position 1,274,018,957 of record NC_090924.1, read on the forward strand.
TAGCTTTCTACCTACGTGATCAGGAAAGCCGTGGCAGCTTACGGCCATAACCCCAAATATGGTTTTGGGGTCACTACCAGCATCATTACAGTGTGTAAAATAAATGGAATGCCATGTGCTTTGCCGACACCATTTTACCGGAAACAATGCTTTCTTCTGTAAATGTAAAAATGTCAAATGAATGCAAAATGCACATGGGAAATATAAGATTAAGTGTTTTACAGTGTAAATGTACATCAGTAAGTGCTTACTGTAATACTTTACCTGTTAAAAATACTGTTAATACTTCAACCTGGGTGAAAACAAGAGAGCAACATTTCAGGAAACCTGCTACATACCTGATTAGACATTTAGCCATTTGTCACCAAAAGGCTGACCTTGGTAGTGTCCCAACAGGGGTGACATTGGACCTTATCTCAGAAGACTGGCAAAGTGACTGGCCACTCCTTTGGTGACAGCCTGAGTTGGTGCAGTACCAAGTCCAGCAAAAAGTGTAGAAGAGAGATGACGGGATTTACTGAAAGGTGGACTGCTGCCAGGAGCAGTTCTGCCAGCCTTGGTTAAGGCTTGACCAAGGACTGTGATGTCCAATAGCTGTACCTTCTTAGAAAAGACAAGGGCCCTGCTGCATCCCTGAGCTCTACCTTCGTGGGATGTGAGAAAAAGAAAGAACCGAAGAATGCCAGTGCAGCAACACAGCTCTCAGTGTGGCACTCATGTAGTGAGAGGGATCGCTGTGTTGAGAGCCATTTCGCTGCACTGGTAGCAGGGCTCTCAGCACGGTGCTCCCTTTCATCATGGGAGTGCCGTACTGAAAGCCCTGCTCCCAGTGCCACCCTCCACCTTGCCCTGGCAGCAGCTGACAGACTGACAGACATGGCCCAGGCATGCTGTAGCACCAGCCCTTCTCCCTTCCTGTATTGAGGTGGGGGATGAATGACTCCACCCCCTTACTGGAAACAAGCTTTGCCCGGCCATACGTGGCAGGTGCAGCCTGGCCTCTCCCACATGACAGGAGCAATCTAATTCCCGTCCCTCCCTTCTCATAATGTTGTACATGGATGCTAGGAATTAGCTAGTTTGCAGCAACCACTCCAGGCAGATTGCCTTTTTTTTTTTACCCCCCGGCACATAATAGACTTATAGACCATGCCCTCAGGTCATACCTGGAGTTATGGGCCTGTAAATCTTGTTAAATGCCCTTGCTAATCTTGGGCCTTTTACCCTGTCTTCAGGGCCCATAAGTCCCGGTACAACCCTCATGCTAGTTCTATTAAGCTTAATTAAAGGGAGTACTCATATGAGACCCTGCTGCTGCTGTTCACAGTGCCCGAATAAAAGCAAAACAAGAAGAAAAGGGCGAGTCATCACAGTCCAGGCTGCACAGCTCCACTTGAAAGGTTTGGGTAAGGAAAGGAAGTTGTAGTGCCAGATCTAGGAATCACAGCCGCTGGTCTTGCTGCTTCCAGTCCTATCTATCCCTTTCTTGTGCACCCTAGGCCTCAGCAAAGCAAGCTATCCACAGCTCGCTCGGCCCCAACCAGCTCTGAGGTGCCGTAACACTTGCCTTCTCTTTGTTCACATAGAAGTGAAGACAGAGGCAACACTCCATGAGTACCCCAGGTCCCACCTTATTAGTCTGTATTCCCCACACGGGAACCACAATATAAACGGCTCCCCCCTGTATGGTGCTCCCTGCGTGGAGTGCAGGAGTGGATATAAAGCTTTCCCTTGCTGCCTGCATCCCTCATTTGTAAGTCCCAGCCATGCAGTGTTTCATCAAACACAGAAGGGGGGTCCCTTACTCAACCCTGAGGTGCTACTAGATACTGGCCTGCTCTTGAAACCTACCTTTACATCACATGAACATCAGATAACACATGAGATTATTATCTTTGAAAAATGTATTATCAAAGACCTTATATCTCTACAGAATACCCACAAACCAATTTGGCATAATTTGTCGAGCATTGAAAGATCAGGACTTGGTGATAAAACTAGCCGCGAAAGGTGGATGCATAGTGGTCATGAAGTTATCACAATATGAAAAAATGGTCCACAATCTTCTTAACGACAGGGAGAACTATAGTATCATTAAAAAAGATCCTGCAAAGGATATACAGAAAATGATACCACCTTTGGACTACAACTGGACTGGGTTTCAATACATAAATTTGGTTTCCTTAATAATCCTGTTTACAAGAACCCCAATTTCTACACACTTCCTAAAATACACACGCACAGTGCCCCCCCCTCTGCCCCACTCACAAGCACAGTGCCCCTCCCCCCCTGCCCCACTAGCAGGCTTATAGTTGCAGGCTGCGGTTCGGTACTTGAATCCCGCAGTAAATTTGTGTATTGTTTTTATTTTTAACTCCTGAGTCAACATACAACATCCTACTTACAAGACGCTGCATCAGTTATTAGTTAGATATTTGAATGAATGCATACGTATGTTGACAATGATCTACTAGTTAAATTCAATCTCTGTATGCTAGTATTCCTCAAAATGTAGCCATTAGACAGCATCTGACCATGAACTACACTAACGATAGAGTGCCAATTGCATTTATTATTGAACTTAACTTATGACCAATGCTCTCAAGGAAAATTATTTCCAATTTAATAAACAATTTTTTTTTGCAAATATGGGGTACAGCTATGGGAGCACCCTTCGCCTAAAGTTTAGCGGCCATATACATGGAAGCCTTTGAATATCAATATATCTATTCCTCTACAAATCCATTTATCAAATTCATCAAAATGTGGAAAAGATACATTAACTACCTAATTTTCGCTTGGCAGGGTAGTAGTCGCATGCTTCTTCAGTTCCTTCAAGTGTTGAAAAATTGTAACTCTAACATTCAGTTCACTACAGCATACAGCAAAACTCTGCTTTAACTTTCTTGACCTAAATGTATTAAAATTGTTAATGGCAATCTAATGTGCACTTTATACCGCAAGTCATGTGATAGAAAGACCATACTCCACTACAAGAGTTTTCAACCTCACAGTCTCAAAGACAATCTACCTTTTGGACAATATCTTAGATTCAGTCGCAGTTGAACATCCCTCTCAAATTCTTACCTCAAAGCTGATATTTTAGATCAAAGACTAAAAACGTGATACCCCAAAAAAACAACTCAATCATTCTAAAAAAAGATCTGGATATACCCCAGGGTAAAGTCTGCTCACACCTTGGACTAAAACTACCACTCAACAAAAAATTGCCTGTGTTATCACTCCCTGCTCAAAAAGATCATTAAAAAAATTGCCCATTAGTGAAAGTTAGCCTTCCAAATGTAGAGTATAACAGGTTTTCTCGTAAACAAACCGAGAATCTTAAAGAACGTCTAGTAGATTTGGAATTTGTTAAAATTCCACTTGAATCTACTATGTAGGACTGGAGACCAGTAGTTGGATATTTCCCTTGTGGTATGTGCTCTGTATGTACATTTATATAAATCACTTCCTTCATGTTCAGAGATAAAACTTGGCAAGTATGTGAAATGACCAATTGTAAAAGGCAGAACGTGATCTTCTGTATCTAATACCCATGTAAAATCAGGTATGTTGGTCAAACCATGAGGCCAGTACACATTTGGATCTCCGAACATAGATGCAGGAAAAGATGTAAAAATACACATTGTGCCCCACTTGTTAATCACTGCCTAGAATTTAAACATTCAGCAGATGATATTACTTGGTGGATTATTGACACAGTAAAATCCTCTACAAATGAGGAAACCCTTTTTATCTAAAGAGTAGAGATGGATACATAGGTTGCAGACGCATCCTCGTGGCCTCAATAAGCAATTTACACTTTAGGCTCAAGCATAACCATAGTTGAATTTTGTTCATTCATGTTGATCCATTTTACTACTATTATTCAACGCTTTTTAAAAACTATTGCCTGGGAGGTACCCAGAGCCAATGAAAATAATAGTAATGCTGGGTATATTCACAAAGATAAGCCCCGTTCTGAGCACTTTCATTAGTGCTGGGCATTTCCCTTCCCTGCCCACCCTTCCCATTAGCACCTGTGTAGATCACTGCACGGGTGCTAATGGTTTTCTTTTCTTTTGAAATAATGGAAGAAAAACGTACATTTTCACTGCCGTGCTGCTTTCAGCCAGGCAGGTCCCTCTTCAATGTTGATGAAGTCAGTCATCAACATTGAAAATGGACTGCCTGGTTTGAAGGCAGCACAGCGACGGCCGTGAGGAAAAGGTACCTTTTTCTTTTATTATTTAAAAATAAAAGAAAACATTTAGCACAGTGCAGTGATCTAAACGGGTGCCAATGATGATATGCCCCTCGGTGGCTGGGCCCACCCTGTGGGTAACAGCCCACCACCCTCTTTAAGGGACTTTCCATTGCTCAATATGCCTTCAATAATTTATTCTAAAACCCTGACCGCGATGGCTAACATAATTGCGTCATCGCGCACATGCAATGACATCATCATGCTCATGCAGAATGACGTCACTACACATACATGCAGTATTATTATTCACCCGCACCCAAACGCTATACCTTGAGAAGAATTTCAAATGAACCTTCTCACCAAGGTCTAAATATTATTTGGCAAGTCCCCTGTTGCATTGTACTTTTGTCCTTTAATTGTACTGAATGCTATATTTTTCCATAGTAACTCTTCTGAATCGATGCTCAACATATGCATTTAAGAGATTGTTATTCAGTTGTGTCCCTCCTACAGACTTTGACATATATGTCTTTAACAGACCCATGCTCTTGTCACACATTAGAGACAATCGATTTAGATCAAGTATGTCAATCAGTTTGGATTAATAATGTTTGTATATTACAATGCCCTATTTGGATATATGCCTATAACCCTCTTTTTAATGTTTTTACTCAGATCCTGAATCTCAATAGAGATAGCCTCTAAAGAACATATATCCTTCTAGAAGCCTGCAAATTCAAATGTATCTAAAACATTTCTATTCTATCCAACCCAAAGCTAGCAGTGACCTACACGCTTTAACTTTATCGATACGGGAATCTGTCAATGTCTCACATAATCTTTTATTCCAGCAACATAAACTTATTTGATTTATTAATGCAGGATCCAATGAAATGCATTGTCCCAAAGAAGGCGGTCTATAAATATTGCACTGAAACTTAATAATAAGTCGACTCTGGTCAAACCCATTGAGTGGGTTGCAAAATGAAACCTACATCTAGGGATTGAAATGTGCTTGAAAGATAAGCGATGGACTATGTATTATTCATTCTTCAATGTTTGACCTGAACTGTATCATGCAAATCACCTTGGGCACAAATTGCTTTTCATATTCTTGTTTGGATGTCTTTATTGTTGTATGTTTGCTATATTTTCTTTTAGGGAATTTCTTACCTAATGTATAAAGCGTGTTTAATGCTAAAATAAGTATTACGTCAAAAAACGATTGTTTTTGAATACATTGTAGTAAATGCACTAAGGAGTATGCAATGATAGTATGATGTATCCCTCATGTAAGTCATTTAGGATTTTTCATGAATCATTTTGAACCACTTGGTGAACGTTTGTTCCGTTGGGAACTCTTCCTTGTTGTTACACATGCAGAGTTTTCTCTGCAACCCAGGTGAGCATAAAGGAAATCCGTCTGCACCTTGCCCGGGGCATAAATGCTCAGCATGCTTCTCTCCGGACCTCCACCTGCATAAGAACCGTAGTCAGTCACTCTGCAAAGGCCCCCTTTTCCAGTGTTGCTGTTGTCTGGTTTTCTCTATCTCTTAGTTGGTAATTGTGTCAATGGCTTGCTGGAGACTATTGATTTTGCTTCGGAAGTGGTCCGCAAAGTCTTTGCAGAGATTTTGGAGGAGATGGGGTTTTTCATTTCATTCATGATTTTGTACATTTCCTTTTATGGATTTGCTGCCGTTCGGATTCTTTCATTGTTCGGCATGTTAGCGCGGCTGATGCATTCAGATGAACCTGCTGTGGTGTGTTGGTCGTAGTGATTCCTCTAGGCTTTCTCTAGCTTTAGGGTGGTTATCTTAAGCACTCAGCGTTCGGGAGTGAACCATCTTGCTGCTACTTTCTTTTGTGTAGGTTTGAACAGTTTTACGGACACCAGCCAATCCAGGCTTTTCGCAATCCAGCTATAGAGTTAGTTTGTGAAAATATCTGGCATCATTTTGTCCGGCTGATGGATATTGGACTTGGTGTTATCCATTTGTTCTAGATTTACTAGGTTTGCACGTGGTGGTTTGCACGTGGTGCCGGTGTGTGGCAGACAACTGAGCAAAGTTAGAGATCACTTTTTATCATTTTGTAACTAGTTTTCCCATTTGCTGAAACACTGACACGTTCTTCTGCTACTAGCAGGTAACTGCAGAAACTATAAGGAAGCAATCTTTTAAATCGTCTTAATCCAAGTGACCCATCTAGTTTGGCACTATGTATAAACCATCCACTTGGAATAAGGAATACGCTCCCAAACTGAAATAATGTAAGTCTGAAATTATAACTACACAATACAATTGTAAGATTCCTTTCAAGGTGTGGGCAGGGTGTACTGTCGATGTCAGCTATTGAAATAAGCATGATGCTCCCCGTTAATATGGGACTGTAAGGTTATAACTGCAACTTTTGGTCATTGGTGACCTTTGAAAATGGCTTGAGTGGTTCTAAAAGAAGAATTTCCACTTGCAAGACTACATCTTACTAATATGTATTGTAATTCATTTAAAACTAGAATCTGTAAATAAGACCTCATATTCATTCAGATTCACTGTCTGGAAGATCATCACACTTTTCTTGACCCGCAGGACCCAAACAATGCAGGAGAGATGTCTTCCTCTCTGCACTATAATGTGTGCCACAAACCATGTTAGCATAATGGTCAAAAGATGTAATCCATCTTTTCCAGGGTACTGTAGGCTCCCCAAATTCAGGCAACAAGAAAGCTGGTGGGGGAATGCTAATGAAGGTCATGGCACTCATATGTGAACACGTGACAGTGAGAAAATTTGGAAAAAATGAAGAAATGTGCCTTTGTCTGCAGTACTCAGGATGTGAGGAGTTGCCTCTCCTTTCCTTTCTTCCTTGTTTCAATAATATTCACTAGGAGCTCATTGAAAGTACATTTACGGACATTAATTTCTCTGTTTACTGTATAGATGTGTGTTGTGAATGGCCACACTGGTGCTTAGAAGAATTATGCCACGATCGAGAAAGAGGCACTAGCAATCAATTGGGCAGCAGAGAAATGGAAGTTCATTTGGGGCGCAAACTTTGAATTTCACATCGACCACAAGCCTCTAGTAGAGATAATAACTTCCAAGGGGTTGGACAAAGTCTCAGCCAGAATCAGAAGATGGGTGTCCCGTCTCCAAGAATATAATTGGGTTGTAAGAAACATACCAGGAGTGAGAAATGATGCCACTGACTGTTTATCGAGTAGAAGAGTCGTGGGACGAAGAAAAGGAACAAGAGGTGGTTTTGGAAGTTTCCTCTCTGCACATTCAATGGGAGGAATAGGAAGATGCCATGAGACACGATGTCAGTTTGTATAAAGTAATGCAGCAATTGGTGGGGGATAAACCTTAAAGAAAACATTTTGAAGAATTAGATCTATCTTCTTTCTGGGATGTGAAGGATGACCTCTATGTCCAGGGTGCACTGTTGTGGCGTTGTGACAAAATCATTCCAACTGAAGGAGAGATTGTCTCATGGAACATGGACATGGACCACCAGGGCAATCGTAAAGACTAAACAAAGGATAACAATGGCAGAGATTGGAATCTTGTGGTGAAAGAATTGTTGTGGCCAACAGGTTCACTCCTCATTGCACAACAGGGGTTTCCCCGTTTGAGCTCAGCAGAGACAGAAAAGGAAATGCCAAGATATTGCCTGCATGGATGGGTAGAACTCCTGTACCAGAATGTAAAGTGCAGTGGAGAATATCAGTAAAAGTCAGTCAAGAAACAAATTGTTGCGTGACATTGTGGGACTGAAGAGGGGCAACATTCTCCCTGCAGTGGGAAATATGGTGAGTCAAACTGCCTGTAACCCTCCGAAATGGAGGATGTAGATGGTTGAAACCCATTAAGGTGGGGGAGGTGTTCAAACATTTAAGTTGGAGGATGCCATTAAGTTGGAGGATGGCAGTGTGGAATATGGAAAGGGTGACATTGATGAGAAGTGGATCGGATGGTGGTGAGTGATGCTAGGATGAGTCACAAAAACAATTGTGGTGATTGCTCCTTGCAGAGTAACACAGATGCAAGGTCACGCAAGTCTAGGTCTACAAGGTAGTATCGGAGGCGGGAGTATCTCAGGGAAAATGCACAGAGGAAGCCCCTGCCATTTCCAAGAAAGGATGGCAGAGCTTTGTGAAGAGAATTGGGTGTGTAGTGTGGCTTGCTGCGGTGAAAGCCACATGAAGCCCTCAGATGCTGAAAGTCTCAAGTTGGAATGCTGACCGCGAAGAGCGACCGCTGGCCAAGGAAGCAGGAGGATGTGGCAGCAGGTTGGGGCTCTGTGTACATATTAGCCACTTAAATAAATACTGTCGGTTTCTTTAAGCAACTCCTGCCTGTCAATACTACACACGTCAATATCCCGCATGCTAGTTCACCTTCTCACCCACACACCTTCAATCATGGATCACCTCAGCCATCCAACACGTGCCTCTCTGCTTCCATTGCTGGGTCTCCTCTCAGCCCACACATGCACTGTTCTTACTCTCTGTCACAATCTGGAGAATGACTTGAAGTCACCGTAAGGGTATTGTCCAAATGCTTCACTTTCCCACCCGAGGCACCACTCTCCTCACCTGAGTCTTCAGGGTCTGAGGCTCCGACGCCGTGTCTGTGGGCAAGGTAATCCTTTTTACTCTTCGTTGTGAATGCTCTGACACGGAATGAAGCCGTGGTGGAACTCTGTATTGGTTACCACCTTGGCTCCGTTCCCGTATGCAGGCGGGTAAGGGGAAAAAGCCCAAAGGCGGAAAAAACCCCTGAGTTGTAGTCGTGGATTGCGATGAGAGATGTAGTTGTCGCTGTAGTGGTAGTGAAATTCCATTGCCTCGGGATCCTTTAGGTAAACAAATCGAAGATCCTTCCGGAGAGGAAATGACAAGGAAGGAAAGAACACTGGCATGTAGCCGGTAAGCGTCAAAACGCAGCAGCAGAGGGAAACCGGCGGAGGAGAGGAGCCGCCAGGGAGACGGGAAGGAAGGAGAAAAGAAGGGAGGGAAATCCCCAGAAGGGGGAACAAGAGCGAGCGAGAGGAAAGCACTGGAAGCGTCTCACCGTGAAAACGAAAGGAGACGGTTGCAACGCAAGGAATCATGGGAAGCAGGAAGTAAAATAGGCAAGACGAAGAACAGAGGAAAAAACACTAGACCGTAAACAGAGAAACGTGAAAAAAACGTGGTGGCAGTGTTAATGGCGGCGAAGCCGTAACAACGGCATCCATCGCCAACCAAGAGGGTTCATGACAGTATGCCCCCTCTTACTGCCCACCCCGCCTGGCTTACCAGGATGGCTCCGATGAAATTTAGCTACTAGGCGGGGCGCTTTGACAAAATGCACAGGTTCCCAGGAATCTTCAGACCTGGGATACCCCTTCCAGGAAATGAGATATTGTAAACGTCCCCGGTAGTAGCGGGAGTCACGGATTTTTGAAACTTCATACACCTCCTGGGAGTCTCTGGGTGAAATGTCTTGCAAGGGTTTAGACCTAAAATGTGGTTCAGTTCGTGATTCTTTGAGAAGGGAGGTATGAAACACCGGGTGCACCCGGCGAAGGTAGGAGGGTAGTTGAATCTTGTAAGCCACCGGGTTGATTCTTTCTAGGATGGGAAACGGACCCAGGAACCGAGGAGACAACTTGGAGGACCGGATCCACCTTGGTAAATATTTGGTCGAAAGCCATACCTTCGTCCCTTTAGTCCAAGTGGGGGCCGTTTGGCGATGTTGATCAGCAAGGGTTTTGTAGGTTCTAAGGCTCCTCGCTAGACTGTCTCTGGCCGTCCGGTGAGCCTCAGAAATTTCCGATAAAGCAGCTTCGGCAGCAGGAGAGTTACTGGTGTGAGAAGCAATGGGCAAAATGGACTTGGGATGAAGTCCGTAGTTGCAGTAAAAAGGAGAGATACCCGTGGCAGAGTGTTTGGAGTTGTTGTAGGTGAATTCTGCCGTGGGGAGGAGTTGTACCCAATTATCTTGGAGTCTATTTATGTAGCATCTGAGATATTGTTCCAGAGTGGAATTGAGTCTTTCCGTCTGACCATTAGTCTGAGGATGGTAGCCAGATGAAAGAGCACGGTCAATACCTAACCGGGAACACAAAGCCTTCCAGAATTTAGAAATATATTGGCTACCCCGGTCCGAAGGAATCTTATCGGGCAAGCCATGAAGACGAAATATATCTCTGGCAAAAACATCGGCCATGCGATTGGCCGTAGGTAAGCCCTCCAGAGGAGAGAAATGGGCCATCTTGGTGAATGAATCTATAGTTACCATGATGCAAGAACAGGACTCTGATAAGGGTAAATCCACAATGAAGTCAGTAGACAAGTTCCCCCATGGCCTTTGTGGTATGTCAGGCTGAGTGAGGAGACCTAACGGTTTGCCTGTTGGATTCTTTGCCATAGCGCAGACTGGGCATGCTTTTATGTATGACTGGACTTCTCGTCGAAGATTGGGCCAGAAAAACGAGCGTTTTATGAGTTCAATGGTGTTTGCCTGGCCTCGATGTCCTACAACTCGGCTGTCATGGCACCAGTAGAGAATCCTCTTGCGGAGATGTCCTGAAGGTATGTAAAGTCGGTTCTTGTAGAACCAGAGTCCATCTTTGGTATGAAACTGAGACGCCAAGCATTTGTCTCTAAAGCAGGGTTCAGAGTCAGAAGCTTCTTTGAGTTCCTGTAGAAAAGTGTGAAGAGGTGCCACTATGCGAGTAGATGGAAACATAAGTTCGGTAGAGAGGTGGCCCGAACCAGCAACCAACTCCTTGCGAGACAAGGCGTCGGCTAGGACATTCTGAGAGCCTGGTAAATAGGTAATGGTGAAATCGTATTGGGAAAAAAAATAAGCCCATCGCGCCTGGCGAGAGTTAGCACATTCGAGGGACTGCAGGACCTTTAGATTCTTATGATCCGTGCGAATGATGAAGGGAATACTGGCACCCAATAACAGATGTCGCCATTCCTCACAGGCCAATTTCATAGCTAGTAACTCCTTTTCAAGGACGGTATAGTGAAGTTGACTGATGGTCAGAGTGCGAGAGAGGTAGGCGACTGGATGTTCTATACCTTCGAACTCCTGGAGCAAGGCAGCACCGATGGCCGCGGAAGAGGCATCAGTTTCCACGATAAACTGTTTAGTTTGATCGGCCTGGAGCAATATGGGTGCTGAGCAAAACAAAGTTTTGAGATGTCTGAAACTAGACTCTGCCGTCGATGACCACACAAAGGTTCCAGATGATTTCTTGAGAAGTGTGGTTATAGGTAGCACCATCTCGGAGAACCGGGGTATAAATCTTCTGTAAAAGTTTGTTAAACCCAAGAATCTCTGAACCTCTTTGACAGAGGTGGGAGAAGACCACTCTAAAATGGCAGACACCTTGCGAGGGTCCATGGAGATACCCCGGTCAGACAAAATAAACCCCAAATAGGGAATGCTCGAGACCCCGAACTGGCATTTTTCAGGTTTGGCTAGTAAACTGTTCTCCTTAAGTCGAGAAAGCACTGTCCGGACATGCTCTTCGTGTTCCTCCTTGTTGATGGAAAATACAAGAATATCGTCTAGATAGATGATCACTGAAACAAATAAGAGATCCGAAAACATGCGGTCCATAAATCTTTGGAAAACTGCGGGAGCATTAACTAGCCCAAAGGGCATGACTCTATATTCAAACAATCCGAAGGGTGTTCGAAAAGCCGTCTTCCATTCATCACCCTTAGCAATGCGCAATAAATGGTATGCATTGCGAAGATCCAGCTTAGTGAAAATGTGAGCACCTTGAACCGCCTCAAGAATGTCTGTGATGAGTGGCATAGGATAGCGGTCTCTGACAGTGACCTTGTTGAGACCTCTATAATCAATGCAAGGTCGTAATTCTTTGGAATCCCTCTTGGAGATGAAGAAAAAGGGAGCTCCGGCAGGAGATTTTGAAGGTTGAATAAGGCCATTGTGCAGATTCACATCCAGGTAAGTTCGTAAGACCTCCTTCTCGGATCTGGACAAGGAAAACATACGACCGAACGGAACCAGTGCGTTGGGCTCAAGATCAATAGAGCAGTCCTCAGGACGATGGGGTGGTAAAGGTGCTGGCTTGACTTCTGTGAAAACCTCTCTGAAAGCCTCACCAAGATGTGCCATATTATGGACAGTTGAGGATTCCTGACAAGAAGCAGGGGTGACCTGTAGTTGTAGATAAGATTGTTGAGGAATACAATGCGTCTTGCAAAACTCAGACTCGAAACGTAGCAAATTAGATACCCAATCTATTTGTGGGTTATGTCTCCTGAGCCAAGTGATTCCCAAAATAACTGGAAAATGGGCAGCTCTAATGATGTCAAATTTAAGACTCTCCACATGCTGGGAAATTCGGACTTCTAGCTCCTCAGTCGTCTGCGTTATGGGTCCTGAAGACAAGGGAGTACCATCTACACCCTCCACCTTCTGGTCTTCGAGTCTAGCTAGCCTTTTGAGGCCCACCTTGTCAACCCATAAGGTATCAACGAAGTTACCGGCTGCTCCGCAGTCTAAGAGTGCCAAAGTCTCTACAAGCTGATCTTGGATCATCACGTTGATATTGATAACCATGAGTCTGGAATCTTCAGGTGTCTTCTTTGTGGATACAGCCAAAGAAACGTAGGGACTGGAAGATTTAGATAACCACCGGTTTTCTGTCCCTTTTAAAACCGGGGTGATTCGTTTCCCGAACGCCGTGGAGGTAGTTCGGAACAGTCCTTGAGCAGATGTTTGTCAGACCCACAGTAGGCGCAAAGCCCTCTTTCTCTTCGTCTTCTTCTTTCTTCCATGGTGAGTGGTGCTCGGGTGGTTCCAATCTGCATAGGTTCTTCACTCTGTTTAGAAGATGGAGGAAGAGTGTTGGATGATGTCCCTATGGTAGAGGGATTTTCTCTGTAACGTCTTCTTTCATTACGTCTCTCATGGAGACGATGTTCAATCTGTAGGACCGAGGATAAAAGATCCGAAAAAGAGGCAGGTCGGGGAGACCGGGCTAGTTCGTCCTTTATCTCCTCTTTGAGACCTCTACGAAAAATGGCAAATTGTGCCTGTTCAGGCCAACCGGCCCCTGCCGCCAGAGTCTTAAATCTAGTAATGTAGGTGAGGAGATCTGAGGGTCCCTGTTTAACATCCAGGAGATCCTCACAAGCAGTGTAGGTGAGTTCATGTCTTTCAAAGGATTCTCTGAGAAGAATCTTAAAATTCCCGTAATTCTGTAGAACCGGGTCTTCTCCTGTCACAAGAGGTGTAGCCCACGCAAGGGCATTGCCCACCATATTCGAAATGAGGAAGCCAACCTTAGCCTGATCAGAAGAGAACATATGAGGGCGGAAAGTGAAGTAAATAGTGGCAGCTTCCAGAAACTCTTTAAGTTTTTTGGGAGAACCGTCGAACTTCCCCGAAGATAGGGCCATAGGTGGCAATTCTGGGGGAGGGGAAGGTTCTTTGCCCAAAACCAATTGTTTTAATACCACATTTTCTGCCTTAACAGTCTGAAGCTCTTGAGAGAGGGACTGTACAGCTTTCCATAGTTCTTGGATTTGATCCTGCAACTGATCTGGAGTAGCCATTGGTATCTTCGGGCGTTGCAAACTGTCACAATCTGGAGAATGACTTGAAGTCACCGTAAGGGTATTGTCCAAATGCTTCACTTTCCCACCCGAGGCACCACTCTCCTCACCTGAGTCTTCAGGGTCTGAGGCTCCGACGCCGTGTCTGTGGGCAAGGTAATCCTTTTTACTCTTCGTTGTGAATGCTCTGACACGGAATGAAGCCGTGGTGGAACTCTGTATTGGTTACCACCTTGGCTCCGTTCCCGTATGCAGGCGGGTAAGGGGAAAAAGCCCAAAGGCGGAAAAAACCCCTGAGTTGTAGTCGTGGATTGCGATGAGAGATGTAGTTGTCGCTGTAGTGGTAGTGAAATTCAATTGCCTCGGGATCCTTTAGGTAAACAAATCGAAGATCCTTCCGGAGAGGAAATGACAAGGAAGGAAAGAACACTGGCATGTAGCCGGTAAGCGTCAAAACGCAGCAGCAGAGGGAAACCGGCGGAGGAGAGGAGCCGCCAGGGAGACGGGAAGGAAGGAGAAAAGAAGGGAGGGAAATCCCCAGAAGGGGGAACAAGAGCGAGCGAGAGGAAAGCACTGGAAGCGTCTCACCGTGAAAACGAAAGGAGACGGTTGCAACGCAAGGAATCATGGGAAGCAGGAAGTAAAATAGGCAAGACGAAGAACAGAGGAAAAAACACTAGACCGTAAACAGAGAAACGTGAAAAAAACGTGGTGGCAGTGTTAATGGCGGCGAAGCCGTAACAACGGCATCCATCGCCAACCAAGAGGGTTCATGACACTCTCACTACTGCTCTTGACTGTTTAATCATTGTCAAAATGGCAACACCCCCTCCATGATTCACTTATAAGGATGTCAAGCTTAAGAGAACATAATTTTGTCAGCGCAACTGCATTTTTATCACAGATCGTGCATTAATCAATGCTACTTTCAAAGGGGTTACTATATCTTGGGATTGCACCGAGGGCTTGCTTACCACAATGTTAAGCGGTCTGATTTTATTCAAGGTACGTAATGAGAGCATACCGTGTGAGTGTAAAGACTGGAGGGGGTGTCTGTACTCCTGCTCTCTATATGGCAGAGGAGAGGCACAGATGACCCCAGCCAAGATTGTCTATAGGGTAGCGCTGGTCAAGCAATCAAGGCCTAGCTTCTCAGGAGGTGATGCAGGCTGGTTCTTAAGTACAGTGTAGTCCCGAAGCCCCCACAAAGGAGTGTCCACACACTGCATTAGTTAAAACACAGTCTTTAGATAATTAAGTTCAAGGTTATGTTCACAATCATAATAACTCACTTCGTGAAGTGGTACCACAATTATTATCAGATTTCATTAAAGTGTATCAACTGCACTCTGGTTAAATGTCACACAAATCACTTAATAAAGGTAACCAACAATAGACATAGGAAGAAAGCAGTCGGTTAGAACAATTGGAAGAATACTGGCCCCTACCAACTAGACACAGTTCTGTGTGGAGATCCCCCCACCTGGGAAACCTGTAAAGTAAATATATATTACAGGCCCAGTCCATATATTGTTCTATAAGTCTTATTTCCTTCTATAATGCTTCTACCACCCCAAAGTACCTGGAATAGCAGAGTTCGAGGACGAGTCATCGAAGGATCCTTCTTGGGCGGCTCCCTTTAAAGCAGGAGCCACAGATCGTCGAGATCCCTCGAAGAAAGTTAACTCAACGTCGAGGCAACAGATTCGGTCCCAGCGGTGCTCGTCGATGACAGAGCAAAGACGTCCTGCAAGGAAGAGGCGTGTGGGGCACCTCGATGTCGATAATTCAGGACAGCAAAGAGATTGTGAAGAACTGTGGTCCAGCAAGGGCGTCGAGTCATCCGGCGTCTCTACGGTCTTTGGGTGGTGGGAAACCCACCGGCGGATGCTCCTCGGCACGTCGACAGCCTGGCCTTTTCCGGCAGGATAAGGCGGCGGAGTGGACGAGCGTCCGTGAATCAAATGTCTTAGGCAAAGGAGTATATGGCTTCGGTCTTCGATGGCATGGCGTCAAGCGGTCCCCGCTTCTGGGCAACATGGCTTCAACGAGCCTCCAGCGGTTATGCAAACCTGCAAACCATGGTCGACGACGGTGGACGGAATGTCCAGTGTTTATCTTCGTTCTCCTCGGCGGTCCCAGTCTCCGGTCGGCAGCCTGTCGAGGGTCCGACTTCCAGGGCGCTTCGGTGAAGGTTATCAGTGTTCGATGGTCCCTCGGAGCACAGGAAGAGGGCGCCTAACCAGGTCCTCTCTTGGATCAGTCTCGACGGCTTTCGGCGAAGGAAGACAGCAGTCAACCTTCTTCAGGCTCGGCTTCCAGATTAAGCGTCAGTTTCAACTTCAGCTTCTGAACAATTTCTAGCAGTGAGAGGCCCCCAGATATACTAGTTGATCTCTCATTCATTCTACTGGGCCACACTCAGGCAACCAATCACTCAGAAGGGCATTCAGCAGTCAGTCAGCCAATCCGGCATACAGTGCATTCAGGCCATACTCCTCCCTCTCAGACACTCACAACAAGGAATGTGTATTTGGACAAGTACCCAGCCATTCAACACTACACACTGCATTCATACCAATTTCGGGCAGGGCTGTCTCAGTCATTGTGTCAAAACACCAGAAACCAGACATCCACAACAAGAAGTGCATATTGGTCACACACTCCATTCACCCCGGTCCCACCCACAGGGTGTACCCACAACATACAGTCACTGGGATGGCTCCAGCCAGTCTGGCCTGGACTTCACAACACCACCATATATGGAACTTCCACCCAACAGCCAGGCAGGGGGAAGGGACCGAGTCAGGGCTTCCCAGGACTTTGGGAAAACAAGTTAACAGGCACTAGAAAGCAGGAGGCCACAGGGGCCGTCTTGTTTCCTATCAGGAATCAACTGATTCCAGTGGCAGGGCCTGGGTATCCCAAAATGGAGGCTACTCAGAGCACCTGTCAAATTCAGCATGGAGCTGCCACCAGCCCATACCCTGCTCTGTGGGCCACACACAGGTTCCCAAAAAAATACACTAGGGGCAAAGGGTTGTACCCCCACCCATGGGTGCCATAAGGGTATCCCATGGGTCTGTACACCAAACCAAAAACAGGACAAGCTGCACTGCCAGGAGTCCCACATGGACTCCTGGGCAGAAAACAATACAGAACACAAATGAAAAAGGACTACCGGACAAGGATAGGGAGGCCCTGTCCCTCCAATGCATTTCCAGCATCACAGTGAGTAATGCTTAAAGCTAAATAAATAGCTACTGGTATATGTAGTTAGCATTATTGCAGCGTGATGCGTAGAAATAACAAGGACACAATGATACACACCGTAGCAAGATGTAAGCAGAGAAATACTTGTGTTCACCTATCACGGTATGTCAGGAAAAAGCTAGCCATTTGCTACGGACCGACACATACCGGCTGGTCTCTGTCGCACCGGCGCAGTCACGCCTGATGGGTAATAAAAGAAGGTACAGTAGTTCAGCCCTTCTATTGACAAGAAGAAAAATAATTTCCTACTCATGTCTTGCTTTACCCACTTCCCAAGCACATTTACTGTGCAAAATTCGAAGTTTAAAAAAAGTCAAAATCGAGATATTTCAAATTGACAAAACAGTCAAAAGTCATGCATGCAGCAATATCAAACTCATAGGATATAAAGCGACTGTGCAAAGAACAAGCAGCGTGAAGTTGGCATGCAATTCAATAAAGAACAATCTCCCTGAAACAGCCAGTGTGTGGGAAACAGCTTAGGCACTGCTCAGAGATAGCTGTCGTGGCATACATTGGCCCTCATTACGACCCTGGCGGAAAGTGACTGACCGGACCGCCACAGCGTAAATAGCGTTTCCGCCATTGCAAGAAGGAGCAAAGTGCGGCCCATACCGACCCATCGGGCACGAGCACCACGGCATGGCGGAAGTGCAAAGTCCGCGATGGCGGAAATGACCCCAAAACGGCCCACACCGCCGCCGTACGGCGCCCTAGGTGCAATACCGCCACCCATCACAGCGGACACCGCAGTGTGCGCCTACCGTAAAGTACGGTGACCGGAAATATACGGAAACGGAAGTTAAAACACGGGCCCGGAACGGGAAACAACCCGCCGTACACCTATAAAACCACTAAAACCACACAACCACTAAAATCACCACCCTGAGACACAACCCAACCCGTCATCCACCCTAGCGAAACCAAGAAAAATGGGAAAAGTAGCGAAGAAAGCGTGCGACCACAAGCGGCAGGTCCACTTCTCCCGTGAGGAACTCACCGTGCTAACAGAGACCCTCCAGGAGAATGCTGCCGTCGTCTTCTCCACGCAAATGACCAGGACGGCACTCGCAAACAAGAAGGCCATATGGGCTCTGGTGGCACAGCGGGTAAGTGCGGTGGGGACCGCACCCGGCACCCCACAGCAATGCAGGAAGCGGTGGGACGACCTGCGGATACGCGTCCGCAGCATACTCTCTGCCAACCGCAACATTGCCACAGCCACCGGGGGAGGGTCGGAATCACCAATCAAGCTGACCCCCTGGGAAGAAATCTGTGCCTCCACCATCGGAATGGAGAGCATAGAGGGAGTCGGAGGGATGGAGAAAGGAGTGCAGACATCCGAAGATTCAGGTAGGTGGGCCTAATGAAACAATGCTAAATCCACAAAGTCCATCCATTCGAAGCACCATGTGTCCCCATAGTGCAACAGAAACACATGTCCAGGAGAACGTCCACACACATTGGCCTGATAGCGCACGTTAAAACCCACAATAAATACATAAATAATTAAAAACCCCTAAAACACGCACTACACGTGCAGCAGGCACACCCTAACTGCAGGCTGCCAAACAACTGCACCCTCACTCCGCACACAAATGGAAGCACCTCCAAGGCCCCGACCCAAATCACCCTCAGGTACCACCCCAATGCATGTGATACATTGCCATTACAATTCCCACAGACCCATCAATAACCCTCGCCCTCCGTTACTCCACCACAGGGTCCGATCCAAACGACGAGCTGCAGGACACCCCTACCAGCACACCTGCAAAGAGGGCCAAGACCGACGGCCAAAGACCCTCCACCTCAGCTGCACGCATCAAGACACGGCAGCAGCACAAATCAAGTGGCAGCACACAGGAGGGAACATCAACAGGCACCCCAGCAGCCAGCATGGCCACAACACCACCACCACAGGTCCCCCCAACGGATGCCACAGAAGGCACTGCCTCCGGTGGCAGCAGCACCATAGGTGACACCCCATTGATGGCAGCATGCTCCGACACAGAAGACGGGGATGTCGAAGTCAGATCCATCCATGACCTGTCCCAATCCCCCTGTCTGTTCCATCCCGTACTACATGAGGATACCACGCAGGGGCACCCACAAGACGACGACTGGCCATCCCCCACAAACCCTGTGGCAGGGCAACATGAGGACAACAGCCCCTCTGTGACACCCCCGCAAATGGCCATGGCCCAGCAGAGGCAACAGTCCCTCGACCAGTTAATCGTGCAACAGCAGCAACTGGCCACGCTCCTCAAGGACCATGCCGATGAATGTGGGGGCACTAAGGCAGACATAGAAACATCAACTGAGACACTTAGGGCACAAATGGAGAGAGGCACAGAGACACTAAGGGCACAAATGGAGAGTAGCACCGAGAGCCTGAGAGTCCAAATGGAGAGAAGCACCGAGAGCCTGAGGGGGGTACTGCATGCGACGTCCAAAGACGTATGTGGTGAACTTGCCGCAGTGCGCCGTGTGCTCACTGAGCTCTCGCAAACCCTTAGGGACATGCATGGACGTGAGCAGGCAGAGACATCATCCGTTGCAAGTTCCGTCCAGGGCAGCCCCCAACGTAGATCTGGGAGGAACCTGCGCTCCACAGGCAGGGGTGCCCCTGATACCCGCAGAGGGGGCTTGCAATAGCGACTGCCCACGGACGATGAGCATCTTTGGACACTGGTGTTCGGGGGGAGGTGGGAGGGTGGAGGGGGTGTGTTGGGCTCACTTGGGTGGCGGGTCGATAGGGTGTACAACATGATATCACATATGCCATAAAAAGTGCACGATCAACCAATGAGATGTGTGGACATTGATCTTTGTGTACTAGGCCATTATAGGCGTACAGTCCATATTGTGCATGTACCAGACACACACAGTGCCACGCATCCCGTGTCCATGTATCAGCCACCAGGCGTGAGTGCTAGAAGCATGCATCAATGAGATGCTGACGAATGTCACGGGCCTCCGGTGCCTCGCAGACTCCTTGAGGTGCTGCCACATCCCCACCCTCATCATGACCATCATCAGGTGCTTGCAGTTCTGCGTCAGGGGGCATGGGCACATTTCTACGTACGCACATGTTGTGGAGCATGACACATGCCATCACCATCTTTGCAACCTTCTCATGGCGGTACAGGAGTGCCCCGCCAGACCTGCTGAGGCACCGGAAACGGGTCTTCAGTAGGCCGAATGCCTGTTCAATGACTACACGGGTACGTGAGTGGGCATGGTTGTAGTCCTCCTCATGCTGGTCCCGTGGGTTGCGGACTGGTGTGAGGAGCCATCTCTTCAGTGGATACCCGGCATCACCTGTATGTGGACGAGAAACGCATGATGTGGAATGCCATTGCTACGTACGCACACCCCCCCCCCCTTCCTGCCAGGTCATTGCCGAATCACATACCCCACATTATCATGCATGTAATGAGACTCACCGAGTAGCCAGGATCTGTTCCCTGCGTGTCGCTCCATGTAGCGTGGTATTGTAGAGTTCCTCAAGACCATAGAATCATGGGTTGATCCAGGGAATCGGGCACAACAATGTGTAATGATCCTGTTGGAGTCACACACCATTTGTACATTCAGGGAATGAAATTGTTTTCGGTTGCGGTACTGGGCCTCCATGGCATGTGGGACGACCAATTCCACATGGGTGCAGTCGATGGCACCAATGCAACCCGGTATGCCGCCAAGTGCATGGAATCCCACTTTTGTGTTGGTTATTTCCTGCTCCGAGCGTGGTAGAGAGATGTAGTCGTCTGCGTGCTTCAGGAGGGCATCGAGCACTTGTAATAGTGTCCGTGAGAACAGTGGCTGTGATATGCCATGCAACTGTCCGACTGTGTGCTGGTAGGTGCCTGTGGCCAGGAAGTGGAGTACAGACACCACCTTCAGTAGGGGTGGGATGGCGGTTGGGCTATCTATCATGCTGACAAGGTCAGCCTGTGTCATGTCCACAATGGCGGTTATGGTGTCCCGGTCCAAACGGTAGAGGGTGTGGATCTGCTCATCAGTGAGGTTGAACGGATGTGCTCGGAGGCGTGGGATTGCGGGCTGCCTGCGTGGTGGTAGTGGCTGTGCTGGCGGCCCTTGCTGGCCCTGCCTTGGCCTCCTCCTCCTCCTGCGTCTCCTCCGTGCGGCCGGTTGTAGTTGGTGTTCGTCTTCTTCTTGGAGTTGGAGTACTTGCAGTGATATCAGGTCCCCCAGGGCCAACATCGCGAGTCCTGCCGGTAGCATTTCGGAGTGGTTGTGGGAGGAGACTGGGCGTGAAATTTATGTGTTTCCAGGCTGAATGGCCTCCACCTGTGGTGATTCATTCCACCTGTGCAAACTGCTCTCCCCTTTGGCCGAGCACGTCCCGCGCACAACGCTGCAATTCGTGGAATGGCATCTTGCTATTGCAATCTTGTATTTGTACCCGATGGCCGTGTAACATTGGTTGATATGTTCATTCTGTTGTGGTCCCATTGTTTCACATACCATCTGTGCAGTCGCGAACAGAGTTGTGAAGGGTCAGTGGAACGTAGTACTCGAGTAACGGTGGGCCCTCATTCATCACTGTACCGAGTTGCAACGACGGGCGGGGCGTCCCATTCGTGGGTGAAGGCAGTTGCCATTTTCACACACAGCCGCACTCGATGGATTAATTAGTGTTTTCAAACGGCCACAGATGCCTCTTCGACGTGATGTTGCAAATGAGGAATTCGAAGGGCGGCGCTTTCGGTTTTCAGCTAGCGGCGAGGAGATGCCCACAGGTCTGACTGCAAATATAACGTTCTATTGTTCAATGTCCTTGGGACAGGGGCCATGGTGAGAATGCTATGATTGATATGAATAGTATGGGATGCGCAATTGCGTAGTGGACGATAAGGCAGGACGTTCCCAAATACATGTTACTTCACTAGACTGGAATTACGTGCTGGGGCACTGTGGATTTTGCAGGCTGCATAACGCACAGACTCAATGGATATTTCTAATGTTATGTGAGTAAATATTCAGGCGTTTTCATTACGGGATGAGGGAATGATGAATGGATGCATGGGCAGGTGATTTGATACAGTGTTTGCCATGTACAGGGCTTCTTGGGATCTGTCCGCCCCCCCTGCGCTATGTGATGCAGGGCTGCCATAGTGGGACCATCGTCTATCTGGCCTTGTTGAGCCCTCCCTGTCTCGACGCGCCTTCAGACACTTGTGTCCATGCACGTTACCAATCCCATCTGAAGGATTCTGTTTTCACAGGCGCATGCACAGGTACACTCGTTTGTGATGGTGTTTTCACCTCGATATAGGTAGTTATGATTCGCAAGTGGTTTTGGGGTGGTGATGATCCTTTGGAGTGGGCTTGCATGCATATGGCTGTGGATCTAGTGTGATCATTGAAGTGAGTTGTTCGAATGTAGTTCTGATGGCCATTCTATTCTGTTTCTTTTCTTTTGGTTGACAGGTATCTCCTCCCCTTTTGCCACTGCCATCTGTATGCCACTCCTGCAGATGGATTTTACTCCCGACACCTGCTGCTTCGTGTTAATCAGTGGAGCAGCATTACGATCTTATGGGACGATCGCCAATGGGCCACATGCCCTTACGCAGTACTGGTGGCTCGGAGCAACATTTCGGCCTTTCAGCTGGACTAGTGCCTCCCCATTGGGACGGCCCTGCGGTTCTGTGCGCTTCCATGTTGCCTTTTCGTACGTGTATGTGGCTCTGTGTACCATGAGGGAGCAGGGCGTCACACGAGTAGTGGCTGGTCATTTCTTGCGGATGCAGCCCACAATGGTGAAATGTGTTTTGGAGTTCATGGCCTGATGGCTGTATGGGCTTGGTGATATTGATGTGCATTAAAATTCTATTCTGATATGGGCCGTGTAGCGTTCTTCTTTGCAAGTGATGTGGCATATTCCTATTTGGGGAGCGATGTATTGTGAGGGGATCTGCATTGGGTTCCAGCTTAGGAGTTTTGTTGCGTGGTCCTGTACTGGGCGCGTTTGCCTACGAAGCCCGTGAGGTCAGGGATGGGGGCTGCCAATATGACAGTTTGAATGTTGTCATGCTCAGGGGCGGGGGATTGGGTTTTGTGTGACAGATGCCGGTCAGCCAGGTGGACTGGTGGAATGTTGTGATTTTCTGAATATTGCTGGTCACAGGTGCCTGTGTTTGCGTGCGTTTCTTGGTGGGGGACTGTGGTCATGTCCATTGGGATGGCTTCTGTATTCGTGCCATCTGTGCCCTGCAGCTCCCATTGGCCCCTCTTGAGGTCCATTTGTTCGTTGGCATGCATGGGTGACTTGTGCATTTCACTGGTTGCATTGTGGCTTCGTTGCACCTACGGGGAGTTGTACTTTGTGGGCAGGGAGCGGTGTACGGGCAGTCAGTGGGGCCGTTTACGGTTGATTCGCGATGCCGTACTTCTCACCATGGCGGAATGGTGCATTCCGCCATGCTTGATGGCGTTAGGTACATGTCCGCTGGGGTCGGAATTGGCGTACCGTTGCGCCATGGTGGTGTTTACGGTTTGGCATGGCGCGCGCGCGTGCTTGGTGCAGTTAGCGTTGGCGTTCACTACGGTGTCGCTAATGGCATCGTACTTTGCGGTGACGGGTCATAGTCGCACCGAGCGCTATTCGATGGCGGTATTGCATTTCCGCCATCGTTTTCCGAATTCCGCCAGGGTCGTAATGAGGGCCATTGTATTGTACATTATATACCCTCGAAACCATGCCTCACTCATTCCAGATCAGAACTGAGCGCTCCAAAGTGCTAGCCAATGACAATCCCGATCACATCCCTTCCACTCTCTCATTTCCCCTCCCCCATCTCACATTCTCCCGCCCCCTCGCCTTCACCTAGCTTCCTCTCTGCCCTGCATTTCGCTGCATATCCCCCCCAACACCAACTCCCTGTATGTCCCTCACACCTCTAGGAATAGGGAAGCACGCTGACACTCTACCTTTCAAAACTTCAATCCCAAACCCCATCCCTCTGTCCTAGTTTGCCCCCCTCTCCGAAACACACTCAGGCCCATCTACCCGCTCACACCTGTGAGCTGCATCCTTATTGACAATCTGGATGCCCTATTCAGTTCTTCAAACCTTATTTCTACCCTCCCTCATCCTCTACTCAGACAGATCACTACGCCAGATTCTCCCTCCCTCCCCCAGTCCATCAAGCTCCTCCTCTTCAACTCCTCCCACCCATGTCCCACTCTGGAATAAAGTCATCATTTACACTGACCTGGCCAATTCCCTTCTGAACACACTGCCTCTCCAACTCCTCTTTTCATTCAGTCCTATTTCAAACTCCGAATTCATCAAATTGCTAGCACTCAGCCGGCCCTCTGATTCCCCAGCAGATCCCTGTCCCGCTCCACTCCTTAAAAAGATCCTATCTACTACCTGTGTAGGTAATGTTGCATGGTCCATCATCAACAATTCTCTATCATTGATATCTTCCCTGAAGCCTTCAAAACCTCATGTCAAAACCCTTCTCAAAACACCCTCACTCGACCCGTTCTCTCACTCCAACTACCACCCTATCTCTAAAACCTGCTTCATTGACCAACTACTAGACTGCACTGCCTACAAGCAACTCTACATATCTCCCCCGCCCTTAAGAGTACTACACTGGCTCCCCATCATCCACCGGGTGACTTTTTAAAGCCATGTGCATCACAGACCGAGCCTTCCATAAAAATGGACAAGAATTCCTCCAGCAAAAGATCACTCACTACCAGCCCACCAGAAACCTCTGGTCTGGCTCGGCGCTCCTTCTCGTAATTCCCCCTCACAACTCTATCAGAATCGGAGAAACAGCCTTCTCTACCAAAGCACCCACTATTTGGAACACCCTTCCTCTTCACATCTGCCACAATGAGGACTACCTCCAATTCAGAAAAGGAAAAAACCTAGCTATTTCTATTGGCCGCCTGAAAACTGTCACAGAGAATGCTTCGGCAATCCACTCCAGGGCCCAACCTAATACCAAATACACCAGGCACTTAAATCAGACACCACAAGGGGGAGCCCGTTGTTTTTGCGGCTGCCCCACCCTCACACACGGACAAACGCTGATTTGGAACACAACCTGCCCCCCTAGGCAGACGCAACCCTGCCTAGAGACACTCTCAACCCACTAAAATGCAAAACTGCCATCTACAATCTATAAACTACCGATATGCCCATGAGTAAACAGACGTATGAATGAAGCTGCTGCTTCCATATATGCATGCCTTGTCACTCCCATGTTATTCCCTTAAGGGTTTATTGCAGAAAAGCCAGCCCACCTATCCGCTCTCTAAGCCTAAATTCACTCTCTTTCTAAAGTCTCAAGACACCCCTTCGTTACCTGATCATCAGTGTAAAGAAGACAATCAGTGTTGCTGGAGAGTGCCCAAGGAACAGACCATCTCCGTATCTGTCTTGATGGCCTGGAGGGACTAATCGACAGCCTTCCCAAACCGATTCTCTCCATCAAAGGGCATGTCCAGCACCTTCACTTGGACCGCCTGATGGAAATTAGTGGCTTTCATCCACCAACAATCATCGACAAAGGCAGACACTGTTCCCCATTTGCCCGAATCCTATGCCGGCAACATCCAATGCCACTGTGATGGCGTGATCTGACGCCACTTCACCTTCCTGGAAGAGAGCAATTGCCTCCATTTATAGTCGGGGAGGAACTCCAGGATCGGTTCCAGCTTGTACCACAATTCCCTGTCGTACCTGGCCAGGATCGCCTGTGCGTTGGCCGCCCTTGATAGAGGACGCTGCAGTGTAAACCACCTTCCTTCCCATGGTGTCCATCCTTTTCCTCCTCACTGTATGGAGGGACCGAAGATGACGAGTAAGCCGACATCACTGAGTCCGGCGATGGCTGCGACCTCAGGCACTTGGGTGTGGAGTCCGGCACCCTATATTTCTTCTCCAGCCTATCCAGCTTAGCTGAAGCCGTGCAAGGGTTCTTCATGAGGGCCAGGCCCTCCTCCCAAACATCGTCCAGAAAGTGCACCGCCATGATAGTCTTCCTCTTAGCCTCACACCTCTGATACAAGAAGCCCTCCTTCTTGGTTTCCTCCGCCACCTGCTCGAATAGCTTGGAGGCGCAGGCGATCATGGGGTGAAACAATTACACCTCATCCGGTGGGGACACCCTATGTGGAGCACCCAAATGTGGCGATTCACCATCCGCTGCGTCATCATCCGTTGTTGTGGCCGTATCCGTTCCAGTCCCTGAGTATGGGTCTGCTGGTGAAGAAAGGGCCTGACGTGAGGGAGGGGGTTGAAATGGTGCATCGGATGACGCTTCCTCTTCTTCGCTGGAGGCTGATTCGGGACCACAGGTACCGGAGCCTGAGGCATCCTCATCTGGATCTCTTGACACCAAGGTGTGTAGCGTTGACAGAATATCCAAGGAAATATCCCCAGGCTGGGAAGGCAGAATAGAAAAACTAGGCCCTGCACCGTCGTCGCTGTCGTCCTCCTCTTCAATGTCCTCATTGACTGTAAGGACTCTTGATCTTAGTCGTCCGTTAATGAGACCTCCATGGTTTGGGCGATGGCCTGGGAGGGCTGTTTCGGGGACTCATCACCCCCCTCACCTTCTTCCCCCCCCCCCCAACGGTCTTCAACCGGGGCTTGGGCCAGTTTCACCCCTTCTGGCATGCCTGCAGACTTTGCAAAAGTTACTGCAGCTGTATCAAACCTTGGGGGCAGGGACACTGAGCCGTGGGAGTTACCCTCCTTTTATCAGTGTCCGTAGCTGGCGTGATAGAAGTAGTCATTGACAGGGCCGCCAACGAGGTCTTCAAAAGCGCCGGTTGATCCTGCTTGGGCTGCGCAGCTTTATTTTCCTTCATCTGCAGCTTCTCGGACTTCTGACAAAGTTTAGCCAGTGTAGAGTAGCAGCTGTGTGCCGCTGCAGGAGATCCCGCCCCCCTACCTCCCTGCTATTGGAGACATGAAATCATGCCGTCCTAACACCAGCCATAATATCAATACCCCAGCGAGGATTCAAAAGAAGAAACCTATTGAGACAAACCTACCGAAGTATCCTCGACGTGATGATAACCTGCAGGAGGAAAAACCTGAAGGAATGTGGTGTGCACGACGTCTTGAGATACTGGCTAAAGATGATGTATGGATCCTGAAGAAACTAATGACGAAGTAAAGAATCGAGTGAGTTTCCCCAATATAGAAAAGGAAGATTACACGTGCACAAAGTGCTGCAGAAAAACAACGGTTCAATAAATGTACATTTGCTGAAATGCAAGATAGATTAAGTCATCATAGAAGCAGGCTATGTGTAGTGAATAGAATTCAGGTGAAGCCGCCATTGTATAGAAACTGGACATTGGTATCATGAATTTAGTAGGCCAGAACCCATGAAGCTGGAATAGAAAACTGTGTCACAGTAAGAATAGACTAGTGGAGCTGAAGGGCAAGGCTGCGTGGCCTGGAGTCAGGATACAAGAAGCAAGGTTGGTTATCTGTTCTGCCGAAGACCGAGTATGCAGAGGATGAACTCTCTCGCATTAAGGTGCAAGATAGAACACAAAGGATGCCAAACTTTTATCCATTTAGAGCATTCAATAGCTGCAAAATGTACCAAATCGTGGTCTCCCGTCATGTGAGCCAAGGATGGAAATAGAGCTTGAACTTCCCAGACGATAGTGAGTGCCCTCACTCCCGTACATTCCCAAAGACAAGGATATTATGCAAGGCAAAGTACAAAGACAATTTCATGGCAGAAGGCATGGGTGATGAGATGTTGGGCTAATTGGGTGGTGAGGTAGCTTCATGTCTTACCTCCCTGGACCTGGGTCTTGTCTTACGTGCTGCTAAATGAACCGAATGTTCCGGACATGGCACAAGCGTGCCAACCAATTATATTAGTCCATATAATGAAGGACCTTATAGTTTGAAGACCAATGAGAAACTGTCTAAATTTTCTGAAATTACATGTTTTTTAGAGGCAGGCATAAGTTGTCCACCTGATAGACAATAACAATCCTAGCCCCTATAGAAAAGTATACTTAGAAGGCTCCTTTACTTTTGCCACGTAGTATGAGGCCACTCGACGTATTTTTCTTTTAAAAAACATTTTATGTAGAGATCATTGAGAGACTGGGCGTACGTCCATTGATGTTCATCCTAACATCCCTGTTTTAGATAATTGTCAATAAAACAGTACTTTGTCATCTTCCTGAGTTGGTTGGGTTATATCGACTCAGATTTATTCTGGTGTGATCCCATCCATAACATATGCACGTTCCTAAGCTCAAGATAACTTCCTCTTTGAAAAGGAGCTTGATGGTAGGCTGGCAATGGAGGCAGAAGGTGATGCTGATCGCGACCTATCCACTTTGGGACTGGCTTCCACAGCGAACCCGGTGGACTCAGACTTGCGGCTCTTGGCCTTCTCTTGGGCCCCAACAGATGAGGCACCCTCAAAGGACTTAGAATACCAGAATACCACTCCTCGGACCATCCGGTCATGGGTGAGGCATAACCCTGCTCAGAGCACGGTTCAGGGACCTTGGCGTTAAGCCATGCCACCAGCCGGCCATGCCTGTCCTTCGTTGTTCTTGGAGAACCTGAAGCCGTCGAGGGAGAGGACCGTCATTGGATGGGGGCATTATGACCCACAGGACAGTGATTGTTTTAGAGGAGAAATACAGTTTTTAAGTGAAAGTGGAACAGCTTTTCTTTGAAAGGATTCCCAGCCTGACGATGCAGAATATTCATGAGCATGTGAATCCATGCCAGACCCAATGCTGGAGAATGTCCTGTTTTCCTAATCGTCGTGCAGTCACGTACTATCTGGACTGAACCAAGACAAACATTGAGTGTATGAAATCTTGTTTCTCTTTGCTTTTGGATTTTGAAAGAAAGCTGGCTAACTCAATTGATTGGTTAACACAAAACTTAGATATGAATTTAGGTGAAAACATTGGATGTGTTTGTAATACTACCTTAGGTTTATGTATATTGAGCAGACAATGACAACCTAGAAGGGGCACCGGCAACAACACCACCATAAACAAGTATGAAGGAGACGCGATAGGCCAAAGAACCGCAAACAAGAACCTGGCTAGATACCATAAAGTGCACTCAAAAGGCTGCCCAGAGAGAGGCCACAACAAACTGTCCGACCTTACTAACCTTTCCCTTTCTGCTCCTCCTACATAACTGACGCCTCTACATCAGATACTGGACTAGCCACACTACACTTAAAAAAAACATAGAATCTTTACCATGCCCACACCTAGAGTCCAACACCCTGCATAGCCCAAACCATTAACAATTCAAATACACACCAGGATGCCAAATTACCTTACCGATATGACCACCTGTGACTCTGGATCCCTTATGGACACTATCCAATCCAGTTCACACAACCAACGAATCGTAACACATATTGGCAACACATACACTACCACACCCACAAGGCATATAATCATGCGCATATGATTATAATGCACGAGGCCTCTGACTTATTACCACATGCAAAACAACACTCACAGACGACAGTTCCTCCGGATCCTGATTCTAGCCTCAGCCTTCTCCCCACTAACCTCCTTCTCTTGCAGAGCCACACGAGCGACTGGAGACTGCCCCTTGGTGATAGCGCTGCATTGTACAAATCAACGGAACATATTTTAACAAAATGTTCAGACACCGGCAGGTCCTGTAACTCCCTGATCCTTCCGATTGACAAGATTGCAATGAGAGAAGCTACTTTATATGAAATATCCCTTAACAAACCTTATTCATAGGCTCAAAAGGTGGGCCTGTTAACTTGAAAGTACAGTATTTAAGTCCCGCTCTGGTGGGGGGTGAGCCACTGAAGTATAGATCCATTTGGCTGCTTCCATGAAAGCTTTGGCTATTGGTACTTTCCACCATGATATTTTATGTTGAGGCATGGTGCCAGGGATGCTAAGTGTACCTTGATAGATTTGTAAACTAGCCATGAATCTAACAGGTAAAGTATGTGGATGAGTGACTCTTGCAGAACAATTAATTGGGTTTATCTGTTTGCAGTTGCTTCTCTAACAGAGCCGGGACAGCCCTGCAAAGCCTTTTTTGGCCAAATGCACACACGCATCCTAATCGTGCTCTATGACCTCCAACACTCTGGACTTCGGTCCTCCCCACTAACAGCACATCGAGACTATAATAATGGTAAAATTGGTGCTATACAAATGACCAGTACAATAAAATACATACATTACACCAAATTACAAATCTCCTCCACTTGCTGAAATAACAATGTCTGGTGTTTGGTATTCTTGCCTCCTGCAATAGATCCATACATTGTGTGTGTAAAAACAAGTGGCCAAATGATA
Source organism: Ambystoma mexicanum (assembly GCF_040938575.1). Lineage (NCBI taxonomy): Eukaryota > Metazoa > Chordata > Amphibia > Caudata > Ambystomatidae > Ambystoma > Ambystoma mexicanum. The sequence goes on from NC_090924.1 coordinate 1,274,049,388, forward strand.
TGCCTTCAGTAGCCAAGCTGCTAAGTTGGTTGTACATGATTTGATTGTGCTTGTGTGAGCAGACTGAAGTGGTTGAAGTCTGATTGGTGTCCAGACAGACATGATTAGTAAGTCAGAGTACCACGGCTGTCTTGCCCACATTGGTGCAATTAGTATCATGGTTCTGACCAACTCATCCATAGAGCATTGTCTAGGGACCCCAGTTTTGGGTACTTGGATGCAAAGCGTTGACCTTTTTTGATCTTGAATGTTGTAAACAACTATATTAATGGATGACCCCACATTGCAAAGATCTGTTTGAGTGTACTGATGTTGAGTTCCCACTAGTTTTCCCCTGGAGCATGTTAATCTTAGATGTAGAAGTCTTTCTAGATGCACCAACTTCACACTGTCTGTGCAAACATTGACAGCCTTTTTGAGTGTGTGCCGCCCTGTTCGTTGTTGTAAACAAAACAAAAAGCAAAAAAGCAGGCCAAGGTGAGTTGCCCTCAGAAGCCTTGCCCCCCAGATGCCTCCCAATCATTGCCTGCAAAAGTGTTAGACAATGGCGATGTAGCACGCTCAAGTCTCCTTCCCGATGTCCGCCTCCTTCCCAGCCCAATCCCCCCAAACAACCCTCTGCCGCGCCCTGATTGGTTACTTACCCCAAGCCAAACATAATAGCGTTGCGCAGCGTCCCCGCCGGCACCATTTTCCAACAAGAAGCAGGCCAAGGTGGGTTGACCCCAGAAGCCATGCCCGCAGATACCTCCCAAACATTGGTAAGGAACAAGTTACTTACCTGTAACTGTTGTTATCCAGGATGGGTCTGGCATGGATTCACATGCTCATGAATATTCCCCGTCGTCAGGCTGGGAATCCTCGGTAAAGACAAAAATCAGTATCAGTTTCGTTTCTGATCTGTCTTTCTTAGTAGTAACCAATCACTGATCTCTGGGTCATACTGCCCCCAGCCAATGACTGCCCTCTCCCTAAGCCCCGCCTCTGGCAGCCATCCTCAGATTTGGTAGCACGCCAAGTGGCAGTATGACCAAGTGAAGAGCCGCAGAGGGGTAGGTGGGAGGGTTCGCATGTGAATCCATGCCAGACCCATGCTGGAGAACAACAGTTACAGGTAAGTAACTTGTTCCTTCTCCAGCATGGGGTCTGGCATGGATTCACATGCTCATGAATAAAAGAATACATAGCAGTATACCCATGCACAACCACTGGAGGTGGCAACAGGCTCAACATTAAGCAATAGAACAACTCAACATTAAGCATCTCTTACCCCCTCACCAGGCTCACCTTAAGCGAACAGGTTGCGCAGCACTGCTTGGCCGACCCTGGACTCCTCCCTGGAGTCCCGATCGACGCAGTAGAATCTTGTGAAGGTGTGCGTCGACCTCCACGTAGCAGCCCTGCAGATGTCCAGCGGGGGCACACCAGACAGGAACGCCGTGGTAGCAGCGATCGCTCTGGTCGAATGGGCTCACGGGCGGCCGGGCAGCAGTCGGTTTGCCAGCCGGTGACAATGCATGATGCAGGAGGAGAGCCATCTGGAAATGGAAGTCTTCGAGAGAGCCTTCCCTTGATTCACAGACCCAAAGTTCACAAACAGTTGTGACGTCTCCCGAAAAATCTTCGTGCGGTCCACGTAGAACTTCAGCGCTCTAGCTTCATCCAGTGAGTGCAAAGTCCTTTCGGCCGGCGTCGAAGGCGACGGGAAGAAAACTGGTAACACCAAGGGCTCGTTGAGGTGGAAGTCCGACGGCACCTTGGGCATGAAGGAGGGGTGCATCCTCAGCACCACCCTTGTGTCATGAAAAGTCAAGTATGGAGGCTTGCAAGATAGGGCCTGAATCTCTCCCACTCGTCGTGCCGAGGTGATGGCCACGAGGAACGCTGTCTTCCATGACAGGAACTTCAAAGGCGCCGAATGCATAGGCTCGAATGGGGCTCCCATGAGCCTGGTCAGCACCATATTAAGCTCCCACGCCGTGGCAGGAGCCTTAACCGGCGGGAATGATCGGAATAGTCCCTTCATAAATTCCTTCACCAGGCGATGAGACCACAAGGACGCCCCTCCCCTTGTCCTGGTATATCGGGAGATGGCAGCCAGATGTAATTTTATGGAGGCGTGAGCCAGTCCAGCCTTGGCCAGCGACAGTAGGTACGGCAGTACTTGAGGGGCCGTAATCCGCAGAGGGTTAATCTTCTATCCACGGCACCAGACAGAGAACCTCTTCCATTTATGACCGTAACACTTGAGAGTTGAGGGCACCCTGGCCTTTGCCAGAACATCTCTGCAATCAGCCGGGATATCGTACCCTCCAAACTCTAGTGCTGCAGGAGCCGGGCCTGCAAGTTCAGCGACTGTGGGTTGTGATGGAGAATGGCGCCTCCTTCTCTGGAGAGAAGATCTGCGTCCGCCGGCAGCTTGACTGGTGGGGACCTTGACAAGTCCAGAAGGTCCGGGAACCAGATCTGCCTCAGCCACGCCGGTGCGACGAGGATCATCCTGCACCTGGACTTCTTGAGCTGGTTGATGAGGCGGAGCAGCAACGGCAACGGAGGGAACGCGTATAGAAACAGGCCGTCCCAAGGGAACGAGAAAGCATCGCCCATGCTCCTCGGCTGTGGGAACCTGCTGGCGAACCTGCTGGCACTTGGAATTCGTCGCCGTAACGAACAGGTCGATCTGGGGTTTGCCCCATCGTTGGAAGAGTCGATCCACTTGATCCTGGCGCAGTTCCCACTCATAGCACGAGCGCAGCTCCCTGCTGAGTGAGTCAGCGATGGTGTTTTTTATTCCTGCCAGGTGGAAGGGAACCAGAAACATCCCCTGGGCGACGGTCCAGTGCCACAGATCCTGGGCCTCCTTGGATAGGGCTGGGGATCTGGTGCCTCCTTGCTTCCGTATATAGAACATCGTGGTGGTGTTGTTGGTGAAGATCCTCACCACTTTGTCCTTGAGGGATGGAAGGAACGACTTGAGGGCCCAGAACACTGCTCGGAGCTCCAGAATGTTAATGTAGAGAGACCTCTACTCCGGGAGCCAAAGGCCTCTTGCGTGGAGATCTCCAGTGTAGGCGCCCCAACCCTCCAGAGAGGCGTCCGTCATCACTGTCTCCTGAAACGCCGGGATTTTAAATTCCTGTCGTGAGGTGAGCACGGATGTCCCACCATAAGATCGCCCGACGGAACTCCTCATCGAGGGGGATCCTGTCCTCGAAACAGCCCCTCGCCTGAAGCCAGCGGGCGTCGAGGAACTCCTGTAGCGGACGCATCCGAAGTCTGCAAAGGGGTACAAGATAGATGCATGAGGACATCATCCCGAGGAGGGACTTGATGGACCTCACCTTGGCCACGTCCGTGGCTAGCAGGCGCCGCACCTTGCCCAGGATGGTCTTGGTCCTCTCCTCTGAAGGGGAGGCCAATTGCCCCACTGTATCGAGCTTCGCTCCCAGAAACAGTGCTATCTGCGATGGAACCAGGTGGGATTTGGGGTAGTTGATGGCGAACCCCAGCTCCGTGAGCAACCGGGCGGTCCTCGCCGTGTGTTCGACGGCGAGTTCCCTTGTCCTTGCCCGGATTAGAGTCGTCCAGGTAGGGGTAAACGTGGATCCCCAGCAGGCGCAGCCGCGCCGCCACTAGTGCCAGGCACTTGGTGAAAACCCTGGGTGCCGACTTTAATCCGAACGGTAGGGCTCTGAATTGGTGTCCCTGAACCACGAACCTGAGGAACTTCTTGTGCCTTTTTAGAATAGGGATGTGGAAGTAAGCATCCTCCAGGTCCAAAGACGATAGGAAGTCGCCTTCCTCCAGCTAACCCAGCACGTGCTGGAGGGTGACCATCCTGAATTTCTGCACCTTGATGTACTTGTTTAAGCGACGCAGGTCCAGGATGGGGCGCCAACCGCCTGTCTTCTTCCTGACGAGGAAGTACCTTGAGTACAATCCGGAGCCCCGGAGCCTTCTGGGGACAAGCTCAATGGCACCTTTCTTGAGCATCGCCCTTACCTCCAACAGCAGTTGAGGGACGTGATTTTCCTTCCTGGCCACGGGAGGAATGCGAGGGCACTTCTTTTGGAATTCCAGCGAGTGCCCGTTGGCCAGGGTGTCCAACACCCAACTGTCGGTGGAGATTGACTCCCACACACTGACGAACTTCCGTCAGCCGGCCTCCCACCGGGGTGCTTCGGTGGGGGCCCGACAACACGGCTGGGTCAGTCTTGCTTGGAGGCGGTCTTGCCGCCTTGGCCTCCTAGGCGACGACGGCGGGATCCCCCTGGCTTGCCGCTACCTCTGTAGGCCTCCTGGGAAGAGGAGCGGGCCACCTGGCGTTAAGTGGAGGAGCCACCGCTGGAACCTTTGGAGGCACCCTGTCTGCCTCCGGAGCTCCGAAAGGGCCGCCGCTGTTGAAGCACCCCTAGGGCTCGGGCCGTCTCCGAGTCGGTCTTGATGGCCTGTAGAGACTCGTCCACCGCCTTACCAAAGAGGTTGTTGCCGTCGAACGGCATGTCCAACACACTGGTCTGGACGTCCTGGCGAAAGTCTGTCGCCTTGAGCCATCCTCGTCGTCGGAGGCAAACTCTGTTGCCCAGTTGGTGAAATCCGGTATCAGCAATGTCCGTTGCCACCGTTATGGCGTGATCCGACGCCACCTCGCCTTCCTGCAGAATTTCTAGGGCCTCCGCCCTCTTGTCGTCAGGCAGGAAGTCTAGCAGGTGAGCTATCTTGAACCAGAGCTCCCTGTCATAGCGGGCCACGATCACTAAGGCATTGGCCGCCTTAATCGTCGTCGACGACGAGGTGACTCGTCGTCCCATGGAGTCCAACTTCTTGCCCTCGCTGTACGGCAGGGAAGTGGAAGCCGCCGCACCCGCTGCCTTCTTCTTAGCCGCTGCCGAGACGACAGAGTCCGGCGTGGGCTGGGCCCTGAGGCACAAGGGGGTGGTATCGGGGACTCGGTACTTCTTCTCGTACCTGTCCCTCTTGGAGGGTGCCGTGGAAGGGTTCTTGAGGACAGCAAGCCCCTCGTTCCAGATGTCGTCGAGCAAAGGCACCGCGAGGACTGTCTTCCTCTTGGCCTCTCGTCATTGGTACAGAAACCCTTCCTTTTTCTGTTCTTCAGGGCAGAGCTGGAAGAGCTCGGATGCCCTGGTTATCATGGCGTGGAAAGAGCCAATTTCGTCGGCTGGGGAAGCCCGCGGGGGTGGTGTTGACGGGATGTCCGCTGTGTCATCACCACCGTCATCATCCGTCCCTATCGCTGTGTCCGTCGCCGTATCCTCTCTAGGGTCTGGCGAGGATGAGGGGTCCACAGGTCTCACAGACATGAAGGGCGGAGCGGGGTGGACTCTCCTCTGCTTGTTCGGAGGCTTCCCGGCGGGCCCGGTTCTGGATCCTCCGTCGGGGTCCGTGGTAAACTTGTCCTTATCTCGGTACATAAGGATTTGATTGCCAACAAAATGGCCACCGAGCTATCCTGGGGCTCAGGTAATGGTTGCGACGGACGGGATGGCCGTTCCACTGGGCCCTCTACGTCGCCATCTTCGATCACGTCAGCAGGGGCCACCCCCTGGGATCGAACCATCTCAAATCTCTCGTGGAGGCCTATGAATCTCTCGTTGAGGCCTATGGAACTCTCATTGAGGCCCTTCTCGGTTTCCACCAGCTTATTTCAAGTCTGTAATGGCCACCGCCCCCCCGCCCTCTTTTTCCTGCATAGTCTCAGCCGGCTTCGCCAGGGTTGCAGTGACCACTTCAGCAGAGGCCTTTGCCGGATGGATCAAAGCCCTCACCACCTTAGGTGCGTCCTGGGCCTTCGCCTTGGGGGGGGGGGGTCAGCGCCTCGCTCCCCCTTCGATATTGACCGGGTCCGCTCCAGCGGCTTACCTGGGTTCTCGGACTTCCTCTTCCCCAAACCAGAGCGCTGGCTCGTGGTTGAACGTGCCGGGGAAGTAGCGCCCTGTCTGGCAGCCGAAGAGCCCGATCCTTCGGCGCTCCCTGTGCCCGCGGACTCGTGGTGCTTGGCCTTCTGTTGGGCCCCCGTCGCCGGGGTGCCCTCACAGGACTTAGAAGCCCGCTCAGACTTTTTCTTCGCCTTCTCACCTGCTGTGCCCTTCTCCAGCCAGGCGGCGAGGCGGGAACGACGATCTTGTTTGGTCCATTCCGAAAGGTTCTTGCAGAACGCACAGTCCTTCTCCACGTGCGTCTTGTCCTCATGAAGACAGTAGAGACAACGCGAGTGCTCGTCCTCGAAAACGTTCTGCAATCCGCATCCAGGGCAGCACCTGAACAGCTTGGATCCGGGAGTCGAGCTTCCCTTGTCCTGGGCCATGTCTGTTGAGGTAGGCCGCAGATCTTCCGGAATCCTCCAAGAAGCGTAAACTCGGCAAAAACTTCACTTGAGCGTGCAGTAAAAATCTGAGGATGGCTGCCAGAGGCGGGGTTTAGGGAGAGGGTGTTGGGGAGAATTCTCTGTTTAGGCTGAATTTCCTAACCTAGTGAGTTCCCCAGCAGCTTTGCTGGATTTTTAGGGGTTTTTTTTTTCTCCTGCCAAGAGTGAGACTCTTTTACCCTCACTCTTGGACATGATTTGAGTGTGTTCCTTTGACTCTATGTGTTTAATGGGCTATGGGGTCTTTTACTCCATAGGGCTTCATGTGTTTTTGTGATGTGTGTTACACAGCACCCTCAGTGCAGTAACAGGGGTGTCATAGTGACCCCCCAGTATAGACTCCATACCCTGGGACTGACTACTGTCTCCCAGGGCATGTAAAGTCACCATTGACTTTACTAGTCTTGAATTCTGAACAGAACCAGTACAAACCATCATATTGTGGACGTACTGGCTGGGGCAATTCAATAGCCCTGGAGTCTGTTAGTCGAGGGGGCATGTGTTAGGAAAGATTTCGTTATTGTAGGGAACTTTCCTTCCATGTGGCAACCCCTAAACTTTTTGCTATTGTTTTCAACCTGTTTTCTTGACTTTGCCAGAGAAGTGCAGCCTTCTGCCGTACTCCTCTGGGCTTTCGCTCCTTTCTTACGGGGAAACTGACATGCCCTTAAGACAGTCAGTACCGGGGAACGCTGTTTCCCGTAGTTTCTTTTATCGTGTCGCCATTTTTAGTGCAACACGACACAAGAGGGCACTGTAAGCTAAGTTACAGCTCTCTTGGGTCTCTAGCCTTCTACGGACCCTAGACACTCTTGTAGGATGGTTTTTGGATCGGTGCAAGTCATTCAGGGACTGGGCTGGTGGCAGCGATCATTTGGTTTATTTTGAGCTCCTTTTGCCGTTCTGAGCACGTTTTTGCCGCGAACACAAAAGGGTGGCCCGGCTACACAAAATGGCCGGACCACGAGGCTCCTTTGTCTAGTCCACTGTCCGTCTTGCTCCCTTTACCTTCCCCCGGGTCAGGCGACCCGGGGCCTTCCTTATTTGGGCATGTAGTTTCCCGCGAAACACGGTTGCTTTCGCGGGCTTCTACATGTCGTTTGAGTGCCCCCAGGATGTGGGCTGGGCTGTCTGGTCCCAATACACATCCTGGGTGCCAGAGAGTCTAAGGTGGTGTGAATGCCTGGGACCACTGTGGTCCGTGATTGGTCCACGTATGGTATGTGTGTTGATGAGCGGATCTCCCATTGGCTCCCCTCCGTTTTGGCGCGAAGGGAACCGTGGATAAGAGGGAGCTGGAAACACCACTACCAGGTCGATCTCCTGAGTTCTTACGAACCCAGGGATACAGGAGCCAAGTATCCTGCGAACACGAGGCTGGACCGAGGAATCACTGGTGACCCCCTGAAGAACTTCTGCTCCTCATTGCTGTCGTCCGGTGAAGCCCTTTCCACCTAAGATCGAACAAGAAGGCCTGTACTGGCGCTTCGACCTATTGGAATAGCAGGACCAGCTATTCCCGGCACCTTCATCAACTCCTGCTGTAAGCCTTCGGAAGTGTCTCTGGGCCATCCAGTTGACTGACCAGCTTACTAAGGAGGCCTGCTCTGTAATCGCCGACAGGTTGGGTGGTATTCTGAGTCCGGGGCACGCTCACACGCTTCGTTTGCTTAGCAGTCCTAAGCTAGAGGTGAGCGGTGCTCGTTTGGCTTGAATACACCCGGCCGTTCCGTTGCCCTGCTGTGGCGACAAAACTGTGCTTGTTTCTTCGATCGGGACGTCTTTTTACTCTGCACGACGACGAGACGTTCCCTGCTCTTCAGAACCTGCCAGAAGCTGCATCTATCGAGGAGAAGCTCGGGCCTGCTTGCTTCGGGGACCGGTGAGTAGATTAGCTAGGATCTGGTCGCCCTCCTGCAGTGCCCCTTGCTTTTCCCCGCTGTGAATACAGCACCCCTTGTCCGTACTCGCGCCCTGCTTCTGCCTCACAGTGGAGGCTGCGCTAGAGTCGCGGACCGTGTTCTCCTTCATTAGAGCTCCCTACAGAGCTGTTCAACGTCCTCCGAAGAGCTTCACCTTCTGCCCATTGGCACCGGCGTGTGCAGGTACTTTTGAGCGCTAGGCTCCACTCTTCGTAGGGATTGGACTACCATCCAGTTAGGGGCCTCAGAAGGCGGACATATCACTCGCATTGGTTCGCACTGCCTGTTTTCCTTCCCCTGCAGGTGGATAACATATTTCGTGCTGCTAATGCTGTGAAACTGTGTATTCTGTATATATATTGGGTGGATAGTGTATGTGTTGGTTTAATATCGTTGTATGTTGCTGCTTTTACTGTGGTCATTAGTTTTGAGGCCTTATAATAAATGTGTATCTATTTTTGATATAAACAACTGTTTGGAGTAGTTTGTAAGCGCTCTTGCTTTGTGTGCTCACTGTGGGCTTTCAGTCACCCTCACCCCTCTTGAGACCTAGTCTTGACCGCCGCGATCGCTACCTTGATTGGTCTGGCTTGTCCAGAGGTTACCCTGTTCCAAGTAATTAGGTTGGCCTTCTGAACTTCTGCGCCACCAGGACAGAGTTCAGAAATCCGTCTTAACAAATTGGTGTACAGCGGTGGGATACGACTGAAGGTATCCAGTGTTGCGCACGAGCTAAGGCGTTTTCAGGTTATTCCAACCAGGACACGCAGTAAAGTATTGAATATAACGTTAAAAAGGCCATAGTCCTATCGACAGTATGGAAACGAATACTTTATTAACCTTAAATGCTTCGAAATCTGAAACATTGAAGAAGATGTGTGCGGAGAGAGGGGTTTCCTCTCAAGGCACTAAATTGGAAATGATCCAGAGAATCGTGGCGTGGCAAGAAGCGCAGCTTGACGCTATAACTTCCGAGGACAGTGCAGAAGGTGGTGGGGCTGCTCTCACTGGCAGAACCGACGGTTCTGCCGCTGCACTGATCCATCACGACCACGAGGACAGGGAGGATGTAATGTCTAACGTTTCCTCTGCCAGTGTTGATGGGGAGGCTATGCTTGAATTCAAGAAGCAAGAGCTGCGGTTTAGGCAGCAGGAGCTTGAATTCAGCATAGCCAAACTGAAAATCGACCAGGCAGAAAAACAAAAAGACAGGGATCACCAGTTGGAACTGGCCAAGCTTCAGTTCGCAAATGGGTCCAAGGGTCCTGGACATGGTTCTGGGGCTTCCTCTCATCCACGGTTTCCAAAAGATCTGCTCAGTGTATATGAGGAACGAAATGACATTATGGACTGGTTAAATGCGTTTGAGTATGCATGCGAGGTTCAAGAGGTTGATAATGCGGATAAGATTGCATGGTTACTCAGCAGACTGCCCCATTCTGGTTGCAGTGCCATTATGGAAATGTCGAAGGCTGAGCGCGCTGATTTTGCAATGTTGAAGCAGACTCTCATTTTAAAGTTTGGGAAGACTCCGACCCAATATTTGAAAAGGTTTAGAGAGTATAAGAAAAAGGAAGGTGGTACTTGGGTGTCGTATGTAGCTGAGTCCCTGAAAAACTTGACTGGCTGGGTTGAAGGTTATAAGGTTTCTACCTTCGAAGGCATGATCAATCTGGTCATGCTGGAACACATTTTTGCTTCTTCTTCCCCGGAGCTTAAGCAGCATTTGGCCGATTCGAAGGAGATAGATCCTAAGAAGCTGGCCATTGCAGCAGATTTATGGGTGTCACATCGAGTGTCCCATAAGGACAAAACTCATCCTGGTAAGCAGGAGGAAGGGAAAAAGTCCAAAGATGTGGAGGGTGGGGAATCTGCTAAATCTTCTTCCCATAAGGGCCACAAAAAGAAAAATAAGGGTAAGCCATCCGAGAACTCACAGGGTAGTGGAGGTTCGCCTCCGAAACAGAACTCTGGTTATAATAAGCCTCCCTACGTAAACAGACCCAATGGGGCTTGTTTTTCTTGTGGAGCAACTGACCATGTGAAGGGGGATCCCCGTTGTAAGGTTAGACCTTTGGGGGTCCACTCCGCTAATCTGGCCTTCTCCTCCTACGAGGAAGAAGAGATTACAGGAGCATCCTTCTCCTCAGACTCATTTCCCAGCGGAATAGAGGCTGAGGTAGTTTTAGTGTCCCTGGGTTCCTGGGAGCCTAAAGTCGCAGAGGCGTATGCTAGGATTCCAGATAATACCAAGCACTACTTTAAAGACAGTGTGCTGATCAATGGAGTGGATACTCCAGCTCTTAGGGATAGTGGGTGCAGTCGAACTGTAGTGGATTCTACCTTGGTAGACTCAGAGGAAGTTGCCAGAGATACTCTGATGCCCACTAAGTTGGCTGACGGCCCCCTCCGTATGTTTCCCGTGATCCCTGTTAATCTAACTTTAAATGGTACAGCAGTTAGGATTCCAGTGAGCATTCAGAGAAACGTCCCGGGAAAGGTCTTGTTGGGCAATGATCTCAGAGCTCTAGGGCTCGTAGGAGACACTGCCGAAAGACCCTACACACGGTCTCAAGCACGGGCAGCATTGGCCAAGTCCAATACGCCGCCCCAGCCGAAGGGGAAACCCAAGGCGAAAGGAGTCAACAAGTCCCGACGGGGGAAAGAGAATATTCCCCCGAGCTCGCCTACCACTGCGGTGGAGGGAGTTGGTCAATCGCCCGAGCCTGACGAGGAGGTGGCGATGCCTGAAGTGTTCGACCCCAACGACCATCCTGAACTAAAAGACTTGTTAGTTGAAGGAGGTCCTGATAGGGACGACTTCAGTAAGGGCCAACGTGAGTGCCCATCTCTGGAAGGCCTAAGGAGACAGGCCTGCTCCCAGCTTGAGGGTGAACCTCCTGGGTTGCAAAGGATTTACCAGGAAGGTGGACTCCTTTATAGTGAGCCCACAGAGTCTACAGAAGGAGACCATAGGAGGTTGGTGGTTTCCCTTGCTGTTAGGCCCTTCCTCCTGCAGTTGGCGCATGTCGTTCACCTTGCTGGTCACCTTGGTATGAGGAGGACCAAGCAAAGGTTATCCATGCACTTCTACTGGCCCAAGATGGGGGAGCAAGTAGAAAGTCACTGCAGGAGTTGTGCCGCCTGCCAGTTGTCTGGTAAGGTTGGCGCGACAATCCAAGCTCCGTTGGTACCGCTCCCAGTTGTGGGGGTACCATTTGAAAGGGTAGGGATCGACATGGTTGGTCCCCTTGACCCGCAAACATCCTCAGGCAATAGGTTTATCCTGGTGCTGGTCGACCATGCAACCCGGTATCCTGAGGCCGTCCCATTTACAACTGTAACTGCCAAGCCAGTTGCAGAAGCTTTACTCGGCATGTTCACTAGGGTTGGCTTCCCTAAAGAAGTTGTGTCGGATCATGGCAGCAACTTTATGTCGAAGTATAGGCAGGCTATGTGGAAAGAATGTGGGGTCACCTACAGGTTCTCTTCTGCATACCGCCCCCAGACCGATGGTCTGGGGGGGCGTTTCAACAGGACGTTAACGAGCATGATTGGGGCTCTGGAGGAGCCTCAGAGAAGAGAATGGGATCTTCTTGTTTCATGCTTACTGTTTGCCTACCGAGAGGTACCACAGGAGGGTGTTGGCTTCAGCCCCTTCGAACTTCTGTTCGGTCATCCCGTACGGGGACCCTTAGCCATTGTCAAGGAGGGATGGGAGATGCCCACTCCCCCTGTTACTACCAATGAAGTTGATTATGTGCTAGGGCTCAGAAAACGGATGGTACTTCTGATGGGCTTGGCTAGTGCTAAATTGAAGGCAGGGCAAGCGCTGGTGAAACATTGGTACGACCAGAAAGCTTCCCTCATCAACGTTACACATGGCCAGCAAGTCCTGATCGTGAATCCCATAAGGCCTCGAGCTTTACAGGACAAATGGTCAGGCCCTTACCCAGTGGTGGAGCCCCTGGGTGAGGTTAACTATTCAGTGGACCTTGGAAGGCCTGGACAGGCTCCAAAAGTGCTTCCCGTGAATAGGCTGAAGGCTTTCGGCCCAAGCGTCGAAATCGCAGCACTGCTACTGGCTTCAGATGTTGAGGAAGAGGAGTCTGAACCTCTCCCCGACCTGTTCCCAAGCAGTCCTTCAGTTAGCTCTTTTGAGGGTGTCCAAGTGGCCCCTCACCAAAATGGACAAGGCTCAGTGGTTTACCTTGGACATGAAGTAGTTGGAGGGAGGAGACAGCCTCTATCCAGTAAGGTACCAGCGGTACAAGACTGGCCTACCCCCACTACGCAAAACCAAGTGAGAGCCTTCTTAGGACTCACGGGTTATTACCGCAATTTTGTGGCAGACTATGGCACCATAGCTGCTCCTCTGACTGCCCTCACAACTCCGAAGAAACCCAAGAAGGTAACTTGGACTGACGAGTGTGAGAAGGCCTTCCATGGCTTGAAAGACTCCTTGTGCCAGGCCCCTGTGCTCAGGGCCCCTGATTATCAAAGACCTTTTATCGTGCAGACGGATGCCTCTGACACTGGGATAGGAGCTGTACTATCACAAGTAGATGAGAAGGGTAAGGAACACCCTATCGGTTTTATTAGTCGCCAGCTTAAGGACAGAGAGCTCAGATGGTCCACGGTAGAGAAAGAATGTTTCTCTGTTGTGTGGGCCCTAAGGAAGCTGCGGCCCTACCTCTATGGGACCCACTTCACTGTGCAGACTGACCATAAGCCGTTAAAGTGGCTAATGAACATGAAGGGGGAGAATCCAAAGTTGCTTAGGTGGTCCATAAGTCTACAAGGCTTCGACTTCACTATTGAGCATAGGCCAGGTGTCCAACATAGCAATGCTGATGGGTTGTCCAGAATGTTTTACCGACCTGAACAAGAGACTCATCCAGGGGTGGATTAGTTCCCCCTGTCCATAGTCTGGGAGGGGCGAGTGTTAGGAAAGATTTCGTTATTGTAGGGAACTTTCCTTCCATGTGGCAACCCCTAAACTTTTTGCTATTGTTTTCAACCTGTTTTCTTGACTTTGCCAGAGAAGTGCAGCCTTCTGCCGTACTCCTCTGGGCTTTCGCTCCTTTCTTACGGGGAAACTGACATGCCCTTAAGACAGTCAGTACCGGGGAACGCTGTTTCCCGTAGTTTCTTTTATCGTGTCGCCATTTTTAGTGCAACACGACACAAGAGGGCACTGTAAGCTAAGTTACAGCTCTCTTGGGTCTCTAGCCTTCTACGGACCCTAGACACTCTTGTAGGATGGTTTTTGGATCGGTGCAAGTCATTCAGGGACTGGGCTGGTGGCAGCGATCATTTGGTTTATTTTGAGCTCCTTTTGCCGTTCTGAGCACGTTTTTGCCGCGAACACAAAAGGGTGGCCCGGCTACACAAAATGGCCGGACCACGAGGCTCCTTTGTCTAGTCCACTGTCCGTCTTGCTCCCTTTACCTTCCCCCGGGTCAGGCGACCCGGGGCCTTCCTTATTTGGGCATGTAGTTTCCCGCGAAACACGGTTGCTTTCGCGGGCTTCTACATGTCGTTTGAGTGCCCCCAGGATGTGGGCTGGGCTGTCTGGTCCCAATACACATCCTGGGTGCCAGAGAGTCTAGGGTGGTGTGAATGCCTGGGACCACTGTGGTCCGTGATTGGTCCACGTATGGTATGTGTGTTGATGAGCGGATCTCCCATTGGCTCCCCTCCGTTTTGGCGCGAAGGGAACCGTGGATAAGAGGGAGCTGGAAACACCACTACCAGGTCGATCTCCTGAGTTCTTACGAACCCAGGGATACAGGAGCCAAGTATCCTGCGAACACGAGGCTGGACCGAGGAATCACTGGTGACCCCCTGAAGAACTTCTGCTCCTCATTGCTGTCGTCCGGTGAAGCCCTTTCCACCTAAGATCGAACAAGAAGGCCTGTACTGGCGCTTCGACCTATTGGAATAGCAGGACCAGCTATTCCCGGCACCTTCATCAACTCCTGCTGTAAGCCTTCGGAAGTGTCTCTGGGCCATCCAGTTGACTGACCAGCTTACTAAGGAGGCCTGCTCTGTAATCGCCGACAGGTTGGGTGGTATTCTGAGTCCGGGGCACGCTCACACGCTTCGTTTGCTTAGCAGTCCTAAGCTAGAGGTGAGCGGTGCTCGTTTGGCTTGAATACACCCGGCCGTTCCGTTGCCCTGCTGTGGCGACAAAACTGTGCTTGTTTCTTCGATCGGGACGTCTTTTTACTCTGCACGACGACGAGACGTTCCCTGCTCTTCAGAACCTGCCAGAAGCTGCATCTATCGAGGAGAAGCTCGGGCCTGCTTGCTTCGGGGACCGGTGAGTAGATTAGCTAGGATCTGGTCGCCCTCCTGCAGTGCCCCTTGCTTTTCCCCGCTGTGAATACAGCACCCCTTGTCCGTACTCGCGCCCTGCTTCTGCCTCACAGTGGAGGCTGCGCTAGAGTCGCGGACCGTGTTCTCCTTCATTAGAGCTCCCTACAGAGCTGTTCAACGTCCTCCGAAGAGCTTCACCTTCTGCCCATTGGCACCGGCGTGTGCAGGTACTTTTGAGCGCTAGGCTCCACTCTTCGTAGGGATTGGACTACCATCCAGTTAGGGGCCTCAGAAGGCGGACATATCACTCGCATTGGTTCGCACTGCCTGTTTTCCTTCCCCTGCAGGTGGATAACATATTTCGTGCTGCTAATGCTGTGAAACTGTGTATTCTGTATATATATTGGGTGGATAGTGTATGTGTTGGTTTAATATCGTTGTATGTTGCTGCTTTTACTGTGGTCATTAGTTTTGAGGCCTTATAATAAATGTGTATCTATTTTTGATATAAACAACTGTTTGGAGTAGTTTGTAAGCGCTCTTGCTTTGTGTGCTCACTGTGGGCTTTCAGTCACCCTCACCCCTCTTGAGACCTAGTCTTGACCGCCGCGATCGCTACCTTGATTGGTCTGGCTTGTCCAGAGGTTACCCTGTTCCAAGTAATTAGGTTGGCCTTCTGAACTTCTGCGCCACCAGGACAGAGTTCAGAAATCCGTCTTAACAGCATGTCTCCGTCCCCCCTGATCGAGTTTTGGCTGGTGGCAGTGGATACTACTTTTTATATTCAACCGCAAATATTTCTCTAGGGGATTTTCCCATTGTTCGAGGCTACTATCTTTATTTATTTAATTACGATAGCCTCGAACCTACCGCCGGCTTATTTATTTATTATTAATTCTCCGGTTGGTATTTTTTGCCAAAACTCAGTTCTAAAATGGCGTTTGTGTTCTCTTCTGTGACTCCAACCCAAGTCGAGGCCTTTGTTCCACTTTTTTGACGGGCCTCTCCACAGAAGCCCTCCAAAGTGGTGCCACTCTGTCTGGGGTACTTAGGAGGAGTGGAGGGGGATTTAGGCACCCTGGACTGAGTTGCCTAGGAAACTCAAGTCGCACTCCGTCCTGCTACGACGACACCACCGGTGGAGCCCTGCTGAACCGTCTCACCACTTTTCCCAACGACAGAGGAGATCTCCCACCGGAGAGTCTTCATCCTTTGACTGGTGGGGACAACCAGTTTCACCGTCTTTTCGCCTTCCTTCGCATCTTGTGGCCGCCTTGCCTGTGCCAAGCACCCCGGCAACCGGAATACCACGTTTTACCACGACCGCGAAATAAAGGGTAATACCTTTAACCAGAAAACTCTGCGGCTGGTTTCTTCCCTGGCAGTGCAACGACCTTCATCTTTCCTCCAAGTCGAGATCTTCTCTTCCTCTGGACGACGCCGAGACTTACACCTGCTGCCAGGAACAACTGCCACCGCTGGAGGATCCTTCCCACTTAAGGTACCGTGTTCCGCCTGGCTTCCCTTGCCACCGACTGTACGGGGTAGATTTAGCCCCCGGCTTTCGAACCTGGGTTAGCCTGGGACACCCTGGCTAAACTTTTCTGAGCCTCTCTAAACTCTTTTCGAACTCTCTGCAAGACTTTCAAAGCCTAGTGTAATTGTGTGATCTTGGGCGCATTGGTGCTCTGCTCTCTCTAAGAGTGGGCCCAGCCTATGGAATTTGGCTCACCAGTGACTTTTGCTCTTCTGCCTTGCTAAAAGTGTTCCTAAATCTTAGAGTGGTGTATCTTCACATATTCTGTCTTTTTCCCTCCCTGCTTCATGAACTTATTGGAGTGCCATCTATAGTTAAGCGCTCACCTCTGTCTGGAAATAAGTGGTGTTAACTAAGACTTGTCTGATAAGGAATAAGGGTTGTATATATTATAATAGTAACTGTGTTTAGAGTGTTTTACAATAAGAGTGCTGGAGTGTTTCAAACAGTGTGTTTTTATATAAATAATTATATACTTTGATACCAAAGCTCTGGTCAGTGTTTGCTTGTGCTATTGTGTCCGAGTGCCTATTGTGTATACTTTGCATACTGCCTGACTCTTCTTGAGGGAAGTCTGACTGCTCAGCCACAGCTACCAGGTAAATCTGGGTGGTACAGACTGCTACCAAGTGGGTTTACTGCTAACACCTGTAGTCCTAAATCTTTTGCAGTGTTCCCAAAGGGAACTGCACAGGTTTCTGCCTAACAGAGGGCAGTCATTGGCTGGGGGCAGTATGACCCAGAGATCAGTGATTGTTTACTACTAAGAAAGACAGGTCAGAAACTAAACTGATACTGATTTTTTTCTTTACAGAGGATTCCCAGCCTCACGACGGGGAATAATCATCAGCATGTATACCCATGCCAGACCCCTTGCTGGAGAATGCTGCAAAAGTGTTAGATAATAGCGATGTAGCGCGCTCATCGCTTGACTCTCCTTCCCCATGTCCGCCTCCTTCCCCAGCCCAATCCTGCTTCCCAACGCTCCCCCGCGCCGAATGCTTACTTCCCCCCCATATCATGAACCCTCCCAGGGCAGCCCTCTGCCCGGCAGCCCATGCTGTTAAGGGCCCCTAGGCCAAGGGCGGCTCTTACAGAGGCAGCTCCAGAGAGTGTCTGCAGGTGAAGCCAGCGAAGCCAGCAGTCAACAGACAACAACAAAAACTGTAAGTGTGGCATGGGTGGGGAGTAGAGCAATTACTCTACTCCATAAAACCCCTGCCACTCTATCTTACCTTTCTATAACATAGCCTGCCATAGACTCACATCAGGCATACTTAGAAAGATTTGTGACCACCAGACTGAACCTATTCATGACAGGATTGTAGATGTTGCCTTGCATTACATACTAACATACATGACAGGATTGTAGATGTTGCCTTGCATTACATCCTAACATACTTGTCATGGTCAACAAGAGCCACACTTAAATGAAACTTGAATGTTAGCATGCACACACTTAGAATTGTTAACACTAGCCTACGCCGCATCTAGATAGGATTGTGAAGGTTAGCAAGTGCCACACTTAGAAAGAACTGTGAATGTTAGCATGTTAAACGTCAGACAACCCACTAACCAATGTAAACTCAAACTCTCTGCATACTTATCTCACTCACAAAACTCACACAACCATCCCTCGCACAAGCCGCACGCACTTCACAACACTGCAACAACACATAAACCGCACCAACAGTACTGCGGACTGACACTGACCCAGTGCTCGCACCAAAGCTCAGCACCCAGTGTATACCGAGTTGAAGCTGCCAACAGAACACCACTCCTCTCACTATCCTACTCCCTCTTCACATTACTAACCCATCCCACCTTGTTGTTTACAGATCCGCCAGAGCGCCTGGGGACCAACTCTGTTGGTGACGGTGCACGGTACAAACACCTTTAACATTTAAAACATGGCGGTCCTGCTGTCTACAAGGACGCATTTCCCTGTAAGGACGTTCTTAAGTTAAAGTGCCATTTTGGTCACTTACAACTCAAACCAGTTCATGTGTTGCCTTGCCCGAATACTTGAATTCGTCCCTTGGGCTTTAAGGTGTTGACAAAGTGCCTCCCAACCTTTTAGAGATGTGTCGCTTGTGAACTTAAGTTATGCTAGGGGTGATGCAAAGCTTTTGCTTGTCAACATTTTCTATTGACCACCCTTTACCATTGCTTCCGAGACCACCCAACTCACCTGTGTTTTGAAACCATTGATCCGCCAGCCACTGTTGAACTTGGTGAATATTGAGGCGGACATACGGAATGATAAAAATGCACAACGGCATCATACCCAAGAGTTTCATTACCTTTCTGACTTATCAGTCCACTCGCTGAACAACAAGGTATTTGTGCCTCGAGTGTGTGTACTCTTGGGGAGGCTACGGAGTGTCTAGCACTGCCCCGAGGAAAGCCTTATTTTGACTTGGTAGGAGGCTGGATTCTTTTCTCGTTGAGAATCCTAGACTCTAGAGAAAGTATATGGACTGTTGCATGTGGTGAAGGCACTCTTTTGCATGTTTCCATGTAATTAACCAGTCATCCAGATGTGGTAGATTGGGATTGCTTTGTAGTGCAGATGTGCTGCCACAACTACAAGCCCATTGGTGAATACATGGGGTGCCAAGGCAATTGCAAAGGGGACTACTTTAAATTGAACATGTGTCTATTTTGAGGCGATGAGTTGGAAACATTGAAATAGGCATCTTTCATATCCATGTGGTCCTGCTTTCTTTAGGGGGGTTATAGCCTACTGCAGAGTGGTCATCCTGGATTTGTGGGGTTTTATACATTTGTTTACTGGCCTTAGGTCCATAACAGGTCTTTTGGTTTTGTCCTTTTTGAATACCAGAAAATATACGGAGTACATTTCTCTGTGTACCTGTCTGAGTGGAACCAGTTCTATTGTTCCCTTCTCAATGAATGCCTGGATCTCCTCTTGAAGCAACGGAAAATGTTCTACACGCACCTTCCTTGATGTTAGACAATCACGCTGCTTTGACAGCAGCTCAATGCAGTACCATCACCTGACTGTGTCTAACACCCACTTGTCTGACGTTATCCCCGCCCACAAGTGGACGTATGATGTAATGCGACCCCCCTACCAGGGCAACATGGGAGGGGACTACTAATGGGGAGTCATTTTGGGGGCTCATCTTCTGCATACCCTGCGTCTACATGGCAATGCGCTGAAAAAAAAGAGCCTGCTCCTTGTGCAAAGGAGGCTTGGTAGTGCGAGGTCTCTTATGCATAGCTGGTGTAGCTTGTGGGCCGGCTATAAGCTAGGCCTCAAAAGGACTGCCTACCAGTGAAAGTCCATCTCTGAGGAAACGTTTCTCCAGTAATCTGACCTAGCGTCATGATCTTTTTGAGGCTTCTCAAAGGCCTCATCAACCAGTGAACCAAACAAACAGGGCTCTACCGGTTTGTCCAATAAATTAACCTACTCCTACTTTTTATTTTGAGCCTTTTAGCTCTGTTATGGAGGTTGCTGTAAAGCACTTGGTTCTCAGTTGGCAGGGAAGCAATGGGCCCCTCTAAATTATCTGGCAATGGAATAGTATATTCCTCTGGATTAACACAGTGGTCAGTCAGAAAGGACCCCTTCCTCTGAACTATCATCTTCCTCTGTAATAATGTCTTCCCCCACTATGGCTGTGTCACCTGTTCTGTATGAGTTTTAATCTTTTTGGATGGGATGGCATCCATTGAGGACTCCCTTGTTCTCTTTGTAGGAAGGTTTTTCGTAGAATTCAATCAAGGATTCTATCTTCCCTAAGATCAATAGAAACCTTTCACTTGACCAAGATTTCCCATTTGTCCCACTCATGTGATGCTTTTCTCAGTGACCACTCTTCCTCCAAATCTCCATCTCAAGAGACAACACCCTTTTTGTGCAGAACAGTAGAAGGAAGATGTCCTCTCCTCTAAGGTCATCATTAATGTTTACTCTAATGGGACCGTTGGTCCAAGGCCCTCAGGCGAACCTGCACCTTTTTGATAGACACTTACTGCGCCTCATCAACTTCCTCTCTTCTCCTGCTGTCCCCTATCCCCTTCCCGCTAATACCTCGCCTCTCTCTACTGCCTCCGCCTTGGCTACCTTGCCTTCCCCTTCCCTCCCTCTCCGCTCTCTGACTACTACACCTCCGCAGGGCGTATCCCTGATCTGTACCCCTTCCCAGAAAGCCTTCAAGGATGGCAACCTCCTCCATATTGCCACCCTAAACTCTTGCTCTGCTATCAAACACTCATCTGATATCTGCCGCCTTCTAGAAGAGCTTGACCTTGATGTCCTCGGTCTCACCGAGACATTGTTCAGGGCCAGCACGGTCACCAGCTTTGATACTCTCCTACCTGATGGTTACAAGATCCTCTCTGTGCCCAGGTCTAACTGCACTGGCGGGTGGGCGGGGGATTGGTTGCCCTGATATTCCCTAAGTGGATTCCTGCCTCTGTCACTCCTATGCAGGCCTACTCCTCTTTTGAATGCCTCGTCTGCAGGCTCGCTCTCTCTGTGGCTACTATCTATCGGCCACCTGGTCAGACTCCCTCCTTCCTCTCGGAATGGGTCGGATCTCTCCTCGTCACTCCTGACCTCAAACACTCAAATCCTCCTTCTTGGAGACTTCAACATCCATCTAGATGCCTCCTATCCTCCCTCAGGACTCGTTCGCGACCGATGCGACTCGCTTACTATTCTCCCCTCGGCCCCGACTCGCTCTGCAGGGCACACCCTTGATGTTCGGATCTCCTCAGACCTTCCCCTCTCAGTCCCTCTCACCACTCCTCTCTCCTGGAGTGATCACTTTCCTCCCACCTCACCCTCCCTACCCTCAGGCCAAGCCACCACCATCACTGGCACCCACCTTCTCGGTCATCCAACCCATGAAGCGCGTGTCAGTTGAGGCTTTCACCACCATCTTCTCACCCTCTCCTCCCCCTCTAGCTGACTCTCACCCTGACACAGCCCTCTCCATGCTCCACTCTTCTATATCTGATACTCTTGATATCCTTGCCCCTGTCATGAGAATCCACATGAAGCCCAAAGCCAAGTGTAAATCCTGATAGGACTCAGATCTCGTCACCATAAAACACAAGTGCAGGGTGGCCGAGAGAAAATGGCATGCTACATGTTCATCCTCTGACAAACTGGCCTGTCGCCTACTGCAAAGGCAATACAGGCTCTCCGTCCTCACCAAGAAGAGAGCTCCTATCCAAGCCCGCATCTCTGCGGCATCTAACAACTCGTCTGAACTCTTTAAAATCTGCAAGGAACTGGCCAATCCTGCCTCAGTCTCTACCTCTCCTGTACCTTCCCAAGCCCTCTGCTCCGCCCCGGCCTCTCACTTCATTTCTAAATCTCAGGACATCCTGTCTTCACTCTCCTCCTATCCCTTTCCTACCCCCCAATCCCTGCTCCTCCTCTGGCCCTTCTACAGCCGCCCTCCTTCATTCCCTCCTTCTCTGCCGTTCCCCTTCTCTCTGCAGACAAGGTCTCTAGACAAGTCGATCTATGAAAGTCTCGTCAAAACCGGTTCACCCCTGTTCCTCCAAAACTATCAAGGACCACATCAACTCCCTGGTTCCTACCCTGGCTGATTTCTGCAATCACTCCTTCACCACTGGAGTCTTCCCATCCTCCCTGGAGCACTCCCTCGTGCACCCTCTTCTTAAGAAACCCTCTGCCGACCCCTCCTGCCCGGCTAACTATCTCCATCACTCCCTTCCTGGGCAAGCTCCTGGAGAAACTGGCCACCTCCCAGCTTAATCTCCACACTGAATCTGTTGGTTGTCTTCATGACCATCAGTCTGGCTTCAGGGCTGCCAGAAGCAATGGAAACTTCTCTCCTGAACATCCGTGAAGACCTGCTCTCCAACCTCGACTCCACATCCTGTGTGCCCTCATCTTGCTTGATCCCTCTTCTGCCTTTGACACTGTCAACCTTGCCATCCTGCTCAACCGTCTCCATGATAACCTGGGTATCACTGGTCAGGCTCTGGCGTGGCTGACCTCTTTCCTCTACGACCGACCCCCGCCAGGTCCAACTTGGGTCCTTCCTCTCCGATATCTTTTTCTCTACCTGTGGTGTCCCCCAGGGATCTAACCTCTCTCCCTGGCTTTTCAACCAATACTTAAAACTCCTTGCCCACCGCATTGCCACTCTCTGCCCCCAACTTTCAGTGCTAGGCGGATGATCCCCAGCTTATTTTTAGGCTACCCTCGGCCTCCTCCTCTCCTTCCCTCATCTCTGACTGTCTGTCTGCTATACAGGAGTGATGTGCTGCTAATGACCTCTGCCTTAATGCCAGTAAGACTGAGATTTTACTCATTGGCACACCCACTCCCTCCTTCCCTGCAGCTCTCTGGCCGGCCTCTCTTGGCCCTCTTCCTGCTCCCCCCTGCAAGGCTAAAAACCTTGGGGTCATCTTTGACTCCACACACTCCTTCTCTCCTCACATCTCTGACGTCTCCAAGAAGTCACACTACCAGCTGCACCTCCTCAGAGGTATTCTTCCTTTCCTCTCCTCCCCCAGAAGCTCACCGTCTCCAGAGCCCTGGTTCTCTAAGCTGGACTATTGCAACAGCCTCTATCTAAATCTGCCTGCCTCTACTCTCCGCCCTCTGCAACTTATCCAGAACAGGACTGCGAGACTTGTCCTTGGCCTCAAGCCCAGGGATCGTATCTCTCCAGGACTGAAATCTCACCAACGGCTCCCAGTGGTTGCAAGGATCAATTTCAAAACCCTCTGCATTGTCCACAAGGCCTTCTGGGGCTTGGACCGCAATATCTTCAACTCGCTCTCCCCAAATATCTTCCTTCCCGAGCTCTTCACTCATCCGCCTCCAACTCCCTCAGTGTCAGTCGATTCTCCAAACAACGAGTTGGTGGTAGATCTCTCTCCTCGGTAGGGGCCTATCTCTGGAACAGCCTTTCTGCCTCCCCGAAACTTAAGGAGAGCCATCTCCAGTTCCGGAAGCACCTCAAAACCTTCCTCTTTGCTTCTGCGTTCTCTCCCCCTCTCCCCAGCTAATTCCTGGCTAAACCTTAACTGGCTACCTGGCCACTCTTTCTGACCTCGGGCCCAGGCCCCGCCACTTGCACTACCTCACTGGCAACCCCCACACCTGGGGACTGTATTCTGTATCCCTACAGTTCCCCCTACCAGCGCGTATGCCTGCTCTTACCTTGCACTTGCCACCATCCGGCTGTTGTATTTATCTACGTATTCTACTATCCCATGTACTGCACTTCCCCTCCCTTCCCCCACGCACTTTTCCCTTTCTCCCTTCCCATGCACTTGCGAGATCTGAATGTCATCTGGCCTAGTATGATCGTGGTCTGTTCTTCCCTCTGTTCCCCCTCCCCGCGCCTTGAAACACTTGTGTATAGGCGCGTTATAAATGCCACATCATATCATGTCTTGTTTCCTAGGGGGTCGAAGTGTTCTTTGTAAAGTTTTTTTATGCACCATTCTTCGAGCAGCATTTGCGTGTTTTTGTCTGTCGCAATGCATGCTTTGAGTGTTCGACCATTATTTTAGGCCTCAGCATCGATTGTTCGGACGCGTTTTTGACAAGAATTGTATTCTTTGTTTTGGGCCTGTGTTTGTCCTGAGCAGTGTGAAAAGCCAGAAGATGTTTCCCCGGGGATCCCTTGTTCAGGTGGCCAGGCCACTGCCATCACCTTTGGATCCAGACCCTGGGGTGGACAAGTGCGGGAGGATCACCTGGGTGAGCAGTCCTCGTGGAGAGTGGGGAGTAGCACCCGATGGCGAGACATGGTATCCCACCTTCCAAAATACCCAGTCCCAATACTATTTTATAGGCTATTCCAACTTCCCAGTCTCCCCCCCCCTTTTATACGCAATCACTGAGACGAGGAAGAGGAGTTCTGAGGCTGAAAGGAGTACCACCCTTTCAATACATTGGACATTTCCCACTAATAAGACCAGGCAAGGTCAGGCACTTGATCTTAATTACTAGCACCTGGTACCCATTAGCTCTCTCCACATGGTTAAAAGGTGGCACACTGAGCAAGGCGAGGCATGAGAAGGAGCAGCATTTCCAGAGCGAAGCTGGGGACCAGGCAGAGTTCTTTCTCTGAAGCCACTGAAGTGGCACATGACAGGTGGTTGATCACCAGGAATGGCGAGTTGTAGGGAGATCATCTGGATGCTCGCATTGCCCCGTGACCGCTGAGCGTTCAGCGAATGAGAGAAGAAGGTGGAGCAAGACGAGTACCAAGCGAGGGAGGATTTCGAAGTCCACAGGTGGCGGCCTTCGCAGGAGAGGAGGCGCGTCACGACGGGGAAGACTTGGACTACACTGCCGGTGAGTGATGAGAGAAGCCCGACCATGCCGCGCACACATTGAAGGTTGCGCGATTGCTTAGAAGTCTGAAGTAATGAAAGTAAATATTTGTTAAAGACTGTTTGAAGTGAAGATACTGTATCCACACAGTGTAAAAAGTGATGTTTGAAGGAGGCTTGAGCCCGACTGAGGGAAGCCTATGAAAAGGTGATTGCAGCTGGGTAAGGGAACCCCACAAATTGAAGAAAGGAGGTCAAATTGGCCATGCTGAGCTAAAAGCAAAGGCCTTGTTTGGAAAGTTTTACACAGTGGAAGGAAACATTTTAAGGAGATTTGAGCCTGACTGACGGAAGCCTATGAAAGTGTGAGAGTAGCTTGGGGAAGGGAGCCCCATAAACTGGGATTGAAAGGTTTGAGCCCAGCGGAGGGAAACCTACACTGAGCTTTGGTAATCAGAAGGAACTGTTTTGCAAGCTGCAAGGTGATCTGGGCTGGAGTGAGAGAAGGCAGAGAGGTGCAGCAGACAAACTAATAACCCTTTTCATGAAATGCCAAATGGGCCCTTGCCCAAGAAACAAACTGCATCCTTGTGTTTGAAGCCAGAGTGTGTTCCAAGGTCAAAATATGGGGCAGGGAGTTTACTCAGCCATACTGACATTTCTTTTGAACACTGATTTTTCCTTTTTTGCATAACATATTCCCCTTTACACATTTATTGTATTAGAAAGAGGGCAGGCATTAGGTTTATTAGTATAGGCCATTTTACTTTGACAAAAGACTGACTACGACCGTATTTTCTTTTTGTTTGATGGTCGAGATTACTCCCATCTTAGTTATAGGGCAATATAGGAGTTTTCCAACCCCTCTAAAAACATTAATAAAGGTTTTGAAACTTGCAGCTCTTGTGTAAGTATCTACTTGCGATACCCAGCTTCCCTCACAGCAGCCTTTCGGGCGCCAGGGGAAGCCTCCAAAGCATGACCCAACATCAGCCGTACGGAGCTGGGTGCCAGTTGCGAAGAAATATTTTGTGTTTCTTCCTTATTTTGCTTTTCAGTGTTGCTCTCGAAGCTGATGCTCACCTTTTTGGCATCGAGTTCTCCACAGTAGTGGTAGTCTCAGCCAAAATTGGGCTTTAAACCAAGTGTTTTCGCTCTAAATAAGTTGCAAGTTTTACACAGAGATTCGTCGTGGACCCTCAGAAGGCAATTGTTGCACAAGGGGTGCATGTCCTTTCTAGGGAACTTGGTTTTGCACAATGGGCAACATTTAAATGGAGCATTCTCCATTTGGCAAGAAAGTGAGCGAGCATAAACGTGAACATTTGTTTAGGAATAGAGGCATTCTATTAACTCCGGGACTTAGTCGCCCGCTCTCCCTATTGCATTGCCTTTTATCGTGAGGTCGCTCTACTCGTGATTTGTCTCAAAGCCTGTGAAATGTATCGACCTTGATTAGCATGGACAGCTCGATGTTTTGTTCTCTGTGTTTAGATTCTAAAGTTAATGGTGGGGGGAAAACAGATTTGAGGCGTGAAGAATCATGGCTACCCACACAGATAACTGTAGGAATAGTGGAGCAGGTACACCCCGTGTCACCGGCCATTTTCGAATTTGATAAAGAAAAAATGATGCAATACTTCACACCAACAACTAGATGGCAGCATATGCAAAGAATGTGATTCTAAGCAGATTCACAATCCACAGAAAGACGATTACTGGTACGTAATATTTGCCAGATATACATATTGAAGAGTTCAAAGTAGCAGAGAGCTATTTAGCTCCTTGATGGGGCCTAAAGGAGCCTGGTTAACTTGACACAAAGAGCTAGCGGGTGCTACCTTTGGCTCCACAAACCTACTGGTGCCACACAAATATACCAACCTGAAATGAAATTCACAAGCCCAAGAAATATACTTTCCCACTGTAGAATGATTGGAGAAAAGGTCAAGCACCTAAAATTGCATGGGCGACACATTTATAAGAATCAAAATCATGAGAGGTTCTCTGGAGACACATGTGCACACTAAGAATTGTGGTGGTAAATTCACAAAAAGGTCAGTTAATGCTGTGTGATGTCTATTCTGACAAGATCCCATACAGTAGATTTTGTGGATCATTCAAGTTGAGCAAAGGCTGGGTTTTCTACGTCATGTATTTTGAACAATGTTGGAATAAAATAAATTGATGAATATACAGTGCATGAATATAGAGAGGTTTGTGTGTGCACCTTATGTGACGATACAAAATAATTCATCAAAACATAGAAATAATAATATCTTAGTCAACAAAAATGTTTTTCTTGTAGAGGTTCGGTGTTGCAGGCAGGACAAGCAGCCTCTCACGCAGGGGAAGGTGTCAGAGACCCTCTGCTGCTACAACAGCAGTTATTCTACAAGCAGCAATTACTTTTACATTTCCAGGACCGTTATACACAAGTAGAACAACTGGGCAGGCAACCAATCAGACGCTTCCTAATGAATCTGTACACGTGGGGACACTGGTTCGTAAAGACTGCAGGTTAATTTGTAGAGTTTCAACTCGAAATATATCAATAAAAAACAGGGTGGCAAAGAACGTCCTTTCTTGTTTAGCAAAAATCCCAGTCAATATTTCCTTCACAATTACTACTGCACGTCGAGTGTTACTGATCAATAAAATACTGCAGCAGTGGCGCTAGAACTAACAGGAGGTGTGGTTGTTTTGCTCTCTGAAACACTTGTGTACGAGCGCGGTATAAATAAAATATAATTTCATTTCAAGCAGAGCTCTCACTAGAACCACCACCCTCACTGACGTGCAGATCAGCTCTTACCAGAAGATCTCAATCTCGGTGAGAAACCCACAATAGCGAGCCTGAAATAAACAGCACAACACTTGGAAGGTTTGCATCCAGGCGTCCTCTTTTAATCTAGACATTTCCCTACTTCCACGGTTACTGGATAAACAGAAATGCCCTGCAACTCGCCCGCTCTCCCCGGCACCCCGCAGCAGCCTTCTCATCTCTACCACCCTTCCCCTTCCTATCGGTTTCTCAGATCCCTTGACCACAGTTCCATGTTCCACAGAAATGTCCATTTGCCTGGATTCTTCCAGTTCCCCTTCTTGAAGAGGAATGAGCATCCCGAGCCTCCGTGGCTTTCCATACATGGCGGCCCATGCATCCCATGGTAGAGATACGGGGGATAAAGAGGATCATTAAGTCCTTTCCATTTTTAGAACTCAGGGGTGAGGGAAGGGTGGGGAGAGACAAGGTAAGGGATTTTTTTTTTGACAGAGGCCCCTTGTAAACTGTCCCGCTGCTCAAAGTGCATAAATTCACATGTGGGATTTCATGGAGCGGCCAGGACCTAATACATGTCTACACGGTACCGTAAACCCTGGTGAAGAGACAACCCCGCCCCCCCCATTCACAAATAATGCAGCGGCTCACCTGCCAATTCCACATACATCACTGCTAGTCACCCTCCCTCGAACCGCCCGCCCACCCTCAGTACACAACAAAAGAAGTCATGATTTCATAAAAGTCAATTTGGCAAAAAAAAACACGATTCCGTTTACTCTCCCAATGCAGCGGGGAGGCCCAGCACAAGCGAGCACTTGGTGTCCGTGTAAGTCAAATTGCTGTGCTTTTTCCACTGGCCGAAGCCATGACGAGGTGCGCCGGGTGGCGGGCCATAGGGTTTCTGTGCGTGCAAACGCGAACGATAGTGCTTGTGTGCGCATGTCCATGACAATCGTTCACCATGCCACCGATGGCCGCCACCACTGGTTGCTTATGTTCAGGAACATTCCAAGCCTCACTCTCTCACGGATTTGTTCGATGACAAAAATGCTTGACATGTGCGGTGAAAAAGTAGGCATGTCTAAAGAATACTGCGATTTTCGTTTTCCAGTCAGCCTGGAGCCCTGAGGGAGGGAAGAGAGAAAGAAAAAAAGTACAAAAGCAACAAGAAAAAGGAGGAATTGTAAGAGAGAAAGGAACTGGGTGTTTTCACAGTCTGCAAAGTCCATTGTTTTGTTTTCTTTATCTTTAAAAAAAAACATGTCATCTTAAAAGTTGAGGGCAACCACGGGTGCCAGGTTGGAATTCAGCCAGTGGTTGGCTGAATCTTGCCGGGGAGTCGGAGGGCCAAAGGGCGGAAGTTCAGTGACCACCTTGGCCTCCTGTGCGGTCTCCCCTCTTCTCCTCCTCTCTCTTCTTCTCTCATCCTCTCTCTTCGCCTCTCCCGAGCGTTGGGCGGGTCACGCTCACATCATGACGTGCCGGCGGCGGTGCAGCGCCAGGTGGTCAGAGCGTGAGAAGCTGCGATCGCAGTCCATGCAGCGGAAAGGTTTGATTCCCGTGTGCTTGCGGAAATGCCGGGTGAGTTCATCGGAGCGCGCAAACTTCCAGGTGCAGCCTTCCCAGGTGCACTTGTAGGGCTTCTCCCCTGCAGGAGACAAGAAGGCAGAACAAATGTGAGGCTGCTGCTCGCATTAGTAGGTTTATACACTGAAAAAGAAACGCAGTTCACAGGGGATTTAGTAGGGATGTGTAGTGTCATCTGATGAAACCCATCCAGCCGCTCCACGAGATGAGTGAGTACGGGGGTGGAGTGGCTCAACACGTGGGGCGTTACTAGCTTCTGATGGGTTACAAATGATCAGACTACATGCCCAAGTCAACCCTAACTGCAATATTGCTCAACCCTAACTGCAATATTGCCCAAACGACGGACTCCAACACTAGATGGCAGTATTACACTAAGCAAAACAAATGAATCTGTATTCAAGTCTGGGTGCACGACTTGATATTTCAAAGCAATTCAATGGTAGTGAAAAATGCAGTTGTTATTATTGTGTTCTGGTGCTCCGGGTTAAACTCTTGCTATCCAGAGAACTGCATCTATTAAACTCTTCAGAACCACTGATAATACAACCAGTATTGAATCATATTAAGTATTATGTCTTAATCTGAATACTAGTGATTAATTAGAATACGACACAAGTACATATTCACTTTATATTTAATGAAGAGGTGAGACACCTCGAGAAGAGTGGCCGTGTGTTCTCATCAGTGGTTCTAATGAGTTTAATAGATACATACTAAGCACAAGAGCCGGCAGAGTCATGCTCCAAAAATATTTATCATACAAATCGGTCACTTGGGGAAGGAGTTCCAGAACTTTGATTTTTAAACATCGAAGTTCGAAAATGAATATCCGAAGGGGCAGCAAGTTCGATAAATGAGTGTTTGAGAATACATCTTACTGCGAGTTCGAAAAGGTGTTCGTTCAAATGCGTGCCTCATCTAATTCCACCTTCTCGATGACCCTCCCCTCTCCGTCTGCTCCTCCTTCCCCTTTTCTTTTTCTATAATCATACTATTATAGGAAGGTGGGGCTCCCCCTGTAACTTGTCTTTTTTGATAATTGATGTTCCTAGTGCTACTCAGTTCCTTTTTTTAAAAAAAGTTTGTGTCTTTCCTTTGAAATAGGTTACAATCCAATTTGACTTCCCCCTTCAATCCTCCTATTCTTTGCCTCATGCGTTCTACTTCCCACTGGTGTTATTTTGAGGGTGGGTTTTCAAAATGTAAGCATAATTTTAAAACTTTAAAATGAAAAGTTTAAA
Organism: Ambystoma mexicanum; assembly: GCF_040938575.1. Taxonomy (NCBI): domain Eukaryota; kingdom Metazoa; phylum Chordata; class Amphibia; order Caudata; family Ambystomatidae; genus Ambystoma; species Ambystoma mexicanum. Next base: position 1,274,079,476 of record NC_090924.1, read on the forward strand.
AAACAAAATGTGTCACCCAACTAATGATCATTTTGACGTTAATCTTGCATACATGACATGCGGGTCAAGGCAACCCATCTTGTACATGGATCGTTCACTCAGGACAGATCGCAAAGTGTTTTCATCAATAACCTGTTACCAGAAGCACCGCGGCTGAGAATATATTTAAGGAAAACATACATTCAGGCACGCATAGGTAGGTCCCTGCGCCCTCCGGGCCATAGACAACATGGCAGATGGTCTGTGCCCAAGGTGCTGCGCCGAATGTCCAGCTCCGCTTTCGAGCTGCTTCTTGTATCGAACGACAAGGGGAGGCGCGGGGGGGGGGGTCAAAGTAATACACGTCTTTTCACGGGGGTAAATGTGCACAGAGTCCACGCTAATGGTGAAAACACTTTAATTCGGTGGGTGAACTGGTCACAAAAGTAAATACACATTCGGACTCAGGGATGTGAAGCAGTGCTCGTGCAGAAAGCAGGAATGGGGGGTGCTGGGAGACTCACAACCACAGAAAACAGCGGGGCCGATTTCCAGAGGCGTATGCCTCCAGCCGAGGAAACCCATGTGCACATCTGTGCGTGTATTTGATTGCTTATGCACAAATCCAGCTCGAGTGCAGGAAATATTTACAATGGGAGGACGGCAGCACTGGCCGCGGCTTTTCATACAGTAGCGCACTACTGCTGCTGGGATTTTTATTTGTCCCACAGTTATTATTGAAAGAGCCCCATTCTTAATGTTAAGCGGAACTTGACGATGGTGTGGTCATTTCGAGCTTCTGCTGGGTTGGAGGTTCAGATGGGTGGGGCATGACAGAAGGTCTGCTGACGAGAATCTGCGGTTTATGGTCTTTCCATCTAAAGGGTTTCCATCGAAACACTTTCCAATGAAAATTTTCCATCTCATTTTTTTGCATCGAATGCATTTTTTTTTGCAGTTTTTTGGGGGGTCCCCCGTCCAACCCCCTGTTTTTTACCCTTATAACCCCACCCCAACGAAAAATAACCATTTACCCCATAAATATATACATTCGATGCTAAAAAATGTGATGCTAAATTTTTTATGGAAAGTGTTTCGATAGAAAGACCAGATACGAATCTGCTCTTCGCGTGCTACCAGGCACCAACCTTTGATGCTTTTTCTACGTGAAGTATACACGCCTCCAGAGATGTGGAGTTCAGCCGCGAAGCATGATGGCGGTTCATTCGAGACTTCTTTGTAGGGGATGCATGTAGATTTGAATAGGCTTCTGGCGGGAAGGGAGGCAGTGAAACTCACACAGTGTTTCAGAGATGCAGGCTGGAAGCCCAGTAAGGGCGGCGTTTCTCCCATTGAGGTTGAATATCACAAGGACTCGGACCAATTTGCGCAAGTCGTGCACGGGTGGACGAAGGGATGGATTTTGCGTAGTCTGAGATCTGTAGCCATGCAGCTTGCACCCATTTAGCTACGTGCTTTTGGAAGGAATGGATATGCGTAGCCCTCTGGCTAGTCTTCCCTGTCGAAGGGCAGGGACAGTGGAATACACAAGGCTGACAGTGATCTTGCTAGACCCCTGGCAGCATTTTCCAGCCACAACTAGAAACACTCATGTTTGGCATGCAACTTCACTTAAAAGGTGGCCATTTAAAGAATAAATGGAGGTGGAAATCAAAAAAACTGTCATTTGCAGCAAGGACCCCTTAAAAGGCCTGCCACCGCAAACACACTGACTCCCACGAGTTAAGGAACGGATCCCGGCTACCCACCCATGTTGGGGTCCTTATGCTAAGGCACACCAAGGTCTCGGGACCGTGCCGTCACGCACGCACGCATGCATGCATGCACGAAGGGGTTGCCTGCAGGCCTCCAGTTGAGCCCCTTCTATGCCTCAAAGATCCCTTCGATAAATCAGGGATTTGAGAGATGAAAACCGCAGGTGCTCAGATGCAAACAACAAAGTGTCCCCCGCAACGTGCAATACATTCCCTTTGCGACTTGGTGCACAGTGTCATCACTTGAGTCCGTCACAGTGAATTCTGGGGATACGTGCCTTCCCCGCTATAGAGCATTTAAAAAATGTTAAAAAACATTGAATTGGGTTTTTATAATCACGCTTCATGTGGAGGTCTAGCCTCTAAGCGCAGGCTTGGGTCTCAAACCTACACTGCTCAGAGTTTTGCTTCCAGGACATGTGCATTGCCCCGGAGTTATCCTCCCGGGCCCACTACTGCAAGTATTTCACGATTAGTTACACTGCTATGAGGACTTCATGATATAGCAAGATCCGAAAAGCCTGTGCACTATTCTCTGGTAATAGAATTTTCTGGACTTCAATATACCTGGTCATTCCAGCCAAGGTACAAAAGAAACTCTTTACAATGTACGACGTTCAGCATGCATGTGTGTTCAGAGTGCAGTAAATCTGAATCGAGATTATAGGGCTCAAAAGCAAACCAACGTATCTCAAATGCAGCTTCAAATAGCAAAGAATTATTCTCTATTCTTAGAGAACTGGAATCTCCTGCCCCGCTACCTAGCGTGATCACTACGAGCAAAGCCTGGTGTACCACCATCCCAAACGCCCTAGCCACTAAAATGAACTTCCTCCATAATAAAATGTATCAAAAACCAACCTATTGAATCAAAGTAACATTACCAACTCCATTGCCATTGAGGAAACTGTAACCTCAGTAACCCAATTCGACTTTTCAGTGGTCACACAAGACCAAGTGAGCCCCACGATTGCTTCACTCAAACCCTCCTTTTGCAAAGGTGACAGCTTCCCTGCTAAACTAGTCAAAGAATGCTCTCCGACGTTAACCCCCATTATCACCAACTTCATTAATGCATCCTTCACCATCAACCCTGTCCCACCAGACATTGAAGAAGCCTGGGTAACGCCATTACTTAAAAAAAAAAAAAAAAAAAAAAACACAAAATAAAAAAAACACCCTAGACCCCTCCATCCCGACCAACTACAGACTCATTACTACAGTCCTGTTTCTTCTCAAAATAATTGATAAAATAGCATACACTCAAGTACTAGCCCACCTCGAAAATAAGCATCTCCTAGGCGACAGACAATCTGGCTTCCAGCCTAAACATAGCACTGAGACAGCCCTTCTTGATTTAAAAAATCAAATGGATCTACTCAGAGACTCAGGCAAACTCTGCATCTTACTACTACTAGACTTACCTGCGACATTTGATTTAGTGAACCATGACAAACTATGCCTCACGCTCTCCAAAAACGTTCACTTCTCACATAATGCAACCGCCTGGATTAAATCATTCCTATCAGAATGAACCTCTAGAGTAGGCATAGGTGTGGAATCAGCTTATTCTATTCCGGTCCCCATTGGAGTACCACAAGGATCCTGTCTTTCACCCACTTTATATAATGCCTAAACAAAGCTACTATTCTCTGCACTAGATATATGGGTGTTATATATACACACCAATTTTGCGGACGATACACAGATACTCATGCTCCGTTCTTTTCCTGTATGTTATCACTGTATGAAATATGCATTTCTCTCCTATGTAACCAGCAAGATACACAGCCCTCCTGTAACTAGCGGCATCATACCTCCGGGTTTGGGCGCAGAAACAAATGTAATAAATAAAATAAATAGATAAAATTCACAGTAGACGCCCCAACGCAGCGCCCTAACTCCTGCCACTGGTCAACGCCCCGAAGCCCCCAAATGATTAGGTGGTTATGTACCTGTGTGTATTCTTCTGTGTGCTTTTAGGTGGGAACTCTTTGTGTACACCTTGTTGCAGCCGTCAAAGTCACACTGGTGGACCCGCCTCTTCCTGGCATCTGGGGATTCAGACCGCCGCGCACGTGCCATCCTGGCCCTATACGGAAACCGTACACAGAACAGAAGAAGCATTGTTAGAAAACAACAGCAAAGCCAGAACACATTCAGATCAGTCCAGCACCTCCTTATAAATAGGACACAAAACGTGTGTCTACAGTTTTGTTTTGGTTATGGTTTTCAGCACAGTGCCACAAGGCAATGGCAGAATGTGCATGTGCCGTACAGAAGTCAGCGCATAGGGGCATAAGTCAGCTGTAGCTGTGACCCACTCCCGACTTAAACCAGATAAGAACTACTTGTTTCACACAGAAGCCTCTAGGTGTATCTGACTTACCTGGAATAAGCCATGTGTAGGTCAGAATTAATCAAACAGCCTTATCTGGGACTAAGTGAAGTCAGTCCCAGTAACTACTTTGTGAATCAGTGTCGTAAGACTTACTACAGATTTCAACGGCTCCAAACTGGCCACAGAAGTGGATCTGTCTGGCAGTCAGGTCCAGGCACCTTGAAAAAAACACTGCCCACTGAACCATGCAAGCAGCTGGACTAAGCAGGGGTAACCTCCCTCCAACCCCACAACCTTTTCTTAGTTGTCTTTGTAGGATTTTAAAACAGTACAATAACCTAGAAGAAAGTTTTTATGCACTGGCTCGGTGGACCTCCAGGAAAAGCCTCTTTGCTGGCTCAATAACACGGGTGAGAAGAATGGGCTCACCTAGAATGAGGGAGCAGCACCAATACAATTAAAGGTGGTCGTGATTGAGAAGATGGCAGCCCACTGAGAAATGAAGAGCAGCCCAAATCCCATTAAATGGGTGACTGTCATCAATTCTATTCATGGTGTGCCAGGGAGATAGAATAGTTCTATTCCATACCAGCAAGCTAATGAGGAGAAGAAGGGAAACCTAGAATGAAAGCTATGCGCTTCTATTCCATTAAAGCTGGTAAATGAGTAGAAGCAGAAGGGAAACCTAGAATGAAGGCTCTGCGCTTCTATTCCATTAAAGCAGATAAATGAGAAGAAGCAGAAGGTAAACCTAGAATGAAGGCTCTGCGCTTCGATTTGATTAAAGAGGGTAAATGAGGAGAAGCAGAAGGGAAACCTAGAATGAAGGCTCTGCACTTCTATTCCATTAAAGCAGGTAAATGAGGAGAAGCAGAAGGGAAACCTATAATGAAGGCTCTGCGCTTCTATTCCATTAAAGCAGGTAAATGAGGAGAAGCAGATGGGAAACCTAGAATGAAGGCTCTGCGCTTCTATTCCATTAAAGCAGGTAAATGATAAGCAGATGGGAAACCTAGAATGAAGGCTCTGCGCTTCTATTCCAGTAAACCAGGTAAACGAGGAGCAGCAGGAGGGAAACCTAGAATGAAGGCTCTGCGCTTCTATTCCAGTAAAGCAGGTAAATGAGGAGAAGCAGGAGGGAAACCTAGAATGAAGGCTCTGCGCTTCTATTCCAGCAAAGCAGGTAAATGAGGAGAAGCAGATGTGAAACCTAGAATGAAGGCTCTGCGCTTCTATTCCAGTAAAGCAGGTAAACGAGGAGAAGCAGGAGGGAAACCTAGAATGAAGGCTCTGCGCTTCTATTCCAGTAAAGCAGGTAAATGAGGAGACGCAGGAGGGAAACCTAGAATGAAGGCTCTGCGCTTCTATTCCAGTAAAGCAGGTAAATTAGGAGACGCAGGAGGGAAACCTAGAATGAAGGTGCTGTTTCCATTAAAGGGTGAAAAAGCCACAGAACTGTTAAACGACGCTTTACGTTTTGCACGTGTGAATATTCATAATCTAATGTATTATGAAAAGCCACCGAGTGTGGCGAGGTGCACGCAAGGAGAGGAGTTAATTGTAGTTGAAAACTTGAAGTCAGCATCCTTTCAAGGCTACTAGAAGTTTACACAATATTGAACAATGTGGTGACCTGCTAAAGTAGTATTTAATGTCTGTCTCCTATTAAAACCGATCCCAATAAGATTTATTTTAGCCCGATTTAGCACCTGGGCTTGTTTCTTTCGTCTTCCAAATAACATCACGAAAGGCCTCAAAGTGTGGTGCCCCTCTGTGTGGTACCTGTTGACCCAGGTGCTGGCATGAACGCTCTGCATGGTGTTGGTGTGGTGCGCAAGGCATTGTGGATCTTGTCCAGAAAGGCTGCCTTAATGGTTTGCAGAGCCACGCCCCCTGAATGCAGGTCCTGGGCAGCAGTTAATGCTCGTGGTATCCTCCGAAAACATTGACTGCAAAAATATGAACTAAAAAACGCCGGCTCTATAAAAATGTAGACCGAGTAACAAGCATGTCGTCATTTCGGGGTAATTATTAATAGTTGGTTGAGGGGTGAATTTTGGAGGAAATGGGGTAGTGCATCGATGTGATAAGGGGTAACAGGGAGAGACTTTATTGACTCGTAGGGAAACATTTTTCAATTTTAATTTCATATTTGAAAATAACCAGAATATCTAGCTGTAGTCCATATTTCTGGAATAGAAATCTTTGCATTGTAGTGTATATTTACACCAATACTGTCCCAATGCGCCAATCTCAGGGCGACCACACTGCCCAATTCGAGTGAAACGGGTATATGGTTGGTCGGTGCATCCTTGAGAGCTGCTAGTCTGGGGTGATAAAGGAATGATTATATATTACAATAAGAACAATATAAACAGCTCTTCAGCTTCATGGTGCACTTCCAGTGATGACTCCCAGGTGGCGCTGTGGCCTGTGTGCGTCTTGTTAGCTGAAATGACCTATTTTATGCACCCTAGTTGGCTGCTGCAGTGACCATAGCAAAGTAGTACGATACAGATATTTTATCACCAAGACTATTCCCTTTTACACTGAAGGATGCCTGAAAAAGGTCCAGTACTCACTCTCGCTGCATCTCGGGGAAGGAGATGGACGTGGTGTCCAGCATGCTGTCATCACTGTCTGTGTTGATCTCCACCGGGGAAAGGGTGCCAGGTTCCACTTTCACTGCAAGGACATACAATGGGACAATAGGTCAGACGTCACATGAAGCAGGCAAAAGGCACTTACAGGAAAATCAACCCTGTGTCTACTTAACTGGCAACACTGCACAAAGCTCATACCCAGCAGAATTACAGGACTTCATGCTATTATGCAATGCAGTAAATTCATCTTTTCAACTTCAGTTAATGACGATTTTGTTGTGACAATTACATCTACATTTTTTTCATCTAATCTTGGGGTGGGTGGTGTGGACAGGGGCAGCACAGGCGAAATTTATGCCAGCCAATTCTGGCGGCCAGGTGATGAAGATATATTTACAAAAATCAGCGAGAGACCATAGTCTGATCTGAAGTTGGTGTCTGTTCAGATTCAAGGTCCTTAACCCCCCCACCCCCCCTACATGACATGGCACCTAGTGCGGTGTTAAGGGTGTCCAACTCAAGCTACCAAACATCACCTCCTGCCCCAATCGCCCTATTGTAAATTCCCAGGCATAACACTACATCACACAGGTGCTTTCCAAATCATTACAAAGCTTGCAGAGGGACGTGGGCGTGACCAATACAGTGTGCCCCGTAACACAGTGCTACGATTGGCCGGAGGCTACAATAAACAACTCTACAACCAGCAAATACCGGATCTTCCAAAGTGCTCTCCCACCAGCCCAGGTTCTTTTAAAGAAGGAGTGAAGAATCGGGCAAAGGGCAGCAAAAGGAGCTCTCCTGCGCCTGGTGGTTGCCTGCCCGGGCGACATTTCCAGATGGGACGGATGCAGGATGGATAAGGGAAGGCATCCCTGCGGAAGACATAGGGAGCGGCTGAGGAGGCAGGATGGCGGAAGGGGGGCGCATAGCGAGGTATTAATTCCTGTAAAAAACAGAGTGGGGACGCATTGTGACAAGGCAACATTCCGAGCCTCATCTGAGGATCACTCTGATGGACACCTTCTGGACCTTCTACGAAGCACCTTTGAGGATCCAGAGGGACGTGGTGGGCAAATCAGGAAGTGGTTTTGGCTGGAAATGAGGATAATTTTTGAGGACCAAGTTGAGCACTTGGTCGTAAAAAGAAAAGAAATGCTGTCAGTATTTGCAGTATTTTTGAAGGAACATAAGAGCAATTTTGGGGATAGTATCTTTCCATTGTTGGGTACAATAAGGTGTATTTTATGATACATATAATGTAACTCTAAAATATTTGTTTCTTGTATTTTGTTCCTTTATAAGGGAGACAGCGCGTTTGACTATAGATCTAGGAGCTAGAAAGTGGAGAAGGGGGAAATGGAAGACAGAAGGGATATCAAGATGGCGGAACCCAAGAACAGGTTTCTTAGCTGCTTTAAAACCAAAGGCGACGGGTGCCACACATTCCAAGGCACACCTTTCAAGAGGCACATGACGGAGCAGGAGTCAAACTAAGGCTGAGCCCCTCGACGTGCGGAGTCAAGACTTCCAGGCTCATCACCATAAAAATGCATGGGAAAAATTAAAACCAGATTATTTTCAATCCCGATTATTTCATTTATATTCTGTAAAAAAACAGACTGGGTCGTCATTCAGTCAGAAAAAGGCCACAATTGCAGAGAACGTGCTAGCAAGGACAATGGGCCCCATTACAAGTCTGGCGGTCGTTGCATACATGCCAACCCTCCCGATTTAGGCGGGAGACTCCCGATTTTTATGTGAAAAATATAGCTATTTTTCACGGTCTCCCGTCTAAAATAACTATAGCCCCAATGCATTCCTATTGGGAAATATGCATCTCCCAATTTCCTTCTGGAAATCTCCCTCCCAGGGGCATCTGAATGTTGGCATGTATGCAGTTGTGCCGGTAAAACCGGCAGGTTGCCGCGGGATTTGCAATATTTACCGGCACCTGGCTTGCCCGAATTACCGGGGGATTACGATCCCAACGTTCCGGGAAGTCAGGCGCCGGTAAATGTTAATCCCATTCCCATAGGACTCAATGGGAATGGGGACCACGGAAGCACCGGAACCGTTAACGGTGCTTCCGGGACGGCTTGCCTACCATGGCCGCTGTGTCCAGCAGGGTCTGCCTCTGGCAGGCAAACCCATAGTATACTGTTCCGGAAACAACAGTGCCGGTAGCCTTACCGGCACCGTTGTTTCACGGACTGGCACACTTGTAACGAGGGCCAATAATATGAAAGACCTGGCAAGCCTGATCGGGTTGGGTCCTCCCCACTCCAATTCTCATTCCATGCTCACGACACCCACAGTCTCTTCCGGCTGGGTATCAACCACATCGACTCCCATTTCATCTAAGAAACATGCCCATGATGGACAGAGCAGCCTTGGCCTGAATGCAGGGACGTGGATTTCCTCAGTTGGCCAACACATTAGGTCCATGCCACTAGCACTGCTAAACAGACGAGGACCCAAAGTGGTAACGAACCAGGAATGCAGATGTGGCTTCATATGCGGCAAAAATTTTTTAAAAATATTGAAAAAAATCTTCCCTTACAACACAAAATCACATTCAAGGTTCTACGCCTCGCTCGCAAGGCCATCTAACACAGTCGGCCTAAGAACCGCACAGTCCGCACCCGGACAGCCAAAACAGTGCAAACCCAACACTTTTCTCACCAACCCAATCTTTCTTGTGGGGCCTAGTAAAGCAATGGCTTTACTAGGCCCCACATTCTGGAATAATCTTCCTGTGGATGTAAGCCTGTAGATAGACCTTTGGAAATTCAGGAAAGCGCTTAAACCGCACGGTTCACGAAAGTCTTCCAAGGCCACCTCGTATGAACAGGCGAACAACGTCCAAGAGATACTTGCCACTTTGCCCTGGAATCATCTTTTATTTGATGGCATTTATAAAGTGCACCACATCTGGAGGTCTCCTTGCTCTGGACATCAAAGTGCTACTGGAAAATTTTAACCGGTTTCTAAAAGAGGTGGCCGACAATTAGGCTCTGAATCTGGGTGGACCATCGGCTCCAAGTCTTAGCGCCCTGGACCACTAAGTGGCCTCCTACAGAAGAAAGTTTGGCAAACCAGGGGTTTTCACAAAGGCAGTTGTGCCAGGTCAGGGAGACAAAGACAAGGCAATTTAATTTGCCTTCTGCCAGGTACCCTATGCCAGGAGTGTCCGTCCAGCCTCTGTGATGTGGTCCATCTTATATAGACTGTAAATGAGCCCAGCGGCCGCATTGTGGACCCCCTGCAATTTGTCGATGGAACAGGGAGGATGGCCGGCTTACAATGATATTGCATAATCCAGTTTGAAGTTCACCAGAGCGCCAACTGCCAGGCCAGTTCTTACAAGTACAACAAAGGAATTCTTTTCTTTAATGATTTTTGTAGGCAAAAAGAAAGTAAGGCTTACCAACACAAATATTGCCTTCAATGATGCAAACACACCATGGTAATAACACCAGCCAACAGCGAAACTTTACTCCTACAGTCATCAGTGTCATAGACTTATCAATCACAGTCCAGTACCACTTGCTATTTATATCAATTTTTCTAAATTGAACCACCTGTGGAAAGTGTCACCCTCTGTGTAGTTGGTTCACACACACTCCAAGCTCTTCCAGTACTTAAATGGGCTGTCACCCACGGCAGGCAGGGGCAGGGGCACACGGGCATACACACACACACCCCCCCCACACCACCTCCTGCCGCCCCGCCCCCCTAGCTATTATGGAGTGCTAGAAAGAATTACATGATTTAATTAACATCCAAATCCCACTGGGCTGCAAGGCCTTCCAAAATCTGCGTACTTAACTTCCATGGCAACAGGGATGCGGCATCCACCTCTGGCTCGGCATTTCACGCGAGAAGCTGCCCTGGGCATCGCACCTTGCAACCACAGATTTCTTCCTGGAAACATCTAGGAGAATGCATTGGCCAAGCTTTCTTCACTCCATTGATGTGTATTCGCCGGCTTGGTACTATGTTGCTATGCAATGACAGCTAGGATTGTGGTGGCATGAATCTGAAATCATGTGGGGTAACTCCCATGATATGTTATGTCATTTTGTAACGCGCCTGTGCACAAGTGTTTATCGGCACGACGAGAGAAGACAGAGGGAGGCCAAGAGAAACTATCTTACTAGGCCTTGTGTCATTCAGATCGTGCGAAAACGAGAAGTGCAAGGGGAAAGGGAGGGAGAGTGCAAGGGGCATGGGAGGGAACAGGGAAGCAATGCTCTGAGTAAGTGCAGCCAGGGCAGGGCAGCGCAGCTCTGGGTAGTGCAAGGCGAACAAGGGACTGTACGGTTACAGTTACAGCCCCCAAGTGCGTGGTAGGCCCGGAGGCAGTGCAACAAAGATGTCTCCAAGATGTACTTACCTTCTCATCTCTCAAAGGATTTTCCCCTTTCTCACAGGAGCACATTTACACACATACCTAAGGTGTTTTTTTATTTCTTCAAATTGATGCTGTGACTCACACTGCAGCAGTAAAATGCTACAAATGTCAGCTTTTTGGAGAAAACGGGAGCGTTTCTGAATATAAATTTATGACCCCCAACTAGAAACCCCACAAAGGTTGTTAATCTGGGCTGGGGGGGATCTGGACTTCTGTTAACTCCAGGGACCACCCACCAAACAAAGAAAACAATTGTTAAATACATACATTGTTTGCAGCAAGGATTTTGGAAATTAAGAGATTACAAGTGAAGAGGGCAATCTGAAGACTTCACTCATTCCCCCAAGCGAAGCACACAGGGTTATTGGAGGCTGAACTTTCGGTTTAGAGAAAGGGCTGCCTGAGATATGAAAACAGCAGGTGGTGCTCGTGTCACCTTCCTTGGTGGTGGCAAGTTGACAAACTAAGACTTCAAACCGCACTCACTTATTCAGGTGCTGTTCTCAGTAGGCCTGCTGGGACTTGTGCCCATCAGGCAGTAAATCATGCTCACCAGGTGATTGGGAATGGGGGCCAGAGTGATTGGCCAAGATTCACAGAAGTCTACTCCAGTGTCTCCAACAAGCCTAAAACCATTTGCACACAGCCACAGGCCAAAAGATACATTCCCGAAGCCATCCACCCAAGACCTCCCCAATTGCGCCAGCTCCATAATGTTTATTTCGGAAACATTATGCTGAAACCCTGCATTGGTGGTATGGGGGAGCTTTCTGAAGTCAAGGAGATGAGGAGCAAGAAAGATAAAAGGTGGAGTGTGGATTCATGAAAAAGCCCAATAAAACGGTGTGCACCACCGCTTGGCCTGAAGGGGGTGGGTTGCGCGGCCTTAGGAAGGAGAGTATGCGAAAAGGTTGCACTGGGATAGGATGGGCAGTCAAGCACTGCAATCTTGATTGTTTAGCATCTCTTGACCCTAACAATGTACTGATTTCCGAGCTCTTTTGAAAGCTCGGCACAATGGTGTATATACCATGGCAAAAGCGGATAGGCCGTTTTAACCAAATTTAGGAGCTGGCCTTCTAGAGATGGGAAGGAGCCGTCCGGGATTTTCGTCATTAGGTGTGAATTGTCACTACAAAGAGTGTCCTGAAACCAGGAAGGAACCGCCTCATCCATAATCGGCTATTTGCACCAATAGGTGAAAGTTTTCACTTCTGATGTCATTGCAATAATGCCTTTTAGGTCAAGTGTCTCGTCCATGCAGCACACTAGTTGATCAACAGCCATGCAATTTACGCAGTCATCTGAGGGACGTACAGCAGGGGTACACGTTTTAAGTTGCAAGCTACTAGCCAGCCATAAAAAGTCACCTGCCACTTCAAGTTTACAGACACACACAGCACACCATTTCTTACTCGCCAAGAGTCAATTATCACTAGCCAATGGCTAGAGGAGAGTGCACGTTGTGCACCCTGCGTAAAGGGAACAAAGCTGAATCAACGCATATTTCACATTCAAAAGGGTGGGGTGCTGCTTACATCCCAGGACTGCAATCCTCGACCACCACCATGAAAGCCATACCTGAGGTCCAGCGTTTGCTGGGGCAATGTGGAGTGTGGCAGCAAGGGGGCGGCCTCCCGCTTCACCCATCAGTCGACGCCTTCAACACAAATATAGAAAGTGGTGTGTGGAGCAGATGGCAGTGCTCGCAAGCTCCTGGGCGTAGTCGCGAGCGCGCCAGCTGCACCGCTTTTAACTATGACTATTGCTGGGGAGGGGTGGCTCTCATCCCACTCTCTATATCTGGACAATTCTGAGGAGCACAGAGTGCAGATTGCAATTAAATCAGTAGAATGTAGCACCACGGCTTGGACCGCTAATACGACTGCAGCATACTGGAGTGTAAAACTGCTCGAGAAGCAGGCCTCAGCAAATTTTTCTAAAGTCTTCTGATAAGGACGTTGAGAATAAGGTTATGGATGAAGAGCTCCGTCCTTCACAGAGAAGGAATCAATGGGGTTTCAAATGATGAACGCAACACTGAAGGTTGATGGCTGGCAGGTTTTGAATGAATCACAAGCATTGCTCTGGGCAACTCTACAGGCCATCATCTCAACTGAAATAAACTATTTCTTCTGGGGGAACTTGCTGGGGAATCCGGCCATAATTGCGAGCGAAAGATCATCGGTCAGCGATGAGACGCCCCACCCCCCCCACCCCCACACCCCGGAATGCCGGGCTTTTGCTTTTTATTGCATGGGATGCTACTGCGATATGGTATTGAAAAGGTACTTGAGGAAGGGACCAGTCTATACAGCGCTAAGTGTGTGTTTTTAAAGGGGAAGCGAGGCCTGCAGTCGCTTGGGAGGTGGGGGCGGGGTGGGAATCCATGGGTGGGGCGTCCTTTTTTTTTAACTAATCGCTTCATATCATACAAGACAGAACAGAAGAGGATTCCCCCCAAACACGTCAAGATTGTTACCGTAAATATGCTAAGAGTGAAGGGAGTAGTTTCTTACCTGTAACTCCATTTCTCCAGCATTGGTATCTTTCATGGATTCACATGCTTAGAATATTCCCCGTCGTCAGACTGGGAACCCTCGGTACACATATATAGTCATTTCCCATAGGAAAAACTTCCGACACTTGTGTGACCTATCCCCGTCCACGTCCTCCACGGGGCCGCCTTACGCACGCCCCGTAGGACGCCATGGTATATAAGCCCCGCCCCCGCGGGACCCTTCAGATTTCGGCCCCTCCAAAGAGAACGGGGGAAAAACTTGCTTAAATACCTACATACACATTGCAGTCCGGGGAGGCCGGTGGGCGCATGTGAATCCATGAAAGATACCAATGCTGGAGAAATGGAGTTACAGGTAAGAAACTACTCCCTTCTCCAGCATTGGATCTTTCATGGATTCACATGCTTAGAATAGATTATAAAGCAGTAACATCAAGAAAGGAGGTGAGAATGCAATGTAACTTACATTCGTGCAGACACCCCCAAATATTACATACTTTCACCATGTATGTAAGCAACCCCATATTATACTGATACAAAAACAGATTTTCACAGTACAATGCTATGCTATATACAATCAGAAAAACAGTTTTAGGCCAAGTGAACGACGGCATTTTCATCGTAACATTTGGCTTACCTTATTGAAAGAGGTGGCGCAGCACTGCCCGCCCCATCTGTACCTCGTCCGCATGCTGCTTTTCCAGGCAGTAGTGGCGTGTAAACGTGTGTGGAACAGACCATGCCGCCGCCTGGCAGATGTCTGTCAGAGGAATTCCTGCCCATAGCGCCGCGGAGGAAGCCGTTGCTCTCGTGGAATGGGCTCTAGGGCGAACTGGTAGGGGTCTCCCAGCCTTGGCGTGACACAGGGTTATTGCTGAAGAGACCCAGCGAGCCAAACCTTGCTTGGAGATAGCCTTTCCCCTCGCCGAGGGACCATAGGCGATGAACAACTGTCTGGTGGTTCTGATGTCTTGCGTTCTTTGCAGGTAGAACTTTAGCGCCCTTTTGACGTCTAGCGTGTGAAGGGCTTTCTCCGCCGTCGACGACGGGGACGCAAAGAAAGTAGGAAGCACCAGGGTCGAGTGCTTGTGAAAGACCGATGGTACTTTTGGTATGAACGTAGGGTTAGTTGATAAAATTACTTTGTCCCTAAAGAACCTCATATACGGAGGATCTATGACCAATGCCTGCAATTCCGACATTCTCCTAGCCGAAGTGATGGCGACTAGGAACGCTAGTTTCCAGGATAGGTATTGTAGGGGTGACGAGGACATTGGCTCAAATGGAGGCTTCATTAAGGCAGCTAGCACCACATTCAGACTCCACGATGGTGGGAACCGTTTTGAAGGAGGGAATGTTCTAAATAGACCCCTCATGAAATGCTTCACTAGTCTGTCACTGAATAGCGGTGAGGACTGTCTCCTCCTTGTAAACCTTGAAACAGCCATAAGGTGTACTTTTATGGACGATGATGATAGTCCGTTCTTTGCCAGGTGAAGAAGATACGGGAGGATTTGCTCCGGCGTTACTTCCAAAGGGTGAATATTGTGTTGAGTTTTACACCACATACAGAATCTTTTCCATTTGCTTATATATGATTTGTTAGTAGAAGGGGCTCTAGCCGCCTGCAGAATCTTACGGCAATCCATCGAAACATTCAGGTTCTCGAACTCCGAGAAGTCAGGAGCCATGCAGTTAAGTTCAGACTGTCCGGATTGTGGTGCCATACAGTTCCCTTGTCCCTGGACAGGAGGTGTGGCACTTTCCTGAGTGGTATCGGTCGATCCAATGACAGGTGAAGGAGGTCGGAAAACCAAGGTTGTCTCGGCCAGTGCGGAGCCACTAGGATGACTCGGCAATTGTACCTGCGGATCCCCTGGATCGTCCTCCGTATGAGTGGGAAGGGAGGGAAGGCGTAGAGGAATTTGCCTGTCCACGGAAACGAGAACGCTTCCCCCAGGGAGCCCCTCTGGGGCCATCTGCTCGCGAACTGGACACATTTTCGGTTTTCTTCCGTTGCGAAGAGATCGATCAATGGGGTCCCCCACATTTCGAAGATTTCTTGTAGCTGACTGGAGTCCAGTTCCCACTCGTGTATTTGCGACATCGTCCTGCTCAGGGAGTCTGCCTGCACATTCTTCACTCCCGGTAGATGGTACGCCACCAGGGAGATGTGGTTTTTCAAAGCCCAATGCCAGATCTTTTGAGCTTCCTTCGAGAGGGTCCTGGATCTGGTGCCACCTTGCTTTATCAGGTAGAACATGGCTGTTGTATTGTCTGTGAGCACTCTTACTTTTGATCCCTTGACATGTGGGAGGAAAGCTTTCAGGGCCCATCTCACCGCTCTTAGTTCCAGCACGTTGATATGTAGACGCGATTCGGCCGACGACCACCTGCCTTGGGTTTGATGATTGTTCATGTGTGCTCCCCAGCCCGACAGAGAGGCGTCCGTAATGATGGTGTTCTGAAATTCCGGTTCTTGCAGCGGAACCCCCCTGTCCAGGTTGCGATCGACTTTCCACCATTGGAGGGAGTCGATAACTCCTTCGTCGTCGAAGGTTATCTTGTCTGACCAGCGGCCCGTGGCCTGCTTCCATCTGTCCGACAGGAACCCTGTAGAGGCCTCATGAACAACCGGCAGTTTGCTACTAGGTGGATACACGATGCCATGGAGCCTAGGAGTGCCGCGTATTTTCTCACTGACATCCTGCTCTGTAGACGAAGTTGGCTCGTCAGTCGCTTGATCTTCGACATCCTTTCCAGGGACGGCTTCACGATCCCCGCACGGGTGTCGAATCGAGCGCCCAGGAACTTTAAATTCTTTGAGGGCTTTAGAGAAGACTTTTCGTAGTTCACTGCAAATCCCAGACGTTGTAGTAGTCGTAAGGTGGCCAGTAGGCTGTCGCTGGTCGACGCTGGGGAGGATCCCCTCACGAGCCAGTCGTCGAGGTACGGGTATACATGATGCCCTTCCTTTCGCAGCCAGGCCGCCACCGGTGCCAGACATTTCGTAAATGTCCTTGGGGAGGACTTCAGGCCGAATGGGAGCACTGTAAATTGGTAGTGTGTTTGCCCGACCAGGAACCTCAGAAACCTCCTGTGTGTTGTGCACACTGGGATGTGAAAGTACGCGTCTTGCAGATCCAGTGACGCCAAGAAATCGTCCTTTTGGACGGACCTGATCACCTCCTGTAGTGTAAGCATTTTGAACTTTTGACTCAGCAGGGTTTTGTTGAGGTCCCGCAGGTCGAGGATTGGGCGCCACTTTCCGTTTGGCTTCTTTACCACGAAACAGCGTGAGTAAACCCCTAGGCCTTTCTGTGATGCAGGGACTAATTCGATGGCGCCTTTTCTTAACATGAGCGCAACTTCCTGACACAAGATGCCCAGATGTGGTTGGGACAGGTGTATCGGTGGACGTCTTGGAGGTTTGCATTTGAACCTTAGGGAATGCCCTCGTCTCACCGTGTCCAGGACCCACTGATCTGTCGTGATTGACTCCCATTCCTCGACGCAGCGTGACACCCTTCCGCCTAGGACGTCATTGTTGGTCTTTTTGTTTTCCCGTCGACGACGGGTAATTGGGCCGTCTCTTGGAGGATTGGAAATTTCTGCGCCGGGTTGAGGATTGCGAGGCGCGCCTATACCCTTGGGAAGGGTATGATGATCTTCCAAACGCTCTATCCCTGGTAGCTGAGAATCTAGAGTTGCCAGTAGCGCCTCTAAAGGGGCGAAAGGAACGAAAGGGCTTACCACTCTGAAGAGAGCCCAGCGAGCGTGCCGTCTCAGAGTCCTCCTTCATGCCTTTCAAGGCCTCATCCACCTTTTCGCCGAAGAGAAGGTCACCTTCGAAGGGCATGTCCACCACTTTATATTGCACCTCGGGTCTGAAGCTGGTGCACTTGAGCCAAGCCTGGCGTCTTAAAACAACACCGTTGTTAATTTGTTTGAACCCCGAATCTGCCAGGTCCACTGCTATATTAATAGCGTGGTTCGATGCTTCCTCGCCTTCACGAACCAGGGACATAGCCGTTTTTCTGTGTTCTTCTGGGAGGTGGTCCATAATAGGTGCCAGTCTGTGCCACATCTCCCTGTCGTACCTGGCCATAATTGCCAGGGAGTTGGCTGCTTTTACCGTTGACGCCCCCACTGACAGGACCTTCTTACCGAACGCGTCCTGACGCCTAGCCTCAGAATCCGGAGGAGTGGAGCATTTATGTTGGGCCTTTGCTTTCCTCGTCGCCGCCGCCGAAACCACCGAGTCCGGTGTAGGTTGAGCAGAGAGGCATTTCGGCGTGGAGTCAGGGACTTTAAACTTTTTCTCTATGCGGCCCTTGACCGCAGGTTCAGAAAATGGGTGCCGCATAGTTTGGACGCCTTCTTTCCACACATGATCCAGGATCGGAATCGAAAAAATTGAACGCCGACTCTTGCCCATGTGGTCAAAGAGAAAACAGTCCTTCTTTTCTTCCTGTTGGGCCAGACCGAACTCCTTGCAGGCCTTTTCCATCATGGAATGGAAGGCGCCTATATCATCCGGCGGTGACGGATGAACGGGACTTTTTGGAGGTTCCACTTCCACATCCGAAACCCAGGATGGGTCCCTCGACGGTGAGAGGGAGATGTCTGATACTGATCCCCTGTCAGAGAGGGAGTCCGAGAGCTCGCCCTCCTCTTGGACCGCTGGAGTAGTTGGAACTACGACCGATCTAGTAGGACGGTGTGAAGGGCCGGGCTCGTCGACGACCGATCTAGTAGGACGGTGTGAAGGGCCGGGCTCGTCGACGAGGGGGGTCGTCGGTACAGGTGGAAGCCTTTCGTCCAGCGATTTCAAAAGTGAATGTAAGGAGGAGAGCACCTCCATGGAGAGGATAGCCTGGTCGCTTGGAGGCTGGGTAAAAACTTGAGAGCATGTTGCACCAGAAGGAAATCTGGCTCGTAGGCCAAGGTCTTCCGGGCTCACAATTGTGAAGCCGTCGTCTTCTTTCGAGGCAATGGACACCGCCTGTCTTGCAGCAGTGTGTCAGGCAACCCCATATCGAACACCTCTGGTCTCCATGCCAGAACTCCCGTCGACGAGGGTACCGTCGATGTCGACCCCATGTGTATGCCAGGTGACTGCGTCAGAGCGGGTACTGACTGGATCGTCGTCGTCGAAGGTGGGCCTGCAGGTGGCTTTGGAGGACCCCCCTTCACGGAGCTCTCCCTGCGTTTATCCGCCTCTCTACTCGTGGCTGATCTGCTTTGATCGCCCGAGGAGGATTTTGGCCTGTCTTTGTCTTTCTTCGACGAAGAAGATGAGGATTTTTTCGCCGAGTCTTTCGATGAGCCCTTCGAGGAGTGACTCCGTGGCACGTCCTTCTCCGTGGATTTTGTTGATGGCGCCTTTTTCTTGGCCGGGGGTTCCGATGAATGCGAGCGTCGGAGGGCCTCAGATGTTTTTGCCGAGGCGACACTGCGCACCGAGCCCACCTCAGACTGAGGGTACGCCCCTGCGCCATCGTTCAACCACGAAATCAGACGCCGATTCCGGTCCTTCAGGGTTTTCTGTGAAAAACCCTTACATATATCGCATTGGTCCGCCGAGTGGTGAGGATGGAGGCAGTAGAGACAGTCTAGATGGCCGTCCCCCTCATAAACCTTTTTCAGTCCGCACGTGGCACACGGGCGGAACAGAGGCTTACCCGACATTATGAAGGAACCAGAAAAAACAAAGGTCGAACAATTCGATAAGTATCCGTAGAACTACTCGAGGAGATCCCACTATCTTTGGAGACGGTTGAAATCTGAAGGGTCCCGCGGGGCGGGGCTTATATACCATGGCGTCCTACGGGGCGTGCGTAAGGCGGCCCCGTGGAGGACGTGGATGGGGATAGGTCACACAAGTGTCGGAAGTTTTTCCTATGGGAAATGACTATATATGTGTACCGAGGGTTCCCAGTCTGACGACGGGGAATATTCTAAGCATGTGAACCATTAAAGATCCAATGCTGGAGAATTTCAAATACTAAACAAACCGTGTTGCAAAAGTTGAACAGAATTTAATGCCAACTTTTGCCAATTCTTCATGGCAATATTAGTTTATCAGAAATCAAAAGTTCAGGTTGCCAGCTACTAGCCGGGCATGGCCTGCCACCTCAATGCACCACATGCACACAGTACACAATGTCTTACTCGGCAAGACACAAGTATCACTAGCCAATGGCTAGTGCACATTTTAAGGGCTGGCATTATGTTATGGTAATTGTTCTTGTACAACACACTGTCGCTACTGTGTGTGGTGTCCTGGTGGTAAAGCAGAAACCATTTAGTGCTCCTTGGCCCGATCACTGCAAGTAAAAAGGGAACTCGTTTAGATGTTTCTTAAACATTAGATTCCCAAGTTTAGATGGTTGGCATGAAAGGGCTTTCCCCCTATCCCCGTTCTCTTAAACCCTGGTTGCTCCTGATCACAGGGTGAAACTGCCTACAGGGCATCAACATTTCTCAGAGAAATGCGGGACCCATTAGGTAAAAAGTCCAGGAAGCCAATTGAGTCTTAAAGCCAGTGCAAGGCACACACTGCCAGATAAATATGTAAATATTTCTGTAGTTTAAACACCACTGGAGATGCTGTATTCTAATGTTCTGACTGAGTAACATATGGACGGATAGGCCCAGGCACCGGCTGATCTATGTGGGACAACACCAGTGAGAATAGCTTGGGCTGGACAAACAAAACTATTCATTTCTTCATCTCCACAAGAAAGAGGTCTTCACAACTGCATCTACTTGAGGGGCCAGTCAGATTAGACTCGATCAACACCCTAAGACTCTTAACCACAAGTACCAAGATAGGACTTTGGCCCGGGCAACGGGGCCAGATGTTTGAAGGCCATCCTTCCAGGGATTGGCCAGTGAAAATGTTCCATTATTGAAGGATTTAGTGTAAGAGCATTTTGTCCCATCCATTTGTTTATTTATTTGTACCACAAGTTGCAAAAAGGCATACAGAATCAGATTGGTCCAACACTTCATTTTAAAAAGTTAACACCCTTGTTTCTAGTACTTGCTGTCACTTGAAATTGCTTGCCCAGCAACACCCCTTTCTTTCACCACAAACTGTGCCACTATTGCGCGGGCAATTACAGGACCCACATTGGACTATTGCTCCAGCCTATTGCTTGCCATCTCCAAACACGACCTCCCTTGCATACAGGTTGTTCAAAACGAAGCTAAACGCATTGTTGAGGGTTTACATAAAACAGACTGCGGCCATGGGAGCTTTGCACCCCTCCCAGTCTGAAGCAGAATCACATTTTGCATGTTATGTGATCTCGCATAAATGCCTATTTGGGCAGGTACCAAAGTATCTATCTGCTTGCATCTCGCTGTTGCCAGCCCGTAGAGCACTAAAATCCAATAATACCAGCCTTCTGCAGATACCTAGGACCAGACTCTCCTATGTGGCCCCAAGATCCTTTCCTCATGCTGCTCCCCGGATCTGGAACGCTCTCCCTTTAGATCTGAGGTCATGTTCCTCATTCGCACTCTTTCAGCGAAGGTTGAAAACTGCTTTGTTTTTCTAAATTTCAGCGACATCTTTCCTGTTTGATCGGATTTTTTGTTCTTTGCGGTTTGTTTCATCCTAGCGCTATTAGGCCCCTGGGCTTGTGTTTACATGCTTTACAAATAAATAAAATATGTAAATATGTTGCCATGTCAGTGATGACATCATTC
This sequence comes from Ambystoma mexicanum, assembly GCF_040938575.1. Taxonomy (NCBI): domain Eukaryota; kingdom Metazoa; phylum Chordata; class Amphibia; order Caudata; family Ambystomatidae; genus Ambystoma; species Ambystoma mexicanum. The sequence goes on from NC_090924.1 coordinate 1,274,100,831, forward strand.
ATTTCTGGTTTTGCAGTTAGTCGACTTGCTCGATCGAAATTTCATTGTTCACAAAATCATCGATTGGGTGTGGTCTGAACGGCTGTCCAAGGGAGTTACATTTCTCACACCTACGATACATCGATGATCGTGGTGATGGGGCTAAGAGTCATATCTGTTGTTTCTCTGCCTTCGTGTTGAGTCGTGTGGGGGGCACGAGGGTAAGGTTTGGCCACCTGTCTACATAGGGTAACATGCTGGCACCCAAGGGTAACTGACAATGCTGTGGCTGTGAAGGAACGAGCAGAAAGGTACTGGCGACCCGATACACCTCTATCTGTCCCTGCTGCAACTGTAAGTCAGCTTCCAGCACAGGTATACGCACATTGGATGGGGCAATGAGCGACAAGGGCACTGTGTACTCTCACTGGGCATTGTTAGGTGGGCGTATAAATGCACAGCTGACAATACACCCCCGCCGCTCTGCGTGTCTGTCTCCTAACAGGAGATGAAAGGTTGTAAAACCCCCAGCAGTGAGCTTCCATGTTGAAGGGTGGGACAGAAGGTCAGGCAGATGCGAACCTCTTTCCATCCTTCCCCGCTCATGGCAAGAATAATTTAGTATTAATAGCTTGTCAGTGAACAGGTGGGGTGGCACGAAACGTTGGGTGGCCTTGAGTCAGCCACTTCACCTGGACCCAGGGGAGCCAACTTATACATTTCACAGGGGGGGTGGGGTGCTGCTGCCCGGATTTTAGCATTTTTAAAAGGGTATTAACATTGAAAGAGAATGGTTTTGCCTGGGCACTGGAGCACCTGTGTACCCGGCCTAAACTAGCAAACAGAGCCTGCAACTGGTAAAGAAAGAAGGAAAGAGACAAGAAGTTATAAAGAGGATCACTAAGTGAACAGGAGGGGCAGAAGAGAGAGGGGGTGCTGCTGGGATCTGCAGAGCAAAGATGACATCAGGATTAATTGCACAGAGAAGAGATCACCAGCACAGTAGGAGGCAGAACAAGGCTGGATGCATTGCTTGCTCGAGAGTACAAGAAAGGGCGGGCAGGGTGCTATGTTGATTTATACCGTGCACGGCTACCACGCAGGTGCTCAAATGGCTCTGCAGGAAAGGGGATGGTTAGTGAGGGTAGAGTGACAGGATAGGTCAAAAAAAAGGAGAAACTGGCACCTGCGTATGTTGTGTTGCCGATGGGTTGATTCCGTGCTCTGGCTTCTTGCATCTGTAAGGGTGAGGCCCAATCCCTGGGTTGTTGGTTGTATGTGAATGTCTGTTATTTTGGGTGTGTGTTTTATGTGTAAATTGGTTGGTGTTTAAGTTGTGGTTTTGCGCACTGGCGTGTTGTGTCCATAGGGGTATGGCCCAGTGCCTGGGATTGTTGTATGCAAGTGTCAGTAATGTCAGGTATGTTTTGGTGTGTACTTTGGCTAGCCCATGGACGTGTACAGTACAAGGGATGTCTGTTGGAGCGGAGCAGGTGTAGGGGGCTTAGTGCATTGGGTACTCAACGTTCTTCTTGGTGTCTAATCATCACGATTCTATATAAATGCGTGGAAGAAATTCCTCCAGCCCTCTTGTATCGTCTGCGTGCAGGGTATTAAATACTCTAGCCACCCTTTTGGTGTAGTGTCATTAAGAGTAGGAGTGGGAGAAACCGCCCTGCCCTCCTGGCATGGAGAGTTGTGGAAACCCGACCCAAGGCCCAGTGCATCCTGTACTCATTGGCAATATTTAGGGGTCATCGGGGGTAGCAAATGCTAGCCCTGGATTTCAGCTTGCAATGCCTGCCACGGTCTGCTACCACTGGCCTCGATTTGGGGTTGATTAACCGAAGCGGAAATGTTCAAGGGAGAAAAGACCGAAGAAATAATCTTCTGTCTTTTCTCCCATGAACATTACCGAGTTAGCCAAACCCCTACCCATACCCCCAGTCCCCTACTTAGCTTGCATTCCGTCTCGCCTTGTCCCCTCAATGCCCATTCCCTTTCACTTCCATGATCGGGAACCAGCACGGCAGGGTCCTTTCCTTATTTTATTTATTTATTAATTTTTTCTGGTCAGCTGCTGAGGTGTCTCCATAGTGAGCGGGAGACAACACCGCAGCCTTTTATTTTTTTGGGGGGTGGCGGGTGACTGCAGGATGGCTACGGTAGACACCCCCGCATCCCCTGCTCACAAGATAGTGAGCAAGGGTGTGGCGGACACCCCTGCAGCCCCCAGCACCAAAGGCATGATTTGGTCGAACTTTTCAGCGGTCTGATTTTTGGAACAGGCGAAATTCAGCGGAATCACGCATTCAGTATTTTTTATTCAGTCATTTTGGCCAAAACCCTGGCCTCAGCGGCAGTGTCAGGGGACCATGTCTATTTTAAAAACAAGCACGTTTTTTAAATAAAAAGCTCTGTGCTGCATACATTTAATGCCCAGGCCTGCCCACCTGCACAGATCATCCCTACAAAAATATAAAAAGTATAGGCTTTTGTGTAGACATGGGAGAAACATTTGCCACAAGCCATGATAATGGTACTATATGGCCATAAGATTGCAAAATCTGGCAAATGGTGCGGGTACCTGGGCAGATGATGGCAGTGCCTGGCAAACACTGGATGCCTATAAAAGAGCAAAAACTGTCTACTTTGCCAAGGCTTGTTTTTAACAGGAATTCTATATAAGTAAAAGATGCAATGTCATGCAAACCGATTTTAAGCAAGTGGTTGAATGCACATTTGGTTCAAAAATATTATTACAGTAGACGCGGATTAACAACTCAAATTAAGCCATTAACCTTCAAAATACTGCTTAGAGATAGCAATGGCAGCCCCACCAAGTCCAGGGTTTGATGTTACTGCGTGACAGAGCTTGCTCACAGGAAATCCAGGAGGGCGTGCTGTACGCGGGCTGGGCTGGTGGTGTGTGTGTGGTACTTACCTTAGTGATTAGACTGGTCATGCATAGTCAATAGGTGGGAAAAAAGCCAACATCCCTCGCCCCACAGACCGTACCGCCCCTTCACATCCTATGCCAATAGTTTGGTCTTTATTAAATGGTGAAGGGCCACCTGGTACCCCCCCACAAAAGCAAATGCATGTATTCATCATCCAAGCATGTTTATTTGTGAATGTACTTCATGGCTGTATGTTAGCAAAGCATGCACTAATTTAGTAATAATACATAGGTGCACATAGACGTGTAACATGTAAAAAGGATTGTGGACTTAATGACCAATAAGCAGCCGTTAAAAACACCTTGGAATCTGTCATTTTTGAGTGTGTGAACAAAGGAAAAAGAACTATTAAAATGCATCAAACGGAACACTGCACCCCTAGAACCAAGTTACATAGCACAGCCCGGGTAATGCATTCAGGCAACATGGGCGCACATGCAAAGCTCTCAACCTTTTGTGGGACCAGGGTGGGTGGAAAAAAAAAACGATTTTGATGGGTGAAAGCCCATTGACTTATATGGGCGTGGCGAGTGAGAGAGCTGCTTGCATGGCGGGTGACACCCCTTAAAAGCGTGGAGAGTTATACACAAGGCCCTCCTTCAGACACAAATGCCTCTCCATCCGTGATACAGACCCCTAGGAACGGACCACTAAACAGAGCTCTTCCAGTCTGTATGCATCAACAACAGCAAAGCTATCTCTCCAGTGTCCTTCTCCCCCCGCTCCCGCCCCCTCTTTCAGTTCCACCTGTGCGCCTGGAGACCATGCAAATGAGAGCAGTGAGCAGTATAAATCCCCAACAACAGGGCGCAAAATGTGCTTGCTAGTAGCTTCCAACTTGAGTCTCGGGAGGACAGCTTAGGGGCAATGTGCTTGCCTTGGAAGTAAGAAGAGACAGAGCAACAGTTTTGATCCCCAGGTCTCTGCTTAGAAACCTCTGGGTTATAAATAACACACCATATCAATTCTATGCCACGTGCAAAGTATGTAAAATTGTACTGTGCAACCGTAACACTGAAAAAAAGCCATGTTTGATCCTGTGTGACGGGCAAGATTGTGAAGCCAACCTCGGCTAACTTGGAGATTTGCTATTCACAGGAAGGTCGTATCCCCCTCCCCCCCCCCCCACAAACCAGGCCCCTTCTCCACGGTCTGAGAGATAAGTGCTGTTATATCGTACCCCTCTGCACAGTCTGGCAAACGTGGTGAGAAACACACCTGCCCGAGTCTGACAGTCAAGGTGGCAGAGTGGTCACACGGGCACGGCCTCTCCAGTACTTTCTGGCAGCCATGAAGAGGAGCCTCCCCCATGGTGACGCCAGCATCAGCTGATCTCCACGTTTACTGTCAGGGTGTGGTCGCCCGCCGGACATATCGTGCCCTTCTATACTGTCTGCCCATCTGCGCGCGAGAAACCCCACCCAGCAACACCGTGGATGGTGTAAGTGACACCAACCAGGCACGGCCCCGTGTATTTTATGAAAGTCAGGATGGGCGGGATGACACCCAGGTGGGGTCCCTCATGTACCTTCTGCCAGCCAGACCCCAGCCAGGCACTCCCTCCCCTCCTGTAGTGTCCGAGTGCCATATAGAGTCCACAGAGGATAGGCCTCACTTGTATTTCCTGACAGGCAGTGAAGTACCACACCAAGGCAAAGTCCCCACAGCACTGCTTGAAAAAGCAAAGCCGAATATACCGTCCACTTCCAAGCAGGGTGGGAAAAACAGACACCCCGACCCAACCAACCCCACCAACCCCTCCTGTACTGTCTGTAAAGCAGGGCCCGAAGAGACACACCAAACCCGGCACACTCTGGTCTTGTGCAGCTGTTGCCATGGAGACACGGGCCCTGGCTAGGAGACACCTGCTCGCTGAATCTACCCAGCAAATGTCCCCTACTGCGAGGCAGCATGGGGATGAGGCCGGTTCCACCCAGGAAGACGGGGGAGGGGAAGAGGCAAAGGAAAATGAAGAGCAAAGGAGGACAGGGGGGGCGGCGGTGATAAAAATAGCAGGAGGTGGGTGAAGGAAAGATCTGCACAGAGCGGGAGAGGAGGAACAAAAACGGAATTAAACTAGGAGGCAGGATTAACGAGGGAGAGAGGGAGGGAGGGAGAACGGCAGAAGTAGGAGGAGAATGGATGCAGGAGCGAGAATAAAAAGGTGGATGGGTAAATGAGGGAGGGCGAACACAAGAAGACGGTGGAGGAAGGAGACGCACTGGAAAGGAGAATGAGGGAAGGAGCAAAACAGGGCTGGTGAGAAGTGAAGAAATATTTAGAGAAAAGAAGACGCAAGGAAAGCAGAGAGAAGAAAGGACCTAAGAATGGGGAAGCGTGAATAACAAAAGAAAGGGGGAGGAACAGAGAATAACAGAATGAGGATCAAAATAGATGTAAGGAGAAATGAGGGGCCGAAAGGAGAAATGAGGGCGAAAAAAAAGTGTAAATGTGAAAGAGCGAAATATGAGTGAGGATGAGACAAAGTAGAATGAGACAGGGACAACGTCTTATGGCAAAACATGGCCAGGCACTCTAACTTCATGTCAAACTCTACCCACTATTCAGCGATCTGCTCAGAATGGGGAGAGGCGCCCCGTTTACGACACATGGGAGCTTGCCTTCTCGGTTTGATCACATTTCCTGGGCTTTGGTAAAAGCTTAGCTCTGCCCATCACTGTAAGGGCAGCCACATGGCTCAATGGCACTTGGCGTTATGCATCCTCTTCTGGGCTTTCCCTATACAAACCATTGCAGCCTTGTCCTGTAGTCCATTTAGTTTCAACGAAAAGAATAACTAAGACTCCCAGAATAACCTGTGTTAGGGTGACATGGAGTCATCTAGTCAGCCTAGTCTACGCACAATTTTGCTAACCAGCCAGTCTATTTATCAGACTATAAAATTAGAGTGATTAAAATAGGGCATAGCATAAATTTCCGAATCGGTGGTTGGATGTATCTTGTGTTTTTGCTGCCAACAGATCCTAGGTCTAGGGTCCATGCAACCTATGTCTCTCCAGATGTTTTGGACTACAGCCCCCCCACCCCCCGGATCATCAGTCAGCACAGTCAATGGGGAGGGATTGTAGCCCACAACATATAGCGAGGCAAAGGTTGCTGATCTGTGCCCAAGGTCATGAGTGTAACCATCTGGCTTTTCAGTCATCTTTACTTTGGAATCTGGGATTTTAAACTTCACGTTTTCCATAACAAATGTGGGTCTACAAGGTCCAGTGGAGTACTGTTGGCTATAAAAACAGGATTGGCTCAATTTGGCCAGCATGGGGTCAATTGGCAATTATGACTCCAAGTTGCATCACTTCCTCCCCTGGGCTTTAATGGTTTACACAAGTTAGAAGCAGTTCTGCTCTCTGTCATGGTAAGGTTCACAACCTATATATTATATATATAATGCCCTTTATGGTCTTTCTAGGTGAGGAGAGATGGAGGGGTGATCAAAACAGAGGTCAAGGTTCATGTTGTGTCCCATGATCGGGAAGAATTCAATGTACTCACCGTAGGGACTACTGCACTCCTAGTCCACAGGCCCTCTTCCTCCATACTATTGGGACTTCCTGCCTGTGTGATGGGACTGGAGCCATTCCAATCAGCCCACAAAAAGAAATACAAAATTCCCTCTATATGATTGGGTCATGCAGTGAAAAGCCTTCTCAGCCATGCCCCTCCAGGTGCCACCCTCAGCCATGTCCCCTCCAGGTGCCACCCTCAGCCTTGTCCCACAGTTCTTTTTCATGCACCTGAGCAGAAACGACTGGCTACATTTACCAGGGAAGATGGGAAGCTGTGTCGAGGACGGATCTATGGACTGGGAGTGTAGTAGACACTATAGAGAGTAACTTTAACGTACTCCTGTATTCCGTCCCCTTACCTCCATACTCCCAGGAGACCAACAAGCTACAATTAGGGCGGGGTGGTGGTGAGAGACGAACCTAAGCTGATCTAACCAAAGAGGTCCTGCAGGACTGCTTTGCCAAATGGAGCCTCGGCCACAGAACGGGTGCCCAGACAGTAATGCTTAAAGAAAGCATTAAGAGAGGCCCACACAGCAGCACTGGCTACAACGTCCAAGGTGACGTGCCTATGAAAAACCTCAGCAGCTTCTTACGCTCCTACCATATGTGCAAGAAGGCCTTTTGGTTGGAGCATATTCTGGCACCGGTAGTTCTTGGCGATGCAAGAAATATCTGGCTAAAACATCCGTTGAGGTAAGATGTTCACAAGTGGACCCACCACCTAAAAAGAAAGAAAAGCCTCCGAGGAACCCAGCTCACCCAAGTCCTGCCCCGGTAAAACCTATGCACTATGCACACATCTAAGTTGCGCAAGGATAGCTCCAGATTGATAAATTAGGGATGAAGGAGTGATGAAAGCAATGCACCACCTTGTCACACAAGGCCCTGAAGCTCACCTAACTCAGCCTCTGGACAGATAACCTCCACAGAAGCCATTGGTTTGAAGGACTTGTAAACCAAGACCAACAAGACTACCTTGAGATCCCAGGAAGGGGACAGCCTCGAAGCAGGGAAAATAGCTGCCTTCCTCCCTCAAACTGCCACAGGACTAATGGATTAAGCAAATAAAACGGAACCTCGTCCGAGTCCTCGGGGCTGCCAACGCCAAACGTTACGTCCAGCAGGGGCTAAGAGTCATTCCAGATTTAGGCCACTTGGACACGAAACATAGAACCAAGTCACATGTAAGGGGATTAAACGGTCAGTCAAGATACCAGTGGCAAACCAACGGGACCCTCGCTACTGTACAGATTTGTTGTGGTGACTTATGAGCTGCCATGATCACCTTCCGATTATCCTGAGAAGGCTGGGTGCTCAAGCAGCAGGGTGACAAGCGCAGCAACTTGTGATCAGGGGCAGAGAATCCGTGCCTCACTCTGAGACAGGAGGTCCGGCCTCTGGGGAAGGGCAAAAAGGGGGCAAATTCTCATCCTGGCTAAAAACGTAGGAACTGTACTGTGGTAAAAGGGAAGGGAGAAGACACAAGGGAATGGCACCCTTCCAAGAAATGGCTTGGCCACGCCGCAGAGAACCCAGGTTCTGGCCCAGCCATGAAGCAAACTGCATCTCTCCAGAATGCCAACCACCAGCCATGGTCCAATGGGAAATCCCTCCCCCACTTCAGATATAGTTCCTGTAGCCTGACAGGGTGGGGTTCCCACTCATGGTTCATTAACTCAATCCTTCTGAGAAGGTCTGCCCCGATCTGTCTTGCCGGCAAAAGGAAGGGACTGAAGATGTGGGCAACGGCCCATTACGGCAACTTCAAAGCCGGCATCAATAACTTACCTTGACTGACAGCAGACCTGACAGACCCCTCCCAACTTGTTCAAATAGACATGGTAGCAGTGCGGTCAGTTAACACTTCAAAAGGCCCGACAAGAAGAGGGAACACATTCAGGGCACTGACAATTCCCTACAGTGTCAGAACATTTATGCAGAGTTGGCACTTCAAGGGTCCCCAAGGGCTGGGAATCAGGAGAGTGCGGAGAGTGGCACCCGAGCTCAGGAGATATCCTTAGCAGCTGTCTAGGAGCTGAGGCTCCCCGAACAGAGCCCCCATAGTAGACTGAAGCATCATGCCCCCAAGTCAGATATTTCCTTATGAATGCAGGTGTCAGGGTGGCTGCATAGTGGAGGATGATGGGACGGACTCCAACCAAAGCTAAATGGAATTGCATTGGTCTCGTTTTCAACCTTCCATGTGCCAATGGGTGCACAGAGGAGGCCACCACCCACTAGTGCGCCCACGGGGGAGGTATTGCTCAATACGATCATGCATATCTTGGCTATGTCCTGTACCCACTCCCCAGAGGGGAAACGTTTGTCCAATCTTGACTGAGTCTCAGTCTAAACCAATGATGGGCAAGGAAGACTTTGGGGAGCTCACTGCAAGGTTCTGTTGGATAAGAACCCCCGAAGATGACGTAAAGAGCTGGTGGTGCCCTGTGAACGGGAAACCCAGTCCCGACAATCATCCAAATATGGGTGGATATGAACCCTCCTCAGTCTGAGGTGGGCCTCCACAGCCGACATCTTCAGAAATATCCAGGAAGCCACATTCAGACAGAAGGGGGGTGGCTCTGTATTGAAACGGTCTGATGCCCAATGAACAGTGGAGAAAGTGGCAATGAGGCTCCCAGATGGGCGTATAAAGGTAAGCGTTCTTAGGTCTTTAATTCTGCATTCATTTCACCATACATTCACTTAGCCACATTTACCTCTTCATCCCTACTTCCTGTGTCCTTCCCTACTTCTAATATTCACTTTGTCATTACAGGGGGCGACTGTCTGCAACGTCCCTTATTTTCTCAACAATACTCTTCCACCTACCCCCCTAGATCCCAACCCTAACCTAGCCACTAACCTGCACCATATCTATTGCCACCTCGACAATGTGAAGATGAAGGCGAAGGTAAGAAGAAATAAATGCATGAAGAAGTAATGAAGGACAAAGTCAGTGTAGAAGATGTTTTTAGGCAAAGTAAAGAGGTGAGGGGGATAACCCTTAAGATCAGTCTGTGGTGGGTACCAGCCACGTGAGAGTGTGAAGCTGTGGGTTGCTTGTGGGCCTGCCCATTTCATGAGAATCCGATGGCAGCAGAGTGACTGAGTGGGTGACAGATAGCCTGGGTGGTGGTGCCAGTTACCAGATCTGCCAACTGCCTACATGAGATGTAGCCTACTACTAATAAAGTGGACTTCCCTGACATTCTGGCGACGTTGTGTCTATCATTCAACCCACAACACAGTTCCCCTGCCAGAAGGCGGACTAGATCTGAGCCAGAGTGATCATCCCGGGCCTCTCTAGGGGAGGAAACCCCTCGAAAGGTTCAGGATGGGGCGCAGATCTGAATGAATCTTCTAGGGTGACCGTGAAAAGCCTAGAGTGAAATACCCAGCCCCCTCGCCCTTGGTCAGGAGGAACCTCCTCCACTGCAGAGGGCCAGCAGCTTCTGAACTACCAGAGACGGGGCAAGGGTCCAAAGCCACAGGATAGGAGGGGAGGGGGGAGAAACGGTAGGGGAAAACCCCACTCGGCAAGCCTTGATGACCCAGGGGACGGAGGGAACGGTCCTCAATGCCTCCAGATAAAGTGTGCTTCATGTGCAGACCAAGGCTGGATTTCTTTAAAGGCCAATGGGAGATGGTGCCTTAGGTCACTTGGCAACCAACACATGTGCTTTTACATAGAGGGAGCCAAGTGATTTAAGTGTTCACCTGCCCAGCTCATTGGATATAAAGAAAGGCAGGCTGGGGCTGTACACAAAGCACCCTGGATGCCTCCTACTACTGGCACCCTGTGACGCGCAGCCATACGGCAGATGCAGTAGAATGGTACAACTGATGGCAAGGCGCTGCCCTTCCTACGCTTCCTCGCCCGCAGGACCGCTCTCCACCTTGTACAGCCCATGCCAACGCAGAACTCAAGGGCCCACAGACTACTGAGGGAGCTCTCCCAGCTATGTTCACCATCAGAGGCCCTAAACATCTTTGCATTCATTATGGATTAAGCGCTACACACGGTCATCTTTAGAAAGGAAATCACGAGCCACTTGGTCACCCCCTACTATCACTGCATCCCAAGAGGCTGGGCGCCTCCAGCCACATAGCTCATGCTTACCATGGAAACGTGTTAATGGTGCATTTAGAGGTCACACAGAGGACGCACATATATTTTGGACCTATAATAAAAATTCAGTAACATTTTCAGGACATCCACAATGAATAGAGCCATTAACATGCAAAGAATGTCAGAGAATATTTGCATACATGTGTCTTTCTGAAGATCCTGCTGGATTTTGCCATTATGTGACTTGACAAGCCCAGCGCTATATTTAATGCTAGTGTGGGCTCGTGTGACATGGCGTACTAGGAACTCAAATATATGTGTTTCTATAATGCAGGCAAACACATTTTTATAGTAGGGAAAAGGCATACAGGAGAATGGTTTCAATTCTCGCAAATTACAGGTTTGAACATCGCTGCTGTTTGAGCCATACCATACCTGTGGCCGGTAATACATAAAATAGCAAAAGAAATGTCAAGAAACTACTTACTAAGGGGGGCAAGATGGAACTGCCTGTAGAGCTCAAGAACACCACAAGAGGTCAGTGTTGCTTCACGGGCCGACCTCAAAAAGAGGCGGAATATTCACAGCGGCGGCCATCGCCTCAGTACTTCCCCACCCGAGCTGCAGGACCAGAGGTACCAGAGTGCACGGGTAAGTGAACAAGAACAATGTGTGAGGCTCGGCCCGCCCCGGCCAATCCCAGCCAGCTGGCACGGCTGCTCCCTGCCCTCGAGCACAGGCTCGGGAGCCTCTGCACCAGGCCGCAACACGGCCTGCAATGCATACTTCTTCCTAAATAGGGTACATTGCCTGAAACATGCGGCCCCGGCTCTACCCTCCTCTGCGCCACCCGCCGGACCCGACATGTCCGCCTAGGAGTTGTGAAACACCACCGTATAGTGCAAGGACCGACCCGACCCCGACAGGGGACTAGGAAGCAATGTGTTAAGAATGGAGTAGGCGCATTGAAAGTAAACCAGGCCATGCAAGCTGCAGCTGGGGCCCTTCCCGGAGCACACACAAGTGTCCTTTGATTGGGAACGGGGACGGGACGCTTCCCTCTTGTCTCCGCGCTAAGAGCCCGGTTGCGACAAGGATAGCGCCAACCGAGGTCCTGTGTCCAGTGGTCAAAGTGTACGAAAAGAAGTAGTGGAACTATGTTCCCAGCTGGCCTACACCAACTACCCACAAACCCCATCACCATGCCCCCTCCCACACACAATACACACACCCAAATACATGCACCTGCTGTTTAAGGGAACGTTCAGTGCAGTGCACTGAAAGTGCACGTTTCAACTTATTCCTACACTTTAATTTTAAAACGAAACCAATCCGGAACGGTTTGTTTTTTAAATAAAAGTATAGGAACAGCAAAACTTAATTTAAAATAGTAGAGGAGCACCGCTCCCGCTCACTTCGACCACTGCCTGTGTCATGAAAGTCACGAGGAGGAAGGTTCCCGGGCGACAAAGGCAATGAAAACATGGGGTGAGAAAGTGCACAGCGTTAAATAGCTCACGGGGACGAGTGATTGGCCCATGCAGGGAGTCAGGAAGCTGTGTGCTCCCGGGCTCAGGCACATTCCAAAATATCCCCCCCCAAAGTCAGCGTTGCGAGGGTCTACCCGGCAGTGGCCTAGTTAAGCCTTTAAACGGTTAACACAGGAATCTGGCTATGCCTTGACCCTTTGGCTTTTAAAAGCCACGAGATTCTCACCTTGAAACAGAAAGTCGAGCTGCCGACTGGACAGATTTAGAAAGGGGAAGGGGTAGGGAATGGGCGTCTGCCTACGTGCAAGCGTGTAAGCATGTTGAATGTGTTTATGTGTATGCTGTGTTACGGGGATGGTGCGCGCAGCAAGGCAATGGATTGGTTGATGGACGTCTTGACAGTGTTTGGCATCAGCAACAAGGCAATTAAATATAGTATAGACATCATCATGAAAGTGCTGACAGTAGCAATAATGACATATTGTAGGCACAGTTTGACAGGGTCAGGGGCTTGACCCCGTAAGGGATGGGAGGGGGAGCAGGAACCCACCCCTACCTATGGTAGAAGGCCTACTGGGGTGTATGCCAGAGCCAGTCGGCCCCCGCCCCGCAAATTGTGAATTCTATGTAAACGACGGCACAATTCCGACCTTCCTCTCTTCTGGACACTGTTCTCTAATCTTTTTCAGGACTGCAACTCCCAAAATGCACCTGGCCGTGGAATGGACTGGAATGTTTCCAGCCCATCAGAAATGAGAACACTCGGCTCACTGACCCCAGACCATCCCCCTGTGTGGAGGCAACAGAAAATTAAATGAGTGAGAAGAGACTGCAGGCGAACCACACAAACCCAATTGGACAGACCACAAGGACGGTACGCCCCAACATCTGACATTCGTCATGGATGCCAGCTCTATACCAGCCACGGTTATTTAAATTGATCAGAGTGCGCAACTGCTAGGAAAACCTCAACCTCCGCCCCTTACGCCACCTCAACCTCCGCCCTTACGCCACCTCATTCTGTACCATTAAATGTAAAGGCCTGTTACTGGGCCTACTAGTAAGTGACCTCCCCTACACCTTTGAGCTCACACTCCACCTGATCGTTGCACAGAATGTATCCTTAATCGTCTGGACTGTTAGTCTCTCTCCTGGACAGTACAAGGCCAGAGATACTCACAAACCACATCTACCCTTGAACGCTAAAATAGAATACCACCAAAGCTGGAAAACCCCACAATATATGTCATCTCCAAGCCCACCAGTGCCACAGAACACCACAGCATGCAACGACTCATCTACGTCTAGACCCTACAGAAAATGAATCCCAAAAAATGCTGCAACAACGTGTCAACCTAAAAAACAGGGTTGACATTAAACAAAAACGAAATTACTTCACTTGAAAAAGAAAAGAAACCAGAACCTTCCTGCCTTCTCCGACACAATCCCGCAAACCAACACCAAAAGTCCCACTTAAAAGTCTAGGCCACCCAACCCATCAACATTTGTAGTAATGCTCGTGTTGTACATTACTTACCAGTGGAGTGGATGTCAGTGGAATGTGATGGTGTTCTTTGACTGATGTGAGGTGGGCAGTTACTAGTGTACATCCGGACGATAAAGCAGATAATAACTTGCTGGTGGGGGGGGAAGGGGGGCTTGGGAGTGGAGAACCCATCGCCCATTATTTCGCAATTCTTCCAAGAGTTTGCGATACCATGGAACCACCATTCATTCAAAGAAATAAAATTGTTGTCAGCCACCCTCAAACAAGCTCCTGCCAAACCACTGCTCAAGAATCCAGCACCTACAGCCACAACAACAAACCCTCCCCAGAAAATGCTTGGTCTCATTGCAAGTTAACCCTCACAACCAGTATAATTATATATATATATATATATATATATATATATATATATATACACACACACACACACACACACACCCCTCCCCCCGAACGGGGAAGAGAGAGTAGGCGGGGCCAGGGAGAGGGCAACAGTTCCAGTTTCCGTCGGAAGCATTTCTGGCCGACAATACAGCACTGCCGTCTCCACCTGTACGTGGCTTGTAAATTTCGTAACATGGAGGGAAACCGCCCTTTCAGTGAACCGAGCAGGACACTGGAGAGAGAAAGCAGGACAGTCACTAGTTTAGCCGGGAAAAGTACACTGGTTAACTGTGCCGAGGGCTCCTCCTTCCGATGGAAGCTCCACCTCCCTCTATTGTTGAGCAAACCAGGGTGGACTATGGGCTGGATCTGGAGCTGGAAGAGTACCACTAAACATTGGAGACAAAACCTGGCGGTGAGGCTTGGAAGGAAGGGACATTCAGGGCTAGAATGTGATGAATGCACAGAAGTTATGTAAACTGATATTTTATAGCACTCATCTGACTTGAGCATATTTAGAGGGCCTTGGTATATGGGAACCTTTCTGTGGCTCCCAAATAAATGGAACACAAGGTGCTGACCAGAGGTTCCTTTTAAGGCTGCGAGGCCGGGGTAACAGAGAGACAGAACAGGAGCTCTTTAAGATTAAGAATGGGTCAACTGGTTCTGTGTGCCATTGGCGGGTCCCACCAGTTATCACGTCCTAAAGGGGCCGGTGCAGCCAGCGCTATGTTTCAGCGCGGAGGCGAGGCACGTTAGTTGATGCAGTCAGAAGACCTAGGCTGCCCTGGCATCAGGATGCCGATGAGACACACATCTATGGTCATTGTGAGTCAGTGCCCTCTCAGAAGGACTTCCTTGATGGACAGGCGATGACTGTAGCTCGATCGAGATAAAACAGAGGTAATGAAAGTGGGTCCTGAAAACGGGGCATGGCCAATGCAGAATCCAGATGACGGATTAGTCCCCTCTCCTGCCTGGTCTTCAGTGCATTCATGAAACCATTAGCAATAAGATCCAACCACGGCACAATGCCTGAATTAAGCACAGAGTTGCCCATTATCTAGTTTATAAACAATTAGAAAGAAGCAATGGGTGAGATTGGGCTAAAATCGACAAAAAGGAAAAGTAAGACCCAACTGGGATTTCAGAGCGACAAAAACATATGCAGATCGATGATGAAATTAGTGATATGTACATTGGTCTCATGCATATTCATTGTGGGTGTACTGGATCAGTTGCTTGACGATTCCTGCAAACCAGAGAAATGGAACATTCCAGAGAAATGGAAAATGTGCTTACCAGAGCCTGCTGCTTTGCCATCTCCTCCGATAAGCGGTACTGTCAGCGATGTCGTTACACCGTCTGCCTGCATGTTAGTGTACATCACTGGCAACGACTGAACCACCACGGGAATAGTCTGCATGTTGCCCATCTTACTGGGCATATTGACGGATGGAATGGCATGGATCACGTGCAGTATCTGCTGCCCTCCGCTGCCTTGCGTAGAGGCCAGGATGGATCCGGGTGACAACACTGCTGGGATGGCCGACGTAGCACCCAGGCCAGAGGATGACATGGACATCATCGTAGCGTACGGGGAAGGAGCCGGCGTCAGAACGGGGGAAGCCCGGCAAGTTGGGGGCAGCATCAGGGCCTTTAGGGACCCTTTGGACTTGTTCAAAGAAAGGTCCACAGGTTCTGCCTGAGGTTGACTACAATCGCTGTCCAGTAGCTCCTCGGGCGGCTCCAATTTGATGTCGTGGAGCAGCACCGGGTTCTCCATCCCATTGTCCTCCAGGAGCGATGATGCAGCCATCATGGATTTCCCAGTTTTCAACGGCAACGCTTTCGTTTGAACTGGCCCGCCAGCCTGCAAGAGACAAGAAGATAGTCAAACCAAAGAGCACAGACTTCTGCAGCAATTAAATGGGAAAGTACATTTTCAACTCGGTTTCAATATATGATGCTTAAAACTTGTTCTAGGCCACATTTAGTACAGCGAACCTCAATAAAGTGATATCACGCAGGTGTAACCATTTTGACTATATGTAGGTCTAGTAACACAGAAAATGAAATAGTAAAGTTAGGAAACCACTAAGTGGGACTAAAAGGAAATGAAAATTACCTTGAAAAAGCAAAACCTATTTACAATTGGGCCAAAAGCTAAAAACATAAAAAAATAGTTCTATACACATTTCAATAGAAGTGTTTTACAATTGTCCTTGCATTTTTTAACTTTTAAGACTGTATTAAATTAACAGCTATGAAAGAGTTTGCCGAGTGCCCTGGTGTAAACCTGAGTTAGGGCAGATTGAGGAAAGGGGCAGATTGGGGAAGGGGCTTTTGCAGTAGTCCAGCCGGGACAGGACCAGAGCTCTGGAGACAGAGCTTCTGGGGAAAGGCAGGCAAAGGAAGAATGCCTTGAAGGAGATGAAGCTGAAAGTGGGCCTTCTTGAAAAGGTCCAAGATGTGAGGCGTGAAAGAGAGTAGTCGAAGCCGACTCTGAGATTTTTGGCCCCAGTGGATGGTGTGAGTCCAAAGAGGGCAGCCAGAGGGCAGGAGGGAAACAGCACGCAGGTGCCCCAACAAGAAGGATCTCAGTGTTACTGCCATTGAGACAGAGGTAATTGGTTGCACAGGAGGAGGAGGAGGAAGAAGAGGCAGTAGAGCGAGTTTTGAAGAAAAGTTTGAGTGTCATCAGCATTGCACTGGAAGTGAGGAGATAAGGTGGGCAAGAGGGGCTAGGCAGATATGGAAAAAGCAATGCGACAGGATAGAGCCCTGTGGGACACCGCAGGTGGTGGAGGAGAAAGGGCCCAGTCGCACCTGGGAAGGGAGTTAGGCAGGTGTCAGCCAGTCCAGTGGCCGGCTCTTGATGCCGAGGGTGTCACAGAGCCTGTTATGCGGAGGGAATGCTTGACCAGGTCAAAGGCAGAGGAGGGATCGAAGAGAATGTGAGCAGAAGGAGAGTTGGAGTCAAGATTAGCGAGCAGCTCTTTGTTGATGTTCAGGAGAGCAGTTTCCGTGCCTCTGGATGCCCGGAATCCAGATTGATGGTCGTGGAGGACACCAGCAAGTTCAGTATGACGGATCAATTGGGGGAAACCAACGTTTCCTAGAGTTTGCCCAGAAAGGGGGTGGTAGAGATGGGACGGTAGTTAGCTGGCCAGGAAGGTTCAGCAGAAGGTTTTTTTTTTAGGAGGATGCACAAGGGAGTTCTTGAGGGATAGAGGGAAAGAGCCGGAAGCGAAGGCGTGGTTGCAGAGATCAGCAAGAGCAAGGGTGAGAGAGGAGACAGTGACCTTGATAGTTCTGGAAGAGCAGGTGAGCACCTGTTTGGATGAGACCATCACATGGACAACTTTAGAGACCTCATCAGGTGCTATCGGGAAGAAGGAGGAGTGCAGGTAGGGGGCGCAAGGGAGGCAAGAGAGCAGGAGAGGGGGCGTAGGGGGCAGGGATGGACGAGAGTGCAGAAAGATTTCCTGATTTTTGAATGTGAAATGGGAGGATAGGGCGGTGCAGAGGGCCTGGGAGGGAGAGGTATAGACTGCATTAAGGTTGACGAGTTCCTTCCAGATTGTGTAAAGTTCAGCCCTAACTTCTATTATTTTAGGGGAAGAAAGTATTTAGTATCAAAAATATGGTTGATCGGTTTCTTTAATGGCAATAAGGCGCATCTTTACAGCAACGAATCGCTTAACAGCCAATAAAATCACTTGGACACTTAGCGAGATGGCATATTAGGTTATTTCCCTTTTGGGTTAATGCTTTTAGGAATAAGGTTTATTTGTAATATTTTAGGAAAGGAACAAGATTTAAACAAGGAGAAAGGAAGACAAAACAGGAAGGCATAAATTAGGATTAGATTAAGGGGCTAGGAGAATCTTTTTGTAATCGGTCCAAAAATCATGCATATATAACTTTATTTACTAACGTATTTTCCCCCGGTAAATAGATCTTTGAAATCCATGAAAATTGCTGGAGTTATTTGACTCCAATACCAATTATGAAAAAATTGAACACTCGAGTTTTTAGCATAGTTGCACAGAGGCCGTTTATTTCATGCCAGCTGGGTTATTTTACTCGGCCCAAGGACTGTGCTCCATGTTTCCACATGAGATACACAGAGAACATGGCACCTCATTAGCTAGGGTCAGGATTACTCATTTATCTGCCATGGTAGTGAACCTGGGCCTTATATCGCCATCAATCGAAACCCTATTACCGCTTGTCCCTCTTACTCGTCAAATTCATAAATTATTGAACGACGTCTAATCCATGTGACAGGCATTTCCCCAGATCCCAGGAATGCTTTTCCATTAAATCCAAACACTGCCTACTTTGGCAAATTCCAAAAACCACCCGTAACAACTGAACCCGTTTCAAGGAATGTCAAGGCCGTCACCCTGAGGGGGGCAGATTTGCATTATGTCACAATGCTGCTGGGTACGATTAACCACACACAGGCCAAACTTGTATGACCTTCCTCCCTTGAGGTCCAGGGTATGCTCCCAACAGATACGAGAGGAGTGGATTCCTGGACTTGTTATCGGGAAGGTCACAGCCAGGTCATTGACACTTAGGTCAGGGGTTCATAGTCTTCGGGCTCCATGCCCCTCATTGTGGCATTCTTTGGATAGTCTACATAAAGAGGGCCTCAGTCACCCATCCCCCTTCAGCCTCACTCCATGCTTTCCATTGTAGTGTATTGTATTGTACTTGTCATTTGTATAGCGCCAATTTTACCATTCTTATAGTCTCGATGTGCCGTTAGTGGGAACGCCCTCGGTATAACCGAAGTCCAGAGAGTTGGAGGTCATGGAGTACGATTAGGATGAGTGTGTACATTTGGCCAAAAAGCTTAGATGGGCTGGCCAGGCTCTGGTAGAGAAGCAACTCATGCGGTCAGGTACGTGGACGGGTGCCGAGAGAAGTAGGGATGGAGTGAATGCTACAGACTCATCCGTATTTCAGGGAGGTGTCCTGTCGGGGTTCACCTCTCTGCAGTGCAGATACTAATCCTTTTGCAATCTCTTCTCAGAGTGTCGAAAATAGCTGAACCAGCAACAGTTGGGCGCTTGGCTCCGATACCCCTACCTTCTTATAGGGGTGTACCGGAGGGGTGTACCGAATAGTAGATTTAAAGTATTCACCTGAATACCAAATAGTCTGGCAAGTATTGGGCCATAACCGAATATGGATCCGAATAGCACACTTTAAAATACATATATCCATTTTTTAATTGCACATCTCTTCTTTGTTGTTTACAGAAGATGTTTGTGTAAATCATGAAAGGAATAAAGTATCAGAAAATGCAATGTTCAGTAACAGCACAGTTTGTATTTGTGTGCATTCATAGGTGTCTCTTGTTGGGCAGAGTCCAAGTAACTAAAACTAGCCCAACAGTATAGTATGCATGTATGCAATCACTGTGAGGGGCGACTGATGTGTCTACTTCTAGTTTCTTTTGGGCCGGCCCATCTTAAGCCTCCTGGCTACAGTAAGGCACTGAAACACAAAAGAAGTAATTGCAGAAATTAGCAGCCTGCTGAAATGCTACTGAATACAAACCTTTGGGATCCTGAAGCAATGCTTTCTACCTGTGCTACCGAGAGGACATATGGTATTTGAAAAAGGTATTTTCAATAATAGATAGTATTTTTCTTTGTTTTCAGGTGGGGTAGGTTTGTGGCGATTTGGGGCCGGGGAAGGACCCCAGACAAAAATATACATGTAATGCTGTGTCCTCCATGGTTCTCAGCTAACCCTATGATGAAGGGGCATTGCAGACTTTCAGATCTTTAATTGGGATGTGAATGTTCATTGTACATTTGTTTCACTTGTACATCTATTTGGTGAAATGTTTCCAAATTGTAAACTTATAACTCCTTGTGTTTATTACATAAATATCCCTCTTTAGTGTCTAATAATAATAATAGTTCATTTATAACGCACTTAATACCAGGAGTGGCTTCTAGGATCGGGATTTGAACTTGTGTTGCGCTGTGTTGTCTTGCTGCCAAGACAAACGCTTTGCCCTTGAGCTATCTTTCCTCCCCTGTTGTGAGGGTACTATGTCTTTTCATCGCTGGCATTTTACACAATGTCATTTTAACTGTGTTTTTGTGCATTTTCATTGCTACATTTTTTTTTGTTGATGGGCACGGCATAGCCACCTATGTCCAACGAACCCAGCCCACCACCTCTCCCTGCCACCCACTACCCCAATCCCTTACCCCAAATATACACAACAAATATGTAGTAAAAAAAAAAAAAAAAAAAAAAAAAAAAAAAAGCTGTGGTGCAAACTACACAGTTAAAATGTCAATATATAAAATGCCCGCTGTGAAAAAACATGGTAAGCAACTGAGGAATATTGATGTGCATTACGGTGGCATTTTAGTTAAAGATTTTTTTGTTAAAACTCTTTAATCTATCACATAACCACTTTCTTTAGTAACATCTATCACTTTTACCCAATTCAAAAAGGGACTAATTTCGGAAACATGAGAAAGTTGAAGGGCAGGAATTATAAGTTATGTTTCGATGTTAGAAGCACATCTCTGACACAGCAACACTTCCCACTGGACAATTTGGTTGCTTTATAACATTGGCCTAGAGGTGGACTAGAGTTCTCTGCTGCAGGCAGCACACTAGCTCCTGAGCTACTTTATTCAGCGTTTGGAACTTCCTGGGGAGCTCTGCAACAGTCATATTAATCCACTTAAGTATATTACTTGGACTGGGAATTGATGGGATTGCAATGTGTCATTTTCAGATTACTCGCACATCAATAAGCCCCTAAAGAAAATACCATTTTCCAGTAGCAACTTTGTAAAATATTATTCCAGCAAAATGGTTTTCAACTGCAAAATACTGGGGAGGCCAGAGACATCTCTTTGCACATTCAAAATATTGATAGTTTATCTTCAGCTCAGCCCTCCCCAGCAAACCACCAGATCAAAGTCTGTCTGTCCAACACATGAAGGACAGGGACTTTGCTCTTCACACCTCTTCACACCTCTTGTAAAAGGATAACACGGCATGCCTGACTGTTTGCAGGTACAGAGTCAAAGCAGTACTTCATGTATTTTGTAGGGGAAACTGTTCGACTGCGAGTGATAATTAAGTATTTGGCCAAAGCTGTACACCGCGACGTTCATGGGGCACAAAGTGCTGCTCAGGACCAAGATGTTACCTTTTGTTTTTTTTCGGTCAGTTGCATTAGACTGTCTTGGACAGAGAGCACCACGACAAGTTTGTGATCCTTTGAACTCTGGACCATGGCCACCCCACTGCAGGGAATTGTTCTCATACTCAGAAGGGGTTTTACCGATCGAGATTTACATAAGGGCTGCCCATTCCGAGTGGACAGCCTCTCCATGCGCCTTGTGGGGGACAGAGGGCTTTTTCAGATTCCTTCCTTTTTCTACACCGTAAGCTCCAGGGTTGGACCAGGACACTAGCAATGGCGTGGACCCAAGCCAATGGCAAATTGGCTTATTCCTAAATGGACGAACCGGCTGATATGTGCCTCTTCTTCGGCAGCGTACAAGTCCTATGACAATATTGTGGGGTGGGATGCAGTTCAGACTCTCTCAAACGGATGGAAGTATGTCCCATGTCCTTCGGGGGACATTCATCGTGGTTAACCAATGGTGATGCAGCAATCCCCTCAGGAGGTTCCTGTTTTGTTGTAGCGACCTTTGCTCCTCAAGCCAGGACTCCTCCCTCTGTTTGACTCACATGTGCATCTTTCTATGTGGGCTCCTACATCTCCAGACGTTGGTCACACTTCAGACGATCAGCCTTCTTGCCTCATGGCTAGATGAAGGATGCTGGCCAGTTCTGCCCTCTAGAGGTGCCTGAGATTTGGTTCATTGGGGACATCAGGGTGGTGTGACCTAGCACCAACCCAGCGCGTACCGTCTTTGCAGCCTACGGTAAACACAAAGTCACACCCAATCCTCTACGCTTGAGGCTAAGGAAGTGGCAGCAGACTCCAGGTGTTGGTCACTGGGCTGTCTGGTGTAGTACCAGTGCATGTGACCAAACTGGCTTTTTCTTACGCTAACCATCCAAAAATAAGAGGCGTGGTTCTTCCCAATGCAGGAGATTTCTTTCGACCCAATCTGGTCTTTCCCAGCAGGTTTTCTGTTTTAGGGATTTTGATCTGTGGGTTTCTATAACACTTCCCAAGTTTGGCACTTGCCGCTTGCCATTGCCGGGCATGGCATACCTCGAGGAGAGTGTAGGATGATGTTCTGAGTGCATGTGAAACGGCATACCTCTAGGATGGTAGGATGATGCGCTGAGTGCATGTGAAAAGCTTGGAGCACTGGTGTCTTTTTGTGCCTGGCTAGTAGTATGCAACTTGAAGGTTTGCACCTACATGCACAGGTTTGCTGCATCGAGATTGTTCATTGGCTCGCTGGGACGAGTAAGTGCCTTATCTCTGGTTGGCTGGAGTTTAATCCATTTCCTTTGCCCGATTAGGAGGGCATATCTTGGGATAAGCCCAATTCATCACAATGGCCTCAGGTGGACTCGGGATGACCAGTTTCCACGAGATTTAATAGTGGGTTACTGAGCCCCCTCCTCCCTGCGCACTGAATCTCCCTTCCCTCGAATCAGTGTTCGGACCGCACTTCTCTTCAAGGTTCGGTGGTTCAGAAGTGGGGTTTTTGGTGGCAGAATAAGGAATTTTGAAACTCGCAACTTCTTTCAAGTGTTACAGGATACAATGATTGACCCGCCAATCATGGGACGGCGCTGGACCGATGCGCAGCATTACAATGTGACCCTTTGCAGTTTCCATTTTGAAGCGGCCTCCAATGATCAATTGGGGAGATTTTCAAGTGGGCAATTTTCTCATGTAACACCTTGCATAATGTGGAGCTGGGGAATCCACCCTTTTTGGCCCTGCATCCCTGGGATATAGTGTTGGGGCTCAATGTTTGCCAAAGCTATGTCGGGGGGAAAATCCTCTATGGATTCCACAGGATTGTGATGTTCCTCATGGAGGTTATATCTTCTGTGACATAAGTATTTATTTCGGCTTTTTCCTCCTCATCTTAGTTTTCAGACCGCTGTGTTCGGATGACACCTTCATGTCATGCTGGGCAGATGCTGGTCGCCGGCCGTTCCACCCCCACTTGGATTACTGGGTACTTGGAAGTCACCTCAGTGGGATTTTCAGTTCCACGATACGAGGGGCAAAGTTCAGCTTCCTCGATTCTTTGCTAGTAGCTTTGAGTAAAGCCCGATACTTGTATAGTACAATGGGCGGCTAATGTGCTCTTCTCGGGGACGGGGTGGTGCAAAGCAATTGGGGGTCGACTCTGCCCGTCATTCCTCAAAGTATGATGGACTGAGTAACATAAATGGGTAATACCGCAGCCCTTGGAAGTGTGATGTGTACACAAAGCCATATGTGATTTGCCAGAGTCCGTTTTGTTCTGTAAGCCACTTGGCAGGTCGTGCACAAGGTTAGCCATTGGGGAGCTTTGCTCTGGTCCTCCTCCCCCACCCCCTTCCGTCTCCCAGGGGGATAGACTAGGGGAGTATCGGCCCATGGCCTTGGGAGTGCTTTGGGAAATGTTCGTACCACTGTAATTGCTCCCCTCAGCGTTCATTACTCTTTAATGATTAGGGTGAGATCCACCCTTGGGAGCAGATCATAACTTGCGGGTTCATGGCACAGAAATGCCATTGGATGCTGGCGTGATCGCACCAAGCTTTGGTATTCGGTCAATAAGAAATTAATATGAAACGGAAACAGGGCTGATGGGGTAGTGTTCCGATTACGTATTGGTAAGATTCATTACTACAAGTCCTACTTTTTCTCATCACATTCACGACGTGACACCCACCCACCCCCTGGGTAGGGCCATCGAGCAGTTTTCGGAAGTAGCCCGGTGGCAGTGTACAGAGTGTGTCGGCCTCTTAAGATCCCGAGGCTATTGGGCAGGGTCTGAGGGGGCCAGCGTTTTATCTTCAAGGAAAAGTACTCTCGAGGCTACTGGAAAAAATACAGGTCAGAAGGATTGGACATCCTTCAAAAAGCAATGATTGTGACGAGGAAGAGTAGGACTCGGAGTGATGAAGATTACCTTACATAATTGGTGCATAACCCCAGCATCACATGGCAGCCTGTTCACGCTTTCTTTTCGTTCCCAGCATTTGGATTCGGCGCTGGCCGCCATTTTAAGTAAACGAAGATGATGCACCTTGCAGGGCTGGCATTTCCAGAGACACGTGATAAACACAAGCGTGCCCATGAATGGGGTCGCTTCCCTACTGTCTGTAACTCACAATCTTTCAAGAGGCTCGTGGCCCCTGGAGCTGTGCAGGTTACTTGCAAGTTGCAAGGCACATTTCCTCAGGGCAGTGGTGCCCCGCAGAATGCTCAAAGGGCTGGGCCAGTCAGTATCTGTCACCTCAGGAAGCCGGATTTCCAGGAAGGCCTGTTCACCTCTAGTCACGTGATGCGGTTTGCAAGCGGTCAGGCGGGCTTCGGTATCACAAAGCCTTAGCAGGGCAGGGCCGAGAAGCGCCAGGAGGCCTTCCGGGAAAAGCGACCTAGCCCCACAGCTACAGCTCTCGAGGCTGACTGACATGCTTTAAAGGGCTGATGGGGCTCTAAAAAAAAAGAAGAAAACAATGTGACAACGAATACTCCAGATAAAAAGGCCCACACGTGGAACCCCGTGAAACAAGGCGTGTGCCCTGTCAATTAACTCATATCTGGATGTGGATTATATTAAAGGCCAAGGTTTACCAAAGGGCATATTGGGTCCGCTGCAAGCTACGATAGCTCAGCAAGTTAAGTGCTCACGTCGGTTGTGGTACGAAAACTGCAGCGTTCAAAGTAGAATCGTTTCATTTAATGTTGCACTCACAAAACCGACTCGCAACTCATTGTGACAAGAGATGGTATAGAACAGCCAGAATTCACAGGTTTGTCCGCATTTGATAATTATTTTCAGCCACGCAGGTACGTCAAGTAAGAAGGCAAGTGAAAAAGAAAAAAAAAACACCACGCCTGGAATATAACTTTTTATTTTGCTTAGGCTGCCCTAAATTTACTTGAATGCACTATCATGGGAAAAAGAGCAGGTAAATTGTGTCAATTGATGAGGGGAAAGAACGGGGCTAGAAGACAGGAGGCTTACCTGTACACCGCGTATGCCACCCTAAAGCCGCTTCAAAGCACTGCGGGGGAAGATGTAGGTAACGGGCAACATAATAGCATGTAGGTTGCTTGCATAAATAATGCCTAGACAAACACTGGAGGTGCTTCGAAGTACCACTGTCGGGCATTTCTTATCTGGCGTTGGCTAAGCCACTCCTGGACCTAAAGTTTTCTGTCCTGTGAAGCACCCGCAGAAACAGCAGCAAACCTACCCCCATCGGGTGAACGGGGCATGCTTCTTGGGTAACACACACTTCCCGGTCGATTCCCTTTATGGCTCGTTATTGGGTCTGCCAACACGTTTACTAATGGCAAAGACCCCGTGTAAACATCTGATGAGAATGCTTCAAACCACTACTGGGGAAGAAGCATAGGGTGCCCCCGTTAAAGAAGTTAGTGGGAGGCAACACGTTCCTCCCTGCCCCTAATCCTGCTGTACACTGTGAGCTGGGTTTGCGCTATATAAAGAACGCTGCTCGACTAGCCAGCTGCATTCCAGCCAGCAAGTCCTTGCTCGGTATATGCTGCACGTCTAAGCAATGTTTAGCATGCAGGCTCTGAAAGCGAAAGTAAAAACAATGCAGGCAACAGTTGGCGGGTAGGAGTGTGGCAGTGGGGTGGGGGATGGAATAGTTTATTAATAAACTGGAGAACAGTTACCAAGCACATGTTTACTGGACGGAAAATGCATATACTCTAATAAATACCTAAATAGACAGTGGCAAGAGCTAAGGTCGGCCAAGCCCATTTGCCTGCTGTCACAACAGCGCAGACTGGCAATAAGCACGGTTATCTTCCAATACCCCTGGTATTCGCAGGAAATATAAAAAAGGGATTTTGCCGAAACTACAAACAAAAACCTAGCACTCATCTCCCTGCTGTTATGCAGACCACATAACTGCCATACTCAATTATACACTTGCAGGAACGAAACCCAAAATACTCTGTCCTGCTCAACACACTGCAAACACAAAGCTGGACATTTTGGCTTAGTGGAGACAGTACTCCCCTCCGCCCCTCACAATTCACTCCCAGCGCAAAATAGCTTGCTTTCACCGCGTCACCAAACACACACTGGAGGAAAAGACGAAAAAAAACACCAGAGACGACCTGGTAGCAGCTCCCAATCGACCACAGAATCACCATCAATGACTACAAGCCTTCCTGGCCTCCCACCTGGAGGGTGGCACCGTCCTCCTAGGGGGTGTTCCAACATCAAACCTGGACCTGCTCAGAGGGGTCCTGTATGTCCAACCCCGATTTATGTCAATCACAACCCCCACACTCCGGAAAATGCAGAAGATGTCACAGCAAAATGACATCACCTTCCAGAAGACCTGCACCCCCACCTTCCCCAAAGCACTGATGACCAAGACAGTCACCCCTGGCCGAGAAACTCAACATTTCAGGAGATCAAAGCAATATCAGATTTAAGACATCCCGAAAGTACAATCCAAGAGGTTTAAGGAGAAAAAAAGGAGGACATTGATTCTCCTGCTGTTACCCCACTCTCTGGAACAACACCCCCCCCCCCCACTAACTTCAGCCTGGCTGCTTCTGCTCATAACAATCAGAAGCCCAGGGAACTTTGATCTCTCCTTCATGCACTTCAGGAAGGCAGGGAAAACCCCCAGTCTTCAAGCAACTCAACGATGCTCCTTTGCCCTGCAAACTTCACTTCACCCCATCCTTTTCCTGTGCACCTTCCCCCGTACAGCGCTCTACTGCTTCTTAGCTAGGACTGGGCTATACAAATCATCTGCATGCATACAAAGTTGAAGGCCTGCTTTCTGATTTCATGCTTTTTGTCTGTGGCTGGCGACTGCTTTCCCTTTGGGAGCAATGGCTGTTGTCAACGTACAAACTCTTTCAGGTCCTCCCAGGACTGTTAGATGTGCACAAGCATTGTGCCCCTTTCACCACCCAATGTTGCCAGATGAACAGATGAGATACATTTTTAGTAGAGTAGAACAAGCAGCTGGAGCGCTATCAAATTCTTAGAATCTGGCCTGTCTTCTAGCAGGGATCCAGAGAAAGCGGAAAAACGTGCACACAGCTAATTCGATAGGAACATGTTCAATCTCATTACTAATGAGACAAGACAGAAGAAGTAATTTCTGCCCCAAAATCGAATGACTTGAGAAATCCCAAGCACCTTCTCCGGCTGTTTTCCTTTGTTCCTAACCTATTTTTTTTTACACTGTTTTTCTGATTTTAACATATAATAACGGCAAGGAAAACACAAATGGCTTGGTATCAACTGCGAAAAATAAAACCTGTCACCTCCGAAAACAATTTCCGGTCTGCTGTCCAAGCCTTGGTCCTCTCCCACCTGGATGGTGGCAACGTCCTTTTGGATGGCCTTCCAGCAACTACCCTGGCTCCCCAGAGAGATGTCCTGCATGAAGCTGCACGACTCATGAAAAGACATCACCCGACTCTCATCGATCTGCGCGGACTCCTGCTGCAAGCCTGTATCATCTTTTAATCCTGCTTCATCGTCTACAATGCCGTCACCTTGAAGTCCCCAAGCTACCGCACTGAGAAATCCAGCATCTCTGGAAGCCTACGATCCACCAAAAGGACACGTGCAAACGGACTCTGCCGGTGCGGTGCAGGAAAGAAAAAACAGACGACAGGACTTCTCTTCCATCTACGCGGCAAGACTCTGGAACCTCCTCCCCATCGATATCCGACTCACCCCCTCCCTTCTACAGTTCAGGAAGGAGCTCAAGACCATCCTCTTCAAGGAAAATCTCCTCCCTAACACCTGATATGATAGTTTATTTATATAGCGCCTATACTCAATGTGCTTCAAAAAGCTTCAAGGCAAGGGAGGGAACAAGGGAAAATACGACAACATTCTTACAGGCCATGAACAGTAAGGATGTGAAATTAACTATCGTACTCGGCCTGACGACATTTCAGATAGTGCAAGTGCTAAGGAAGGGAGGGGGGAGTGGGAAGGAAATGGAAACAGAAAGACGACTACTGTACTAGGCCTGACAACATTTCTGGTATAGCCGGAGCAAAACAAGAGGTGAGGGAGAGCGGTGCAGAAAGGGAGGGGAGGAACAAAACAAGCGACTATCATACTAGGCCTGACAACGTTTCAGATAGTGCTGGAGGGAGGGGGGGTGGCAGTAAGGGGATGGGGGACCGACAGACGAGGCTGCTATCATACTAGGTCCAGGGACAATTCTGATAGAGTAAGTGTAAAGAAGAAAGTAAGGGGAGGAGGGGAGGAGAAAGCGAGAGGGTAGGAGGAGGGGAGGAGAGAACAGAGAGTAAGCAGTCAAAAAGAGTGGGGAAGCAAGAGGGGAGATTGCAGAAGTACTTAAGTAGGGAAAAGAGCAGCAAGCAGGAAGGCACCTGGTGGGCGGGGCTTAGGCCAGGTGATCTAGATCCACTTACACCTGCTTCCCAGCTGCAAAGGAAAAGAGGCTGGAGGGCTCCTTAAGTAGGGAAAAGAGCGGCAAGCAGGAAGGCACCAGGTGGGGTGGGGGGGGGCTTGCTAAGTGGTGAAAAAGAGCGGCAACCGGAAAGGCACCATGTGGACGGGGCTTAGGCCAGGTGGCCTGGATCCACTTACACCTGCTCCCCAGCTGCAAGGGAAAATACAGCGTCCACTCCCCACCTAACCTGAGACTGGGCAATCTGGCAATCGTTTCCACCCCGGGTTACTTGTAGATCCATTGCAGACTATTGCCCCTCCCTCTCCTGCAAGATCCCCACTCCCTTGTTTCTCTACTCCCTAACCTTGTTCTTCCCCCCTAAGATTGTAAAGCGCCCCATTGCTTCCCAAAGCTAGGTCTGCGCTCGATAAATACCCCAATGATAAGAATGGCATAACAGCCCTGGCAGAAAGGGCTGGAACAAGTGTTATTTGCCCTTAACCTCGTTACATGGGTGTGGGCCGATAACACTTTTTTAGAGCCCCCCCCCCCTCCATCAGAGCTGTAATGCCTCACTCTTTAGCCTGTAAACGCTTGAACATGTTCCTTCCTGGAACTGGTGCTCAGGAGAACCTCTTCCAAAGATTTCTATGACAGATCAAGAGTTTTGTCAGCATGTCCTTTTAAATGTCATTATGATTGAAATCCATTGATATTCTATTCATTGCGGACTGGACATGGATAATTGATGCCATTCCACAGATGAACATTGCTGGGAGCTATTTAGCCGTGCTTGAAGCCTATAAGAGGCTGGTTAGCTTATAAACCAATAGCCATCAGGAACGGCTTTGGTCACACAAGGCAGGCTGGTGCCTTACATACATTCCTATGCGGCATTAACCCTTCGCCTTTGGGAATTTGTGTGAAGGAGCATCAAGACCCATCTGGAAGACATTGAAAGCATGATGGGCCACTTCAAATGCACAAGTTGGATTGCACAGAAGTTAGATTTGAGTCACGCCATGTGGTAGCTGTTGCCTGACACCCAAGAGCTGCTGTCAGCTACTGCTCATGAAACCCTTAACCCCTGCACTGCTGTCCTTGCGCGTTATGTCACTTGAGACCTGTAGGAAAGATTGTATCAGTCATTTTCCCTCCATTTGTGTACCCACCCAACTTGTTGGTGTTGTCTGACTAACCTAGCTTGACTTTTGCCAGTGGAGCCCAGTCTTCTGCTCCCTTTATTATGGGGAAACTGACATGCCCTTAAGACAGTCAGTACTGGGAGACTGTTTCCTTTAGTCTTTCACTTTGTTGCTATTTCTTAGCAACATTTTATCCGTGCACAAAGT
Organism: Ambystoma mexicanum; assembly: GCF_040938575.1. Taxonomy (NCBI): domain Eukaryota; kingdom Metazoa; phylum Chordata; class Amphibia; order Caudata; family Ambystomatidae; genus Ambystoma; species Ambystoma mexicanum. Next base: position 1,274,130,700 of record NC_090924.1, read on the forward strand.
ACCTTACAGTAGTGTGCTGGGGTCGTCTTCATTTTAAGGCCCTAGACGCCCTCAAAGGATTTTTCAGTGAATGTACAAGTGTGCCTTGGAGAGAGCTGGTGACAGCTGTTCCTTTTCATGTGTTTTCAACTATTTTTAAGGGTCCATGCCGCGTCTGGCCCAGGACAGTAGCCAGTGGCTAAAATGGCCATGTCAAAAGGACAGAACAAAGGAACTTGTGGCATCTTGTCCCTTTGCCTTCCCAGGTCGCGCAGACCCGGGAAATTCCATATTTGGTCATGCAGACCCCCGAGCAAACAAACTTTTGTGGGATTCTGCATGCCTTGTGTGTGTGCCTCAAGGATGTGGGCTGGAGTTGTCTAGTTCCAATACACATCCTGGGTGCCAGGATGTCTGGGAACACCGTGGTCTTTGATTGGACCACATCTGGGATGGATGTATGTGAGCAGATCTCTCACTGGTTTCTCCGTTTTGGCGCGAAGGAGATTTTGGAAAAGAGAAGGCATCTTACAGCCATTCCAGGTCGATCTTCTGAGTTCATGTCGAACTTAGTAAAAGGAGCAAAATATCCTGAATGAACTATGCAGATCCGTGGAACCGCTGGAAGGTTTGGCACCCCTAGTCTGCTGTTTTCCCGTCGGACCCCCCGTTTCTGACCAAACCTAGAAGGCCTGCAACAGCGCTTTGACACACTGGAATAGTGGGACCACTATTCGGATCCCTCCAACTTAACCTGCAAACTAGCCTCTTCTGAAGTTTTCTGGACCGCCCAGTGAACTGACAAGCTTGTACAGGACCTTTGCCCTGGAACCGCTGCCGTCTTGAGTTTTTACTTGAGCCTTTAGAGACTGTTAAGCTCTGGGTATAAAGCACTCCTTCCACATTCCAAGGTCTGCAATTAAGAGAGTATGCCTGAACCCGAGCATATGCGGTCACCGTGTCACCCAGCTGTGGTGACTAACTTTGTGTGTGCCTTGCTGTTGTGCCCCCCCCCTGTGCCCTCAGACTCGCTGCAGCAGAACTGGCCTGATCCCTTCACCAGGAGTGGAGAAAACGCTGCTGTGTCGCCACAGAATCATTCCTGGAACACAGCATCTGAAAGCCAAAGAGCCGTGCAACTGCAGGACTTGAACCTGCGACCGAAGTGGACTCGACTGCCGAAGTTTGGTCCGGAGTGCGCTTAGGATCAGTGAGTACTTGCAACCCTTACCTGTGGCCCCTGGCGCATCCATCCATGGTTACAGTACAGTGTGCTGGGGTCGTCTTCACCTGTGGCCCCTGGCGCATCCATCCATGGTTACAGTACAGTGTGCTGGGGTCGTCTTCATTTTAAGGCCCTAGACGCCCTCAAAGGATTTTTCAGTGAATGTACAAGTGTGCCTTGGACAGAGCTGGTGGCAGCTGTTCCTTTTCATGTGTTTTCAACTATTTTTAAGGGTCCATGCCGCGTCTGGCCCAGGACAGTAGCCAGTACTTACCTGTGGCCCCTGGCGCATCCATCCATTTTTACGCACGAGTGTTCCCTGAGGACAACTCTTTTTTTATTGAAGTAGCCTATGCTACCAAGCTATTCCCAAATCTTGGATCCTGTTCTGCCCTCTTGGGGAAGACCGTCCTTGAATAGTGGGAACCTATTCTTCACTGCCTCACCCCACCTTCCTGAGTCACCTCAGCCCCTTGAAGAGACCTAGTTTTGACTTAACCGCATTATAGTATGTGCCAGCAACAAAGGTACTTTCGAGCTCAAGGCTCCACTCATTTTAGGGACTGGACTGCCTCTCAGTTAGGGTTTGAATTGTGAAGGACTGCCACAGAGATATTCACACTGAATAACTCCTTCCTTTACAGGTTGTGGAACTGTACTTAGTAATACCCCTGTTGGCCATTGGTTGATGTAGATATGTTTGGTAGATAAGTGTTGGTTTAGTTATTACTGCTGAGTATTTACTTTGTGTTTTACTTAAAAGGCCTTTAATAAATGGATATATATTTTTAGTATACACCTGACAGAGTAATTTGTGGTGTTGTTTACTGTGTGTGCTCATTGTGGGCTTCTGATCACCCTCACACCTCCTGAGACCTAGTCTTGACTGCCACCAATGCTACCTTAATTGGTCTGGCTTGTCCAGAAGGTTACCCTGTTCCAAGAAACTAGGCTGGCCTTCTGAACCTCTGCCCACCAGGTCAGAGTTCAGAAATCCATCTTAACCTGCCACAGTGGCCTGGCGGAACCAGTACCAAAGTGTTCCGGCATACTTCTCATGGCTTTTCCACACACCACATTTGATTTTCAATTCAATTATTAACCGTTGGCGTTCTATTCCGTCATTCGCTTTAGTATGTCTATCCATTTAATTTTGGTGTTTGTACTGCGCTAGCATGCAGCCAAATGACTCCTTCAGAGTGCTTAGGGTAAGGCCACGTACCTCTAGGTCTTCTCAGTTGTTGGCGGCGTGGGAGAGGTCTAGGCTTCTGGTTGAGTCAGGGACCCTTTCCAAGATGAAGTGGGATCTGCGGTAAGGGGACCTAAAGGCCAGTCACGAATGTCTGATCACACTCATCGAAGACTTGCTCCAGTAGGATTGCATTTACATTTTTTTCTGAAAATTATACAGTTTTGTTTTGAATCTCAATGAATAAGTGCGAAACACCTTGCAGGATTTCTGCGGGGTTACCTCTCCCCGAGTAACATGTACATTCTGTGCAAAGGAGATAAAAGTCAAGCCCATATGCAGACACTGCACAGTCCGATGAAGCCACCATTGAAGGTCTTCTGCAGTGCAATGGGTTATGTTAGGTAAACTATTAGCGCGCACATACACCCGAAGGCATCTTGGCGCAGGGAAGTACGTAGCAAGTAGCAAAGCCACAGCAGGCGGGGGAGAATCAGCAGAAAAGAGTGTTATTAAGTAGGTGATGGAAGGTTAAGGAATTCTCAGTAGACTTAAGTTTAAGAGGGAGACTGTTCCACAGCTTACCTGCCACTACAGAGAAGGCCATGCCACCCACTCTCTGAAAGTGAAACCTTGGCACCACCACCAATCGCTCGCTAGTAAAGCCAAGAGTATGACTGGGAATGTAAGGTTGAAACTTGTCCTGAAGAAACTCTGGTCCAACCTGATAGACCGCCCGATGAACAATACATAGGGATTTAAAAGGTGATCCGCTGCTGCACTGGAAGCCAGTGCAGATGGCGCAATATCGGCTGATAGGAGCACCATATGGGGTTGCAGTAGCAACTCGAGCAGCCAAGTTCTGAAGCAATTGCAGCCGGCAAATCAAGCCAGCCAGCTGGGCCACAAGAAGAGCATTACAATAATCAATCCTGCTAGAGACCAATGCGGCCACCACAGGCGGCTGCAGTCGGACAGGAAGAAAGGGCAAGACTTTACAAAGAGCATGCAACAGGAAATGGCCAGACTGGCATGCTGCACTCACCTGTTCCGCCATAGAAAGTGATGAAGACAGGTAAACCCCCAAATTCTTCCCCACTGTCACCAGAACGGGAAGTACCCCCAGAGAAGCAATCCAGAAAGAAGAGGACCAAGAGTTAGATGTGGCCAGACAACACCATTTAACTTGAGCCATCTGGTGCTCATCCAATCCCCCACGGCCAAAAGGAAATCATGCAGACGAGGCGATACACCATCCTGGTCAAGATCTAATCGGACCAGGATTTGCAGGTTATCAGCGTATGAATAGCACCTAAAGTCATGGGAGCAGATAAGAGCAATCAGGGAACAGATATAGATGTTAAATAAAATCGGGGATATGGCGGAACCCTGGGCAACCCCCCAGAACAAAGAGTGAACAGAGGACAGAAAAGGAGGAAGAGATCCAGACTGGCCTCGACCAGTCAGAAAAGAGGTGAACCAGGCTTGCACAGGACCAGATATTCCAAGCGCCGCCAGCCGGGAAAGGAGGAGGGGGTGATCGACAGTATCAAAAGCCGCTGACAGGTCGAGCAAAATCAGGGCCCCCACTCCTCCACGGTCAGCCAACCTGGCAAGGTCATCCATAACAGAGACTAGAACACTCTTCTGTACCCCTTCCCGGACGAAAACCAGACTGAAAAGGGTTGAGTACTGCAGAGGACTACAAGAAGGAAGAAAGAAGAGGAGAAATCAGAGCTTCAAGAGCTTCATAAAAAAAGAAAAAATGGAAGTAAGGACATAGGATGGTTAAGGCATCCAGGGATGGTTTTTTAAGTAGAGGGGCCACAATAGCTTGTTTTAACCCAGCTGGGATGAAGCCACGACCGTCAAGAGAGATTCACCACCTGGGTCACCAAAGGAATAATCCTAGGCAGAAGAGCCTGCAAGATGGATAAATGAACTGGGTCCAATGGTGCTGCCGATTTAATACGCGAGATGGCAGACAAAACAATTTCATCCGTGAACACCAGAAAAATATCCCAGCTGACCATGGTGGGTAAAAACGGACGTCAATGCCCGGTGCCCCAGAGTGTGTAGATTCGATATCATCGCAAATGTTTGTGATTTTTGAGTGAAAGAAATCTGCCAATACATCGCAGTGAGACTGGGACGACGGCAAGGCTGTGGGAAGAAAAGGTGCAGTGGAAGAAAAAGATTTTAAAACCGAAAAAAGTTTTCTGGACTGATTCAGGGCACTTTTTATACTGCTTGTGAAAAAAATACTGTTTAGCAGTTTTAAATCAGCAAATGGTATTTTCTAAAGAGGAAAATGTAGCTTTGTCGGTCAAATTATAGGGTGAGCGCCATTTGCGCTTAGCTTGACGAACACTTACGTTTAGCTGTTTTGAGTTAATCTGAAATCCATGGTTGAGAGAGGCGACAACGAACACTTGCAGACTCCAAAGGTGCAAGTTGGTCCACAGCTTGCAGCTGTGATAAAGACAGGGTAGGGAGATCAGCGAGACTATCAATAGGGCAATTAGCCATGACGATGGATGCAAAATGAAATTCACATTGCGCCAATTTCTCCTGAGAATTGAGCGCTTAGCAGAAGGCAGCAAACGAGTCATAAGAGGTACTGTAAAAGAGACCAGAACATTTTCTGGCCAAATGAGTGGCAAAACAGGGAAAACCACTACTCCTGAAATGGCTGAAAAAAAATAAGATCCACGATACCGCCCAACTGATGGGTAGATTCAACCATATTTTGTTAATGGCACATTAACTCGAATATTAAAATCACCTAGCACAATAAGATCGTGATATTATAACTGCAGTGAAGCCACCAATTCCAGAAATGGCTGTAAGAGGGGGCATGCTCCCGGGGGACGGTAGACCGACTGTGAGGCAGAAGTATCGACTCCATAGCCAAAGCATGAACAAGTGGTACCAAGCTAACTTTCAGTGATGATTTCAAGTTAATTAACCAATTCCATTCCAGTGTTTTGAAGAGAGATTTAAGTCCACGTACGGCCACTTCTAAGCACTAGTCCACCTTGTGGATAGGTTCAAGAGCCCATTTGGAGCAAAACCTTGCTCTCCTCTTGGGTTCAGGGGAGAATGGGGCTGTACAGGGACCCACTGTCTTACTCAATACTCGCATTCGAACACCACGGACTGCAAATAACAGACCTGACTGGGTGCAAAAACACAGACTATTCACCTGATGGCGACGATCAGAGGTAGAACACAATTGCCAAAGGCCAACTAATAACAAAAGACACATAGCTGCCAGTCATGAGGGCCAACTTCTGCCAGTCCTTTAACAGCACTATGAATTCTGGGGCTTGTAGTTTTTCACACGGAAGATGGCCAATTATCTCCCAAAATGCTAAGTGCCGGTAGCTATAAAACAAGAGTGGTTTCGGGTGTCCTGGCGCGTGGAGGCTGCTGGCAACTGTGAAATAAAATAACAGGGCATATTAGTAATATTCTATGGTACTGCTTTGTCTGCATCGTACCAAATGATTCAATGTTTTGCTAGCAATTGGTACCTGGTAACAGAGCAGACTGCAACATTACACATTGGCATGCAAGTCTGTGGCATCATTTTCTGAGGTTAATGGGTTAATTACTGGCACTAATTAACAGGTGTCAAAGCGAGTAGGGCGTTTCAAAGGCGGCTGGCATATAGTCCATTAGTGGCAAGCTCGCCACGGTGTCCATCCCGCATCCTCGGTAGGATGAGGGGGGCGGGGGGCTGTCGACCCAGCCAGGACCGCTGGATTAGGAATGCAGGGGTCTTGGGCAGTGTTTGCCTCGCGCAGCTGCACCACCAATCCCAATCTCGTTCCTCGGAGCAGATGGACGCAAGACGCCGTCCTGACGTATGCACTTTCTACGGGAGAGGCGGGACCGCCCACGCAGCATTTTGAACACCTCTTTGGCCGCCACATGGCAGGGTCTGGTGCCCCTTTCCGCCATCCTCAAATCGCACACCTAGCCGCATCTCTGTGGCTGCCTCAGCTGCTGCTGCTTGCGCACGGGGGTGGGGAGGGTGTGGCGGAGATCTGCCGGGCAGCTAAAAAAGGTGTGGCATGGTTTCCTATCCCCTCTCGAATGTGCGGAAACCCGAGCTGTGCCACACCCGAGCTGCACGCTGTGCCAGGGGCGTCGGCAGGCCTTCGCCCAGGAGCCACAGCCCAACTCCATCCCTCCCAGGGCGGCGGGCCAGGGAGCAAAGTGCGCGCCTGACAGGCAGCCAGGCCCAGCCCAGCCCAGATAGTGACCCTGGGGCCGGGGAGAGGCAAGAAACGCGCTCGCCCGTGTCCTTTCAGGGTGGAAACGCGAACTCCAGAACTACCAATCCTCTGCTCGTTGTCTTGGCGCTCCGGGTCCTCTAGCTTTGCTGCCCAGTTAAGCTGGTGCCACCAGCTTCTGCACCCCCACATCCGCTAGTGCCAATCCATCAAAGTTGACTCAGCCTTTCGCCCTTCCTGAGTCGACAAGATGAGGAGCTGTTTTGGTTGGGGGTTACATCAAATGATTAGTTTGATTAGATACATCGGGTGTTTATAATGCGCTGCATGCTGGACTCAAGCGTCGAAGCACTGAACGCATGTTTTCTTTCAGACGAGCGTGTTGCCCTGGAGCCATCCTATCCCGGCCCAATTACCTAATATTACCTGTTAAGTAGGTATATATACGCACACACATTTATTAACAATACCAACTGTTACTATAGGGGTTGTTCTCTGGTATGGTAATATAATAGGGGTTGGTTCTCTGGCCTGGTAATATAATAGGGGTTGGTTCTCTGGCATGGTAATATAATAGGGGTTGGTTCTCTGGCCTGGTAATATAATAGGGGTTGGTTCTCTGGCCTGGTAATATATCAGGGGTTGGTTCTCTGGCCTGGTAATATAACAGGGGTTGGTTCTCTGGCCTGGTAATATAACAGGGGTTGGTTCTCTGGCCTGGTAATATAACAGGGGTTGGTTCTCTGGCATGGTAATATAACAGGGGTTGGTTCTCTGGCCTGGTAATATATCAGGGGTTGCTTCTCTGGCCTGGTAATATATCAGGGGTTGCTTCTCTGGCATGGTAATATAACAGGGGTTGGTTCTCTGGCATGGTAATATAATGGGGGTTGGTTCTCTGGCATGGTAATATAACAGGGGTTGGTGCTCTGGTATGGTAATATAACAAGCACGTTTACTCATCTATTCACCGAAAAAAATAAATGGACATAACGTTTTGGGTTTAATGAGAAAAAAAAAACATCCACTATAAAAAATAACCACCAGCTCTGGTTACCAAAGCAACCAGGGCTCAAGTCGAGAGTACACGGAGTCCCCCCAATTTTTTCAGGCATCCACCCATTTTTTTCAAAGGGCCCCTTGATAAACTAATTTAAAGTGAGCCACATTCAATTGGTATGTTAATACCCCTGAACGAAACCATAATTCACCACCCGCCATGCACGGTGCTCAAAAGTCACCATCAATACATGGCGTAAATTGAAAAGCACTTAAGTCTGCTCATTTCCCTGCCCCCACAAAAAGGGGCGGAGTTACAAGGAAGCATTAGATGGAGGAGTCAGTCTCCTCAGTATAAATTGCAGCTGTGAAATCTTTAACAGCAAAGGACATGTATTTGTGATATCCAAGAAGGGGGGGGTGGGCGCACTACCAGGTTTAGATATCCCCGATTTGACCTATAGCTTTCAATTGAAGCCAGTATGATCACGAACAAGTATTTTTTTTTTTTTTTTTTTAGTATTTTTATTTATTTCTATAGCGCACCAGGCCCAGGGGCAACCGGGCGCTTAACTTAGTTACAAGTGGCAAACGGAAAGCTTTTGGTTAATTATAACATAACCCCTGGCAATTTCTCTAGGCCACCTCTATTTGCATGGTTAATAGCCAGGCTGTGCCATTACAGAAAGCCCAACCATTTAAATTAGCCTTGGTCCTGCCACCAGTCCAGCCCAATCCTTTAGGCCACATCCGCTCTGCACGAGAGCACGACCAACTTCAGACATTATTGGGCTGGACTCCCACCTCTGAATTGCATACGGTGTTCTCCCTTCTGTCATAATACAGCGGAAAGGAAAGCTTCCCAAGCTATTGCCAGTAATGATTAATTCAGTTCCTATCCGCTTGATGGTGTTCCAACAGAAGCAAAATGCAATGTTCTTTTTGCATCCTTATCACATTACCACTCCTGCTCCTCAATATCTCAGTAGCCTTCGACATCGTGGACTGCAGTAACTAATAGGAAGGCTTGAAGAAACCAGAATCCATACAACAACTCTACAATTGATGAGAGAAATCACTTCGCTCCCCCTTTCAGTTCCAAAACAACCCATTTACCTGTAAAGTTCCGCAGGACGAATTCTTGCCGTTCCTCTTCAACAGCCAGGGATCAAAATTAAGTTGGATAAGCAGGGACAAAAAGCAGCTCCTCGGTATCCAGCTTTACCCAGTGATCAGGAGCCAATACTGAGCAACGAGGAGCTAGTACATCGATATATAACTTCCACAAAAGATGCAAACTTAACATTTTGTCCATTATTTAGGAACCCATTAAGTTTTAAATGACATAAATGTTTCCTAATGCTCATAGATTGCCCCAAGCACACAGAGTTAAATATACTTAAGCGTGTTTGGCATCAGTTGGCCTGTGGAGCCAAAAGTAGCTCCTAACTGTTGATATCACGCTAACCAGGCGCTAAATGGCTCCCAGCTCCCCTCAATTTCAAACCCTGAAAATCTATATGATGTCATTGATGAAGATCATTAATTCTTATGGGAACACCTAGATCTATGCAGATGGCACAAATCATATACAAAATGACTGATATTACTCTCACCAATTGCCTTACGGGAATAAGCAAATGGATGACGGCCAACTACCTAAAAATCAACCACAGACAAAACAGAAATAATGATAGTCTCACCTCACACTGAACCTAAAACACCTCTACCATAAGAAATGAGTAACTGCCCCAAACCATCTACAGTGCTGAAGAATCTCGGCACAATGATGGACAACAGACGCGCACTGGAACCACCAGTCCACAAAACGGTCTAAGTGCTCCTAACACTGCCTCTCTATCCCATGGATCATTGTCCTACCTCTCCTTCGCACAAAGAGTGCTGGCCATTATCTTTGTGATTCTTTCAAGAATCGATTACGCAAACAGCAAGCAAGACTACCGTACAACAAAAAAAATTCCTCCGTTCGAAAACACAGCAGCTAGACTACTACTTGGACTCAACAAGAAAGAACACATAGCACCAGCTCTCCGAGCACTCCATTGGCTCCCAATCAGACAATCCTTGGCAATGCCAATGCTTTTGGCAAAGGCGTTTGCCAGGCACTGCTGTAATGGTATTAACTGGCCCTCGATGGTAGCAGCTGTATACCCTAATACTTACAAGCAAACGATTGGCTTTGTCAATGCTCGTTTTTGATCCAACCTCAGTAAAGGACACGCGTAGTGCTTATAAAATAAGAGTGGCTAAAAGCAGACCTAGTTAAGATAGTTGTACAGCTCCAATTAAGTCATTAACTAACAGACCGCTTTAAAAAAAAACACTGGCAGGCACTTTAACACACCGTTTGATGGTAAGACTTGATAAAGCTTTCTCAAATACATCCCAGAAGGATATGTTTTGGGTGGGTAGGGGCAGGAAGTGGGTGGGAATGGCCATAGGGATTAGCACGGCCATGGGTAGTAAATGGGTGGGTAAATAACCAAGCAACCCCTACAAGCTTTGTGTCCCTCCTCATATGCTATTTCTCCATAGCTGCACTCTAATGCAATAGTTTTGGCTCGAGAACCACCTGAAAATCCGGGAAAGTCTAAAAACATGGCACTTCAAAGATGAAACAGAAAGAACCTTTAACCTGCACACATCAAAAAGCTAAATCAACCTCAAAAGTTCAACTTTCATGTGCAGATGCAACCTATGAAAACACCATAGCGCCTTCCGACCATTCGCCTAGAAAAATCATGGAGCTATAGGTAACATAATGATTAGAAGACATCAAGGCACCACCAAAACCCCCAAGTGAATGTTCCCCATTTCCTGGAATGTCTTTACCTCAATACAGGACATTCTTGCGCATCAACCAATACAGCCACAGAATTCACGGACTGCAAGAGCAATTATTTGAAGCACTACGCATACCCCCGAGAACACTCCCCATATTTGGTCTAACCCTCAATTTCGCTCCACCTCTCTCACCACACACAAGGGGGAGGGTACTGGGGGAGGGGGGCATGAACCTTTTCCCCCCGGGTTGTTTTGGGCGCTGCATAGAGCACCGTCAGGGTATTACAGGGAGGAAGGGAAGGTTCGAGGGCAGGCGGAGGTTAGGACGAGCGTTTGTCCAGGTCGTCTGCTTCCCGAGCCTTCCCTGAGTGAGGCCAGTCAGGCTGAGGGCTTTTCAGGTTGGCGAGAGCTAGGGTAGCTGGTGCGGTGAGGTAGGGTTAGGGGGACTTACATTGGGTAGTTGTTGCGGGGGGTGGTAGTTTAATACTTTTTAAGGTTATTTGCCAGATAAATAAAGTGCCCCCCCTCCGCTTTACCTAGTTGTGTTCCCCGGCGGTTCTCCCGGCTGCGAGGACTTCTGCGGGGGTAAGAGCTGTTGTGGTAGGAGCCGCCCGGGTGTTTCAGTTTCGTCGGGGTGGCAGCATTGGTGCCACGCCCTGTCATTAGTGAAGATCCGTGGGCTTTTATTGTGGTGGGTGAGGAGTGGGATACTGGGGGCAGGCATAGGATCTAGTGGTCAGGCAGGAGCTCCCACGGCGTATTTGTTGGGGGCCCGGCTCCGCTTGGTGTGCAGTGACAGCGTTACGCCGCCAGATGGCATGTGTTCTGGCATTAAAGGGCCAGTGCACAGGTTCATCTGAAGCACTTAAGGTGTCTCGCAGTGCACGCGGGGCTGAAGCAGGCAACCTAGGTGTGCGGGGGGGTTCTTAGGGGCAGTGCTCCGCATTTTGGGCGGCAATTATTTTTAAATAAATAAATAAATTAAATACATTCAAAAAAATAAAGGAATAATAACGTGAATTAAGAGAGGTAATATTAGGTCACAGCAATTATAAAAAAAAAAAAAAGAGGGAGAGGAATACTGGAATAAATTAGGTTTGTGTAGTTATTTTGGCCTATAAGTGGGCAAGGACACCTTGGCTGTGGCTCATTAGGTGGGTTAGGGGGTGTTCATTGGGTATTAATTTAGAGACCCCCCCCCAACTCGGCAGGCAATCCCTCGGGTAGGTTCTGGCTCAGGGGCTAGTAGGAAGGGGAAGAGCAGCAAGCAACATTTCTTTGCACAGTGTATTACTGGTGCGCCATGGTGGTACAGGGGCCCAAGAAGAAGGTATGGGTGGATGCCAAGGTGCTGAGGGAGGCTTTGGAGATTAGGAGCGCATCTAAAACCCAGCTGGAAGTGGCTGTGGGGGAGCTTACGGGCGAAGGGGAGGGCAGTGGAGGAAGGCCGCAGCCGAGAGCAGCGGCAGATGGGCTCTCGCGGCAGTGGTGGCATGTAGCCCTGCAGCAGTTAGAGGGGAGGTCTGGGAGTCGAGGGGTAGGAAGATGAGGAGGGAGATTGACAGGAGAGCATCCATGGGGGCTGGGGGGGGGCGTGGGAGTGCAGTTAGGAGAGGGATCAGGAAGGGGTTTGGGGGAAAATGACCAGGTGGATGAAAGGGATGGTAGGAGTTTGCAAAAAGGTCCAGGGAGGGTAGGGGGTGAAGGAGGGGGTGACGGGGTGCAGAGAGGAGTGACAGGGCACATGGGCAAGGGAGGAAAATGCCTACCGAAAAGTGCAGGTGGGAGAAGGAGAGAGCGGTCCCCTTCGTTTAGTGAGGTGAGGGAGTGGCGCGGAACGCTCCCCCCGGCTAGGAGGATTTCGGGCAGAGGACACAGAGCGGCCCCTGCTATTTCAGAAGTGGAATATGGAGAGGGTTTAAGAACGGCCCCTCCATAAAATTTGCGAGGACAGTCTAGAGGGCACAGCGCGGCCCCTATCGAGGAGGAGAGGACCCCTCACCCAAGAGAAGAGGACCGGAAGGGGGTGCTGTGGCCCTGCCGAAAAGAAGCCGACTGAGTGGCGGGCCAGACACCCCGGGCTCACAAGAGGAGGATCTGCCCGGCCTGAGCATGTGCTCGCAATAGCACGGGTATTACATGGGTGAAGATGAAGGGGTGGAAGAATATGTGCGGCAGTGGGAGGATGAAGGGTACAGTGCTGTAAGGAGGGTGAGAAGGCGCCTAAGATGGGAGGGGGAAAGACAGGTGCAAGGGGGCAAGAGGTCGGGGATAACTGGCTGGGTGAGACTGTTGACATGTTTTGTACCCGCAGCAGCGGTCAGTAAGGAAGGAGATGAGGAGCATCATAGTAGAGGCCAGGCTGCAGACGGGCGATGGCAGGGCAGAAAGAGGTGAGTGGGAAGGGGACTGGTCAGCGGCATGGCAGGGGGGGGGGGAGACACGAGGTTGGGGTGTTACACTCACCTGGTCTCTGCAGAGGCGTTGGGGCACGGTTGCAGCCCTCCCAGGGTGAGGTCGCTCGGGTCTGACTTCGCCCTCTGCACATCCTCGGGTCCGACTTCGCCCTCTGCGCATGTGGTAACTGGTGGTAATAGATGATGCTGCTCGGAACTGCTCCTGTTGAGTTTTGGCGAGCACTCTGTCCTGCTGCTTCTGGCAAGGGCGCTGGTATGATCTGGACAGAGGTCCTTCACTGGTCCCTTGCACATGGTAGTCCAGTCCTGCTGCGACTAAGCCACTATACTTCAGGTAAGTGTTCCTGTTTGCCTTTGTTTTTCCTCGTATGTTTATGTTGTATTGTAAAGTTTGTTGTCTTGTATTGCTGTCCGTTCCACTTTTTATGTTTGCTCTTTTGCTTTCTTCCCTTGCAGGTAATGTTGCCGGCCCAGTAGAAGCTGTGGAGCACTAGGCAGCAGCCGGAGAGAACGAGGAACAAAGCTGCAGCGCTACAGTAGCTGGTAAGTTGTTAACTAGGGGGCGCGCCCTAGGACAGAGGTTCTAACCTCGTCTTTCTTCTTCACAGGGTCCGAGTTCGTGGATGCGGAGCACGGTGCTGCAGCGTCGGGATCAAGATCACTGGATGTCAGGAGATGAGTCTGCAGATGAAGCGATGAAGCACCCGTTTCCTGAAGGTGAGTATGCAGGAGAACGCCTGGTTTCAAAGGTAAGTAAACTGATCCAAGCAGCAGTGAGCGTCACATTGCACGCGAGTGCACAGTAACGCAAAGCACCGGCCTTAAGGATGGAGCAGCTTATATAGCGGAGCTTCTGAAGCCACACCCACCAGGTTCAGCCTGCTTACCACACCCTGCCACCCCCGATGAGTCAGCACATGAAGATGTTCTCTGGAATAAAGGCTTTCAGCCAGGGCCCCTGTGTTTATGGGTCCCAGAGGGACATAAGTGAGTCAAGTGACCCATTGCCCCATCACTAGATGGTGTGGTTTTTGTGTTCTGGGGCCTGTGGCCATGACAGCACTCCCCCTCAAGGTCCCTCTCATGAGTGGTTTCCCCCCTGGTCCTGGTTTAGAGGGGTTATTGCGGTGGAACTGCCTGATTAATCGTGGACATGCTCACTGGGTTTCCAGGTCCGATCTTGGGGTCCATAACCTTTCCAGTCTAGAAGGTAGTATAACTTGGACCGGACCATCTTAAAGAGTCTAGGATTCTTTTAACTTCATATTCTGGTTCTCCTTCAACTATTTTGGGATCTGGTGGAGTATCGATTCGCGTACCTGGTCTCAATGGTTTTAGGAGGAAGACATGAAACACCGGGTGGATCTGCACGTGGGCCGGTAATTCTAATTTCATTGCCGCAGGGTTGATCACAGCCTTGATAGTGTAGGGTCCCATATATCTGGGACGGAACGCCCGTGGTTCTTTCAGGGGGATGTTTTTGGATGCTAACTAAACCTTGTCTCCGACTTGGTAGTTGGGAGCTTCCCTTCAGTGTCAATCCGCAAACTGCTTCCCTTTGGCTCTGGCAAGATGCCCTGCTGCTTCCTTAAGAACCTGGGTGATGGTTTTGTATAAGGTGGTTACAGCGGGCATTTCTAATGTGGGTCGAAAACGGATGTCCGTGGATGTCGACCGTACACTATGTAGACTGGGCTTTGTCCCGTACTGGTGTGAATGGAGTTTTTATATGCGTATTCTGCTAACCAAAGTATGTCCTTCCAGGTATCCTCGGTTTGTTGCAGCATACACCATATGTATTACTCAAGGGTCTGGTTAGTCCGTTCTGTCTGGCCGTCGGTTTGGGGGTGATGGCTTGTAGATAACCGGGGGTCGATTTTGGCAATTTTACAACACTTTTTCCAGAATGCAGAGAAGGGAAGGGACAGGGTTGCAAGGGGGAAGGAGAGATATTGGCGTGTAGGCTATGGGAGCCTTGGGGGTGGGGGAGATTTCTTTGGTGGAGGTACAGACAGACAGGGTGATTGAGCCCTTGGAATCCGAGGTACTGGTTACAAAGGAGAAAGATGCAGAAGGAAAGGGCAAGGAGAAAAAGCTGCCATACCTGGGCATTACGAAACCTCTGGTAGCACATTTGATAACAACTGGGCCAGGGAATTTGTATACGTGTTCAAGCTTTTACATAGGGAGGTGAGAGCAAAAGAGGGTTCTAAGGAGGAGAGTGAGCTGGCCTCGCGTCCAAAAGGTGCCAGTGACGATCGAGAATTGGACATCAGCTTTTATTGTCTATGTGAGTGTCTTTTGTGAGAAATTCCCAGAGAGATGTGTGGCGCTGTTAAGTATATGGACGTGATTAGGAAGGCTTTCACGAGTTTGAGGTTTTGCGTGGGTGCGTTATGACGAGGAGTTTAGAGCAAGTTTGGCAGAGGGCAGTCAGGTGGTCTGGGGGGAGATGGACATGGATCTATGGCTGCAATGGATGGCACCGACAAGGCCAGCTCCAGCGGTACACACGGCATGTGGCTTACTTTCTTGGTCACCCCGCTCCGGGAGGGGTGGGGGAAGGAGGCAGAGGTCAGCCCTCTGCAGCATGTTGGGCTTTCAATAAAGAAGGCTGCACGAGGATGATGTGCAAATTTAAAGACGAGTGCAGCAGATGTGCGAGTCGGCACCCGATTACACAGTTTTCAGGAAGGGGACAGGTGGGAAGGGCGAGGAGCAGGGCAAGGACTGTATGCCAGTTAAAGGTTGGCGAAAGGTTTTGGGGGCGATCCCAAGGGAGTAGGGGTTGGGTGAGGCGGAAGGTGTTTAGATAGGATGGGGAGGGTCACAGCGGGGGGTGTCACTGGAAAACTGATAGGGGGTGGGGGCCATCATTTGGTGTGGAAGACTGTGGCGAAGCCCTCACGCTTGCCGCACGACAAGGTGAGCAAGCTTTGGGGGACATGAGAGGGTTATAAGCTGCACAGGGTCAATACAGAGAGACTCACAGAGCTTAAGAGGATATCGCAACTTCGAGCGTACGGTAGTAGCCCCGGTTCACGTGAGGGGCAGGAGACACGGCATATGCTAGGGAGGGAATTGAGTTTGCATAGCATGGGAGAAACTTGGCTCGTTTGGCCCTTGGAGCAGTGGGGGCAATGAGGAGAGGTACTGCATGGACGGGGTGAGGGAGCACCCCTGGTGCAGCCGGGGGGGGGAGGGTGAAGTGATGAGATGTGACTGCATGGACAGGGGTGCACAAGGGCCCCTGGTGCAGGTGGAAAACATGGTGCGATGGACACAATGTGCTGGAAGAGTAAGTTATATGGTTTGGACTGCATGGACGGGGCGCAGGTTTGGCCCCTGGTGCAGTGGCGGAGGAGTAATGAAGCGAAGGGCCTGCATGGACAGGGGTGCACGTGGGCCCCCGGTGCAAGGGGGACAACACAGGGGGACAACACGGTGCAATAGTAGGAAGGTGATGGGGGCAAGTGTGAACAGGAGGGTAATAGGATAGAGGAGAAAAGGGGTCTAAATGGGGGGTAGGTGCATTGTTTAGAAGGGGGGTGTAAAAGGTGCAAATTATAGGTGGGCCAGGTAGGATACGACTGGGGAGTGTTTCCGTAGGGGTTTGGTTTGTCTTGGGGGAGACAGATGGGGGTAAATGAAGGGTGTTTTTTTTATGATTGAAGATTGGGTCTGCAGTGTTGGCAGCAAAGGTATTAGGGGGGTCACGAGGAGGGTTTTGAGGGAGTGGGACATTGAGCAGAGGTGGGGATTGCTGCCCGAAGGAGGGTGGCACAAGGCATGGGAAGGCAGTTGTAGGGGGACTAGCAGAGGAAAGGGGAAAGGGGGGGCGGTGCTGGGATTATGGGAAGTTCAGGGGATCTAAATGGAGATTTCTGGGAACTGGGGGCAGATTGGGAACGAGGCCAGGAACAAGGGGGGTGGTTTGGCAATGGATAAGAGACTCATAACTATTTTCTTTGGCAGATGAGGGCTTGAAAGACTGGCGAGTTGCCGTGGACGTGGAATTGAGGACGCAGTCATAACTGTGTTTTAGGGAGTTATGGGGTTTAGGTCTATATTTGAAAGGGAAGGGAGTGTCATGGTGTTTCGGGGGAATTTATAGTACACGCAGGAGGTATGGCTTAGAAAATTAATGAGGAGTAGCTTGGCTATAGAAATAACAGGGGACATAGCTGGTTTTCGGGAGTGGAGCTCAAGGTAAGGTGGTTGGTCAAAGTTGTCACCGAGCAGGGTTGCAGGGGAATGGTATTTGAAGGGGCAGTGTATTTACGGCTAGTGGTTGTGGCAGTGGGGGGGCACGAGCGCTGGTGTCAGGACACATCTGGGTGAGGTTTATTGTTTAAGAGGAGGGAGGGCATCTATCAGTTTATGGGAATAGTTAGTGAATTAGGGGGCGAAGTGGGAGATCCAGGATATTTGAAGGAGAGGTAAGTTAGGATGGGTGGGGCAGAAAGAACACCTCAGTGGAGGGTTTTTCCTGTTGCCGAGGGCATGGCCTCTTTGGATGAGGGGGGAGTGAAGCACAATGGGGGAATAGATTTGGAAATGATGGGGGTGGTGCTGTTTGCAAAAACGGACTACCCCGGGGGAACAGGTATGGAAGATGGAGGGGCATGGCCCCGGGGAGAAAGGGGGAAGCCTTGAGAAGATGGTAAAGAGACGGTAGGGGTAAAGGGGTAGATAGGGAGGAAGTGGAACTGATTTAATTATTTAATTGTTTGGCAAGTTGTTACAAACAGAAGAGTTAGTCTGTAAGGCCAGGGGCCAGGTTAGCGTTTATTTGTGAGCTTTGTCCCGTCACATTAAAGCGACCGTTTCCACTACACGCGAGTCTGGTTGTTTTGTGCAGTAAGCCCAAAAGGCAAACCAATCACTTGCACATAGATTTTAGAAGAGAGCCTCTCCTCACACTTTGAACTTTATAAATGTACACCTCTAATTACAACTGACATACTTGGCCTGGCCTAAACACGGCCACATTAAGCACAAGGCTACCCCACTGGACACAAGGACCCTGATTAACCTAAACATCTTTCACGGACACAGAGCTCAGGATTCTTGTGATCTGCAACACCACGAAGCCCTGCCATCATGCCTTTCCCTCAGAAACCAAAGCCACCAACTCTTCAGATCTGCCAGGGAGCCTGGAGAGCACACAAATGGCAGCAGCGTGGTACAAAGCCTTATACCAGAACATAAGATGTGCGTAGCTTCAAACTCCCATCTTTTCGAGTCCATCAGGATTTCGGTCCCCGAAGTGTAAGACTTTTCAGAGGGACGCACTTAAGCCAAGCAAGCAATTCCTAAATCCATATCCAAGTATGAGATTTATAAAGTGCACACCCAGCTCATAAGCAACAGAGCACTGCACATAAGGGGCTTTCAAAAACCAGGCCTCGTTTTGCATCAATCAAGATGATTGAATCATTCGCAGAAAGTAATACAAACCTACCAGTCCCTCTGCAAAGCCACATAGGAACAAATGGAAGCGCACAAGCGGGGCTAGTGCCTGCGCTCTTTCCACTCAAACCAGCACTTTGCAGCATCTATCACTCAGCCTTCAGAAATAAGGATGCTGCCAAGAGACCCATCCCCAGGCAGATCAATGTGTTTATGCCTGTGTTGCATAGTTTACTTAAGCCTTAGTGGGAATGGCGAAGTGGTGTCCAGCGGGCGAGTACAGGGCTTGAAATTGCCAGGAGCTGGGAGCCATTTAGCTCCTTCGTTATAGCCAAGAGGATCCTGGTTATTTTAAAACCAACAACTACCAGGAGCTACTTTTGACTCCTGTAGCAAGTGGTGCCATACAAACCTAGCTATGTGATATTAACTGTGTATGTTTGGGAATGTATATGAAAGGAGAATAAAGAACTCACTCAAGGGACATTTAAAGCATAATGGACAAAAAGAGTTTGCATCTTGCACATTTGCTGTGCGCTACGTACTAGCTCATGGTTTCCTGCAGGTAGCTCCTGCCTAACTGATTGTGCCCAGGAGCTGCTTTTTGCTCCCGGTGAACAACTCCCAATTTCAACCCCTGGAGTACCACACAGTAGGCTTTTATGACAAGGCCGGATGACCAGACAGAAAGAGAACGGCCAGGTGGGCGAGCGATGCATGCTTAGCACAGTGTATGCCAGTCCTTCATCCTGGCAAGATCAATACATTTGGAACCAGTACAATGAGTAATGTTAACATTGTCGATTCCAGGAATGTGACATGAACCACTGTACTAAAATGTTATATTGTTATGAACAACTACTTCTCTACGTCACAAAGGTGCAGGAGCAGAGTACATTCACTGCTGCCAATAGTCAAGCGGTTCTGATCCGGCACCCCCGAAGATTCCTATGGAAAATGTTTGCATATACAATGGGCTGCATTAGATGCCTTCTCTCTCCCCCCGTCCCCCGCCCAATTAGGCATTGTTTGAATTGTGCTGCACCATGGTCTGGCAGAACCCATTTGGATGTGGCCCATTAAAATCCAGTGCGAGGGACGGAGGGCCAGGGGAGGGGGTTTAAGCTGCAGCACGCTAGATGTTGTGGACTATGGCTCCCATAATCCTTCAACATTGACTGTGTTGGTTACAGCGGATGAGAGCTGAAGTTGATAAAATAGGTTATTTATTATACCCAGAGGTTTGTGAGCGCGGACCCGGGGAATCGAACCTTTCGTGCTCCCTTGTTTCCAAGGTGAGCATGTTGCCCCTGAGCTATACTTCCAAGACTAAGTTCAAAACATCTGGAGAACCAAAAGTAGCAGACCCGTGGCCTAAAGGCACCAACGGGGTAGGTGGCATTGTTGTCAGAGAAGTGTTCATTGATTGTGGGAATTTGGCAGGAAGTCCCACTCTTATAACGAGGACACAGCCACCGTTGTTGTGCGAACATGAATTAATCTAATGTACACACAAACTGATGTTCAGGTTATGCCCAAATCAAATTAAATTCTCATTCTTTTTTTTCCTTTTTTAATCCCAGGCTTCTGAGCTTTCCCCTGTTTTTTTTTCCTCTCTCCCCAAGTCACTCACAGTTTGAATACTCTTTTTGTCTGCATATGGAATCTTGCCAAATACTTCGAGCAAGGCCCAGAGTGGCCCTAGAGTAGACGGGCAGTGCCAGGAGCTTGCCGTCACCTCCGCCCAGGGATTTTGCAGAATGTCCCCGGCTGCATGGTACCTATACGGCGCGTTCAGGCGAAACTGCACAAGCCAAGTTGCTTCTGTAAATGGACAACAGGGCGAAATGTCAAGGCCTGCAACGGTGTGCATATGAAAACGCCCCTCATGGGTCTAGGCTATTGTACGCCATGAAAGCACAGGCCACGGCCGCTGCATGGATCTGGTAAGCTCTTGACAGAATGCAGTAACTACCAGCATGATAGATGCATACATGTGGCCTCACAGCTGTAGAGCATGCGTGCATGCTTTCATACTGTATAGGAGGGGCAGTACATAGAACTGAAAAAAGCAGCGGTACAAGAATGGAAAACACTGCAGGGGGGGTTCTCTCTCACACACACAGACAGACAGACCCCCCCCACCCTGGGTTTTGCCCCATGTGTCACATTGCGCCCTACCGCGTTTTACTCCCGGATCTGCACCTCGTAGCAGCCTCACCAGGACACCAACCTCTCCGAACACCCCTCCCATCACCCACTGTCTACTCAGCCCCCCCACCCCCCCCCCCCGCTGCATGCTCCCTGGGTTTCCCACTCCCCCTGTGTGTTCCTACCCTCATAAAGGGCCCGCCGCAGCACGCTTTGCACGCACAGAGAATGGCCCATGCTAGCGTGTCACATCGATGCTCCAGGCTGCCCACCAGGCCCTACACTAACCTGTCGGCCTCTATGTTCAAACACGTCACACGCAAACAACTGAATAATGCCCCCATGCGATTCCACCACTTCGCCGCAGACGATTTCATCCTTTTTTTTTTTTTTTTTTTAACTTTTATGACATTTTCCGGAAATGTATGCGTGGGGAGACGCCACGAACGACTCCGCCCTTAATCCCCCTCCCACCATTTGTATTACTTGTAACCCCCCCCAAACATTTGCATTGAAATTCTTCAAAAAAAGAAATGAAGAAGATGTATGTACCTATACACGCCCAAAAGACAAAACAAAATCCCCCTCTCTCCCTCCCCCTCGTCCAGAGCACCTGGAGGCCTTGCAAATGGCTAAACCCCAATAACATCAAAACAGGGGTCCCTGCGACAGGTTTAGCATCTTGCCTTTACCGCATCTCCCCACTAAACCCAACCCTTCCCTCTCTCTTACACAAACTAGTGCCACGAAGCAGCCCAAATGGCGTAAGACACACTAAGAACCCGCTATGTTGCATAGAAGGGCGAGGGAAAACAAAGCACAGGCAGTGAACGACGGCACCGCCCCGTTAATGCGGAAACAAAACCAGCAAACTTCCTCCAACCCAATTGGAGGAAGGCTGGAGGCTGGAGGCCAACCGGGGCGACAGGAGCTGGGGCTCGGATGATGCCAAGTTGATTCTAGCGGCCCCGCCAGAGCAAGCCTCTCTTCACCCCCTCCCCACCCCCCTTTTATTTGGGAGGTGGTGGTCGGCGAATGACTGAGGTTGTTTGCTTCCCCCATCCCTCCGGTCCATGCTCCCTCTCAGACTCTTGGGGTGGTGGCAATTGCACCCACGAGATCAGAGTGATAGTCCAGCCAGCAGTAGTAATCTAGCCCCTAAATAGCGCCTTTCGTGAGCAGGTCCTGCAACCCGGGATTTATTCCATGTGTTCCTGGACTTGCAGTGCGCTCAACTTAAAATGGGAAATGCAAAACTACACGTCCCAGAATGCAGTTATAAAGCAGGGCTGGGTCACCAACGTATTCAATTCCCTGGCCTATTCCCCTAAACATGGCTTAATGCGAAGAATCAGCATTGTAGTGTAGTGTTGAGTTGTGTCGATGGTGCTCCTACGCACTAGACACTTCTCACTTGCATTTCTGACGGCCGTGTTACCGCGGAAACCATGCCGAGCTCTATCGCCAAATACCGCTGCGGTTTCCCCGACGGTAACGCTGTCGGGTCGCTCTGATCCATTATAATCGCCCACTCTGTGCTTTCTGCAAATGTCACCCGGCGCAGGCTGTTAATCTGCTTCTCCAAAGATAACGCCATGCCTCTGACACAATATTTTTGAATATTACTGCGGTCGCTTAAAATAATTGAATAGATTTTGCATATTTGCAGTCAGAGGTTTCTGTGGTTTGGCACGTTTTGCAGGAACATGTCCCTCGTTGGGGGGCAAGAGTACCGACTAGTGTGGTGTTCATCTCCACTAAAGATGATCAAGGGCACTGCCATCCTCCTAAAGTCAGAGCTACACAGACCGGCAAGACCGGAGTCGAGCAGGCACATAGCAAGCAAACAGCACTTGCCTGCAGTATCGGAGCAGGGCTTCAGGGTCAGAGATTGACAGAGGCTGCACAAACGTGCATGATCAGAGCAACAGTTTCCTGCGAGATCTGAGCCATGCATTCTAAAGGCCTGCAGGATCAGAGTTGCAGATTCCAGCGGGATCAACACGCGCAAGACTGCAGGATCAGAGTTGCAGACTCCCAGGACCGGCAGGGCACAGACCTGCAGGATCATAGCCGCCAAGGCCTGCAGGATAATCATAGTTGCAGTCTCCAAGGATCGGCAGGACGCAGGGCTGCAGGATCAGAACTGCACAGAATAGTGGAAATAGAGTTCAAAAATCTGTCATAATCCGAGCTGTGACGTTCTGCACAATAAACACAGAACCTTCCAAGGCTGGCGCATGCCTGCACCTGCAAAATCATGACTCAAATCCAGCCAGCACGGTCAATGCTGTGTAGGTCTGCAGGATTAGAGCTGCCGATGTTAGCCTGATCAGTGTGCCGTGCTGGCCAACATAAAGAAAACTAAATAGTTCTGCAGGATCAGGCCTGTTCAAGCCAAGAATCAGAGCTGTGGGTGTCAATTATTCCATTAAGTGTGCACACCTGCAGGATCAAAGCTGCACATTGCAGCCAGTGCAGGACTGCTGGATCAAGAGATGTGGATTGCAATCCTGCAGAATCATAGGTGTCATAGGCAGGAGCATCAGAACTGTGCTGGCCTTCATGATCAGAATGCATGCAGAGTCAGAGCTGCAAAGTTAGCATAACCAGAGCGGTGCTGGCCAGAGTGCATGCAGAGTCAGAGCTGCACAGTTAGCATAACCACAGCAGTGCTGGCCAGAATGCATGCAGTCAGTGCTGGAACGTTAGCATAACCACAGCAGTGCTGGCCAGAGTGCATGCAGAGTCAGTGCTGCAACGTTAGCATAACCACAGCAGTGCTGGCCAGAATGCATGCAGTCAGTGCTGCAACGTTAGCAATATATGTACAATTCCGAGAAATAAAGTTGGTACCCTTTAGTGCGCTCCTTGGGAAGAATTACTCAATCACTTGGTTATGTTAATTCCAATTTGTTTATTCAGTATAGGTTCTGGATACTCCATACACTTAAAGTTTCAATAAACAAACTTTGTCTCCCAAATTGTCTCCCAACACGTGTTTCCCCATGACTTTAGCCATGGTT
This sequence comes from Ambystoma mexicanum, assembly GCF_040938575.1. Lineage (NCBI taxonomy): Eukaryota > Metazoa > Chordata > Amphibia > Caudata > Ambystomatidae > Ambystoma > Ambystoma mexicanum. The sequence goes on from NC_090924.1 coordinate 1,274,154,144, forward strand.
CCTCAGGGGAGATTCCTTGTCATGTTTCTCATAATTCTGATTCCGTATTGATTGGTATTCAATTTTCTCTCTCATCGGCTCTCTATTTGTCTTCCTTTTGTTCTTTTTCCCTTTTTTCTTTTTTTCTTTTTTTCCCTTGTGTGTAGATTCTTGTGGATTCAAAGATGTTCCTTTCTCTCGGTACTTTCTCTCGGTGGTCTCTTTGAATCCACAAGAATCTACACACAAGGGAAAAAAAGAAAAAAAGAAAAAAGGGAAAAAGAACAAAAGGAAGACAAATAGAGAGCCGATGAGAGAGAAAATTGAATACCAATCAATACGGAATCAGAATTATGAGAAACATGACAAGGAATCTCCCCTGAGGAACCATGGCTAAAGTCATGGGGAAACACGTGTTGGGAGACAATTTGGGAGACAAAGTTTGTTTATTGAAACTTTAAGTGTATGGAGTATCCAGAACCTATACTGAATAAACAAATTGGAATTAACATAACCAAGTGATTGAGTAATTCTTCCCAAGGAGCGCACTAAAGGGTACCAACTTTATTTCTCGGAATTGTACATATATTGCTGCAGCCACAATACAGGCACCCCTGGTGCAGACCCTTGGCCATCTGAGAAAGGAACCAGAGAGGCACAAAGGCTTCGCTCTAGATAGGAACTCAAGCCGACATTGGCTGCAACATCTGTTTTTTTCAAAAATATAGTGCTGCAACGTTAGCATAACCACAGCAGTGCTGGCCAGAATGCACGCAGAGTCAGAGCTGCAATGTTAGCATAACCAGGACGGTGCTGGTCAGCGGTCAAGACTGGAGATTCCTGCAAGACCAGATGTGTATCCCTGCATGATCATAAATAATTACAAAAAAAAAAAAAAAAAAAGTGTAGCAAGCACCCCTCCGAACATGGCATGATAACCTGTTCTGAGATGAGAGTTCGCAGCCATCGCTTTGTACCTTTTTGTACCTTTCACAGATGGGAAATAACTATTTGTATATCAGTCTTTGTCCCGCCCACATGGCCAATCCAGAACCAAAATGCTATGGCAATTCCCCTCTGAACAAGAGTGCCAACAGCAACCCCATACACGTGTTTCAGCCTTGTTGGGCCTCATCAGTGAGGTGGCGCTGTGCCTCTCTGAGCACAGTGAGCAGGGAGTCCACATCTGGTTTCCCCCATGTAACTTAGTGTGACCAACCCCAAGTTTCTGCCAAAAATACAAAAAAGGTAGCAGGCGCCCCTCTCTTGAAAGAACACGGCAGATAATTAGGGTACGCAAGATCAGGGCTGTGCATTCCTGTAAGAGTAGAGATGCACGGGCATGGAAGGAAACCGCTGCACAGACCTGCAGCATAAGACTAGTGTATTCCTGCAGGAGGAGTGCTGTACATTTCTGCGCGATCAGACATGTGCATTCCCGCAGTATGAGAACATAAGGGTTCCATAAGTGTTGCATGCACTGCCGCCCCTTTACCCACGCCCAGAGGAATGGGGATTGTGAAGAGGATTGAAAACCTGTGCATTTCCTTCAAGACCAAGTCTGTTGCTGCCTAGCAACTTGGGAGAAATGCAGCAAATCACCTCCTAGCCCCGGATGAGGGATTTGTAGCACTACGATATGGCATCCACAGTCGCAAGATGGCCTGCTCCAGGTCCCACTGGTTGGCTTACCAATACATCCATTTACAATGTCTAGCTGTTTGGACAATTGCCAGAGATGGTAGGTACCAGATTAAGCGGGGTTTCGAGTTGGTCACTAGATTCTGCCAGCTACGATAGCGAGCCAATAGGTCTAGCAAGCCAGCGATTGGGTGAAGAGCGCCACTCGATAAAGCTGGGTATAGCCGACTGCTAGAGATCTAGGTAGCCACCTACTTGATCTAGCTGGTCATCTTAGCCACTAGGACTTTCTAGTTGACCTCTTGGGGCAGTGAGCTACTAGTTTCAGCCGGTTGACTGCAAGGGCTTGCCGGTGAGCCATCTCACCCAGATGGTCTAGTTGATGAGAAACTAGGTAGTCAGATACTTGGTGTAAATAGTCCAAAACTTTGTGCTTCTGACACTGGCGCGGGTGGGCTTTCCACTAGCTAGACATGAACACATACATGGTATAGATGACCAGTCTCTGGGTTCAGCAGGCCACGAGACTGCGATGGGCGCCCTGCCCTGCCTAATTGTCCATAAACTGCGATCAAATCTATTCTCTCTTTCAGATTCTTCCCCCCCCCCCAAATCGTGAAACACCATCAACTTAGAAACTGCCACGTCCTCTCTCCAAGAGCCATCAAGGGGCACATCCCCCCCCTTGTTCCCCTTTTCACGTGCCCATGCACTCTCGGCAGGTACAGAACAAAACGTGCTTTGAGCCCAGCCAGACTCGCGCGGAGGCACCGATCCCCGAGATCGGCTGCAGCCTCGGCCTTTTCAAGAAGCATGATTGAAAGACAAAAAAGGAAAGGCAGTGGGCGGACTGGGCCTGGCCGTTGCCCATGGCAACCAGATAAAGAGCGCTCCTCGTCCTGGTTACACCCAGGCCGAGAGGAGCAGCGTGCTGCTTTCTTTCTCCTCCCTCCCACGAGCTGCCTGCCAGCAGTGGCCCTTTCAGTTCATTTATTTGGTTTTTATAGAGCACTATGTACCTCAACCCGGACTTAACAATGTCTTATACAGCTACTGACCCAAAATGGCCGCCTAGTGCTCTAAATGCAAACCGGTGCGCCATGTGCAACTGTTAGGGTTTAGACCTTGCCCACCAAACAATGAACGCCACCACCTACGGCTCCAGCCCGAAGAGGGCACCATTTCAGCAAAAAGAGGTATCCACGCCATCCGACTCCTTTTGTTGGGAAGCAATTATTGAAGCAAACATTAGAGCCTCATTCATAATGTATTGATGACATTGGTAGCCAGAGAGAGGTACAGCCACAGAAGCGACTCCAGACTAGACCGAGACGTTCCAGGAGACCTAAAGCACCAAACCTCTATGATAGGGGGGAGCCAATGCTAATTCGGCGGGCACAGGAAGGTAATCTCATATACAAGCATCACCTACGCTAGAATGCAGCTACCCAAGACAATTCTACCTAGCTGCACACATACTACTGGACGTACACAACCTCCACACTACTCCTAGCATTAGAATGCAGCTACACACACACTGAGTGCACACACGCACTACTTACCATCCTGCTTTCTCCGCTGACCTAGACTACGGTCCCCAAGGGCACTCAAACCCCACCCCAGTGCATTGAGATCATACCAATGGACAAAGGCGCTATACAAATGCCCAATAACGTAGCATAAGGTAGGCTGAAAGGGGGTTACCAGAAGCATCAACTGCATCCATAGTTTCGGCTTAGAAGCAAAGTATGTTTCACATAAAAACGAGGGTCTCATTGTAAGTACTCACTGCCTAATATGGCTGTACTCGAAGACTCACCAATGAATGAGACCAGGGCCAGAGAAATCAACTTGACCCCGAACAGGAACACCAAACGCAAAATGTCAACTGCCACACAATGCTCCAATCGTGGGCTTTCCTTTAACTCTGTAATACAGTGTAGGAGTGGTAGTCTTGTGGGCCTCCCTTCACTGAACCACAAGTAGCACTTCCATACGTTTGTAAAAGCAACTCCCATCACTGAAATATATGGTGTCCATCTGATAACCTTTGCGTTATGGTAGCTGTGGTCCCATAGGTGTAACCACAAACTCAAAAAAATACAATATTAATATAGTAATAATAATCCTGCTGTTTGAAGAAGCGCCGATAACACCGGGAATCCAGTTTCGTAGAGCTTGGAAACAGATGTGTATTACGGTTAGTCAATAAATCAACGGGGGCGGGGGGGAGGAGGAAGTGGGGTGAAGGGCCGATTGGACCCGACCGGGTATGGAAGCCATGACGTGTCACATCGGCCTTTTTCACGATGCCAGGGCGTGGCACTTGTGCCTCCACCTCTGTGCATTCCAGCGCTAATCCAATGGCATCTGCTCGGCCAGCCCTGGCACAAGCAGCCAGGTGACCACTGTGGGAGGCCCTGCAGAGCGAGCAGTGGCGCATGCGCCGCTATTGGGGCACTGCGGTGGCCCTGCAGCAAGCCTGCCTCTCAGAAGCGCCAGCCTGAACTGGCATTTCCTGGACTGTGGCACACAATGCTGCCATATGGTCTTCTAAGTAGGACAATCCCTTTATATAATCACAGCAAAGCATTCCAATAGCTCCCCGTGCAAAGAGGGGTCCATTGCTCTGCACTGTAAGCCAGGCAACGCAGGGAGCAGCTGTTAATGGGCCCAACCTAGCCGCTCCGTTTAATCAGATGCCTCCCTTCCATTCATATGCCAACAAACAACAGAGCTACAAACTCCAGGCCGTCGCGTTTTACTGCACGCTGGACACAGCAGCTGTGAAATCGGCTTCTGTAGCAGCTAAAGATTTGAAATTTGCAATTAGACCCTCTGTCCCCCCAATGCGCAACATAAATGGAGTATAGCTCATATGCCGCTTTCTATGCGCTACAAAACTGGATTGAAGTACCCGCTTTCCCATGTGTCATGCCATACTAAAATACAGCAAAGCACGCGCATCAAAATAAACGGATGCCAAGCTCTTGCGAATTGCAAGCCTGTTTTTCCAACTTCCACTCCCCTGAACTAGGAACTTCACCCAAAAGCAAGCCTAGATTTCATTTCACAGAATTTAAACATATCATGAGAATTTTCCCAATACTGTTTCAAGATTCCGGTGACACAGAAACCACTTGGCCTCATTGCTTTTTTCCATCAAGTCGCCATGATCCCTCAATGGCATTTGAGGGGTGGCGTGCTTGCTCATATTTTGTCTTGCTGGGGTCGATATTCGATACCCTATTCTTCACTTGCCATCATAGCCTATGCTTCTCCAGAGCTTGTCTACCTGAACGTCGAAGAAGCCCCACTCACCCCCAGCAATTGGAATGAAGCGCTCTACCTCGCGCTTGATCTTTCAAGCCTCTTTCCACCAAATTGCTGACGTTGGAGCTTGATCTTTCCACGTCGGGTCTTGGAAGCATTGTTCTCACCTTCTGCACCACCCTTCCAGTTTGGGCCCTCTTTCGGGCTGCTGCTGGAGTGCCCATGGGTATCCAGAGGGCTCATTTTCAAGTGATTTCCTTTCTTGTTTGGGGCTCTTGAGTTTACATGTGGCTCCAGAGCCCAATGTCCAGCTTCATACTCTTATGGACTGGTGGATAACCCCATATACCCTCCAGATTATTCCCGAGTCGGTATGAGAGTCTGGCTTTGCCGATTGATGACGTGTATGGCTTTTATAGCTTGGGAATTCCACTGCAAATTCCTGGTGGAAATTCCCAAGCATTGGACGTTTGTGACCCTCAGACTACGGATACCTAGATGGAACCAACTTTCTTTGTTGCAATATTTGTGGGCTTAACATAGTACATGTGTACTGCTGCATCGACTGTGTAACGGGGACACCCTGAAACCATTGGGGTCAATACTATTAGCGTATAGTAGGACTGCCACCTTCTTTGCCTTTTGCAGCTCCACATTTAATTTCATCTGGGTCTCGTACACATCTTTAATCTTGGCGCTAACTAATGCGGGTCTGTCACTGATGCACCGGCACAACTACGGATCTGCTATTTTGTTTAAATGATCCGAGTGGAATGTATCATTTTTCCAATTGGGGAAGATCCATGTGGCGGCACATGGAATTATTTTAGGACCAACAGCCACTAGGAATTTCAAAGTTCCCCAAAATTAAAAACATTCAGGGGAAAGAAAATTAGGTGCCACTGCCTTTTCAAAGTTTGACATCTTCTAAGCCCCGATTTGAGAGCCAATTTACAATTGACTGGTGCCATAGGTCAAAAGGTAGGTCTTGCCTGTTTACTAATGGCCAATGGCTGAGTTGATCATTACATCCGGCATAGGGAGGCTCCGAGCTACTGCAGTGTCCTGGATCTGGTTCAGTTTGAAGGTGGTCTATGCAGAATACTTGTGTCGGTTTGGCTTTGATGGTGTAATTCCTCTGGATATTATTTGCCACAGAAGGGGTGCATTTTAGATCTTTGCCGCCTTCTCTAGTTCCACCCATTTTGGTTTCCACAATTCTGATGTCATCAATTATCAACTTATTTTTACCTTTGCCCCCCCCCCCTCCAGTAGCAGCTGCTTCTTCCATCGATTAAATGCCCCATGTCACCTCAGAACAGCAACCTAGGAAGCTACAGATCAAAGTCTTATGATTTCTGTCACCTCAGTCCTGTCCTTGTGATCAAGAGGACAAAACCATGCTCCCGTAAGCGTATGTATCGCTGTCTCTTATGCTTGTTAAACACCATGGTGATCAGACTGATCATTCTCCAAATCATCTGCATGCACCAATCCGGATTCAATTGTCCCCACTGTTATAGGAGAGTGCAGCAAATCAAATTCCGGGGTACCAGTGGTCCGTGGGTGAATATCGGTTTCTAAAGCATCAATCAGCCCCACACCTCTAATACACCACAAGGGATCCTAACAGATTGAAATAGCAAGCAAATTATAAACCTCCTTGTCCAATTTTGGTAGCGTGGACAGAACGACAGGCTGATCTCCTCTAAGGTCGTAAATCATTGGTTAGTTGCAACACAGCGAAAATACAATAACCCAATGATAAAAGGAGTGTCCAGTCAAGGTTGTATTAAAATATCGACTTTGTTTTATTACAACACAGTCCAAAATTACGAAATACAACCGCCCTGTGTCGGAATGCAGAGGACAGACCGTTTCAAATAAGAAAAAAGGGGTGCACTGTGGATACTGAAAGGAGCATAGTTGGTATGGTTAACAACCACACACATTAGTGGATAAGGGTCTTAAAATGTCTCTGGAAGCCTTCTGGGAAGGACCAGGGGGACAGAACCACAATGTACCTTGTGCTGTAGGTGTTCTTGGTGCTCAACGGGGTCAAGTACTTCTCCCAGCTTCTTCTATGGGCTTGTGTCATCTTTTAAGGCAGATGGCCAACAGCTGAGGAGTGGGTTGCAGGCAGCTGCCTTTATAGGTTCAGAGACCTTCTTACACGAAGTGTGCTGCAGAACCTAGCAGGGCATGCTGTGTGCTGGCTGGGTTCCGGTTCTGGAGCAGCTGGAGGGTGAGGGTCCCCTGAATTCTGTTTCTCCATCTGTTCCATGGGAGAAGTTTATGGGTGGTATCTTGCATTCCTCTTTGGATATCCTGTTCTTCCTTCACTGGCGTAGGATGTAAGGCAGACTGTACCTTCAGCCAGGGTCCAAGGTTAGGTTCTTCTTCAGATGATCTGCCAAAAGATGGGTTTAGCCCTCTTTTAAAGCCAAGTGGGCAACAGTGTAGGCTAAGCCTACCTTAGTGAACCAAACCTGTGGTCCCTGCCAACAATCTCCTGTATGCACGACCTCATAACCAGAGTGCTTTGCAACAGGAAAGGTAAATGGGTGAAAACAGGAAAAAACCATGCCCCAAAACTAATATGGTGGAACCCTTCTCTCAATAGAAGGAGCTCTTGGCTCACACCGTTGTGCTACTAAGTCCCACTCATCTTCCTGTCTATTGTGTTCAAAGAGTCGCTCTGGTTAATGGTCTTCCATGGGTGGTCCCCATTTAAGCAGAAGGTCTCCCTTGAAGCTGCTGAGAGACAAGAATCGCTGCCTCCTGCAAACCACATTCTCGTACCGTGTGAATGGAGTCCCCCCTAGCGGGATGGCCTACTGTAACAACAGGCCCAGACATGACAGTTCCCTGCCATCGATACTGAGAGGCGGGAGCTCGCTTCAGGTTGACACAGTTGCATATGAAAGGTTGATGGGTTTCCTGTCTCCTTTGTTATCCTCTGTAGCCAGGCCCTGTTTGAAATAAACCCTGTTGGGCTGCCACCAGCTGCAGGGCCTACAAAAAAAGTAGGGAGGATCCAGGGAGCCATTGTCAGTCAATCAGGCTGACCATGGAAGGGGGGGGAAGGTTAGTCCACCCCCTTCCGGAAGATGACAATATGCACTCCTCGGCTGTCACATTCCAACTATTTATGACAGGAGCGGACAGTGCATGTAGATGTTGCCCAGCCTGCAGTACACAGGTCTATGCTTTTGTCGTGGTGTGAGCATAGAAAAATGTGAGTGGATTAGCCCCACACATTTTCCATAGATTAGTGTACCATCATTCCATTTAATTAAAATTTTTCAAAAAAGCCCAGGCAAGCCCACGCCCACCCTGAAGATGGTTAAATTCCTCACAGAGAGCAAGGGGATAGTTCAACTAAGAGCTCGAGGGTACCAGTTCATACTAAAGCAGACATTTTCTCATAATTCGTCCTTAAGATCTAGTAATGTGCGATTGTGCTCCAGGATTGTGGCCCCAGTCACTCTCACCAATTCCACGTCTTCGGGTGTATCACCATCCAATGAACCAATATTTTCCTTAATGCAGTAAACATATACATTCACAAACCCAACTCTATAAAGAACAATTATATTAAAAGTCTAGTATATTTATTACACGTTTTGTACTCCATTTACCATGGTGAGCCTATCTGGCGCTGACAATTATGTTTGCAACGGTGCAATGTTGTTACAGGACAGGCTTTGTCTCGTGGAGTTTTTAGCCGAATATTTTTGGCCGAAAAATAAAAAAAAACATCTAAAAATATGGGTGGCGGGAGGGGGTGGGGGAAATTAGGGGTTATCGAGGGTAGGCGTGTGTGGGGAACAGGGACTAGATAATTAGGAAGGGGGCACCCCCCCCTAAAAAACACTAAAATGGCAATTTGTTTTTTTTCAGCAAAAAAATAACAAAAATAAAAAAACTGGCGTTCTAAAACACAGAACCGTTCACAACTTGCCTGCAGCAATTTTCAGGTAGGGATCCCAAACACCTGCCTACCTTTGTTTCTCAATGCAGAAGAGGTGTGGGGTATAACTGGTATACCCTAATTTTTCTTTAGTGACTTAATAAACTCGAAGATAGGTAAAAGAATCTTTGACGATAGGACCCCACGTCTCAAGTCACATGACCATATTCCGTTTTGGCAGCTATTAGGTTGCATGGGGAGTTCTACGGGGAGGAGGGGCATTCTAGGTGGCAGGTGCAAGGGGATGGGGGGGGCATAGTCTGTCTTTGCAAACTTGCAGCCCGGTGCCAGCACACAGGTCATTGGAAAGGCAAGGCACGCTGGGACTGGAAGCCATTGTGCTTCAGCAGGGGGCACTGTGGCAGGGGCTCCCCAGGTGGAGCAAGCACCCCTGCGCCCCTGTCCTGGCATGGCCACCTGACACGAACCGCCGTGTCACATCCCCTCATTAGTTCCGCGGGGCTGCTTGTATTCCTGGGGCACGAGCAGGGTGTAAGGCAACCCTACACATTGTGTAAACAGATACTCCGGCCCTTCTCGTTTACTGAAAAGTGAAACCTAATAATTCGGACCATTGGCTTAATAAGTCGGAAACATTTGCTGGGAGTTAGGCTATTTTTAGGCCGACAGGGTAACCTTCTGGTGCGAGCGTAAGAGCTGCAGAACCCGAGACCCCCTACTCGGGTTCCCGGCACTGAGTCCTAGCTCCAGCGCTTTGCCGGAACACCTCTGGCGGGCCTCGTGTGCACCAGATACCAACCGTTGGGGGGGGGGTGCATGTGCAAGCACCAACCATATTCACTCATGGATTCCATCTCTGCGAGGACTGCACTTTGGGTCACTGGTGCAAACTTTTGACTACTGCCAAAGTGGAAGATTGGGCAACATCTGTTTTTAAGAGCAGCTTGATGCAAGGTCAGTCTAGCACAGGGGTCTGCAACGTGTTTCTCTAGGCGCTTTGTACCATAACTTCCGTGGTCCCTCACCATTGACTATGGTGGCTAAGGTCAGTGATATGATATGGCATTTATAACGTGCCTATACACAAGTGTTTCAAGGCGTGACGAGGTAAGGGAGAGGGGAGACAGACAACGATCCTACTAGGCCAGGTGTCATTCAGATCGCGCAAGTGCATGGGAAGGGGAAGACGGGGGGAGGGGGAGGGTGGTGAGGGGAGGGGACAGTGCAGTACCTGGGATAATAGACTAAATTAACAATAAGTAAAAAAGTACGGCCAGCAGGTGGCAAGTGCAAGGGTATGTGCAGACATCAGGTGTCAAGTGCTGGTAGTGGGACTATAAGGGTACAGAAAACAGTCCCCAAGAGCAGGGGTTGCCAGGAAGGCAGTGCGGTTGTGTGCGACTGGTGGGGGAAGAGACCTGGGCCCGAGATCAGAGGGTGGTCGGTAATCAATGCATCAGTTTCGGCCAGGGGAGAGGAGAAAAAGCAGAAGCAAAGAGGAAGGTTTTGAGGTGCTTCCGGAACCGGAGAGGATTCTCAAGTTTCAGGGAGGCTGTTCCAGAGGGAGGCCCCAGCTGAAGAAAGAGATCTACAACCGACTCGTTGCTTGGAGAAGCGACTGACCCTGGGGGAGTTGGAGGCGGATGAGCGAAGAGCTCGAGAAGGAAGATATTTCGGAAGAGAGAGTTGAAGTTATGGAGGACCTGGAAGGCCTTGTGGACAATGCAGAGGGCTTTGAACTTAATCCTGGCAGCCACTGGGAGCCAGTGCAGAGATTTCAGTCCTGGAGAGATACAATCCCTGCGCAGTGGGCGATGTGGCCCAAAACCTCAGAAGAGCCAAAGGTTGCAGCCCCCTGTGGTCTAGTGGCCTGAACTTCATGTCACATTGTAAGCTTTGATGTTCCCTGTTTGGACAAAAGCCACAGTATTATGTTCATAAGGGTTGTTTCAATGATAGTAAATCGCATTTAAATACTGCAGTGAGTTTCTTGCCCTGTACATAAGATCTCAATCGGTCACTTACTGGCCTGAGATACAGGGGTCTACACCTTTTGGCTCAAGGGATGTGTTGGACTACAACTCCCATTGGCTTTTGCCTGCAAAGTGAATGGGGGGGGGTGTGGGGGTCTCATGGGAGCCATAGTCCAACACAGCCTGCAGACGCCTCCTTTAGAACATGGCTAAAGCAACTACATCAATCCAGATCACCCGGGCGCAAGAGCTCCAGTCCTGGGTTGTCCTTTCGTTGGTCCGAGGGGCCCATGTCCAATGTTTGCAGGAGAAGGTGACCAAGGTGGCAACTCCTGGAATGAAGAGGTGTATAGGATTTAAACAGCACACAGCTAGCAAGCAAGAAACAGAGCTCTCTACGCGAACAGGGACAAATACACAGAGGACAGGGGGCAATGGGGAGTTTCGACCAACGGGGGCAAAGGGAAACACGGTCTACATTTCCAGCATCAAGTGCAGGTGTGTTCTAGGGGTGCAGGTGCTGTACTGCAGGTGGCCTGTCTGGGTCGTGAGGCCATGCATCGAACAGCTTGAGACAAATAGAATGGACAAAAGGAGGACATTGTGGGCTTCAGCTAAGCTTGGCAACTACCGCATTTGCTGTTCATAAACACCGTTTTGGGTTTAAACCCCTCTCCCTCCAATCCATATCTCTGGAAAAGGCCTTGAATATTCTTTGTAGTATTTTCCATGGAGAAGTACTAGAAAAAAGAAAGAATTGCCATTTTTTAAAAATTGGGCAGGTTAAAAATACTGTTTATAGCCCTTTGTGACTCTTCTAATATTTACAGAAATGGTTTTGCATTTTATACTTTTCACATTTACCTTAATGGCTCAATGATAAGGTACATCACTCTGGCAAAGTTATAGGTATGATTCGTGCACCAGTGCTGCAAGTCAGTGCTGCTGTCATTAATAGGGTATGCACAAGTCCTTGCTGAGGCCAATGCAGATTGTAGGTGGGGTCTAATGCGGGTCATTGAGGGCGCCATGACAAGTCGCTGGTGTGGCTGAGGCACATTGCCAGCGGAAGCCATGCAAGCCAGTGAGGGCGCCATAACAAATCACTGGTGTGGCTGAGGCACCTTGCCAGCGGAAGCCATGCAAGCCATTAAGGGCGCCATAACAAGTCACTGGTGTGGCTGAGGCACATTTCCATCGGAAGCCATTGAGGGCGCCATAACAGGTCACTGGTGTGGCTGAGGCACATTTCCAGCGGAAGCCATGCAAGCCATTGAGGGTGCCATAGCAAGTCACTGGTGTGCTGAGGCACCTTGCCAGCGGAAGCCATGCAAGCCATTGAGGCCGCCATAACAAGTCACTGGTGTGGCTGAGGCACATTTCCATCGGAAGCCATGCAAGCCATTGAGGGCGCCATAACAAGTCACTGGTGTGGCTGAGGCACATTTCCAGGGGAAGCCATGCAAGCCATTGAAGGCGCCATAACAGGTCACTGGTGTGGCTGAGGCACCTTCCCAGCGGAAGCCATGCAAGCCATTGAGGGCGCCATAACAAGTCACTGGTGTGCTGAGGCACCTTGCCAGCAGAAGCCATGCAAGCCATTGAAGGCGCCATAACAAGTCACTGGTGTGGCTGAGGCACATTTCCAGCGGAAGCCATGCAAGCCATTGAGGGCGCCATAACAGGTCACTGGTGTGGCTGAGGCACCTTCCCAGCGGAAGCCATGAAAACCATTGGTTTGCGCTATGCACCTCATGGGTGGGACTGAAACAGATTGTTACGGTTGTAGATTTGTGGATCCGCACCTAAGCCTTTACATCTAGTTCCGGAAGTTGGGTCTCCAAAGAAGTAATTTAGCGAAGTCCAAACGGAAGATACTAAATTGGCACGCACGCATACTCCCATCTGCCATGTTACGAAGAGTGGTGCAAGGGCGTAAATATGAATAGCGACAATAGGAAACCAATGATTGTACCACAGAATTTTTTTATTTGTAATGCACTATAAATCTCATCGAGTTACCAAAAGCGCAGAATAGCAAAGCACACTAAGGGAACACAAAAGACGAGTCGGGTCCGTTCCATGGCAACAAGTCAGCCTAAGTAGAACACTATCCTCAAAAGAGCATCATCTCAATTCTTGAAAGTTGAAAATTCAGAGATAAGTCAGAGTTCAACGAGGGAGCTGATTCCATAGAGTGGGTGCTATAACATCAAAAATGCGGCCCCCACAGCGCACCAGCTTAGAACATGGAGACTGAAGCAATGAGTCGGAGGAAGAACGCAGTAGCGTACTGGGTCTATAAGGAATAACACGATCCTTAAGATACTGAGGAGCACTGCCATATACCCATTATGGGTGATGGTCAACACGGTTTTATTTTGGCTGAAACCTCAAAGTGGAAGAAATAGGCTGCTGGCGAGGAATACTGGCGACAAACCGAGCGGTGGAATTCTGCCCACTTGGTGGTTTAAGATCTTTATTGGCTACAGGAAGAGGCACACTGCCATAATCAATTTTAGAATTGATAATTGCCCTGGCAATACTCTATGGTGATCAGACAGCAAGAGACTTTACTGTCTCAATAGTCGAAGATACTAACTGCATGGGCTAATAGTTGTGTTTCTACGTCCAAACCTAGGCATGGTTGTATCAAGAGTGACTCTGAGATTTGGCTTCGCGCATGGCAGTGCTCGAAGTTAAGGGACATGCAGGAGCTAAAACAAGATCCTGGAATCCAGCATTACCCAGTGACCAGGAGCTACCGCTGGGGAACGAGGAGCTAGTACAAAGTGTTCCGTAATTCTAACTTCCACATAAGATGGAAACATAATTGTGTACATTTATGCGCCCCTTATGGTTTAAATGTAGTACAGATTTATAGAAGTGTGCTTGTTCGGCATCACTTGGCCTGGGGAGCCAAAAGTAGCTCCTGGTAGCTGTTAGGTCAAGCTAACCAGGCCCTTCTACGTTGCAAGCAGGAGCTAAATAGCTCCCAGCTCCCCCCAATTTCGATCCGTGCATGGTCTTGATGGGGCAATAGTCAACAATGAGTCATTTGATTCATCAAGTAATTTCGCCCGAGCAGCAGAAGCAACTAAAAGTAATTCAATTTAACCACTGTTAAGACACGTGCCCTTGGCAGTCATCCAAGTTTGCTCCTTTTAAGAAAACCTGGTTCAGTTACAGAATCGGTTTGATGGTTGCCGGACACTGGCATAATTCTCAACGGCAAGACCATATTCCTTTAGGGGTGCTAATCAAGGAGTCATAAGGAAGTCCTTCCCAAAACGGGTGGCAAATGCATCGGCCGCCTTCCGACAGGGTTGTCAAGTGCACACATGGTTAAAAGAATCAACGCATACAATACCGAGATGCTGACAAAAGTGACTTGTGTACTGCTCCTCGCGTAGCCAACACCCCACCTGCGAATCAACGGAGAGCAAGCGAAGCACGGCCAATTTGCTAGTTCACCTGGATTTCAAACTAGAATTCAACATTGTGCTGTTCAAAAAAGTGCCTTGGGTACCTCGGGAGGATAGCTCAGGGGTAACGTGCTCGCCTTGGAAGCAAGAGGACGCGGAGCAGCACAGGTTCGATCCCCAGGTCCGCCCTTAGAAACCTCTGGATATTAAGCGTGTTATAAATAACCAATTATAAATATACGTGCCTATACAAAGGGACGCCCCGTTTACCCCGCAATTTTCTATAATCATAAAAGAGAAGCCGGGATTCCCACACTTATTAGTATAAATAGGTGCAAAGTAGGTGTGCTCCCTGAGGCAATATGGCAAAACGGTCAGCAGTAGCTACATTTGATTTTTTTTTTAAAAGGACTATATTCTAGAGCCATGTCACAAAATATCACAAGCAGCTGCAAACAGGAGGGAGGTGGTAACACCTCCACCCATCGCGCGCCAGTGCCAGAATAGTCGCCCGATATGCCGCAGGGGCACAACCCTAGGCTTCAATCCTGGGAAGTGCCTGATAAGGGCAGGCATTGGTAGAACCTGTGCTTCTGCCATTAGAAATATAGACTACCATCGTTCTCAGAAGTGGGGCATTGCCAGTGCAAAAGTATCAGCAGTTGAAAAATACACCTGAATACATCGGGCAAAACACAATGCACGAAAAAACAAATCTGGATGGATTCAGTAAAAAATAATAATAATCAAATGGAAGACTACAATAATATATATATTTATGGACGTATTTCAGCTACACTAGCCATGTAATGTACAAGATATCGAATTTATCATGACACTTGGCGCTTTTTTGATTTTGCTTCTGTGAATTTTCAATATTTGTTTAGCCATTTCCGGTTTATTGTAGTTGCCTTCTATATGATTGTTTTTTTTCGGTGCATTGTTGCTGTCCAATTTATTCACGTGTATTTTTCAAATTAAATATTCAATTTAAAATCAAATGCTTTTGGAGGACTTTTTGAAGTTTAACGATCGATTAGTTAACATCATTTAATATAGATGCATTACCTTTTCGGGGTGAGGAGGGGGCGGTTGCAGCCTTAGGTACTACCTAGCAAGAAAAGGCTAACAGTATTAGTACCTGGGTATAGCATGGCTGTGCCTGCATATGCATGCACAATGCCTATACAAGAGTCAAAACTGTTGGCTTTGTAAATGTTTGTTATCAATAGGAATTCACTGCAAGGAATGGGTGCAAGAGGACACATGTCTCCTAAACCAAGGGGCTGAAGGTGCACTTGGTTACAATCTTTTATTATAGCAGAAGCTATATTATAGCTACAATGACTCCATTAGCCTTTAGAGAAGAAAAAAAAACATTTGAGTTTTGATACCTTGTATTGGACTAACTGAAAATATGCTGGGATCGCTGCTCAGCAGTCATTTTGGCATCCACTTCACATGAGGAGGGGCAGGGAAAGGAAAAGAGTATAGCCATGAGCAGCCCATGGGTGGTTGAAGCCAAACAAGCACCACATATTGTGTGGCCCTCCCCGCACATCCAATCGCTCTCCAAACTTCACCTCCCATGGCAATAATTTCAGTTTACAGGCAAGACAACTTGAATTAAGGCTGGAAAGGAGGCGTTCCAAGGAGTGCAGCATACCCGAGTAACCTGCTTTGGAAATCCTCTGGCACCTAAATGACCACTCGGGGTGTTAATCCTAGCTTTGGCACCGGTTCTAGGCAAATAGGTTTACGTCACTGCGCCTCAAATTGTAAATATGCGTAAAGTAAATATGTTGAGGGAAAAAAAACATGTACATTCGAATTGATATGCTCCCATCCCTTAAATCCTAGTTTTCGAAATCCGATCTGGCCCCACGCACTCTGCTATGCACAGCAGCTCATGTCGGATAAGCTCCTGTATAGAACTCCCGATGGATTTAAAGTTCTCCAGTGGAAAGTGCTATAAGCTATTTAGCACTTGCACGTAGCCTAGATGACGCAGGTTATCTATCCTATGACACCAACTGTCACCAGGAGCTACTTTTGTCTCCCCAGCCTAACTAGGCCCATACAAACATGCATGTCGGATATTAACTCTGTATGTTGGGTAATGTGTGCACAGGAGACTAAAGGACTCATCTAGAGAACATGTACAGTATAATAGGTCTTCCATGACTAACCAAAACATGATGAGCTCATGTGGAAGTTACATTTGCAGCACTCTGTGGACTACCTCCTCCTTGCTGGGTGAAGCCGAATACCCGGCTGTACGTTTAGCCCCGGACCCTGAAATCTTAATTTCGATCCCGAAGTTGCTTATTCAAATTTCCTGAATCTAAAGAAATTCCATATGACTACAAATCACAGCTTTAAAAAAATATATATTAAATAAATAAATAAATAAATCACACCACACCCATGCTTCACAGGACTCACTACAACTGATGCTTCTGCCAAGTGAGCCTTGTGAAGAAGAGGCACCAGATGAGTTGAGATTTGTTGTCGGGTGGACTTTGTTTAGATCAAATGCTACAATAACGTGCCTGCCACATAAAGTAACTATGGTATTGCTTTCAAGTATATATTTTTATACACACACACACACGCAAACGCACCACACCACAGGAATACCCAAGGTGTTTGCTATTGCCATAGGTGCCAGGTTTCCCAGTCCCAATCGCGACACCTCGTACCAGTCCCGATTTGTTCCATTCCATGCGGTTTTGCCCATTTTAGAGGCCTACAAGCCCCAGCATTCAATGGGAAAAACCAGGACTGGCTCAAGGTGTCAAACATGGGAGAAGGACACATGGCAGCAGTGTACTGCTACCACATATGTGACAATCATGAATATGTATGGGGCGACATTTACTTCATCTACTCACTGTCCAGTGCCAACATAACAGAACTGAATGTATCTAGAATTAGACATGTGCAAAATTCACGTATCCCCCATATAATGCCATCCTTCTCCCCCCTTCACCTGCCCATAGTTTTGGATTATAGCCACAGATAACTGTCCACCCAACAACCAAAATGATCTGGCAGAGAAAGTAGCATACCCCCCTGCAGTTAAGTCACAGCAGTGAAACCTGAACTCCATAAAGCTCCGCCACTGGTGACAGGGCATTCAGAAAGAGAAATCCTAGGAAAACCGGAAACGGCAACATTGTGTCAGTATTGGCACGTAGGTCTTCCAATCTCTGCCCGTCCTGCGGGGGCATTCCCCGCGCGCGCATCCTGTCTGCAGGCGTGTATCCTCCAGGCCCCCCCTGTCAAAAAACGGACCGGAAGGCCTGGCTATTCCAGGTCCGGTTTTCGGGATATCCAACATGAATATTCATTTCCACATCTGCCTACAAGGGATGCAGATTGGAATTATTTGCATACCCGCCGGTCACTGTGAAGATCCAGGAGGAGGATGGATTACAGCTACTTGCTACTTCAGGAGGGAGTCTTTTGGCCCTGAAAATCCCCTACTAAAAAGATTTAGACATCGCCGCTACACACTTCCCTACTCCGCCTTCAGTGTGTCTTCTATGCCTATCACCCAGTCACTAATTCTTAAACACCCAGGTTTCTGCTGCATTCGTGTCACACCGCCGTGTTCCTTATTCATGTGGTTTTAAATAGAGCGCTATTATTATGGTATTCACTGAGCTTGCACCTGGCTTCAGAAAGCAACGAAGCGCTGTACAAGTCATGGGCCGGGTGGGGCAGTACACAAGGAGGAAAGCAGGGGTACACACGGTGCAGGCAGGGAACAACGGGCTACGGGGGAAATTTGGCAGTCACTGTTTAAGATCCATATATATATATTCCCTGTATATGTAATGCTTTATAAGCATCAAACCCCCATACAAACTATATACCACAATGCTCGTACATACATCTTTATTAAGGCATACAATGTAATTGTTATTCATTAAATTATAAAATATAGAGTAGGGCAGCCTGTATACAACTGAGCTGGTCCATTTCACAACGTGTCAAGTGCACAATACAGCCCTTTTTTGATAGTTCTATTCTGGGGCGTGATTCCATCGCCCAGCATATATCATATCAAAGATGTGTGTTCTCTCCACTATACTGCACTCGACGCTTTAAGAATGAATGTGTGTATTTCAGCCATGATGAGTGAGACTGTAGCTGTTTTCACGGGTCTATTTTGCTAATATCTATACTAAACATGTGTTTTAGATGTTGTTTGAGTTGTACATAGGGTGCCCTATTCCCTGCATTTTCATGATGTAATGAATATTACATTCTACGCCTTTAATAATGGTGGGTGTACTTCCATTGTGGTGCATCGTTTGCATGTGGGTTTGCTGTTTATGAAGCATCCTATTCCAGGGCCGCCCCCCAGCGTAGAACCCTGGGGGCCTCTATTTTGTACGTGGTGACGTGTACACTTAATGATCATGCACAATTCTAGTTGAAACACCAGTGTTAATGCACGCGGCAATGCACTGGAAAAGTAAAAATGAACCACCTGCCATGAGTGGCCACGCTGCACGGTGTCAATTCAATTAACAGTGTTCATTCCTGCCACTCGGGTGTGGATAATCAATGACCATTCAAATATCATCCTGACCCAACTACGAAGGGTCATGTTTCTATGTACGTAAGTACGTACGTACGTAAGCACGTGTGCACGTCAGACCACAGACTCGGGCAAAGCAGGTTGCAGGGCTCCAATGCTGAAGGCGATACAGCAGGTCACATGACCGGAGGTAAGTGATACTCTCCGTCACTCGGTGAGTGTATTGGTTACATTGTACAGCAGTGTCTGTAAGGGCGAGCCTGGCTGCCATAGATGTGTGTGGGTCTGTATGCGGGGCACCCTCTGTGCCCTTGTGTACACATGCGTATGTGTGTCTATTGGTGCCAGCCAGTGGCTATATATGTCCCTGCCTCTACGTGTATGTTCATGTCTCTCTGTGTCCATTCTGTTTCTGTCTGCCCACGTACATTTCACTGTGTGCGCATGTGCCCCTGGGTATGCGAGTTTACCTGCAAGGCCGAACCTGCCCTTCATTTCCACGAGGGCTGAGATCTATATATCGACTTTCATTAAAATAGTTATCATAACAGCTACTAATACAGCACCTCGAAGCAGAAGGAAGCACTATATAAAAAAAAGGATAGTATATTATTCTGTCTGCCTGCATGCATGCCTCTGTGTGAATGTGGTGGTGGTTGTTGTGAGCTTTTATGCATGTATCATCCTCTGTGAATGCCTGTCTGAGTATCCAAGTTAACCTGCTTGGGTTGTGGAAGCCATTGATAGAGATCTGGGGGTTTGGGGGTGGGGGGGCGAACTGAGGCCGTAAAAGGGGGCATCCAGCGGACCGAAGTCACTGCACGAGGCACAAAACTGTCCTCAAGGAGTAATGGCACAGGGGGCATTGGGGAATAAACCCGGCCAGGCAATAAACTCGTCTCAGGAGAATGGCTCAGGGGCAACGTGCTCATCTTGGAAGCAAGACGACACGGAGCAACACAGGTTCGATCCGCAGGCCGGCGCTTAGAAACCTCTAGGTATGAAGTGCGTTATAAATAACATCATATATCATAAACAATTTAGCAGTGCAAACAGTTTGGCTTTTTGTGTAGTCATGGGAAAGGCACTTGCCGGGCACCGGTGTTAACAGGTGCAAAATGGTGCGGGTACCTGGCAAATGCGCAATACTTATACACAAGCAAAAACGGTTGCCTTTGCCAATGCCTGAAGGACACACAGTCAGGGCAGGGCGGGCAACCGCAAGGGGCGCCATGCCACCCCCACGGCGCCATTAGAACCCCACCACACCAGCTCAGGGGAGTCTTTCAAGGACTATCCCGAGCTTGTGTAGTAGGATAGACGCGTCAAGAACCCCTTTGTTAGTAAACGCGCCAGTGAGGCGGGGCACATTTAATAACAGTAGGGTGCTGATGCTTTTCAGGCGATTACCTCCCTTCTCCGACGCGGAAGTGAGGCGGTTATCCTTGGAATGGGGCGCTCATACATTAGCGTGAGCGTTCTATTCCAGTTGATTAACTCCCTGCCAGGCGCCAGAGCGGGAAGTTGGAAGAAAAATGTGGCGCTCCTGCCCCCTCTCCCTGTTGACTAGGGGCGCGCAGGGAGGAGGGTGCCAACTCGCCCAGGGCGCCGCTGCCGCTAAGCCCGGACCTGAACATAGTTCTTATAAATGGAGTGGCTGATGGAAGACCTGGTTAAGACATTTTTATTACACCAGTAGTGTGTTTACAGCACAAGTTAAATCACCTCTCAGAAGACAGCTTTGAAAAAACACTTATAGGCTCTTGCAGTGCAAAGTCTGATGATAAGCCGGTTCAAAGGGGCAGGAACTGGGTGGTGGGGGGGGGGGGGGTAGACATATGGATTAGCATGGCTATTGGCAGTCAATGTGTGGCCCTGCTCATATGCCATTTCTGATTATATCTGTACTCCAGTGCAAGGGATTCGGCCTATAGATGGCACCAACAGCCCAAGCTAACGAAGCACATGGAGACTGGGACATACGAGCACACGGAAATACCTACAAGACACGGGTGGAGCCAAGAGGTAGCCTAGGCAACTAGACATGGAGTTGGCCTGGACACACCGACCTGTAAAATACACCCAGATGTCCGGAAAAGCTGCAATGACTTGAGACAAAAAAAACGTACAGTAGCAAAGAGACATATGAGCAGGGGATTCCGAAAACCCCAACGGATGTTACTGTTGGATGTGAAGACAAGCTAAACCTTCAGAGAAACCAGCGGTGGAGAAGGTCCTGGTGAAATACGATTGGGCCAGAAGGAGAGTAACTTTGCTGCAAATGTTGGGGGGACATGACATCTGAAGAAATGGTGCCCCAGACAAAATGGCGTGCCATGAAAGTGGGGGGCGGACAAACACCCCTGCCCTCCCTAAAATTACGCCCAGGAGAAGGATGGCACTACTAACATCTTGAGTAACACATCAAACCCTATCAAAGTTTTGTACAAAAAGATGCAAATAGGACCAATCAGGATTGAAACCAGTCACCTGCGGATTACACACATCCCAGGAGTGCATGCATTGACCCTCTGAGCGATCCTCCCAGTTTGCCATGTGCATAAAAGGTATTCAGACAGGAAGGGGGTGTGGACTCAAATGTACACCCCTCAGCGGGCTGACTTCCCAAGGAAGGCAGAGATGCAGGTTATGAAGATTAGCGGGGCCAATCAAAAGGCAGCTGGAGAGGTCTTCTACCTGGGGAAGGAGGTCATGCTAATGAAGCCAATTGAGGCTTTGGAGATGTGGGGGGCGGGGAGGGGCACGTGAGGGTGAATCGAAGAGGGAAGGAGGGAAAAGATCAATAAAGAAAGGAGAATTGGCAGTGAGGGGGGTCTAATCCAATTCAAACCGAGACAGGAAGGATGGCCGAGGGAAAGCGTGGAAAATGCGAATTCAGCCAAGGGGAATCAGGGAATATAGATAGATAGGGAAAACTTGGGAAAGGGTAATTAAGCCAGGGAGGGTGACAGAGTGAGCCTGGCAAAATATCAATACAGGAAGAAGAGCGGAACAGGGACCATTTACAATGGAAAGGGGGAAGTAAGAGAGGGAATCTTGGCAAGTAGTAAGTTAGTCGGGGGAATTTGGGCAAAGAACACACATTGAGACAGGCTTGCGCGATACAAGGAGGAAATAAGAAAGAAAGGGAACCTTGGCCAATGGGAAGTGAGCTGGGAAGGGTCTGGGAAGAAGGAAAAACAAGGAGACTGAAAATGGCCAGCCTGGAGAAATCTACAAATGGCAACCAGGGTGAGAAAGAGGCAAATGGAAAGCTGGGCAAATGATCATCAAAGATGACAAAGGAGCTGGGACAGAAGCGGCCGATCAAATGCAAGAGGGTGGATCACTCAAAGTATGGACGCCCATGACAACCGGAAGAGGAAGCAAGGACAAGAGAGGAATGGGAATCCAGCAGGAATTCCAAAATTAGGGTGTACAATCCCAGGAATGAAGACCCCTGGGAATAAGAACAGGGAGTGGGCCGCGGAAATCTTGAGGAACGGGGGTCAGGAAGTGGTAATCTTGTCACATGAGGCTCAACCAATCCTGACAGGAAGCAGGAATGAGGGCAACGGCCAGTGGGAGCGAGCGCTCGAACCCTGGCACGTGGTCATCAAACAGGAAGAGGAATGCTGCCACATAGGAACCCATTCAAACTAAAAATCTTGCCACCTATGGAAATGGTGAAGAAAGAGGAACCCGCCTGAGCGAAACGAGAGATAGCTGGGAATCCTGCGCTTGATGATAGCAGATAAGAAGCCAAAGGGTGCAAGGACCACCGCCCCGGCATTCATGGGAAGTCTCCATACGTCATCATCCTTCTGTACAGCAATTTACAGAAAATGAGGCAGGTTTTCCAAGGACACCTCAAGATACTGCATGTAAAAAAATAACCCTCATTTGGCATTCTGTGGCACGAATAATCAAAGTGTCACTAATTTCGCTGAGCCACTTACCCGTGTTATATTTCGCTTCATGCCTAAATCCTAGCGCTTCAAGGTGCTTTCATAACGTGTTGTTTACTCAAATGAAAGGTACTCCATTTATTGGAAGGATGAAAGGCTGAGTCGGTACTGCCGCTGGACTCGAATGTATGCGGACTGGCCCCACGTGAAATGCTGGCACTAACATACCGTAGACCTTGCGGCAGGGAGATTACTAGAAATGACCAACTGACATGAAGGTTAAGCTTTCCTATCGTCTATAAAAATGTGTTAAGAGACGCCTAAATGTCGGGACCACCCCTAAATGGCATTCCCATGGGACTAAACCAATGAAAACACCATTACCTGCAATGACAGAAACATGTGGCGTTCTGTACCAAAAATGCTTATATTTTACATGTCCGGCCATCAATCACCCAAAATGACGCAACATGGCTAATACCTGGGTATCGTGGACATGCACGCGCGTGCCGTTTTTCACCCAATACCCACATCTGGAATAAAGGGAGGAAATAAGAAGGTGATCTGGGCACAGATGAAAACGACGCAGCGCAGAAGTAATCGAAAGACATGAAGTGTGCACTTGCACTTTTGTAATCGGCGGCCGAGCGGGAAAGCAGGCGAGTGGAGACAAACAATAGGACCGTGCACAGGGTGACGCGCCGCCAAGTGGCAGAGCCGGGATTAGAACCCGCGCCTCCTGGTGCCACGGTCGACAGTTCAGCCAATCACAGAGAAATGCAGTGCATCCTGTGGGGGGAGGAGGGGCACGTTGCGTGCTGGAAGGCGGGAAGACAGCAGGAGGCAGAGCGTGCAGTCAGGCCCTGCTGACTGGAAGAAGTAACCTTGCCGGGCAGAGTAAAGTGCAAGCCCCGCCCGACACGCCCTCATTTTCGGATCTGGTGACCTCGCCTGTGGCAAAATTCCCCAAATATATAGGCATGGTTTCGGTGTGGTGGAGAGGTATCACACAGACACGCCTTCCCAAAAATACTTCAGCGCTCTAAAACACCAGAGCCTGACGTATTCATTAAAACAATGACGAGAGCCCTTCCTTCGAAGCAAAACTTAAGACAAATGTAAATTATGTAACAGGAAAATAAGGCTGGAGACCGGCCTGTGTGTTCTTCCCTCGCCTCCGGAAAGCTATGCTGCGTGTTATGAACACAACGAACGCCCATGGGGTGTGGGTCTTCACACTACTCATTACGGTGCTTAACTGCTAAGCGCCACCCTCGACGCGGCCATGGGCCATGACCTCGGCCATTTAGCTGCGTGGGTCAATGCATCTGCTACAGAGATGTGGGAGCCACCTGCACGCCACAGGCCTACGCATCCTTTTAACCTCGTAGCCCAGTTACTCGGAGTGCTGCGAAGCCGCAAGGAGGCAGCGCTATATTGACAAAAGGAATGCCATCGGTTGTTACGCAACCCAATGCTTGGTAAACCTGGGGTTAATCATTCACTGCACATTAAACTATCACGCTAGGCTATATAACAATGATATGGGAAGCGTACTACAGCAAGAATAGAAGGGGTCAGGGAGACAGACATACACTGTAGAAACATTTTCAAAACAAATTGCGGACATGATAAGTTTTAATAGAAGCATTGGCAAGAAATGTCAACGGTAGACCCAGGAGACATGATGTTCATTAATCTCGGCTTCCCTACTTGACCGCATCGTGTGATCTTGGGAAACTTAGTTCACACGCGTGTTACACGTATCATTGTGAAATCTCTAGCGCCTGTGGAAAGCATGCACCGCAGACAAACACACACAAGTACTTCGCATTAGCACTTACCCCGCCTCGACCATAAAAGGCTTGTGTGCTACGAGGGAGGGAAGCGAGACTTCCGTCACTTACCCCCCATCCGGCCTCCTGCAACTTTCTTCCGAAGTAGACGGCGTTCATCCCATCGATGGTGAGCATGCTAGGGGCGAGACCGCGGGCCGCCCTGGCTTCCCCGCCCGTCACCAGCACAGAGCCCGATGTCCAGCCGGGAGGAGGCGCGGGTCAGCGCTCACATGGAACACAGAAAGGGGCGCTGAGGGGCACCCGAGTCCATACCTCCAGGGGCGGCGGGGCTTAGCCTTCCTCCTTCCAGCAACACCCCCGCCTGGATCTCAAAATACCCCCAAATGGGCAGGGCGAGAAGGTGGGGTTAGAAGAAGCTAGGCGATAGCAAGCTTTGCCACCTATGGGAACTCGCAATGTATACGGAGGTATGGTAAAAGTCACATGAGCGTTTAGAAGTCTCTCATCTATCCCTGGCCACTAGGGTATCCGGCATCCGTGCCAGGGCTGCGGCGATGGCACCTCTCGTCTCCGGTGCTGGGCCCCTCTCCTCTGCTCTGCTCCCTGGCTGGATACGGCAATGCCTCTTCCTGCTGCCTGCCTGCCTGCCTGCCTCTCCGAGGTGTCAATAGACCGACTGGCGGCTCCACCCTGACCCGACCCTAGGGTGGGGCTCCTAAAAGGGGCAGTGCAGAGTGCCGCATCAGCGGAGTGATCAGGGAGGGGGTGGGGCCCCGCTGCTGCAGCAGGGAGGGGCCGGGGATGCTGACAGGTCTCCAGGTGCCAGGCGCCTCCCTTTGCCCGGGCTCTCTCGTGCCAGGGGGTGCTACGGGCCGCATTGTAATGGTGGGGGATGGGGTGTGGCGGGGAGGATTTGGGAGGTGTGGCGGGTGGGGCGAAGGGGCGGTCTCTAGTTCACAGATCCGGGCGGGGCAGAGATGCTTGTAATGGGCAAGGCACCGTCTTCTCCATGGCAACCGTTAGTGACACCAGCAGGGACAGGGAGGGGCAGGGGGAGTGGCGAGCATGGGAGGGAGGTGAGATTGGAAGAGCGTGGTGGGAGAAATGTCCAGACAAAGGCTAGGGAAGAAGGAGGGAGATATGGGGAGGGGGAGAGGTGGCATAGAAGGGCTGCAGGGGGGTGGGTGATAAGGAAAGGAGTTTGTGTGGGGGTGGGGGGATGCTGAGAGTAAGGGGTAGTGAGAATAGCAAACTATGGCTATATGTATGGCGTGAAAGTAGAGAGTGCGTAAAGCACCGTGTAGCGAAGCTGCAAACCAAAGTGCCGATTCCTGCAGGCAACGCAACATTGCATGCCTCCTGTGCATGTATTTAGGCAATACGTGTGCACCTAACTTATCAGGCCAATTAAATACCTTCCATGGTATGGCTGTGCTGGTGGAGAGTCGGATGCGGAGGCCAGCACTACGCGAGAAGGCCGCGGGAGTGAGGCGAGGTGTGTGATACGGGTAGACGTATTGGGGGACGTGAAAAGACCAGAGAGAGGGGAGAGGTGGCGGCAGACAGGAGCGAGTACGAAGTCCAGGGGATGAACATGCATGGGAGAACCAGGGGCAGGTGGGGAGAAAATGGGGATAGGGGGTGAGAGAGCAGTGGGGGCGAGGGTTGGGGGGTACAAGAGAAGGGGCAGGCAGTGAATGAGGATAAAGTGGTGGGTACATGGAGGGGAGGAGAGTAGCGTAATATGGGTAAAGGCGAGAGATGAGGAGAAACGGGAAGACGAGAAATAAACCCGATAGGCGGCGGAATGGAGAGGAGGGCGAGATGGGTGGATGAGTAGGGCGAAAAGATGGCGAGAACAATGAGTTAACTAGAGGGGGCGGTGGGCAGATGTGTATGGCGACTGAAAACGGAGCCAAGAGCGGGTCACCACGTGGACAGTCCAGCACAGCCACGCCTGCAGCCAGCTGTGGACTACTGCACCAGGCTACGGTGGCCACCCAGCTTCCCTGTAGTGCTGCAATGCCACTGGGCTATGGAAGTGGCGAAACAGCCCGTGGGCTCATTTCCGCTGTAACAAGTACCGTCCTATGAAAACTAGCGCGATCACCACGAAGCCACCAACGCTTAATAAATGGCACACATTTCGTCTTTTGTCAACCCGACAAGAATGAAAGGCTGAGTTCAAACTTGTGAATTACATGCACTGTTGCACGCGTTCTTCTAAATGCACCTCGGCGCTCCTCTTGCTTCTCTGATGTGTGCTGTACTGTCGCCCTTTGTGTTCAGTTGCAGGTCATGACCTCAATTGGAAGGTTTGGTACGCACCTGCACCCCCAGCCGCAAAGATACTTACTTCACAAATTAAACATGTCAAAAATGGAAAAAGAACCAAAACAGCGGAGTAGAAGCCGCCTGCGGCCTGTATGACGACATGCTTGCACCAGGGCGGGGACTCGAGAAGGAGAATAAGAGAAGGCAAACAGGTGGCAACACAGAAGTGTGAAAAGCAGAGAACTGGCGACGTCAGAACAACCACGCCAAACAGAACTGTCCCCAAACCCGAATGCTAAAACCACAAAAGTGCCACAATGATGAAGATATCATGTGTTTATATGGTGTTTCCAGCCCAAGCCCCTGCACGCTTTTATGCACTGTAAGAGGGGCTAGTCATACCCCAATGGAAGAGGGATGAGCTCTGCTGGCAGGGGTGTTGCTAGGTTTGTAAAAGATCTGGAGCTAAGCTAATGTCGGGACTGGCGGGACTCGCTACCCTTTTGATTGTAACCCCTGAGCTTCTATCCGGGGTTACAACCAAAAGACACAGAGCTATAGTCCCCTAGAGCCCCCCCAGCAAGGCCTCTGTCTGCTGGGATCCACCTAAAGGCTTCAGGTTGGACCCTGGTCTCTGAAGTGAGCCTTTAACCCTCTGGGCCTCATCGAACCACCCCAGAGCTCATGCTATGCCCGTGGTTATGATCTATTCAAAACTTTCCAGCCGTTGACTTTTGTTTTTTTGCTTCAGCCCCCCCCACCCACCCCCCAGACTCCCTCGAGTGGGACAGGTATGCCCAGATGTGGGTCCCGGGCCTGCTGGGCCTAGAGACCCAAGCTACTCCTCACTGATGAGGCCAACAAGGATGAAACATTTTTGGGGATGCTTGTGGTTTCGTGCAGAAAAAGGGATGTGACCTAGCAGTTTGGGCTGGACTGCCCCATATGGGGTGGGAGTGGACCAAGCCTAAATCGCTTGGGTTATGTTATGTTATATTTATATAGCGCCTTATGTACCATTGGTATGATCTCAAGGCGCTGGTAGGTTGAATGCCCTCTGGAACCGAAGTTCACGTCAGTAGAGAGATAGTCATAAGGTGCGTGTGAGCACCGGATATGTGTGCAGCAGGTGTTGCATTCCTGTGATAGATGCTTCTTAGCGGTAGGTGTGGTGGTTGAGAGATGAAGAATATGTGTTGATTCTGGCAGGTTGTTATCCAGACCGATTCTGGCTGCGTTAAGCCTGAGGAGAACGCCTAGGCTGGAGGGTGCGTAACCAGCAGTGTTTAGTTAGGATGATGGGAGTATGAGGCAAGTGATGGTATGAGAACAGCTATACCAAATGGTGTCATATATCGCTGTGTTCTAGATGAGTGGTGGTGTAAAGAAGAGAGTAAGCGTGGAGATGTGATATGGTGGTTTACCATAGGTGCTTGAGATCGAGCACACTCCAACCGTTCCATGCACTCCAAAAATGTTCCATGCACTCCAAAAACGTTCTATGCACTCCAAACCATTCCGTTCACTCCTTTTTATGCACTCCAACCATTCTATGCGCTCCAACCATTCTATGTACTTCGGTCGTTTTATGCACTTCAGATGGTTCCATGCTCTCGAATCATTTGTGCAAGTGTCCACTTCGTGCCCTCTATCTGTTCCGTGCATTCCATCCGTTGTATGTACTCGCTCAGTTCTAAGCATACTATCAACTCGATCAGATCTATGTATTCCTTCTAATCAATGCACTTCGTCCAATCTATACATGTTATCCCTTCATCATCCGGTCTGCTCATTTCCATGTTATCCGTTCTCTATGCATCGTCCATCCACCTCCTTAATCCGTTTCATACACCCAATTTTACCTGTTCCATCCTCATACGTCATCCGTTCATCCACCTACTTTGTCCGTTTCATCCACATACTTCTTCCGTTCCACTCACTTCACACCATCCACCCACTTCACCCGTTCCACCCACTTCACCGGTTCCACACACTTCACTGGTTCCACCCACTTCACCCGTTCCACCCATTTCATCCTTTCTATCCAAATACTTCATCCGTTCTACTCACTTCACCTGTTTCATCCACATACTTCACCTGTTTCATCCACATACTTCTTTTGTTTCATCCACTTCACCCGTTCCATCCACATACTTCACTCGTTCCATCCACTTCACCCATTTCATCCACATACTTCTTCCGTTCCACCCACCTGCCGCTCCACACTCTTCGCCGCTATCCGCTCCACACTCTTCATCCGCTCCATCTGCTCCACACTCTTCATCCGTACCACACTCTTCGTCCTTTCTACACTCTTCATCCGCTCCACATACTCCACACATTTCATCCGTTCCACCCGCTCCACACTCTTCATCCGCTCCACACTCTTCATCCATTCCATCCGCTCCACACATTTCATGCATTCCATCGGCTCCATGCTCTTCATCCTCTCCACACTCTTCATCCGTTCCACGCTCTTCATCCGCTCCACGCTCTTCATCTGCTCCACACATTTCATGCGTTCCGCTCCACATACTTCATCCGTTCCTTCCATTCCACACACTTCATCCACTCCACACACTTCAGCAGCACACACACTTCATCTGTTCCATCCGCTCCACACTCTTCATCCGTTCCATCCGCTCCACACTCTTCATCCGCTCCACACTCTTCATCCATTCCATCGGCTCCACACATTTCATTCGTTCCATCCGCTACAGACACTTCGTCCGTTCAATATGCTACACACTTTGTCTGTTCCATACGCTCCATACATTTCATCCATTCCACACTCTTCGTCCGTTCCACACTCTTCGTCCGTTCCACACTCTTCGTCCGTTCCACACTCTTCGTCCGTTCAACACTCTTTGTCAGTTCTACATTCTTTGTCTGTTCAACACTCTTCGTCCATTCTGCACTCTTCGTCCATTCTACACTCATCATCCGCTCAACATACTCGACATGTTTCTCCCGTACCACCCGCTCGACACACTTCGTCCGTTGCATCTGCACGACACACTTCGTCCATTCCGACCGCTCAGCACACTTCGTCTGTTCCTTTCTTTTTTTCCCACACACTTCATCCGCTCCACACACTTCATCCGTTCTACACACTTCATCCGTTCTACACTGTCCACACTCAACATCTGTTCAGTCCGCTCCATACTTACACTCTCCATTCGTTCCACCCGCTCCACACTCTACGTCCGCTCCACACTCTGTGTTCGCTCCAGACTCTACATCCGCTCTACTAATTTCATCCGTTCTACCACGTCACCCGTCACCCTTACTCCATCCATCCCATGCACTCCATCCGTCCCATGCACTTCATCCACGTCATGCACTTGATTAATCTATTCCATTTGTTCCGTTCATTCCATGCACTCTGTCATACCATGCCATCTATGTTTTAATTTACATTAGCGGTCATTCGTTTTTGATTTCTCGCTCGGATCATTTCATCCATTTCGTTAATTTCATCCACTCTACTGCTTTCATCGAGTTTATTCCTTTCATCCACTTCACTACTTTCATCTACCTAACTTGTTCTATTCAGTTTATCTGTTTTAATTTACATTAGCGGTCATTAGTTTTCAATTTCTTGCTCGGATCATGATGCTGGATATCTATTTATGATAAAGCTGCTTTGGGCTAAGGTCATTGATTGCTGTTGTCCAGTTTGAGTTAAGAGTCGATTCTAGGGGAAGAGCCATGATTTCAGTAATTTGCGGAAAGCCATTAGGTCCTCAGTGAGTCGGATGTGGGGTGGAAGTGTGTTCCACAGAGTGGGAGCCTGGGCTGAGAATGATGATCCACCTAACCTGATTGAGTTGGTTTTTGGTATGACTAGGAGGCCGGCAGAGCTTGATCTTAGAGTGCGTGGAGGATGGTAGGGTTTTAGTTTGTCTTGAAGATATTGAGGTCCGGTTTTATGCATTGCTCGGTGAGATGCATAAGGTTTTGAAGGTCACCCTTCGGGCAACCGGAAGCCAGTGCAGAGTTTTGAGTGCTGGGGTGGTATGATCTCTTGGGCCAAGTGCTAGTAGCAGTTTGGCTGCAGCTTTTGTGCTCTTTGTAGTTTAGTCAGTTGGTATGCATGGATTCCGAGGTAGACGGGGTTAGCATAGTCCAGTCTTGACAAAACAATTGATTGTACCGCGGAGAGTCTGTTGGGAAAGGAGAGGTATGGAAAAATGCGCCTAAGAGTTTTAAGGTGGTAGTGGCAGGACTTGGAGACGTTGTTGACTTGGAGCAAGAGAGTTAGGTCTGAGTCTAGGGTGCATCCAAGGTTTTTTACTGAATTTGAGGGGGTCAGTGCGTTGCCCATGGCAGATGGCCAGGGAAGCGGGTGCAAAGAATTTCAGTGTTCCTACATATCATCATTTCAGTTTTTGACGGGTTTAGCAAGAGGTGGTTTGTGGTCATCCAGTGATCTATGTTGAGGAGGCAGGAAGCGAGGTCGGGTTGGCAGTTGGGTTTTGAATTCAGGAGTTTTAGGATTAGTTGTGTATCATCAGCGTAGTTGTAACGGAGGATATTGTGCGATCAGATTATTTGTGGGAGGGTGGACATACAGAGGTTAAACAGGAGGGCCAATAGGCATGCTCCTTGTGGAACTCGTGTGTTGACTGGTCGGGCGTGGGAAGCATAGGTGTAGAGTAGGGTTATTTGGTCCCTATTGTCAAGGAAGGATGCTATCCATTTGAGAGCGTTTCCTCGGATTCCTAGGGAGTGGAGGCGGTCAAGGAGGATTGAGTGGTTGATAGTGTCGAAGGCGGCTGATAGGTCAAGTAGGATTAGCGCGGCACATCACGCAGAATCAGCAGTGTTTTTAAGGTCATCCCACACTGAGGTTAGGCTGGTTTCGGTTCCGTGTCGGGCTCTGAAACCAGATTGGCCGGGGTCTAGGAGATTGTTGGCTTAGACAAACGCATTTAGTTGGGAGTAAGCGGTTCGGTCAATGATTTTTTGCAAGGAACGTGGTGTTTGAGATGCAGCAGTAGTTTTTATACTCAAGAGGGTCGAGGGAGGTTTTTTTTAGATGAGGCTTGACATAAACGGTTTTGAAGGTGTCAGGAAAAATTCCAGAGGAGAGGGAGTCGTTTATGATGGTTCTTGCATGTTCTCCTGCGCAGGTATATGCAAATATTTCTTTGAGGGTCATGGCTGGGCAGGCGTCCAGCGGGGAGTCAGATGGTTAGCGGGCAGAGAGAAGTTTGAGAAATTGGTCAGTTGATATTGGAATGAAGGAGTCGAAAGTCGGTTGGGTAGCGGTTGCAGGCGGTGGGATGCAGGTAGGTTGGGTGGATTGCATGGTGGGTGTAAGAGAGCTAGCTTGTTGGTTAGAGAGTTTGTTCTTTCGAGAGCTGTGGTGTAAAAGTGTAGAGAGAGTGAATCGCACAGAGAATGAGAGGGGGTGGTGGTACATGATGGTTTGGTGAATTTGGCGATGATTTTGTGGAGTTCTTTGCTGGGGTTTTTACAGTTTAGGATTCGGGAGTTGTAGTGGACTTTTTTGGCTTTCCGGATTTCGGCCTTGTAGTGGCGATGGTGCCGGGCTATGGTGGATATGCTAATGGCTGTTTTGTCTTTCCGCCATGTGCGTTCCAGGGATTTGTATAGTCGTTTAGTGGTCTTCAGTTCTGGTGTGAACCATCTAGGAAACCGCCATGGCGAGCTGACAATTTGCAAGAGGGGGTGAGTGTGATTAGTGAGGTGTTTAGCCATGAGTCAAAGGCGTCAGAGGTTAGGCGTTCGTTAGGTAGGC
The DNA here is from genome assembly GCF_040938575.1 of Ambystoma mexicanum. NCBI lineage: Eukaryota > Metazoa > Chordata > Amphibia > Caudata > Ambystomatidae > Ambystoma > Ambystoma mexicanum. Next base: position 1,274,186,669 of record NC_090924.1, read on the forward strand.
TGGTAGGGGCAAGAGATTGAAGGAGAGCATAGGCTAGGTCGGGAATGATTTTTAGTTTCTTGCAGCATTTGTGTAGATTGGGAGGTTCTGGTTCAGGTATGGGGAGCGGGTTGGGTGAGCGAATGGCAAAAGAAACAATGAAGTGATCGGACCAGATGATAGGGGTGGTGGGGGTTTATATGTATCAGGTTGTGGGAGATAAAGAATGCATCAAGTGTGTGTCCTTTATAGTGAGGGTATGTAGGTAGGTGGGTATGGAGGTTAATCGCGTCTAGGCCGTCAACCAGAGAGTGGGTTATAGGGTTGGTGGGGATGTCAAGCCAAATGTTGAAATCTCCTAGAAGGGTGAGGATGGGATGGTTTAGTTGGAGGGTTCCCGTGATAAAGGTTAAGTCGGGTTTGTGAGAGGCGAGGAGGTCATAGATGCCGAGTCTGTTTTTTGCTACAGATCGGGAATTGAAAAGGATGCAATTTACTTCGGTGTAGGAGGGTGAGGGAGTTGCAGAGGTGGGCGGTGGGAGGGGATATGGTGGAAAATGGGGAGGGAGAGGGTGGAGTTGTTTGGTGGTCGATGGGAAGAGTGGGCGGGCAGTTGAGGTGGTGGTTTTGGGGGGGAGGGGTCGGACTGGTGTGGGGAGTTGATTGGATTTGGGTCGGAGGATTTGAAGGTGGTGCGTCGGGGGTTAGGAGGTTCAGTTGTGGTCGGTGAGAATTCAAGGGAGAGGGGTTTCAGGTAGTGTGAGGCAGGGGGGAGGGTGGTGGTGATTGGGAGGAAGAGGAGTAGGGGTGAGACAGGAGTGGCGATGAGTACTGAGAGATTGAGGGGGACCAAGTAAGTTTTCTCTTCAGTGTTTTTGTTGCGGTTGGTGTGTGAGAGAGGGTGGGGGGTGAGAGGGGGAAAGGGAAGCGGCTACTGTTCTTGCTAGGGTGAGGCGTGCGATTTTTAGGGATGGGTAGGAGTGGGGTCAGAGGGGGATGATGGTGGGAGTTGATAAGGGGAGTGAGGGTGGATAGATGCGGGGCTGGGTATGCTTGGGAGGCTAGGCAGGCCGTTAGTCGGCGGAGCGGGTTTGATGATAGTAGGCTGGTGGGTGGGGGTATGGGAGGGGCAGTGGTCCTAGGATGGTTGGCTCGCCAACGTGCCCCTCTGGCTTAGTGTTTGGATAGGGGTTGGGTACGGGATTTGGTGGAGGGCAGGATGGCTAGGGGAAGGGAGGGATGGGTGGTAGGCCGGACGGGAAGGGAGGCAAGCGTGAGGGGGTTATTTTTGGCAGACTTTGGTGGGTTCGGTAGACTCATGGTTTGGATTAGTTTGAACTGTGTTTTAGTTGGCGATGCATGAATTCGTTCAGACCTTCCCTCTTCAACTATACCACCGGATGATAGTTGTACACACTCTCTATGATTAACTAGATGGATGGGTTTACCACAGCGATTATTCACGCTTTCTAAGTTAAACTGTACCATAGGGTAAGATTATTCACAGTTTCTAAATTCACTATATCTTAGGGTCAGATTCCTCACAGTTTCTCAATTCAACTATACCACGGGGTGGGATTATTCACCGTTTGTAAATTCAACTAGTTCATAGTTTCTGTTTATAGATTCAGAATGTAACTAGCACACAGATATGCTATTAGGCAGATTTTCTAAATGCAACTTCACCACAGATATGCTATTAGGTGGACTTTCTAAATGCAAAATAGACCACAGATATGCTATTAGGTGGACTTTTCAAGTGCAGACTAGACCTCAGATATGTTATTAGGCAGACTAGATGCACTACAGATATGCTATTAGGCGGATTTTGTAAGTGTAATTACACCACAAATATGTTATTAGGCAGACTTTCTGACTGCAAACTAGGCCACAGATATGGTATTAGGGAGATTTTCTGAGTGCAATTATACCACAGAATATGCTATTAGGCGGATTTTCTAAATGCAGACTAGACCACAGATATGATATTAGGCAGATTTTCTAAATGCAACTAGACCACGGATATGCTATTAGGAGGACTTTCTAAGTGCAGATTCGATCACAGATATGCTATTAGGCGGATTTTCTATGTGCATCTACGCCATGGATATGCTATTAGGCAGACTTCTATGTGCAACTATACCACTGATATGCTATTAGGCCAACCTTCTAAATGCAATTACACCATAGATATGCTATTAGGAAGACTTCTATGTGCAACTATACCACCAATATGCTATTAGGCCAACCTTCTAAATGCAAACTAGGCCACAGATAGGCTATTAGGCGGATTTTCTATGTGCATCTACACCACAGATGAAGCATATGGTCTTTCCCCTTCTGTAATCCCTTTGCAGGCTGAAAAACGATGGTCTGGAGGGTTGCCCAGAACTGTGCCCGTGGTTATGATTTATTCAAAACCTTCCAGCTGTCTACTTTTGATTTTGCTGATAAAACCAGGGCATCAGTTTTGCAGATACCCGGACACTAATTCCTCGTTCTTTGTCTGATTCATGCTTCTTTTTTCAAACAATACGGGATTGGATAATACAAACCATACTCAATTTTTTAATCGAAAATGTTAGTTTTAAGCCTAAGGGCTCTCATAGTAAAAGTATGGAATTTCAACAACTATCAATTGGGTCTAAAAATATTTTCTCAACACTCTATATTTGCAACTTTGTCAATGGCCTATTTGCCATGCAGCCTGTGCAACCTTATGCAGTGTGTGTGCCCTTTGTGACATTATTTGATGCATGCATTCTCCTGATATGTTTGCAACTTTAGAAATATCCGAGACGTTATTAAAAACACAATATTTTGGCTACTGCCCTAACACTATGGCTAGAAGCAGATTGTATCAAATTCTGGAAAGGGATTATAGACTATTTTCTTTGTATCAACTTCTGGCAAACACAACCCTACTGACAAGAATGTCCTGGCCAAAATATGGAATGTTTAGACAGCGCCCACCAAATGTCATAGCGAGACATAGGCTGGGCCTGGAGGTTCAGCCTACCTCAGCCAACTTGCAACGCCAACAGCAGACATTGGCTGCGGGCAGCCTAGCTGCCCAAAGAGGTCTAGACTGCCATAGCGAGTATTGGCCACCCTCCTCTCTCTGGCACTGGAGAGAGAAGACGCAACATACTGGAAATGGGCAATGCAATGATGTGTTGAGTGAACAGAATGGAAACGATCCATGGTGTGACTCATAGGATCTCAAAAGTCTGTGCACATTGGGCATTATGTAGACACTAGCACTGATATGCTATGTAGGTATGCTAGAAATCTGTTGTGATATGCAAACTTGGCATAATGTAAACTGGTAATGATCTGCTTAGTGGGTATGAGGTAATTTGAGGACTGGGTATAATATACATTTGTAATGATGTGCCAAATTGGTAAAACGTGCTTAATAGGCATTTTATAAAATGGTAATGATGGGCTAGCTAGGTTCAAATTTACAAACATAAAACATGGAGAAAATAACACGTATCCATCAACCTATGTGGTGCCTCACAAAGATATTGCCTTATAGTAGAACTGCTACTTTAATATGCTTGCCCCGCGGAGGAGCTCTGTTTTGGTGGAGTTGTGCTTGAAGGTCCCAGTAGACATTTAGTCCTGTGCAAGAACACTTTGTGTGGATTCATTTCCGGGGTTTTAAAGGCCTGGATCAGCAGGCGAGTTATTTAAAATCACATAGTAGTAATGTTTACACTTGTCCAGGTAGTATGCCCAATCGGCCTAATGGCAAAGTGCCCTGCCTCGCTCCAGGAGTTAGGTATAGGGTGACCCAGGGGGCGGGCTGCCGCCACTAGCCACATGATACAGAGCTTGGGGGTAGCATGAGGACGTTTTGACTGGTCAGCACACCCCGCCTGTGATCCTGGCAGGGACTTATCACAGAATCATCCGAGACAACATGGTCTCTTTAAAGAGCAGAGACAATAGGTGCGTTATAAATTCCATATCATATCATAAGTATGTGAATTGGTTATTTATAAAGCGCTTAATACCCAGAGGTTTCTAAGTGCGGACCCGGGGATGATCGAACATGTGTTGCTCCGCGTCTTGCTTTCAAGGTGAGCGTGTTGCTCCTGAGCTATTCTCCCGAGACAGTGGCTTCACTAGGGGATAGGTGAGTGTGTGAATGGCTTGTTTACCAAGGCGTGCTTCCTACAGGCTTATACGAATTCTAGAAATCCAAGATGATAAACCCTCCCCTAGAAAAAGCCTTGATCATTGGAGACAGGGGGCCGGGGAGGGGCAGATTCAGAGTTGCACATGGCTATGAAACATCGCACCTGAAGGTATGTCAACTAGCCCCTTCCTCTGCACACCTTCAGCCCACTGACTGAGGGCCAACCCCAGGGGAGCAGTTGAAAAGCACAAAAGGCAAAGACAGTAGGAGATGTTGTGGGAATTTGGAATGAGATGGGAGAATGAGAAGGAGGAGCATTCTTGAGAAGAGGAAGAGAGACCTTTGGAGGTGGCTTCCGCAGGGTAGAGGAAGAGGCTGGGAGAAGGAGGAGAAGATCTAGAGGAGAGTGGGTCACTGGGAACGGGTGGAAGGAGGAAGGGATCTGAAGGAGAAGTTAGATTATTGAGAGGCGTGAGGAGGTGGAAGAAAGTAGGAGCCAGGTGAGTGAGGAGTAGAGATACACCTATAGGTTAGAGAGCGAAATATCCCAGATCTTGGGGAGTAGACAAGAATCAATAGGGCAAACGTATACCCTAGGGGCTTGGGTGGAATGAGAGACTCATAGGCTTGGGGAACGTTGTACCACAGAGGCTGGGAATGTGAGTGACACTTGCGATTAGGGGGAGTTGCACCCCAGCAGTTGGGGAAAAGAGGTCAGGAAGATGAAGGCCACAACATGTAAAGAAAATGTGCAGAGGAGGAGTTCTGAGAAACAGAGACCGAGAGGGACAGTCCTGCAATATATCCTACCCCTGGCAGTCTAGACGGGGTTAGAGGAGGTACGAGTGAAACTTCCAGGGTGCAAGAGGAGCTAATAAGGTACAAGGTGAACACAAGGGGAGTGACCATCCAGCCCCAGGAGCAGAGGGAACAGTCCCTCCCTCTGACATCAAGGGTAACCCACCAGAAGCATGACAGCAGCGAGGTGGACTGTCCAGAGCAGATACGGCCCTACTGACACTGGTAACCCGGACCTGGAAGGAAGTCTGGGGCAGCCTGTGAGCATTAGTCAGCTGGGCTTACAGGGAAAGGTCACATTAAGGGGACTGGTGGGAATGAGTGTAAAGACTGCAGAGGAGAGTGCAAAGGTCAGCCATCCACCAGGATTGCTGGCCCCGGACTTTAAGACTATTGCCACATTACTTTTTTGTTTCAAATGCAGGCGGTAGGATGGGCACCCGGACATTTTCTTACTTTGTTGGACCACTTAAGGAGACAGTATCATACTTTAAATTTAAGGTTAACCTTTTTCTCTTGTCCACTAGCAATAAAACCCCTTCACATTACTCTCAAGATCTCTCTCACTGATTTCCACTCTGCCCCATCAAACGCCGCCTCAATTGTGTAACGACCCTAAACATTGAAGATCACAGAGCGTAAGCAAGTACCTTATTGCCTAGTATCCATCCGATTGCTATATCCCACCTGCAGAGCAAACTGAGGGCACCCGTAGCTGAATCACATGGCAGATGTAGGATAGCTAGATATTATTTTGCATATAAGTATGCTTTTCCATCATGTTTGGTTGTTACACCCTCCAAGACCATTTATAATGAGTCGGAGTCAAGACACACTTCCAAGTAGCAGTAGCAGCCAACTTGGCTGTTACTTACAACTCTGGTATTTGATTGGAGCGTAGTAAGCAGACCTCACCAAGGAAGGGAATGCGTGATGGGTACAATCCAGCCTCAGGAATCCAGCTCCCCTGAATTCAAAGATTCAGGCTTCCTCAAAAGAGGGGCTCTTTTCCACAATGTACCCCTCTGCTAATAGGATGAGGACTAGCAGAGAAGTCTATCCCATAACAGAGCCGGGGAGTAACACACACCGCCAAACCAATGCTGCAAAGGAAATACAGAATGATTAGGAATGATGTGGTAATGTGGAATCAAATCAACACAATCAGACAACTCTGGGAATACCTAGAGGTTGGTTGTTGTGGTGTAGAGATATGTGTTGCACCTACAAGAAAACCCAAATGTAAGAAATCTGTACTAACTAACAAAGATTCTACTTATGACTGTAATTCACAACACAGACCTGAGAAGTGGAATTCCCATGGGATATCAAAAGGGAAGGAACAACAACGGCAGGTATAAAACAACAAACAGGAAGGTTAGTAAAGGGAGTAATACCCGGTCACGGGATGGTGCATGAACTGGAAAGCGTCACTTAAATGCACAGTGGAAAAGTTCAGTAGGTTGTGGTGTCAATGCAGAGTTCCAGGAATCCACACCACGCTGGAAGGGAAGTTGTGGTTCAGGTAAGGTAAACAGACAACTGAGGATGAAAGCAGAAAGTGTCTTTACCTTGTTAGGGTGCTGTTGGGGGAGAGAGAGAAGGCAGAAGCAGTCCGGAAGCGTTCCGAGGTCGGCAACAGGAATCAAGGAATGGACCGAAGGAGAAGGCAGAAGCAGTCCGGAAGCGTTCCGAGGTCGGCAACAGGAATCAAGGTAGAATGGATTAAAGGCTGAGGTAATCCAGGAGCAGGAAATAACCGAAGAAGAATAACGCCACAATTAGCAGCAACTAGTTGTTTGAGCTCTTCGGTTTATATGGTGCAGAGGGGCGGGGCCTCCTTACGTGCTGTCCGTGCGCGGAACGCCTCAGCTCACCTGGCGTCCTCCGCTGCACGGCCAGGCGCCATTGCAACCGTTACCTGAGCCATAGCGAGGATCTGGAGCGCGCCATCCCTCGCATGTATTTCCCGGAAAAGGCAGGTAATGCAGGTCCGTGCCAGGGAAATGTAACATTGGCTACCAGTATCTGGGCCACCGTTAGATAAGAAAAAATGGGGGATTGGATGGTCTATCCCTGTGTGCGGTGTGGAGTACGTTTGCCAACCCAGCAGAATTCCCCTCCATTACCAAACTGCAATTCAGCAGTACCAGCAGAATGACTGCGCTGGCTCCATTGAGCACCATTGCCTCGCATCAAAACTGCGTTTTGCAGCTACAAAAATGATGTCTGCACTGTCTTTGGCAAGCACATATGGGACAGGATGAAACAAGAAACACCTTGAGAGTTGCTGCCCATTATTTTCTTCCTTTGCACCAAAGAAAATAAGCCAAAGGCAGCGCTGCTATGCTGCCAGTTTAAAATTTCCCATTGAAAAAGAAAATAGTCTGCTTTTTAAAATTAGTGCGCCCTGATGCTCTTTTTCATCTTTTCAACATTACCCAGTTTGGTTCAGTAAGACACATTCTTGTACACCCAGGTTCAGGGTTTATACCAGCAAATGAGGGCATTCCTCACTGAATGGCGTGTGGTGTCGGGCAATATCTGTGAAATAGCAGAGAACTTCGCTCCAAGCCATACGTAAAACGCGTTCCTTTTTGCAACAAAATGACACAGATAAACCCTTCATAAGAAGCTCTCTCTCTCGGCTCGTCAGTTTCATTGGACCCTTGCTTTGAACAGATTCCTGTGTAGTAGAAATAACTATGGCCATGGAAATGCTCAGAATATAAATACCAGAAAAAACGCATTTGAAAGTGACAGTCCAGGAAAATTAACCATGTGTAAAATGGTGCTTTGAACAAACAAGAAAATGCCTTTTAAATAAGTGCAATGGTAAACTAAGGCCCTGTGCTTGCATGGAAATGTGATGGGGGGCTAATCAGTTTGTAGAGGCATGTCCAGTCAAAGTTCTTCCCCATGGTAAAATCCTGTGATGTCATGCTCCTTATATAAAGGGGAGGCATGGGGAGCTACACACATACACTCTTCTGAATTTTACAGCTCCTGCGCATTCCGAGATCCAGACAGTCCAGATTCACCCTGCAAGATTCCAGATTCCACTGCCAGGCCAGGGCTAGCTGACATTGTCCAGGCAGAACCACTAATTCAGAAAAACCACCACAAAAATCCCAATAATTCAAGGAGAGCCCAGCTGATCCACCTTATTGACCAGTGACAAGACCAGGGCCAGCTGGTCCCTTCTAGGAGAGCCCGCAGCTGTGTACAGTAACCAGACATTGCCTCGCTGTTCAGATACCCGGTTGGCAGTCCAAAATCCCAAGTGCTTATTGTAAGTATCATCCCATCCCATAGCAAAACACAGTATATCCCATTCTGATACTTTGCCATTTGCTCAAACGTATATGTGATCCCATGAGTACACTAGTAACTGTTCAAAATTGTCAGAACCCTCTGTGTATCCTGTTCCTTGATTTCCAGGTGTTAGCGTCATTCTTCCCCATCTTTATAGTCATTGCATAAATCCTTATTAATATTTGGAATAAATTAATTAATTCCCACATAAAGAGAAATTGGCGTGGGGTGGTTAAGACTGCAGCTTAACCTTTCCCACGGGTAGTGTTTCTCTTCTTGATAATATAGTCATACAAATATAGTTGCAGTATCACTTGTCCTGTCCTTTCCTTTCCAAAACCGATTTTCCTTGTGCAACTGTTTTTCGTTTAAAAACAGTTTCCTTCCTTGTCCAGAATCTCATCCAGTGATCCATTTAGAGTTACCCTTTCACTTTCATATTATCCCTGTGATATGCATCTGTCACTCAGCATAAAACCGCATTCCGATTCTGTCTATTTCACCCGTTTTTCAAGCTGTTTTGACATTTTGAACCCGTGAAATGAGCAGATGCAATTTCTACGTGTGTGTCATCCGCCGCCGCGATTGGTGGATACTTCCGCATTGGCGATCGCGGTACAAAGTTTAGAGAGTAGTTGTCCTTCCTCTTTCTTTGTTCTGCAGGGTGTTGCTCTAGTTGTTCTGGGCGCGGCGCACGCCGGGAGTATTTATTCCTCCTCCCCCTGGCGAGCTTTGCGTTGCAACCCCTTTGTATTGGTTTTCTGTCTCCTGGGTCAAACGCTAGTGTGTTCATGTCTCTCCACTTTGAAAGCATATAGCTTCCTTTTGCCCTCAGCTTTGCTTTCTTCTGCAAAGTTTTCCTTATCGCAGTCCCGCTGCCGCTTACCTTTCTTTTTCCTCTTTTCGGGGCCGTGTCTCCGCCTCCCTAGACATGGCACCCGCTCTCCCTTTTTCTCCCCTTCTAACCTTATCCCTCTTTTCACTTCGTTCCTTCTTTCCACTACCGGTACGCCGGTTCCTTCCTTTTCACTCCCGCTTACTGGAGTTGGTGTTTCGTGTATCCGGTCCGGGTTCTGGACTACAACCACACCTACCCCCCCCGGTGCCTTCCTCCTTTCTGAAGCATCTGCCTCCGCCATCTACACCACTGCATTGGAATCTTCTGCGGACAGAAGAGGTGTCTATCTTCGAGCCACATAAGGGTTTTTTCTGCCTGAAAGACTTTTTCCCTTATTTTTCGGCTTGCCCCCGGAAAAGGAGCACAGGTCTGCTGTCTCACAAGCATTCACTGTGGCTTCCTTCCATGGCAGGCAGATACAACTAAAAAAGGAGAAAGACTACCTAACCAGACGACACTTACAATCTGAGGACATCGATTCCAGCAGTTCAGGTGAGGAGAGTGTGGAAATAAGGGAAAAAGGGGTAACTAAGGAATCAGAACCTCTACAGCCGGGACAGCGTGTGATTTGGCTGCACTATATTTACACTTCCAAGTCGATTTTCTGAACCGTATGCCCATTGTTGGTACCCTGCCTTTGAGTTGGCTAGTGTTCCTACATCCCTGATACTGTTATAACTCATATTTACCTCATTCATTCAACCGCACATGTAAATTAAATATTTAGTAATTCCAAGTGTTATTTTGTGCAACTGCAAAGGTTTTTAAATCTTGTGGGCGAAGGTCGGATTTCACTTCTGTTTGCTGCCTAGTATATCTGACTCCTTGCTACCCACCCAAAATACGGTTAATAGGGGGTTGAGGGAGTATTGCAGGGGGAAATATTAACTGGGGTGCGATCTATCCAAAAAAGTAATATTGCTCTAATTCATTTGTGCTTTGTGTATGTTATATTAGAAGGTCAAACTAAGTGTATTCTATCATTTTACAGTGTAATTATCACCACACTGGTGATTGCTGCCCTATATTAAATGTGTGATTTCATTTGAATTTTAAAATCAATAAATATTGTATTACTATCCACCGGCCTGGTTCATGGTCAATTGTGACCCGGGGTGTTTGTAAAGGTGGGTGTAAGACGGTGTGGGTACCTTCTCAATCTGACTTCTTAGAAAATAAAGTAAAAGTATTTTGATTGTGCGCTGCATCCTAGGCCAGTATCAAGAGTCCTGGTCTGGTGTGTGACACCCCTTTAAAATCCTTAACAGTGGTCATCTGACTTGGTCCAGGGCTCCAAGGAGTGAACAAAAGGGGGCCGGCACAAGATCAAAGTGGTAAGCAGAAAGCAAGGGGAGATGATTACTTTTGTGACATCATCATTGGACGCGAATCACTGCAGTTCATCCAAATAATCATGGAGGAATGCTAAGGAGTGTCTGGCACGGGATGAGTTGAATCAGGTTCATAAGAAGACTCCCGTAGAATTCTGCTGGAGCAACCAGAACAGTCGCGCTCCATCTGCTATATTCAGGTATAAGAATTCTGGCGTGCCATGCATGCTCCGGGATTCTATGAGCCAGAAGCCCTGTGCATGGAGAGTCCAAGTACACTTCTCCCCCATTATTCTAGCAAAGACAAAGGGCCGGGGAACTAGGGGAAGAAATGGATACAGGGTGGAGAGAAGGGAGAGATAGCAATAGAGGAGAAAACTGAACATCTCAAAATACTGTCTGCAATTCTGTTCCCTTTCTCATAGTTCTCATAGTTCTCGATAATTGTACAGGGATGCCCCATCCCTGTCGACCTCCAGGAAGTTCATTTCTGGGAAACATCTTCATTAGGTGCTTGTCTGACCAAATTGCACCACTCTCAATGTGAGTGTGACCTTTCCTCTGGATGTCACGAACTCCGTAGGGCAGAATCTGGGCACGCCCTTTGAAACATGCCTGGGTTCACTCACTTGTACACAGTCTCCTAGCTCCACACATATCTCATAGGCCCCTGTCTTCCAATCATTGTGTGAATTATACTTGTCTTGACCCTTCCTGGGACCACTCCCAGGTCAACTTTGGAATCTCTGGTCAGTCTTGGGCAGTTCAACTGGCCTGTGCTCTCACATTAAAATAAATGACTCCACCACATGCTTGAATGAGGTGTTAGCCTGAAGGCACATAATGCTCTCTAAGCAGTGAGTTTGACAATGCTAATAGGCTGCTTCCCTTGAAAAATCAGTTCATCCGCTCGACCAAGCTATTGGCAGAGGGATGATCTAAAGCAGAGTAGTGGTCGGCTATGCTGTGGTCTCTCAGAGAGCCATGCATCTCTGCTGATAGGAACTGGACTCCATTGTTCGTTGTGGAATTCCCTTGCGTTTGAGGTCAGGAACTTGATCATATCATGGCTCATGATTACTCCCCAATCTACCCATTTCAATGTGCAGCCCAACTTGTTCCAACCAAGTGTCTCAAATGGGCCTACTATGTACAGCCTTTGCCCAGACTTCCCCAGAGACCTCCGCTGCTTGTAGGGATGGCTCATTGTACGTTTTGTTCGTGTGTCCTGAAGCACATGTTCATATATTGTCAATGGACAACAGCCTGCACGTATATGTTCACCAGGGTTACACTATTCTGGATAGTTTGTCAAAACATTTCCTTCTCCTTCAATCAATGCTTACACAACTGTAGTGAAAATAGTAGGTTCTTGCACATTTGATGGTCCTGGAAACATATCCAAATGTACTGATCAGAGGTTCCGAGTTGGTTAAAGAAGGCGTCTGATATTACACTTGTGTTCGTGACAGCGATTTTTCTGCTTTGTATCTTTCCTGCCCCCCCACCCCCAAAAAAAATGTTTCTTTGTTGGGTATCCCCAGGCACAATTGAATAATAGGGGTTTCTGATATTGAACTTTCGCTCGAAACCAAGATTCTCCTGCTTTGATAGCCTTATGCTGACCCAAAAATCCCATGTTCTGTGTTGTGAACTTGGACTCTCCATGCTCAATCCTATGTAAAATACAAAAGCGTAATATCGTAAATCTCACTTAATTCAACTAGGGAACTTCTGATACGTTTTCACCACAGCATTGCCTGTTCCAAAAATGATGCAGGGGGAAAACATTTTGAGAAAAGATCAGCCAATCAGTGTCCTGGCATTCCAAAGTGAATCCCCCCCTGGTATAAGCCTCCGTTTCAGGACAGCTGATCAATGCTTCCCCATTCATCAGGCTCTTCTCTTGCAGTTCCTGCCGCCGACGCAACAATCCCTGCCCACACTAATTTGTTGGCTGGACTCCAGCACTCCCCCTTTCCTCCACCACCTCTTGTAACACTGCCATGGATAGTGAGAAGGGACTCGCATCCAAGCCACTGCCATATGCACGGTGACCATCTTGGAGTGGGCTGACACTCTGTTTGGTGGACAGGCGTGGCAATCCACCAAAGGGAATATGTTCACCTATCAAAAACAGGTCTAGCACCCTGCGAAACAGGCCGGTTGCTAATATATTGATAAATGTCCCATTCTGCGGGGCGAGGCTCGAGCAAGCCGGCCATTACCATGCAAGATCGCCCCACATCAGAAGGTTTAACTCCTTGTTATTTAATGACATTTTAAACAATCTATTGATGGACTTCTCATGCATTTTACATTCCGTGCATCTCAATTGCACTTTGGTTATGATAAAATTATCCCTGAAGCGTAAACACCCACGGCTGTACATTCAAAGGTCACCCTACTTCCACCCAAAGGTAGAATCCACCCGAAATATATATGCTAGGAGGATCAGCTCCCCATCCAACACACCATGTGTCTCCAACCTGGCCGTATATGTTCTAAAGTATGTCCAAATGACTTTTGAGCTTGTGTTGGCTTCTTACAGTTCACAAAAGTATCTTTGGTTCCGTTGTACACTGGTGTGCGGTCCTATGCCCCTGGGCCAGTCTCATGTCACGGGCTTGTATCCATGGGATGCACCTGCAGCCAATGGGGGCCACAACTCTCAAAAAGCTAATGAATTTTAATAGTACCGCAATAGAAAGCCACAATAGGTTAGGGGAAGGTTGCACTGCAGTACCAATAACCAACCGTAAAGCAAGTATAATTTCATGATTTTAGACCTTCACAGACTAAATTGTTGTAAATGCCGTATGATACACCTTTTACAAGATACTTGGCTTAATCTGCGCCATTATGTATTGTTAGTGTTAATGTTAAAGGACATTTGTACCGCGCACTATCACCACCAGAGTGGTCCCCTGGCTCTCTGGCGACTCTGAAAGAGGAGGGGAGGTTGAGTTAGTGGGAGGAAGCAGGAAAATTGCAAGAGAGCAGTGATGTGCTGTTGGCGGCCTCAGCCCGGTGGGTCCGTTGGCTGGGCCTGGGGGGTTTGCGGCCGGTAGTCGTCGTGTACTGTTGTGCAAGACTATGTGCGTTTTTGTTTTGTTGTTAGAGTGTAGTGAGGTTTGTGCGGTTTGTTGTGCTGTAGGTTTTGGTTGTGCTTGGTTTGGAGTTTGAGAGGTGTATGCAGAAAGGGAAATTGTTAGTAGGGTTGGTTAGTTTGCGTCTCTATCCTGAATTGAGGCGCTCGGCTTGCGTGGTCTCCCCTGATGCGGCTCTGTCCTGATCTGGGTCCGACGGGTATACAGGTTCTTTACTCCTCTGGCCCCCACCTCTAACATGCTCTCTCATAGCTCCCCTTATCCTCCCTTCATACTCCTGTGGCCAGTGCACCTGCCAATGTCAACCTCTCAGGTAGTCTGGCGATTGCCAATATCTCGACAGTTCCACACCACTGTGGTACCTGGCGGTAACTAAGGTGCGGGCGAAAGTGTTGGTGGGATTGTCTGGGGAGTTGACTCAGTCTCCGTGCGTGCCGCCTGTGTTCCAGTCTATCCGGTGTCATCCATCCAGGTGCCGTGGGAGTTACCCTCTCGGGTCGGGGATGTCCGTCTCCTTTCCGGTTTAGTCATCCTTTTTCCGGTTGTGGTTTGCAGATTTAGTCTGTGGTATTGAAGAGCCAGGTTTTTAGTGATTTAGTGTTTCTTATTGTCTTAATGCTTCCATTGAAAAGTATTGCAAGGTGATTTCTTCTGAGCAGATAGTTGATATCCCCATTAAACGCGCCAGCTGATCAAGCACAACAAGAATGTGTATGACTTCTCTGTAGCTTTCACTATATTATTGGATTGCATCGTATATATGCAATGTAATTGGATTTGTGCATAACTATTCGATGTAATTAGTACATCGGTTTAATGCTTTATGCAACCGTAGTCATAAAAGGGAATAAACATGGTTTATCTAATGTAGTAATATACACCATATGTTCAAGTTTAGTTGTAAATGCATGAACATTTAATCATCGACAGGGCCTAAAAAGAATGTTATAATTTGCATACTTCCCAGAGGATTAAATATACATTAAGGAATGCAGAGGCATCATTAGGAAGCTCAGAAACCGTTTCCCGTTTTTATCTGGAACTCCTGTTTTCATTTGAGGTGCTGTGCAAAGTCAATAATTTACATTTGAAGCTTGGGTGATTCTAGCCAATCAGGATGCTCCAAACATGGGCTGTATTCACCAATCCACGCCAAAGCTCCAGGCAGTGTACAGACGTGGGTGCTAAAGGCTCCTTTTGAAATGTCGAAAATGATTACTTACCCAAGCCTACAAGGGAGCGGGATCTGTCTGCTGAGGTCCGTCTTCTCTGTTAATAACACCCACATAGAAAATAAACTTAAGCAGACGTGCACCAGAGGACCTGGTAAGAAATCATTTTCGTTTCTGAAATTCCTAACGAGCCTCTAGCACCCGAGTGTGTGCACTGTAGGGGCTAATGGCGAATTAATCAACGGCATGCGCCGACCGACCGTGCAGGTAAACCGCTCCACCACCTCTGTTAAGTGAGCCACACGTTGTTCGGGCCCTTAGCTTGAGGGTGCGCCATTGCTGGCAGGGTCGGCCATGGGTTACATCACCTCGATGCACTAAAGAAAGCGAGACATGTGCCATAACTGCAGTTTTGGTTCTAGGTTCTGAAGGTTGGCGATCATGTAATATATCAATTTGGGAATGTGATGGGTAACGGCCAGGCTCTCGAAGCAATGTGATAGCACAGGCCACACTTAGAATTGTGGACAATTGGCCTGCGTCGCATCTAGATAGGATTGATTGAAGGATAACATGCCCGCGCGTAGATGAAACTTGAATGATAGCAGGTGCCGCACTTAGAATCAAGAACATCAGCCTGCGCCGCATCCAGATTAAGTTAGGAATGTTAGCATGCACACACGTAGACAGATTTCTAAACACTAGCCTGCGCCGCACCGAGAAAAGACTGCGAATGTGGCATTCCCACATGTGAAGGCCAACAAGTGCCACACTTAGACAAAACTGTGAATGTTAGCATGCTAAAGGTCATGTAACCCACTAACCAATATAAGCTCAAACTCTGCATACTTATCTCACTCAAAAAACTCACACAACCATCTCTCGCACAACAAGCCGCACGCACTTATCAACACTGCAACAACACATAAGCCGGAGCAACAGCACACGCGGACTGACACCGATCCAATACCCGCACCAAAGCTCAGCACCCGGTGTACACCGAATTGAAGCTGCCAACAGAACACCACTCCTCTCACTATCCTACTCCCTCTTCACCCTACTAACCAATCCCCCCCTCTTATCATTTACAGATCTGCCAGAGCGCCTGGGGACCAATTCTGTTGGTGACGGTGCGCGGTACAAATACCTTTAACATTTAACACAGAGAATGGTCAGACTCTGGGGGTAGTGTGCAGAGTGCCATAGCTCTGGAGGCAGTGTGATGGAGAGCGACCAGGTTCTACAGGCAGTGTGATGGGGAGTAGTGTAGTGCTACCATAGAGTACTAATGGAACCACGCTTCAGCAATGCAAACTTGTATTTACATATTTTAAAATGAAATATCCTATTATCAACCTTGACATCCTAGTTACCACAGAGTCATGGCTCTTCAGGCCTGGGCATCTCCGTAGCCATCCCCTTAGGTTTCTCCGTTTTCAGGAGCGATAGACCCAACGCCAGGGGTGGAGGCGTGGCACTATTAGCTAAGGGCTCATTACCCATAAGAGAATCAACACCACCCTAAATAACAACTACGGTATTCTATCAGTCAAACTGACCATCTCAGACTCCGATACCATCACCCTTCATGCTATATATACCGCCCACCTGGTCCAGCACGTACCTTTGAAGAAGACCTTCTTCACATCTGAGGTGCATACATCATGCCCACCTCTAAAGCATCATCGTAGCGGACCTTAACCTAGGATACAGTGATCTGAAGGATGCTATAGCATTGTCGGTAGCAAACTCACTAAGTGCGCTAGACTTTGCACACCGTGTCAACACCCCCACCCACTCAAAAGGACGCACCCTAGACTGGATTGCTGCCCTCAACTGGCAAATCTCAATTAACTCCAACAGCCCATGCCTATGGTCCGACCACCACATACTACACTTCACTATTTCACCTTCTGGACACAACTCACCTGCCACATGTCCCCCCCCCCACACCCACACTAGCGTGCAGTGCCAGAAACCTCACTAAGGAACACATTTCTTCACGCCTCTGCTTACTCCTTCCCCAATCACCTCTCGCCACAGACCCCAATGCACTCGCTCGCCTATACTGCACAACCCTGACCACAGCCATTGATGCTGTGGACCCCCTAAAGCCATGCAAAGGCCAACCACATGCGCACAGAAATACCTGATTTACCCAGGCCTCCATGAGCTCCGTGGAAGTAAACAGCCTGCCGAAGTCAAATGGAAAAAGTCACCCACACTAGTGAATAAGCTAGCATTCACAACAGTAGCCAACCACTATAAGCAAGCCATCCTTCTAGCTAAGTCAACCGTGTACAGCACACACATTTCCAATGCTAAATCCAGCACCAGAGAGATCTTTTCCATTCTCAGCCCCGCCACCCCCGCTACTCCCACCATCAAAGAATAACTCTGGTGCACCAACATTCAAAATGCATGACTGCTAAAATTGAAACCATCCTAAGCAAAATCAACTTGAAGCAATTCCTACTCACATCCCCGTGCCTGTCTCCAACGACATCTCCCCGACCTCTCAACACGACCTGCCTCTGTTCCACTTCACTAAGTTTGAAAACGGAAGTAAAATCCATTCTAAAAGGTCTGAAAACCTCCAAATGATGCAAAGGAGACATCTGCCTTCCAACCCTCATCAAAGACTGCTCTGAGGCGCTAGCGCCATTCATCCCTGCATTCATCTACGCCTCCTTCACTTTGGGCATAGTCCCTACCTGTCTCAAGGAAGCCCGTGTACTGTGTCTCATCAAAAAACCCTCACTTGTCCCTACAATACCAACCAACTACCGCCCTATTACCACAGTCCCATTTCCGCTGATAATCCTTGACAGAGCAGCCTACCGGCAAATTCAGAACTACCTGAGTCCAATCACATCCTGGGCATGGGCCAACCGGGCTTCCACCTCGGCCACGGAACTGAATCTGCTCTTCAAGACGTTAAGAACCAGCTCGATGAAATTAGGGATAAGGACAAGCCAGCCTTATTGCTACTCCATAACCTATCGGCTGCATTTGATCTGGTACACCACAAGATCCTCTGCCACCACCTAACATCCTCAGCACATTTTTCACAGGAGGCCACAACGTGGATCACCTCATTCCTGAGCGCGAGATCCATGAAGGTATTTTCGGAACATGCCAGTGCCACTCTTTCCCCCATCACCTGCAGTGTACCACAAGGCTCATGCAAATCCCCAACTCCAAAACCACACTTCCACCTTCTGGACTCTATCGGCATATCGTACACAAACTATTCCGATGACACACATGTCCTCCCCGGTTAAATGTGATTTTATCGAATCAAAAATAACTAATCCCAATACAACGAATACCATAATAACGAATCCCAAGATAACATTTCTTTTGCGTTGTTTTTGTGGACCCCCCCAAATACCCCTTTTTTTGTTCCTAATACATTCACCTTACCCCCAAAATCACTGTTCCCACCTCCAACTCCTTTTTTAGTTTTTTTCCAAATTCGTTATTTGGCCATTAGTTATTTTCGATTTGTTGTGACTGGATTAAATATTTTGTGATTCATTATAATCCCTGCATACCATCCTCATCCCTCTCACCGGCGACTTCCATGATGACTCTTCCACCTTAAACTCTGTCTACCTGACCATCCAGGCCTGGATGGCCAACCACTGCCTTTGTTTAAATGTTAATAAGACAGAGATCCTCTTGGTAGGACCCTCAGCGGCTCAAGAAGCTCGACCCCCAATATTCATCCTTCAACATTGACGGCATCAGAATCCCTATATCACCCGTAGTCAAGACATTAGGAGTATACCTGGATGTCTCGCTCTTACTCACACGGCAGGTGAATGCCATTGTCTCCTCTGCCGCATACACCATGAAACTTATCAATGCCTCAAGACCCTTGTTGACCTCCGAGAGCTGCCTTACAATCGCTCGAGCCACCATCGGATCAAGGCTTGGCTACTGTAATGCACTCTTTGCCGGCACCTGCAGATAAAGCATCAGAAAGATGTAAACTATCCAAAACAATGCTCTCCAAGCAGCCCTGAATATCCCTAAAAGAGAATACATCACCTCAGGCAGGACAAAGGCCCACTGGCTACCCATTCGCAATAGGATCCTGTTCAAAACTCCTTCAATCACGCACAGGTGTCTCTCCAATGAGGCCCCTCCTTTCCTCTCACATGAGATATCGAAAGCGAACTCTCTTAGACCCACAAGAACAAATTAAGCCCATCGACTCATTCAGCCCAAATTTGAAAGGGCCAAAGAAAGTGGTTCGAGCTGCTCAACCATTGCATTGCAGCCAAACATCGGAACGTACTCCCCTCGCCCCAGCCATGCGAGCCGAATCTACTTATTGGATCTTCTGGAAATCTCTAAAAACCTTACTATTTGCATGAATACTGTACCTGTAACCTTATACTTTGCCCGCACGCACATTTCTTTGTTTTCCGAAAAGAGTAACTGGTTATGTAACAGCGCCTAGAGGACCCAGTGCTTAGTGTGTTTTATAAATGAAAAAATAAATAACTAAATAAATCAATGTATGGGAGCCAGCCCTTGCAATGGACCCACGTTTCGACTCCTGTAATTGGTTTGCTCAAGGCAGTCATTTGCTCTACGGGTGGTGATTGACACGGCCACCACTAGTTAAAGTGACAGTGCATATTGTATCAAGGCATCAACACAGAGAAAACATTAGAATTATTGAGTTGATAGTCAATACATTAGTACATATAAAGTATATATGGTGTTGAACTTCCTAAATGATAAATGGCTAACGCATGTGATCAACACCCTATCGTTCCTCACCATTCATGAATACTTGTACTAATAATCAACTCTATAGCATACAAAATATCCTGTCAACTAATTGCTCTAATTTTTATAACCATGTAGAAAAATAAGCATAAAAAACAGTACCGTACCTATCCAAGCATAACCTATTCGGAGGGTGATAGCAGATAAATGTGTATCCAATATATGAATAATTAATTTTACAAGCAAGAGTTGGTAAACCCCTGCCACATTAAGGCTGTGCGGATTTATTGCATTTACTCTCATAATCCAAAGAAGCGCCAATTTACTGAGTCCCAGTGGGATCCTCTTGACAGGTCAGCAAGGGAAAATCCGCCCAAAGAATTCTGAAAACTGGTCGCAAAGGGCTTTCAGGAAGGTAAGGAGGGAGATGCAAAATGTATCACTCCGGAACGTTGGATTTCACATTTCCAAGAAATGCACCTTCAGCCAGTGTTTGAGGCGCAAGCTAGTTCCTTAGCCCTTTAGGCCAAAGAGAGGTTGATGAAGAGATGATTTTCTCACAGGCAGAAATCATGACCCATCTGACAATTTTCAAAAAAGGCACGGCTGCAGGCCCTGAAGGCATTACGCCTGAAATCTGTGGTGAATTAAGGGACTAATGGTTGCATATTCACCTCCAGATTTTTAATTCAATTGCTTCTGCCCTCATAACCCCTTCCTCTGGGAACAAACATTTTAATAGTTCCACTTTGGCTGGGAAAGTCCTCATTGGCTGGGAGGCCACCACACCTCCTTCGCTGTGTACCAATTGAGGATTCAATATCTTTACCAAGCTGCAGAACATTCCAATGCCTGTCCGAATATTTTGAATATCACTAGATAGGTTAAGAGAAGCCTGTAACACATAGAGGAACATATGTATATCCCCACTACCAACTTTTCTTGCTGTAATAAAACATCCCTGTAAACTCTCCTGATTGGAGTCCCATCCAATCTCTATTTGGGATAGCCCATGTCACGAAATCTAGAAAAGATATCTGATGAAACCAAAAGCCCTGATAATGACTTAAATTCCTTCTCCCATGAACCAACTCTCCATATGGAAAGCTCCATTTTTATGCGGGTTGATGCAGGCTACAGGTATTTTGGGTCAGATTGTAGCTATCACCCCTGCGTTGGGGGGGGTGTACATGGCCGGTAAAGACCCCCCAGCCCGAACCTTGAAAGGTCTGAGTGAACTGTGTAGAGTGCAAGAACCTGGCTCTGCACGTATTGTACGAGCCCAATCTCCCATAAAAACAAAAGAAACGAAGATGGCCCAGCTATAGTAAATATGGTGGGGCAGAGGACAGCAGGGAGTGCCAGGACCTGAGCAGAAAGCTCTGATCCAGAAGGTAAGTGGGCAGGGAAGGAGGTGGGTGAAGAGTGCTGGCTGTCTTGTGGGGGGGGTGGAGTGGTGGGGACACAACGGGGATTCCAGTTGTCTCCCCACAATGAAGATGGTGGCAGCATGGAAAGGGCCTTGGGTGGCTGTAGAAACTCGGGCAGTGCATTGTGCATTCTCGCCTGCGCTTCCAGCCACCTGATTGGCTGAGCGCCCTTCCCCAGGTGCGAATGCACCAACTGTGTTACCTAAAGAGACATGTTTTGGCCTGGTTGTTAATGCAGGGTTACATCTCTGTTTGGGTAGTCCTATGTAAATTCACACTATTCAAAATTCAAATAATCCACATACTTTCCCAGATCACCCATAAGCCCACTGTGATCATCTGATGTATCAATCAGGCAGTGTGATGGAGGATAGCCGGGCTATCCAGGCAGTGTGATGGAGAATGCTCAGGTAATTAAGGCAGTGTGATGGAGAATGGTAAAGTCATGGAGGCAATTTGGTGGTCAATGGCTAGGCCATGGTGGCAGTGTGGTGGTCAATGGCTACGCTATGGAGGAAGTGTGATGGAGAATGGCCAGACCTTGGAGGCCCTATGATGGAGGGTGGCCAGGCTATGGAGACAGTGTGGTGAGAATGGCCAGGCCATACAGGCAGCATGACAGAGATTGGCAAGGTTCTAGAGGCAGTGCAATTGAGAGTGGATAGGCTGGGGGACAGCGTGGTGGAGAATGGCCAGGATATGGAGGCATTGTGATGGAGAGTGGTGAAGCTGTACAGGCAAAGTGAGGGGTAGAAGCCAGGCTCTGCAGCCATTGTGGTGAAGGGTACTCAGGCACCCCAGCTTGTGTAATTGCAAGCAACCATGCACTGCACATTATGTGATGGGGGAAAAGACCAAGCTCCTCAGGCAGTGTGATGAAGTAGAGGCCAGGCTTTGTCATTGTGTTGGTAGTTAATCCCGGGACTCGAGACAGTAGGATGGAGACATGGCCAAGCTCTACACTGGATGTCATGCGGAGAGGCACGTCTATGTAACCAATGTCGTTGTAGAGGGGACAGGCAGTGTGCCAGTGTAATGGAACTTAACTCATATCCTATAGGAAGGGAGGGATTACATTTGTAATTAGTGTGACAGTGAAGAAACCGGGGAGTGTAACCTGTGTTATATCGCTTTGGCAACTATTTGGTGACAAATGTTTTGATCACTTTGATATTTATATCTAGATTTAGTGTACTGGGGAAGAACCATAGAGGGCTTTGTGTCAGTGTGAGCAGAATTTTATGCATTTGTTTTAATTGATAGTTAGGGATGCATAGGTAAATTTGGATAACAATAATCAATACTGCTGTTCATTAACGAACCAATCACCTTTGGAAGAGGTTGTTCCTCGATATAAGGAGAGATTCTACGAAGGAGTTGGAGTTTTACAAAAAAAGAGGGATTTTGCAAGATGATTTATCGGAGCATTTCGATCCAATTCCTGATGCCAGTAAAAATCTGGTTTGTTTACCTTGGAAGAACCGTTTATAGGAATGTCCAAAATATAGAGGGGGGCATGCTTTGACCATTTAGAATTTGTCCCGAACAAAATAACTTCTGTTTTTATCAGGGTTCATAAACAACTTCCTAGCATCCATAATTCAACTTTGCTTAGCAGTTAATCAAGTTACTGGGATTGACGTTATCACTTTGAATGCATACTTGTGCGTCAGCCGCATAAGAGTGATAACTATGCCTAAGCTTGATGAAAGTCTAAACAGCGATACATATTAAAGGGAAGCAGGGATAGAGGAGACCCCCGTGAGACCAGGTTTCTTAGAAGATACAAACGGGCTAAGTGATCTGTTGTGATCTGTCTGGTAAAACCAAAACAATGACGTGCCATGAGTTGAAATATGTATAACTTCGGACAAACAGGTGATGAGCATGTCATGATGCCCCATTGCATGATAGAGAGGAACCTATGTTCAGCTGCCTTCATTAGTTGTAAAGAAGTTAGTTGATGTTTCTTAAGAAAGAACGTATACGTGGAATTATGCTTTCTGAGTCATGGAGTGGTGATTATTCAATAGTGAGGACCCTAACATAGGGGTCAGTTCGAGCAACCTGTAAAATGTCATCCTGTATTATCTTAACATCTCTTAAAAACACTTCATCCAGGCAGTGGCCCTTAGAATGGGTGGGGCAAACCCCCAGATGGTTAAAATGATGGGCAAAGAAAGTTAATGGAGAGACTGCTGGTGACCAAAAGGCAAACGACAGTGCCAACGTGTGTGGGGATTGTGCTAGAGCAAGAGAGTGAGTGGCAGTGTTGATATGGGAACTAGGGGCTTCAGGTGGCAACCTCCTTGAAAACCGAAGAACATGGAGATACGAGCCAATGGCGAGGAAAGTAAGGCATGGCAACAGCCCTTTTCCATGACACGGGGGGCGAGAAGTAAGTCGGAGGGAAGGGTGGATGACAAGTGCTTGTGGGTTGGCGGGATAAGTGGGATAATGTCCAACGGATGTGATGAAAAAGAGGAAAGACAAATGGGGAGCCGGTGAAGGGAACAGGACATGGATGGCTTGCAAGGGTATGGAAAACGAGCAGTCCATAAATACGTGTAGGGATTTGATTAGGCAGGACAAGCTGGCTTTCGCAGGAGAAAGTCAGTTATCTGGGAATCGCAAAAACAGAATGACGGGAAAGACATACAACCCTTATCTTTGTGAAGAGTCCCGGCTCTGAAGCTAGAGTGATGGAGAGGAGACACGCTCAGCCTCATGTGTGTTGAAAAACGATTTTCATTTCAGTTCCATTTTTCCAACCTTGCCTTTTTGATCATAGTTGCAAAACGATTTTCCCCATTTGAATTCCACTCCTAAACAGCGCCTTTTTAAATCAGCAGCAAAACAATTTTTCCATTGTGCTATCACTCCCTGCTCCTTGCCTTTCAATCAAAAGGGTTCATATTAAATTGAGGACTGGAGGATGGGGGTTGCTGGGAGAAAAGTATTGTTTCAAGTTAAGTCATTCCTGTCGACCCTGTATGGTATTGTGAATGTTTTCTATTGGTTAAACAGAAATTAAATCTGTGTACGTTACTATAGCATGATCCAAAATTTCACCTGTGTTGTTTCATATAACCAAGTCATGGTTGTGATCTTGGCTGTTGCCATAGCATTGGTGGCTGATGTTAGCATTGTGTCAAATATTAAATAAATAAATATATGTTTTTACTACACACTGACCTAGTTCCTAGTCCATTGGTGACACTGGGTATTTGTTGGGGTAGGGTGCGAGAGGCCTCACCAAATTGAACCTGAAATAAAAAAAGTGTTTTATCGTGCACTACCTTGCTTGATATGATATATTGATATGATATTTTATTTGTATTGCGCTTGTACACAAGTGTTTCAGAGCGCGACCAGGCAAAGGGAGGGGAACATGGGAGAAACACAAACAACAATCTTACTAGGCCCAGTGACATTGAGAACGCGGATGGAAAGGGGAAAAAGCAGGAAAGTGCATGGAAGGGGGGAGAAGTGGAAAGTACGGAACAGAGGAGAGAACAGAATAAATAATAAGTAAAATAATTAAATAAAGGTGATGAACAGTGGAAGTGCAGCCAGCAAGTGGTAAGTGCTAGATTAGTCAGATAGGGTATATCTGATAGGTGCAGAAGAAAAGTGGGAGGGGGCTGTATGGGTACAGATACAGGCCCCAGTGCAGGGATGACCCGGAGGCAGTGCAGGAAGGTGGCAGGGTGAGCAGGTACCTGGGCCCGAAGGACAGAGGGTGGCCAGGTGCATAGTGCCGAGAGAGACAACAGATCAGCATGGGAGAATAGGGGCAAAGGCAGAAGCGAAGAGGTAGGTTTTGAGGTGCTTCCGGAACCAGAGATGGCCTCCTCAAATTTCAAGGTGGCTGGGAGGCTGTTCCAAAGGGAGGCCCCAGCAGAAGACAGAGATCTACCCCCAGCTCGTTTCTTTGAAAAACAACTGACTCTGAGGGAGCTAGAAGTAGAGGAGGGCAGGGCTCGAGGGGGGAGGTATTTACGGAGTGATAGTTTAAGGTATTTTAGAACCAGGCCTAAGAAAGCCTTGTGGACAATGCGGACAGTTTTAAATGTAATCCTTGCATCCACAGGGAGCCAATGAAGGGATTTCAGAGCTGGAGAGATATGATCCCAGGGCTTGAGGCCAAGGACAAGTCTTGCAGTCCTGTTCTGGATTAGTTGCAGAGGGCGGAGAGTGGAGGCAGGTAGATTTAGAAAGAGGCTGTTACAGTAGCCGTTGGGGGGGAAAGGAACTCCCTGAGTTGAGTGGGACCGCATAATAAACTGTGACACTTCTTTAAGCTACCAGTTGCTTAAGATGTAAATTGGACATTTTGTATCTCAGATTTGTTAATGTCATTCTCTCCTTCGAACCAGATGCTGAAATTCCCAACCCTCAGTAGGAGCTGGTGTTCCACCACAGGGTTAGCCACTGTACCCGAGTGAATCGCTGCAAAGGTGGGTTTGTGGCAAGGTGGTATGGTATGTATATGAGCAGGAAAGAGGTTGGTTCGATGGCTTTTATGATAAGAAGGAAGGGGAGAGCTTCTCAGTCCGGGATGTCCCTGGGTTGCGCGCCTGAGATTCTGGGGTGCACCTTATTTACCCGATTAGCCTCCTTCGCTTTTACTTCCTCGGTTGGGTTGGAGGTGTTTGAACCTATTGTTTCGTCTGCTAGAACTTTGCCGTCATCTTATAGCCATATTTCTGTAATGAAAAGGATGTTGGTGTCTCCTTTGCTGAAAATCATTTGGCTCTCTATTTGTATTTAGGCATGGAACATGGGTGTATCAAGGAGTGGTGTATCTTGTTACCTGTCAGCATATTCGGAGGTGAAGGAACATGGGAGTTGTAGTCAAAAACATTGTGGACCACAGAATAAATAATCAAGTGAGGATTGCCGTTTAGAAGCGTTATTTTTAGATGTATAAGTGCCTTACAAATGACTAATAAATAAATCAATAAATCACTGCTAATGTGTGTTGATATTCATTTACTCTCTACCACGCTTAATGCCATTCTCTGATAAGCCTGTGGCTCTCCATTCACGTTTAGACATGGAACATGTGCTTATCAAGGAGCGACGTATATTTGTTCCTTGCGAGCATATTCACTGGTGATGGATCATGGAAGTTGTAGTACAAAAATGAATAGTTACTCACCGTAGTGACTAACATACTCCTAGTCCATAGTCTCCTCTCCTCCATACTGCATGGGCGTCCCTCGCTGGGGACGGGAAACAGAACCTTTTTCACCAGAAGACAACTTCTTTCCCTGTAAATTTAGAGGTGTGCAGGGGCGTGGCCCTGGCAGCATGCACACCCCTGAATCCGCCCATCGGCGCCACGCCTCAATCCCCATTGATGCGTCGACAATATTAACATTGCCTAATGACACCAGTATTATAAGGGGGAGGATGGCGGGACGTTTATGGAGGAAAGGGGACTATGGACCAGGAGTATGTTATTTTGCAAAAAAAAAGGCACCTGGTTAAGGCCCTGCTCTACCCAGGTAGGTAAACGTTTAACAAACACAAATGAGCAAGGTCTTGAAAACCCACAAAATACACTAACTCTTGATAGTCAGTAAGCAAACAAATGGTGACGTTGACTGCTACTTTTGATTCTGATTTAATACATAAAAAGCATGTTTTATATATACATAAAAAAAACATAGGATACTCAATAAAATACATGGAACGTACATAACATAGTACATAGATACATAGCCCAAATGAAACTCCTTGGGTCAGAATTTGCAGCAATTACATTCTGTGTTCCCCTTTGAGGGATAACATGAGCAACGACCGTGTAATCACGGTACAAAATGTGCAGGTGTACTGAATTGTGTGATGGTGGAGTTTGTGACACAGAAAAATAGGTCAACACAACTGTGTTTCGGCCTCAAAGCTATCCTTGTGTAGCTGTCATTCGGACGGCCTTCATCAGGACGGGGGAATTTGTACACATGAGGAATCCTATGTGATCGTAATAATTTGCACACGGGAAAACAATATGAAGGTCCACATCATCAGATGAGAACAGGAATAAATTCCCAGAACAAGTCAAGCCAGCTGTATGGCTGTAGACCGGTTAAGTCGGAGAAAGTAGGCCAAAGGTGGTGGTTCACCAGGAGGTGGACTGCGTGTAAGAATCCAATCAGGACTTGTGCGTCTCAGTACGAGTCCAGCGGCCCATGGGAACATAAAAATAGCATCTCCTCCTCCGTTCAAGTGTGCAGGGATACCGCCAGGGCTATTAGCGTTACCGCCAACCCCCCGGCGCTATTAGCGCTATTAGCGCCGGATAACAGGTTTAGCGGAACGGTAATTCCTCATTCCCCATTGGGCCCATTCGGGAATTCCCCATTCCCCAGTGGGCCCAATGGGGAATTTTTGCTGGTGGTATAAGCGTGCGGTAATAGTGCAGAAAATCTGCAAATTTGCAGCAAATTTACCCGTAGCTCACAACTGGGGGTAAATCCTGCCATACCCGTGATTTGGCAGACCCTTAAATGCGGGAGTAATAGCGTTACCGCCGCATTTAAGGGTTACCGCCAAATTCGTGATGAGGCCGAAGTGAGTAACTATTAATTACTCCTACGTCCCCGTCCCCTTTTCTCCACACTGCACAAGCATTTACATCTGAATTTAGCCCCGGGGTGGAGGTGACCCTCCCTAAGAAAACAAGTTCCTTAGAACCGCCCGTCAGGTGGCCGCCCTGCTTATGATCTGCCACAGGACCTGTCTCTGGAATGTGATGGGCGTGGCCTTGCCACTGACAGCGTGGGCATGCATGTTAGCTGGAAGTGGTTGTGCTGCCCCTCACAGGCCACCTTGATGGCCGAAACCATCCACCTTGCTATAGAGGCATTGGATGCCTGATACCCGGGCCTTGACCCCCAAAGGTGACAAATAGAGTGTCCGACTTGCGGAAACTCTTGGTTCTGTCCAGATAAAATTTCAGAGCACGTCTGACTTCCAGAAAGTACAAGAGACTCTTTGAGCATCGTCCTTAGGATCAGAAAAACACTTAGGTAACACTATCTCCTCATTTAGATGGTAAGAAGAGACTACTTTAGGTAGGAACGCAGGGTGTGTTCTCAGGACCACCTTGTCCTTGTGAAAGGTAGTATAGGGTTCTGATGCCACAAGTTCCTGGATCTCACTGAACTCACAGAGTTGAGAACCAACATAGCTGTTTTGTTTGCGGATGCCATTGAGATCCCCCCCCCCGTGTGTGGCTTCTTGATGGGCGTGTAGAGTCTGGTGAGGCCCGCCAAAGGTCATTTAACCACCGGGTTGGAGGAGGAGAAGAAGACCTCCTCCTCGGAGTACCTGTAGGCACCTATGGCTGCCAAGTAGGCGAGGCATGTGTCTATTTGCACCCCTGAGTGACCGAGGTGTACAGAGAAGGAGAGCACATTATCCAGAGTGCACGGGAGTCGACCTCCTTAGAGGCTGCCCAGTGACAGAACCTAGTCCATTTACTCTTGTACTGGCTATTAGTAGCCTTGCTCCTAGCGCCCTGAATGATGTCCAGGTTAGCCTGTGACAAACTCAGATGCTTCAGTGTGACCTGTTCAGGAACCAAGCTGCGAGGGCTAACTTCTGTGGAGCGGGATGGATGGTCCTGCACCTGTGGCTATGAGAGAAGGTGAGCTGGGCCCAGCGGCAGATGCATGGGTGGCCTGTCCGAGAGGCTGAGGAGCTCCGAGAACCATGGTCTTGCTGGGCACCACGCAGCCATCAGAATGATGCAGAGGTGACATGATTCTATTATCTAAAAGATCACCCTGAGGACCAGGGGTGTGGGAGGGAATGCATACGCTGTCATGCCGGTCTATTGTATCTGGAATGCGTCACCCAGGGAGCCATGGCCCTGCCCATGCCAGGAAGCGAACTGCTGGCACTTCCTGTTGAACCAGGAGGCAAAGAGATCCACCCGAGGATGCCCCCATCTGCTAAAGATCCCGAGCAGGACCTAATCGTTCAATTGCCATTCGTAATTGTCCGCTCCCAGTCTGCTTAGCCGGTCCGCTTCCAGGTTGGACTCCCCAGGGAGGTGGACAGCCATCAAATAGATGTGATTCTCCCGGGCCCATTCCCACATGCTGACCGCTAGGCTGAACAGCGGAGGGGAACTGGTGTCACCCTGATTGTTGACATAATAAATGCTGGTGTAGTTGTCTGTCTGGATGAGGACAATCTTGCAATGAGCGGAAGGAAAGCTTTGAAAGCGAGCCAGATAGCTTTCAGTTCCAGCCAGTTGATGTGAGCCTCCTGCTCCTGAAGGGACCAGAGTCCATGGACACTGTGGTTGTCCAACGTAGCCCCCCAGCCTTCCAGGGAGGAATCTGTGGTGATGGTGACCCAAGGGGCTGCCTGCCGGAAGGGCTTGCCCATCTGCAGGTTGCAGCCCCTGGACCACGAGATGAAATCCGGGTGGAGAGAAGGAGGAATGCTGACAAGCTCCGCTTTGGAGCCCCGCTCCTGATTCCATGAGGCTGCAAAGTGCAGCTCTAATCTCCTCATCTTGAGTCTCGTGTGGGGTATGACCAGAAGGACCGCTGCCACGATACCCAATAAATGCTGGTACCACCAGGCCGAGGTCACCTCTCGGCTGAGGAAGTGACCTGCGGGCCCTCTTGATGGCCATGATCTTGTCCTCCGAGGGGAAAACTCTCTCAGAGCTTGTGCCCCATATGAGGCCCAGAAAGGTCAGGCTCTGTGTAGGCTGCAGCTGAGACTTCTTGAGGTTGACAGAAAATCCCAGCTCGTGGAGAATGATCATGAGGGCTGAGGAGGTGTGGTGAACTGCCTCCGGAGATCTTGTCCTGATGAGCCAGTCGTCCAGGTACAGGTAGACGTGGTGGCCCTGGGCCCTGAGGAGGGCCGCCACTGCATTTATCAGTCTGGTAAATACCCTGGGGGGCGAGTTGAGGCCGAAGGGTAGAACCTTGTACTGGAAATGGCAGCCCATGATCCTGAACCATAGAAAGGAGCGATGAGGCTGCCAAATCGGTACGTGGAGACAAGCGTCTTTCAGATCCAGGGAGCACGTCCATTCTCCCCTACAAAGTGTCTCCGCAATGAGTGCTAGCGTAACCATCTTCAATTTGTGAAGAGGGAGAGGTTAAGGGTGGAGAGGTCCAACACAACTCTCAGGCCAGCCTGGTTCTTCTTTTGTATGGCGAAAATCCTGGAGTTGAAGCCCAAGCCTCGCTGGGAGGTTGGGACTTCTTCCACTGCCTGGCTTTTGACAAGCAAACGAATTTCCGCCAACAGAGTTGTTGTCCCAATATGTGGGAGCAGAGGGGAGGAGGGAGGAGAGGAAGGAATTGGTAGACGGTACCCAGTGGATACTACTGAGAGGATCCAGGGCTCTGCGAACCTCTGACGCCAAAACTGTGCGGAAAGGGCAAGCCTGCCCCCCCACTGGAGACACGTGGACTTGAAGGGGTGCCATGCCTTCTTTCCCTCTGAGGCTGGTGCAGAGGAGGGGGCCTGAAAGAAGCCCTTGGCCCCCCTTGTTGTTTGAGCCGGTGCTGACTTGGAGAACGGTCAGGCTGTCTAGACCTCTGTTCTTGGAAGCCCCGGAACCTGCCGAACGCCCGCTTATCGAAGCGTTGATGCGACTAGGTGTAAGCCTTGGGCATGGCCTTACTGAGGATAGATAAACACTTTGCAGTTTGGGAACTGTTTTTCTTTTAATATACCTCCCCATCGGTGGTGGAATGGAAAAGGGCGCCACCCTCGAATGGAAGGTCCGATGTACGTTCCTGGACGTCCGGGTTGAACCTGGTAGCCCGTAGCCAGGCAGTCCTTCTCATGTCCATGACGATGCAAATGGCACGGCCTGAGGTGTCAATGTGCGCCACAGTGGATTCCATGATGTCTTGTGCCACCAATTTAGCTTCTGCCAGCCCCGCCTTGAAATGTGCCTGGCTCTGCATCGGAAGCTCTGGGAGGAAGTCAGCTATTTCCTGACAAAGCCTCTGATTAACGGCTGCCAGCATGGCGTCTGCGTTGGATTGACGAAGGTGCAGTGAGGCGTTGGAATAAACCTTCTTTCCATACGCATCCAAGATCTTATCCTCCTTGTCTAGAAGTGCCGAGGACAACTGAGACTTGGAGTAGAGTGACGCCGGAGCGATCACAGAGGAGTGCAGTTGAGGGTGTGCCAACAGCAAGAGTGGATCCTCCTCCGATTGCCCATACTTGGCATTGAGGGGCTGATTGACAGGCTGGGCCAAATGGGGTTTAAGCCATCCCTTTATGGCCAAGGCAACAACATCTTTCTGCATCGGGATCCCCGTTCTAGCCGGGGGGGTGTAGAGTAAGGACCTCAGCCAGACCCCCGCCTCCAGTTATTCAACCTCGGGTTGAGGAAGCCCCAACTACTCTGCCAACCTTGCGAGCCGTTCATGGAAGGCTTTGGCTGAAGACGGCATGTCGGAGTCCTCCTCCTCGCCAGTGTCCACGAGGGTGTCCGATTGGTCCAGAGCGGGTGGAGGAGTACTGGGCGCTGACGGCTGTGGTGTAGAAACCAGAGGCGGTGGCTGCTGCGGAACCGCCTGAACTGTGGTAGGCTGGGGAGCCGGAATCGAAGGAGCCAGCAAGGGCAGCAGGGTCTGCACGGGGGCCTGCAGCACTAGAGCCATAGGAGAAATACCTATAGGTGCAGGCGGAGGACCCGGAGAAAGCATGGCCCTGATTAGATCCCAAAGGATGGCCTTCATCTGAGGAGATCTCATGAGAGTGAGGAACTTTTCAAAGAACCTGTCCTCACAGGCCGGTGGGGTGGCAGGGGAGCAGGTGATGTTGACAGGGTAGCGGATGGCTGCTGGGGCCGGTGCATACTCGGTCTTGGCGTTTGAGGGGTAAATCTGCCCTGCGATGCTGATGGATAAGCTGTAGGCCACGTACCTGGTTGACTTCAGTCCCACCTTGTAACTCGTTCTCCCTCCACCGACCTAACCTGTTCTTCAGAGCACGCAGTGTAAGGGCATCACACGCGGTACAACCCTCCCAGCCGTGATCGGGGCTAAGGCAGCCGAGGCAGAGACCGTGGGGATCAGACGTAGGGAAGAGCCCCTCGCAGGCTGGAAACCTGCTGAAGCCCGCTGACGTCGACATGCGCCAGAGGACCAAGTACTTGATTGACAAAAAGAAGATAGAAGACAAAGGACAGAAGAAAATATCCGGGGACGAGCGCGTCGTATTACAAAGCCGAAGCCAAACCCAGAAGCGCTGGTGAAATTAGCCCATTCCCCCATTTACACGGAAAAGGGGACTGAGGAGTGGCGCCAGTGTGCAGAGTCAGGGGAGTGCATACTCCCAGGGGCGCGCCCCCGTTCGCCTCTAAATTTAAAGGGGAAGAAGGATTTTTCTGGTGAAATAGGTTCCGTCTCACGTGCCTAGCGAGGGACGCCCATGCAGGAAAGGGGACGGGATGTAGGAGTACATCCTCGAGGGCCACATAAGTAATCATGTGAGGATCACTGCACATGGCCGTTGATATTGGTTTACTCTCTGCTATGCATAATGCCAGCATGGATGAGAGAAACAAAGGCACATCTGCCATGAGCCTCACCAAGAGATTGGTACATGAAAGGTTGAGTTTAGGCTGCCTGGAATCACTTAAGCTCAGTGGTGCAAGGTTTGTTAAAACTGGACACACTTGATTGTTGCTGCTTACTTACTTACTGGGGATTCGAACCTGGGCCCTGCTGGAGGTGCTCTAATGTCACATCCCACCGAGCTATTTGCAGTTGCTATTTCAGTAGTCCATTCCCCAGGCCTTCACACAGCCCTGCTCTACAGAGATCAGGTTTTGACTTCTGCTTTTGAGTACGAGTAACATGAAATTGCTTAGGCTCAAGGTAATGGGTGGGCACTGGATCAGGAGGAGTGGATTTAGTCTTTGGCGCATCCCTTAAGTGGTGTGATCGGTGGGTTATTAGAAAGAGGTGGGTGTATGAAGCTGCACGCTGGGAGGAGCAATGGCTCAAAGTAATGGTGGTCAGTTAGGGTGTATTTTCTTTCACTGTGTTTCTTTCTGTCTTGGTAACGTGCGAAGCACAGTTGTGGGGGTGGAACGAGTAAAGGCAAGACCCAGGTACGGGGTCAGTGGTGGTGTGGGAGGGAAGCAGGGCTGGCAAGGGGTCGGTGGGGAGCGTGGCCAAAATGCTAACATAGTTCCACTACTTTTTAAAATAAACTGCGGCTTGTGTGATGGGGAGAGTGATAGGGCTCTTCGGCCAGGGGTGGGGAGTTGGATCAGCCTGTCCGACCAGTGTGACAGAGGCAGTTTCTCAAATACGGAGGTGCGTGGTTGTAAAACATTTGAAGTTGGAAGCACAAAGTTTCCTGGTGATTATATGAATCGTAATACTGTGACTCCAGTTAAAATAAGATAATTCTAATTCCTTTCGGTTTCTGGATATGTAGACATTAATGCTTTGTGGTCGTGTTTTGGAGCAGGGTTGTTTGGAACTTTTATTTTGCTAGTTGAAGAGTTCATTCCTGGAAGACATTTTGTTGGCAGGCAATGCACTTTTGTCTCTTGTTTTTGCTGGTTGACTATTGTAACTGTATCTTTGTGCTTCTGAAATTCTTTAGTTTGGTCTTGGAAATAGCCTCCAATTGTGTCGTGTCCCCATTTCGGAAGGCAAGTGTTGTTCATTAGAGAAATACAGTTTTGTATTTGTTTATTCTGGTGGTGCACTCTCAAGTAACCGTCGCCGCTTTCTGCATTTGGTGTTTCAAGGTTGTGGAAACGGAGCAGCGCAAGGAAATTAGGGCGCTGTAGTCCTCGTGCAGCAGAACAGACAATACTAGTAGTCACAGCAATTGCAGAGTAATTTGGTCGGACGTTGTCACACTGCAAGTGCATCCAGTGAGAACTACAAGCAGTACAAGTACCATAATGCATCGGCAGGCCTTTTCCGAAGCAGTTTGCATGGAGCTAAACCTAAGAGGGTTGCGGAGCACCCTAACATATGACCATTCCAAGACAGTCACTAGCATAGACCAGGTTCTTGCAAGCGCCTATCCCCTCGTGTTAGGAGGATTGACTCCTGGCACTCTTGTAAAGGTGGCGATGTTGGATTGATTGTTAGGAAAGCGCCTTGACTTGTGAAACTAATTTCTGCACACCTGTGTCCTGGTGAGCTCCCATTTCGCACGGAAGGACAGGCTCTGCACCGTTTGGGTTCCCACAGCAAAACTACCTTCAGAAAGATCCACTGTCATGGAAATCCTTGCGCAACAGAATACTTAACAAGCATTGGCAATGCCAACAGTTTCGGATTTTGTGTAGGCATGGGAAAGGCACTTGCCAGGCACTGCCGTAGAGGTATTAACTTGCCATCAACAGTAGCAGGTAAAAAATAGGGAGATTGCCTGGGTATCTAATAGCAGTGCCTGGCAAATGCCTAATACTTCAACACAAGCCAAAACTGTTGGCTTTGCCAGTGCTTGTTTTCAAAAGAATGCCTATGATAGACATAGGGCCTCATTACACAGATGGCGGAGAACCATGGCGCTATTAGCGCCATGGTTCATGCCGGTAAAATACTGGCCCCTCCTTGGCGGAAAGGGGAATTACCGCCCCATTCCAAGGTTGGAGGGGCGGTAATTCCCCCTTCCACCATTGCCCTTCCCCATTCCCATTTTTGGCCCATAGGGCTCAATGGGAATGGGGAAGGCGCTAATTACGGTACCGCAAATTGCGGTACCGTAATTAGCTCCCTGGGTCCCTTTGCGGGTTGGTTTTTAACGCCGACCTCGTAGTAAGGCGGTAAGGATTTACCGGTACCGGTAAATCCTTACCGCCATCCGTGTAATGAGGCCCATAGTGCTTAAAAATTGGGTGACTGAAGCAAGGCCTAATTAAGAAATATTTATTACACCAGTAACATTAACAGCTCCAATTCAAGTAATTTACTCTCAGAAGACTGCTTAGAAAAAACACTCGCAGGCACTTTGAGTGCAATGTTTGATAGTAAGGCTTGAATAAAGCGAGCTCTAAGATTTCCCATGAGGAGGCGTTGTGGGCGGTGAGGGGCAGAAACTGCGTGGGAATGGCCATAGGGATTAGCATGGCCATGGACAGTCCATGGGTGGGCAAATAACCAACCAACACCTACAAGCTCTGCGTCCCTCCTTATGTGCCATTTCTCCCCATCTGTACTCTAATGAAATCATTTTAGCTTTTAGGTTGCGCAAGCGTCGCCTAATAGCCCAAACTAAAAATGTATTGGGCACGGGTGTAACCAAGAGAGGCTGGCCATTATGGTGTATTTAGCATAACATGACCTAGGCAATGCAAGTGGCATAGATACTCAGACATACGCTTAACTCGCACTCCCCATGTATCTTTGTTGGGAGCATTGGCCTGATTTTAGAGTCAAATAGGAAAGAACACCTCTCACCATGATCTTTGCGCATAGGGAATACCGCTACAGCCCAGGGGCTGGGCTGCACATGAAGCTGTACATTCCCTTTATACTCTATACAGCAGGTGTCATTGTAATGCACCTCATCGCCACACTTTTTTTTAAAAAAAATCTGAAATCTTTCTACTTGCAAATATTTTAGGGGCGCTGTGTGGATGTATCGAAGCTGCTCTGTAATAAATATTCAGACGAAGGCCGACCAAAAAAAGCTGCATTCAGATTTGGCCAATTAGTACAATATATCAATTTCTCAAGGTGGTTAGTTAAATTTGGCATTTGTTAAAAATGTTGATTCATATCAATAAACTGCCTTACTAAAGAAAACATATAGACTAGCACCAGGACAGGCGAGCTAGTCAATCAGGTCGCTCGGATCGCAGGCTGCATCCCACGATCCAAGCCTGTGTTACAAGCAACTTGACGGCTGCTCCCCCACTCCAACATGTCACTCCCCCCACCCTCCACCCTCCACTGCCTTCCCCTCAGGTCTCTAGTCCCTTCCTACCCTTTACCCCACTTACATGGTTCCTTCGAAGGCGGTGGCACTGCTGTCGCTCCATGTCCCCACCCCGCCCCCTCCAACCCCCGGCCGCCATGAAAATGGAAGAGGGGCTGGGCTGCACATGAAGTCCCACTTCCAGCTCTATGGTGGCCATCTTAAGTAAGTATTTTGTTTGAATGAACGGGACGCTGCTAGCCATAATGTTCATTCAAAGAAAATACATTAGGTTAGCACCCTGGGTTTCCAGGTTAAAAACCTGGGATGCTAATAGTAATAAAACCGATTTGGCGCACCGGATTGGGAGGTAATGCTGCTGGTGCCCATCATTAAGGCCCTCACTGAACTCGGGCCTATGACTTGGGCCCTAGGCCATTACCTCCTGATCCGGCCCGCGGATCGGGTGTTATTGCTATATTAAAAGTTCAAATACAAGTATTGATTCCTTGAAACTTGTTATTTTCTGTATTTATTTGCACAGGTTAAATGTAAATATGAGTAAGAGGAATGGGGGCATGCAATTGTGAAAACAGTTTTTCATGTGTATTGTGTGCACCTCCGGCAATGGTACACGCTACTCTTATGTTTCAACAGATCTTTACTTTAATTAACAGAATAATCAGGGTTAAGATTAGATAAACACCTAAAAGGTAATAGGGTAGATTCTACAACTGAAGACGAACTTTTAAACAAAACTGTGTAAGGATGGGTTGAACACAATAGGTATCCTGTTGTGCTGCCAGTGTTACCATCAAGAAGGAACATAAGATCCAAAACCTATTCTCACAAGTCTGCAACCCTCCAGAGATGCTCTAGTCTACAAATAAATTGCAAAATTATGTGCCCAATTGGTCTTAATCCTATAACGAATGTGTCTTTAGCCTCCACGCTTCACTTTGCTAGTAACACTAAAATTCCAAGGATTTGGCCGAAACAAAAGTTAATAAAACTAACCTTCACAGTCCATCCCTATTCAAATGCAAAAACAAACAAACTTTCTCCTACGGTCTCTCAAGATTTGCATTAGGCCTCTCCAGGACCTTGGATGTCAGACCCTTCTAGATCTCTGCTTCAGGATTCTCTACAGATCCCTCCTGGGCCTTTCGTCCCCTGTCTCCCCTTGTATCAAAGCTTTCTTCCTCTGTCTGCTTTATACTAAGGGTACACAATTCACTGTCTGCTTCTCTCATAGGCCCTTAGGTACACAGGCCTTGCAAATTCTTAAAAATCCCACTAGACCTGCAGGACGAGTTCCTCATTTTACATACTCGACCTAAGAGAAACGTACTTGCTTCAAGGTGACTGGTGACAAAATATTTACCAGTACTTTTTGCAAAATGGTGCATGTCGCTATAAG
This sequence comes from Ambystoma mexicanum, assembly GCF_040938575.1. Classification (NCBI taxonomy): domain Eukaryota; kingdom Metazoa; phylum Chordata; class Amphibia; order Caudata; family Ambystomatidae; genus Ambystoma; species Ambystoma mexicanum. The sequence continues at coordinate 1,274,223,913 of NC_090924.1, forward strand.
CACACTTCATATTTGCTGCAATGCTGTCGAGCATGCACAGTGAAACCTGTATTTGCCATTTACTGCAAACAAAGTGTGTTTGCAGTAAATGCAAAATAAGTTTCTAACATCCCCATACTCGCCAGCAAAGTCAAGTATCATGCAAATGGTACTCGCCCTACATAAAAACGACCGCCGATGCTAGCGGGCTAGTAGGTTTTACCAGCCCTGGGTAGAGCATATTCCACAGGCCACTCTCTAATGCTCGGGGCTTGATATCTCATATTTCCTCTCTGGGGATACGGGTGAAGGACCCCATGCTTTGGATTTCCATTACCCCCAACGAATGGAGAGGGGCTGTGGTGCCCTTCCTGTCATCCTCCCTCTTCCATGGCTGAACAGCTCTCCCCTCTCCTCCCAGCCTCTCTGGGCTAGCACTGCCTTCCTCCAGGCAAAAGTCCTTTTAGGTGTCCTCATTGCAGCAGCCTCCTCTTGTATCAAGGGAGCATCAGCAGCTATGTCTGCTTCTTCCGGGTTCAAGACCCAAGATGAGGTTTCTCAACTGCTTGTGGAACCATGGGGCTATGGAGTAATGGGCTCTGATTGGTTACTTCCTAGGCTTCTTTATCCCCTTCCCTGGGATTAGTTAATACTTGGAGGTGATCCTTCCTCTTACTACCTCTCTAGGGATTGGTTCTTGATGTTGCCATTGGGTGCATTGGTTTTCTCTCCCTCTGGTCTGCAACTGAGAGGTTTCTGAGGTGTCTGAAGCATGCAGCGACATCTTGGAAATCTCTCAGACTATGACAGTGGTTCCACTGCATGGCTATAGCCTCGTCTGACTTTAATGCTGCAGCTGGCCTCATGCGACTGGATTTTGATTCCAGTAAGCACTCGCGCCATTCTGTCTGGCCCGCCTTTCTTAGTCTGACAACTCCTGTGGTTGCATGGTTCATCACCTTCTAGTCCAAAAAATATTCCACTTTATCATGGGCGGCATAACACCATTGTGGTTTAGCGGGCCCTTCATATGTCGTTTGCACACAATACTGGAAAAGCTTTTACCTTACCTTGCCTGAGGCCTGTATGCTCAGGTCACTAACCTTGCCTGAGGCATGTTGTTACTTGTTAGGGAGTTTTACTAAAGTTCACCTATGGCAGGACTGTAGAAGAAGTACTCCTAGGAGTGCAGGGCTCCAACTCTTCGGTTTGGCGCCCATTTCCCCTCCCACAGGTGCCATCTTGATTTTGCAACTGTCTTGCTCATGAAATACTGATTTCTCTCCAGCATGTCAACCAGAAAGCAAAGAGGTTCCACCCATACACTTCAGATCTCCCAGAAGAGACACTATTGAAGTCACATGGTACTTCAAGAGCGCTTAAGGCAGTGCACAATGGAAGGCCCTGGTTATGAGTGGCGTGGGGCCAGTGTCACAGTTGTTGCAGGTGGATGATGTTGACTCCCAGGGGGCGATTACCTATTAAGCTGAGCGGGTTAACACCTGTTTAGGGCTGTTTGCTTGGCAGAATGTCTGGTGATCCTTCATCCTACAGTCATCGCTATAAATAAATGGCTGTTTATCAGTCATCCACATCTGCACAGCTAGTGTTCGTTTGCCAGACAGATAGCTCACGGAGTTAGGTTCTTGCTGCTGAGATCTGTGTGCGCCCTACAGTTCATGTCCTGATTCGCTTTCTCTGATAAATCGTGTACCATTAAAATGGCTAATATTACCACCAGCGAGTACTATGTAAAAACTGTTACCAGTTACGCTTATTTTGACCATGGCACGTAGTGCACATTACAGCTGCACATTGTGGGAGTCGGAAAAGTGTGCGCAATAGAGCTTTAATCCTATACCTGGTAACAGGTCCATCTTCGCAATGGGTGGCAGTGTTTGTAAAGGAATGTGTGTGCATTTGAATATATTAAATTTCGAAAATGGGCTGATGGCACTTCAGAGCACCCCTGTAAATGACTCCAGCTCTCTGCATTTGTTCTACAGTGCAACAATAATGTGCAGGAGACCGAGTGCACTGGACCACACCCCTGCTTCCAGGGTGCGACATGGGTTGGGTTGGGCGTGGCCTGACCTCGAAGAATCTGTCCTGACAAACAAGGGTGTGTGGGGCTCGGGCCTCTGCTATTTTGGTCCTTGGGATTAATGATAGATATTCCGGCTCCTATTTCAGCTGCAGGAAGTTAGCCGAGGCCTGGACTGGCCTGGTGTTCCATGGGGCACTCGCATGGAAAAACAAACAAAAAAGCAGGACTGGCTAAACTGTTAATATCAGGCCTCTGTAGGGGTTGCGGAGTCGTGCAGCTAGGACTTTCAATGGTTATGTGTTTCTTAATATGGCGGCCAAACCATCAGATTCTAGAATCCGTGGGGAGGTGGAGCTACCCCCCTTGACGAGGACTAGGGAAGACATGTCTGAAGTGTCACTGGAGCCACCTTTTAAAAACATTTTTTGTTGTGTTTTACCCTACAAAAATACGTTTTTCACAAAACAATATTATGAGAAAAACAAGAAACAAAGTCAATGGGCCTCATTACAAGTTTGCCGGTCCGGTACCACCGTACCGGCATCGTTTACCGGACTGGAGTATTATGACCCACGATGCCGGAGTCACCAGCATCGGGAGGGACCCGCCGTGACCTTCCACACCGTTGCCCATATGAGCGGCAAGATGCGGCCGCCGTGCCAGTGACACCGGCATGCCAGATTGAAGTGCACATTATGAGGTGGACGGACATGCTTGCGCTGCTACGCTTTAAGGAGGCAGTGAGGCAGAGAATGCAGCAGAGGTGCAGGAGAAGAAGGAGGGTGAGATTGGCCCAGCACATACCCATTGTGCAGGCAGTTGTACCCCACAGGCAGCCACCAATCCACCGCCTAAGGGCCAGCCCATTCAACCTAAACCCTGCACAGATCCACATCCTGTACCGTCTGGACTGGGACACCATCACCACAATAGTGGACCTCATCCATGATGACCTGGTGAGCCTGATCAATATCCCGAAGGCCATCCCCCGGTTTATGGTCTTTCCATCTAAAACTTTCCAATGAAGGTTTTTGCATCGAAAACCTAACCATCGAAAATATTTGCATCAAATGATATGATATGATAGTTTATTTATATAGCACCTATACACAATGTCTTTCAAAGCGTTTCAAAGCAAGGGAGGGAACAAGGGAAAATATGACGACATTCTTACAGGCCATGAACAGTAAGGATGTGAAATGAACTATCGTACTCAGCCTGACGACATTTCAGATAGTGCAAGAGCTAAGACATAGATAAGGAAAGGAGGGGGAGAGCGGCAAGGAAATGGAAACAGACAGGCGACTACTCTGTACTAGGCCTGATGACATTTCTGGTAGAGCCGGAGAAAAACAAATGGTGAGGGAGAGGGGTGCAGAAAGGCAGGGAGGAACAAAACAAGCGACTATAGTACTAGGCCTGACAACGTTTCAGATAGTGCTGGAGGGAGGAGGGGGGGGGGGCGGAACAGTAAGGGGTTGGGGGAGCGACAGACGAGGTTGCTATCATACCAGGTCCAGGGACAATTCTGATAGAGTAAGTGCAGAGAAGAAAGTAAGGAGAGGAGGGGAGGAGATAGGAAAAGGGAGAGGGGAGGAGAGATCAGAGAGTAAGCAGTCAAAAAGAGTGGAGAAGCAAGAGGAGAGAGCAGATACAATTGCAGAAGTAAGTAGTAACACATAATGTTGCAAGCCAGGATACAAGATGAAGATGGGAACAGCATGATTCAGGGCCACCATGAGTACAAGATGCAAAGGAAGTCCAGCATGAGAGTTGAGAAAAGGTGACACACCGTGAATCAATGAAGTCCATAAAAGTCAAATCCAGCATTGGCCACAAGACGGTGATGGTAAAACCCGAATGTATCAGGACAGACTCCTGTGTGCGGGGGCACAAGGGAACAACACAGGGGGACCAGAGAGGGTGAACATGGCCTGTGGGGACAGAGGGTGTAAACACATGTTGGTGCAAGCTTACCTGCTGTTTTAGCAGGGGGGTCGGACCCTGGATCCTCCTGGTCCAAACAGGTTTTCTTTTACTGCCCTTCACTTTGGACGCCAGGGCGAGAGACGCCCTTGATCTAAGAGTTAAGATCAGGAAGGAAAGGCAGGGCTAAGAAGGTGGGTGGTGAGTAGGCCAGGTGACCTACATCCAATTACACCTGCTCCCCAGCTGCAAAGGAAAAGAGGCTGGATGGCTCCTTAAGTAGGGAAATGAGCGGCAAGCAGGAAGGCACTGGGTAGGCAGGGCTTAGGTCAGGTGACCTAGATCCACTTACACCTGCTCCCCAGTGTATGCAGTGATAAAATCGTGGCAAAAATGTCATCTGAGTAAATAATTGCGGCAAAAATGCAGTGGTATAACCCGTTAAAGGTATACCCCATTACACCATTTAAGGGGAGCGGGGGTTGCGGGGGTGTCCCCCGCTCCCCTTAAATGGTACAATGGGTCCGGGGGTTGCTAGGGTATCCCGCGCATCCTTTACATGGATTGCAGTGGCAAAACCACGGCCTTTCTGCTACGATATCCTGTGTTCACGGCCATTTTTGCCACGATTTTAACACATGGAACCATCCACAGCTGCAAAGGAAAAGAGGCTGGAGGGCTCCTTAAGTAAGGAAAAGAGTGGTAAGCTGGAGGCACCAGGTGGGCGGGGCCTGCTAAGTGGTGAAAAAGAGCGGCAATCAGGAAGGAACTAGGTGGGCGGGGCTTAGGCCAGGTAACCTAGATCCACTTACACCCGCTCCCCAGCTGCAGTTTTTTAGTTTTTTTGGGAGGGGGGCCCCCGACCCCCTGTTTTTTACCCTTAAAAACCCACCCCAATGAAAATTAACCCTTTACCCATCACATATATGCATTTGATGCATATATTTTCGATGGCTAGGTTTCGTTGGAAACCTTTTCGATGGAAACACTAGATAGCCCCCACATCCCCCTTGCTGAATGTAGTATCTGTGCTACACTTCTTAGCCCCAGGCACCGATCAGCAGACAGTGGGGCAGCTGCATGGACTCTCACAACCCTGTTTCTCCGTGTGCTGAACCGGGTGCTAGATGCACTCCTGAAACACACAAGCAACCACATCAAGTTACCATAGACAGTGGAGGAGGTGAATGCTACCAAAATAGCATTCCATGCACTGGCATGCATGTCAATTGTACTTAGTGCCCTCAACTGTACCCATGTGGAGATGGTTGTCCGGCATGCTGTGGAGGTAGTGTACCGGATACAGGACTTGCTCGTGAGAGTGCGCCCTGATCAACCAACCGTCCACGTAGGGGTAGACGTGAATCCCCCCTTTCCTGAGGTGCGCTGCCACCACTACCATGAGCTTGGTGAAGACCCTCGGGGCGGAGGTCAATCCGAACGGCAGGACCCGAAACTGAAAGTGCAAGTCGCCAACCGCGAACCTCAGGTACTTCTTGTGCTTTGGATGGATAGGCACATAAAAATAAGCGTCCTTGAGGTCGAGAGACACCAACCAGTCCTGAAGTTGAAGGGCCTGGAGGATTTGAGAAAGAGTAACCATCTTGAACTTGTCCTTCCTAAGGAGTTTGTTCAAACTGCGCAAGTCCATGATGGTCTCAATCCCCCGTCTTTCTTTGAAATCAAAAAATAAAGGGAATACCATCCCTTGTTCCTCTCCGCTACATGCACCAGTTCTATGGCGCCTTTCTCCAGCAGGGCTTGAATTTCCTGCGCAAGGAGCGGATCCGGACTCTTCAAAGAAAGATTCCCTGGTGGATTGTCGTGAGGCCTCTGCCGAAAGGGAAGACTGTAACCGTGGGCTATGATCTCCAGAACCCGCACATCTGAAGTAATGGCACGCCATTCTACAAGATGCTGCGCCAGCCTTCCCCCAACCGGCGAACCATGGAGGGCAAAGAGGCAACTGACCGAGCGGCCTTCGCACCTCGAGTACCTTGTTTTCCACCTCTGGCACTCCTACGGTGGCCCCTTTGACTAGCAGCTCTTCTCGTTTGACTAAAGGATGACTAATAACGAAAGGAACCTCCCCTCCATTGTTGTCCCCTAGGACGAAAAGGCGGAGGTTGTCGAACTGCAGCGCTCAACAACTTCGTTGAAGCTTTTGAGGTCTGCAACCTCTCAAGGCTCTCGTCAGCCTTGCTGCCAAAAAGATGCACACCATCAAAGGGCATGATGAGGAGCCGGGCTTGCACATCAGGAGCAAACCCTGACTTCCGCAACCACGCAAATCTGCGTATTACGGTGCTCGCCGTCATGGACCGGCTGACGCAATCTGCCATGTCCAGACCCGACTGAACGGCCTCACACATGGCATCCTTGCCATCCTGTATCATAGCAAGAAAACCATCCCGTTCGTCCCCTTCGGGAATATGTTCAGCCGCTAAGGAAACACAGTTCCACAGAGTGTGCGTGAAACGTGACAAGGCACATATGGAGTTGGCTGCCTGAAGAGCCATACCCCCTGAAGAAAACACTTTCTTCGCCCAACCATCAAAACGCTTGGCGTCCCTATCAGGAGGGATGGTAGGATACGAAGCCTGCTTTGCTGGGGCCGTAGCCACCTGCAACACCAAACTCTCTGGAGTGGGGAACGTGGTCAAGTAGCAGGGGTCGCTACTGGCTGGGCGGTATTTTCGTGGCAAAGACTTGCCCACTGCTGGGAGACTTTTCAGAGCAATCCAAGCCACCGCCACCCTCCTTTGCAGAGCCATATGGAATGGCAGTACCGGGTCAGTTGGTGGACCTTGGTCGAGGATATCTGTCAGGTCATCCTGCAGAAAATCCCCTGGTGGAGCAGACCACCCCAAAGTACTCGGTGACCCTCGACATAGGGCGCCGGTACGAGGACTCGGCATGGGTGCCGGGCTCAGTCCTACAGAATTTCACCTCCGGAGAGTTGTCCAGACCACTGGCGTCGTGCAGCGACTGACGCAGGTCCTCCATCTGGCTATGTGCAGAGATAATCACGTCCGGTACCGTATCAGGAACCATCCCATCTTCAGAACCCTCATCCACCTCAGAAATATAATCATGATGGTGGAAAGTGGGCACAGAATGGGGGGCAAAGACATGTTTGGCCTTGGCCAGAGCCTTTCTAGGGGGTTCCACCGTGCCACGGAGTACCTCCGACAAAGCAGCCTCGAAAGGCGTTGAGGGCGTTGAGTGAAGTGGCGTCGATGTCGAGCATGGCGCCAACAGCATCGACGGCTTCAACACAGGCCTCAAGGGCAGAGCCCCAAGTGTGTCCTTCGACAGCCTGGGCGCCAAAGGCGTCAACGACTTCCTCGGAGGCGGAGCCTCGAGAGAGTCCCTCGACAACGAAGACTTCACAGGTGCACACGGTCTCGAGGGCGTAGAGGACCGGGACCTGGAACGGGCATGACTAGAACGATTCCCCTTGTCCGAGTGGGACCTTTCCTACAAATCGGCCGCTCACCCGAAGCCCAAAGGCGTACGAGCGGTGTCTCTAGTACGGTCACGCCCGACCCCACTCGGAGGCACGGACGGACCAGTGCCCTGCGATTCAAGAATCGCCAACACTTTCTTACGGAACGAAGCCCATTCCTCCGGAGTCGCATGCTTGGCGGGATAAGCAACCCGCCGACGGGCGGAGTCCTCGGACGAGGACGGGGAAGGTGACCGATGACGGCGCTTCCGGGAGTGCCTCGAAGAGGCAGAGGAGTGGCGGGACCCACTCCAGGACTGAGACCCATGAGACCTATGATGACAATGCGGAGTCGCCCCTCGAATCGTCCATCGAAAGCCCAGTGGACCTCGACTTCCGGGGCCTGGACACCTTACCCACCGACAGCTTCTTCTTACGCTCCCGCAAGGCCTTGGACATAAGCGACTGGCAGTTGACACAATCCTTCATGTCGTGGGCCTCCCCGAGGCACCAGAGGCAGGCATTGTGCGAGTCCGTCACCGACATCTTGGACCCGCAGTCCCCACACTTCTTGAAGCCCGGACGCGGGGTGGAAGAAGAGGAAGACATCCCGATAAACTTCACAACGGAGAGCTTCGAAGAACCGAAAGAATAGAAACTCCAAAGAGTCGAGGCGAGCCGAGATCTCCGAAGCGAACACGTTCGCGGAAAAAACGGAACTGAGGCTACGGGTGTCGTGTGTCCTACTTATAACACCTGGTGACGTCGGCCGTCGGAAGAGGTCCCTGAGGACGGCGTATCGACGTCATCTACGCAGGACGCAGACGCCAAAAGATTTTCCGAAGCAGCACAGCTGTGGTGATTATTGTCATAGATATGGAATATGTTGGAGGACCCAATCCCCTCCAAAGAGGCTGTTGCAATAGTCCAGCCTAGAGAGAACCAGAGCTCTGGAGACAGTGAGCTTCTGGGGAAAGGAGAGGAAAGGAAGAATACCTCTGAGGAGGTGCAGCTGGCAGTGTGACTTCTTAGAGATGTCAGAGATGTGAGGAGAGAAGGAGAGTGTGGAGTCAAAGATGACCCCGAGGTTTTTAGCCTTGCAGGTGGGAGCAGGAAGAGGGCCAAGAGAGGCCGGACAGAGAGCTGCAGGGAAGGAGGGAGCGGGTGTGCCAATGAGGAGCAACACGGTCTTACTGGCATTAAGGCAGAGGTCATTGGCGGCACACCACTCCTGGACAGCAGACATACAGTCAGAGATGGGGGAAGGAGAGGAGGAGGCGAGGGTAGCCTGAAAATGAGCTGGGTGTCATCCTTATAGCACTGAAAGTTGGGGCAGAATAGATATGGATGTTCTCTTCCTTCAGGAAACTAGGTTCTGAAGGGGAGATGAAAGAAAAATTACATGTGGATTTGGGCCTGGTGTACTGGGGATTGGGAACGTCAAGTAAAAGGGGCATGGGTATTTTAACACACAGAGGCTGAAAATGGAAGTGGAGACATTCTGGAGGTGTCAAGAGGGAAGGGCAATTCTACTCAGGTCAACTGAAGGGTGTCCAATTAACTTTTGTGGCACTTTACGCCCCCAAGCAGGGCCGGCTGTGCTTTCTCAAATTCACGCTGGCAAAAATATTGAATGAGGGGGCAGGTCATCTAATTGTTGGTGGAGATTTCAATATGTGGGTGAACTGGCAGCTGGACAGGAGGGCCATGGGGCTGGCTGGGACAGAGTCCCCCTCAGGGAGTTGGGAGGGGCATCAGGGGTGTTTGGAACTATACGGCCTGCATGATTATGGTGCTTTTCACCCATAGGAAAGGGGACATTCTTTCTACTCCGTGCCTCATGGGACTTATACCTGTATAAACTACCTTTGCGTCTCAAGTGAGCTTATGGAGAGGGCCCTAGGAGCAGAGATTCACCCGATTTCAAGGTACGATCAAGACATGGTCCCTAGACTTATCTTGGTTAGGTTTAGCCCATAATACTTCAAAGTGGAGATGTAACGAATCCCTGTGGAAGTAACTTGTCTTTCGTGAGGAACTGGAGTGGGCAGTAAGGGAGTACTTTGTTCACAATGGCACAGGGGAGGCGGATCAGAGCACGGTGCGGGACGCAGGGATGGCGACATGGAGTGGACTGCTGATTAGAGAGGGGGCGTGAAGCAAGAGAAAAAGGAACCCGTTGGAGGATAAATCGCGGAAGGAGATGGGGGTTTTGGAAAGGCAGATACAGGGTACGGAAGAGGGAGCGGGGGATTGGAATGAGGAAGTAAGAGGTAAGAGAGAGGAACTCAAGTTGCTGGAGGAAGGTAGGATAATTCGGAAGCTCCAGTTCCCGAAACAGCAATATTATGAAAAAGGGGATAAGGCAGATGCCCTGTTGGCAGCACGGCGCTGCGATCAGCAGGCTGGCAGATGGATAGCGGGGTGGAGGGATCTGGGGGTACATTTGAGACATCAATGAGGGGGGTTGTTGAAACTTTCGCAGACCTTTATGGGGTATTATATAAGGTTGATGACCAACCTTGGGGGCATGCGATAGGGGCATACTTGGGAGCTATGCCATTACCAATGTTGTCCTTGGAGGAGGCTGAGGAAATGGATGCCTCTAGTACAGGAGAGGAGGTCTTATTGGCAATCCAAAATTTACAAACAGGGAATACGCCGGGGGAAGACAAGTATACAGCGGCATTTTACAAAACATTTCCGTCCATCCTGCCCCACTTGATCAAATTATTTAATGCCATCTTGGAAACTGGCAAAGCCCCGAAGACCTTTGTGCGGGCCCTTACCCCGGTGATACATAAAGAGGGCAGAGACCGTCGGGTCTGTGGCTCATACCTTCCAATTTTGCTTCTTAACGTTGATGCAAAGTTGTTTGCCAAGGTCCTAGCGTTGAGACTGGATCCACATTTGCCACGCCTGGTACATTCCGATCAGGTTGGTTTCTAAAGGGGTAGACAAGGGGCAGACACAATGCATAAGACCCTACACTTAATTTAGGAGGCCCGAAGTAGGGAGGGCAATCCCACGCTTCTATCTGTCAATGCCGAAAAACCCTTTGACAGGTTTGATTGGACATTCTTGAAGGCAATGCTTATCAACTTTCGTTTTGGGGCCAAGTTCCTGCAGGACTTCCTGGCACGGTACTCGGGCCCGGTGGCCTGTGTGTCTGCCAATGGGAATTTCTCACGCTGGTTCGGGTTGGGTCGGGGGACAAGACAGGGTTGTCCCCTCTCCCCGATTGTGTTTGCGCTCTCCCTGGAACCCCTCGCCCAGTGGTTACATGATGACCACCGGGTGGAAGGGATCCCCATGGGTAGTGTAGAATATAAACTGGGTTTATACGCGGATGACATACTGCTTCACCTTCGGAATCCAATCTCCTTAATCCCATCAGTGGTTGAGATAGTACGACGGTAGGGGTCCCTCTCAAGTTTTAAAATCAACATGGGGAAATCCATCCTATTCTCGTCGGTCCAATTAGGGGTAGAGGATACACAGAACCTGGACATGCTGGGGATGAGAATCAAAGAGGACCACTTGCTTTATTTGGGTATAGAGGTAACGAGGGATTTGGGTGATTTGTATGAGGCGAACTTCCCACCCTTACTAGTGAGGCTTTTTGACGATCTAGAGAAATGGAGAAAACTGGCTGGGGCGACTGAACTCAAGATGAACTTTCTTCCCAGACTCCTGTCCTTATTCCAGATGCTCCCAATACATATCGCAGACTCCATGTTCTGGGAGGATAAGGGTCGCCTCTTGCGGTTCCTGTGGCAGTGTAGGAAGGTGAGGGAGGCATATAAGGTCCTGTGCTCCCAAAGGAGAGAGACGAAGTGGTCTTCCCTTACATCTACCTGTATTACAAGGCATCTCAACTCACAGTTCTCATACTGCATTTGAGGGAGCAAGGGGACTGTCAATGGGTGGGGCTGCATAACTCTCATCTGAGGCTGGCAACAGTTAGAGAGTGGATATGGGTACTAAGAGACCGGCTCCCATCGAGGATCAGGGAGCACTCAATACTGGGCATAATTTGGAATATATGGAGGAAGGATACAGAAATGAGGAGTGTCACGACATGGTCATCCCTGCTTAGTCATCTGAAGGCCCCTGGCATCAGAGACCAGATCCTGAATTTGGATAGATTCCAGACCTGGTCTGTCACGGAAGTTTATTTTGTTGGTGGATTTGGAGGGGGCACTGGGAATAGGGAAATTGTCACTGTTCTCATATTTGTAAGTGAAAGGGGCACTCACAGCTGAGCCTTGGAGAGAAAAGAAACAGAGGAAGTTCATCCCCACCCTGGAAAAGCATTTGGATTCCACAACAGAAATGAAGGGCCTGATCTCTTCTATATATGGGGCTTCAATGGAGGCATGTAGGGGAAGCGCAGAAAAACTCTGTAGTCGGGGGCAGGGGACCTGGGCCCCGAATTGGACCACGCATTGTGGCATAGAATGTATTGTAGGGCATACAGGGACTCTATAGCATACCAGTATAAGCTCCATGCTATCAAATTGCATCACAGATGGCAGTACGGACCGGTCCGCCTAAGATATTCCCAGAGGTGAGCCTCCTGTGGTGGCATGAATGTGGTGAGCGTGCCGACTACTGGCACATGTGATGGGGATGCCAGAGGGTTCTAATTTACTGAGATGAGCTGCTGGGGTGGATCAAATAATTGGAAGCAGTTCCCAGAATAAAGACATTGTTGTTAATTCTGGTACCTGTCCCACTTGTTATAGTTTGCGGTGTTTAGCGATGCACTGGAAAGGGCATGGCTTCCATGTAAGAAGGAATTGATAAATGTGAGTAAGAAAATAGATGTGATGGAACGGATCACATCAGCTATACATGAGAGGGGCCTAAACCTTTTAATAGATTGGGCAGAATTTTGAACAAGGTATATGCCCATGTAGTTGAAAAAAGGCGATTTGGGGGTGTATCATGGGGCTCGGGGTTGTGCGGAGACAGCGATGTTGGGAACTGTATTTCATGTTGTGCAAAGGCGGAGGACGGTCTACTATTCAAAGGTGTGCGAGAAAATCAATGTTCTATGAGGGAACGACGAAACGAACCTTAACACTTTGAAATGAACCCAGGTCAAATGGTAGCGTTTGCATATATGGGGGGGTGTAGGGAGGAACGCAGTGGTTTTGTACTTGCTTATGTCTTTTACTTGGCTGTATGGTGCTTGTTAATATTTTAAAATGCCAATAAACTTGTTTTAAAAAAAAAATGCCATTTGATAGTTGGTCCCGTCACCAGACCATGGGGTTTGGGGGGTAGAACAGTGGGGTGGAGCCTCCAAGTTTGCCCTGCTTATTCTTTGAAATGGCCCCTCCCATCACTACTTAGCCCCCCCCCCACTGAAATGTAGGTTGCATTGCGCACCTGGAACAAGGACAGCCGGCTGTGTCCATTGCACCCTTGTTCACTGGAATGTCAGCCTGGGTTCTGTCTGGGGGGGTGCCTCAAATAAAATAAATAAATAAACAAAAAGAGGACCCTGCAGCCCCAGTTCCCATCCACACAATTGAAGGAACCGGCGTCGCAAAGGGATGCAGGAGACAGTGGCACACAAGGAGGTGTGATGCCCACGGGTAAGTAAAGGGGTGGGGGCAAAGGGGTAGTCCGAAATATCCGGGGGAGAGAAAATCAAAAAGTCATTTTCAGTAAAATAACTCGTTTTTCTCTCCCTCGAACATTTTGGATTCATTTAAATCTCGGTAATACATGTTTCTGCAATGAGCAGTTACCAATTAAGAACACTGTGTCCGACTGTAATTTGCTTCCACTCTTCTCAAGTAAGTTCACTATATTTATCCTGCATTCCAGCCCCTGAAGTCCTACAATTGGGGTTCCCTGCACATTCACGCTCAAATTCTATGTTCCAACACACAATACACATACCAACTATGCCACCCAAACATGGCAATTGAACACTGTTTTGTACTGTATGTACATGTTACACTGATAACGTAGGTCTGGCTGCCTAGAGCATAATGCCTATGAGAATGTCCAGGAGCATCTGCTTCTGCAAGGTTAATGGGGTTCTGGTGTGGGAGATGCTGATTGAGGCAGCCTGGGGGCCATGGACCTACGCTTGAAATTGATTTATATATGAAATAGAAATTGAGCAAACCTACCCCTCGTCGGTAGTTTCATACCATTTCCACAAACGCCCCTCCATCAAACATCAAAACAGTAGACATCTTCAACCAATTTACACAGCCTCGATGGAATTTTTGTAATGAAACCATAATGTCCCCAATGTAGCTCCCCTGGGGATATCACTTATCTATCCCCTTTAGAATATTCACAGAGACACCACACCTCGCAGGACCTTCAAAAGAACCATCAACCATGGCCAGACCATGTAAAGAAATGAATATCAACTCCCCACTGGAAAAACTAAAAGCAACCAAATCTACCATCCCCACAGAGGGACCAACAGCGACATTGGTTGCCAAACTCCACCACATTCACTAGTGAATTATTTTCGAGGTGGACTGTACTGTCCATAAGAAACCTTTCAAAAACTCTCAAAAAAAGAAACAAGCCAAATGGCTCACACCCAGACTAAATGACTTACAAAAGGGTATTTGGAAACTGGAGAAAATCTGGAAGAAAAAATCTACACACTAGAAAATTCACGTTCCATCAACAGTCATGTCTTTAGAGGGCTGAAGTACTCAAAGAAAAGAAAGCACCCTACCCCAAAAGCATTGATTCACCGCAACTCAGCAAAGGGGAAATGTATAAGATCACCAGAGAATTAAAAAACCCAACAGCATGCAAAGCCGCAACCCCTATCCTCACACAAGAGCTCTATGACCAGATTGCTACACACGTCAACCAAAGGATTGTCATCCGGGATCATCTTGACAATAAAGGATACTCCCACCTCCACACCACCACCAAGATCCCACTAACACCTCCCACTACCTCCTCTCTATTGTCTTTTGGCCTTCTGTCTGCAGAGTACCTACAAGGTACAACTGAGTCATTCAATCCATCAGGATCTCCTGAGGATCCATGTCCACCCAATCTTTATAAATCAATCATGAAATCTCCAGACTTCGTGCCCATCAGCCTATCCCTCCTCAAAGACTCCATCATTGCCGCAAGAGTCCAGGCTCAGTTGAAATCTGCATACATCAGACCTTTATTTAAAATCCCAAAGCTGTCCCCATCTCAAACACGCCTTTCATCTGGAAATCTCTGGAAAATTCATATAACATCAACTCTGGGAATTCGTTGAAACAAAGCAACTCCTGAATGAGGCACAGCACAGATGTAGACCTTCTAGGAGTAATAATCGTCTCTATGCTCCATCTGGGATACACTTTAAAACAATGCCATGCAAACTCGGAAAGATCCTCCTAAAAAGACTGGAGGATATTGGTATTAAAGAATCAGCTCTACACTGCATCACCTCATTCCTAATGGGTACAACAAAAACCACTATTTTGGGCCCCTACAATTCCCAGCCTCACCCACTCCATTGGGTACTCACCTGTAGAGTACCCAATGGATTCAAACATCTACTTTTCAACATCTACACGACAACCTACTTGACATCATCAATAAATCCAGTATCTCCTGCTACAACTGTGCCGATGAGACACACATTTGTGAACCATCCATCACCAAACACCCCAGACATTAAAAACTGCCTTGCACATATGGACGCATTGATGGCAGCAAACAGACTAAAACCCAACCCTAGCAAAACAGAAATGATGCTCTGTAATCCTCAAGGTTCTAACTCCATCAGAATCCCTTGGCCGGAGGAGATGGTCCCTTGCTCAAACCCATCAACCACAGTAAGGAATCTTGTAATGACAATGGACAGCACCCTCACACTTGATCCACAAGTCAAAGCCATTGTCAGAAGCTGTTTCTCCCAGCTGTGCACGCTACGCTGTATCTTGCCTTACTTAACATTTACCACAGGGTCCTGGCCATAATTTCTCTAATACTATCCCAACTAGACTATGCAAACAGCCTGTATCTTGGACTCTCAGATTATCTAATGAGAAAACCTCAAAGTGTTAACAATGCAGCCAGCCGCAAGACTACTTCTCAGAATGAAGTGATGCAAACATATCACGCCAGTATTACATATTCTCCACTGGCTACACATCAAACAATCTTGTGCATCTCCCATCATTCCACTGAGGCGGTATTTCCTCCTTTAGAAGTACAATCCAACACTACACTCCTCCCAGAACACTTAGGTCCATCAATGTTGCAACAGTACTAACTCCCAACTTCAACAAGAAACGGCAAGGGGGATAATCTTTTTCAGTTCTGGCCAAGATACTGTGGAGCACCCTACCCAAACCTCTCTGCCTGAAAGTGAACCACTTGACATTTAGGAAACAGCTCAAGCTTGGCCTTTCAACCAACTACTTTGAAAGAAATTTAAAAAAATAGCAACAGACTAAAAACTGTACACCAAAAACCTGAGCTAATTTTCAAAACTCTTGCATTACTGTTTATTGGAAACCAATTTGATTGATGGAACCTTTTCTGCATGATACTGGTCTGCACCGTACTCTCAGTGAATTCTACCACAAAGAACCAGGAAGCAACAACCCCCCCCCAACACACACCTATTCCCTCAACTAACTTTTCATAGCTTGCATCCTTACAAGTCCCAAACTCCTTCAGACGACTTTCAGGTCTAGTGCACTGAACAGATTCACACCCTATCATTCTTCTATCAACAACCATGATGTCAATGTTTGCTCTCCACAACTTAGGGGGAGGGGAAAGGGATGCTGTCCATATGGCTAACACGCCCAGTCGGTACCAACCACAAACAACAGAAATTTTCATGTCGGCACACAGGTAATGGGTACTTCCGATACTGCATCCATCAACACCAAAGGTTTGTTCATTTGCCTTCCCGCCATTGGATTAACACACCCGGCTCTCAGTTCTTAAATAGCCATGCAAAGCCAACATTATTGACAGAAGGGCGTTATATAAGAACACTTTAGATTACATTATATGTCACAGTCCCAACTTCCACTCTACTGCCACAGGAAGCTCCCCACTGAACACGGACACCTCAAGTGCTCTTGGTAGCAACTGCCTCAAAACAGTACTCACACAGTGCCCATGTACATCCAAACTACATACATCAGTAACTGGAATACACTTCCTGTATCTACGCGAGCAGAGAAAAGTTACACTACATCCAGAATAAATCTGAAAACCACCCTGTTTGACTAATTCAGCCCTTATACGTTTTAACAGTTTTATGTTGTCTTTTTGGTAGAAATAAATAAATAAATAAAAACAGCAAAGCTACCTTGTAATTTTACCGCCTTCCACACTAACCAACCCCAGCCCCCTCCCTCTTTCAGATTGCCCAGAGCAACAAGAAACCCTGCAAACAGCAGTGGAGCGCGCTATAGAACCCAATAACATAACTCTAAAGTAATAAACAAACAAAATGGATATTCACATTCAATGTGTCTATACGTGAAGCGGAAAGACACTTGTAAGGCTGTAGAAAAAAGCAGCTGACACAAAAGTGGCATGTTTGGGGAGAAAGAAAGAAACAAAAGAAAGAAATAAAGGATTTCTTTCTTTCTTTCTTTCTTTCTTTCTTTCTTTCTTTCTTTCTTTCTTTCTTTCTTTCTTTCTTTCTTTCTTTCTTTCTTTCTTTCTTTTTCCTAACAGAGTTTTTTTTATTTATTTGTGTTTGGTTAACAACCTTTACAAAGATTGTACTAATTTTCTTCATATATCACATAAGATTGCCAAACCGCAGAATGGAAGTACAAAAATAGTTACATATACAAACGTACATCTAAGACCGCACAAACAAAGGTATAAACATACTAAATTGCCAAGTTTCAGATGTACAAATTGACAATTGTGCAAAACAGCAAAGTACATATGTATACTGACAACATACAAATATATAAATTTCACATGGGTTCAAAGTGGGATCAACCATATGCCAATACAATTATTCACTTTACTATCATATTAAGAACAATACTCTACAAACAAAAAATCAAGATACAAAATCTAAAATCGTAAGGCTCTTTGTTTAAAAACAATGGAACTGGGTTAAGACAAGAGCTCTATTTCTTGTTCGATTATCTTTGAAAATGCTAAAAGTGAGTAGGTCGATGTTTTACATTCATAAGGCTCTTTGTTTACACAATGGAACTGGGTTAAGACAAGAGCTCAATTTCTTGTTCAATTATTTTTAAAAATACTACAAGTGCGTAGATCAGTGGTTTACATTGTCCTTGCATTAAACGGTTCCATAAGAAATCCATACAGTCATCAAATAGAATATTAACAAATTTCAATAATAATTTTGACCATGCATCAAAATAATGGACACAATCTAAAATCAGATGTTTTAATGTCTCATCGGTTGCTTCACATTTGCAAAATCTTCATGATTTTGAAGGAAAGTTGTCTTTATTTGAACCCCAAAATCTAGTCCGTTCCAATGTTTTCATTTGATTGAGCTTAAAACACATGTAATATCTACGAGTGATATTGCAAGGAAACATTTTCAAATATA
The DNA here is from genome assembly GCF_040938575.1 of Ambystoma mexicanum. Classification (NCBI taxonomy): domain Eukaryota; kingdom Metazoa; phylum Chordata; class Amphibia; order Caudata; family Ambystomatidae; genus Ambystoma; species Ambystoma mexicanum. The sequence continues at coordinate 1,274,241,880 of NC_090924.1, forward strand.
AACAACAGCCATCTCTTTTTCAAAAAAAATTCACATATTCATGGTAGGTACTGTATTTGGATAATTCAGAAATAGTATTGATCCAATCTCGTTCCAGTGATTTCTTTTTAACAAAGCAAGGACGCATTACCATGTCCCATTGTTCAACCCCAAGATCTCCAAGTATCGCACTCATTCTCACATTGTAGCACATAAATGATTTTGAACTACAACCGTTTATCATCTCACTGAAATCACAATAAATGGAATTCTCCAAAGGAAACAGCATGCTTGCATAATTAGAAAGATCTCTCCAAACTTTATGACATGACAATAATATAAGTCCTAATTCATGGCGTATAATACAATTAGGGAATGATAATGAAAGATTTAATGCCGATTTAAGCAGTCTGCCTTGAATTATATCCAGCTGCACATTCATATTGGTAGTACATATTAGGGATGTAACAGTTTTACGGTATACCGTTAAAGATACCGTGAACCAATGAATTGAACAATAATAACCGTCACATTGTTTATACCGGTATACCAATCATACCGTTAAGTGTGCTTTTCAATCTGATTTGGAAAGGCTGCAGTAAGCAAGTGCTGCACAGTCTTGGTCTTGCACTGTTGGATGTGCCGTCTGCCAAGTAGTTTCAGTTTGAGCAGTTTTTAATGCCATTCCATAAACCACATGTGCCTGACACAAAATCAATATGTTACCAATAGGAAGAATAAATACACTGCCAAGAAGGAAAACGGTTTGCTTTTTTTTTATTTACATTTTTTTTTTAAAGCGCTCACACAGCCCGCTGGCATCGCGGCGCTGTTAAAGAAATTGTTTTTGTTTATTTAGTTGCGTAATTGTTTTTGTCTTATTTGAATATTTATAACGCGCTTAAACACCCAGAGGTTTCTAAGTGCGAACCCGGGGATCGAACCTGTGTTGCTTCGTGTCGTCTTGCTTCCAAGGCACGCACGTTGCCGCTGATCTATCCTCCCGGGACTTTGGGTTGGTGGCTTTGGGGTTTATATATTTACAATGGATAATGTTTTCTAAACATATGACAATGGGGGATTTCCATGGTTCTATCATTGAATTTCCATATAATAAGTCACACTGCGAAATTTACTAATCTCTCTGGGTATTCCCTGCTGCCATTCCAAAGGGTAACATGTCCGTGATTACTGAACAACTTTTGGGCTGGAAGTAAACTAAAGGCTGTAACGTAAAGAGAGAACGCTTGTGCATGCGCACAAGCGTATACTACCATCAGACTCCATTGATCTGTGGCATGCAGGTTATGAAGATGGCAACATGTTCATCTTCACCAGTAGCCAGTGGGGGAGCTAAAAGCCTAAATGACCACTTAAGAAAAGCTAGTCAGTTTGCTTTGCCAGTCGCAGCAGGGCTCCCCCCTCCCTCCTCCTCTCCCACGTGTGTTTGTGTTTGGTGGAAGCAAGGGGTGGCCTGGGTGCCTGGTTTTGTTTGTGATGAATAATCTGACAATTTCTGACCTTTTAGAAAATATTTGTTAAGATTAGTTAACTCCACCTGCTATACCGCGATAACCATGATATACCGTCATTTGGCAAGAAGGTTATTGTACCATCATAAAACTAATACCGTGACACCCCTAGTACATATATCCAGAGAATATAGAATTACAGACTCCACTTTTAGTGTCATAAATTCTATTAACGGAACAACTGTAAATTATATTATTTTCAACTGGCTAGCGAGAGTTCTTAATTTAGTATTTAAGTAGTCATTCCAAGTTTTGCACAAAGACGTTGTACTCAAATTATAACCATTGTATATAAGTTCAGAAACCTGAGCAATTACCACTCCATCAATATTCCATTTAAATTTGCTCATTTTCCACCTATGATTCAAATTCATAACATTGGTCTTTGCAAGATTAGGTTTTAAGTTATGTTTGTATGCAAACTCAGAAAACAACTGCAGTTTTCTGTTTAATCCAGACGGAGTGAGGTCAAAAAGAATGAGATCAACAGCAAAAGCTAACCAATGTAATCTTAGCGCACAGAGCCGGGCAGCAAAAGTATTATTGGTTTTCCACATATCCTCCATATCACATAGATAGATGTTAAATAGACTTGCTGCAAAATCACAACCTTGTTTCAAGCCTAAGAAGGTTTGTATTGGATCGGAAAGAGAACCCTCCTTAGTGATTCGTACACGAGATGAAGTGTTGGAATGAAATCTGGAAATCCAATAAATAAGATGATCGAGTATACCTAAAGTAGCCATTTTTCTCCATAATCCGAACAACAGTGTCAAAGGCACAAGTCATGTCAATAGATGCGAAATAAATCGGGCCGAGCTCATTGTCTTTTGTCCCAGCAATTAAATAAGCCATATGTTACTCACCGGTATGGGGAGTGCGTAAAAAACAGGCCGGTCCTTTTGTGCTTGGTATTTGCTTGAAGAGCTCGGGTTGGAGCCTCCACCCGAGCCTCCTCTCTGTGAGAGAAATTAACTCTTTAAACTGATATGACCACCTGCTGAACTGTACAGGCAAGGGGACCGATCAATCAAAAGAGCGGGGAGAACACAACGCTACGGACCAGGCTGTAAAGAAAAAGACAAGAGATGAATATTCTAGCCTGTCTTGGAAACATTTCTCATTACACTCTGATGAAGGAAACTGAACAGTTTTCTTTGCCCAATCAATAGCTGGATTATGGTGTTGCAACCAAGGGATGCCCAAAATGACCTGGAATTGAGGGGCTTTGATTGGATCGAAGGAAATCGACTCTGTATGTCCTTCCTCTGTTTGCATACGAACTAAGGAGGTATTTTGTGTAACCAGGCCAGAGATCAAAGATGTGCCATCCACAGCGTGAACAGCCTCGGGTTGGGCCTTAGACAAAATATAAATATTATTACGTGTGGCGTAATCGTAATCCATGTAATTTCCGGTTGCCCCAGAATCAATGATAGCCAAGGAAGGAAAGGTATTAGCTTCAATAGTGGTAAACACCACCAGAAGGCTAACGGGAGCCATAAGCACAGGGTTTGCCGTAAAGCCAGAAGCAGAGGCCGTAGGAACACTCGAACCTGATGCAGTAACACCAGAAGTATCTGCCCCCAGGGTTTGGGGAGTTGGAAAACTCTGTAAACCGTCGATCCTATGATGGATAGCATCATGTGCAGCTGTCATGTCAGACCGAAGTTCGGACACCAACCGAACCAAGGTGGCCAAAGGATCGACTTCTTGCATGGCTTCTGTTTTTGTTACTCACCGGTATGGGGAGTGCGTAAAAAACAGACCGGTCCTTTTGTGCTGGGTATTTGCTTGAAGAGCTCGGGTTGGAGCCTCCACCCGAGCCTCCTCTCTGTGAGGGAAATGAACTCTTTAAACTGATATGACCACCTGCTGAACTGTACAGGCAAGGGGACCGATCAATCAAAAGAGCGGGGAGAACACACCGCCACAGACCCAGCTGTAAAGAAAAAGACAAGAGATGAATATTCTAACGGAATCATCCCTGGCTTTCCTCAAAACCATTACCCTTAGTAGAGTACCTGAGTGAGTTCCCCTTATGCCGTAAAAAGGACCTGGAGCAACCTATAAAGCAGAAGAGACTTTAGGTACTAGCTAAATGTGAAAACTGCCCAATTATGGTAATCAAGGAATAATACTTTACCAGTGGTGGAGGCGAGAATAGTGCAAAGAATCCCGGGCAACAACGGAAGTATAAAACAAAAAAAAAGGAAGGTTAGTAGGGTAGCTATCCCCGGACGTAACGAGGGTTGCACTGGTTTCGGGATGGTGCACCACAGCGAAGCGTTCCAAAATGCACTTTGGAAATGAAGCAATGTAATCCAAAAGATGGGGTAACAGTTCGATGAAAAAACAGGATTCCAAAATTAAGAATTGGCCTTACCAGTGTTATTCCCCAGGAGAAGGCAAACACGCCGAGGAATGAGCTCAAGAGTTCGTGGACAAGTGAGAGATGGTATTCCTACAGGAAGCAACTGTAGCAAAGTCATAAACCAGGAGTCCAGGAGCAGGCAAAAGGTCTGGTACACGAGCAGACAGCAAACAAAACCAAATCACAATCCAGGAGTCCAGGAGCAGGCAGAGGGTCTGGCACACGAGCGGACAGCAAACAAAACCAAGACAGGATCAAGAACTAGGAGTCCGTGTGCAGGCAAGGTCAGTACACGGAGAAAACAGGAGACTTCCGGAATTAAGGCAGAGAAAGAAGCACTTCAGAAAAATGCCGGCTGCAACTATAAGCAGAAGCAGTGTTCTGAAAGCCGCCGCAGGTTAAGTACAACAAGGAGGCGGAACATAATCGAAAACGAGGCTCCCGTATTAATGCCGGAAACTACAACTCATGTCAGGTTTTCTGGGAAATGTAAATTTAATTTTTAAGATAGCGGCCCAAAAGGACTGGTCAGTCTTATATACACAAGCAGGGATTTGATCAGGTCCAGGTGTTTGAGAATTCAAAAACTTATTAATAGCTGAGTCAATGTCCGAAATTGACCACTTGAAAGGACTTGAACAAGAATTAAAGGTATTCACATATCCAATGTGGGAAAATCTCAAAGGCAATAGATATTTTGTACTAATAAATTCAGTCCATGAATCGGCACTTATATTATCATACGAGTCTCAAGTATTGCCAGCTTGTCCTTTTTTAATGATAGCCCAAATCTCCCTAGTGTTATGTTGACATAGTGATCTAATCATAAAACAATTGTTCCTAGTATGGATATTTAAGTGTATACCCTTTACTTTGAATTTGTAAGTTTAAAGTATCATTTTTTTCTGATATAGTCTTTGAGAATTAGATAATATATCAAACTGTGACATTCGTAAATCTTTGTTTTTCTGTCGTTTCAACATTTTAATTTAAATACTGTAGCAGTGTTTCTCACAAGAGGTAGCTGGTTTCTGGATCCGAATAAAATATTCTAAAATATATACACTAGAATTAGCGGTAAAATGTTCTAGATGGTCAGTGCTAGATTCATTACACAAGTCATAACCTTTGTAATATAAATAATTTGAGACCATTTTAACCATACGTTTACAAAGATTTGGGATCCATCTAACTGAAATCATATTGTGTTTGTTCTCAAGGGCTAATAGGAGCATCTCTTTTTCTAGCGGGATAAGATGCATGTTGATACTAATGTGAATAGAAGCATGATCACTATATTCAAATTTATCTATACTAGCAAATTCAATAGTAGGCGTCAAAGAATTGGATATACAAAAATAATCGATCAAAGAAAAAGGTATAAGCTGGAGCGTTACCCTATAGTCAACAAAGGACATATTCCAGTCATCGGAATAGGAATTCCAAATGTTCCCATTACCACTGATCTCAAGGCCCTTCATATTAACAGGACTTTTAGAGTCAAAATCACTCAACCTACACACAGTGTTAAAATCGCCTCCCATGATGATTTCAACATCCAATCTGTATTCACAGGCGTTTTCTAAACATAAGTCGAAGTCATCAAACACACCTGACAATGTAAATTTCACTGGATTCCAGTATATACAGATTAATAGTAAGGGCTTGTAGGTACATGTCTTTAAGGTACATAAGACTGCTAACACATGATAGGATGAATGGATAATTTTGGCTAAATAATCCAGGAAACTTCTAATTCCAATCGCTAAACCACCGGATGGGCGGTCTTCAGCTCCCCGTATCGCTTTACAGCAAAAGGTAGTATAATCCAACAGCACCAAGTCATCTTGTTTCATGGTTTCTTGTACCATTATAATGTCAGGTAATTGTTCATATGCAAAAGATGAAAACCACCATGCAATATTGCGGTATCCGCATTCATTTCATGAATAAATGATGAGTTTATCCTTGTTCTACGAATTATTATCTACTGATTTAGAGGAAAAGATTGACTTTAACAAGGGTTAAATCCACGACAATTCGTGACTACCACGAACTATTGCAAGTAATTGTGAAATGCATAAATTATCGGTTTTTGAATCCGTAATCGTTCCAATTCCAGAAACGTTCTCTGTAATTCTTTTCACTGGTTCATATTGGAGAAACTCATTGGCCGATTCTTCACTATTGAATGTATGTAAGCTGAAACCCAGGTCCAACAATTCTTTTCTAAATGACCATATAAGTTTCAAAACATGTGCTGAATATACATGGCATGTCATCCTATAATTGTTATGCATCACCAGGGCAATTTTATCAAAGTCGTTTGATAGAAGTATTCTTAAAAATGGAATACTGTAAAGAAGACTCAGTAAGTACGATCAATTGATTCTTGAGGTCCCCACAATATCAGGTTTACCCTCCAAGCCCATCATATTGATCTATTTTTGCTTCACATCATCTCCTCTAGACTCTGTAGCAAATGCTAGTGCTAGTGTAAATAGCAAGTCAAACGGCAAATTACCAGCATTCGTGTCAACAGCAATCAGAGGTGCACTGGTATTGGTATTTACTACAAACGGTGTTACATCAGTACACCTATTGCTTGCTACGGGAGGGTTAGTACTGATCGAAGGAATTCCTATCTGACCACGATTTTCACCACCCCCTGTTACTACCGTTCATGCAACGTTCATTGTCTTAGGTTCTGGATTTAATGGTTTAGATACAGCTGCCAGAGATAAGCTGCCACATTGCAAAGCATATTCCAAACTTGATAGATCATAACCATTTGAAGGTACGTTAGCTACATCGATGCCAGGAATGAGTACCTCTTCATTATTTTACCTGTTTACTTCCCTTTACTAGTATAGGGTTGAGTTCAATTGCTTCCAACTGCCTGTTAGAATCATTAGTATCTAGGACTAGTTGAATCTCTTCATTAAGTTGTTTTAAATATATCATGTCATCCTCATTACAATTTTCAGAAGGAGAATTTCCATCATTAGTATTAGACAATTTAGTAGAAAGATTTTTCATTTTTTTCTTCTGCTCATTGGCTGAACGCCTTTTTTTCAGCAGGTTTCACAGCTCGCTGCAGTTGTTTACAGCATCGTCTTGAAACGAATACTGGTGTGTCATTCACTAATCCATCTGAACATTCCAAGTTGGCTTCAATCTCAATAATATTAGTCAATGGAGTCGGACTGTCCAGTTGCTCCAAAACTATTGTATCAGTGTTGATCTCCATTCTCCCTTTTATTTCACTAAGTTCATAACAAAGCGACTGGACTGTCAAATTAGTAGATCGTAATTCAGTCACAATATCAGAGAGCATTACTTTTTTATTGTCGTTACTGACACTCCCCTCAAAGTAAGAGGGTTTGTTAATATCTACATTACATTGGGAACCTTGCTCATGAGTGATTTTTGTTTTAGGACTTTGATGGGGACTGATAGATTTATTACATGATTCTCTAGCTACAATAAATCCCTCTAATTTGTTTTAGATTTTATTTCAAGAATGGAATGTTTAAGATCTTGTAGCTCAAGATGAGTAACATCATGGCCCTTATCTAATAGATCAAGAATCCTAATTATGACAGGAAATGAGTAGGAATCTTGATGTTCCTGTATCGAGGGAACATTAGCTTTGCAGTCATTAAGGCCTGATGAATTCGATTCAGGCTCCGATTCCATTTGCAGTTCTTTATTTATACCAAATTCTGAGAGCGGGTCATGGCAAATACCTGCAAGGTCGTTATTACAGTTCTTTCTATCATCAGGGATAGAGTTCCCCTCAATACATCCTCTAGGTATAAGCGGAGTTAATAACTTAATTGAATGACGTGCCCGTTTATTCAAATTGGCCATATGTTGAATATTACCATCGCAATTTACATGGGTACAAACATACATTGGACCATGCAGCGTTAATCTAGCACTATCATCCTGTGCCTCCTCACTAGTGGATGACAGGCTGGAGTTACCCCGGGCGTCATCCAGATACAGGCACTCTGGCACATACAGTATTTTCTCCGTAGAGGAGGCTACACTACTTAAATTGTTATTAACAGCATTTGGAGTAGTAGTAACATCCTCGTATTCTGTCACGACCACAGGCGCCTGGCGAGTTTGGCGGCGATGGAGACTCCGACGCCATTAGACTGTTCCGCCACGTTTTCTCGGAAACGAGTATCCGCGGTCTAGTCTTTTTCCATCATGGGCACCGCCTGAGTATATCACTATTCACTTCTCGCCGGCTCAGCGTGTTGCAACTGTGCTTTCCCGTGTTGCTATAGCGCTCCCTGTTCTACTTCCTTTGCGACCTGTTCGCCCCTCTCTGATCCTTTCCTGTCCCCCTTTTCCTGCCCTGTTCCCGTCTTACCTGCCTTCCTCTGGCTGGTTTCCTCCTGGTTCTCCCATTGTATTCTCCTCCGGATATCTTTATTCCTCCCTGCTTGGACTTCGCTAACGGACCGTCTTCCACTGTCCAGTTTCATCGGCATCGAGGGTTTTTGTGCCTGGTGGCTTTTTCCCCTCATACTATTGGCTGTCGCGGAGAGGGGCCACCGTGGTTTTCCCTGTAACGGGTCACGGTGGCTTCCTTTCGCGGCAGACCGTATCTACTCTCCAAAAAGAAGACTCAAGTGCGACACCCTAGATGGAAAAAGCTCAACTATTCGTCTTCTTCAGGTGAGGAGGAGGAAGGTACTTTGGGGGAGGTCTGTTTTTCATGTGGCGAGGAGGATATTGCTGACCCAGTGTCCATTCATATAGGACCGTCCACAGTCCCTGATATATTCATCAACCGGATCATGATGTATTTGGCAACACGTAACTAGACTGTTAATCTCACTTTTCAGACTCTCATGAACGCTCTTCAGACTCAGCTCATTTGTATCATAGTCAACGAGTCCCTTGCACAAGGGGCTCACCGTAGCTTCAGTGGAATATGTTACAGCTGGGTTAAGACCCTTTCCGCTACATAAGCCACTTGCCATGAAGAACAGGAAAAAATACAAGAACTACGTCTAACAATACTTAATCCACGGGGCAATGAACTGAGACAAAGAAAAATTGAAAAATGCTAAATATTACGCTTTGTAAGCAAACAGCAAAAAATAAACTAGTTTGGCCACACTCACATCCAAACACCTCAACACCTGACACTTGCAGGCACTTGATGCACACGCAGATGTGCGTGGCATGCAGGTTAAGTTGGGTTCTGGGAGGTCGGGGGGCAGTGTTAGCAGCCTCACAATATCTATAAAAATCTAAGAAAGAAAAGTTGGTGACGTAACGCAAGGGCGTTGAAACATTCAAAAAAGCATTGCAAGCCTAAACAATAAAGCCCAACCCACTTCGATGACGGAAAGCCCAACCCACAAGAACAGAGGCAAGCCCAACCCAAAAGAATGGAAACAAGCTCAGTAAGTACCTCCCACAGTATCACAATAACTTTGTGATAATTACTTTGGGAAGTGAAGTCCAATGGTACAGCGGGGCAGATAGTGTTTCGCCGCAGTAGCAGTGACAACTTCCTCTTGTGCATACAGCGATTCCAGGTGCTGGAACAAGAAGTAAAGAGGAGGTTGTAGACGAGCAGCGAGCTTCCAGAACCTCAACACCTGACACTTGCAGGCACTTGTAACAGGGGTTTTCCTGACTCAACTAAAGAGATAAGGTGACTGTCAGGAAGTTTGCCAACTAAAACGTGTCCACCGTCCTGTGTCAAGAAAATCATACTTTGTTTATTTATTAGTGCATTTGGTTACATAAAACCTTTACACAACAAAATCATTTAGAAGAGAACAAATCATTCTACAACTTACATAATTAAACATTTCATGAGTCTATACCTATCATTCTAAAAATCTCAATATGTTTAAAATCAAGGATACATATGCTCCCCTAAAAATCATTGCCCAAATTATATTTGGTGAAGGATCAATAAAATCTTCAAAAAGTTTTTCAATAATGTGTTTCTTGCAAGTTTAAAATGTAACACACATTATGACCATGGGGCCGATTCATGGAACAAACGTGCGCCGAAAATCTACGCGCAAGCAGGCGCAAGCAGGTGCAAGCGGAAAAAAAGAGGCGCACGCGTGCGATTCATGGAAGTCCCTGCGCGTGTCTTCCTCGGGATGTGCGCCAAAACCGTGCATGGCGCACACGTCACTGCAACATCGCGAAAGGCGTGCGCGACGCGCACAGTGAAAGCGCACAACCGCAGCGCACACACCAGAAAGTGGGCGGGACATGGGGCGTAACGCGTGGAATGGGGAACAACACGCGAAAATAAGGGCGTAACTGGGGATGTACTGCAGGGAAGCAGACGGAACGCCCACACACACTCGAACCACACGTATTCATGGAATCCAATAGGGCAAAGCCACGCACAGCCAAAGACACGCACAAGCTGAAACACGGCCGCCACACGAAGGCAGGCGGTAGAGTCCCAGCGTTTCAAAAAAGTGGCGCGCGGGAAGTTAAATACGCGATTGAGCGGGTACGTGGATTTCAGGGGTGCGCGAGAAATTCTACACGCGATTGGCCTGGGTACGTGTATTACAGGGGTGCGCGAGAAAATCTACACGCGATTGGCCTGGGTACGTGGATTTCAGGGGTGCGCGAGAAAATCTACACGCGATTGGCCTGGGTACGTGGATTTCAGGGGTGCACGAGAAATGCTACACGCGATTGGCCTGGGTACGTGTATTACAGGGGTGCGCGAGAAAATCTACACGCGATTGGCCTTGGTACGTGGATTTCAGGGGTGCGCGAGAAATGCTACACGCGATTGGCCTGGGTACGTGTATTACAGGGGTGCGCGAGAAAATCTACACGCGATTGGCCTGGGTACGTGTATTACAGGGGTGCGCGAGAAAATCTACACGCGATTGGCCTGGGTACGTGGATTTCAGGGGTGCGCGAGAAAATCTACACGCGAATGGCCTGGGTACGTGTATTACAGGGGTGCGTGAGAAAATCTACACACGATTGGCCTGGGTACGTGGATTTCAGGGGTGCGCGAGAAATGCTACACGCGATTGGCCTGGGTACGTGGATTTCAGGGGTGCGCGAGAAAATCTACACGCGATTGGCCTGGGTACGTGTATTACAGGGGTGCGCGAGAAATCCTCCACGCGATTGGGCCTGTGCGAGTGGGGCAGTGTATTACGTGGGTGTGCGGGAAGTTGAAGAGGTGAATTGCCAGTGTGGGTCCTCCCAGGTCTCCCCTCTACCCCCTCCACGACCTCTGCAGGCAGCCCACACCACAGGGGACTACCCTGCACCCCTGGTCATGTCCCGCAGGCAGCCCATCCACCATGGGCATGCCCCCCAGCCAAGCCACATGTCCCCTTGCACCCCCACCGCCCAGCACCGTGGGGCACCTGCCAGCAGGCCCCCAACCATGTCCCACTCATGTCCCCTTGCCCCCCTCAGTCACCAGGGGCAGCCTCCACCAGGCCCCCACCCATGTCTCCCACCACCCCCACCCCTCCAGTCACCAGGGGCAGCCTCCACCAGGCCCCCACTCATGTCCCCCTGCGCCCCCACCCCCCAGCACTGTGGGGCACTTGCCAGCAGGCCCCCAACCATGTCCCCTTGCACCCCCACCCCCCAGCAGGCCCCCACTCATGTCCCCCTGCACCCCCACCCCCCAACAATGTGGGGCACCTGCCAGCAGGCCCCCAACCATGTCTCCCACCACCCCCACCCCTCCAGTCACCAGGGGCAGCCTCCACCAGGCCCCCACTCATGTCCCCCTGCGCCCCCACCCCCCAGCACTGTGGGGCACCTGCCAGCAGGCCCCCAACCATGTCCCCTTGCACCCCCACCCCCCAGCAGGCCCCCACTCATGTCCCCCTGCACCCCCACCCCCCAGCACTGTGGGGCACCTGCCAGCAGGCCCCCAACCATGTCCCCTTGCACCCCCACCCCCCAGCAGGCCCCCACTCATGTCCCCTTGCACCCCCACCCCCCAGCACTGTGGGGCACCTGCCAGCAGGCCCCCAACCATGTCCCCTTGCACCCCCACCCCCCAGCAGGCCCCCAACCATGTCCTCTTGCACCCCCACCCCCCAGCAGGCCCCCAACCATGTCTCCCACCACCCCCACCCCTCCAGTCACCAGGGGCAGCCTCCACCAGGCCCCCACCCATGTCTCCCACCACCCCCACCCCTCCAGTCACCAGGGGCAGCCTCCACAAGGCCCCCACCCATGTCTCCCACCACCCCCACCACCCAGTCACCAGGGGCAGCCTCCACAAGGCCCCCACCCATGTCTCACACCACCCCCACCCCTCCAGTCACCAGGGGCAGCCTCCACCAGGCCCCCACCCATGTCTCCCACCACCCCCACCCCTCCAGTCACCAGGGGCAGCCTCCACCAGGCCCCCACCCATGTCTCCCACCACCCCCACCCCTCCAGTCACCAGGGGCAGCCTCCACAAGGCCCCCACCCATGTCTCCCACCACCCCCACCACCCAGTCACCAGGGGCAGCCTCCACAAGGCCCCCACCCATGTCTCACACCACCCCCACCCCTCCAGTCACCAGGGGCAGCCTCCACAAGGCCCCCACCCATGTCTCCCACCACCCCCACCCCTCCAGTCACCAGGGGCAGCCTCCACCAGGCCCCCACCCATGTCTCCCACCACCCCCACCCCTCCAGTCACCAGGGGCAGCCTCCACCAGGCCCCCACCCATGTCTCCCACCACCCCCACCCCTCCAGTCACCAGGGGCAGCCTCCACCATGCCCCACCCATGTCTCCCACCACCCCACCCCTCCAGTCACCAGGGGCAGCCTCCACAAGGCCCCCACCCATGTCTCCCACCACCCCCACCCCCCAGTCACCAGGGGCAGCCTCCACAAGGCCCCCACCCATGTCTCACACCACCCCCACCCCCCAGTCACCAGGGGCAGCCTCCACAAGGCCCCCACCCATGTCTCACACCACCCCCACCCCTCCAGTCACCAGGGGCAGCCTCCACCAGGCCCCCACCCATGTCTCCCACCACCCCACCCCTCCAGTCACCAGGGGCAGCCTCCACAAGGCCCCCACCCATGTCTCCCACCACCCCCACCACCCAGTCACCAGGGGCAGCCTCCACAAGGCCCCCACCCATGTCTCCCACCACCCCCACCCCTCCAGTCACCAGGGGCAGCCTCCACCAGGCCCCCACCCATGTCTCCCACCACCCCCACCCCTCCAGTCACCAGGGGCAGCCTCCACAAGGCCCCCACCCATGTCTCCCACCACCCCCACCACCAAGTCACCAGAGGCAGCCTCCACCAGGCCCCCACCCATGTCTCCCACCACCCCCACCCCTCCAGTCACCAGGGGCAGCCTCCACAAGGCCCCCACCCATGTCTCCCACCACCCCCACCACCCAGTCACCAGGGGCAGCCTCCACCAGGCCCCTAACCATGTCTCCCACCACCCCCACCCCCCAGCAGGCCCCCACCCATGTCTCCCACCACCCCCACCCCCCAGTCACCAGGGGCAGCCTCCACAAGGCCCCCACCCATGTCTCACCTCACACCACCCCCACCCCCCAGTCACCAGGGGCAGCCTCCACCAGGCCCCCACCCATGTCTCCCACCACCCCCACCCCTCCAGTCACCAGGGGCAGCCTCCACCAGGCCCCCACCCATGTCTCACACCACCCCACCCCTCCAGTAACCAGGGGCAGCCTCCACCAGGCCCCCACCCATGTCTCCCACCACCCCCACCCCCCACCAGGCCCCCACCCATGTCTCCCACCACCCCCACCACCCAGTCACCAGGGGCAGCCTCCACCAGGCCCCCACCCATGTCTCACACCACCCCCACCCCCCAGTCACCAGGGGCAGCCTCCACAAGGCCCCCACCCATGTCTCACACCACCCCCACCCCTCCAGTCACCAGGGGCAGCCTCCACAAGGCCCCCACCCATGTCTCCCACCACCCCCACCCCTCCAGTCACCAGGGGCAGCCTCCACCAGGCCCCCACCCATGTCTCCCACCACCCCCACCCCTCCAGTCACCAGGGGCAGCCTCCACCAGGCCCCCACCCATGTCTCCCACCACCCCCACCCCTCCAGTCACCAGGGGCAGCCTCCACCAGGCCCCCACCCATGTCTCCCACCACCCCCACCCCTCCAGTCACCAGGGGCAGCCTCCACCAGGCCCCCAACCATGTCTCCCACCACCCCCACCCCCCAGCAGGCCCCCACTCATGTCCCCTTGCACCCCCACCCCCCAGCACTGTGGGGAACCTGCCAGCAGGCCCCCAACCATGTCCCACTCATGTCCCCTTGCACCCCCACCCCCCAGCAGGCCCCCACTCATGTCCCCTTGCACCCCCACCCCCCAGCACTGTGGGGCACCTGCCAGCAGGCCCCCAACCATGTCCCACTCATGTCCCCTTGCACCCCCACCCACCAGCACTGTGGGGCACCTGCCAGCAGGCCCCCAACCATGTCCCCTTGCACCCCCACCCCCCAGCAGGCCCCCACTCATGTCCCCCTTGCACCCCCACCCCCCAGCACTGTGGGGCACCGGCCAGCAGGCCCCCAACCATGTCCCACTCATGTCCCCTTGCACCCCCACCCCCCAGCACTGTGGGGCACCTGCCAGCAGGCCCCCAACCATGTCCCCTTGCACCCCCACCCCCCAGCAGGCCCCCACTCATGTCCCCCTGCACCCCCACCCCCCAGCACTGTGGGGCACCTGCCAGCAGGCCCCCAACCATGTCCCCTTGCACCCCCACCCCCCAGCAGGCCCCCACTCATGTCCCCCTGCACCCCCACCCCCCAGCACTGTGGGGCACCTGCCAGCAGGCCCCCAACCATGTCCCCTTGCACCCCCACCCCCCCAGCAGGCCCCCAACCATGTCCCCTTGCACCCCCACCCCCCAGCAGGCCCCCAACCATGTCTCCCACCACCCCCACCCCTCCAGTCACCAGGGACAGCCTCCACCAGGCCCCCACCCATGTCTCCCACCACCCCCACCCCTCCAGTCACCAGGGGCAGCCTCCACAAGGCCCCCACCCATGTCTCCCACCACCCCCACCACCCAGTCACCAGGGGCAGCCTCCACAAGGCCCCCACCCATGTCTCACACCACCCCCACCCCTCCAGTCACCAGGGGCAGCCTCCACCAGGCCCCCACCCATGTCTCCCACCACCCCCACCCCTCCAGTCACCAGGGGCAGCCTCCACCAGGCCCCCACCCATGTCTCCCACCACCCCCACCCCTCCAGTCACCAGGGGCAGCCTCCACCAGGCCCCCACTCATGTCTCCCACCACCCCCACCCCCCAGCAGGCCCCCACACATGTCCCCTTGCACCCCCACCCCCCAGCAGGCCCCCACTCATGTCCCCCTGCACCCCCACCCCCCTGCAGGCCCCCACTCATGTCCCCCTGCCCCCAGGTCCTGACGAAACGCAATCATGGCAGTAATGGGCAGCATACCCAGCACAAACACCCAGCCAAGGATTGCATCCACCCACATAGTAGATGCAATTACATGATACAACCCCAATGGCAAGTATGTAAATGAACACATGTCCGTCACACACACATACACAATGGGTGCAAGTGAATGTCAAAACCCATATCATGACATGCATGAAACCAATGGGAAAATACCACAAATGTAAGTAATAAATATATGTATTAAAGATGAAAATGAAGTAAAGAAATAAAACACACAACAATGGGGATGACAAAACAAATGGTCCATGTCCGAGAACTAATAGAAAAAATCAAAAAACAAAGGAATCCAAAAACTAATGTAGTCCAAAGCAAAATAATGGGGGGAAAAAATAAGGAAAAACCATTGCCTCATGGTGAACACAAATATAAATCCAACAAATGTTTTCCAAACATCAAACTATGTACAAGAATATCCCAGGGTCCATGAGCCCAACACCATAAATGAAACCTACTACTACTAACTAATAAAAAATATATATACAGAAAAGTGGCCATTGTCCGAGCGGTCCAAAAAAAACTTAAAAAATAAAGGAAACCTAACACTAACTAACTAAAGAACTATATACAATGGCAGCGGGCAAGTCCTGCGGCTCACTCTGTGATGTTGCCGGCCAGGGCATCATCGGACTCCATGTCGATGTCTCGGAGGCGGGACTCTGTCCTGGCCCCGAGGTCTCGCAGGGACAACCCCGTGTCCACCTCAAACTCCCTGCGAGCTTCCTCGAGGCACTCAGCCCGCCTCAACGCCCGACGCATGGAGAACTCCGCCCTGACCATGGTGAGCCGCTCCTCTTCCGCCCGCTGCCGCTCCGCACCTATCCGCTGGACCAACTGCTCCCACACGGAAGACACTGCCATCCCAGAGTTCTCCTGCCCTCCGGCCGATGCCTGCCCCTCTGATCTTGATGGCCCCGAGCCATGATGCCTCCCACGTCGAGCCTGCTGCTGCCTCCGACGCCACTGCCTCTGCCAGCACGACGGCATCCAGGCTGATGGAATCCACCGATGCCGTCGTGCACGTGCCCTGCCAGATGATGCGGCACATCCTCCATCTGCAGGGGGACAGTTGCTGGTGTGTCCACCCCTGCTGGACCTTCGACTCCCGACTGTGGCAGGGATGGGGTCCCCACCGAGCTGGCTGCGTTGGTCGGGGCAGGTCCACAGGGGGCCCTGGTGGCATCTGGGCCGGAAGACGGCATGGAGCACGACTGGCGCATAGCCTCCACAGAGGAGGAGAGGGTCGCCAGAAGGCCATACACATGTAGGAAACCCCCGACCATGGCGGCTCCCAAATGGTTCACGTACGCACGGTGCTCTTCGTGATGATGTGCATGCTCCTCCCGGGAAGCATGCACCTCATCACGAATGCCAGCCGTGCGCAACGCGACACCAATCAGGACCCTCTCCACACGGCCAGGGGTCCCCTCGTGCGCAGGTAGAGGAGTGTCAGATGACATGGACATCTCCCCTACCTGCGGACGGGCCTGGGATAGGGCATCCCTGCTGGTGCATGGTGGTGCAGTCACAGTGTCAGGGACAGTGACATGCACAGGCACCTCCACGGCGACCTGTGCTGCCTCCTGCCCCTGGCCCTGGACTGCACCACTTGCACCAGCGGGGATGCCCCCACCAGGCCCCATGTGTGGCTCAGTAGCGGCCTCCTCCCCCTCTGTGGAAACCACCAACCTGGATGTCTCCACGCCGTCTTCCGCCGGTGCAAGCCCCTGTGGGGGCTCACCCACCCCTTCCGCTGCAGCCGTGGCGGCATCCCCGCCGCTCTGCTCCACAGCGCCTTCTCCGCCCTCTTCTTCACTTGCCACTGTGTAGAGGGAGACATAGAACACAAGCATCAGGGTACTGTACAATGGTCCCCTAGACAGGAAGCAACAGCAGATGAGTGGCACTGTCATACATCACTTCCATCATGTCCCTCCACAACACATGGGTCAGTGCAGGCAAAACACATACAGTAACAGGCATGGCGCATGCCATGGACATTGGCATACATGACCAAGGGACTCATGATTCATGCAATGTTGGTTTTAAACTCACATGCATCATGGGTCTTGCCATCACATGCACACACCTCACCGTAGTTCCATCCATCTGGCCTCGTACACCACAGACGCAGTGGATACAAGGATGACTAGGCTGCATCAGTGAATCTGAACATTGTCACAGACATGTGTCATGCATCCATGGCAGTTACAAGTCACAGACACGCAGGTCAGACACACACACATGGACACCATACGTGTACATGGGACCAGCACCCATCCCTCACCCCCACCCATGTCCAGGAACAGAGACTGCCATGCTTCCATGTGTCCATTCCGCACAGAGCCCCCCATGTTGCAATAGAACACATGCACCAACCATGTGGTTCACACATCACTGTACTCACATGCCGGACCATGATGTCCCTGCACAC
The DNA here is from genome assembly GCF_040938575.1 of Ambystoma mexicanum. Lineage (NCBI taxonomy): Eukaryota > Metazoa > Chordata > Amphibia > Caudata > Ambystomatidae > Ambystoma > Ambystoma mexicanum. The sequence goes on from NC_090924.1 coordinate 1,274,259,689, forward strand.
ACACATACGTACATGGCCTATGTCACACATACAGGCAGGTATCAGACAACCAGCACACTGCAACATGCCCTGTCTCACACAGTAATGCTTGGCCACTTACCGGCCAACTCCAGATGGGTCTGCCTCCGAAGGATCTGGGCGTGGAGCGCTGGGTCTACGCGTTCCAGGACCCTCATCTGGATGTCACTCAGGCGTGCCCGGCCCCCCTCCGCGAGGCGCCGGGCCTTATTGAGGGTCCTGGACCTCAAGTCCTCCCAGCGCTTCTTGATGTGCTTGATGTCGCGGGTTGCCACCCCCTCCGCGTTGATGGCAACCACTACATCGTCCCAGATCCTCTCCCGTCCTTCCTTGTTGGCGCGTGGTCTTCCGAAGAGGGCATCATAATGCCCCAGGACATGCTCCACCAGGACACCAACTTCCTTCTCACTGAAGCTGGTGGCCCTCTGCCTCTCTGGCTGGGGGTCGCCACTGGTCTCAGATGGTGCTTGCCCCGACATGGCGACCCCCGAGGCAGGCGTGGGTGGGCAACTGGGTCCTGGGGCTGGGCTGTGGAGCGATGGTATCCCAGTGGGGAGTCTACTGTTCCAGCAGGGGTGGACACAGCAACTGGACCCCTGCAGATGGCTGATGTGCAGGCACCAAATGGCAGGGCACGGTGGCAGCAGGCAGGCAGGCAGGCAGGCAGCAGCAGATGGCACGTGGGAGGCTGCTCGGGGCACTGGGGGGCAGTGATTCGGCCTTCTGGGCAGGAGCGTGGTCTTCCGTGTGTATTCACGTGGCCAGCTTGATACGGAGTGATTTGGCACGTGAAAAATCTGCACGTCAGCGTGTAATTCGAGGAAAGGCCCTTAGCGCGTAAGCGCGTCTGCACGCATACGCATTTTCATTGGACCAAAGGCCCTCAGCGCGTGAGCGCGTCTGTGACGTGTCGTGCGAGGGTGTATCCCTCATTGCACGTGATGACAGAACACACGTGGATTTCAACCAATCGCGTGTGAAAGTTCACGGCACCCCGGAACACACGTACCCAGGCCAATCGCGTGTAGATTTTCTCGCGCACCCCTGAAATCCACGTACCCAGGCCAATCGCGTGTAGCATTTCTCGCGCACCCCTGTAATACACGTACCCAGGCCAATCGCGTGTAGATTTTCTCGCGCACCCCTGTAATACACGTACCCAGGCCAATCGCGTGTAGATTTTCTCGCGCACCCCTGTAATACACGTACCCAGGCCAATCGCGTGTAGATTTTCTCGCGCACCCCTGTAATACACGTACCCAGGCCAATCGCGTGTAGATTTTCTCGCGCACCCCTGTAATACACGTACCCAGGCCAATCGCGTGTGGAACTACCTGCGCACCCGGAAACACACGTACCCAGGCTAATCGCTTGTGGAAAACTGCACATCCGCGTGTAATGCGCGTAATCGCGCGTGAAAAACTGCACGTCCGCGTGTAATGCGCGTAATTGCGTGTGAAAAACTGCACGTCCGCATGTGACGTGACGCGCGCGTGCGTTTCCCTCAGCACGGGTTAAAGGTGAGCGGGCCCAGCAGTTCGCTGTACGTGCCTTCCGTGGAGACCGACGTGTGTTGCTGCTTCCAGTTGTTTCGCGCGCCATCTACTTCACAGCTCTCAAGGACGTATCTCTTCTTTTGGCTGGGGTATTGGCTATGCGTGTTTTTCTGCATCGCGCTAGTCAGACGGTGAGTCGCAAACGCTCCTTTTCCCACTGCGGGTGCCCCTGTGTATTGCACCCATTTTCGATGTCATCGTAGCCTGCGTGTCCCACGCGTACGCTTATTCGTGTTACTGGGTGCCACCGCGTACTGCGGGAGGTTAAATCCACGCACGTAGGCTGCAGGGTTGCATGCACGGTTTTACTGCAGTTTTGGGGTGCCTGAGCGTTGCGTGACCCGTCACCACATCACCGGGGTCACATACAGCCTTGCAGGTGCAGGGGGGCTGTTAACATCTTGCTTCCCACCCCCTTCACCCCAATTGCCCAGGTCCATTGTGCTGTACACCTCCCATTGGCACCACTCCATCTGTGCCAGCACTATTACATCTGTGCCATGGTTGGGAGGCCACCAAAGGTGAGGGGCGCCTCAGCTGGGCGTACTCCTCGTGGCGGGCGTGGTCGGGGACGTGGCCGTGGTGACCAGGGAGTAGGGGGACTCCAGGGTGTCCAGGGCAGCCACAGAGGGGGAAGAGGCAGGGGTGCGCCACTTGAGCACAATGTTGTGCCATGTGTTGGTGCAGCCATGCCACCACCCCCTGTGGTTCCGGGGGATGCAGCTCCTGCATCTGGCACTGGCACCCGTATGACCCGGCAGTCCGTTCCATCGACTGCCACGGGCCCAAAGGTAGCGGTAGCTGCAGGTGCAGCTGTGGACACCGCCACCCAGGCTCAGGGTCTGCCAGCGCAGGCTGCGTTGGCACTTGAAGAGCCCTTGGTAGATCTCCAACAGGCCAGGGGGGAAACCGTAGGGGCACGCCGGGCTGCTCAGACCAAGACACGTGTCCCTGGGGCAGTCATGTCATCTGCTGCCCCGAACAGCCGGGTGTTGGCAAGTGCAGGGGCAGATGCACCCAACAGCACCCCGGTTGTGAGTCTGCCAACCAGGACCGTTGCGGTCAATGACCCTGCCACAGCTGATGTTGCTGCGCAGGGTCCATTAGTGGGCACCCAGCTGCCACTGACACAAGTCAGGCCTTTGGTCATCCCTTCACCTGCCACTCCCTCGGCTCAATCCACCGAACCCACTGGCCATACTGGTCAGGGCGGCATTAGCCAGCCAGGGTCTGCGCCACAGTCCAAGAGGAGGAAGGTTGCACCTGCAACACAGGCTGGGACCCCACACACAGCCACGACCTCCTGCACGTCGAGGAAGAAGCCTTTCTGTAAGCAGGAACTGGACTTCCTCGTGGACTACGTGCGGGGACACAGCCGTGACATGCTAGTGGGTGCCAATAGTCAGACTACGGCTGCCCAACGTGACACCCACTGGAAGCATGTTGCGGAACATGTCAGTTCATTCGGCCATGAGGTGCGCACGGCGCAGGAGTGCAAAAAGCGCTGGAATGACATCAAGCGCAGCACTAAGGCTAAGCGTGCCTCAAATTACAACTTGACTCTGGTGACTGGCGGTGGGCCTGCACCACAGGAGGAAGAACTCACTCCGCATGAGGCTCTCGTTGCGGAGTTCATACCACCAGAATTGGTCGAAGGTGTGGGAGAGATGCTGGACTTTGATGCCCAGTCCAGTGAGTGTTGATGCGTAGTTGTTGAGGACGTGTGTGTTTCACTTGTGGGATGTGTTGTGCATAATTGCTGCTACATGTGACGTGTACATGGTTCTGATGTGTAAGTAATGCAATGCTACCGTCATGCATGTCTCCTCTGCCTGCATGCGGGACTCCATGTGGGCATGCTCCCTTGCCCCTCCTCCGCCACTCTGCACCCCAGTTCCACCTTTGCACTGGTCTGCTACATTCTTGCCAATGTGTAGTTTCTTGTTCATGTGTCCTGTGTAGATCCAAACTTCCAGCTTAGAAACTGACAGACATATGCCGTGTGGTACAGCCTTAGTACTCGATGCAGGGTATCCCACTTGTACTGTGCATGGGTCAGATGTCCCGCAGGGACATGAGTGCCCATTCATGCTCCATGTGCATTGCACGCATGCCCCTATGTGTCCTTGACTGGATGATCACTGTAATATGAGTCCTTGGTTACATACATTGCCTGCCATATTATCGGCCTCCCCATGTCAACTGTGGCTCAGTCCTGCGTTGCACACATGTTTAGGCTCTGACAATCTGTGTGGCTCACAGGCCTCAGCCTGTTCAATGGCCAATGACTCTGTCCAACTCTTGTCGTGTCTTCTTCACACGTGGCTGGCCTCCGGATCTTCCATCATGTGTCCTGCCCACTGTCCCAGCATCATTTGCAGTGTTGTAATTTGAATCACATTAAGCTGTTGATGCCAGTCAACACTGCTTGTCAATACACAGGTGTATGGGCAGCCTTTTGATACCATGCTAGGCATCCCTGCTTTGGTACTGGGGTGGAGGGGTGCTTGGCTGCTAGACATGTTACACATTGAATACACAATGCACGTGATGTCTGAATTTGACATTGCACTGCCTTCACATTTCCTGGCACACACCATGGAGTGCTTGTATATGTAGGTAGTGAGTGGCGTACACATTTTCAGCACTGCATAGACCCACTTCCATGCAAACTGCCACCTTTCAACAGGTCTGATCACAGTAGCTATTCAAAGTAGACCCAGCATGCATGCCAGGTCATATGTTGTGTGTCACATGTCTGCCGGATGCCTTTGCTGTCGGTGTGTGTGTGTGTTGTGTGCTTCTGACATGTGTAGTGACCTTTTCCTCTCTATTTTTCAGGTGATGACGCAATGGATGCAGAGGATGGTGTTGTCATGCCAGACACAGGGTTGGTAAGACCACATCAACCCGGCACTAGTGGGGGTCGTGGGGTGGTAGGCCACGAAAACCCCCAAGTGCTGCAGTCCATCCTGTCTCTGGCTGCCTATGAGTCCAGCCTTGATGACGACTCTGACGTCCATGTTGAGTTGGATGAGCATCAAGTCCATGTGTCAGGGGTGAGTGATTCTGATGTGGACACTCCTCTGTCTGCGACACCTGCACTGAGGGATCAGACAGTCTTGGTTCCTCCGCCCGTGGTGGATCGGGACGCAGGGTCACCCTCCACACCAGTCACTGATGTGCCTGGGACATCACGTCGACGGGGGCATGTAGTCGTGCAGCCGCAGGCGGTGCCAACACAGCTAGGACCTCCGGTCCTTGGGTCCCGCAGGGGTCAAGCCCGGCAACGCGGTCGCCGCGTGCAACCGCTGTATACTGAGTGGGAGCAAGACATGACTGCCAATTCCGAACGGCAGGGGGCAGCAATGGAGAACATCGCTGACAGCATGGAGCGTGTGGCCCGATCTGTGCTCCCCCCTGCTAGGCAGGTGCTTCTCCAGCAGCAGGCGGCACAGTCCACGGCCCGCTCGCTCAGGCTGGGCATGGCGGCCTCAGACAGGGCACGCCAGGCTGAAATGTCGTCTCTGCTTCAAGCAATTGCTGCTCACGCAGAGGCGCACATGGATGCCCTGAGGGAGGAGTATGCCTCCCTCAGATTCACTCTGGGTGTCCTTATGATGTCCCAGAGGCAGCAGGCAGAGGAGAGGTTTGCACAGCTTGAGCGCACCATCTCGGCTGAGCTACAGGCTTGCCGGGAGGTGCAGCGGTTGTCCAGCCAGGCCTTGCAGGAGGAACTCCGTGTTACACGTGCTACCTTGCAAGACGAAGCACGTGTATCACGTGAGGTTCTGCATGCAGACCTATGTAACATCGCCACACAGAGCCAGGCTCACCTGTCCGGCAGACTTGCTGCCGACGAGGGGCAAGCTGCGGCTAGGCGTGGCCAGGCTACTGTGCCACGTCCTCCTTTCCGGGATGAGCCAGACTCGGACGACCATCTATCTCCCACATAGGTCGTGCTGTGCAGGCGTTGAGCCCATGGAGGTATTTTTTTTTGGCTCAGCATCATCGCATGTGGATGTTGAGCAGCACCCTGTACCTCCCCCCTCCTGGGTGCCTCCCCTCCCCCCCGGGTCGTATGTGGCCATTTTTGATTTTTCGTTTAGTTTCGTTAGTTAAGTTTCTGTTTGATAGTTAGTTTAAATAGGTAATGTAGGTTTTCCATAGTTAGTGTAATTAGTTAATAGTTGAGTTAGTTTAAAATTTGTAGTCTATTGTGCTTTCATGTGACAGTGCGGTGCCTTGTGGTTTTTGAAGGCATCCACTGTCTGTTCCAGCTGGGCCCTTCATGGTTGTCTTGTGTATGTGTTTGCTGCTTGGGTTCCTTGACTCACATATGCCACTCCTGCCTCCCTTATCCATGGGCTCGCAAGGATGGTTCGGTGTTACAGAATTTTACACAAGGGCTTTGGACTGTCATATCTGTGGCATGTCTGGTGCTTTGTGACTTGTGTTGACACCCCTAGTGGGGATGATTTAGGTGTAATTGTCCACTGTTCAGCTTTTGCTAGATGGGGTGTGTCATGATTAATGTGGACATTGATTGCTATGCATTGTGTATTATGTCTCATTTCTTTCCTGTACACGTGCCTGTTGCAATTCATGCTGTAGATAGTGTTCCATAGTTTGGAAGTCAAAGACGGACTGATGGTGTGATTTGTGATGTGACTCTCTGACATGGTCAAGTAATGAGATGCCTGATGAGACACACACAGATCACTTTGATGCATTAATCATTTGTTTCATGCACTTTCTGCAGGGGGATGAGGCACCAGAGCACCTTTGCCAGCAGACATGGCCCATTGGACGACGGAATTCCTGACCCGTTTGTTGGTGCCCACATGCACATGTGTGCACGAGCAGAGCCACAGTGATTGCAGACCCACATCCTAGAACTGCTGACATGTTCCAAGGAACTCCAGGCAAGGTGAGCATCACAGGGGGGCCACGACACAGCAAAGCTTGCACCAGGCGAGTTGCACATGCAGGCTTAGTCACAGCACTGAGGGTGAGCTTAGACGAATATTGGTGTTGAAGCACACAATGCAGCTCAGATGTGTTTGTGGACTGATGGCTGTTGATAGTAGGGTTGTCTGGGACACATGCAGGGGCAGTGGCACATACCCTGCGGTACACCAAGGTTCATTGAGGCACTTGTATCAACCATGTAGCCTTCAGAGACATGGAAAGGGGCAGCTGACAGGGACATACAGCAAGGGACATACTTGGGTGCAGTGCATGTCTATTCCACGTACTTCATGATAAATGCACTGCCAACTTTGTTTTGGTCATGGTGGTACGCAACTTGCTCTGTAGTCATGGCTTGCCATATGGGTCTGTCTGCTTACCCAGGGAACATTGCATGTTGTGTGAATTGTGACACATTGGTGTTCCATTTGCCACGCACCCACCAGCGCCTGACTCACTGCATTGACTGTGTATGACCCGTCACAGGGGTGATGTTATATATGGGTACAAAGCATCGAGCACTGATTGTCTGTTTGTAGAGTAGTTTGTTGCTATGGGGCATGTTTTGTGTTGTGTTTTCATGTAATTGGCACATACAGGTTGTTGACTGTGTCTCTCTTTGCAGCATTGGAGTGCTCCTGTAACCGGCCCTGAGAGTGCGCAGGCAGGAGGCCAGCACTCAAAACCAGAGCTAAGTGTCTTGTTGTTTTCCTTACAAACTGCCCTGCATAGGCTTGCTGGTGAGTGTACTGATGCATGGATGTATGTGTGGTCCTATTTGGTATGTTTTTTTCCCTAATCACCCGTGATCCTATGCAATTATGAAACCTGTACCCTCTACCCGGTGTTCCTGCTTCCCGTGCCTATCCAAGCAATGTTCCCTGACCCTCTTTCCCCACTGGGGTTGCGGATGCCTGTGTAAGCCCCGAACTTGCAGGCGCCAAAACCCTAGAGGGGGTGGTTGGTTCGTACCACTCCTGAGCCTGGACTACAGAAGGCCATGACAATGATGTCCAAGTTTGTTTGGATTGTGTATGTGTTCATGCAGGTTGTACATTTTCGTGCATTCCCTAGTTTCATGTGTCATTCCTCCTCCCCTCACCTGCCACTCATTCCAGTCATCCAGTGTGTCTACACCTGTCCCGACTGCATATCCCTGAACCTCATTCCCCACCATGATCTAAGGGGCCTGTGTGAGTTTGACCTTGCAGGCACCCGGGACATGGTGTGGGTGGTTGTTTCATGAGACTCCCGCGCCTGTACAGGGGACCTGTGACAGTACACATCCATTCATGGTGCATCATCCTATGTCATGTACCACACATGTCTCACATCCTGTCGTGACATTGTTCTGCTGTGTTACCTTGGTTGTTGCATCATTGTGGTAGTACTTGGCGTTTGTGAGGTACTGCTACGTCAAGTCATCTACTGGAGGGTGTTTGGGTTCGTTTTCATGCCTTGGATTTTGTGATTTTGGAAATGAGTGTGGATTCTGAGGGTTCAGGCATCTTTTTACACACAAGGTGGGAGATGGACACGAAGGGTAAAGGTGATCCTGTGGCCAGGTGGAAATGAGGGTTGGAGGCTCCATGACCCAGGTGCAGTTGTTCAGTGGGTCATGGTCATTTGCGCGGGGGGGGGGGTTGTTGTTGATAGTTGCATTGCCCTGCAGTGTGATGGGAACTCTGACATTGTAATGTTGTTGTCCTATGTACATGTTGTGTTCTGCTGATCAATGCCTGTTCATGTGTTGTGTTTTCCTTTCAGGTGCGAGGGGATAGTTGTGGTTTGACATGCTGGGGTGTACACATGGTGGATGTTCACATGTGATGTGTAGGGAACACTGATGGTCACTTGAGTGCACATGCATATGTGGAGTGCATGTCTCTGCAGAACCACACACTTGCACTCGGATGCACTCCATGTACTCCCACCCTTGCATATCCACGTGTACACTGTTTGCCTTCTGGTGCCCACTGTGTCCCGGCAGCACATGTTCTGTGACCGATTATGGTTCCAGTACATGCCAAATTTGATGTTTGATGTAGTCTGTCACTTAGATGTGATGCTCAGGGTGTGCATCACACGCAATGGCTGTTCACTGTGCTGTGCGCTGAGCAGTGTGATGCAGGAGTGGGACACTGCACACATGAGCTGCAGTGTTGATTTTGCAATGCATAATGTGCATATAGACAGGCATTCATTGTGATGTTACGTCTACGGCTGTTGCAATGCATTTGGAAACGACTTATTTTGGGTGGGACATTTTGTTGGTCTGTCATTTCATCTGATTCCGGGTCAGGCATCATTGTCCGATGCCACTGTACATTTAGAACATGGCAATGTGTACCTTATTGTTACTGCGTCAGTGTATGGGTATTGCTTGCCATGTCATGTTGATGTTTGGGAGGGTTTGACTGACATGACAGTGATGGCCATGGCCTGTTTTGCAGGTGTGTGTGATGCACACCTTGCATGTCCAGGTCATCCGCTTCTCAGAGCAACTAGCTGGGGGTAGGTTTCTCTCCGCAGCAGGGCCCTCCCCCTGGAACAGACTTCCTGCCTGACTTGAACTTGAGGGGAACCATCTCCAGTTCTGGAAGCACCTCAAGACCTTCCTCTTTGCTTCTGCTTACTCTCTGCCTCTCCCTTGCAGAATTCTTCACTGGACAGGAGCTGCTACTGGGACACTCTCACCAACCTCGGTCCCTGGCCCAGCCACTGTCCACTTGCACTGCCACCCTGGCAACCCCTGCACTGCAGTACTGTCTCTCTATCCCTACAGCCCTCCCTTCCCAGCACTTGTCTGCACTTATCTTTGCAGTTGCCACCAGGCGACCTATGTATTATTCTTTTGGCCTACTTCCCCTGTACTGGACTCCCCCCCCACCCTTCCCCTTGCACTTTTCCCTTCCCCCTACCCCTGCACTTGCACAATCTCAATGACACCTGGCCTAGTAGTACCGTTCTCTGTGTTCCCTTGTTCCCCCCCCCCCCTGCCTCATTGCGCCTTGGAATACTTGTGTATGGCCCATGTCATGTCACATGTCATATGTGTGCATTTTGGTTGCACAGGATAGCTTGTGTTTAAGTAGCTAGGGATGCAGACGATGTGGCACTTCCATGGCAACTATCTCAGGGTGGTAGTGTTGTGACAGTTGACTGTCACTTTGTCATCATCGATTGTCACCTGGTATGTGCCAGGCCTGTGTGCACTCCGCAGGGGTGGGAGTTTAGGTGAAAAATGTGGCCACAAGCTGGGTCCGGGCTTCCTCGCCACGTGCCCTGTCCCCTCCCATGGGCAGCGCCTGTGCCTGTGGTTGGGGATGTGGGGGCACCACCATGTCCACCGGGACGCCCTGCCGTGTTGCAACATTGTGCAGGACACATGCTGCCACAATGATCCTGCACACTACTGGTGGTGCATAGAGTAGTTGCCCACCAGAGCGGTCAAGGGAGCGGAAACGTGACTTGAGCACTCCGAATGTGTGCTCCACTATGCCCCTGGTTGCAATATGGGCGGCGTTGTATCTTACCTGGGGTGGTGTGGTGGGGTTCCGGATTGGCGTCATCATGTGGTTGCTCAGAGGGTAGGCACTGTCCCCTGGGGAGGTGATAATAATTGAGATTATTAGGGTTGGGATATTTGTCTGTGTGTGACTTGCATGCATGTGCAAGGGCATTTGTACTGACCTAGGAGCCATGTGTCGCCATGCTGCCCAGCTTCCAGGGCCCGGCTCAGGGCGGACATTCTGTATATGAAACTGTCATGGGTGGAGCCAGGGTAGTTTGCATAGACAGAGGTGATGATTCCCTTTGCATCGCATACCACCTGTACATTGATGGAATGCCAGTGCTTGCGGTTTCGGTAGATGTGCTCAGTGGCCCTAGGTGGACGTAGGGCCACATGGGTGCAATCTATGGCACCGAGCACTTTGGGGAAGTGTGCCACCCTGAAAAAATCCAGGACAACGGCCTGCCTTTCTGCGGGTGTTCTGGGCATGTATATGTGCCTGCGGACTGAGGGGCGCGCTGTCATGATTGCCAGTACCTGGTGTAGGCAGCGTGACTGCGTGGCCTGTGAGACCCCCCCCACTATGGCAGTGGTCCGCTGAAACGACCCAGTGGCCAAAAAATGCAAGACATTGAGCAGCTTCTCCAAGGGGCTCAATGCTTGGGAGCAAAGGGTGGGGGATGTGAGGTCATCTTCCCACTCCCTGACCAGGTCTAGGATGATATGGGGTGGAAACCTATACCTGCCGTAGGCCTGGTCGTCAGGCATCCCAAAAAGGCTTGTCCGTGGTGCAAAAATGCATGCCCTGGCTATTCTCCTCCTCCTGCGGTGTCCCACGATCAGTGCAGCAACAAATGGGGCATTCATCGTCGCTGTATATACGCGTTTGTTGTTTGCGCGCACTTTTATGCTGTCCGCGGGACGCCTCCGTGTGGGCGGACTCGTTGACGCCTGTGCACGTATTTTGCCGTGCATGTGTTTCCCGTATTCGGGTGTCATCGCGTGTGATCGGAGGGGAGCGAGCGTACACGCGATTGGCCTGGGTACGTGTGTTTCCGGGTGCGCGGGTAGTTCCACACGCGATTGGCCTGGGTACGTGTATTACAGGGGTGCGCGAGAAATGCTACACGCGATTGGCCTGGGTACGTGGATTTCAGGGGTGCGCGAGAAATGCTACACGCGATTGGCCTGGGTACGTGGATTTCAGGGGTGCGCGAGAAATGCTACACGCGATTGGCCTGGGTACGTGTATTACAGGGGTGCGCGAGAAAATCTACACGCGATTGGCCTGGGTACGTGTGTTCCGGGGTGCCGTGAACTTTCACACGCGATTGGTTGAAATCCACGTGTGTTCTGTCATCACGTGCAATGAGGGATACACCCTCGCACGACACGTCACAGACGCGCTCACGCGCTGAGGGCCTTTGGTCCAATGAAAATGCGTATGCGTGCAGACGCGCTTACGCGCTAAGGGCCTTTCCTCGAATTACACGCTGACGTGCAGATTTTTCACGTGCCAAATCACTCCGTATCAAGCTGGCCACGCGAATACACACGGAAGACCACGCTCCTTCCCAGAAGGCCGAATCACTGCCCCCCAGTGCCCTGAGCAGCCTCCCACGTGCCATCTGCTGCTGCCTGCCTGCCTGCCTGCCTGCTGCCACCGTGCCCTGCCATTTGGTGCCTGCACATCAGCCATCTGCAGGGGTCCAGTTGCTGTGTCCACCCCTGCTGGAACAGTAGACTCCCCACTGGGATACCATCGCTCCACAGCCCAGCCCCAGGACCCAGTTGCCCACCCACGCCTGCCTAGGAGGGTTGCCATGTCGGGGCAAGCACCATCTGAGACCAGTGGCGACCCCCAGCCAGAGAGGCAGAGGGCCACCAGCTTCAGTGAGAAGGAAGTTGGTGTCCTGGTGAAGCATGTCCTGGGGCATTATGATGCCCTCTTCGGAAGACCACGCGCCAACAAGGAAGGACGGGAGAGGATCTGGGACGATGTAGTGGTTGCCATCAACGCGGAGGGGGTGGCAACCCGCGACATCAAGCACATCAAGAAGCGCTGGGAGGACTTGAGGTCCAGGACCCTCAATAAGGCCCGGCGCCTCGCGGAGGGGGGCCGGGCACGCCTGAGTGACATCCAGATGAGGGTCCTGGAACGCGTAGACCCAGCGCTCCACGCCCAGATCCTTCGGAGGCAGACCCATCTGGAGTTGGCCGGTAAGTGGCCAAGCATTACTGTGTGAGACAGGGCATGTTGCAGTGTGCTGGTTGTCTGATACCTGCCTGTATGTGTGACATAGGCCATGTACGTATGTGTGTGTGCAGGGACATCATGGTCAGGCATGTGAGTACAGTGATGTGTGAACCACATGGTTGGTGCATGTGTTCTATTGCAACATGGGGGGCTCTGTGCGGAATGGACACATGGAAGCATGGCAGTCTCTGTTCCTGGACATGGGTGGGGGTGAGGGATGGGTGCTGGTCCCATGTACACGTATGGTGTCCATGTGTGTGTGTCTGACCTGCGTGTCTGTGACTTGTAACTGCCATGGGTGCATGACACATGTCTGTGACAATGTTCAGATTCACTGATGCAGCCTAGTCATCCTTGTATCCACTGCGTCTGTGGTGTACGAGGCCAGATGGATGGAACTACGGTGAGGTGTGTGCATGTGATGGCAAGACCCATGATGCATGTGAGTTTAAAACCAACATTGCATGAATCATGAGTCCCTTGGTCATGTATGCCAATGTCCATGGCATGCGCCATGCCTGTTACTGTATGTGTTTTGCCTGCACTGACCCATGTGTTGTGGAGGGACATGATGGAAGTGATGTAATGATGGAAGTGATGTATGACAGTGCCACTCATCTGCTGTTGCTTCCTGTCTAGGGGACCATTGTACAGTACCCTGATGCTTGTGTTCTATGTCTCCCTCTACACAGTGGCAAGTGAAGAAGAGGGCGGAGAAGGCGCTGTGGAGCAGAGCGGCGGGGATGCCGCCACGGCTGCAGCGGAAGGGGTGGGTGAGCCCCCACAGGGGCTTGCACCGGCGGAAGACGGCGTGGAGACATTCAGGTTGGTGGTTTCCACAGAGGGGGAGGAGGCCGCTACTGAGCCACACATGGGGCCTGGTGGGGGCATCCCCGCTGGTGCAAGTGGTGCAGTCCAGGGCCAGGGGCAGGAGGCAGCACAGGTCGCCGTGGAGGTGCCTGTGCATGTCACTGTCCCTGACACTGTGACTGCACCACCATGCACCAGCAGGGATGCCCCATCCCAGGCCCGTCCGCAGGTAGGGGAGATGTCCATGTCATCTGACACTCCTCTACCTGCGGACGAGGGGACCCCTGGCCGTGTGGAGAGGGTCCTGATTGGTGTCGCGTTGCGCACGGCTGGCATTCGTGATGAGGTGCATGCTTCCCGGGAGGAGCATGCACATCATCACGAAGAGCACCGTGCGTACGTGGACCATTTGAGAGCCACCATTGTCGGGGGTTCCCTACATGTGTGTGGCCTTCTGGCGACCCTCTCCTCCTCTGTGGAGGCTATGCGCCAGTCGTGCTCCATGCCGTCTTCCGGCCCAGATGCCACCAGGGCCCCCTGTGGACCTGCCCCGACCAACGCAGCCAGCTCGGTGGGGACCCCATCCCTGCCACAGTCGGGAGTCGAAGGTCCAGCAGGGGTGGACACACCAGTAACTGTCCCCCTGCAGATGGAGGATGTGCCGGCATCATCTGGCAGGGCACGTGCACGACGGCATCGGTGGATTCCATCAGCCTGGATTCCGTCGTGCTAGCAGAGGCAGTGGCGGCGGAGGCAGCAGCAGGCTCGACGTGGGAGGCATCATGGCTCGGGGCCATCAAGATCAGAGGGGCAGGCATCGGCCGGAGGGCAGGAGAACCCTGGGATGGCAGTGTCTTCCGTGTGGGAGCAGTTGGTCCAGCGGATAGGTGCGGAGCAGCAGCGGGCGGAAGAGGAGCGGCTCACCATGGTCAGGGCGGAGTTCTCCATGCGTCGGGCGTTGAGGCGGGCTGAGTGCCTCGAGGAAGCTCGCAGGGAGTTTGAGGTGGACACGGGGTTGTCCCTGCGAGACCTCGGGGCCAGGACAGAGTCCCGCCTCCGGGACATCGACATGGAGTTCGATGATGCCCTGGCCGGCAACATCACAGAGTGAGCCGCAGGACTTGCCCGCTGCCATTGTATGTAGTTCTTTAGTTAGTTAGTGTTAGGTTTCCTTTATTTTTTAAGTTTTTTTTGGACCGCTCGGACAATGGCCACTTTTCTGTATATATATTTTTTATTAGTTAGTAGTAGTAGGTTTCATTTATGGTGTTGGGCTCATGGACCCTGGGTTATTCTTGTACATAGTTTGATGTTTGGAAAACATTTGTTGGATTTATATTTGTGTTCACCATGAGGCAATGGTTTTTCCTTATTTTTTCCCCCCATTATTTTGCTTTGGACTACATTAGTTTTTGGATTCCTTTGTTTTTTGATTTTTTCTATTAGTTCTCGGACATGGACCATTTGTTTTGTCATCCCCATTGTTGTGTGTTTTATTTCTTTACTTCATTTTCATCTTTAATACATATATTTATTACTTACATTTGTGGTATTTTCTCATTGGTTTCATGCATGTCATGATATGGGTTTTGACATTCACTTGCACCCATTGTGTATGTGTGTGTGACAGACATGTGTTCATTTACATACTTGCCATTGGGGTTGTATCATGTAATTGCATCTGCTATGTGGGTGGATGCAATCCTTGGCTGGGTGTTTGTGCTGGGTATGCTGCCCATTACCGCCATGATTGCGTTTCGTCAGGACCTGGGGGCAGGGGGACATGAGTGGGGGCCTGCAGGGGGGTGGGGGTGCAAGGGGACATGAGTGGGGGCCTGCTGGGGGGTGGGGGTGGTGGGAGACATGGTTGGGGGCCTGGTGGCAGGTGCCCCACAGTGCTGGGGGGTGGGGGTGCAAGGGGACATGAGTGGGGGCCTGCTGGGGGGTGGGGGTGCAAGGGGACATGAGTGGGGGCCTGCTGGGGGGTGGGGGTGGTGTGAGACATGGGTGGGGGCCTTGTGGAGGCTGCCCTGGTGACTGGGGGGTGGGGGTGGTGGGAGACATGGGTGGGGGCCTGGTGGAGGCTGCCCCTGGTGACTGGAGGGGTGGGGGTGGTGGGAGACATGGGTGGGGGCCTTGTGGAGGCTGCCCCTGGTGACTGGAGGGGTGGGGGTGGTGGGAGACATGGGTGGGGGCCTGGTGGAGGCTGCCCCTGGTGACTGGGGGGTGGGGGTGGTGGGAGACATGGGTGGGGGCCTTGTGGAGGCTGCCCCTGGTGACTGGAGGGGTGGGGGCGGTGGGAGACATGGTTGGGGGCATGCTGGCAGGTGCCCCACAGTGCTGGGGGGTGGAGGTGCAGGGGGACATGAGTGGGGGCCTGCTGGGGGGTGGGGGCGCAAGGGGACATGGTTGGGGGCCTGCTGGCAGGTGCCCCACAGTGCTGGGGGGTGGGGGTGCAAGGGGACATGAGTGGGACATGGTTGGGGGCCTGCTGGCAGGTGCCCCACAGTGCTGGGGGGTGGGGGTGCAAGGGGACATGAGTGGGGGCCTGCTGGGGGGTGGGGGTGCAAGGGGACATGAGTGGGGGCCTGCTGGGGGTGGGGGTGGTGGGAGATATGGTTGGGGGCCTGGTGGAGGCTGCCCCTGGTGACTGGAGGGGTGGGGGTGGTGGGAGACATGGGTGGGGGCCTTGTGGAGGCTGCCCCTGGTGACTGGAGGGGTGGGGGTGGTGGGAGACATGGTTGGGAGCCTGGTGGCAGGTGCCCCACAGTGCTGGGGGGTGGGGGTGCAGGGGGACATGAGTGGGGGCCTGCTGGGGGGTGGGGGTGCAAGGGGACATGAGTGGGGGCCTGCTGGGGGGTGGGGGTGCAAGGGGACATGAGTGGGGGCCTGCTGGGGGTGGGGGTGGTGTGAGACATGGGTGGGGGCCTTGTGGAGGCTGCCCCTGGTGACTGGGGGGTGGGGGTGGTGGGAGACATGGGTGGGGGCTGCCCCTGGTGACTGGAGGGGTGGGGGTGGTGTGTGACATGGGTGGGGGCCTTGTGGAGGCTGCCCCTGGTGACTGGGGGGTGGGGGTGGTGTGAGACATGGGTGGGGGCCTTGTGGAGGCTGCCCCTGGTGACTGGGGGGTGGGGGTGGTGGGAGACATGGGTGGGGGCCTTGTGGAGGCTGCCCCTGGTGACTGGAGGGGTGGGGGTGGTGGGAGACATGAGTGGGGGCCTGGTGGAGGCTGCCCCTGGTGACTGGGGGGTGGGGGTGATGGGAGACATGGGTGGGGGCCTTGTGGAGGCTGCCCCTGGTGACTGGAGGGGTGGGGGTGGTGGGAGACATGGGTGGGGGCCTGGTGGAGGCTGCCCCTGGTGACTGGGGGTGGGGGTGGTGGAAGACATGGGTGGGGGCCTTGTGGAGGCTGCCCCTGGTGACTGGAGGGGTGGGGGCGGTGGGAGACATGGGTGGGGGCCTTGTGGAGGCTGCCCCTGGTGACTGGGGGGTGGGGGTGGTGGGAGACATGGGTGGGGGCCTGGTGGAGGCTGCCCCTGGTGACTGGGGGGTGGGGGTGGTGGGAGACATGGGTGGGGGCCTGGTGGAGGCTGCCCCTGGTGACTGGAGGAGTGGGGGTGGTGGGAGACATGGGTGGGGGCCTGGTGGAGGCTGCCCCTGGTGACTGGAGGGGTGGGGGTGGTGGGAGACATGGGTGGTGGCCTGGTGGAGGCTGCCCCTGGTGACTGGAGGGGTGGGGTGGTGGGAGACATGGGTGGGGGCCTTGTGGAGGCTGCCCCTGGTGACTGGAGGGGTGGGGGTGGTGGGAGACATGGGTGGGGGCCTGGTGGAGGCTGCCCCTGGTGACTGGTGACTGGGGGGTGGGGGTGGTGGGAGACATGGGTGGGGGCCTTGTGGAGGCTGCCCCTGGTGACTGGAGGGGTGGGGGTGGTGGGAGACATGGTTGGGGGCATGCTGGCAGGTGCCCCACAGTGCTGGGGGGTGGGGGTGCAGGGGGACATGAGTGGGGGCCTGCTGGGGGGTGGGGGTGCAAGGGGACATGGTTGGGGGCCTGCTGGCAGGTGCCCCACAGTGCTGGGGGGTGGGGGTGCAAGGGGACATGAGTGGGACATGGTTGGGGGCCTGCTGGCAGGTGCCCCACAGTGCTGGGGGGTGGGGGTGCAAGGGGACATGAGTGGGGGCCTGCTGGGGGGTGGGGGTGCAAGGGGACATGAGTGGGGGCCTGCTGGGGGGTGGGGGTGGTGGGAGACATGGTTGGGGGCCTCGTGGAGGCTGCCCCTGGTGACTGGAGGGGTGGGGGTGGTGGGAGACATGGGTGGGGGCCTTGTGGAGGCTGCCCCTGGTGACTGGAGGGGTGGGAGTGGTGGGAGACATGGTTGGGGGCCTGGTGGCAGGTGCCCCACAGTGCTGGGGGGTGGGGGTGCAGGGGGACATGAGTGGGGGCCTGCTGGGGGGTGGGGGTGCAAGGGGACATGAGTGGGGGCCTGCTGGGGGGTGGGGGTGCAAGGGGACATGAGTGGGGGCCTGCTGGGGGGTGGGGGTGGTGTGAGACATGGGTGGGGGCCTTGTGGAGGCTGCCCCTGGTGACTGGGGGGTGGAGGTAGTGGGAGACATGGGTGGGGGCCTTGTGGAGGCTGCCCCTGGTGACTGGAGGGGTGGGGGTGGTGTGAGACATGGGTGGGGGCGTGGTGGAGGCTGCCCCTGGTGACTGGAGGGGTGGGGGTGGTGGGAGACATGGGTGGGGGCCTTTTGGAGGCTGCCCCTGGTGACTGGAGGGGTGGGGGTGGTGTGAGACATGGGTGGGGGCCTGGTGGAGGCTGCCCCTGGTGACTGGAGGGGTGGGGGTGGTGGGAGACATGGGTGGGGGCCTGTTGGAGGCTGCCCCTGGTGACTGGAGGGGTGGGGGTGGTGTGAGACATGGGTGGGGGCCTTGTGGAGGCTGCCCCCGGTGACTGGGGGGTGGGGGTGGTGTGAGACATGGGTGGGGGCCTTGTGGAGGCTGCCCCTGGTGACTGGGGGGTGGGGGCGGTGGGAGAAATGGGTGGGGGCCTTGTGGAGGCTGCCCCTGGTGACTGGAGGGGTGTGGGTGGTGGGAGACATGGGTGGGGGCCTGGTGGAGGCTGCCCCTGGTGACTGGGTGGTGGGGGCGGTGGGAGACATGGGTGGGGGCCTTGTGGAGGCTGCCCCTGGTGACTGGAGGGGTGGGGGTGGTGGGAGACATGGGTGGGGGCCTGGTGGAGGCTGCCCCTGGTGACTGGGGGGTGGGGGTGGTGGGAGACATGGGTGGGGGCCTTGTGGAGGCTGCCCCTGGTGACTGGAGGGGTGGGGGTGGTGGGAGACATGGGTGGGGGCCTTGTGGAGGCTGCCCCTGGTGACTGGGGGGTGGGGGTGGTGGGAGACATGGGTGGGGGCCTGGTGGAGGCTGCCCCTGGTGACTGGGGGGTGGGGGTGGTGGGAGACATGGGTGGGGGCCTGGTGGAGGCTGCCCCTGGTGACTGGAGGAGTGGGGGTGGTGGGAGACATGGGTGGGGGCCTGGTGGAGGCTGCCCCTGGTGACTGGAGGGGTGGGGGTGGTGGGAGACATGGGTGGGGGCCTGGTGGAGGCTGCCCCTGGTGACTGGAGGGGTGGGGGTGGTGGGAGACATGGGTGGGGGCCTTGTGGAGGCTGCCCCTGGTGACTGGAGGGGTGGGGGTGGTGGGAGACATGGGTGGGGGCCTGGTGGAGGCTGCCCCTGGTGACTGGGGGGTGGGGGTGGTGGGAGACATGGGTGGGGCCTTGTGGAGGCTGCCCCTGGTGACTGGAGGGGTGGGGGTGGTGGGAGACATGGTTGGGGGCATGCTGGCAGGTGCCCCACAGTGCTGGGGGTGGGGGTGCAGGGGGACATGAGTGGGGGCCTGCTGGGGGGTGGGGGTGCAAGGGGACATGGTTGGGGGCCTGCTGGCAGGTGCCCCACAGTGCTGGGGGGTGGGGGTGCAAGGGGACATGAGTGGGACATGGTTGGGGGCCTGCTGGCAGGTGCCCCACAGTGCTGGGGGTGCAAGGGGACATGAGTGGGGGCCTGCTGGGGGGTGGGGGTGGTGGGAGACATGGTTAGGGGCCTGGTGGAGGCTGCCCCTGGTGACTGGAGGGGTGGGGGTGGTGGGAGACATGGGTGGGGGCCTGGTGGAGGCTGCCCCTGGTCACTGGAGGGGTGGGGGTGGTGGGAGACATGGGTGGGGGCCTGGTGGAGGCTGCCCCTGGTGACTGGGGGTGCAAGGGGACATGAGTGGGGGCCTGCTGGGGGGTGGGGGTGCAAGGGGACATGAGTGGGGGCCTGCTGGGGGGTGGTGGGAGACATGGGTGGGGGCCTGGTGGAGGCTGCCCCTGGTGACTGGAGGGGTGGGGGTGGTGGGAGACATGGGTGGGGGCCTGGTGGAGGCTGCCCCTGGTGACTGGAGGGGTGGGGGTGGTGTGAGACATGGGTGGGGGCCTTGTGGAGGCTGCCCCTGGTGACTGGGGGGTGGGGGTGGTTTGAGACATGGGTGGGGGCCTTGTGGAGGCTGCCCCTGGTGACTGGGGGGTGGGGGTGGTGTGAGACATGGGTGGGGGCATTGTGGAGGCTGCCCCTGGTGACTGGGGGGTGGGGGTGGTGGGAGACATGGGTGGGGGCCTTGTGGAGGCTGCCCCTGGTGACTGGAGGGGTGGGGGTGGTGGGAGACATGGTTGGGGGCATGCTGGCAGGTG
The DNA here is from genome assembly GCF_040938575.1 of Ambystoma mexicanum. Lineage (NCBI taxonomy): Eukaryota > Metazoa > Chordata > Amphibia > Caudata > Ambystomatidae > Ambystoma > Ambystoma mexicanum. Next base: position 1,274,279,539 of record NC_090924.1, read on the forward strand.
CCCCACAGTGCTGGGGGGTGGGGGTGCAGGGGGACATGAGTGGGGGCCTGCTGGGGGGTGGGGGTGGTGGGAGACATGGTTAGGGGCCTGGTGGAGGCTGCCCCTGGTGACTGGAGGGGTGGGGGTGGTGGGAGACATGGGTGGGGGCCTGGTGGAGGCTGCCCCTGGTGACTGGGGGGTGGGGGTGCAAGGGGACATGAGTGGGACATGGTTGGGGGCCTGCTGGCAGGTGCCCCACGGTGCTGGGGGGTGGGGGTGCAAGGGGACATGTGGCTTGGCTGGGGGGCATGCCCATGGTGGATGGGCTGCCTGTGGGACATGACCAGGGGTGCAGGGTAGTCCCCTGTGGTGTGGGCTGCCTGCAGAGGTCATGGAGGGGGTAGAGGGGAGACCTGGGAGGACCCACACTGGCAATTCACCTCTTCTACTTCCCGCACACCCACGTAATACACTGCCCCACTCGCACAGGCCCAATCGCGTGTAGGATTTCTCGCGCACCCCTGTAATACACGTACACAGGCCAATCGCGTGTAGAATTTCTCGCGCACCCCTGAAATCCACGTACCCAGCCCAATCGCGTGTAGATTTTCTCACGCACCCCTGAAATCCACGTACCCAGGCCAATCGCGTGTAGAATTTCTCGCGCACCCCTGAAATCCACGTACCCAGCCCAATCGCGTGTAGATTTTCTCGCGCACCCCTGAAATCCACGTACCCAGGCCAATCGCCTGTAGAATTTCTCGCGCACCCTGAAATCCACGTACCCAGCCCAATCGCGTGTAGATTTTCTCGCGCACCCCTGTAATACACGTACCCAGGCCAATCGCGTGTAGAATTTCTCGCGCACCCCTGAAATCCACGTACCCAGGCCAATCGCATGTAGATTTTCTCGCGCACCCCTGTACTACACGTACCCAGGCCAATCGCGTGTAGATTTTCTCGCGCACCCCTGAAATCCACGTACCCAGGCCAATCGCGTGTAGATTTTCTCGCGCACCCCTGTAATACACGTACCCAGGCCAATCGCGTGTAGAATTTCTCGCGCACCCCTGTAATCCACGTACCCAGGCCAATCGCGTGTAGAATTTCTCGCGCACCCCAGAAATCCACGTACCCAGGCCAATCGCGTGTAGATTTTCTCGCGCACCCCTGTAATACACGTACCCAGGCCTATCGCGTGTGGGGACACCCGCACACCCCTGAAATACACGCTCCCCGCTCTGCGTTTGCTGCTGCCCTTTGCGCTGGATTGGGGATTTTGATGGCTTTTCCCTGCGCGAGGGGCGTTCTTGGGGGCCTAACTGACGCTGCTGCAGGGTCGCTGCGCCAGTCTGCGCCACGGCTGGTTGTGGATGTTGGAATCCATGAATACGCTGTGCGCCTGAATGTGTTTCGGCGCACGTGGCTGGCGCAGACTGCCGCACGCGCACACAGTGCGCCAGCCGCGTGCGCCACTTGTGCGCCGAATTCTATGAATTGGCCCCCATGTGTTTTAGGGATTCAATTTCTTCACCACAAAAGCGACACATATTCGAGATTTTATTCACACGATTTCTGATTGCCACTACTTCTTTTGTTCCCCACAGATTTAAACAGAATCTCAAGAAATTCATGCATCTTCGTTGACACAGAAAATATTCTAGGTAACTCAGTAATACATTCCATACCTTTGGTTCCAACCAGTAATTTACAAAGGTTTTATATCTTCAGCATTCTTCAATTGTTTTACACCAATCAGCACTCCACATTTTTTAGTTAACAGAATCAGGTCTATTCAGTAAGGTCTCCCAGGAGGATCCAATTTCGTCCAGCCAAGTTAAACATTGAGTCTTCCAATTAATAAAAGAAGTCAGGGAGAGTACTTCCAATGCAACTGCCATAAAGGCCAGAATCGAATCTTGTGGCCCAGTGGTAATTTTTCAAAAAAATAGTAATGCTTTCTATTTGGCAAATGCTTGCAAGGAAAGTAGACCCAACTCGCATCGTAATATCTGAATGGGGATTCCGTTTGGCACTCCCAATTATTTTTTCCAAAATATGCCTTCTATTTTGTTCCAATTCAACTTTTCTCCAGCTAATTTGGCTTCTACAACATAAGTAAGTGTTGTGAACACCTTTAAAAAATAAATAAAACATTAATACAGGGAGGTATGAGAAAGTACCGTACTTCTTATGTCTAATTAGAGCTTGCGACGCAGCAGTTTCAACTTTGGCCCTCAAATTCTCTCTATAAACTAATTCAGTTTGGGTTGCATTTATCAGAAATCCTAGGTATCTATACTCAGATGTTGAATACCATAAATTTCCATGCCAATTTGGTTAGGTTTTTGCAGTTGCCTGGAGTGAAAATCATCACATTTGATTTCTTGATGTTAACCGTAAGATTATTTCTTTGACAATATTCATCTAATGTATTTAAAACCATACTTCTGTCCTTTACACTAAAAACTAAAGAATAAGCAAGTACTGTTCTGGTCCCAGAAGAATGACTCCCTTCTCCTGGGCTATGGTTTCTGACTTATTAGAACCTTATAACAGTCTTATGTCTTACAAATTGTCAGGGGAAATGACTCCTTCCACCTGATGGTAAAGTTCCAGCAATAATTTCTCACACATTATCAGGGGGAATGGCTCCCTTTCCCTGATGGTAGAGGTCCAAATTATACTTTTGCTTTTCTTGTTAGACTGGGAGAATGCCTCCCTTCTCTTGATTCCAGTCTTAGATAGCCTGGGGGAATGGTTTCCTTCCCCAGGCTTTTTTGACTTTACTGCCCCGGTCCAAGTTACCAGGAGAATGACTCCCTTCTCTTGGTACCTTGTTCTCAGTTCATTACAAACAGGGGATTGACTCCCTTCATCTGGTCATTTTTTTCATTAGGCTTCACACCTATAACACCCAATCCTGGTTTGACCTCTTCTTTGAATTGGCTCACTTGGTTCACTTCCCTGCCAAGTACTGCCACAAGGAAGATGGCTCATATAACTATCTTGCACTGGGCACCAGACCCTGGTTTATCTTCTGCCCACTTGGTTTACTTCTGCACCAAGTACTACCACAAGGAAGATGACTCTTCTCTCTTTCTTGCACTGGGTCCCTGACCCTGGTTTCTCTTCTTCTTTGAACTGGCCCACTTGGTTGACTTCTCTGCCAAATACTGCCATGAGGAAGATAACTGCTATCTCTTTCTGGCTCTTCATATATATGGTTCGGGTCACCGACCCTTATTTCTCTCCCTTTCGCTTTATGTCCCTTGGCTGACACAAGGGGAAAGTCCTGCTCCTTATATCCATACAGGGTGTTTGCCTCCTGTACCTTCCAGCCCCAACCGGTCCCTCCACCTCTCCCGTTACCTTGAAAGTTCCTGGCATGTGCAGCCGGTTCTTACTGGTGTCCTTCTCCTACTATGTGTGCTGTGCAGGGGCCTCCGTGTCGCAATGCCTTCAACTCGTGGATCTCCTTCAGGCCTCTTGGACCGAAGGTATGGAAGCTGCCTCTTGCATTCAATTCACCATCTCCCAGCCACCAGTTACCGTCTAGACACCCTTGAGGAAAGAAGTCTCGTTGACCTCTTGACTCCGGGAGCGGACTTCTCTCAGCTCCGCCCTGGCCTTCTCTGTGTATCCTTCGGGCTACCTGGGCTTCACAGTATTTCGTCCTTGGCTGTGTCTCTCTGATAGGCAGTACTTTGTCACAGTTTATAACACGGCACACTTCCGCTAGGGACTTCTTCTCTGACAATGAATGTGGCATACAATAAAACACTTTATATTTTAATATACTACCAATTCTTTTTGAGTAGGCCTCCAACCAGGCCGGTGTGTATCAATAAGATATTTATTAATTTATTATTTAATGAAAAAGGAAAATCGAACAATTTCACAGCCACCAATGTTGTGGCAACACTAATGCAATGATCTGTACAGAATAATTAGGTTAAGATATCCTATTACAATTCACACACTTCTTTAATGGAAAAACAGATAAAAAGAACAATTGTCACCAATTGATAGCACCAACGGTTTAGCACTCCCCCCCTGCAACAATCCCCCCAAAACATCAGCCAAACTTGATTCCTTTGAATGGAAGGCAGTGGCAAGGAGTATGAATAGAGAGAGATAATCAGATTTGGGGTAAAGCCCAACACCACAAGATTGGAAGCTAGCAAAGAAAGTGGAACCCCGTTTTTGGAGCAAAATGGCAGAATGGGATTTTGATTATTATTCAGAACTGCGAGGGGACAGAATGAAAAGAAGTTTGTATTGCTTACACTTGAGGAAATAGGGAAACTTAGAGAATACTACTCGGCACACCAGGGCAACAATAGAAATGAAGTAGGAAAATCCGTTTTGTGAGAAAGCAAAGGCAAAAGGGAAAAATACAGTGGCAAATGGAAATTCATTTACACTGGGTTAACAATGACAGGCAGCTCAGTGAAGGGCAAGGCACATAACAGGCAGACTTCTAGGCAAAGGGGATAGCTCACAATGGAACAACCGTTTGGGTTTTAATAGGACAGATGCAAATGGGAATTAGTTCACAATACACGGACACATTCGGTTTTTAGTAACAAGGAGGCTAATTCTTTTGAGGCAACACTTTAATTACCATGACAATGAAATAAAATCACCAGGGACAAGAGGTTTGGTTTCGAATTTCAACAATCTTGAACCGTGAATTTCAAATAAGGGAATTAATTGATTTACTTAAGAGAAAAAATACTAAGGATTTACACAGACAACTGAGAGGTTTGCCAAAGGGAGATATGCTAGCATACACAGGCTAATAACAGATTATTCTATGGGAAGGTGACTGAATTACACTGACAATTTGGGTTATTCAATGGGGGAATTACTGGATGCAATGTCACAATATTAAGGGCTTATGCAATTCAGGGCTGGGGCTCTTTGCTACCTACAAAGTAAGTTTGGTTTGGGATCCCCGAAAGCCAGCTGGATCTCGGGACACTCTAGACACATAGGGCAAGGGGTCTGGTCACCGCACTCTCAAAGACGGTAAGGTTCCACAGCCTTTTCTCTGTCCTCCTTCTCCTGTCTCTTGGTCTCTTTCTGTGTCTGAACTAGTACAGCCCCCCTTTCATTGCACAAATGACATCACTACTTAACAATCTAGGTGGAGTACCGTACAATTATCCCTACCACTCGGATAAGACAGTTTACCACTCCTCTCTCTGCCCCCTGGCACGATTGGTTCAAGGGAAGATAGCACCATCTGTCTACTTGCATTTATTACAATTCTCTGTTCTCTTTGCCATTTTTTGGCAAAAACTAGTTATGTCTTCATAATTCTACTAGCCCCTGCCATGTGAACTAGATATGTGGTTTTAGTTGGTCATAGGGAATTAGGTAAGCCAACTGCCAACTCTGTATGATGTAGCATGGCCCGGTGGCACATTTTTGTCCTTTCCATAAAATGTATAAGAGTTATAAATCTGCAAATGATTAAGCATGTTCCTAATTTCATTTTCCACCAACTGTCATATTTGTCCCATTTTTAGATCAGCCAGAAAACTAGTCTAACTGGCCATTTCAGTCCCCAGAGTCCTAGGAAAATGCAATTGATCTCTTTAAAACCGCCTGGAAATTACATGAAAAGATAGCATAAAACAAAATGAATTCTTATTCTGAGTGCTGCGAAAAAGGGCTAAAATGAAATCAGTCTTTTAATTTCAATTGGGAGTGTCTTGTTCCACCTGTGGGAGGGGTGCTTCATCCCCCACAGCCATCTGTTCCCCTGGTTCAGCTTTTGACCAGAGGGTGTTTATTAGTCCCTTTGATCTTTGCAGTTAGCTCTTTGAGGTGGGTGCAGGAAGGGCTCACACCTCCAGGTCAAGCTTTACCCACACGTTGCCTCCTTTGAAATCTCTGGGCTCCTGCTTTCAAGTCTGGCAGAGCAGGGAATTATGACGCCCTCAGCAGCATCACATTTTATTGCGGGATGGTTCACTTGTAGGTGTGATTTCCAGTGGGAAGCAGGGCTTTTAATTGTGAAGTTTCCTGCCTCAGCCCAAACTGTTTTTTCCTGTAGTAAGTGTCTCTTCAGAGGTGACTAGAGTCTTGTGGGTGGAAACATAATGTACATTGCTTTGGTCAACACCCCCCCCCCCCCCCCACAGCATATTTCCCTGACTTTTTCTGTGCGAGCAGTGTTATCTTTTCACTGTGGCTTTTTAAAGCCTGGTTTCTTTTCACACGTGTGCAAGCCGTTTTTGCGTCTAATGTTTAAAATCCTGTCTTGCAGGTCACAGGATTCTTTGATTTCTGCTTTTTGAGCATTTTTGCATTTGTTGTCGGTCCATTGATAATGAGGGGTACGCCCCCTTCCACATGGTTCTTTAATTTGATGTGAACAAAAGAAAAAGCCAAGCCCTTTTTCGTTTGCACTGTTAAAAGGGCTGTTGTTCAAGTGAAAGGGAATGCAAAAACAGTTTCTGATTCTAGTGTTGAACTTTTTGCCCCTCATGTGAATTAAAAGTAAATCAAGGCTGTTTTTATTGATGCAGTTTATAACTTCTTGTCATTCAGGTGAAATAAAAGCAAAGCAGGGCCATTTTTGGATGCAGTGTATAACCTCTTGTCATTCAGGTGAAATGAAAGCAAAGCAGGGCTGTTTTACGGTTGCAGTGTTCAAATGCTTGCCACTTATGTGACAGGGAAAGCAAAACACAGCTGTTTTTGGTGGCAATGTTTAAATGCGGCTTTTCAGGTGAAAGGGATTTCTGTTTAGGGCCTTTAAATGCACCTCACAACTACTTTAGTTTTTATGGCATAGTGGGTACCACCCATCCGCAGAAGTCTACACCGCTGTGGTTCATTCTTAGTTTTGCTCTTCATTGTTCCTGTGTCCCACCTCGTCCAAGTGGTTACCAGTTGGGTAATCTTCATGCTGTGGTTACTCATCTTGGTCTTAGTCAAAATAATGGGGGAGCAGCTGTGACTATAGCAGATAGAATGCTAGGAAGGGGGAGTTGATGGAATGGAGGCAAAAGGTGTGAGAAATTCGACCATCTGCACAGTGGGTGTGTGCTCACCTGGGCTTTTTTTAAATTTTAAATGAAATTGAATGATGGTAGAACAACCTCAGGAAAATGTGTGCGGCTAATCTTCACAAATTTCCTATGCTCACTGCACGATATAAGCATATACCTGTGTACTCTGGGTGAACACAGCCTTCAGGCGCAGTCCTCCCTGTCATATTTAGTTGGGATCTGACAAGTGGAGTACACAATGCATCTCCAGAAGGGGGAGGGCCAAACCTTCCCCCTGCCATGGCCAGCCTAATTAACAAAGTCTCCATGGATCTGCCATGTCCTTTTGTTGAGCTCTGTAGCTGGGGCAGCATTCACATAATAATCATAGTTTAATTCAAACAGGCCCATATGGGGCATGGCTGCAGAAGCTAACAGAGGAGACGGGAAACCCCAACACCCTTTCATATGCACAGTGTCAACCTGAAGCAGATCCTGCCCTCAGTATCGATTGACAATGAAATGTCATGTCTGGGACTGGGTGTTTACAGTAGCCATCCACAGAGGGGAACTCTATTCAGAAAGTATGAGTATGTGGTTTGGCAGAGCCAGAAAGTCTGGTCTTGCTGCAGCTTCCAGGGAGACCTACCACTTTAATCATGAACCACAGAGAGCTCCATTAACCAGAGGGACCATTTGATTCTCTAAGAAGAGAGCTTACATTCAAGCCTGCGTCCCTGCAGCAGCTAACAACTCGGCCGAACCTTTCAAAATCTGCAAGGAGCTGATCAATCCTGTTGCAGTCTCTATCTCTCCTGTTCCTTACTAGGCCCTCTGAACGGCCCTGGATTCTCATTTCACCAATAAAACACAGAACGTCTCTCTTCCTCTACCTCCTCTTCCTCCTCCTCTACCACCCTTGGCCCCTCTTCGGCCGTTTCTCCTCCTCTTCCTTTCTCCTCCTTTACTCTGTTCACCCAGAACGATGTTTCTAGACAAGTCTATGAAAGTCTTGTCAAAGCAGGTTCTCCCCTGCTCATCCAGAACCATCAAGGACCATATCGACACCCTTGCTCCAACCGTGACCAATTTCTGCAATCACTCTTTTGCCACTGGAACCTTCCCTTTCCTCCAGGTTTAAGCACTCCTTTGTGCACACCCTTCTAAAGAAGCCCTCTGCCGATCCTTCCTCTCCGGCTACCTATCACTCGATCTCCATCATGCCTTTCCTGGGCAAGCTCCTCGAAAAGCTGCCCATCTCCCAGCTTAATATGCATACTGAATCTGTTGGTTGTCTCCACGACCACCAGTCTGGCTTCAGAGCTGCCAGAAGCATGGAAACTGCTCTTCTTAACATCTGTGAAGACTTGCTCTCTAATCTTGACTCTAACCTTCCTTCTGTCCACATTATTCTCGATCTATCTTCTGCTTTTGACATGGTCAACCACGTCATCCAGCTCAATCGCCCCCACAACAACCTGGGTATCACTGGTCAGGCCCTGGCCTGGTTGACCTCCTTTCTCACTGACCGACCCTCCCAGGTCCAACTTGGGTATTTCCTCTCTTCTATCACTCTCTCTACTTGTGGTGTTCCCCGGGGGTCTAACCTTTCTCCTTGACTCTTCAACCACTACCTGGCACCTAATGCCCACTGCATTGGTACATTCTGATCTAACTTTCAGTGTTATGCGGATGCACCCAGCTTCCCTTCAGGCTCCCCTCAGCCACCTCTGCTCCTTCTCTCATACCAGACTGTCTGGCCGCAATTCAGGAATGGTGTGCCACCAATGATCTCTGCCTTAATGCTAGTAAGACTGAGATCCTCCTTTCCCCTCTCTCTGGCTGTCCACCCTGGGACTTCTTCCTGCTCCTTCCTGTGAGGCTAAGAATCTTGGTGCCCTTTAACCTTTTCTGTTGCAAAGCACTCTAGTTACACCCTCATACATACAGGGGATCATTGGTGGGAACCACTGATTGGTTCATTAAGGTAGGGTTAGCCTTCACCAATCCCGGTGTACCATTTGGCTTTAAAGGAGGGCTGGTGCCCTCTCTTGGCAGATCATCTGAAGACTTTGCAAGGAGTAACAAGAAGAACTCAGCATTGGACACTGGCTGAAGGTACAGTCTGACTTACATCTTCCACCAGGATCTTCAAGAGGGAAGCAAGATGCCTCCCCTGAACATCTCCTGGGGAACGGAGGGCGATACTGAATCCAGAGGACCCTCCAGCAGCTCCAGAACCGGTACCCAGCCTGCACACAGTGTGCCCTTCTAGGCTCTGCAAACTTCCTAGGTGGGAAGTGCCGGAGGGTCTCTTAACCAAATCAAGGTCAAGACAGCTGCCTGCAACACTCTCCTGAGCTTTGGGCCGTCCACCTTAAAAGACGACACAAGCCCAGTGAAGAAGCCTGGAGGAGTGCATCGATAAGCATCTACTGACATCTGCCATAAAGAATATTTTCAAGCCAGTCGAGTCCTTCGAGCTGTAACCGACTGCACCGCTGACTGTTGTTCCACCTCAGTAGTTAAAGCCGTATGATACGCCTCGACCAGTGCTTCATAACCACCGACCAGCACATAGATGATTCCTAACCCAGAGCCGCTGTGTAGACCAGCCTGCAGCCGTCTGTCCAGCTTCGCTTGCCAAACTGCCTGCCGCCTGATATCCGCAGCTGTCTCCCGTCTTCAACTCTGCTGCAGAAGCGGCAAAATGCCCTCAAACCGATTCGACCCTGAACTCCTACAGCACAAGGTACATTGTTGTTCTGTCCCCCTGGTTCTTCTCCGAAGGCCCCTAGTGCCATTTTACAACACATTGCTCCCTTTTTGCTGAAACCAAGAATCTTTGAACTATTGTGATTAATTACTATACCAACTACTCTCCAGTCCGTATCCAGAGTGCATCCCTTTTCCTTCTTTGAAAGTGTCTGTCCTCTGCATTCCTTTACAGGGTGGGTTGTATTTAATAGTGTGCTAGAACGGTCTATTGTAATAATAATAAAGTAGATATTTTTTATACAACCTTGACTGGACAGTCCCTTTTATCATTATGTGATAATTGTACTTTTTCGCTGTGTTGCAACTAACCAATGATCCACAACCTTTCAGAGATAAGCCTGTCGTTCTGTCCACGTTACCAAAAGTGGACAAGGAGGTTTATAATTTGCTTGTGATCCCAATCTGTTCAGATCCCTTCTGGTGTAATAGAGGTGTGGGGCTGACTGATGGTTTAGAAACTAATATTCATGTCTGGACCACTGGTGCCCCGGAAGTTTATTCGTCACAATGGTGGCATGCGGTCGGATCGAGTTGGAGCCTTGTGCACAGCTTATTCACCCATTGATAAAGGTACTGTAATAATCATTACAGAGACTGTGAAAGTCATGAGCAAGGATGTCCTGCGTGTCCTATGTCATGAGAGGGGACTATGCCACAGCACTAAGGTTAATAACCCTGAGTTGCTGACCAGCCACATAGCTTGAGAAGAAGCGTGGGTGGTTGGGGAGAAGACCAGGGGAGGGGTCAGACCCTGTGTACCCAAATGAAGAAGACCTTCTGGGGGGGGGGGGTTGTGGAAGATGACAAGGAAGATAGCATGAGCAGTGTTTCTCACCAACCATCCCGCCGGGGGGGAGGGGCAAGCGTGGTTTCTCAACACTCTATAGTGTCACAGAGGTCATGGGCTAGTGAAGCATCCTGCAAGTCCCATGCTTCGGCACAGTCTCCAAGTGGCCCAGTGATTGTGTTGGCTATTAACGATGTAGCAGCTAGAAAGCTCATATTGGAGGAGATGAGACTAGCGCTGGAGGAACAAAAACAATGGGACATGGTTGCAATCGATCTGGACAGGGCCGCCATATAGCTGCGCAGACTGGCACTTGATGAGAAGGGGCCAACAGATCCAACTCTTGCGAAAGTAGTGGTAGTGGCTCAAACCAGGGTTCCCGGGATTGTTTTTTTTTTAATTTCTTTTTTTATAGCAGGCTTAATACCTGATTTCGGTTCTACGCACGGATCCGGGATTCGAACCTTTGTTTCTCTGTGTGGTCTTGCTTTCCAGGCCAGCATGTTGCGCCTGTGCTATCCTCCGTTCACCTTGGATAAATCTCAGCGGCACATCCCCAAAGACTTAGTGCAGGCTTACGAGGTGGGGAAGGATATTTTCTGACTGGTTTGAAGTGCTCGAGGTTCCTTAATAGCGACAGGAGGTGGATGAGGTACTGTGAGGTGCAGCCATATGAGTCGCTTACCAACACCAGGGACTGATGCAATTCTTCAGTTAACTCCTTAGGAAAGGCATGTTTATGAGAGCATGAAGGCGGCCCTCCTCAGGAAGTTCTGTAAAACCCCTGAAGATTATCTCAAGAGCTTCAGAGAGCTCGGAAAGAAATGTGGGCAGACATTTGAAACGTTCACACATTTGTCGTTGAAATATCTGAGCGGGTGGGTGGCTGGTAACAAAGTTGACACATTTAAAGGGATGTACAATTTGATTGTGTGCGAGCATGTATTGAAGAATTGTGAGGTTGACCTACACCAGCATCTTGTGGACAAGACTATTACAGACCCTTGGGAGCTTGCAAAAGCTGCCAACAGGTTTGTGAGTACTCAAGTCCAGGAAATGGCTCAGGCGAGCACACCCAAACCGGAAGAGAAATCTTCGGGCAAAAAGGTTAACAAGGATGGGAAAGACGAAGGTCAAACCCACTCCTCTTCGAAGTGAGGTCCCCAAAAGAATGAAGGGAAATCCCAAAACTTTAGTTCAGCCGTATACCCCCCGAAAAGAAGAGCGCAGGCACCCCTAACACTGGGAAACCTGCGTTCTCACCACCCAAAGGTTGTTTCGTGTGTCAGGAGCTGGGCCATAGGAAAGGGTATCCTGCTTGCAAGGGGAGTATAACGTTCATTCATTTTTTGATGAGTTTTTTTCAGACAACATTATTTAGAAAAAAACGAACTGAAAAATATAGTGGGGGGGGGGGGTAAGGGTATATAAGGGTGGGGAGGTAGGGAACAATGTCAAATAAAGGGAGGGCGTCTGGGGGAAACTCCCCCCCAAAATAAAAAAGAAATGTTTTCAATTAATTTTTTCAGAACAAAGATGTCATGAAAAAAACACATTTAAAAAAAAGTCTGGCAATGAATGAACATAGAACAGCAAGGGCTTACCCAAGCAAGCCATAGTGAATGTTGGACTTGTGGAGGAGGCCATCATTAGTGTGGGCCTTCTAGAGGAGGACTTGCCACTAGGCTAAGGAATGACCGAAAGTGGATTGGTTACACTGTGTACGAACGGTACCGGGTCTCCAGAAGAGATCCCAGTTCACGATAATACTCAAGTCTATTTAGAACATATGTATAACAATAAACACAAACCTCCTGCGGTCCGAGATACAGCAGCTAGCCTCACTGCTGTCACCCGGCAGTGGGTACAGCCAGGCCAGTATATTGATGGGCCTGATTGTAGCATCAGTGGGTTTGACCCCTAGGCGATAGAAGATTTCAGCTGGCGAGGTGAAATGGCCCAGCACCATTTATAAGTGAAAGACTCCATCCCTGGCCCATGTCTATTGGGTAGTCAATCAATTTCCTTTCATCTCCTGCTGTCCCCTCCTCTCCCCCCTTGGCTACCTTGCCTTCGCTCTCCTCCTTCTCCTCTGCCCCTCAGAGGGCTCTTTCTCCTCCACAGGGCATACCTCTGATCTGTACCCCTCCCCGGAAGGTGTTTAAGGCTGGCAACCTTCATATTGCCACTATCAACTCTCGCTCTGCCGTCAAACACTCCTCTGACATCTGCCACCTCCTTGAAGAACTAGACCTTGATGTCCTTGGTCTTACTGAGACATGGTTCACGGCCAGCTCAGTCACAAGCTTTGACACTCTCCTCCCTGATGGCTACAAGATCCTCTCAGCACCCAGATCCTCCCGATCCGGTGGGGGGGTTGCCCTGATCTTTCCTGAGTGGATTCCTGCCTCTATCATTGCCACTCAGACCTACTTCTCTTTTGAATGCCTTGTCTGTAGGCTTTCTCTCTCGCCTACCCATTCTCTCTCTGTGGTTGCCATCTACCGGCCTTCTGGTCAAATCACCTCATTTCTCTCTGAGTGGGCAGACCTCTCCTCCTCCCTCCTGGCCTCTACCACTCAACTCCTCCTCCTCGGTGACCTAAATATGCATTTAGACTCTCCTTGCTCCTCCTCTGTACTCTTCCGTAACCTCTGCGACTCCCTCTCGTTGTCCATCCTCCCCTCTGGCCCGACTCACTCTGCAGGGCACACACTCGATGGCTTGATCTCCTCTGACCTCCCCCTCTCCATCCCTCTGACCACTCCTCTCTCCTGGAGTGATCACTCCCTCCTCACATCTTATCTCTCCCTCTCTTCCCCCCAAGCCAAGCCTACCCCAACACTGCCACCTACCTTCTCGGACATCCGGCCCATGAAGCGTGTGTCAGTTGAGGCTTTTGCCGCCACTTTCTCTCCCCCACCCTCCACCTTTGGCTGTCTCTCATCCTGATACAGCCCTGTCTCTGCTCTACTTTTCAATTTCTGATACGCTTGATGCTCTTGCCCCTGTCATGAGGATACGTTTGAAGTCCAAAGCCAAGTGCAATTCCTGATATGACTAAGTGTAGGGCAGCTGAGAGGAAATGGAGGACTTCCTGTTCATCCTTTGCCAAACTGGCCTGTCGCCTGCTACAAAGGCAATACCGACTCTCCTCACCAAGAAGAGAATCCACATTCAAGCTCATGTCTCTGCGGCATCTAACAACTCGGCCGAACTCTTTAAAATCTGCAAGGAGCTGACCAACCCTGCTGCAGTCTCTACCCCTCCTGTTGCCTCCCAGGCTCTTTGCAATGCCCTTGCCTCTCACTTCATTTAAAAAACCCAGGACATCCCGTCCACCCTCTACACCCACACTCCTCCACTTCCCTCTCCATCTGTGCTTGCTGACCCTCCTTTAGCCACCCTCCCACCATCCTTCTCGTCCTTTCCGCTTTTCACCCCTGACGAGGTTGCTAGACAAGTCCGATCTATGAAAGCCTCTTCAAAACAGGTTCATCCCTGTTCCTCTAAAACCATCAAGGACCACATTGACACCCTCGCTCGGGCCCTTGCTGATTTTTGCAACCACTCCTTTGCCTCTGGATCCTTCCCCTCCCCTCTGAAGCACTCCTTTGTGCATCCTCTTCCAAACGAAACCCACAGCTGATCCTTCTTGTCCAGCTAACTATCGCCCAATTTCCATTACTCCCTTTCTTGGCAAACTCCTGGAAAAGTTGGCCATCTCTCAGCTTAACCTTCATTCCAATTCGGTTGGCTGCCTCCATGACCACCAGTCTGGCTTCAGAGCTGCCAGAAGCACGGAAACTGCTCTCCTAAACATCCGTGAAGATCTGCTCACCAACCTTGACTCTAGCATTCCATCTGTCCTCATCCTCCTCGATCTCTCTTCTGCCTTCGACACGGTCAACCATACCATCCTGCTCAACCGTCTCTGTGAAAACCTGGGTATCACTGATCAGGCTCTGGCCTGGCTGACCTCTTTCCTCTCAGATCGACCCTCCCAGGTCCAACTTGGGTCCTTCCTTTCATCTATCTTCCTCTCTACCTGTGGTGTTCCCCAGGGGTCTAAACCTCTCACCCTGGCTTTTCAACCAATACCTGGCAACTATCGCCCACTGCATTGCCATTTTCTGCTCAAATTTCGAGTGCTACGCTGACGACACTCAACTCATTTTCAAGCTGCCCTCTGCCACCTCCTCTCCCTCTCTCATCTCTGATTGCCTAACTGCCATTCAGGATTGGTGTGCCGCCAATGATCTTTGTCTGAATGCCAGCAAGACGGAGATCCTCCTCATCGGCACACCTTCACCATCCTTTCCCCTCACTCTCTGGTCAGCCTCCCTTGGCCCTCCTCCTACCCCCACCTGCGAGGCTAAGAACCTCGGGGTCATCTCTGACTCGACCCTTTCCTTCTCCACCCACATCTCTGAGGTCTCCAAAAAGTCAAATTTCCGACTGCACCTCCTCAGAGGTGCTCTGCCTTTCCTCTCTTTCCACCAGAAGCTCATGGTATCTCAAGCTCTGGTTCTCTCTAACTTGGGCTATTGTAACAGCCTCTTTCTAAATCTACCTGCCTCTACTCTCCGCCCTCTGCAACTAATCCAGAACAGGACTGCGAGACTTGTCCTTGGCCTCAAGCCCTGGGATCGTATCTCTCCAGCTCTGAAATCTCTCCACTGGCTCCCAGTGGATGCAAGGATTAAATTCAAAACCCCCTGCATTGTCCACAAGGCTTTCTGGGGCCTGGGTCCAAAATACCTTCAGCTATCCCTCCGCAAATACCTCCCCTCTCGAGCTCTTCGCTCCTCTACCTCCAACTCACTCAGGGTCAGTCATTTTTCTAAGAAACGAGCTGGGGGTAGATCTCTGTCTTCGGCTGGGGCCTCCCTCTGGAACAGCCTCCTTGCCACTCTAAAACTTGAGGAGAACCATCTCCGGTTCTGGAAGCACCTCAAGACCTTCCTCTTTTCTTCTGCCTTCTCTCTTGGCACCGTGCACCTGGCCACCCTCTGTCTTTTGGGCCCAGGTACCTGCTCATCCTGCCACCCTCCAGCACTGCCTCCGGCCACCCCTTGCACTGTGGTCTGTATCTGTACCCATACAGCCCCCCTTTTTCTTCCTGCACTTATCGGACCTACCCTGTCTGCTGCCTTAAACCTAGCACTTGCAAATTGCTGGCTGCATTACCACTGTTTGTTGCCTTTATTATTTATTTATTGTTATTTATCTGTTTCTCCTCTGCTTCGCACTTTCCACCTCTCCCCCTTCCATGCACTTTTCCCCCTCCCCCCACTCCCATGCACTTGCGTGTTCCCAATGTCACTGGGCCTAGTAAGATCGCTGTTTTTTTCTCCCCTGTTCCCCTCCCTTGCCTTGTCGCGCTCTGAAACACTTGTGTACGAGCACGATAGAAATAAAATATCAATCAATCAATGATCTTTCTGATTCCATGATAGTCGCAGCGGCTACTCGATTGAGGACCAAACAGGACGCCAGATTGAACACTCTCACAGGCTTAGGGCCTGAAGTACTTCCAGAGAGCTTGTTGGAGGGACCGGTGTGGCCAGTAGCCCCTAGTCCAGTTCCACAGACAGCTAAGTTGCCTACTCCACTGATGACTCTACTTTGGTAGCAGGGAACTCAGTGACTTCAGAGTTACCTGGCGCAGCGCAGGAACCTGAAGTGGAGGTCCAGGTGAGCGCAGAGAAGGCCCTGCCCAAGCTGAGGAGTTTGCATCAGCTGGGGGCCCAGATCAGAGTGAATTCTTTGAAGCCCAGAAAGAGTATCCAACTCTGGCAGGTTTGCAGAAGCAGGCAGAGGAGAAGGCTTAGGTTGAGGCCCCTGGACTGTTCAAAGTGTACTGGGAGGATGGACTCCTGTACAGTGAGACAAAAGACTCTGAGGCCGATGGCACCAGAAGGTTGGTGATTCCCCAATGCCACAGAACGTTACTTTTGGATTTGGCTCACCAACCTCCTTTAGCAGGTCACATGGGAGTGATTAAGACATTGGACGGGTTGTCTGCGCACTTTTCCTGGCTCCAGTTTAGCGTAAAAGTTAAGGAATTTGTACGGTCCTGCACGACTTGTCAAGCTTCTAGCAAGTCAGGTGTGCCTCAAAGGCCCCCTTAATCCCACTACTCGTAGTTGGGCAGCCTTTTGAGAGAATAGGCATGGATATTGTGGCACCCTTGTTTTCATGACTCCAGGTTGCGCAGATTGGTGCACCCATGATGTGGACACTGGAGACAGTAGGTCGGTGAACAGTAGGATAACCAGATGTCCAAGGTCAGAGACACTATCAAAGAGGAAGTTTCCAAGATGTGGTTCCTAGGAGTGATAGAGCCATCCTACAGCCTGTGGGCTAGCTCAGTGGTACTGGTCCCTAAAAAGACCACTGGTGGAAAGACTGATGTTTACTTTTGTGTGGACTGCAGAGGGCTCAATTCTGTCACGAAGACAGAAGCTCACCCCATTCCTCAGCAAATGAGCTCATTGACTAGCTCGGCGCTGACAAGTACACAAGTACCTTTGACCACATGGCAGGGTTCTGGCAGGTTGGCTTGAGAGATGGAGTGAGAGAGAGGTCTGCATTCTCAACCCCAGAAGGACATAATCATTTCACTGTCATGAACTTCAAATTGAAGAATGCCCCTGCAACTTTTTAGTGGATGATTAACCAGGTTTTGTCTGGCTGGAAAACATCAGTGTCGCCTATTTAGACGAGATTGCTGTGTTCAGCCACACCTGGAAGGATCACTTTTCCCACCTGAAACAGGTGCTTCACGTGCTGCAGAATGCAGGTCTGACTATCAAGGCCAAGAAGTGCCAGATATCACAGGGCACAGTGACTTATCTAGGCCACCTGATCGGTGGAGTTAAGGAACAACCTCTCGAAGCGACGGTACAGGGTGTGAAGGATTGGGGACACCCCACCACAAAGATGCAGGTGAGAGCCTTTCTAGGTCTCACCGGGTACTACTGATCGTTCATCAAGGGGTATGGGACCATTGCCCTGCCAGTGAATAATGTAACCTCCAAGAAAATGCAGAAGAAGGTCACTTGGACCCCCGCCTGTCAAACCTCCTTTCAGGATTTAAAGGATGGATTGTGCACGGCCCCAGTTCTGAAAGTGCCAGTCTTTGGTCAGGAGTTCATTATCCAGACAGACGCCTGTGATTTTGGGTTTGGAGCAGTGTTGGCTCAGCTGAACTGTCATGTTGCCTACATTAGAAACCGATTGACAAAAAGGGAAATGAACTGGGGCGTTGTTGAAAAAGAGGCTTACGTGGTCGTATGGACCATTAAAAAGCTGAAACCCTACATCTTTGGGTCGCACTTTACAATCCAGACAGACCACTGGCCTCTTTGATGGTTAATGGCCATGCAAGGGGAGAACCCTAAGCTTTTGCGTTGAGCCATATCCGTACAGGGATTAGATATGGACATCCAGCACAAGCCAGGATCCCAGCATGGAAATGCAGATGGCCTAAGCCGGTACTTTCACCTTGATGACGAACCAGACTCTCTGTATGGTGGTGGTTCACATGTTGAGGCATGTGAGGAATTCGACCATCTGCACGGTGGGTTGGCGCTCGCTTGGGCGTTTTTGCAATTTTAAATGAAATTGAATGGTGGAAGATCAACCTTTGGAAAATGTGTGGGGCTAACCTGCACACATTTTCCTATGCTGACCGCACAACATATGCATAGACCCGTGTACTCTGGGTTGACACAGCCTGCAGGTGCAGTCCCCCCTGTCATATTTACTTAGGATCTGACAGGTGGAGTACACAATGCATCTTCAGAAGGGGGGGTGGCAAACCTTCCCCCTGCAATAGGGCTTGGCTCCAGAGGCTAACAAAGGAGGCAGGAAACCCCAACACCCTTTCATATTCACTGTATCAACCTGAAGCCAGCTCCCACCCTCAGTATCGATTCACAGTGAAGTGTCATGTCTAGGATGGCGTGTTTACAGTAGTCATCCCCAGAGGGGGTCGCCATTCAGAAGGTACGAGTATGTGGTTTGGCAGAGCCAGAATATCTGGTCTCATTGCAGCTTCAAGGAAGAACTGCTGCTTTAATAAGGAACAGAGAGCTCCATTAACCAGAGGGACCCTTTGATCCACATCAGACAGGCCGATGGGTGGGACTTAGTATTTTTATTTTTTATTTGAATTTTATCAGTTTATCACAAACCTTTAAAATGTTTACAAACAAAAACACAACACATAATAATGTCATCCTTTAGGAATACCCCTCCCATATTCTCTATCAAGCAGTCAGTTCACTATCCTCATTACTCATCAACCGACAATGCATTCAGGCGATTTTCGATTAACATTAGAAAACAAGTCAATCGTAATATCAATTTCATGTCCAATCCTTGAAACATATTGGCCCACCAATCGTCGGCACAAAGGGAGGGGTAATTTAGGCCCCAAGGCCCCAGGTGGATTGTCCTTTCTGATCGAAGAGCCGTAAGAAAAGCACCAAATGTTTAAGGGTTTCCTTATCCTTAGTGCATAGTCTACACATTAGGTTTGAGACTTTATTACTTTTCCATGAAGCCAACCGATCTTTAGTTTCAAATACGTTTAAACGCAGGACTTAGTATTACATGTTTTCACCTCTTTATCTTTTCTGTTGCAAAGCACTCTTATTATGACCTCGTGCATTCAGGAGATAGTTGGTGGGGACCCTGGATTGGTTCATTAGGGTAGACTTAGCCTACACCAATCCATGTGACCTATTTGGCTTTAAAAGAGAGCTGAACCCCTATTTTGGCAGATCATCTGAAAACATTGCAAGGAGTAGAGAGAAGAACTCTGCATTGGACCTTGGCTGAAGGTACAGTCTGCCTTACATATTCTGTTTGTGATGGAAGGCCAGGACCTCCAAGAGGGAAGCAGGATTCATCCCATAAACATCTCAGAGGGAACAGAGGGAGATACCGAATCCAGAGGACCCTCCAGCAGCTCCAGAACCAGTACCCAGCCAGAACTCAGCGTGCCCTGCTAGGGTCTGCAGCAAGCTTCGTAGGTGGGATGTGCCAGAGAGTCTCTGAACCAAACCCAGGACAAGGCAGTTGCCTGCAAAACTCTCCTCAGCTTTGGGCCGTCTGCCTTTAAGGACAACACAAGCCCAGTGAAGAAGCTAGGAGGAGTGCATCGACAACCATCTACCGGACAAGCATCTACTGAAGTCTGCCTTAAAGGACATTTTTGAGCCAGTCGAGCTCCTCAAGCTGCAACCGACCGCACCACTGACTGTTGTTACGCCACAGTCGCTAAAGCCGTCCAAGATGCCTGGACCAGTGCTACAGAACCGATGACTAGCACATATGCAACAATTCCTGACCCTGAGCCGCCGTGTAGGCCAGTCTGCAGCCATCTGTCCAGCTTTGCTCACCAAAATGCCTTCTGCAGGATATCAGCAGCAGTCTCCCATCTTGAACTCAGTCACAGAAGCTGCAAAATGTCCTGAAAACGACTCAACCATGCCGAGCATCAAGGACTCCTACAGCACAAGGTACATTGTGGTTCTGTCCCCCTGGTCCTTCTCCGAAGGCCCCTAGTGACATTTTACGACCCGTTGCTCCCTTTGTGTTTAAAACAAGTATCCTTGAACTATTGTGATTTATTACTATACCGACTACCCTCCTAGCAGTATCCAGAGTGCATCCCCTTTGCTTCTTTGAAACTGTTTGTCCTCTGCATTCCTAACAGGGTGGTTTGTATTTCGAAGTGTGCTACAACTGTCTATTGTGATAATAATAAAGTAGATATTTATCTACAACCTTGACTGGACGGTCCCTTTCATCATTGGGTATTAATTGTATTTTCGCTGTGTTGCAACGAACCAACGCTGCTCCATCCACGTTAACAAAATTGGACAAGAAAGTTTATAATTTGCTTGTGTTTCCAATCTGTTCGCAAACCATCTGGTGGACTAGAGGTGTAGGACTGATTGATGGTTTCGAAACTAATATTCACCCCTGGTCCACTGGTGCCCCGGAAGTTCATTTGTCACAAAAGGTTTCGGAGGACTGGAGTGGAAGTGTTGTGTTTGATTCTACCCAGGTGTTCGTCCTTATTCCTGGTGAGAGGAGGGACTCCCCATGACATCCTCCCTCATTTTACCACTCCCAAATGGACTATTGGGTAGCGACCTGACCTCCCTGGCCTCATGTTAATGTTAAAGGGCATTTGTACTGCGCACTATCACCACCATAGTGGTCCCCTGGCGCTCTGGCGGCTCTGAAAAAAGGGGAGGAGAAGGGGTGGGTTAGTGGGAATAAGCTGGAAAAGTGCAAGAGAGCAGTGATGTGCTGTTGGAAGCCTCAGCCCGGTGGGTCCGTTGGCTGGGCTTGGGGCGTTTTATGGTCCGTAGTCGTTGTGTGCTGTTGTGCAAGTCTATGTGTGGTTTGTTTTGTTGTTGCATTGTTGTGAAGTTTGTGCGGATTGCTGTGTTTTAGGCTTGTGGTTGTTTGAGTTTGGTTATAGTTTGAGAGGTGTATGCAGAGGGATGGAATTGTTAGTTGGTTGGTTAGTTGGCATTGCTGTCCTTGCAATTGTGGGATTCCATCTAGGTGCGGTACATGCTAACAATCACATTTCTATCTAGATGCCGCGTAAGCTAAACTTCAGAATTCCATACTAGTGTGGCACATGCTAACAGTCACATTTCTGTCTAGATGCGACGCAAGCTAGGGTTCAGAATCCTCATGGCAAAGGGTTCCTCCTCTGGGAGAAGTGACAACATCTAGTGAATCATCACACACTCCACTACCTTTCTTAACACACCCTCAACCCTCATCTTCCTCACAGTCCACAAAAATACATATGCATTCAACCACCCCTATGCCCTTACACACAAACACACGCAACGCCAAGTTCTGTACCCAATTTTCCCACTCTCACACACTGGACTTTCCTCAAAACTCAACAGCCACAACCAGACACATGCACAGGAAGTAGGGTGACCAGACGTCCCGGTTTACCCGGGACAGTCCGGGGAAATCACCCTCTGTCCCAGAGTCCCGGGGTCCTGGGAGTTTTTTCACTTTCCAAACCCCGTCCGGGGATTGGAAGGGTGGCTGGCTACGGTCCTGGTTTTTGCCGTTGCCCGGTTTCGAAATCCCAAAATCGGGTCCTGGCGTCACTCTTCCTGATTTTCACACCCCCATTTCCTCCCCCTTCTCTTCCCTGGCGCTCTCCTCCAATGAGAGGAGTGCACCTGTGAGCACACACACGCCCTGAACCCCGCAACAGACCAGCGACATGTAAGTAGGAATTTTTTTATTTTAGTCCTTCTTTTATGTCTAGGGCCTGTCCAGGTTTTAAAAAAAAATCTGGTCACCCTAACATGAAGTCCCTTCTTCCGTCACAAGACACAAACACAAACACACTCAGCTACACTCTTTCCAATTCAGTGCACTTTGGCGGTTGCCCATATATGCAGCACAGCAACTATTTCAATTCTTCATGAATTCATACTATGAATTTACAGTATCTAAAACATGTTTAAAAGACCTACAAGAACTGCCCAATTCTTTGACAAATGTAAAATTGTACGTTTGGCATCCCGTAGGAGGTACAGCACACCTATCATCCCATGAACAGTGTTGTATGGTTAATTTCATTGTAATGCCCCCCTCCCGCCCCCTTTAATACATAGATCTACGGTGTAACAAATAAGAGACATGTGGCACATTTGGTATGGAAAGCAGTCTGTTTGCATCCCCGGATGCGGCCACTTCCAAGCAAACTGAAGACAGCGTTCCCTCGGATTCCGTGATACAAATGGCAGAACTGGAGAAAATGCATTGAACTACCCACCCAGCCCTATATACACAAGCACACGATTGAGAGGGGACTTCCTTCACACACACAGAACTCACGGTCACCATCCTCCTACACACAGGCTCGTACACAAATGCACTCTCCTCACCACGGACACACTGCACCCTCCCACCCCCACACACTTGATCCACACCAGCACATGCCCGTAAAGTCAGCGCTCACTCACACACACATACCCACCCGATCAAGTCGCCCACCCCCCTACACTCATGCCATTCGCACTTCCCCCACATCTACAGATCGCTTTGTTGTGCAAATTGGCATACCAGCAGAGGTGTAAGCGGATTACTGCTTGGCAGGGTTTACTGCAGCAGGAACCACAGCTGAAATAAGGAGCCGAGAAGGAGAACGCCACCGCTACACAACGCGCGTACAGCTGGCCCTCGCGTGATCAGTGCAAAGTTCTACTCAGAACTACTATTTGTAGGAAAAAATCCACTGCCACACTTTATGTATCCTCTCTCATTTGTGGACGGAAGAACAAGGAGAACAGAGCCAAATTGTGCCTCAACACGAGTTGGTCCTTAGCCCTTAAATGCGGCGGTAACAATATTACCGCTGCATTTAAGGGTTGGCCCAATCATGAGTTCAGCGGTAAGTGGGAGTATTACCTCCAGTTTATTGCTGGAGGTAAACATTTCCCCTTACCACTCCTTTTTGGTGCCATTACCACCAATGCAATTTCCGACTGAGGTAATAGCGCCCCAACTCCATTGTGTCCAATGGACCCAATGGGGAGTGGGCATTTATCGCTGTACCAGTACTCGTGATCCGATGCTAGTAGCGCCGGACCAAGTAGCGGTAACGCTATTTCCACTGGCGGTATCCCGGCGGTATTATCACCGGGATACTGCCAGGCTCTTGATGAGGCCCATTGTCTGATCCTCACAAATCACTTGGGATGTATAGTCTAGGACTGGCTTTCCTTATCTTAACATTATGAAACAGAACATTCAGAGTCAGTCAGTCTGTCTGTCTGTCTGTCTGTCTGTCTGTCTGTCTGTCTGTCTCTCTCTCTCTCTCTATATATATATATATATATACATATATGCATACATACACACCTCACCTTACCTGGCCATATACCATTCCAACAGATAGTAGTTCAGAGGATTAATACACCAGCTGCAGAGTGTAACATGGAAGCCACAGTCTAAAAATATCAAGCAGACCAACAATTCCTCTCATCCTTTTGAGTCTAGTAAAAATGAATACATAGGATGTAGCAGTGGCGGAGGCAGAATTTGCTGCCGGGGGTAATAGGGCGCCATCAGGAGGCTGGGGTTGCGCAGAGCTCCAGGATGGAGCCTGGGGTGGGCGGCTGCCCCTGCTGGTCCCCCCCTAACCTCCCTCGGATCCGCCACTGGAATGTAGCGTTTCACTATTATGATATGAAGCCTCAACAACAAAATGAAACTATTCTTTATTGCAAGGATTAGTAACAAATACAAGGAGAACATACTCGCCAGGGGGTATTATAAGTGTGAGTAGATGGATTTAGAATGTAGCACTAAATACTCTACTGCTGCGGTGATACGAGGAAACGGCCATAGTACAGAAGCCACAGAAAGCCCTGTACCAAAACCCAAAGCTGCACTCAAGGCAGCGACACCCAGATACTTCCTTTCTTTTGCGCTGGTGTCATAGGGCCTGGTAGAGTGGATTTGAACCCTCATACATAACCTAGTAATGTCCCTGCCAGGACACTGACCAACGACGAAGAGACCCCAATAGTTGCAGACCCCAACTTCACCAGGCAAATGCAAAACTGGCAGAAAATTGTCCCTACAATCAGAGCAGATTCCTGGTTGAGGAGTGAAACGTCAATCACAATGCTGCCTAAAACACACAGGATGGCCCCAATCATATGGACATGAACCCATCACGGCCGCAGAAGTCACTCATGAAACCCACAACGCGCCAGAGACAGGAGACCGGGATCAACTGAAGTCCTTCATGGGCATGGCGGAAATTTGTCAAGAACCTTTCAACAAACACCGAATGGCTAAGGGCACTGCTAAAGAAAGGGGTGCAGTAGACATGGGCAGAACAATGCAAGCGAGTGTTCAACAACATCAAGAAGACCCTGCAAATGATCCACGCCTGCACCAAGTTAATGCAGACCGTGGGACGGTCATAGCCCTGGACGTCAGCACTGACGGGGGCTTCCTAATACAGCAGCACTGTAGCATACGTGCCAAGGCCCTCACTGAAGCCAAATTACTATCTGATCATGGAGTGGTAAATCCGTGTGTGCGTGTGAGCAGTAGCTTGTTTCAGAAGATACCTACGGGGAAATATTTAGGGTACGGATATATCATAAGCCTCTAGGTAACATAGAGGGCCCAAATGGCACAGGGGCACACACCACCCTCCTAGTGAAGCTATAATCAAAAATGCAAGGATTCTGCTCCCACCCTAGAACACATTCCAGTGTGGCTAACCCATCAAGCCGACTGCCTGTGTCGCATACCACTATAGACGAAAGAGAATGAAACTGGTGACAAGTGTATCTTATGTGAGGAATGCCGCGATGCCACCACTTCTACCCCAGAGGCGGATCCTTCCCATGGAGCCAGGGAGGTGAGGCCACTACCCAATAGTCCCTCTGGGGGTGGTACTCAGAGGGAGGATCCCACGGGAAGGGACCCCCTCTGTGGGAGAGGTGAAGACTATTGAGGGAAAATGCTGTATGTTAACCGCCATGCCGCCAGGCACTGCTCACCTAACAACATGGATAGGGACCAAACACCCCACCCTCTCTGTCTCCTCTTTCTTTGACTAGTTACTTCATACACAGCAGCCCAGGATATCTGGTAGACAATACTGTGACGAGTGAGAGTGAGTGAAGTGTGAGTATGGATGACTCCAAAAGTACTGACACGAGTAAGAGCAGGGCAATGAGGAGCCCTAAGCAGAACCAGAGCAAACATGCTAGCTATCTGAGACTGGAGAGTCAATCTACCATAAAAACTGAAGAAGAACTCAAGTAATGTCAGTCCTGCCGCAGAGGAGCATTGAGGTGGGGAGCAAAGCCGTGCAGAGAAGATGCGCTGCAGACCCGAACGCCTGATCGGGAAGGCGGGGATCAAGAAGGCGGAGAAAAGTCAAGATTTGTTCAAAATCTGGGTAACCGATGCCTAGTGGCAGGAAGTCAGCCATCCGAGTGGTTCAGGAGAGACCCAAAATGCATGGCAGAGATGCCGAAAGCAGACCACGACAGCCCAGAGGAAGCCGGAAAATCTTACTGGTGTTGCTGAGAACCAGAACCCTTGCAGCCTTTGAATCTCTTAAAACTTCTTTTACAACTGCTCTGGTGCTTTGCCATCTATCGTAGAAGCCGACGCCTCGGGTGGGGGCCCTTGGAGCTGTACTCGTTCAAAAGCAAACTGACGAGAAAGAACATTCTCCAGGAGCGAATTAAAAAATACTGAGCTTGAAAAAGAATTACTGGTCATTAAATCTGCATCTAAAGAATGGAGGCATCTTACTAGGAGCACAATATCTAATAGAGATCGGAAAAGACCAAAAGAATCTACGAGCTTTACAGAACATGGAATGCCGTAATAGCCGACAAGCTAGGTGGGCTTATTTTTTTGTCCAATATCGATGTGTTGTCACATATATTCCTGGTACTGTGAGAAACCGGAAGGTGTCTCACTTGCTAGTCCCCGGGGATCTGTCATCGAGGTGGCCAGGACACGGCCATCGCTTTTGGATCCAGTTCCTGGGGGTGGACCAGTGCGAGAGGATCATCTGGATGAGGGGTCTTAGGGGAGTGGAAGTGTGACACCGAACGATGAGAAGCAGTAAACCCTTCCTTTTGACACCTTTTCCCCAAGTCTGTCAAGTAGGATATTTAGAAACTCTACCTGCCCCCCTCCCCCTCTTTCCAACACAAACACGTACTCACACTGTGAGCGACAACAGACTAAAACCAGAGCTGTTTACCTGACATGTCCCAAAACAAGGGTCAGGCAATTGTCAACAACTACACACACCTGACTGTCCTTTCCCTTCCCCATAGGGATAAAAGGCGGAGCACGAGAGCACACTCTGAGCAAGGGGGAACGCATGAGGAAGCAGCTGTTCCAGGACGGCAGTTCAAACGAAGGAGAAAGGCAGCGAGACTTGAAAGGACGTCAAGGAGGGGGTTTCCCTTACCCTTTTCAACCCAGACCCGCGAAGCCTCCAACAAAGGAGACATAAGAGCAAACCTCATACCAAAACCACACTGCATAAGGACACCGCTTGGTGCCAAACAATTCATGACACCTTTACTGCCAAAGTGACATCCCATCTACAATCTGTCACAGCTCAAAGAGATCAGTCCGGTGACCCGAGGAGTCCCTCCGAGAGCACAGGACACCCTCCATTCTCCTCTGCTAAAGTTCAATCAGCATCATAACCAGCATGAAGCCTACCTCATGGGTGATTCGTGCCCATCAAGGAGGCTTCTGGTCAGCTGCCTTGACATGTTAGACCCTTGGGTGACCAAACTTATTAATCTGTCCTTCACCGAAGGGTGTGTCCCCATCCATCTTAGAGAAGCATGGATCACCCCTATCCTTAAAAAGGATCATTTTGATCCCAGTCTGGCTAAGAACTACAGCCCATGGCATATTGGGCACTCAGCAATCCAGCTTCAGAGCTCAACATGGCACGGAAAACGCCATGCTTGACCTTAATTCGAATCTCTCCTCCATCATTGATCAAGGCCATCTGGCCCTTCCTATGTTGTTGGACCTCTCCGCCGTATTTTGACCTGGTCGACCATGATCTCCTGGCGACCAGGTTACAATTCCTGGTAGTATGTTCAAGGACAGCAACGCAGTTTCTGGGCCCCTGCACTGCAAGAGTTGCCATAGATGTTTGCTGCTCACCCACATTAGTTACCTGCAGGGTACCACAGGGTTCTTCCCTATCACCCACTGTTGGCAAATGATGATCTGGGTGTCCTGTATATTAACTATGTAGATGACACCCAGGTCATCCTAAAATTCTCAGGCACCTACTCCCAGGACTCACAGGCCATTAACATCACATACTCCACCATTGAGTCCTGGATGGTAGCAAACTCCATGGCGCTCAATGCAGAGAAAACGGAGATCCTCATCACTGCCTCTAGCCACATGTTAAAGAAACAGGCCCAAAAGCATGCTAACTTCTCCATCGCTAACACCGCCATTCCGGTCACCAAGAGCTTGAAAACTCTGGGTGTCGCGTTGGATGCTGAACTAGCCGTGAAACAGCACGTTGCCAAGACTCAGCCATCATGCTGTCTCATTAATAAATTGCTCAGCTACATTCGCCCTTTTCTCTCACAGAAAAATATGTCTTTGCGTGCCTCAGTCAACTCACGGCTTGACCATTGCAATAGTCTGTTGGCCGGCACTGCTCAATCAAACTTCTCTGCTGTTCAAGTGACCCAAAATGGGGCAGTAAGAGCAGTTCTAGGTCTCCCTAAACGGCATCAGATCTCTGAGACAAGAAGAGAATTGCACTGGTTGCCTGTGAGACAACGTGTTTCTCATAAGATCCAGACTTTCACCTACAAATACCTGGCCCACGAGGCTCTCATCTATCTTGCAGAGCATCTGAAGCCGTACTTGCCTTCACACACGTTTAGGTCACAGGACCAGATAAAACTCATTTAGCCAAGATTCAGGCTTGCTAAATACAGGGGGACAAGCTTTGATGTCCTAGCCCCTGTTACCTGCAACTCTATCTCTCCTGATCTCAAAAAAAGCCAAACAATGTCTGAAGACCTATCTGTTCAACGCGCCCTCAATCTAAGCCACCGCAAACTCCACCACTCTCACTGTGATCTTCCTGTTGTCTTATAGTTCTTTGTGCACCCTGATGCCCTCGGGCGAGCTGGCACATTACCAAAAATTAAAATAAATAAATAAGACTGGGAATCTCAGCTGGCAAATGGTGTGACGGATGTCAGTGGTACATGGAACTCTACCGCACTGATAGCCGCGACGGAGAGACGCGGTTGCCATCGTTGTACCGTCCATGACTGCAGCGGCAAAAGAACCAATAATGAGTTAAGCACAGCCAATGAGTCGGAGAAGCTGATAAGTGGACCGGACTGTTTTAGGCAGTGGAAACATGAAGACGATTAATAGACAGAGGTCTTTTTGTGAATTAACTTGGTACCAGAGACAGAGTGGTCTAGCTGGTACCCCTGTCCTGAACAAAGAGAATGTGAAATTACAAAAGTATTGAAACTACAAGTACCAAGAGGCCATAGGGAAGTCCGGCGTATGGTGTTAAGGTGGTCATACAAGGGTCAAGCCAAACCCCTTGTATAATCGAATGTCCTTGACACATTGCAGACATTTGACTACTGTGAAACTCTGCACCCGACTGAGGGAATTGTGAAACAGGCATTTGCACCAGGCTGAGGGGAACGCTGTGCGAACTGTGATTTTGTGAAGCCCGCACTTGCCTTAGGCTAACAGAGTGACCAGGCGAGACGTGATCGCCCTTCAGCAGTCTTTGTTTAAAATTGGCAAGTGCTTTGGAAGGCCTGAGCCCGGATGAGGAGGCCCTAACTAAAACTAGATGGTTCTTTAAAAAGACATTGAGACTTTTGAATATTACAAATGAGAACGTTGTGACTGAAAGGCGGTAGTGAACCCGACTGAAGGGCATCAAGAAAAGCTAAGGAAGTGAATCCCACATTATGAAGAACCTAAGTGAACTACATTGTGATGACAAGTATGAACCCGACTGAGGGATGTGCACAGTGAGTGGTTGGTCTGAGCCCGACTGAGGGGGGCTGAGGACAGATAAGGATCAGAACCCAGCCGAGGGGGGTGCAAAGGTGAAGGCTAATCACCTGACGTGAAGATTAGCAAAAGGAACCTTTGTTTTGTTGTTTTTGGCATATCAGGCCATCTGAAGCAAGAGACTTTGCACAAGAAGAGGCTTGGGCACAGAAGGCCCTGATATAGAGAAATGGAATAGTAAGCCTGTACCAGAGAAGCACAGGAGTGTGCTGTGCTTAAGAGTCCCGCCTTGTCCCGTGCTAAAAAACGTGGGGAAGGGAGACCCCGACCATAACATTCTGACTCATCATTTTGTGAACACTTCTTTCTTTTCTTGTGAACATTATCCCACACTATTTTTGTAGCATAGTGGTAAGGATTGGCAATAGGTTTTTTAGTATAGGCCCTTTTTTATTTGACTAGACTTGACTAGGACTGTATTATTGTTATTTGATGGTAGTAGCTTGCTCCCATCTTAGATTTAGGATTAGATTAGGCATTTACCTCACCCATTTTACAGTTTAATAAACACCCTTGAACTGTGATCAATTGTGTCGTCTTACTTTGATATCATGCCTTCCTTACAGTATGGATAAAATTATAGCAGACGCCTTGTCTATAAAAGAAGGATACCCTATAGCTTGCCCCTTTCTCAGCGAACCCATGTTTAGATCTCGTTTGTTTGTGTTCCATGTCAATATCTTTCTACAAAAACTACAAAGAGAGTCATCACATTATCTCATGAGGTGGCTTAATCTTTAAAAAATAAAGGGTATTGATACCCAGTACCAACCTTCAACATCAACTACTTCCTACATGTCATGACAGTAGAAGCTCTGGACATCAAGGCGTTTTATCCACATTTAATTTTGTGCTCAGATTCTTCTGGTAGCCCAAGCTTAAATAGGATGTACTACCTGCTCTATTTGTTAACAAAATAAAGCATCGACTATATCAATGTTTGGAAAGCTCAAACAGCCTTGACTCCCTTCTCGGCCGTGGGAAATAATCGCCACCAACTTTGTTGAAGATCAACCATGTCCAACACTAAACAAGCCCAGTTTGTTCCCCTTCCTAAACTTCCCACTGCTACCGAGAAGGCCACCATATTCTTGAAAGATATTTTCCATCTTCATTGACTTCCATCTACCATCATCTCAGATAGAAGAACACAATATACCTCAAGATTTTGCTCTATTCTGTGTTTCTGCTTGGAAATTTAACGCGCTCTATCCTCAGGATACCACCCCCAAACCAATGGGCTATCTGAACGATTGAATCAAACCATGGAACAATACATACATTGCTTTACCACTTCTGCACAAGACGATTGGGTTTCCGTTCTTCCAACTGCAGAATTTGCATATAATAATTCTGTACATTCTTCCTTGCAAACCTTCCCTTTCCATGGTGCCTATGGATTTCATCCAACAACCTTTCCCATTCATATTCCTTCTACATTACACATTCCTTCTGTGAATCAACATACCTCTTAAATACAAGAAGGTCATAAACTTGCTCTGAAACATCTACAGCATGCACTGGAACAAGTCAAGCATATAGCTGCCAAACATTGCTCCCAACAATCAGAGTACATGGTAGTAGAAAACGCTGGCTTTCCACCAAACATCTGCCCAAACAATTGAAACCTTCAAAATGTTCCCCTCTTTACATTGGGGCCTTTTCGCATTACTCATGTTATTAACGCTGTTGCCTTCACGTTGGCGTTACCCTCTTCATGGAAGAGGATTTATCCTGTATTTCACGCTTCACTTTTGAAACCAGTACTATGCAGTGAATGGGCTCGAAGAAAGAAGGCTAGACCACCTCCTCAATTGATCGATAGTGTAACGGAGTACGTAGTTCAAACGTATTGACTCACGTTATTTCTGTGGAAGACTTCAGTACACTGTGGATTGGGCTGGTTACGATATCTCTGAACGATCATGGGAGCCAGTTTCTAATATTCAGGCACCTAAACTCATACGCCAATGTCATCATATTCATCCCTGGTAACCTGGTCCTGCGGATCTTGTGGGGAGGCAAACTGTCCAAACCGTACCATGGTCCATTTGGAGACGCTGGCTTCTCTCTCGTGCAACGTTATTCCATTCCGGCGTAGACCGATTCTTTATGCATGGTCTATTTATTCTGTACTATGGCATCCGATATGGCGTACTCCATCACATTAACAATGTAAAAGGAAACAAGTCGGAAAACCCATTGCGTCTGAAACTGTTAACCTGTCTGACGCTCCTCTTCCTAGATCTGTTTTATCCTGTTCCATCTAGTATCCTGCCTTCCATACAGCCTCTTACTATTTCCACACCTCCTGTCCTGTATGTGCAGTATTCACTTCTGCTTGCCTAGCTTGTAGCTCGTGCTACTCCTTCTGAAGAAACTTCTCTACTACTTGGCTCCAGCATAATCTCCACCACTTGGCTCCTACATCAGATCCACTTATGAGGGTTTTTCTGGCTCTGTATTTTCCCTCGTGAGCTTAGCATCCAGATACTCTCTTCTTGGTCTCAGATATTTGTACTGAAACCTTTGGAGAGGTCTTGTTTTGCTTTGTTCCATTCTTCAACTTTGCCACACAACCTGCCTTCTTCTTCTAACAAGGCAGTAAGTGGCCTAATTGTCTTAGATCTGACCATAAGGCACGGATGTAGCTTTGAAGGGTACTCGATAGTTGATGGTTAGCCAAGAGGATGAGCAGAGCACATATGATCGTAAGGTCCCAGTTGAAGTCAGAGTCTTTCAGGTGTATGCCCTGCCATCTGTAGCTTTGCAAGCAGTTAGGCCAGTACTCCCAGGTAGGGACCGGCAGTTGGTGCAGTCCAGCTCAGTATCTCTTATAGATTTAAAAGTGTGTCATCAAGATGCAAGACCCCAAAGTTTCTGTTACAAATAGACACACTAGAATTTGCAAAGGGTTTAATGTTAAGGCAATTCAGACTGACTCTCAGGCAGATCCCCCACCTCACAAACCAACGAGGTGATGCCTACACAAGGGCTGGAAACACTGACAGGAAGGTCCTTCAAACTGGAGGCAGGTAGATAGCAGCAGATGAAGGTACTCAGGGTGATGAACTGAGATTCAGGAAATTAGTGGGTATGTGGATAAAAGGGTCCATTTCAGACTAGTGTCTGGTCCATTAGCAAGAGAAATGCCTCAATTTCTTCATGTGCCCGGAAGAACCCCACTGCCTCAACAACTACTTTGGTGGGCGGTTTCAGAGGGCAGCACCACTAACTGGAAGCGAATTAGGGTTGTCAGCTGATGGTCCGTCTGGTTCCGAGGTTCTTTGTAGGAGTAGAAAGCAGAGTGCTGGGAAGACAGAGCAGACAGGGAAAATCAAAGAGACACAGGATCCCTTTGTGAAGGGATGTGCTGAAGTTCTAGACCTACTAGGAGGCACATGGGTGTAATTTTAGGGGGGACAAGGGATTTTGCACACCATTTTGTCCCACTCATTCGGCAGGGGCCCCTTTTATTTTGATGTCATGCCCCTCGACCACCCCAACATTTTTGGCAAAGTTACTCCACTGAGGAGGCATACTGGTAGGCATGGACTGGAGCAAGGCCCTAGGTAAAATTCTAGCAGAACTAATGAGGAGTCACACACTGGATTCATAAGCTTGCACAAAGATACTCATAAATGGAATGATAAAAGAATGAGGTAGCACCCAAAAGGCAGCAAGCATAAACCCACGAAGAACAGAGTAGGGTTAGAGGATAGGCAGAGCAGCGGCCGCCTATGCCATAAGTGGCCACGAGCGACTGAGGAAACGAGGCGGAGATAGGCAGAGTAGCAATGAAAATGGCAGCTGCGTACGCCAAGAGCGGCTGACAGCAACGAAGAGAGCTAGAGTGGAAAGTCTTCCTACCAGTTCAGACTCTGCTTCCGTGTCTTTCCGGGGCCACAAGGCGAAACTGCGTTATCAGGGCGGGCAGGACGAGAATAAAGGGCACGTATATACCTGAAGCGGCTACCGTGAAGTGAGGTAAAGCGGAAGGCAGCACAGCAGGTCCCTGGTATCAGTTATAGAAATGGAAATGCTGTTTTTGTGTGGTTTATTTAAACCTTTCAAAAGTAGAAATACAGTAGAAAAAATGAACTATATGTATTGTAAAATACACACAAAGGATAACATCTAATGCTTCCTTTAGTTCCTTATAACAAGCACAAGCAGTACATGCCTAGCTTAGAACCCTAGTCATACTAAAACTTCACTTTTAATTAACTGTGGGATCCCAGTAGCCACTAGGGTGTTATGGCGGATTGGAGGGGCTTGGGATGTAAGAGAACATGAGTGAATTAATTATTAACATCTGGAAAACACCTCAAGAAAGGGGTAGAGTGTCCTATAATGTTGCAAGCAAAGAACACAAGGTGCACACATTTTAAACCTACAAAGCTGTACTTAAAATATTTTGTGCAGAGCACACTCCTAACAAACTTATCCACTAGTGTCCTGGTCAGACATTCCAGTAGTCTAGTGGATCTCGCGACCTTGGTCCTGGCAATATGGGTACGAATCTGGCTCCGGCAACAAAACCAAGTCAAAAACATGAAAGCGCTGGAAGAGCACAATTGGATTCACTTGATCCCAGATGTGGCCCAATGACCAGCGCTACCTGGTATGATGGCAAGCATAGGGTCAGCATCGTTGCTGGGGGTGGGGGGATAGCAGGGATATAGCCCTGGGTCTTTTGGTTGTAGCCACGGATAGAAGCTCAGGGGCTACAACCAAAAGGCTAGCTAGCCCCGAATCCTGCCAGTCCCGACATTAGCATAGCCCCAGATCTTTTACACCTAGAAACACCCCTGCATAAGAGGATGGGGAAAAGCGTGTTGCAAGGGGTATGGGCTCGCTCCCAGGGCTTTAAGTGGGCCAGAGCCGAGCCCTGGTAGGCTCAGAAATCTGGTTCTGAGGCAGTGCCCTGTCAGGGCTCACTAATCTCCCCTGGTAGCCCCGGCTGCTAGAGGACAAGGCTTTTTTTCCTAAAGCCTGAAGCTGTCCCTCATTTGCAAGATCTTCAGGCTTCAGAGAAACATTCCTTTAATCCATAATGGTGGCACCTGCAAGCGAGAGATGTACGTGGGGCGGCACCACCATTATGGAAGAAAGGTGAAGCCGCTGGAAGCAGGGGCCTTTTTTTTCTAAATCTTGAAGCTCTCCCTCATTCACGGGATTTTCAGACTTTAGGAAAAAAGCCCCTGGCTTCCAGCGGCCTCACCTTTTCAGCCTTAATGGGGCACCATTGAGACTGAAAAGGCGAGGCACTGTTCCCTCCCAAGCAGACCTTTAGCAAATAAATGCAGGGATCAGCACCCTCTCCCCCAGGGGGGAGAGGGTGCTGATCTCTACAAAATGCCGCCTGGCCTGCGTGCCTGTAGCCCATTTAGCCAGGGCTCGTCAACGAGCAGCCATGTGACACCCACTGTCATTACTGTCATTAGCCCTCCCCCGCACATGTTCCAGTGCCACTGCCCCAGCTATAGTATGAATGTCATACTATAAAGCCCACAAATGTCCTACCTAAGCTAAAACTAGATACCAAGTCTGTTTACACAGAACACAACAGAGGCGGAGGCCCATTCTATCAACTAACCAATGGCTCTACTGCTCTCCTATCATACTTGTTTCAAAGCCGTGCCCTACCAGTCTCAGAAATGACAGACTGGGCGCTAGATTACCTAAACGCCACAAGCCATTTCTTAATACATTAGATAAAGTAAATCCACCACCTATGGCAAATAACCCATGCTTTAAAATGAACGCCACTGAGAAAAATAGAGCCACACATCAGAATCATAAGCACAAAAAACCAGACAACAGAAATAACACTTAATCAAAGTAAATCTATCCCTACCTCCATGAAGCCTAATATCTCAACTATCAAAGGAGCACTAATTAACGCTAGATCTATGGTGGCACATGCCACAGACATAGCCAACCTAATCACGACTGAAAACCTTGACTTCTTAGCTATAATGGAGTCCTGGTTACATGCAGCAGCAGGCCCATCACTCTTACTGGCAGTACCAGATAACTATACTATCTTAAGAGCAAATAGAATAGATTCTAGAGGCAGTGGCATTGCTATCATTGCCAATTCTAATCTAGACATGAGAATAGCCTCTACGCAGACTGTCAAATCCTGTGAATTACTCACTGCTAAAATGCCCATATCCAAATCCCGTACATTAACTGTATATTTAGTCTATAGACCTCCAGGGCCTACTGGCACCTTTGAGGAAGATATCATGACACGATTATCTGACCATAATAAAGCCTCTTCTCAAAAACACTTTTGTTAGGAGACTTCAATTTAGGCCTAAACAACCCTAATGACCAACAAGCATTAGCAGTATCTAATGCCTTTAGCGAATATGGCCTCACTCAAAGAGGCACTCAACCTACGCATAACAAAGACAGAACCTTAGATTGGGTAGCTGATTTTTTTTAAAAAAAAACATCTTTTCATTGATTTTACAATACATAAACGCATTCCCCAACATGTCCCCCCCAGCATCCCCGAGAGGCAGCTTCCACATTGTCCTTGATTCATTCGTTCCATCGACCAGTCGCCAAGGTTCACTGTAAATCCAATAGTCTTAGGCGTTGGGGGCACCACCCGATCCGGAAATCGTCCCCGAGAAAGGCCAACGTTTCTCCCCAGTCGCCTGCAAAGGTTTGAACCTTGTTGTTCATGGCATACATCGCCCATTTGAGAGCCACTATTTCCCATATCTTCCGTAGCCAGTCCTGTATCGCGGGTACCTCTGTGCTTTTCCACCTCTGCGCTATTACTGTCATGGCTGCGAGTGTGAGGGTCACTCTTGCTTCCCCCCCCCCCCCCCCCCCCCCGAGTTCTGGGTTCCCCCTCTGCAGTGTCCCCTCTAACTCCTAGTAGGATTTGTTCCAGTGTTCTACTATTTTCCGGCCCATATGCCTGATCCTGCACCCTCTGTACCTCCTGCCAAAATGGCTCCATTATCGGACATCTCCACCAAATATGTTCTGCCGTACTCTCCATCCCACATCCCCTCCAGCAGTTCCCTGAGGTTCCCGGATATATCTTCTGGAGGCGGGCTGGTGTGTAATGCCAACCGAGTAATATCTTATACCACTCCTCCTGTAGATGGGATGCTCTTGCCAATTTGGGGATCTTTCTCCATAATCTTTCCCATTACTCTTTTATGATCTCCTTTCCCAGGGTCTGCTCCCACTTCCGCATATACGGCCATTGTTGTCTGACTTGTGCATCATCCAGAATTCTATATAGATTAGATATTAGCCCCTTGTACCCATCAATAGAAAGGAGGAATTTTTCAAACTGTATCATTTTCTTGGTCGCTGCCTCTTTGTTTCCGGGGTCCGAAACCCAATGCCGTATTTGCGCATACCGGAGCCCTTCCCCTTCCTTCACCTCTAATTCCCTCTTACAGTCCTCAAATGAGAGTGCTGCCCCATCCCGGAACATATCTCCCAGCCTTTTGCATCCTCCATCTTGCCATTGCTTGAATGCTCCCTTTTCTAGCCCAGGTGTAAAGTTCCCATTGTTGAATATGGGCGTATAGGGGGATGGGAAAGTTGTGATCACGTTGGTTCCCACCAAATTATCCCAGTTGTCTGCCACTAATTTAGTTATGGTGCTCTCATATAAGTGCTTAGGCTTGTGCTGTTTCGGGAGCGACAATACCTCCGCCAGGCTGTAGTGTACGACTGCTCTATCCATTTTCACCTACTACTTGTCCTGAGTGTTCGCCCCTTCCTGGAGCCATTCTCTAATCACCCGTAACTGTGTGGCCTCGTAGTACTATTGAAAGTCTGGCATGGCTAACCCTCTCTCTCGTCTGGGTGTCATCATCAATTGCCCGCTGACCCTTGCTTTTTTCCCCTTCCCATAAAAACTCATTAGTAAGTATTCTTAACTCCCTAAGAAAACCTGTTGGTATTGCCTGAGGGATTGCCTTGAAGAGATACAACAAGCGTGGGAGCGTGACCATTTTAACTGCTGTGGCCTGACCCAACCACGATACCCAGAGACTCCTCCACCTGTGGAAGTCCCTCTTGATGTCCTTCAACAGTGGGGGGTAACTGGCAGCATACCAGCCCGTGAGGGTTGCCATGATTTTCACTCCTAGGTATCTGATGCCCCCCGGACTCCATATAAAGGGAGTAGCTACCCTCAACATATCTCGGTTCCCTGTATTCAGGGTCAGATTCAGGAGTTCAGATTTGCCAACATTAACCTTTAAGCATGAAACCATCCCAAACTCCTCCAGCAAGGTTCTGCTTGCCTGGATAGACTCTAATGGTGAAGTCAGTGTGAGCAACATATCATCGGCGAATGCTGCCACCTTTTGGTTAGTCCCCCCAAATGGGATGCCCTGTATTCCCTCTGCTTCCCTTATTGCCTGAAGAAGAGGTTCCAAATAAAATGCGTACAGCATTGGGGACAGAGGGCAACTTTGTTTCATGCCCCTACTCAACCTAAAGGGTCTCTACATAGCCCCGTTCACCACTACCCTCGTGGATGGCGTTTGGTAGTTAGCTTGCCCCATTTTTAGAAATTACCCCCCCAGGTCCCCTGCCGAGGCCCATCTTCTGCATTACCCTGAAGAGGAAGGACCACTCCACGCAGTCAAACACTTTTTCTGCGTCTAATGATAAAAGGACTGCGGGAGTGTCCGTCCTGTGTGCTTTTTCGACCAAGTGGGCCACTCTCCTGATGTTGTCTGCTGTCTGTCTGCCTTTTATAAACCCTGCCTGATCCGGGTGGATCAGCTCCGGGAGGTAGGTCTCCAGGCTATTTGCCAATATTTTTGTGTAGATCTTGGCATCAGTATTTATTAATGCAATGGGCCTATAATATGTCCTTTCCTCATGGTCTTTGTTAGGCTTGAGAATCAGGGTTAGTCTGGCTTCTTCCATAGATGGGGTTATTCTCCCTGTTGACGTGAACGTGTTAAAGAGGAATGTCAGGTGCGGGGTCAGTTCTGTTGCAAACGTCTTATAGAAGGCCACAGTATAGCCGTCCGAGCCTGGGGCTTTATTATGTGGCAGGCCACCAATCACTCTCCCCACTTCGTCCTCTGTATTCTCCTGGCTAAGGGATTCCAGTGACTCCCGCCCAATTGGTCTCATCTTCACCTTCTCCAGAAAAGGAGAGCATCTGCCTTATTCGCTTTGGCGTAGTACTTTTGGCGGATGTTAAGGAGTGCCCGCTCAGCTTTTTCTGTTCAGAGGACCTCTAGTTGCCCCAGTGCTCTCCTGTAATCCCTCGTGGAGGCCCTAGTTGGGGTTGTCCCTGTCTTTTGTCTTGCTATCTCTACCTCCGCCTTTAGCTGCTCTTCCAGTGCCTTCAGCTGTTTTCCCCTCGGTGCCATCGCTGCTATTAACTCTCCCCTGAGTGTAGCCTTGAAGGCGTCCCATCTGGTCTCTTCTCTCGTGTCCCCCCTCTTATTTTGTGCGAGAAAATCCTTAATTTTCTCTCCCATTTCCCCTCTGATTACTCAGTCCCTGAGAAGGGACTCTGGATATTTCCATCCCCACACTCTTCTTTCCCTGCGCCCTGGGTCCATTTGCATGGATACTACGTTGTGGTCAGCTATTCCAATGGGACCTATCTTCACCTCCCGGATCCAACCACCAGGCTCGGTTAAACCCAAATATAGTCGATTCTAGATTGCGACCCGTGGACTCCGGATAGGAAGGTATAGCCCTCTTCGCCCCCTTTTAGTTCCTGCCATACGTCCCTTAGCCCCGCTCCCTCAATTCTATCTTTGAGTTCTACTGACATCGCTGCTCCCCCTCCCTTCGTAGAGCCCCTGGATCTATCCCGCTCCTTGTTCCAGGCTATTTTAAGACCTCTGAGTAAGCTTATTTGCCCCCATGCTTTAGCTTCCAGTACTCCCAGAACCCATCTCAAAAATTGCTCCTGACCCACATTTGGTGCGTACATTACAGCCATGGTGTATGGGCTATCCTGATGTGTCCCCTTAACTATAATGTACCTGCCCTCCGTATCCCTTATGGTGTTGGTGACTCTAAAATCAGCCGTGTTTTTGATGGCTAGGGCTACTCCCCCCGTTTTGTTCTTCCCAGAGGCGTGCAGGATCTGCCCAAACCATCGCAGTTTTAGGCGCACCTGATCTTTTTGCCGGACATGTGTTTCCTGCAGGCCCAGGAAGTCCAGGCCCTCTTTCCTTGTGAACTGTTCTAGTTTCTTTCCCTTGAGGGGGGTATTAAGCCCCCTGACTTTATGTGTTAGCCACTTGAACAGATATCAACTTGTTCTTGTCCTCAGTTTGCCTGTGGCCTCCTTTCCCTCCCTCTGTATGCCCCCCGCGCCTCCTCCAACCTATTTCTCCCCCTTGCTCTCCCCTTTTGTACCCTAGTGCTGTCTCGGTCTTCTGCCTTCTGTGTCATGTTCCCTGTGTAATGTGTCTGCCCCCTCCCACGCCCCCCCTTCCTCCCCATCCCTACTGTCTCCTCACCTGCCCCCCTGGAAGGACTTGCCCTCCCCGCGCCCTCACTTCATCTTCCTCGGGCTCTCTCGCCCTTTCTGGTTCCCAGATGGTTGCTCCCCCCTGCTCCATTGCTGCCTTTAGAGGTCCACCACCCCTGTGTTTCCAATTTCATTTAGGGCTCCTCCCGCTCTGCCAGACCTGTTTCCCCCACAGGTGCTTTACTCCTACCTTTTGGCAGTGGCCTGCTCAGCCTTGCACCTCATCTCCTTTTATCCTCCACTGTTGACCATTCCCATGGTCTTGGCCATGGCCTGTTATCCGCTACCTGCCCTCCTTTTCTTAAGGGGACCTCATCCAGGTCTATCTGTAGGATGTCTGCTCCTTCTTGTGCCGATGCGATGCGCTTTTGGGTTTCCTCCCATTCAAACACCAGGCCAAATGGGAAAGTACATTTATACCGAATTCCTCGCTCGTTGAGCACTCTTAAGACTAGGCTCATCTGTCTTCTCTTGGCCAACGTGCTGCTTGCCAGGTCTTGGTATAGTGCTATTCGGTGGTTTTTATACATTATCGGTTCCTGTTTCCTTGCCGCTTGGAGGACCGCTTCCTTTTGGGCATACCTGGTGAATGCTGCCAGTACGTCCCTCTGTCTTTCGGCCGGACCTTACACCATTCTACCCACCCTATGGATGCAATCTAATTCCACTCTGTCAGGTGACGTTTCTCTTACGATCTCTGCGAAGATTGTCTCTGGGTCACCTCCTTTAACTCTTTGTCTGAGACCGTTTCTGGCAGGATTTTCACCCTAGTATTTCCATATCTTCCATCTGGATTTCGAGGTTGTGTGTTGCTGTATCGAGCCGTTCGATCGCATCACTGTTTGCCTTTGTCTCTTCACCCACTTCTTGTAGGCCTCTTTCCAGTAGATCCATCCTCTCCCCCAGCTGTATCATATCCTGTCTGATCTCCTCCAGGGCCGAGTTGAGATTGGATCTCAATCAGTTGAAATTGATCCTGGAATGTTTTGGAAATACTGTTCTGGAGAGCAAGCATTTCTCCCCTGAAGTCCTGTCTTGGGGTCTGTACTTCCCCTCCCATCCGGCATAGCTCCTCCATTCGTGCTCTCAGGCATATGTTTGGACATCTCTCTGCTGTCCTGTGATGGCCAGATGTTGGGGAGCGTCCCTGGGGCGTCTCCTGAAGTCTGTTGGAGTTTTCCACTCTTTCCCTTATTTTTCGTGGCCATTATTACCTCTCTTGACTTTACTGCTCCCTTTCCTTTCATAGGCTCTTCAGGGGTGGGTATTCTGCTCACCTCTCCCTACTCTTCCTACTCTCTGGGGCTCTGTAGGGCTCAGCAGACTTCTGGGGGCATTCCCCTTCAACCTCGCCACGGTCCCTGCTGGTGATCTCTTGTTCCTTTAATTGCTCCCCCCCGTCTCCAGGGGCGCCCCCCCGTTTGGCAAGCTATCCTTTTGTGGTGTTCCTTTTTGCCTGTGGGTGTCTCTGCAATCCCACTGTGCGGGTTGCCCTGTGTACCGTAATTTTCTGTGTAGTTGGGTTATGGGCGCTCCTCTTTTCTGTCCCCACTGCTCTGGTAGGGGTCTTCAAAAGGCCCTGTTCGGGTCCTGCCTTTCCTCGTGTGCCGTTGTTCCGTAGGTGGGGGCCTGCCGATCCTCTAGGTCCCCTCAGACCTTGTGCCCTTCTCCTCTATGGGCTCTGTTCTGGTGCCTGCCGTGTGTCCCTCAGACAAGTCCGGACGCCTGTTACCGGGGCCCTCTCCTTTTCCCCACAGCCCCCTGTGATGCTCTTTGGGGGCCGTCCTCTGGTCCTCTTCTTCCTTCCTACGGCTCGCGGGCCTCCCTGTGGTGCTCCTCCTCAGAGCCGTTGCTCCCGATGGGGGACCCGGGGTTGTGGCAAGAGTGCAATTCACCTTCGTGGGTGGGGCGGGGCGCTCACAACAGGCCCAGCGCTCCTCCATCCAGCCCTTCCTCAACCCCACCGTGGGATCTCTGTTATGTTGCAGGGCGAGCCGCGCTGGTTGGAACAGCCCTATCGAGTCCCCCGCAGCCGTCCTCTCCTGCTGGTGGGGGTGCGTCCGCCCCGGCCTGGGTTCTGCCACACTCACCGGTGGGTGGTCGGCGCCTTCATTAGGAGGCGGACTGTCCTCTGGATTGGTGCTGAATACTTTGAGCTGGTTGCCTCTCTGCTGGGTGTACTTGTGCGGTGCTCCTCTGTTGGGTCTAACTTTCACCCTACCCGTTCGCCTGTCGGGGCTGCGGGCAGTGGATCTGTCTTTCACGTGGCGGTTCTGCTCTGGCTCTCCCTGTCCCCCAACACGTCTTTCCTCCTGTGCGGGAGCAGCCTGGAGTCAGTGGCTTCCTATGGGGGATGCTGTTAGCACTGCCACCTCCCAGTCCGCCTCTCTCTTTTCCGAAGGTCGTTGTTCCGTCCCCTGAGGTCGCGTCCATCTCCTGCAGACCTCCTAGCCCGCCCGGGCCACTGAGTACGCGTCTCTTCCGCCTGCTCAATGTGCTGCACTGTCTCCACGCTCACTCTCTTCCGAGAGTGGTACTGTTTCCTTCTGGGGAGTTTGCATCTCTCTGAGCCCCCAGTTTTAGATAGTGGGGTGGTGGAACTACCTATGAATTCCCTTGGGGCTAGAAAGGGGCTATCGGCACGTCTACGCCGTGCCGGCAGCCATCTTGGAATCTCGGGTAGCTGATCATAATTGGGGGACCACAATTGTCTCAATCGTTCCGCAATCCTGGACTGGCCACTACCTACTGTCCTTTACTCTTTCTGACTCCAACTGCACAACTAAGACTAACCTAATAGCGCCCCCTCTCCCTACATGGAACAAAAGAAATATTACTGCGGATACTATCGTACCACATGTAATCCCTCTCCTCAACTCCTTAAAGCACTCTACAGATACAGACACACTAGCAGATGTCTAAAATTCTACAATGACCAAAGCCCTAGACATCATTGCCCCGCTTAAAATGCGTAAAAGTAAACGTAGAGCTCACCTGAACTCATGGTTTACACCCCAACTAAAAGCCAATGCGAGCCGAAAAAAGAAAACTGGAAGTCCTCTGGAAACACCTCCCTTCTACAGAGAATAAAACTAACTTGCTGAATATTTCAGCAAAATACAAAGAATAGATCCTACTTACCAAATGTGAGACTTATAATAGTATTAACAAAGCTAGTTCCAGTACCAAGGAACTCTTTTGTTATCATCAGAGAATTGGAGGCCCCGATCCCCCAAACCGACACATGCTCGAAGGATAAACACTGGTACACTAACATCCAGAATGCTCTAATTAATAAGATCACCACTCTCCAAAACAAAATTGCTGACAAAAGACTGAACTTACCTAACATAGGTACTCCCAATAGAACTTAAGGGCTCTGTACTAAACCATTGCAACGCTTCAAATTCTCCAGAGTCTCCATCCTTAAAGTACAAAAACATTATTGCATCTCCCAAACCTTCAAGGTGCCAAGGAAACTGTTGCCCAGCCCAGATAATCAAATGCCGCCCGAGACCTGGCGCCCTTTATTGCAATATTAATCAATGCCTCCTTTGCAACTGGCACCGTCCCCAGCAACCTAAAGGTGTCATGGGTCCTACCTCTCCTAAAAAAGCAATCCTTGGACCCCACTATCCCCACTAATTATAGGCCAATTACCACTGTCCCATTCCTACTGAAGATACTTCACAGGGTTGCCTACCTTCAAATCCAGGAATACCTTGAGACTAATCATCTCTTGGGGACTCGACAATCTGGCTTTAGGCCTCAACGTGGTACCAAAACGGCGTTGATTGATCTAAAGGCCCATATTGATTAACTCAAAGACAAGGGGAAAACTGCACTTCTGTTGCTCCTGGATCTGTCGGCCACTTTTGACTTGGTAGACCACAAAGTGTTATGTAACCACCTTGCCTCAGCTGCCCACTTCTGCCAGGACGCAATAGTGTGGATCCATTCCTTTCTTAACAATAGGACTATGAGAGTCTTCTCACCTATGGCGTTAGCGGACCCTATCACAATAACATGTGGAGTTCCCCAAGGCTCTTCCGTGTCACCTACAATGTACAACATTTTCACAAAGCCGCTGTTTGACGATCTTGATCATCTGG
This sequence comes from Ambystoma mexicanum, assembly GCF_040938575.1. NCBI lineage: Eukaryota > Metazoa > Chordata > Amphibia > Caudata > Ambystomatidae > Ambystoma > Ambystoma mexicanum. The sequence goes on from NC_090924.1 coordinate 1,274,323,372, forward strand.
GTGTCACCTACACAAATTATGCAGATGACACCAATGTCCTCTTACCCCTTTCCGGAAACTATTACTCAGATGTAGCGTTAGTGAATAAAATCAACTTAATCATTCAGGCATGGATGGCCACACATGGCCTCTGCCTGAATGACGATAAAACAGAGATCTTGGTTCTCGGTTCCCCATCCAACCTAACAAACTCAGTAACGAATACTCCTCCTTTAACATTGATGGGAACAATATTAAAGTAGCTAAAGAGGTAAAAACGTTAGGTTTTTACCTTGATTCAGCACTTAACCTTTGCAAACAAGTCAACGCTACGGCATCGGCTACAGAATACACTTGTAAGCTAATACGAGCATGAAAACCCTTTCTATCCAAAGAAAGCTGCCTTATCCTTGCCAGAGCCCTCATCCTATCAAAATTGGATTATTGCAACGCTCTTTCCTTAGGTGCAAGTAAACAAGCTGTCAAACTCCAAATTCAGCAAAATAATGCAATGAGAACTGCCCTGAGCATTTCGAGAAGGGAACACATCTCTGAGTTAAGGAAACAGTACGAATGGCTTTCCATCAAGGATAAAATTCCCCTTAAAACAATGGCCCTAACCCATAAATGTCTTAATCATGCTGCCCCACCATACCTAGCTGAGAAATTCATCTTAAAATCCTCTCCTCGCCTCACCAGGTCGGCAAATTCTTCCTGCCTGCTAGTCCCCAGATACAAACTTTAAAAAGCAGGGGGGAGTAGCTTCCCGGTCATGTCAGCCCAGATGTGGGACACACTCCCGCCCTCTCTAAGAACGAACCAGTCCTTCCCCAACTTCAGAAAATATCATAAGCTGGCTGACTATGAAGGACTAAAGATGAATCTAGTATAGCCTATCCTCCAATGCCAACTGATCTCACTACGCCTGTGTATGTGCTGCACAGAGGGTAGGTATTGTCTACTCTCCTTGCGTTGTACATTTTCAATGCAGTTCCTGTAATTCTGCTATTTTGTATTTGTTCTAAGTTGTAACCCCTGTTCTTACGCAGCCAGATACCTCTGGGTTCTGTGTGCTTTATAAATCAATAAAACAAACAAACAAACGTAAGGCACTGCTCTCTCCCGTTGCACTTTTGAGGCCATACGCAGGAAGTGTCAGAGGCCCAAGTATTGGGGGCGCCTGAGAGTTTAACCAGCCTATGGTTAACCAAAAATAGGCTGTCACATAAAGGTTGAGCGTCGAATAAAACGCCCCACCAAATATTTGGGCATCAAGAGCTTCTTGCCAGGAGCATCAAACCACCATGTGCTTACACACTTTTCTTTAGCCACTGCGTGGTTTCTCCATTTTGAAGTTTTTGCATGGATTTGCCCCGATTCTTCAGCTATAGGTGGGAGACCTAACCTCCAACTTCTATGTCCATTTCCATGTTTTCTTTAGAACTCCTTCTGAACTTACCTTCACAGGGCAGGTCTTCCAGTATACCCTGATCCACCACCACCACGGCCCCCCACTTCTGCCACCCCCTGCATTTTTCCAGAATGCTATTCGGTGACACATTGCTGGGATAATATCAGACCCCCGCCCACCTTTGTCCCTGCAGAGCTTTCCTGCATCCTTCTGGTGCAGGCCGACTTTTGCTCCTGCCCACTTTTTCATAACAGTTCTACGAGAGTTGTACAGGTGCCTAAGTTGCTCTCTAGTGCTTTGCTTAAGAAAACACAGCCGACATGTTAATTGCATGCATCAATACGTAAGAAGTTGCACAAATTCCGAAAAACCTAAGCCACACACCCCGCAACACCCTCACATAAGAACAAGCCACCCGGAGGGGGGTGGAAAGACTTGGGCAAACGGTCTAGTACTGCCTAGTGACCCTATATCATGTGTGACACTGTCACAGTCCAACTAGTCTAACTATAGAGCCAACAACACTCTGTGATGCGCAGTTTCGTTGTAGGATTTAATTTCAGTATGGGCCTACAAGTTCCAGCATGCAAGGCAGCTGGCTATAATGCCAGGGCTGGATAAAGGGGGCTATAATACTGCAGGGTTAATTGATAGCTGTGATATTTGTGTTAGTGAAGGTCCATAGTACATGTAGGTATTTTTTTATTTATTTTATTTTGGATTTATAGAGCGCACTACAGTCCACAGGCATCGAGGCGCTATGAGGGAACGTAAGAGGGCTTGATTCAGGGTTACAAGAATGCGGCCCAACAGGGATTGCTTGGTATAAGTTGTTTCGTAACATTCCATTTCAATCTATGGTTTTTTTTAATGTTATTTGTTTCTATTAAACTGAGAGAGCATAGTGCTTCGCCCAGCATCCCTTTGCCTGAGTCGCAACAGGGGGCAGCGCATCCCCTTTGCCGGGTGCTTTAGGCTACTGAATGATAAGGGTGACCCAACATGGCTGCCAAGAGGGCCTATGTCATGAGTGACACATTCCCCAAACCTTGGCTTAACAGACAACTGCACTTGACATGCAAGGGCTTGAGTGCACACACTTATAACGGGAGGAACACATCCACGTGTCCAAGAATGCAAAGTTATTCTGGCTGAAAAGCTAAGGCTGGCACAGGCCTCTTTCCAGGTCATGAGAACTTTAGCCAGTCAGGTGATTTCGCTTTGATTTCTGGCATTTGCAGTCGTAAATATGAATCATAAAAAAACTAAAGTGCACATTCCAGAAACAAAGAATAAAATCAAAACTGGATGACAGTATCACGCATGGTTTGGGGAAATGTGAGTGCTCTGCTGGGTGTTTCGGTCACTCAAGTCATGGTGCCACTTGGCAGTACTGGGCGTGTCACTCCCATTTCTGAAAAGCTATCTACCTACTTCATGGGGTAGGTGAAACGCCTACCGTTTGAGCAAAAACAATACATTGTTAATACTAAGGTTTCCCAAGGGCTGGCCTTTTACAGCTATAACTTCCAGACAGGGGCTGTGGTCTGATTCAGCTGGGGGAGAGGGGGTGGGTGGTCTTGCTGGGTCCAATTCCTAGCACCACTGACACAATATGAAATCTTGAGGCCACTACTTTCTCACACAGTAAGGTCAAACAGGAGAGCCCAAAGATGTCCAGAAGCTCATTAAAGCGGCTGCAGCTGAAAAACCAGAGGGGGAAGAGGCCCAAACCCACTTAAATACAGGAAAGAGGGTGCTTGCCACACAAGACGCCGAACTGAAAATCGGCCCAGATAAAACGTATGCTGGCGTGGCTGTAAGGGTGTGTCCTCATTCAGAATGAATGGGCACTGCTATAACAGTAGGGTGACCAAAATGTCCAAAGCAAAACCAGGCCAATTTTGCAAAGCAATGCAAAAGGAATAGAGGAAAGACTTCAAAGACTGAACGCAAAATATACATGCCCAAACAGAATGGCTAAGTGGATCCAAGGTTGATTTCAGTGAAATCTGGGCTAGCTTTAGCTTCTTTCTGAGTAGTTTTAGGGATACTGAAATTATTTAACAAACATTTTGAGAAGTTTAACATTTCAGGAAGATTTGGGTTCTTTTTCGGCAGAATAATGGGGTGCACGTATGATAAATTCTGACGGGAGCAGAAGCAGTGCACTGAACATGCAGCTATCCCTCGTAAGTCGTCCATGTATTCGTCATTCAGGTTCCTGCTTCTATTCTACCCCAGCTCTGATTTCCACGTTGCTTTTATGAGCTATTGGTCTTTCTGGCAGCAGCAAGACGTGCTCACGCCTGCACTGCATTTCCTTCATACGAGGCTTTCCAGCCGCTGAAGCCTGACCTGCACTGCACCCACCGTTCATCAAGGAAATGCTCTTAGAACCATTGAATATGAAAGACGTTTCTTAAAACCAGGACATTTGGCTGTTTTTCAGAAGCCTGCTGTAACAGGTGAACGAGTTGTACTTGTGCCAAACCAGGACTGCACCCATTCCCACCCCTCCCCCCAAAACAGGATGTCTGGTTGCCCTACATATTGGCGTTTTTGTAGAACAGGGCCACGATGCAACTTGTTTTCTTGCAGTGAAATACAGGAATACGTCAGACGTGCTCTTTTTCTAAAAAAGCAATGATAGTTACAGTCTCTGCCCTTCCGCTACCAGCCAGGGCATTCAATCACCTGGCTCTTTTCATCTCTCACCTGTGCTGGAAACGCGTGGGGCCATGTGGCGCTGCCCCGTGATGTGACTCGCACGCGGCGGCATGACGTTGCACGCCGCCGCGTGCTGTTTAAATAAACGGGGCGTTCCCGGCCACGATGGAGCGACCGGGAAGCCCGAACCGGCAAGACGTGTGTGTGTGTGTGTCTGTCGGGAGCGGGGGCTTACGGGACCGCATGGGGGCCCTGACCGACCCCCAACTGTGGCGACGGGTGGATGCGGATGCCCGGGCACCGGTGATCGATGTCACAATTTTTCTAAAACAAAACGGATTACATTTCGTTTCACGCCGTGGCTGCGGATCGTACATGCGGCTGGCGGCCATTTTGTCAAAACGATCGTGGAACTTCTCCAAGCTCCAGTTTGGATGGGGAAGGTGATCCAGGTCTTATCTTTGGACAAACTGCGTGCAGGCAGTTTAACCTGAATATACATGCCCAACTTTTGATTTTTACTTCACATTTGGGCCTCCTACATCAAGTGAGAGCAAGGAGAAGGGCTAACATGGCAGGGCCTACCTAGCCCAGGTTTTTCTTCTTCTGTCCTTCAGCCAATTTTTGGAACATTTACACCACTGGTATTGCTGCAGTGGAAGGGCACTGTGCTTCTTCATCCTCTTCATCATCAGGCTGCTGTGGCCTCTTCTTCGTCCTCTTCATCAGGGCGGAGTACTGCAGTGGGCAGTCATCTCTTCTATTCATCAAAGCTGAAGGCAAGATTCCACCATACCTTTCCCAGGTTGGACTGTCGCTGTGCCTGTGGAAGGGGCATCCAGGTGCGTGGTGGTGTTGAGTGACTGAGTTGCGGCCCACAGGTCCCAGTGTGGGGGTGCCTGTGCGCTCAGGCCCATGAGTGGCGCTGGTGGGCAAGACGGTGGGCACCTTGCAGCCGCACCACCTCCCCAGGACGGTGGCCAAGCGGGAGGTCAACAACAAGCTCCTCAGGCTCCAGTGATTACAGCTATACAGCCAGTGGCCGCTCCACAGCCACCCCCTCAACCTCAAGTAGGCGGTCAAGCTCCTGCGCCTCAAGGGCCACTGATCGTGCAGCCAGTTGCCCAGCCAGGACCTCCCATCATGGCCCAAGCGCGAGCCCATGCAGCCTTGCAGCCCATCCCAGAATTTGATGCGTCGGGCCCGCCGTCCAGCATGGGGCCTAGGTGGAGGAGATGGGTTGGTCGTCTCGACATGTATTTCCGGGCCGCCCAGGTGACGGATGACAACAGCAGGGTGGCCACGATGCTGTACTCCGCTGGGCCGACGGTCCAGGAAATTTTCGAGTCGCTTCCTGCTGGGGATGGCAGCTATGACGCAGCCAAGGCGGCGCTCCTGGCCCATTTCTTGCCCCTTGCCAACGTGGACTATGAAAGGTTTGTCATGCTCTCGGCCAAGCAAAAGGACGATGAAACATTGGACACTTTTTATGGACGCCTGCGTTGCCTCTCCCAGGGCTGTGTGTGGGGAGACGCGGAGGACATGATTCGCACGATGCTAATTCAGACATGCTCCTCAGGCAAACTCAGGAGGCAGGTCCTGAGAGAGCCGGGTATCACTCTGCCCCGCATACTGGAACTGGGCCGCTGCCATGAGGTGGCAGAAGCTCGAGCAACTAAGATGGAGGCGGGATCCCGGACAGTAAAGTCTGAGGAGGTGTGTGCCATGTGGTGGGGTGGAAGAGGAGTGAGAAGACCTGGGGTGGGACCGCGGGACAGAGCAGGGAGAGCGGGGGAATCGTGCCAGAAGTGCGGATACGACCTCCCTCATCCGACAGAGTGACCGGCAGCTGGAAAGACGTGTGGTAGATGTGGCCTGCCTGACCATTTTTCGAGGGTATGCATGGCTGCCCTGCCCGTGTTGGTACCGAGAGGACAGGCTCGGGGTTGGGTCCCGCGCCAGAACCGCCCACCAAATGTGGCTCAGGTGCACCAGGGCGGGGAGGATGCCCAGGAGGAAGAGGCAGAGGAGGATGAAGAGAACATTTTCTTTGTCTCCAGTGTGGAGGTCCTAAAAGGAAAGAACAGAAGGCAGCCGAGGTGTGTGGTTGAGATCAATCATTCGCCTCTCCCGGTGCTGGTGCACACGGGAGCCTCGGTCAATGTGATGGCCAGGGGGCACTATGATACCCTTGAATCCCCCCCGAAGCTGCTCATGCCGAGGGCCTGCATATTTGCGTTTGGAGGACTGGAACCAATACCACTAGACGGTGCCTTCGTAGCGAAGGTGGAGCATGAGGGCTCGCAGATCAAAGCCCGGCTCTACGTAACACCCGTGAGCAACAACACTCTGCTAAGCTGTGCGGCTGCGGAGGCCCTCGGAATTGTCAGCTTCGCGTACTCGGTGTATCTCGAAGACATCAATGACTTACTCAATAAATATGCCGCCCTCTTCAAGGGCATTGGAATGATGACTGGTGACCCGGTGCGGTTGCACATCGACAAGTCTGTGCAGCCCGTAGCCCTGAAACACCGTAGGGTACCGTTCCATCTCAGGGAGCAGGTGGATAAGGAGCTGGACAACCTGGTGAATTTGGACATTATTGAAAAGGTGGAGGGCCCCACTCCTTGGGTATCCCCGATTGTTGTGCCTAGGAAGCCCAAGCAACCTGACTCTGTCCGCATTTGTGTAGATATGAGGCTCCCCAACAAGGCCATCAAGCGGGAGCGGCATCTCACCCCTACCATCAATGACATTATTGCGGAGGTGCAAGGGGCTCGTTTCTTCTCCAAATTAGATCTCCGAGCGGGATATCACCAGGTCGTTCTCCATCCGGAGTCTCGGTATATCACCACCTTCACCACTCACCGGGGGCTCTACCGATACAAGAGACTCAGCTTCGGAGTATCATCGGCTGCGGAGGTCTTTCAGAATATTTTTCAAGGTGCCCTCGCAGATCTGGAGGGCGTCTTAAACATCAGCGATGATATTCTGGTGTTTGCAAAGACCGAGGTGGACCATCTGAGAAAGCTGGGGAAGACTTTTGAAAGACTGCAATCGCTAGGTCTCACCCTTCACAGGGACAAGTGTGAGTTCCTGCGCCCTTCCATCGAATTCTTCGGTTTTGTCTTTAAAGAAGGGGGTGTGTCACCAGACCCGAGGAAGGTCCAGGACATTAGGAAGGCGCAGCCTCCAGAGTCGGCGTCGGACATTAGGACTTCCCTTGGAATGGTGACATACTGTGGGCACTTCATACAGAACCTTGCCTCGAGATCAGAACCGCTCAGGGCCCTGATGAAAAAAAGAGTCAGCCTGGCACTGGGGCCCGCTTGAGCAAGCGGCCTTTGAAGACATCAAAACCGCCCTGACAGCGGAGGACACCATGGTGTTTTTCGATCCGGTGCCAACATCGGAAATAGTTGTGGACGCCAGTCCATTTGGTCTAGGGGCTTTCTTACCTCAGGTGGACCGGGAGGGGAGCATCCGGCCAGTGGCTTACGCCAGCAAAGCGCTCTCCGAAACTGAACAAAGATACTTGCAGATCGAGCGTGAGGCTCTGGCGGTCCTCTGGGGCTGCAGACACTTTCGCCTCTACGTATTGGGGCGTCCAGTGACGGTGGTGACGGACCACAAGCCCCTGCTGCCCATTCTGGCAGGGTTATCCTCCAAGCCACCAGCCAGAATCGAGAGGTGGATGCTTGCCCTTCTCGAATACGGAGTGACACTGGTGTACCGGCCAGGGGCCAACAACGCAGCGGATTATCTCTCACGACATCTGGGAGTACGTGGGGGAGAGGAGAACGACACCTGCAAGGAGGAAGCCCACGATCACGTCCGGATGGTGGTGGAGGCAGCCACGCCTAACGCAATGCCTCTCTCAGAGCTGGAAGCGGCAGCTGCCGAGGACGAGTGTTTCAAGATCCTCCAGCACTCCATGCAGCACGGCTCCTGGAAGTCTGTCCTAGAATCTCTGGCGGGGCGGACCCAGGAGGCCAAGACAGCACTCGAGCAGCTGTGGAAGGTTAAGGAGGAGCTCTCGTTCTCGGCGTCTGGCCTGCTGCTGCGAGGCGACCGGATCGTGGTCCCCCAGACAAAGGTGCAAAACGTGATCGCTCTGGCTCACCATGGGCACCAGGTTGCCGCCAAGACCAAGGCTAGGCTGCGTCTGAAGGTTTGGTTTCCTGAACTGGAGCGCAAGGTCGACGACTTTGTGGCGGCCTGCATATGGTGTCAGGCGGCGTCTCCTTTACAGCGAGAGCCAGCCATTGAAGCAATGCCCTGGGGCATGCGGCCATGGGAGGTCGTCCATGTGGACTTCTGGTCGACGTCTGTGGGCACCCACTTTCTGGCAATCGTGGACGAATATTCCCGATATCCGGAGATGGAGTTTGTCGAGTCTGTGGCCTTCGAGCATGTGGTCGTGGCTGTGGAGAAGGTGTTCGCAGCTCATGGGTTTCCCCACACTTTGTGCTCGGACAATGGATCGCCGTTCCAAAGTGAGCGCTTTGCGGAACTCATGGAGAGCTGCGGGGTCCAGCACCGGAAAGTATCCCCGTTGTGGCACAGGGCAAACGAAGATGCTGAGAGACTGATGCGGACGCTCAACAAGACTTTCAGGATTGCCCAGGGACAAGGACAGTCATTACAGCGAGCCCTGTATCAGTTTCTTAGGGTGTACCGCAACACCCCCCCATGCATCCACGGGGGTGGCTCCAGCAGAGGCCCTGTTCAGGCGGTGCCCCCGGGGACTATTACCCGAGGTCGGAGAGAAGGAACCGGGGGTGATTGACAATCAACAGGTCGAGGCAGACCGGCGGGTGAGGACTGAGCAGGAAAACCTGCGAAGAGGGCTCCGCCCCCAGCAGCTGGAACCAGGGGACGAAGTCCTCATCTGAATCGACACCCCCACGGAAAGCTGTCGCTCCCCTATGAGCCGGAGCCGTTGGATGTGGTGGCCGTAAAGGGGTCCATGGTAACGGCATCCGACGGAAGGTCTGCTGTCACCCGGAATGTCAGCTTCTTCAAGAAACTGGGTGACTCAAGAACTGAACCGCCACTGGAACCGGACGTGGGGGAGATACCGGAGGAGGTCCCTCCGGCACCCCTGCATCTCCTGTCAGGGAGACGCCTGCTGAAAGACTTCACGTGCCGGAGGTGAGCGGGAGGTACCCCCAGAGGGCTGGGCGAGGGAAACCCGCTTACCTCAGCGATTATATTTTGGGACTGTTGGTTAACCAACCTGAGTAAGGGGATCCGGGTGGTTGACAATAAAGGGGTTTTGGGCAAGTTGTGTTATTGAGTGAAGCAGTTTGTGTTTGTGTGGATTATAGTGTGTTTAACATAGTTTTGTGTTCTCCTGGAAAAAGGAGGAGTGTGGCGCTGCCCCGTGATGCTGCACGCCGCCATGTGCTGTATAAATAAACGGGGCATTCCCGGCCGCAAGGGAGCGACCGGGAAGCCCGAACCGTGTGTGTGTGTGCCTGTAAGGAGCGGGGGCTTACGGGACCGCATGGGGGCCCCGACCGACCCCCAACAGGCCACTGCAGGTCCGGATGAAGGTGTGTGGGGCCCATGTTAACATGATGGTCGCCCCCTCCCAACTGCTTAAAGCGGTAAACAGTCTGAGGCACCCGTGGGTGCATGCATTATTTAGGAGACAAAGAAATACAGCTTTTCCTCTTGATAACCGGTGGTTAATAGCCGCCGATTATCGCGAGACAGCCAGCCAGCAGGGAGATGAAACACTAAATGCCCAATGAAAAGCTATACATCCTTCTTTGTCAGCAAGTGGCTGGTGTGGAGGAAGCAGTGTTAAAAGGCAATGAGGTGATAACAATTCTGTATATTCTGAAAGAAGTGATGTCTGGAAGGAGAATATATTGGCGTGTTTTAAGACTGCTGACTGGCAAAATGGGGGCAGTAGCTGGGGGCCCACACTGAGGCTGGAGGCCTCTTTCAAATCGAACAGACGATAGGCCCCATCAACGTTCCTATACTACTGATAGCTTCAATGTATGTGTTCAATATAATGGCGCATTGACGCCATGACATGAGTAGTTTCCCTGGGTTTGCATGAACGACGGAGGTGGTGTGGCTCCTTACATTTCTTTTGATTGGGAGTGCCTACTGCTTGATCATAACCAAGGCTTCAAGTTTTCCGTTTTTACTGCTTTTTACATATAAACACAGACAGAAATCAATCTTGCTCCAATTCTGTTTAATCTTTATGTATGTGATGTGGATTCTCCGTGGCATGGGCAGTCCATTTGATTGGCAAGACTTGGTGAACTAATTCTAGACTGGTTTGCATTTGCCGATGACTATTTTATTTGACAGAACGGTGGGGGTCTACAACGCAAGATTGATTTCTTTCTTCAGTACTCTTGTGCTATTAATATGTCACCAAATGGAGCCAAGTCTAAAGTCGTTGTCTCAACCAGGGGTTCATGTGAGACAGTTGATTTATTCAAAATGTCTTCACTCCCAGACAAGTCATTGTATGTTGACTTGTATCACATTATGGCAGAAGCTTCCATTTGCTCTATCAATATTTTCAAAAAGCATATGCAGGAGGTTTTAACACTACTTGGGGGGACAGAAGAGGAGTTAGTGTATAGACCGGGGACCATGAAGAAAAAACGTTATTTATGATTAGGCGGTGACCATTGATACAATGCAAATGTACTCCACATATACAGAATACGTACAATTCGCCCATAAGAGAGACAGCATGCCCCTTTATCTCCTACATTTCCCATGCAGCAGAGTATGTGCCACATATTTACATTTTAGACTGAACCAGCTACATTCTAGGGAAAGGACTAAACACTGGAAGGGCTCACAGGTATCGAGTATCCAAACAAACTGTAGATTCTGTAATAACGCGGATTCTCAGGAAACTTTGAAAAGTCATCGATTGTCCATTTTTTTATATCAGTAGGTTACACTTTTTTAAAGTTAAGAGTTTCAGTGATAATGATCGCTCAACTAAGTTATTCTGGTGTAGATTAATGTGGGGAGCCAATTTGTTATTGATTTTAGCTTTGAATACTTTTCTTTATGTGTTTTGGATCAATTAACATGAAATATGTGATTTTTATAAGAATTTGTGTAATTTATTGACATGAAATGTGATGTTTTTCTTTCTCTTTCTTACTATGAAATTGTTTTCGTGTAAGGTTTGTTTCAAACCAAAACCACAATTTAAAAAAAAATTCAATTTGCTTTCTGTGTGTATTTATAAAAATAAAAAAAAGTAAAAAAACAAGTAATTCTGTCTGGTTCTCTATGATGTTACTCATTCATCGCAGACCAATCACATTGCAGATTGCAGCATGAAGAGTGTAAATGTTATATAACAATAGCATTGAAGTTCTTCAAATTGCTGACAGCATATATCTTAAGGCAGTAGCAGTCACAGGAGCAACCATTAGTGGTTATAGAAAAATTGAGCCAGCATTTCTTTCCTATACGGCTGCATTTGTGCGTTAATATAGGCATTCGTAAATTAGAATAAATACAGAAAAATACTGATTGAGAATTATCTTCTTATATGACAAGAAATGAATGTGATTAAATACAGAAAAATAGGCCAAAAAATAAGTATGGCTAAAATACAGACAGAAATGGCAGAAAAATAAATACCATAGCACCAGAAGCCTTATTCATAACCTCTTATCAACAAGGGGATTGGTCAGATTCTATTTGTGTTGCCAGTGTAAAGCTCTCTATTTAAGCAATAAGCCCCGGGGGCATTACCGAGTCCAGTATGCCATGTGGCCCATAGTTACAGGCCCGAGCGAAGCAAGGTCCTTAACAAAGCCCCCGGGCATTACCTGACTCAGTAATGACCTTGCGGTGAGGGGCTTCTTGCTATTAGTACCCCGGCCCATAAGACCGGGGTACTAAAATAGCCACTGGGGAAGGGAAAATGAAGTCCGTTTTCCCTTTCCATGGCGGCTATTGAAAAAAATAGAAAAAAGTAAACAAAAAAATGGCCACCATGGAAATGGGAGAGGGAACTACATGAAGTCCCTTCTCTCTTTCCATGGCACACATTTTAAAAGTAAAAAAAAAATACCCGCCATGGAAAGGAGAGAAGGTTCTAGTCCCTTCTTACTTTCCATGACGGCCTGTCGCAGATCGGGAGGAGAGGTGCTGCGGACAGAAGTGTTCCCAGCGCGTCCGCTCCCGAAATGCAAAATGGACCTCAACAAAGGTAAGTGGTGAAGGGGGTGCGGGGAGGGAATTCTGTGGATTGGGGGAGAAGAGAAGGGAGAGGGGAAGTGGGACACCACTTACCTCATTCCACGGCGGGGGAAGATGGCGGCCTCCAGCCATGAGGCTGCTCGGAGCGGGGGGATTACTGCTGGTAATGCCCCCGTTCCAAGCCTCCTCATTGGCTGAGACGCTACCACCCCCACCCCCTGCTGGGTACTGATAAACAATATAGACATTAAACTTTGTTGTATCAACACATATGTCTGTGTGCCATTGTCTTCTATGTTAATTGGCATGATTTGCTGCTTGGCGTGCAACGTAGATGACATAAAGAAGTGTCTACACTCTCCTCACCACGTACTTCTCCCCTTTTTTGTTCCTGCCTTGTTGGGCACGTGCAAACTCCATGCACTGCACGTCAGTGAAGCCAGAATGGACTTCTAGGAAAAATAAAGACTTGCACGTCACAATGGTGTCTTGGTGACCTGAAGCTATGACCACATTTTTTCCATTTATTTTTAAGGTGGGCTGCTGTGCCCTAGTCACATTTTTACTGCACAATGTACACAGAAAGGGGGCAAGTACAGACGTTGTTGAGGCATCGGGCTTTCCCCAAGATAGCAGAGCACAACATTACAAATACCCCAAAACAGAAAAGAGAAAACAAACCAGGACTTTCGAGCGGCAGGATGCAAATAGCAGCTATCATTTATTGAGTTGGAAATCCTATTTATTTTGAAGGAAGAGGAGAACCAAATAACCCACCATTCTTAAGGAGTTGTCATGATGGACCCCCAGCATGGAAAAAGAATATCAAACTTTTAATTTCAAATACTTTGTACCATGGTCACGATCACAGGGAAAATAGTGTTTATCTGCAGTTGAGAAACAGTAACAAACAATGGCTCGACAATTCAAATGAGTGTTAGTTGACAACTTTAAAAATCCAGGAAGTCGGGATAGACTCCATGCCACCAGGAGGGCTAGTCCATTCGGAGAGTTGCAATCTTGGTTACTGGATGCCTGTGATCTAGAAAGAGAATACACCTGACTAGGAAGGGGGCGATGTGGAGGCGTGTGCCATGAGACAGAGACTTCGGGGTAGGGGTAAGAACACAGCTTACTTGTCTCCCAATGAGGTTGTAAAACTTGCTTTCGTGTTCGCTGCTGGGGGTGGAGGGGAAGTAGGGTGCACTGGAGTATTAATATTTTCTGCTGCACAGTAACGTGGACGTTTTTTCCCCCATGGTCTTTAAGTCATTAAGCTTGTTTGACATTTCTTCCTAATAAAAAACAGCTGAGGTGTGTGGACACTGCCCTCAGCGCCCCTGCCCCACCCACCACTGCTTTCCTCCCTCGAAGGCTGCAGCGCAGGGAGAGCTCGTGCTCTTCATAAATGTACAGGGTGGGGCCCTGTCCAGAGACCGGCTTCTAGGGTGGAGTAGCAAAAAAGCGATGGGGGGAAGGGAGGCCTCCTCCTGGCTGCCTGGTCAGGCTCCGCCTCTGCTATTCCAAAGCTGAACAAATATGACCCTCAGGAGCTCCAGCTGGGAAGGAGGCTTTCGGGGTGAGGGGAGGGACCGAGGGGACAGAAAGGGAGGCCAGCACACAGACAAGCCGGCTATTCACAGGCACGGAGAGGGAGAGAAAGCAGCTTGCATTCAAATGCAGCTCAGCTCAGCAAATCCCTCAGCACCCTCCCTCTCTAATTCCCCCCCCCCCTCTAGCCTCCACCCCACCTCCTGCTCCTTCACAAGGAATTGTCCCAAGGAATCGTGACCAGCGGGCTTTTGGCCCCCGTGGGCTCGGTTGCAGACCGTCTAGCTGTAGAGGTAGCACAGGCGGCCTATGTGGCGGTTGCAGCACTAATGTAATCTAACGTCACTGCCTGGCAGGTTAGCTAGTTCAGCGAGTTTACGTTTAATACGTTGGCAAAATGAGTGCCATTGAGTTTGCCGAACAGCAGCAAGCACCGAAAAAGTTTCCACAGGGTTTCCAACACCTAATTGCCAACCAGATTTAAGTGAACGATTTCATACAGAGAACGTAGGAATTTATTCGAGTAAAATAATGCAGTTTTAGGCGAAAGTAGAGCCACCATGTCCACTCACACAAGCACCTGAACTGTGCTTGAACGTGTGTCTTAGGGGTGGTTCCTGGAAAGGACCAGATTAGTGACCCTCCGGGTCGCCTTCCAGTCCAGGTGTGTTTGTGAGAGTTGTCTGGTAGTGTGGGGTATTGGCCTTGGACTGCCGTCTTTCAAGGAAGGAGTTGGATGTTGTGGGTCTGAGTGTGACACAAGCGTTGGAGAGCATTATAGCAGGGGTGTGGTGGTAACATCTGGCACTTGCCCATTATTGTTTGAATGTTGTCGAGTAGGTCTGAAGAGTCAGGGAGCTGGCGTTATACCAGGGGTTCCGGCACTGTATCCCTCACCATCACCTTCTAGTCTGGGATTTGGAGGGTTTCTCCTTACACTGGCCTCTGCAGACAAAGACCATGTCACGTTGCACAGTTGGTGCACCCAATGGGCCCTCATAGGACTAAGAACATCATTTGTCTGGTGCTCAGGTCTGATTACCTGGTGACCGGAACCAGAAACCTCTACCCTGGTACCTCCAACAATGCAAAACACCCATAGTGCCCGCTGTGCCAAAGCAAATGCCTCTCACCCAGTAGACACATTTCTGCACAAACAGCCACCGTTCAAAAGCCCCTCCGTCCCCCCATTTTCAGTGGCACTCTAACCCACATGGCCTGGTGCCCTCACTCACCAGGGCAGGTGTTAAGAGAACTCCTGATTCCAGGATATGGCGTTCAGTTTTTGGGAGATGGCAGCAGGGCCCAGGATAAAGAGAGGAAATGCAAGGACACTTGGCCATCAAAACAGGTAGAAGGTTTGGGGATATATATAGTCTTTTTTTGTTATAGAGCTTAGCTTCTCCCTGACTGGTTTGAACATTTCAACAACTCTTCTTTGCTTATGAGAACTTGTAGTCCTGGATATATAATGGGGCAAGCACAACGTACACAATGCATTTTCCATTCTGCCTCATACAAGAGGCATGACAGCAAAAAAAAGGTGGCAGGAGGAGAGGAAGAAGTTTGACTATTAAGTGTCCCTCTCGACCCTTCAGTTCTACTGTTGTTTTCTGCTCCTTCAGCTACTCCCAGTGCACCCTCGGCTACTCCTAAAGGCTCCTCTGTCTCCCTCAGTACCCCTTTAGACATTCACAGTGCTCCCTCAGACCCCGCCGTGTCCCTCAGGCCTTGCCAGTTGCAGGCCCCTCGCTCTGTCTTTCCGTGTACCGCAGCCTTCTCCTGGTGCCCCTCAGACCCTCTTTCCCCCTTCTATTCCTTCCTGTCAGGGGTGACTGGGACCAAAAGTGGCCCTGGAAATTTTTCAAAGTGCCCAAATACTGAAATATGTGATCAGGCACAAACCCTCGAAATAGGGTTCGTGGGTATTCTCCTTCCATCTGGATTGAACCTGTCATGGACTTTCCATCCTGCTTCAGTGAACGGCCAGAGGCTGTAACTTGTTCAAGGCCCACATTGGTTCGTCCTTGTGCTGGCGTGTAGATTAGGCTCCGTACACCCCATCATCCTGCAAGGCTTCGCTTGGACACTGCACAGGTACTATGAGCGGGGAAGGGTACCGATATCTCACTGCTCCGCTGCTCTTATACAAGTTATGTTAATATGCTATTGTAACGCATATTAGTACCCGGCGAGAGACAATCTGAATGCAACAAGCATTCTGATTGGCTCTCGCCAGGTCCCTACCCGGGAATCCCTCTGTCGGGATTCCACGGCCTTTGTCCCCGGCGGGGGGCGTGGCAACCCCTCAGCCAATGAGGAGGCTCGAAGCGGGGCCATCCCCGCTCCGAGCCTCCCCGCGGCTGAGTGGCTGCCTTCGCCCCCCGCCGGGCCCTCGGGTAAGTCTTTTTTAAATTTTTTTTTTTTTATTCCCTTTCCTCCCACCAGCCCCCCACAACTTACCTTCTTGGTCCTGCGTCCCCGGCGGGGGACAAGGGAAGCCTCCAGCCGTGTGGAGACTCGGAGCGGGGCCATCCCCGCTCTGCGCCTCCACACTGTCACGTCTCCCGTTGCTCGTCCCATTAAGAATCACACGAGCACACGCCCCACACCACACCTAATCACAAGAGCAGTCCCTACACACAGAAAGAACCAGCAGGTTGTCTGGCATAGGAGGACACCAGCCTGTAGCCCCGGTGTTTACCGTCCTTTGTTTCGCTGGCAGTTACCATGGAGGCGCACTCACGGCTGGTCACGCCCACGGAGACTCCCACGACTCCCACGGCAATCCCGAACATCCGGCGTCCCGTGACCATGTGATCACGTCATGTCTCGCACGTCCATGGGACACATCATGTGACTACTTAATCAGTTTAAAAGCATCTTGGCAACATGGGTACAGCGCTTCACAGCTGATCTCTTGAGGATTGTTTAGCGCTCTGGTTTACCTGCTTATGATCCCGGACTTTGCGACCTCGGACTGTTCTTTGGATTTGTTTTGCCTGCCCCTCGGATTTCTGCCTCTTGGATTCCGCCTTCATTCCCCGGCTCCTTGACCTTGGAACTCTCTCTTGGACTGCCTTTGGATTATCCTTTCTGAACCTTGAATCTTGAAACTTGGTTTTTGACCTTCTTGCCTTACTGGTCCATCTACATCAGACCCAGGTGTGATCCACCTACGAGCCGTGCTGAACGCCTCTTCACCTCCATCAGCAATCTGTGGCTTTCGCCACGTTTAGGACTCTACCTACAGCACTCCTGGGTAAGCTTTGTTAATATTGATTGTTACCCGTACCAATTGCACTGCTCTTGTTTAACCATTAAACATTGCCTTGCAGCGGTCAGGGGTCCTTCTGGCGTTCCTGTTACCTGATTGACGGCTCAACACACCTGTGGCCTCAAAGATTGCACAGACAGTGTATCCTTTCTGTCTGTGCGGTACTTGGGGACGGAGGTACAATAATCTGCACGACCATCAAGATCAGAACAGACTGTGAAGCCTTCCTGGTCGTCCGGATTATGGATACCTCCTCCGGGGACCCTGTGGCCGCTCTAATGTAAGCGGTTGTGGCCCTTAGGACCGACATGACCGCAGCCTCAACGGCCATCCACCATAGACCCGACGCCCTACAAAGTATACGTGCCCCTTTACCAGCAGATGCCGAGTTTGGCGACCCCACCCCTCCAGCTCCGCCTCCACCTCCGCCCACAGCACCCACAGTCCCCACTCCAGTGGTCTTTCCAACCTCCTTTCCTCTTGCTGCTCCCGAACGCGATCAGGGGGATCCTAGGAAATATCGTACCTTCCTCAACCAGTGCAAACTTCACTTCTTGTGTAGACCACAGCTGTTTCCTGACTCCGTTACCAAGGCAGCTTTCCTTCTTTCTCACTTGTCAGGTGTAGCGGCCATTTGGGCGAACCCATTATTAGAGAGCGATCACCCTACCCTATATAATTTCGACCTACTGGTGACGGAGATGGCAAAAGTTTTTGACACCAGGTATAAGGCACAATCCCGAGACCTGGAACTGCTTGATCTTACACAGGGAAAACAAACACTGATTGATCACATCACCCGTTTCAATCAACTGGCTGCAGAGACCTCGTGGCCTGAAGAAAAGAAAGCCATAGTATTCTACCGTGGTCTCTGTAGCCACATGAAAGACGCTCTTTCTGTAGTGCCGGCTCTTCCCTCAGTCTTCCCTGAGTTAGTGGACCTGGCTCTACAGGTGGACGCTCGCAGGTCCGAGAGGAGGGCAGAGACGACTTTTTCCAACCAGACACTCCCAGCCCCGTCCGTCTCTGCTCCGGAACCGATGCAAATTGGAGGGATCCGGAGTCCCATCACTCAGGCCGAACGGGAGCATCGGAGAACCGATAACGCCTGTTTCTACTGTGGTACTTTAGGGCACTATGTTAAAGAATGTCCCCGCTGCCCAAAGAATAAAACATCGGGTTTTCAGAAGGCTCGCCCCTAAGTATGGGGGTACGGGCGAGTCCTTCTCTGACCCTCAATGAACCTGCATTTGGTCCCATCAGACCGATTGCGGTCCAGGCCCAGCTGAAACCAGCCGGAGGTTTGGCCCACTCAGTACAGATTGTGATCGACTCCGGGGCCACTGGCTGTTTTATTGATATCTCGCTGGCTCACGACCTCAATCTACCCTTGATCAAGAAAAAGTACCCATAGCCGGTACAAGCGGTCGATGGTACCTCACTTGTCTCTGGTCCCATTGAGTACCAGACGCTCCCATGTTAGTGGTGATTCAGAGCACGTACCAATAGACGCTAGCGTTTGATCTCATTTCCACTCCGCAGTTCGGTATCATTTTAGGCATTCCATGGCTCAAACAGCACAATCCCTTGATTAATTGGGGAAATGGGCAGGTCACATTTGAATCTGAAGTTTGCCAACGCTGTTTGATCGAGTCCACTACGATTTCGTCCCCGGCCACCGTCCTTGGGGCTATGGCTTCCGCCAGCCTTGAGGAGACAGATCCATCTACGAACGTCCCACACACAGTGGGGGCCGTTACAGCGGGGATCCCCGCTGTCTATCATGAATTCCGAGAGGTGTTTGACAAAGTCACGGCAGAAGGCCTACCACCACATCGACCCTATGATTGCCCCATTGATTTGGTCCCTGGGGCCACTATACCAAAGGGCAGGATATACTCTTTATCTCCATCGGAAGAGTTGGTACTCAAGGAATACATCCAACAAGCCCTACGCTTAGGTCACATACAACCCTCTTCCTCTCCAGCTGCTAGTCCGATCTTCTTCGTACCCAAGAAGGAGGGTGACTTACGTCCCTGTGTGGATTACAGACGTTTGAACGCCGTTACCATCAAGAATCGGTATCCCTTACCCCTCATCTCCACGCTTCTAGACCGATTAACCAAGGCATCCATCTTTACTAAGTTGGATCTTCGGGGGGCGTATAACTTGGTTCGTATGCGTAGCGGAGACGAGTGGAAGACGGCATTTTGTACTCGACAAGGGCTGTTCGAGTATACTGTAATGCCTTTCCGTCTCTGCAACGCTCCTGCTACGCTTCAACGTTTTGTTAATGAAGTGTTCTCTGACGTCTTGGACGTTTTTGTTGTGGCCTACCTAGACGATATATTGATATTTTCGTCCTCACTGGAGGAACACATAGGCCATGTCACAGAAGTACTAACTCGGCTAAAAAAACATTCCTTGTACGCCAAACCCGAGAAATGTGTGTTTCATACTAGGGAAGTAGAGTTCCTAGGCTTTCTTATTACACCTGGAGGTCTATCCATGTACATGTCCAAAGTACGTGCCATCATCGACTGGCCCGCTCCAACCTGTCTCAAACAGCTCCAGTCGTTTCTGGGCTTTGCCAACTTTTATCAGCGTTTTATTACCGGTTTTTCATCCATTGTTTCACCACTGACTGCCTTGACCAGTCCTCAGGTCCAGTTTTGTTGGACCTCAGAGCATCAGCGTTCTTTTGAGACACTTAAAGCTAGATTCACCACAGCTCCTGTACTACAGCATCCCGACCCCGAACTCCCGTTTGTGGTGGAGGCCGATGCCTCTTCTTATGCATTAGGCACAGTGCTCTCCCAACCCTGTCCCTCCACGGGTCAGTTGCACCCCGTAGCATTCCACTCAAGGAAATTTACATCTCCCGAGTCCCACTACACAGTCACTGAGAAGGAGTTACTGGCCATTAAGGATGCACTACTGACCTGGCGACACCATCTTATTGGGGCCAAACATCAAACTGTGGTTTACACCGATCACAAAAACCTGCAGGACCTGGCCTCCCTTAAGTGCCTGAACAGCAGACAAGTGCGTTGGCACCTGTTTTTTGCCGCCTATGACTTCGTGGTAAAACATAGACCAGGGCTTTCACATGGTAAGGCCGATGCTTTATCCCGCTCGCCCGGAGGGGATTCTTTGCCCCTATACCCAGATACTCTTCTAAACGAAGGTCATGTCATATGCATGTGTACTCCTCCTCCCTCCATGCTAACTCTCATCCGACAGTGGGTTTCACACCATCCACAAGCACTAGCAGAATGGGATTTGGTACTCCAGGAAGGGTTGCCCTTCATACAAGATAAGCTATTCCTTCCCACTAGCGATGTACATAATAAGGCACTTGCTTGGTCCCACGGCGCGGCCATCAGTGGGCACCCTGGACAGCACCGCACCTTGGAGTTACTAAAGCGATGCTGTTGGTGGCCATCTATGAGGCGTGACATTTAACATTATGTAAACACTTGCTCCATCTGTGCACAGTGCAAGACACGCAGGGGTCGTCCCGTGGGTCTCCTTCAGCCCTTACCTATTCCTCCCAACCATGGCATACGGTCTCTATGGACCTCATTACAGATTTGCCTCGCAGACAAGGTTACGACTCCATCTGGGTGGTGGTCGATTCCTACACAAAGATGGCCCGTTTCATTCCTTGTCACAGGATTCCTTCAGCCCCTGCTATGGCCCAACTATTCTTCAAGTCAATCTTCTGTCTCTTTGTTCTTCCACAAGTCATTGTATCCGACCGCGGTCCACAGTTCACATCCCGTTTTTGGCAGGCCCTTACCAAAATCCTTGGCATTGATGCCCGCTTCTCCGCCGCGTATCACCCGGAGAGCAATGGCCAAACCGAGAGGGTGAACCAGGCCCTCGAACAGTACCTGCGCCACCTGACCCTTCAGTATCAGGATACATGGCTGAACCTGCTCCATTTGGCCGAATTGGCATACAATAATGCCTGGCATTCCTCCACCGGGTTCTCCCCCTTCTATTCACTCTGTGGGCAGCACCCTCGTTCTCTTCCTCTCCCCGATTTTTCTTCTTCCTCCACTCCCGCCGCCAATTTTTGTGCTCGTGATCTGCACTCTATCCATGCCCAGACCCTGGTCCATTTACGGGAAGCACAGGCCTCTATGAAATCCAAGGCTGACAGGAAAAGGGTAGCGGCTCCTGTTTATCGGGTTGGGGACCGTGTTTGGCTGTCGACTCGCCATTTGCGCATCCCTGGTTGCAGGAAACTGTTGCCCCGATTTGTCGGTCCCTACAAGATTTCACATGTTCTGAACCCGGTAGCCCTACGGCTTTTTATTCCCTCTATCTGGCATATCCACCCAGTGTTCCACACTTCCCTACTCAATCCTTGTCTTTCTACCACCCGGATGGTCCAATCTCCTGCCCCTGTTTCTGTATCCGCCCCGGATACGTATGAGATCAGTGCTATTCTGGGTTCTCGTCTCTGCAGGGGACGCCTCCAGTATCTGGTTGACTGGTTGGGGTATGGCCCTGAAGAACGCTCCTGGGTTCCCTCTCGGGACGTCCATGCCCCGCGTCTGGTTGCTCGCTTTCATCGGGATAACCCGTCCAGTCCACAGGGTCGTTGGCCTTTGAGGGGGGCTCTGTCACGTCTCCCGTTGCTCGTCCCATTTGGAATCACACGAGCACACGCCCCACACCACACCTAATCACAAGAGCAGTCCCTACACACAGAAAGAACCAGCAGGTTGTCTGGCGTAGGAGGACACCAGCCTGTAGCCCCGGTGTTTACCGTCCTTTGTTTCGCTGGCAGTTACCATGGAGGTGCACTCACGGCTGGTCACGCCCACGGAGACTCCCACGACTCACACGGCAATCCCGAACATCCGGCGTCCCGTGACCACGTGATCACGTCACGTCTCGCACGTCCATGGGACACATCATGTGACTACTTAATCAGTTTAAAAGCATCTTGGCAACATGGGTACAGCGCTTCACAACTGATCTCTTGAGGATTGTTTAGCGCTCTGGTTTACCTGCTTATGATCCCGGACTTTGCGACCTCGGACTGTTCTTCGGATTTGTTTTGCCTGCCCCTCGGATTTCTTCCTCTTGGATTCCGCCTTGATTCCCCGGCTCCTTGACCTTGGAACTCTCTGTTGGACTGCCTTTGGATTATCCTTTCTGAACCTTGAATCTTGAAACTTGGTTTTTGACCTTCTTGCCTTACTGGTCCATCTACATCAGACCCAGGTGTGATCCACCTACGAGCCGTGCTGAACGCCTCTTCACCTCCATCAGCAATCTGTGGCTTTCGCCACGTTTAGGACTCTACCTACAGCACTCCTGGGTAAGCCTTGTTAATATTGATTGTTACCCGTACCAATTGCACTGCTCTTGTTTAACCATTAAACATTGCCTTGCAGCGGTCAGGGGTCCTTCCGGCGTTCCTGTTACCTGATTGACGGCTCAACACACCTGTGGCCTCAAAGATTGCACAGACAGTGTATCCTTTCTGTCTGTGCGGTACTTGGGGACGGAGGTACAATAATTTGCACGACCATCAAGATCAGAACAGACACGGCTGGGGGCTTCCCTCGTCCCCCGCCGGGGACGCCGGTCCTTTTTTTTTTATTCCCCTCTTCCCCCGTCCCACTCCCGCCCTCCCAACCCCACTTAACTTATTTTTGATCCTTTTGTGTTCCCAGCGTGCCCGCTCCCGATGGCCGCCATGGAAAGGGAAAACGGACTCCGTTTTCCCTTTCCATGGCGGCGGCCATTTTCTTCTTCTTTTTTTTTTCTCGGGTTCTATTGCTTAAGTAGTTTCTCAGAGCCTTTCCTGGTCTGTAAATTGTATATCGTGCCCTCGGCTGGGGTAACCACCAGAGCTCAATCTGCTGGATAAAAGAGAGTGGTAAGAGTCAAGTAAAGAAGTCTGGGACAGAATGCCATCTGTGAGGGCAGAAGCGCCTGAGCTTTTTTAATTTTTAAAGACAAAAATGATGCAGGTACACCTCTCTCTGAAAATGCTTCAAAGGACAGGCTCTACCACGTCAAATGAAACCACGCCAGGGTGTCCATTAACAAAGGCTCTTTGATGTAGACAGACAGGAGAAAAGCATCAGTCCACAGAAGGGTCCCGCCGTCTTGGAAACTCCCAGGCCACCTATATTTCTGTACATCCACCCCCACTTCCTGCAGACAATGCACGCTGGGTATAACATCACAGAGAAGAAGATTTTGAAACAGCTGCCAGGACTGCAATCCTTACAGTAGTCTAGAAGGGGAGCAATCCACTGTCTGTAGACAATTGGCCATTTAAAGCAGTGAGACCCATTCAGCCCCCAGTGGAATCATCTTTGGCCATCTGAAGATGAAGGAGTACATCTGGAACTCTGTTGCAAGTACAGTCTGCTCCAAAGCCATGTGCCATCAATGTGAAGACCGAGAACTCCAAGAAAAAGAGAAGCTTTTTCCCTTAATCATTCCGGAGGAAAATTTGCAGTGATCTGCTGACTGAACATGGCGTAGTGCAGCTGATACCATGGAACCTTTCAACTACCATAGATTTATAAAAACTTCAAGTCTCGGAAATGCAGAAAAAAGGATTTACCTTGACCCTAGACGGGTTCCATCAGCAACCAGAATCCAAGAAATTGCTCTCAACATTCTTTCTCGTTTTCCAGCTTGAGCGGCACAACCACTTCAATGCTTTTCATGATTCTGCAGTTTTGGACACTCTCCGCTTTTCAATCTGCTGTCAAGCCACTGTTCTACTGACTCGACCCATCCCCTGCCAGCACCCCAGCCATTTTCAAGACAATCACCACTGAAGAACAGCATCACCAGTGGCAGCCCACCACTATGGGTGGGGGGATGCCACCCTCTTGACTGAGTGGCAGGCATCACAGTGCCCTGTATGCTTTATTTGCACGGGATTACGCAGCCTGCCTCCGAGTAGGACTGTGTCCCCCGCTATGCAATTTCTTTCCTCGTTTGGATGTGGAGCTCTTTGGGCCATGCGACAAATGGGCAAAATAATGAGAGGCAGCGGGCAGTGGAAGCCTGGGCCTGCCACCTCTCATTATTTTGCTAGTAGCGTAGCAAGCTGACTGATGGGAGAGGCGTCCTCTCTTGTCAGTCAGCTTGGTTACATTGCAGAGAGGAGAGGAGGGGAGGGCCATCTGGTGCTCCTTGTGGCGGAGCCAGCGCGTGTGGAGGGTCCATGCAAGTAAAGTGAGTGTTTTTCTAATGTAATGTGTATGCATGCATGCATTGAGTGTATACATGTATGTATGTATGCATGTTGGCGTGTTTGTTTTTATGAATGAGTGCATGCAAGGAGTTTTATATGTTGATATGCTCCAACTTATCTGAAGGACGTTGTTAGTATTTATCAGCCCAAAAGAAACCTTAGGTCAGCTGAAGACTTCTTCTTAGGACAACATCGAGTGAAACGATTGCGTGGGCTCGGCAGGGCTTTTTCCACTCAAGGAGCGAAGACATGGAATGCGTTACCGGCTTCCTTGCCTAAGACTAAGGACCTCCTTGCATTCCGAAAACAACTGAAAACATATCTCTTTAATTAGTATGTATTCTCGATAGCAGCTTGGTTACTATACCTGTCTCTCGGCGCCTGGATGCCTACGGGCTTTGGCGCGGTACAAGTATAAATAACAATAACAATATGTGAATGCACAGGGGAAAGCATTGTTTGTGTGTGTCAGCCCGCACCCCTAAGGTTAGGGCTGGGGCTCCTGTGGGCATGGCATTCTTTTTTGCTTTACCCTTGATGCACAATGACTGTGCATCAAGGGTAAAGCAAACGTGACAAGTGTTTTATTGGCCTCAATGTCAGTCAATCTAGCTAGGTAATAACAGCTGTCATGTTTGCTTTACCCTTGATGCCAAGTAAAACATGTCATGCCACATTTAGAATGTATATGCAGACTGGCACTACTAGTGTCATTCTGCATATACTTCAATGTAGCATGGAATGTATACCTGCCATTAAGGGTAAAGCAAACATAAGTGTTAATATGTGGCTTGACTAACCTAGAAGTGCTAGCCTGCATTTTGTTCTTAATGTGGATGAAATGTTTTACTTTCATCACGGGTAAAGCAACCATGATAAGTGATAGTTTGGCCTATGGTGTCAGCAGGCATTTACTTTCTTACTGTGGCATGGCATTTGTCACTTTTTGCTTGAAATCAACGTTAAAGCAAACATGATGAGTGTTATTACGTGGCTAGGTGGCTAGGCTGGCTTTCATTGGTGGCTCCAGTTTAGCCATACATTCTGTGTGTTATGCTATTTTTGTAATTTTCAAGAAGGGTAAAAGGAAACATAAGTGTGATTACGTGGTACAATGGCCTATTTTGGTAAAGCCTGTTTGGTTATACTGCTACGGTCACAGAACACATCACTAGGCCGTCCCGAGCCTACTCAGTAGTCTTTATGCCTATGATCCACTGGAACAACCAACTCAAAACGTCTTGCAGCTGTCTCGATCTATTTATTGCACCTAGAAGCCTGGCTTCACACTGTTGAACCTCCCAAGAACAAGCATTTGAAGGTATGTGAAAGGGTTCTGTCCACTTGGCCTGCCATAAAGGGCCTTAGTGACTAGTAAGAAGCCACAGTCTACCTTTTTCAAATACATCTTCCGTGAACTGACATTGTAGTTGAAATTATTGCAAGTGCACCCCTGTCTTCAAACCCATAGTTCCCCTCTTTCATTGCACATTCTGTCTCTCTCTTACAGCGGTGGGTTGTGGTGTTGTTGATTAGTTTGTATTTGTAGTTTAATTAAAGTATCATTTTTTTTTACAGAACTTTGATTGGACATTATTTTGGCACCACACTAATATTGCTGTTTGTTCTGCTTCTGTGTTAGCTCCTATCCCTCCTGAAGAGTATAGCCTGCCCTCAGCCAACGCTATCCTAGGAGGTAAAGGAGACATAGCTGTTGCGCTGTGCCTGTTTCACCTTTATGATTGGGATCACTGTTAGCTTGAAGTAGTGTGGGGCTGAATAGGGGTTTTATCTACTTCCTATCCCTGTACTCCTGCAGAGCCATAGTCATAGGAAAAATGAGCCTAAACCGATCTGCCATTCTTAAAGCATTTCAGGCAATACCAGCATTGAGAACCATCAGATCCGACGACATTGATTGGGTCAGATTATCTTCTAATAATAACAACAGGATGATTTGTGGGTATCACTCACACATCATCATGAAGATGATCTGGGCCCAACAAAGTGACTTTGATTTGATAGGTTTAACCCCATTCATATTTTCGACTGAAGAGCAAGCGAAAACATTTGTTGAAAAACCTCCTGTAAGGATGATGGTGCAAATGGGAGTAACTGAGGGAAATCTTGCTGCCCCTCTCAGTGAGGAACTTTTCAGGCAATTCATGACTTTTGCAACGGCTTTCTCTGGTACCAAGTCTAATGATCCGGGGGCCCAGACTATGACCTCTCAGCACATGGCTAACAAATAGAGTAAGGGGAGGGGGCTGACTCTAATGTCTTGGAATGCCTGTGTTCTAAAGAATCTTAGACTATGGATATCGCATCTTGACGTAGAGTCTCGCCCCGCGATCATCCTTATTCAAGAAACTATGCACTTGACTCGTTTTGATGTGCCAGGTTATTTTACTTATGCTCAGCCTGCCATAAAAGGCTCCCAAGGCCGGCCTTCTGGTGGCCTTGCGGTTCTTATAGATAAAGCAAGTAGAATCGCCTCGGTACTGGTCTTCGCTGACTATTCCATCTTAGCAGTTAAATTGAGTTGCATAGGCGGTGCAGGGTGCACGATACTGGTAATTTGTCTATATTGGAATAAATTGAATATTGCACAGAGCGAGCTACTTGATTTGATGGACAGAATTCGTGTAGATGCCATATCAGAAGATCCGGGAATTGTGGTTATCCTGGGGGGTGATTTCAATGCTTTATGTATGGAATCATCAATCGACAGTGGCACCCGCTCTGGTACCCCCTCAATACAGTCGGGGAAGAGGTGGGTGGATTACGTCCGCTCATGGGATATCCAACTGGTACTTCCTAATCTTGACCTATTTAGATATACCTGGTCTCGCGGAGCGGCGTCTTCGTTGATTGACTATTTTTTTGTTTCTAGTATACGTCTGGCCTATGTGGACACTCTGGACATATGTGATCCATCCTTGGGGGATCATATGGCTCTGCTCCTTACCCTAAATATTCGGATTAGGCACTTCACTCACGATCCAGCGCTAACCTTGGTTATCCCTAATCGCCCCCACATCAGTCTACGGTGGGATTTTAAACTATGTTTGAGAATGATGGCTCGCTTAAGAGATGATATCATGATCAACTTTCCAGAGGTAAGAGCAGGTACAGACTGTCTCTTGGCTGAATGAACCAATAGTTGTAGAATACAGATTCACGTTGGTAATCTGACGTCCACAGCCACACAGCGTACCATATTACCGAAACATCAGCACACCTATAACTTATCGGTGGTAAATCTCTGTAAGGAAAAGCGCAAAGACATACGTGGTCTTGGCCCGCCGCATCTTGTCAGGGTTAGATATGCTATGCTGAAATCCAAAATCAATCAAAGGTATCGCAATAGGCTTAAGGTTTTGAGATATGATCTAATGATGGCAGATAATCTGAGCATGCTTCGCCATCTTCTAAATCATGACTCTCGACAAATATGGTCAGCATTAAGAGCGCTGACTGGAACGGGGGGATACTGAATGAAGCAGCTGTTTCTGCCACAGCTTGGGCTACATATGTTCAAACAAAATATGCACTTCCTACACGATTTGCCAATATTGTAACTCCTAATTATCATAGCTTGATTCTAAGATACTTGCCCTGGGTGCTTGATGATATCATCCGGGCGATTGGAAAGATAAAGAGCTCCCGTGCGCCTGGCCCCGATGGTATCCCTCCATGTCTGATCAAGGCTGATCCGAATTTGTGGGCTAGGATCTTGGAGAACAAATCTGACAGTGTCTACCTCACATGCTCTATTCCGCCCAGCTGGTGTTCGGCAAATATCATCCCTATCTATAAGAAGGGGAGGTGGGATGATCCAAATAATTTTAGGCCTATCGCGTTGATGGATGTCTCAGCAAAGATCTTCACTTATTTATTGCTGGAATCCATCCAGCAAACCATAGTTCAATTGGATGTGCTGCCCCAATTTCAGGTGGGATTTCCGTAAACAACTAGGGTGCTCACTCAATGCATTTATTTTAGCACACCTACATGCTCAAACAAAAGGCGATCAGACTGGGCCGATATACACGGCTGCATTGGACTTAACCTCTGCATTTGACTCGATTATTCGAGCTGTGCTTTGGGAAAAGATGATTGCCTATGGTTTCCCGTTATATCTTGTCGCCATGATAGCGCTCCTCCATCAAAATACCACATATCGAATTAGATTGACGAAGGAGCGTGCCTTGACAGATAAAATACAGACAGAAATAGAACAGGGCTGCAACTTAGCAGTTGTGCTGTTCAACCTATACTTAGCAGATCTTGAATCAGCATGGGTAGATCTGGTAATATTTCCAGTGAAGTTGGGTAGTTTGGTTATTAATTGGCTTGCTTTCGCCGATGACCTTCTGTTTATGGACCGAACCCCGTTTGGCCTTCAGGCGAAACTTGCCGCATTTCAATTTTATGCTTACAAAAACAATCTCCAAGTTAACCCAACAAAGTCTTACATCATCGCAATTGCTGACGGAAAGAAAAGAACTGTCAAATTTACCTGGTGCCTAAATGAGACCATAATACCTAAAGTAAACCTGATACGTTACCTAGGCTACCAGCTCTCAGCCGTATATTCTTTGGGGATGTGGAAAGAGATGATTAATACAAAACTTAAATCACTCACTTCACAAATGAAAATTGTATATCATAGGTACAGTAAATTTTCACTATGCCCACAATCCAGTTTTACTTATTAAAAGTCGAACCAATACTTCTGTATACTTTAGCTATTTGCACCTACGAGATAGAAGATTTTCTTGATTGTGTTCAGGGGAAGTTGTGGTCCATACCGAACATTTTAATATGTCATGAAATAGGCATTCTACCCGTCGGTTAAATGGCATTGGTGACGAATTAATAGCTATGTCAAAATACTAGCACCACCTAAAAAGACCTTATACGAAGATCTTGCAAAATTACTCAATGAAGGTTGCCCACCCTCCATGGTCAAATTTAAAGATAAAATGAATAAAATCCTGAGTTATAC
Source organism: Ambystoma mexicanum (assembly GCF_040938575.1). Taxonomy (NCBI): domain Eukaryota; kingdom Metazoa; phylum Chordata; class Amphibia; order Caudata; family Ambystomatidae; genus Ambystoma; species Ambystoma mexicanum. Next base: position 1,274,352,722 of record NC_090924.1, read on the forward strand.
TATGATTGATAAGGAGGACTTAATATTGGGAGTTCCTGTATCTAAAAAGAAATTTCAATCATATTTTTGGTGTATGTTGGTTGATTGTATTGGTAAAAGCAAAATGTACTATGAATATGCAAAATTTACCAGGAAACTTGGTGACCGTGCGCGTTACTTGGAAATATTTCCATGCAACATAGCAAGAAAGATCTACCTACGGTTTAAATTGAACCAATTAATCACCAATGAAAGGTTACAACTTTTGGGCACAGGATTTGTCCGACAAATCCACTGGTAGTTGTCGTTTCTGCTCCCAGGGTTATGTATTGGAAACCCTGAAACATCTAACTCTATTCTGTTCATTCTTTGACTCCCAAAGAAAGCTGTCATTTGGGTCCTACCTGTACAACGATTCCGCTACCTGGAAAGAATCTTTGTGGGAAAGGTTTATGTGGGGTTCAAGTCAACGGCTGGTATTATGTCTGACTAACTTCTTAGTCCCCCTTGAGTCTGTTTTGTCTCTAAAATATAAAGTGCTTAAAGAGGAGATGATAGTTGATGTCCGTTTGGTCGTCTAACGGAGTCGGACATCCAGGATGGGGGAGGACGTTTCTCTTATTACATGGTACTACTGGCAGTTCATATAACTTGTGGGGAGTTTTTTGTTTTAGTTGTATATAGAGTGCCAGTGAGGGAGGAATTCACGCAATGGGTCCTAAGTTACCAGTCTGAATTTGTACGGTATTAGCCAATGCTTGAAATATTCGCCTTGTTTTGATATACATAGTGACCATGTGGACAAAGTATTGATGTGTATGTTTTATGATGATGTGATGATGACAGAAATTAATTTTATATGTATTTTGTAACTGATTAGGAATTGTGAAACTTTTTCTTTTATTGTCTTTTGTATTTACCTTTTTGTAAAGGTTTTTTTTAAACCATAAACAATAAAAAAATTTTAAAAATAGTCACTTCAACACAGGGTAGAAAAAGAAGGCAAGGGGGTAGGTGAAGGGGGATGGGTGCATCAGTGGAGAATGTGTTTGTGTTAGCACTGTTGCATCTTCGCCCAAGCTATGTGGACACAATTCTATCGAGCGACCACAGAAAGCTGTATGCGGTGTGATAACATAGGCGTTGTATTTCCAATGTGCTCGGCCAATCCTGGAAGGTGGGCAGGCTTAATTACTTGGGTTATCTATTAGTAATATCACATATGCCTTCCAGAATGGCAATTCTAGGATGGGCAAGCCAGCACTAAAACTGGTCTAGTCCAAGTTTTTTAAGTTTTGTAAAAGGTGAATGCTGTTAGGAGCACAAAGCGGAGGAATGAGGTGGATGGGATAAAATAAATAATGACTGCCTGGAAATGTACATGCAAGGTAAGTTATGCGCGACTGCCCGTTGTTCTCGTGAATTCTATATTTTTTGTTCCCCTAATGAAGAGAGCCAAAGTTAAGGGAAGAAACAATGTATGGTCCATGGCAGGCATGCTTCTCATCATTAGGTGTGTGATCCAATGGTTTTACAGCACACAAAGTCCAAGCTCTGGGGAAAGGCGGCAGACCCTGATGCTTGGTTAACTTCTTATATAGATTTCCATACCTAGAAAGCTTACGTTGCTTTTAGCCAATGCTAAATGATGAAGCACAGAGAACTCAGTCATTGTATCATAAAATATGTATTCCCTTGGTCCTTACTGCAACTTAATGGAGCAAAACGTGCATTGTATGCTATTCCAGAATTCTGGCGCAGAGCATAAGAAAGCCTGTTTTCTTGTTCTTTCCTTCGTGTATCACTTAGAATCAGGTGAAGCTGCGGCATCTGATGCTGCAGAGGCCTCCAAAGATACTGAATCTAGATGCATATTAGAGTGTAGCCAATGTATTGTATAGCCAATGTACAGAATCTAGATGCAGTGAGAATGGAACTGATGCATTGAATCTAGGTGAAATCTGAGAGTATAGCATACGCATTGAAACAAGGTGACTATGGGAGTGTAGCCCATGTACTGAATTTAGGTGAGTTTCAGAGTACAGCCAATGTATTAAAAGTTCATTTACAGTGTATCCGATGTATTCAATCTAGAGGAGTACTAGCATGCACCCAATATACTGAATCTAGGTGAATATCAGAGTGTAGCCAATGTACTATAAACAAGTGCTTTTAGAGTGTAACCAATATACTGAATCTAGGTGAATATTTAGGCGCTGTTAGAGTCCAGCCATTGAGTAGTATTTAGGTAAATATCAGAGTGTAGGCTATGTGTGTCAAACTCCGGCTGCATCCACGATACCAAGAAACCATCCAAGACACACAGATACGTAACACACTCCATGCTTATGGAAGATAGCGGAAGGCATGGCCAGCCACCCGCACGCCTATGCTATCATACACTACTCTAAGGCATATCGTACAACACCCCTGCCATAAGAATGCAGCTATTCCCCACAACACCAATGTGGTCTAGCTGTACACATAATGAGTCTCCTCCTATATTCGTAATAGCTAAAATAGACACACGCATTCTATTAAGCCCTCTAACGAATTTCCCAGAGCTGGACCTTCGGTCCCCAGAGGGCATTCAATCTACAGCACATTGGGACCATACCATTGGTGAAAGGCATTGTGCTTAGTAAATCATATTTTTTGATAAGGTTCATGCTCTATAAATGCCACAGCTCTCCCTGGTTGTTTTCTCTTTGTGCTCTTATCTGTTTGTCTGTCTGGGCGCCCTGAGACCTTTGGGTGTGTGGTGCCATATATCAAAATTTAAATAAATAAATTATATGAACATAGATGCAGCAGCATCCCATTACACTATATACATATTTAAGAACTCTTACGTGGGTAGTAACACAATAGCAAAGCACTATAATGGGATAATAATGTGCATTCCGATACAGAGCTTAATGCTAGAAATCAACAGCTTTTAAGTGCTGAAATACCAGGTATTATTATTCTAACTTACTGACCTGAGAAGAACGAAGGGAGGAGCTGGACCTGCAATTATATTCGAACTTGGGAAGTGCATGCTTGCCCCATGTCAGAGACAGGTGCTTAACTCAATCAAGCATACAGTTTGAGTTGTATTATTGCACCAGCTGTGGCTGGCAGCACACAAAAATAATGTTCAGAAGTCTACGGCTCACAAAGTGCAGCAAAAAGAGAAGGGACAGCCAAGGGAAAAGCTGGTCTAAAGGCACCGGCATAGGCATGGAGTTGGGCCTATAGGACTGTTCCTATTATTCTGTATTTTTCAAGAAGGCACTTCAGTAAAACTTCGAGGAACAATGTTGGAATTTGGTTTTATTTTTTCCACACGTTTTTACAAATGGCGTGGGTGGTGGAGGGAGTGGACTATCGCCGTCAGAAGCCCCCCCCCTCATTGGTTTACTTGACCCACAAAATCACACACACAGTGGGCCTCATCACGAGTCTGGCGGTAACCCTTAAATGCGGCGGTAACGGTATTACCACCGCATTTAAGGGTCCACCAGATCATGTCTTTGGCGGATTTCCCCCCAGCTCTCAGCTGGGGGGAAATCCACTGAAAATTTGCACTATTACCGCCGGCGGGAAATCCGCCGGCGGTAAGAGTGCGAATTTTCCCCATTGAGCCCAATCGGGAATGGGGCATTCCCGAATGGGCTCAATGGGGAATTACATTACCGCCGAACTCGTGATCCGGTGCTATTAGCGCCGCGGAGTTCAGCGGTAGGGCTAATACAGCCGGCGGTAACACCGCCAGTGTTACCGCCAAAGTCAAGATCAGGCCCAGTATCTTAGAAACACAAAATAACTTGTATACAGACACAATTAACAACCTACAACAACTCTACAGCAGTCGAAGTGAACGGGAACGGAGGGACAGTTCTTACAACTACTATCACAGTTCACAAACTATTCTTCATGCATTTATTATTATTATTGTATTTATTGAGCGCAGACCTGGCTTCGAGAAGCAATCGAGTGTTTTACAGAGATATACAATAGTACAGCTACACAACGGAGCGCTTTACAGAGGTATACAACAGTACAGATGCATAACGGAGCTCTTTTCAGAGTTAACACCAGAACAGATATACAGCGGGGGTGGGGTACAGCTGTACCGGGTGGCGGAGAGGAGGTTAGTGGGTGGTGTCTAGCAAGTCAGGAGGCTCGAAGGGGGATGCAATGGCCTAGGTGTTGAGGCAGAGAGATTTCTTCAAGAGGTGGCCCTTAAATTCTTTTGTGAAATGTAGGAGAGTGGGGGTGAGTTTGATGCTGATGGGTTAAAGCATCCCTTTTCAGTTTACCCAACAGGTTTCTTGAAGCCCTACTGAGTTAGTAAGTAGTGACCTCGTATTGGGACTACACCCACTAAAGGGACATTTTCCATGCGGGTCATGCAAAGCGTGCAAATACACAACCAAAACAACATCATTCATGGTCAACGAAAACGAATGGGAGTTCCGATTTCTGTCGAACAGTAAAACCCCCAATGTAGCACTCAACGACAAGGGAGGGAACCAGGAAACGCAGAGAAACTCCCACAGGCGATGAACAACAATAATATGAAGACTAGCCAATGCACTCGGCCTAGCGACACCCAGACACTACAAGTCCCGGGACCCAGGCACGAGGGAACGGTACACGAGGACCGGAGGGGGGGGGAACTGGGGCACACAGCAACATTGCAAGGGCCCAGGGGGTTTGGGGCATACAGCAACAGCATCAAGGTGTTAAGAGGGTGCTGGGGGCACATTGAGACATCACGGGGAACAGAGGGGCTGGGTTACACAGTGACATCAAGGGGGGGCCAGAAGGGGCTGGGGGCACACAGCGACAACACAGGACATGAGGGGGCACGGGGATGCAGTGACATCTTAGGGGACCAGAGTGGGCTGGGGTTGCACAGCAACATCACAGGGCTAAAGAGTCTGGGGGTACACAGTGACATCAAGAGGACCGGGGGGAGGGTTGGGGGCGCAGTGACGAGATGGGAACCAGAGGGTCTGGGCACACAGTGAAACATGGTGACCTGAGGGTTTGAGAGTATACAGCGACATCAAGAAAAACGAGGGGTTAGGGGCAAAAGGCTACATCACGGAGGGCCAGAGGGGGCTGGGGGTACACAGCGACAACACAGGACATGAGGGGGCACGGGAATGCAGTGACATCTTAGGGGACCAGAGTGGGCTGGGGTTGCACAGCAACATCACAGGGCTAAAGAGTCTGGGGGTACACAGTGACATCAAGAGGACCGGGGGGAGGGTTGGGGGCGCAGTGACGAGATGGGAACCAGAGGGTCTGGGCACACAGTGAAACATGGTGACCTGAGGGTTTGAGAGTATACAGCGACATCAAGAAAAACGAGGGGTTAGGGGCAAAAGGCTACATCACGGAGGGCCAGAGGGGGCTGGGGGTACACAGCGACAACACAGGAACTGGAGAGAGTAGGGGCACACAGGGACATCACAGGGACTCGAGGGGGCTGGGCATACATCAACAGCACAGGGGATCAGAGAGGTACACAGCGACATCATGGGAAACCAGAGGGCAGGGGGTACACAGTGATAACATGGGGGACCAAAGGGGTACACAGCGACATCACAGGGAACCGGAGGGCAGGGGGTACACAGCGATAACATGGGGGACCAAAGCGGGACACCACGAAATCGCAGAGGGGGCGTGGCATACGGCGGCAGTATGGGAAACCAGAGGGGTACATAGCGACAACACAGGGAGCCAGAGGACGGGGTACACAGCGACAACACGGGGGGGGACTAAAGGGGCTGAGGGTACACAGGGGACATGGTGACATCACAGGGACTAGAGGGGGCAGGGCATACAGCGACAGCACAGGGACCATATGGGTACACGGGGAACCAGAGGGCAGGGGGTACATAGCGACAACACGGGGACCAAAGGGGCTTGGGGGCACACAGCGACATCATGGGGGACAATAGAGGGCTTGGGTGCACACAGTGATAAAACAGGGGACCGGAGGGGCTGGGCATATAGCGACATCACAGGGAACTTGTGGGGGATGGGGGCATCCAGCGACAACACAGGGAAACAGAGGGGCTGGGGGTACGCAGCGACACCAAGGAGGAGGAAAGCGTATCAGAGGTGGACGGGGAGTTATTGGAGGCTTTGTTGTAGGTCTAGTATGGTGAAGAGGTAGCAAGGATACTGGCAAGGATAAGTGAGAATTAGTAAGGAGAGGGAATTGCAAGGAATTAAGGTCTAAAGAGATAATTTTTCTGCATTTCAGGCATGCGGTTGCTTAATAGCCAAATTAATGAGCATATTCATTGATGACATTGTTGGGAGTTTCATTGAGCATTAGTCATCGGGTTGCTAGGGTTTCAATCGCTCCAGATGATCGTGGTTGGTATCACGGAAAGGGTCACGTTTTTAGAGCTTTGCAGAATGTCATATAGTCTTGGGTGTGTCGAATGTGTGGGGGAAGTGAGTTCCACAGAGTCTGAGCCATGACTGAGAAGGGGGATTCTCCGATCCTGACAGAGTTAGAGGTTGGAATCACTAAAAGGAGTGCAGTGCTTGATCTTAGGGGGTGGGATGGGAGGTATGGTTTCATTTTTTCTTGCAGGTATAATGGCTCAGTCTTGTGCACTGCCCGATGAGTGATGCACAGGGTCTTGAAAGTGGCCATGCGTCCGACTGGGAGCCAATGGAGGGTTCAGAAAACTGGAGAGATGTCAGCTTTACTTACTGTAAAGTAAAATAATCACGGTCTGCCCTTTTTTGCTACAAGTCGGAGGAACGTTCCTTTAGGAGTATAGGTCAGAGGTCTTGCTAGGGGGGGCTAAGGAGGCTATAGCCCCTGGTCTTTTGGTTGTAGCCCCGGATAGAATCTCAGGAGCTACAACCAAAAGATTAGCTAGCCCCCAGTCCCAACAGTTCCGACATTAGCGTAGCCCTCAGGTCTTTTCCAGACCTAGCAACACCCCTGGTATAGGCCATTCTTTGATGTCGAACACTTATCATTTAGCCACTGCTAAGCCAACATCGTCCCAACAATCTACATGCTCAACCATTCTTCCCTAAGTTTCATAGTTCCCTCTAGTCCTGTTCACCTTCCTGGTGACACAATAGCAATGTGACATTCAAAACTGGCATTATTCAGTTCCAACATTGTAAGGAAAATGGTCTCTCCATAGCTAGAGCCACCATAGGAGCCAAGCTCGACTATTGTAACGCACTCCTACCCGGAACCTCTATGAAAAAACTAAACAGACTGAAAATAACCCAAAACAACTCACTAAGAGCTGCATTAAGTATCCCCAGGAGAGACCACATCTCAAAAGCTAGAAAGTCGGCTCACTGGCTCCCAAAGACTGCATCACATTCAAAATCCTAACGACCACTCATAAATACATGAACCACACAGCACCACCCTATCAGACACGCTATACAGATCCACCTCAAGCAGGCCCACAAGATCTAACTACACTAACTTACTCACTGTACCGCGCATTAACAGGGCCAAAGCAGGAGGGATAGGCTTCCCATACATAGCCCCTAAGCTGTGGAATTCTCTCCCCACTGCCCTCAGAGCTGAAACCTCTCTCCCTGCCTTTAAAAGAAGCCTCAAAACTGTTCTCTTCAACTAACCTGCTTTTCTCTCCCAGGCCCTACCCTCTACCCCTCCCTACCTGTTCCCTTAAATTGTTCAATGCACAGTTTACAGTAACTATGCCCGTTTTCTTTCCTGATATGTAACTAGGTATGCTCATTCTCTGTAACAAGCGCCACAATGCTTCTGGGCTGATGTGCGCTCTACAAATATGAATAAATAAATACATAAATAAATAAATTCACTCGGAATGTTCCGATACCCGATATGGGATCCTTGCCATTACAAGATGGCCACCAGCTTTTTCGGCCTAGTTCATTGGGAGCACGTGATATTTTTCACGTGACCAGAAGGCCTGTGTTTTCATTCAGTGTTGGCAGACGCAGACTACTCCTATGTGCGCCACAGAGACGTCTTAACCTGTGGATTCAACAGGGAAGATCAGTTTCACTAGATAGTAGCCACCATACTTTCTGGCCCTATACTCGATGTACAAGAATAACTGGTGATTCCTTTGCCACCGATGGGTGACATCTCAACAGACACTTTTCTATATCGATAGTCGACAGATGCATACAGACCGCTAAACGCCGAGCAACTCTGTGACCTGGGTGTAGTAATTGGAGAGCTACCCCCTATGGCTTTAATCCATCTACCATATTCAGGATATTAGGCGGACAGAGGTAATTATGTGCACACCTGCTGTAGCCTACTGCTATAACCCTAAGTCCTCGATGACCCACCAGTTCCTAAGTTTTCCTTCCACTCTTCCATTTTGTCATCGGCGGGTTACTCTCCCTTTCGCCCGAAGATGCATGGGCGATAATACCAGCTCACGGAGTCCGCGCCTTATCGACTTCTTACTGGAGTGTATACATATGAACGGCTACCCAATGGGGCATATGTAAATCCACTGTATTGCTGGTCAAGATCACCATGCTATGTTATACATGTAGACACGCCTTGTAAGCCAGATGGCTTGCGAGACAAAAGCTTCTTCTTCTCGTTTAGCCACAGAGTATCCCAACATCGGCTCCAGTAATCCGGCACTAATCAGGTACAGCTCGCTTGTGCAGCGACAACCATTAGCACAACATACAACCATCCCATAGATGGTAAGTAAAATTCCAAGAACATTAGCCGCACTATCACGCGGAGATTCCGTCCTTTCTTAGTCACAGAGACATCCAAGGTGACTCACACATTACTCATAGGTGTTCCTTCTGTCTCTCCCCATTATCTCAGTTGTTTCACTTTCACTCTCGTTGTGTCAATTGGTAGCAGCCTGCATGTTTGATCATGATTGGATGATACTTCTAAATCACTTTTAGCTCACGTAGAATCTCACTCAGTGGAGGGTGTCACACAACCCAACAATAGGCAAGTACATAATCAATGGATTAGATCAAAATGAGCCCCCACTTATGTGAGTTCTGCTTATTTACCTTGTTCCTCAGCGGTCGTCCGAAATAATTAGATCTTGGTCCTGAAGAAGGCGGAACAACATGGTCACAACCGCCGAAACTTATTTAGCCCTGCGTGTACAGTATAGACACGCAGTCAAGAGGCTTCTCAATTCGAATATTTAGAATTTGAAGTTTACGTAGACTCCTGAGCCCAAGCATTTCCTTTTGGGCAGGTTCTCCCAGTTATAGCACCTAGCAACTAGCTAGAAAGAGAGGTACCCAGACATCTAATGAAACTTGGTTGAGGTTCAGATTTTCTCTCAAAGTTTATGCTATTTTCTATCAGTATTTGTGTATTATTTATTTGTTTTAATCAACTTTATTGTACGTTAAGGTATGGCCAAATGGATTTTCTTCAGCCATCATTGTATTTGTATATCAATTTTTTGATTCTTTTTCTTTCTTTGTTTCTTTGTTTCTTTCTTTCTTTCTTGTTAAAATTAATTAATGGTATTTGTATTAATACAAAAGAGTGTGCCTAACCAAATGCATAATACATTTTGATATATTGCGTAAAATGAAAAATGTCTTAATCTAGTTCTGTATGATTGTGACATTTCTTGGTTACAGGCTCTCGATAGATGGGCGCCAAACTCAAAGCGTGCTCCTAATTCTCACACCATTGAAATAGCAGAAATGAAGTTTTAGGTTCAATCACTTTCCTGTCGGGACAACCCCTTGTGTTATAATTTACAAAGTTTGCCCAGTCCCGGTCAGAGTAGGGGATGCTCCTCAAGTACAGAATGTAAATAATCTTGCCATGTAAATGTTGTCCTTAAGCTTTCAGGCGTGAGAAACGATCCCTTGTTTATTTATTTATTTTTGTATTTATAGCACCGTGCAAAGCCCACGAGCATCTAGGCGCTAGTTACAGGAAACGCAAGTCGGGCAAGCTACAGGGACAATAGGTTTGGTATGGTACTAAGCGAGTCTGTTTTTTCCTTTTTTTTGGGGACTTGTAAGCTTAACCCATTAGAAATCCTGGCCTAAACATAAAAGCACTCGATGAAAAATAATGACTCGCTGTGGGCCAGCTATCCAGTGACATGGTTTGGGTAGGAGCAGGGAGGAGTAAGGGGATAAAGTTAAAAATAGCTCAGATCACAGCACAGGTAATGTGATGTGACAGCTTCACAGCACACTCATCACCTGAGCCTCCAGTAGTTCCACAAGAGGTTGTGTCAAGCCAGGGGATTAGTAAAACACTGCCCTGCGGACGGCAGCGTTTCTTAGAAAGCATTATATCTTGACTGACATGGGGCGTGAAAGCATGCACACTGTGCATGGTGGTGGAGCCGGGAGAAACTCATTGGTGTGGTACCATCACCCAGGTGGTAGAGCTGGGACAGAGTCGATTGCAAGTGAAGGGCCATGCCGATTTGCTAGTAGGGCAGTACACTTTGCAGAAAAGTCACGTGCCGCTGCAGTTATCGGCATACACAATATACACTATTTCTTTTACTCGCCAAGAGTCAGTGGTGAGTGCACATTTTGAGCAGTTGCAAATGGACATCAAAGGTGGGGGAGGATTTCTGGGTGGGCTTGGCATCTGTTCTGCCCGTTTAATAGTATGTTGGTTGCTGCCACAGGACCTCATATACCCCTGGGGCACCCTTAAAGCTCTGAGTGGAAACGAAAAGGAAGAACATATTGGGGTTTGCTTGGGGCTAAATAGGATCCGTTTTTGAGTTTGGGCTATTACCACCTAAAAGCCGAAACAATTGCAGTAGAGTGCAGGCAGGAAGAAAGGCATATGAGGATGGACACAAAGCTTGCAGGTGTTGTTTGGTTATTTGACTACCCATGGCCATTCCCACCCAATTCATGCCCCTCCCGCCAAAAAACCCTTCTCATGAGCACTCTTTGAGCTCGCTTGAGCCAAGCCTTACCATCAAACTGTTCCCTCAAAGTACCTGCCAGTGTTTTTTCAAAGCAGCCTTCTGAGAGTTAATGACTTAACTGAAGCTGTAAACCGGTTACTGATGTAATAAAAATGTCTCAACCAGGTCTCCCTTCGGCCACTCAATTTATAAGCACTATGTGTGTCCTTCATTGAAGTCCTGTTATAGCATTGTGAAAGCCAACAGTTTTGGCCTGTATATAAGAATGAGGCTTTTGCCAGGCACTGCTATTAGATGCCCAGGTACTCGCACCGTGTTCTCACCTGCCACCATCAATGGCCAGTTAAAACCACTGCAGCAGTGCCTAGCAAGTGCCATTCCCATGCCAACAGAAATGCCCAAACTGTCTACACTCCCAATGCTTGTAATGATTTGGGATCTTTTCGGAGCTGTAAGACGGTTTGAAGAGGCTATGTGACAGCACGGCCGTTTCTATGGGGGCGAAGCTGACGTCAACCAGTAGCGCAGATGGGGGGCGGGGCGAGCGGTGCAGGGACAGCCAGTTGAATCTCTCACCAGACAGTGGTGAAACAGTGTTTTCTATGTTTACAATCATGAACAGGCAAGCAGCACGGGACTGCGGTAGAAGCCCGAAAACTGTCCATCACCGTCATCGTTTTGCAGGAAAAGGCTCTACTCATGTAGCATCTCTTTGTGAAATGAAACATCCTTTGCAGTGTCGCACTGCCTTGGCCAACGTGTGAGAATTACTCTAGAGCCACTGGCCTGCAAGATGGAGGGCTGAGGAAGGCTTGAAAAGCATTTTCTTTTTGATGCTGGTTTAAACAAAGGCATCAGGGACTGCATGGATATGAAGAAGAAGAGTGTTGCGAAAGCAGGGATGGAAGGCCCAAAATAAGGCATCGTATATGATCAAACAAGTTAGCATTAACGCCCGGAATACTTTCAATGCACTGATTTCTACACTTCCTGGTCGCAGTGCTGATCACAATTGAGGACTGAGACAAGGAAGAGGGACAGGTTAGGGCTCGCCTTAGGGGCAGCAGCGCCCTGGGCGAATTGCCCCCGCCCCTCACCTCCCTGCGTGGCCCTGGTCAACAGGAGGTGGGGCAGAGCCAGAATGTGCCACTTTTAAAAAAATATATTTTTACCAGGAGGTAATGATGTGAATAGGGTGCATCAGCACCATATTGTTATTAAATGCGCTCCGCCGCCGTGGGTGCATTTAATAACAAAGGGGCACCTGCCGCGTCTACTGCCACTACGCCAGCTCAGGGGTGCCCTTAAAAGACTCCCCCAACCTGGCGTGGTTGGGGGATAAAGGCGCCCTTTTGTTATTAAATACGTCTGTGGCGGTGGGGCACATTTCATGGCAAAAGGCCGCCTGCCCTGCCTTCTTCCACAACGCCAGCTCGGGGGAGCCCTTGTACTGCCCATTGTAAGAAGCTCACTGCGTGTCAGGGGCTAATGGCGCCCTCGGGGGCATGGCGCCCCGGGCGGTCGCCCGGCCGGTCCCCCCCTAAAGCCGGCTCTGGGGACAGGTATGGTAAGGCAGCCTGTGACCAGCGGGCGTGTTTGATGGTTTAGAGCAATTAAATGAGGGATCCCATTTCACCAGGAAGCCACTTCTCCAAACATCGTTTTCTGGTAATATGAATCCAATTGAAACCAACACGACTACATCTCCCAGAATGCAATGATTTGGTCAGTGAAAACCCCTGAATCGAAAAACAGCTGTCCTGGTGACATGTAGTCACATGGACAGTCTATGTTTCTGGGACACAGAAAAAAAACGGTTTTATGGTAGGGGGCCAGGAGTTGGAAAGATTGGAGGGAAATATGTTGCAGATAAAGTTTGGAAGACGGAGGAGTTGCACCTAAGGGGATAGCTACTATACTTTGGTGTTATAAGGTGTCCGGACACAATATCCTGTGCCTGTGCGCTCGATTTACTGCGAAAAACTAGTATTTCCACAGGCAGAAAACTATTTTGCCTAGCATACAGTGAAAAGGTTTTCCTTACCTCAATGCACCGACATCACATGCCTAAGTAGCAACACAATGTGTCAGGTGCCACGATTGCATGCCCAGCTTACCATCATTTGCCAGGTTTTGTCATGATGTGTTCACATGCTCACATTATATTACAGATATTATTGCCACCACATAGCAAGTTACAGAATTTCCATGTACTCTTAAAAATCAGATGACACCAACTCACACAATTTGCTAGGCAGTTCGATCATTTGCCCATTTACTTAAATGCCAGCAATGGCCACTATTTATTACTATTTTATTGCTTATTGCGCACACCTAGCTCAAGAGCAGCGGAGCACTTTGCAACAGAATTGTTCCAACTTTGGCTTGGCATTTTATACACTAATGCAATAGTGTTTGTGGAGGAAGGGAGGGATTTTTATGTTGAAAAAGCCACGTTTTTAGTGTTTCTCAGATGCTGGCAATACATTTATTTATATATATACAGGAGGAACAATGCTCTTTTGATCACAAAAGAATGTACACTAGATAAGAAATCAGATTTGAAGGAAAGCTCTGAGCTTCTTACAATGGGTGAGTTTAAGGGGCATTCTGACCAGGCTGTGGAGGGGAGTACATGGAGCAGTCAGCAGGGACAATACATAAATTGGCATACATAGATTAAGGACAATCAGCATTGGACATTTGTAAGTGGAGGTAGGTGATACGGCCAGCTGTGCTCAGGATGTGACCATGATGGGTGAAGTACTAGAGTGGAGGCAGAGGAAGTGAGGAACATAGGCAAGTTAGAGGAGAGGGAAACATTTTAGCAAACAGGTAGGCTTTTAGTTTAGTTTTGAACAAATCCGTGTGGATTGTTTCTCGGATGTCTGGAGGAAGAGAATTCCATGCAAGTGGAGCAAGAAGAGAGAAGGAGCGGAAGCGAGAGGAAACACAGAGGGCGAGCAGCCACAAGGGTAGTCGAGGCGGCAAAGCAGAGATCACGAGGAGGATTATTGAGTTGGATAGAAGTAGATAGATACAGTGGTGCTTTACCATGGATAGATTTGTGAACCAGGAGAAGACATTTAAATCTGGCCCTGTTTTGCATGGTTAGCCATCCAGCCTGGTGATGGTACAGGAAAGTAGGTGTGAAGTGAAGGAGATCAAAGAGAGTCCTGGTAGCAAAGTTAATTATCTGGTCGAGAGGACAGAAAGCATAAATTGGTGGGACCAAAGAGGATGCTGGCACAGTACTGCAGTTTAGAGAAGACTAGAGTGGTTAAGAGATGCTTGGCGGTGTTGAAAGGAAGGAGGTGCCTGATCTTCCTAATAATTAAGAGGCTGAGGCAAGCTGCTGTTCCAGTTTGAATATGAAAGTAGAGAAGTTGTGAGAAGGGTCATAGATGAGGGTGAGGTTTCTAGCTGAAGAAGAGCATGCAAGAGTGTCAGGTGGGAACTAAATAGGCACAGGAAGAGTGGAGAGAGAGTATTTGTCAGGGAAGATCACCTCTGTTTTGGTAGAGTTAAACATCAGAGAGTGTGAAGCCATCCAATATTTAATGGCAGAGAGACAGTTGTAAATTTTGATGGAGAGTTCTGGAAAAGAGAAGATGATTTGGGTGTCGTCCGCGAAGAGTTGGTACAAGAACTCAAAGGAGGAGATTATCCTGTAGGTACTCACTCCATTAGACAGCTGTGCTTACCCACTTGTGCTATTTGCCAGATACTGCCATCATATACTCAGGTGATCTCACCATATATCATTGTGCCCATGTACTCGCATAATTTGGCAGATATTTTTATAATTTGACTATGTTCTCACATGACATAAAAACATGGCTGGGTCACCCCATATCCTCCCTACTCCTCCCCTCTTCCTTTGTTGTTTTGAATTAGGTTGACGGGGCTCATGGATGACAACAATGTAACCTAACCATACGGCTTGTGACTGCCCCCATTTCCTCCCCTCTTAGCACCTTCCTTTTCTCCCTCCCCTTCTTTACCTTGGTCATTTGAATCAGCATCTGGGTGGTATTTTAAGCACTTTGTAGATAGTCTAACATACATACATACTTGAAATACTTTTTTCTAAGCTTAGTAACATTTCCAATCGTTGCTCCAATGGCGTCTGTAGTTTTAGTAAAATAAAACGGATAAAAACATAATTACAGTGTTAATGGCTGAATAGAGGTTATTGACTTTTGCTATGCCTTCAATGGAAAACTGGATTACAAAGCACCAATAGATACTTTTGTGACAGAGAAATCTTGGACAAGGCCCGTCACCATAACAATGAGATCATGGAAATGAATTTCTGTTTATAATGTGGCGCTCTCTGTGGTTGTGTTATGTGAAGAATCTGTGGATGTCGTCCCTTCCCCCCTAGGGGGCGACCTTTAGCATGGGGCCAGCGCAGTGCATCCACAGTACAATAGTCCCCCTCAGTGTGGTGCATTGGGGAGGATCATATGGGAGAGGAGGCCCCTTATGGGATTAGGGACAACCATCCCCTGAGAACATGGTATACTGCCGCTTTGTCACACCCTCTCTTTTCCCCTGCCTAACTCTCCTTCCCTCAGCCCAACTAGTGCCGATATCTTATTGTAAAGGCCGCCAACCTAGCATTTTAGACCTGACTAAAGCACCAGAAACCATAATGTGCTTTCCATATAGTTCCACTGCAAGTACTGTGAAGAAGATGACCAGAAGTATGAAGATCACTCCAATGAACGGGATTGAATGGCCTAACACAATACAAAATAGCGGCGGGAAAGCAAGATCGGGAGAGCCATCCTCCAAGGCGATCAGGAAAGCGCACCAAGAAACGTCGTGCACAGAGGCGAATAGGAGGGTGAAGGTAGTCCAGGACAGAGGAGCTACCTCTACCGGAGGCGAATGGGAGGGTGAAAGTAATCCAGGACAGAGGAGCTACCTCGACCAGAGGCGAATGGGAGGGTGAAAGTAGTCCAGGACAGAGGAGCTGCCTCAACCGCTGTCCAAGAAATCCTCTGTAATTGTAATTGTTTATTTATACAGCGCTTATACACAGGTGGAGTGCTTCAAAGCACTTCAAAGCGGGAAGGGAACAAGGTAATACAGTAATCATTCTTAGGCCTTGAAGTTTCCGAATGATCTAAACAAAAAAACTAGCATACTAGGACTCGTGGCATTTCTCCCAATGCAAGTGCATGAAGTGTTGCAGTTTCGACCAAGCTAGGGAGGGGGGACAGAAAAAGGTGGGGAGCGGGACAGGAAAGGTTGAGAAAGAGGCTGTTGAAATAGTACAGGCTAGAGAGAATCAGGGATCTCAAGGTAGTGAGCATCTGGGGGAAAGTGAGAAAAGGTAGAATACCTTTGAGGAGGTGCAGTTGGTAGTGGGACTTTTTGGAGATGTCTCAGATGTGCGAACAGAAGGAGAGAGTGGAGTTGAAGAAGACTCAAAGAGTTTTTGCCTCATTGGTAGGTGAGGGCACAGGGCAGACGGAGGCCGGTCAGTGAGATGGTGGGAGCATGGGTCCAAATGAGGGCAATCTCTGTTTGACTTGCGTTCTTGTAGAGATGGTTAGCAGCACACCAGGATTGTATTGCGGATAGACCGTCAGGGGTGAGCGAGGAGGAGGCTGAGTGTAGCCGAAAGAGAGCTGCGTGCCATCCGCATACAATGAAAGTTAGAGGCAAAGGTAGAGATCCCGTGGTCCAAGGAGGCCATGTAGATGAAGACATGAAGAACCAGGGGGACAAGTTAGATCCCTGGGGGACACCACAAGAAGAGAGACTGATAGAGGAGAGAAAGGGCCCAAGTTCCACCATGGAGGACCAGTCAAAGCGAAAGGAGGCAAGCCACACCAGGGCCTGATCTGTGGTGCCCAGGGTATCACGGAGACGGGTGATGTTGTGGTTTACCATATTGAAAGAAGAAGAGAAGTCAAGAATAATGAGGACAGAGGGAGAGTTAAAGTCAAGATTTGAGAGCAGGTTTTCACATGTGTTCAGAAGAGCAGTTTCCGTGCCTCTAGATGCTCTAAAGCCAGACTCATGGGCATGAAGACAACCAACAGATTCAGTGTGGAGGGTAAATTGAGAAATAGCCAGCTTTTCCAGGAGTTTTCCCAGGAAAGGGGTGATGTGAATCGGGCGATAGTTTGCCGGAATAGACTGGTTGGCAGAGGGTTTTTCGAGCAGAGGGTGCACAAGATAGTGCTTGAGAGGAGAGAGGAAAATTCCAGTGGCAAAAGAGACGTTGCAGAGGTCGGCCAAGGCTAGAGCAAGAGTGTCAATATTGTCTTTGATGGTTTTGGAGGGGCAGGGGTCCACCTGTTTGGAAGAGGCTTTCATAGTCTAGAGACCTCATCAGGTATGACAGGAGAGAGCGAGGAGAGTAAAAGGGGGAAGAGTGGGGGGGACCGAAGGGGGCCCAGGAGATGTTGGTGCAGGAGGGGAAGAGAGTGAGGAGAGGATGTCCTGTTTATTGGTGGTGAAGTGTGCGGTCAAGGCCGAGCAAACGGCCTGTGTGAGTGCAGTAGAGGATGCGGCTGCAGTAGGGTTGGCCAGCTCCTAGCAGACTTTTAAAAGTTTGGCTGTGTTGTTAGATGCCGCAGAGATGTAGACTCTTTTCTTGGAGGGGATGCAGAGTCTATATTGCCTTTCAAGAAGGCGGCAGGCCAGTTTGTTGAGGGTGCACCTGAAGACCACCATTTCCGTTCCACTGTTCTAAACCTGCATCCCTGGGTGTGCCAAAGACCAGGGAGCTGCTGCAGAGAGGAACAGTAACCCAAGAAGTAAACAGTGACGGGCAGAGCAACCGCTGACAAGGTGAGAGCACCCTAACACTACGGGAGCCTCACAGCTGAGCACCTCCACTCGTTATGATGCTAACCACACAAACAGATACATGGGCAGACCGAGAGGTGCTAAAGGTCCGGGAGGAATCGGGGAACAACTACAGAGTACGAGATGAGAGGGACTGGTTCCCTGAGAATAACAGAGAGAGAGAGAAAGAAACAAGTATATGCTTGGCAGGAGAGTAAAGCAAGCAGGCCCAAAACATTACTGCGAGCATGGGACCCACATCCATATGAGAGCCAGAGAATAAGAGGGTCTGGGACTTGAGAGAAACAGAGACAGTCCAGAAGGACAGGAGAGTAAACCAAGTTATTGTGATACTGCATTGCGAGTCTGGGACCCGCACCCATATGCGAGTCAGAGGACAAGAGGGTCTGGGACCTGAGAGCAAAAGCGATAGACAAGAAAAAACCATAAGCTTGGCAGGAGCGTAAACCAAGCTGGAATGATCCATCATTGCAAGTCTGGGACTCGCAGCCATATGAATATGAAGATTTAAGAATAAGGTGAACCTAATTCAAGAATGTATAAGGTCTGGGACCCGAAGATAAACAGAGGAAATTAAACGTGACTTCCAGGGGTGTGTTTGGCAGGAGAGTGAACAAGACATAAACCCTCCGTGAACAAAGATGAAGCGTTCACGGGAATCCAGGAAACCTTGGTTGTGGAGCTTTGGGGAAAAAGCTTGCAAACTACAGGAAACCAAATAAGGAGGAAAAAAAACGCCTAAACTTGTCAAATAGAACAAGCAGGAATCCAGGGGAATGGAGCAAATCGCTATTCATTGGACTACCTTGAGAGAAAAAGTAACAATTGTTTTGTTTGACAATCCGAGACACTGAGAACTTTCTGTTGGCAAGAACTGTCGTCATCACTTTAGTTCTGATATATAGTATCCTCGCACATTAGATTGAAGTTACTAGTCTTAGGGTCAAAACGCAGCGTTTTTTAACATGATAGTGACTGACTATTTATTTGACTTCCTGATGTTTTAATTAGATTTCTTTGAGGCATGGAAACCCCTCTTAGGTTTAGGGAGAAAAAGGCTCTTTTTCCAAACCTTTTACTGGTTAATAAAAGTTTATAACCAAAACAATGCCACCTTTGTGTCCAAGCCTTACTTCTGCACCCTTATAGTACTTACTACTTTTAAGAAAATGTCAATACAAAAATTAAAATCGCAAGGGTTTAATAAGGTTAAGTAAGATTGCAGTGCACGTTTTGTGCATACATGTAAGCATTCCCCATTACAATCAGGAGATGGTAATCCAGTCCTAGACTTTACTTTACATTCTGAGACATTTGTTCTTACATTTCCATATTATAAATTCAGGACTATAAGCCCCAGAATGAAAAAGAAAAAACAGGCCTGTAGCCCCATCTCCCTAAAAGTATGGGAGAAAGTGATGTGTGCAGGGGCACATTCAAGTGTTTCGCTCTAGGCGTATAATTGTCTAGAATGTGCCCTGTTCGACAGTGTCTTTGGAGCTATGCAAGGCCATATTGGCAGTAGTTTGACGTTGTCGGTGGCTAGGTGATGGTCCTAATTAAGCCATGTGAGGCTCTGTTGAAGCTTGTGTGAGGGTCTGAAGGGGCTATGTGATGCTTTTGGAGATGTGTGAGGATTTGCTGGCAGCTGAGTGAGAGTCTGGGATGGGCTATGTGATGGTGTATTGTGTGAGCTGTGTGAAGGTGCTTAACAGCGATATGTATGTGTTATTTAGCCATGCAGGGCTCTTTTGGGAGTTCTATAACGGTTTAAAATAGGTTTTATGATGGTGACATAGGGGATATGTGAAGGCCCTGTCACGGGTTTATAACACAGCACGCTCCAGCCAGGGACTCCTTCCCCTGACAATGAATGGGGCGCACAATAAAAACACTTTTTATCTTTAATAAACCACGGGTTCTTTTTTTTTTAGTAGGCCCACAACCCGTCTCGCACCCAACCTTCACAAACATTCCATGTCACAATGGACTAGGAACCAGGCTGGTGTGTATCAATAATATATTTATTAATATATGGATTAATGAAAAAGAAAAATCAAATAATTTTACAACAGCCACCAATAAGGTTGCAGCACAAATGCAATGATTCCTACAGAACCATTGGTTCAGAAATCCAAACACAGTTTACACAGATCTTTAATGGCAAAAGCGGAGAATTGTTTTTTTTTTACTCAAGGGGTAGCACTACGTTGTGGCACTCCCCCATGCAACACTCACCTCCAAACATCAGCTACTTAATTCCTTTGAATGGAAGGCAGTGGGAAAGGAGTAAGGATAAAGAGAGAAAAATCAGATTAGGAATAAAGTCCACCACCTCAAGATGGGAAGTCAGAAAAGAAAATGAAAACCTGTTTTTGGACCAAAATAGCAGAATCAGATTTTTCTTATTACTCGCACGGCTACTCACAACTGCTATGGGACAGCTAGAAAGGAAATTTGTGTTGCTACACTTGAGATAGGGTAACTTAGAGACTACTGATCAGTTCACAGAAAAACGTGGAAATTAAGTAAGGAAATCGATTTTAGGGAGAAAACAAATGCAAAAGAAAAATACAAACAGCAAATGGAAATTCGTTTCAGACAGGATTTACAATGACAGGCAGGTAAGGAAGGGGTTTCGCTTTCAAAATTGGAAATCGGTTTTCAACGACAAGGACAGAGGTACATAACAGATAGGATTCTAGACAAAAGAGGTTGCTCTCAGTGGGACAACGGTTTGGGTTATTTAATAGGACAGATGCATTTTAGGAGTTTGTGGGGTAATGCACACAATACACAGGCAAATTCGGTTTTTCAGTTACACAGAGACTAATTCTATTGAGGCTATACTTTAATGACGATAGTTATAAAAGAAAGACACTAGGCACAAGGGGGTTAATTTAGAATTTTAATCAACTCGTGCCGGGAATGAATTGATTTACTTCAAAATAATGCTAAGGGTTTATACAGACAACTGGCAGATTTATCAAAGGAATACGCTAACATACACAGGCTAATACAGATTCTACTATGGGAAGGTGAGTGAATTATACTGGCAATTTGGGACTTTCAATGGGATTTCCAATGGTGTTTAAATGGGATATGTTGCACAAAGGAAAGGATTATGCAATTTAGGGCTGGGTTATTTGCTACTTAGAAAGTAATCATTGGCTTGGGATTCGGGACAGTCAGCTGGATCTCTGGACCCTCTGGATAGCTAGGCAAGGGGTCTGGTGTCGGCACTCTCCTGGATGTTAAGGTTCAGCTTTCCCTCATCCTCCTTCTCCTGTCTCCATGGATTCTTGAGTGTGTCCCTCTGTCTAGTACAGTCCCCCCTTATATAGCCTAAATGACATCATTCACTTTACAATCTAGGGGAGCACTCTAGAATTACTCCTACCCTGGGATAGGTCAGTTCACCATTCCTCTTCCCGACCCCTGGCCTTATTGGTTCAAGGAGAGAATGCATCATCTGTCTATTTGTCATTTATTATAGTTCTTTGTTCCCAGGTCCACATTTTAGCAAAACTGAGTTATGTATCACAACTTCAAACTTATACTAGCCACCGCCATAAGAAATAGATATGCGGTTTCAGTGGGTCATAGGGAATTAGACAAGCCAATCACCAACTCTGTGCGAAGTAGCATGGACCTTTGGCACATTATTGTCCCTTTCATGAAATGCATAAATTAGAACTCTGCAAATGATTAAGCATGTGCATAATCTCATTTTCCATATTTATACCAATGTTCATATTTGTCCCATGTTTAAATCCGCCAGAAACAAGTCCTTACTGGCCATTTCAGTCCACAAAGTCCTAGGAACATGCACTTAGTCTCTTAACAACCCATGAAACATGAACATGAAATGCCCAAGGAGTCCAGGATGCTGAACAGAGGCCTGGTGAAGAGGTTATATAGCCTTGGCGCTATGCAGGACCCTTGTGGGACTCCACATTTGAGGAGGCTGGGGTGGCGGAGGCTGAGTCAGAGAAGACTTTCATAGCCCTATCTTGGAGAAAGGAGGTAATCCAGTCACAGGCTTTGGGGGAGAAGTTAGCCGCAGAGGCGAGATGGCGGCAAATGATGTTGTGATTGACAAGGTTGAACGCGGCTGATAAGTCAAGGAGCAGGAGAAGTGCTGGTTTGCCTATTTCTCTAAGGTCGTCCATTTGGTTCTTTAGGTCGGGGAGGGCTGATTCAGTGCCATGTCGCGGGCGGAAACTTGATTGCCGCAGGCCTAGGAGATGGTTCTCCTCCAAGTATTTTTGTACTTGTAAATATGCAGCTTTGTCGAGAATTTTTAGCAGGAATGGGACCGTAGTGATGGGCCTATAGTTCCCAGGGATGGTAGGGTCGAGTGATGGCTTTTTTAAGAGTGGGCGTACCCAGGCTTCTTTGAGATCTTTGGGAACAAGACCTGACCTGAAGGAAGAATTAATTAACGCTGTGAGGAAAGGTGCAAGGGTGGGAGCAGAGTCTTTAATGAGTTGGGCTTGGCAGGCATCGCCCTTGCAATTGGAGGGTTTTATTGAGTTAAGCAGGGTAATGACCTCCGCTTCTGTAATATCTTTGAAGTCGAAAGGGGGAGAGGGGTTCAGTTCAGGTGAGGTGGGAGCTTGGCTTTGCTGGGTGGCTATTAGAGTTTCAAGAGCTTTTTGGTGGCCAATGATTTTGGTCTGCAAGGTGTTGAGCTTGTCTAGCATTGCAGACTGAATGCTGTTGCACCAACGTTCATCCTTGAGGAGCATGGGTGGAGGATTTTTCCAGCTCTCTGAAGATAGAGAATATTTCTTTGGAGTTTGATTTGGCGTCATTAATCCTTGTTTTAAATGAGAGGGCTTTGACTTTAATGATATTATTTTTGTAGGACTTGGAGATGGCCTTGAAAGCCTCCCTGTTTGAATCTGAGGGTTGGCTTTACAGGTAGAGAGGGCTGAACGTTTTTCTGAGCGTTGTTTAAACAGCTCATTAGAAAACCAGGTATTGGAATGTTTAGTTTTCTTGGCTTTCTTGGAGGCCAGGGGGGCGATGGCGTTGATTGCTTTGGTGATGTTGTGTTTGAAGGTGCTAGCTAGAGTATCTGGGTTATAGGAGGAGGGCGCCTGAAGCGCGGGCACCATTAGAAATGGCACCAGATTTTCCGCTGTAAGTTTGAGTGAGCTCCTGGCAAGTGTTGCTGGACATGGGGTGATGGGGATCGAATGCTTTTTCTTCGCGGTGAGATTGAACTGGATATAGTGGTGGTCGGACCAGGGAATAGGGGTATTGGCGGTAACTAGAATGGAGTAATTGTGCTGGTTGATCCAATCCAGAGTGTGTCCTTTGATGTGAGTGGGTACAGAGATGGTTGGTGCAAAACCTAGGGTGGTGAGAGCTTTGTTGAGGGCTTTAGCATGGTGATCCTTGGGGTAATTGAAGCTCAGGTTAAGATCGCCCAGGAGAATGATTTGGGATGTCTTTTTGATATTATCCGACAGGGAGTGGATGAGAGAGTCTTGGAAGTCAGCACATGGGCCAGGAGGTCGATATACAATGTGCATTCTGATGGTGCAGTTGTGGGATAGGTTGATTTTGAGTGGGAGGTAGTCACAGTTGTCCAAGCTGTCCCAGTGCTTCACTGATGCTGAGGGATTCCCTGGCTATGAGGGCGACACCTCCACCTCTCTGGTTGGAACGGTCTTTCCTGAAGATAGCATAATCTGCAGGGATGGCTAATGAGAGTGCAGGTCTTGAGCTATCATTTAGCCAGGTCTCGGTAACTACAAGGATGTCGAGGTTGTCTTTGGTGATAAGGTCGTGAATGTTTAGGGCAGGGGTCCCCAACCTTTTGTTAGCAATGAGCAACATTTGAGCGTCAGATGAAATGGTGAGCAACTTCAGCACTTTGATATAATTTATCGGCATTCAGTCAGTGGTAAAATGATTGGAACAAATCATAACTGTACTAAACTAAGCTCAATACTGCTAATAGAACTGTTAATTATTAGTAATTAACAGTGATCTCATCCAGGTGTAAGCCTAGTCCACGCAATTCATAATGGCCTTAAACATCATTTGACATTAAATTGGTATAGAAATACAATCTTTAGTAAATTAAGTGGCAAGCAGGGCATTTTTAGGCACTAGGCCAGCAAAATTATTCAAAAACATTGCAGGATGTATGAAAATATTTGAGTGCTTGGAGTTCTCTCCCAGGAAATGTTCAAGCGATTTAATGGCAAATGTTTTTTAAGCACGTTTTGACAGTAGCATTTACTCCAAAGGAATTGTCGGGATCTTTAGGGGAAAATGGTGCATTTTTAGGAGAACAGGATGAGTAACACTGGAAATAATATGGTAGAATCTAATAATCATTTTAACCAGGCTTTGTGTGAGGGGAGGGTTATCTGCCTAAGAAATGTAGCAGAAAATAGTGCTTTTTAAAGCACTCAAGGTCTCTTACACTGAAGACAAGTGATTAGGAATAAAAAAAAACTATGTTTGATGGATTTGGGTACTCTTTCCCCAAGCAATCCCCTGGGAAATACAGTTTAAGTGCTGCATTCTTAAGCATGCTAGTGGGCCAGTAACATTGTTCACAAACTGGAACTTTTGAAGACCACTTTACAGAGGGGTGGGTTATTTCCTTCATATTGTACACATTATATGTTTATGGTTGCATACCTCGCTTGTTAAGTGCACTCCCTTGACATGGGGTCAGACTGCACTTCGCATGTTCATACCCGTGGCAGGGGCGATTTAGCCATTCATCGCTCGAGGTTGATGAATTCAGTACATTACATTGGGTAATATCCGTTCTTAAAGAATTTAGAAGCAGGAAGAATCTAGCAAGAAACACTATACTAAAGTAAAAATAATTTCTATGTCACTAAGAAATTATTTTCAGTAACGTATGTGAATTGCAATTGGTAGCTACACTAATTAAGTGTGCACAGTTTGGAGCTCATTCCCCTTAGCAACCCATTGGTCGTATGCCAGATGAGCAAAGCATCATACAATGTGAATTTTCCCACCAGGTACTGCGATACAAGTAGCATGTAACATTTGTGCCAATTATGATGCATGGGGCCCGCAAACACAAACTTCACATGTAAAGAAACTGGCATAAGCAAATTGTTTAAGAAGGAAAGTTTGAGCATGCATGCCACTCATTTGCCCAATATGTGGGCACCAGCTGTATAAAGGCACAGAAGTTGACAACTGTCACCAGAACACAAACACAGGCATTTGGTTAGATTATTTTTTCCATTAATGCACTTCCATACTGGAAAGAAGAATCAGGAGATGAAAATGTCTTCACAAAGATTATGCAATTATTGTGGAACATTTTGGACCAATAAATTGCATTTTGGCAACAAATGCAAATCATACATGTACAAAAGAAGCTAATTGGAACTTCCTTGACAGTCGGGCATTCAAGTCACTTATTCTATTACGCATTTTCGTACTATTCAGCGACTAGCCCCCTTTTCTGTCTACCTGAGTACAGCATGGGAAGGCTCCGTTGGCAGCAACATTATCTTCGTAGTTTGTATTCTTGATCCAGCAGCAACGCACCTCGTAGTGTACCCGAGCTCCAAGTGGCAGACCTTTTAGAGTGCTAAGACAGGGATTGTCCCAATAAGGGTGGGTTCAGTGGGGAGTCACTTTTACTTCTGATTACAGAGCAGTGCAATGGGTATTCACATGGATGGCCAGGCCAGCCTAGTTTTTGTGCTTCAGGCTCTCTTCAATCACTGGGGACTGTCTCATCTGAAGCCCTAAGAGATTAATTTCTGTTGCCACCCCCCTTGCTCCCTGCAACCACCTGGCCTGACCCACCATTCAGACCACTCTACTGATGCCTCCACAGCTAAAGCTTCAATAACTAACAGTATGTCATGCCTGTCAAATAGAGTAGGCTGATTGGCTAGCCTTCCTGCAGAGTTATGGCTCAGGGTACACTGCCATGGTTGTCTCATCCCTGAATGGCCTCCTTCTTAGCCTCCACGCAATGACCCAGAGCAACTGGCGAGCAACATTTTAGGGTCAGGAGAGCAACATGTTGCTCGCAAGCTACACGTTGGGGATCACTGGTTTAGGGGATGTTCAGGAATAGAACGTGCATTAACCAGTGCGCACCTTAGCGTAAGGTCAGAGTGCTGAGTGGTGATGTGTGGAGAAGGCTGTGGAGTGACATGGGATGGCACAGAGATATAGTGTGGCTCAGTAATGGTTTCAGTGGGGGGTAGGGTTAGTGCAATCAAGATGATTAGGCATACATGAATCAATAGGCACAGGCAGTGCAGCAACATGATTGGGCAAACAAGGGTCAGTGGGCACAGGCAGTGCAGCAACATGATTGGGCAGACATGCATCAACAGGCACAGGCAGTGCAGCAACATGATTGGGCAAACAAGGGTCAGTGGGCACAGGCAGTGCAGCAACATGATTGGGCAGACATGCATCAACAGGCACAGGCAGTGCATCAACATGATTGGGCAGACCTGCATCAACAGGCACAGGAAGTGTATCAACATGATTGGGCAAACAAGAATCCACAGGCACAGGCAGTGCATCAACATGCTTGGGGAAACAAGAATCCACAAGCACAGGCAGTGCATCAACATGGTAACAAGCAGAATACCTGGCTAGACTTTTATTGTGTGCACCTGGGCTCTGTATAGCATTCAGTGTTCCTTTGGTGAGTGTTCCATTGCTATTATAGCAGGCCGTGTGTTCAATAGGGGTGGCTCTTTTGCTAGCCGGAATGCCTCGAGGTGATTTACAGCGGCAACGGAGAACCTGTGAAGGACACCTGGTGCCAACTCTAATGTTGCGCACGCTGATACATGGTTCGTAGCTGCGCAGCGGGAAGAGCAAGATGCGCGTAGAAAGGCAGAGGTTTCTAGTTGATAGGGCAGGCAAGCGGGCAAGGATGGGAGCTTCTCTGCGCGTTGGACAGCGTCTGGAGGGAGGATTGGGGCATATATGGGGACAAGGTAGTAGAGCCTTACCTCTTTGAATGTAACGGGCACCATCGAGCGCCGTCGAGCAGCGAAGAGCCACAAAGAGGGATGACTCCCTTTCCTCCTGGCCTTCCCTATGCGACTTTGCCTCGTGACGAGCCTCCTCTACCTTTAAAGCAGGAGAGGAGGTTGCGGCGAGGTGTGTGGGCCAATCCAGCTTCTCTGGAGCTGTTGTTGTGGCGGTTGCCATGGCCACGGGTGAGGCAGACACTTTATAGATGAAACGGGCCTCATGGCTCGTAATGGAGCTTTAAGCAGCTGATTCCTTCTGCATCGGCGAATAGAACGTGCAGGCTGTGATGCAGTGTATGTATCCGCTTCAGTTCGGATGTGCCCTCGCAGCAGAGCTGCAAAGAGGGATGACGGCCTTCCCTCCTGGCCTTCCCTACGTGGCTTTGCCTCGCGGCGAGCCTCCTCTCCCTTTAAAGCAGGAGAGGAGGTTGCAGCGAGGTGTGGGCGCCAATCCGGCTTCTCTGGAGCTGTTGTTGTGGCGGTTGCTATGGTCACGGGCGCGGCGGTCATTTTATAGATGAAACAGGTCTCGTGGCTCGTAATGGAGCTTTTAGCAGCTGATTCCTTCTGCATCGGGGTAATAGAACGCGCAGGCTGTGATGCAGTGTATGTATCCGCTTCAG
Source organism: Ambystoma mexicanum (assembly GCF_040938575.1). Lineage (NCBI taxonomy): Eukaryota > Metazoa > Chordata > Amphibia > Caudata > Ambystomatidae > Ambystoma > Ambystoma mexicanum. Next base: position 1,274,380,076 of record NC_090924.1, read on the forward strand.
TGTGGATGTTCCCTCGCAACAGGAGCTGCAAAGAGGGATGACGGCCTTTCCTCCTGGCCTTCCCTACGCGGCTTTCTTTTGGGAACACCCAAAGATTCATTGTCACTTAAAGCGTGACTATAGGTAATTGTTTTAATTCCTTTATCAGGTGTACCTCGTCTATACCAACATTTGTGTAATATTGATATCTATACATGATTTTTACTAATGCAAAAATGCACAGTACATGTGTTATAAATTAGTATTAGATCTGGTTTTTAGGAGACGTCAAAAATGATGTTATTATGGTTTTGAAGAATAAAAGTCATGGATATTGTTACTTTTGATTATACTGCTAATAGCATCAAACTCTATTAATATTTACTAATATGCATTATTTAAATGTTTTTTTCAGATATTTTTGTGAAAAATTGTTCAATTGCCCCTGAAGAAGTGATTTTTTTCACGAAACGCGTTGGGCCATAATTAATCAACTCAGCTTGATTAAGGAATTTAACTGTGTCAATGTGTTTGATATATGTTACTAAGCAGTTACCTATAAACGTCATATTGAATACATGTGTTTTATTGAGACACAATCAAAACTAACAAGTCAACCTAATATATGTAAATACTAGGAATCTTCATAGAGCCACCCACAGAGTGCAGAGGACGGGAGTTCCCACATTTGGGAACTTTTTCTATTGTGCATATGTTCACAACCCATATGCCAGGATTGTTCTTTATCTCCTCCGCACCTTAAATTACCAAATAACTATTGTGAAGTTCTAAACAACTATTTGTTCTAAAAACAAGGAGTGCAGATTGGTTCCCTTTTCTCTAGAGTGTTCAAATGCTTGCCACACATGTGCCAGGGAAAGTAAAGCACAGCCGTTTTTGGTAGCACTGTTTTATGCAATTTTTCAGGTGACAGGGATTTCTGTTTCAGGGCCTTAAATGCACCCCACAACCCTAAGTGAGCAGTCACAGGACATGGAAGATATGCAGGGTACGATTGGAGACTTATTTAGGGTCTGGCAGGCCAATGTGATGGAGTTTTTAGCATTGTGGGGGGCTCTTCTGGGAGCTGAGTGAGGATCTGGTGGGGCTATGTGATGGGACCTTTAGCATTATGTGGGGAACTTTTGGGAGTGGAGTATGGGTTTGGCGAGGGTACGTGATTTTGATTTTAAATATTTGGCTTTATTAGAAGATTATAGAGTCAGAGAGGCTATGCAGGTCTGATTCTGGGGCTTTGCAAGGCTTTGGAGGAGTGATGTTTTAAATGACCTTTGTGATCTTGGAGCTGTGTTGGCCACTTTTGGAAGCTGTATAAGGAGCCATGCCATTGCGTTTTTAGGGGTCTGTGGTGTTCTGAATGGGTTTGCAGGGGCAACATGACAGGGATTTTGGAGCTAAGTGTGCTTCTGTTGGGAAATTATTGAGGCCTGAAGGGGCCAAATGGTGGTGATTTTGGAACGATATGTGGTTTTGTTAGAAGTTCCTTTGTGGGGTGCTGGATGGGGATATGCAATGCTGAGTTTAGATTTATGTGACACTCTGTGGGGAGTAGAGTCAGGGTCTCAGTTGGGCAGTGTGTTCGTGATTTTGGAATTATATACAGATTTGTTGGAAGTTCATTTGTGGGCTGCTGGATGGGGCTATGCAATGGTGATTTAAGATTTATGTGAAGCTCTGTGGGGAGCAGAGTTGGGGTTTGAACTGGGCAATGTGATGGTGATTTTGGATCTGTGTGAGGCTCTTTCAGAAGCTGTGTGGGGGTCTGTAGAGTTAACATGCTTGTGTTTTTTGGGGGTATGTGAAAATCTATTGGCAGCTGCGTGACAGTGTGACGGGCAATGTCCTGCATCTTTTGAAGCTGTGTGAGGCTCTATTGGAGACGCTGTAAGGCATAATGGCAAGTTATGTTGTGCCTCTGGGATGTAAGACTGACCACCTAGATATGCCTGGGTGATTAGTGTGAATACGGCTAGAATTCCACGTAGGCTTAACCTGTTGGTTTTAGGATGCAGTGGGATGACCAGATACATTTTAGGTAATGAAACGGATAAACGCTGAGCCATGTAATCAATAAAATTAGAATAGGAGGGTTAACCAGGATACAATCATACATCAAATATTAGGAGTCCCCACACATCTGAGTACATTCATGTGTGGCAGAAGGAGATAATATTGCATCTGCATAGTTGTTAATCTACTTTAAAGGAGTGACATAATGCATCATATATCATTTAAAAGATTGAAGTAATCGTGGGTGGCACTTTGAAGAATAGCATTCGGCCACACCTAAGGTAGCCCTTAAAATTAGCCCTAAAATGTACTCCTATGAAGAGCTGTGGGGAGACTTTTTCGAATAAATCTTTACGATATGCAGAATTAAAAATAAAAAAAAATAACAAAAATTGATTATTGACTTGAAATATGACATTGTCCAAATGAGGCTACTTTGACGAATCGTGGGATTCCGTTACTTCTCCCCAGGGGGAGCATTTCCTGGTGATTTATTCTCAAAAGGCTAACGAAGGAAGTACATATTAGGGTTAATTTTGGTGAAAAGCTTTTTGTCAAAAATGAACCCATGATTACTTCAGTGTTTTAAATAAAACGTGATGCATGATACATGGGAATCTCATTGCAAAATTGTAAATACTCAGAATGAGAAAGAACCAAACAAACCGACTGGTCAGAAAGCAGCATAATCTACGTAACATGATACGAAAGCCAGGGGTCTGCAACCTTTGACTCGCCACAGTAGGGGGTTGTAGCTTTCCTGTTAACGATGCTGAGCTATGGAATTCCTTACCCCCTACTATACTAGCAGAAGAGCCATACCTTCACTTCAGACAATAACTTATCAATCACTTGAAAGCACAAGATCAGTAAGGCCTGTTACTGGCCTAATAAGGCCCCAAAGCCCATTCATATTGACTGCCCTTCACCACCATGACTCACCACTGTATTTCTCTTTCTCTTGCTCTATCCTCAATTCCCTCTATCCTGTATTCATCTCTCCTTGTATTTTTTGTATTGCATTTTGCCTCTGTAACCTAGCTGTGAAAATTAATGTAATTTTTGCGCCCTGATGCCCTCGGGTCTGGTGTGCATTATAAATTAATAAACAAACAAACAAACATAGGTTTTATATCACAACTCCCAGCGGCCCTTACCAGTATAGTGAATGGTAACAATAGTGAGGGATCATGGGAGTTTTACTCAAAAGCATCTATCGAGCCACAGGTCGCAGACCCCGTCGTACAGCGTAATAGGTGTACTTATATGGCACACTGTTCGGTTCCTTTACTAGCACCTCTATTCAGTTTATGCCTTAAGTACACATAATGTATGAATCCAAAGGGTATTTGCTGTCGGCTGTGTTAAAAAATCTATGCAAAAGGTGGGAGGCCACAGGAGGAGGATTGGGATAAAACGAAACCACCAGCAGCATGAAGCAACCCCTGAAGGCGCTACCTGATATGATATGTCATTTATAACGTGCCTGTACACAAGTGTTGCTAGGCGCAACAAGACAAAGGAGGGAAGACAGATCTTACTAAGCCTTGTGTCATTCCTATCGTGCAAGTACAACACGCTAAGTGCAGGAGGATGGGAGAGGGGAAAGTGCCAGGAAGATGGAGGGGAAGTGCAATCAGGGCAGGATTGCTCTGAGTAAGTGCTGCCTGGAAGAGCGGCTCTGGGTAAGTGCAAGGAGACAGGGGGCTGTAGAGGTTACAGTTACAGCCCCTAAGTCTGTGGTAGGCCTGGAGGCAGTGCAGGGGAGACTGATCATGAAGTAGCCTGGCATGGCACCCTATGAGACTCTGGGGGTTCCAAGCAACCAGTCTGCGGAGCATCCAGGGTAGGTGAGCATCCGGGTAGGTGAGCAGGGGAGGAAGAGAAAGCAAAGGAGAAAAGGAAGGCCTTAAGCTGCTTCTGGAACTTCAGGTAGTCCGACTCAAGTTTGAGAGTGGCAAGGAGGCCATTCCAGAGGATGGCACCTGCAGAGGAGCAGGATCTACCCCCCAATCTCTGCCTGCAGAAGCGTCTGACCCTCAGAGAGTTGGAGGTAACCGAGTGAAGGGCTCAGGACGAAGGTATTTCGGAAGACAGTTGGATGCAGTATGGGGCCCGGCCCCAGAAGGTCTTGCAGAGGGTCTTGAACTTGATCCTTGCAGCCCCCGGGAGCCAGTAGCGAGATGTCAGGGTTGGAGAGATATGGTCCCTGGGCTTGAGGCCAAGGATAAGTCTTGCAGTCCTGCTCTGGTTTAGTTGCAGACGGTGGAGAATAGAGGAAGGCGGATTGAGAAAGAGGCTGTTGCAGTAGTCCAGCATACAGAGACCCAGGGCTCTGGAGACAGTGAGCTTCTAAAGGAAAGTGAAAAAAGGAAGAATACCTCTGAGGAGGTGCAGCTGGAAGTGGACCTTCTTGACAAGGTCGGTGATAGAAGGAGAGAAGGAGAGAGTAGAGTCAAAGGTGACACCAATGTTTTTTGCCCCACAGGAAGACAATGAACGAAGGCCCAAGGAGGGCAGCCAGATTGAGAGAGGGAAAGCGCTAGCAGGGGTCCCAATGAGAAGAATCTCCATCTTACTGGCCCAAAGGCAAAGATCGTTGGAGGCACACCAATCCTGGATCGTGGCTAAACAGTCAGGAATGAGCGAGAGAGGAGAAGTGGCTAAGGGGAGCCTGAAAGAGAGCTGAGGGACATCCACATAACACTGAAAGTTAGAAAAGGTAGAGATCAGGTGGGCCAAATGGGCCAAGTAGACATTGAATAGCCAGGGTGAGAGGATAGAGCCCTTGAGAACACCACATGTGGAGAGAGAGAGAGAGAGAGGTGGTGGAGAGAAAGGACCCAAGTTGGCCCTGGCAAGGTCAGTCGAAGGGGGAAGGAGATCAACCACTCCAGGGCCTGATCCGTGATGCCCAGGTTTGCACACAGTTGATTGATCAGGATGGCGTGATTGACCATGTCAAAAGCAGAGGACCGGACAAGGGGCACAGAAGGAAGGCTGGAGTCAAGATTAGAAAGCAGCTCTTCATGGGTGTTCAGGAGAAAATTTTCCATGACTGTGGCTGCTCTGAAGCCAGGCTGATGGTCATGGAGACAACCAACAGATACAGTGTGGAGAGTAAGATAGGAGATGGCCAGCTATTCCAGGAGTTTTCTCAGGAAAGGAGTGATAGAGATCGGGTGAAATGGAGGACTCCCAGAGCTCTTCAGTCACCCTTTGAATGCCCCACCATACAACTCATCACAAAATTAGGGAAGCGGCCCTAGAGAATGTCCCCAAGAGATGCACTGCAAGAAAAGTGATGGAAAGGGTCCAGCAGTACCACACCTAAAATAGAGAAATACGCAGGGCAGAAGCCCCTGAGAAAGTTTATATAGAGTTCTGTATACATGAACAGGAACAAGTTACTTACCTGTAACTGTTGTTCTCCAGCATGGGTCTGGCATGGATTCACATGCTCATGAATATTCCCCGTCGTCAGACTGGGAACCCTCGGTAAAGAAAAAATCTGTTTCAGTTTCGTTTAACTGTCTTTCTACTAATGACCAATCACTGGTCTCTGGCTCATACTGCGCCCAGCCAATGACTGCCCTCCACCTAAGCCCCTCCTCTGGCAGCCATCTTCAGATTTGGTAGCACGTAAAGTGGCAGTAGGACCAAGAGAAGAGCCGCAGAGGGGTAGGCGGGAGGGTTCGCATGGGAATCCATGCCAGACCCATGCTGGAGAACAACAGTTACAGGTAAGTAACTTGTTCCTTCTCCGGCATGGGGTCTGGCATGGATTCACATGCTCATGAATACAAGAACACATAGCAGTACACACATGCACAACCACGGGAGGTGGCAAGGCTCAACATTAAGCATTTCAACATCTAAACATTAAGCATCTCTTACCTCCTCACCAGGCTCACCTTCAAGTGAACAGGTTGCGCAGCACTGCTTGGCCGACTCTGGACTCCTCCCTGGAATCCCGGTCGACGCAGCAGAATCTCGTGAAGGTATGTGTCGACCTCTACGTAGCAGCCCTGCAGATGTCCAGCAGGTGTACACCATACAGGAACGCCGTAGTTGCAGTGATCCCGCTGGTCGAATGGGCTCTTGGACGGCCAGGCAACGGTCGGTTTACCAACCGGTGACAGCGCGTGATGCAGCTGGAGAGCCACCTGGGAATGGAGGCCTTGGAGAGGGCCTTCCCCTGGTTCACAAGGCCAAAGTTAACAAACAGCTGTGATGTCTTCCGAAAACTCTTTGTGCGGTCCACGTAGAACTTCAGCGCTCTAGCCACATCCAGCGAGTGCAAAGTTCTCTCAGCCGGTGACGGGGAGCAAACAGGTAACACCAAGGGCTTGTTGAGATGGAAGTCCGACGGCACCTTGGGCATGAAGGAGGGATGCATCCTCAGCACGACTCTCGTTGCGTAGAAAGTCAAGTACGGGGGCTTACAGGAGAGGGCCTGGATCTCTCCCACTCGTCGTGCAGAGGTGATGGCCACAAGAAGCGCCGTCTTCCCTGATAGGGATTTCAGAGGCGCCGAATGCAAAGGCTCGAATGGCTGACCCATGAGCCTAGTCAGCACCACATTGAGCTCCCACGCCGGGGCCAGAGCCTTCACCGGCGGCAACAAGTGAAAAAGCCCTTTCATGAACTCCTTCACCAGGCGGTGGGACCACAGCAACGACCGCCCCGGAGTTCTGTTACAGTGGGAGATAGCCACCAGATGGATTTTGATGGAGGTGTGCGCCAGTCCCGCCTTGGCCAGCGACAGCAAGTATGGCAGCACTTGAGGGGCTGTAATCCATAGAGGGTTGATCTTCTGTGCACGGCACCAGACAGAGAACCTCTTGCATTTATGTCCATACCCCTTAAGAATCGAGAAAGCCCTGGCCTTGGCAAGTAGCTCCTTGCAGTCCGCCGGGATATCGTAGCCTCCGAACTCTAGTGCTGCAGGAGCCAGGCCTGCAGGTTCAGCGATCCTGGGTCCTCCTGCACCAGGACCATCTGAGTTAACTGATGAGTCGCAGAAGCAATAGCAACGGTGGAAACGCATAGAGGAACAGGCCGTCCTAGGGGAAGGAGAATGCACCCCCATGCTCCCCGGATGGGGAAACCTGCTGGTGAACCACCGGCACTTGGCGTTCGTTGCCGTCGCGAATAGATCAATCTGGGGGTTGCCCCATCGTCAGAATAGGAGGTCTACTTGATCTTGCCGAAGCTCCCACTCGTGGCAAGAGCGCAGCTCCCTGCTGAGTGAGTCGGCAACAGTGTTCTTCACTCCTGCCAGGTGAAGGGGTACCAGAACATCCCTTGGGCGACGGCCCAGTGCCACAGATCCTGCGCTTCCCTGGAGAGAGCCGGGGATCTGATGCCCCCCTGCTTCTGAATGTAGAAAATTGTGGTGGTATTGTCGGTGAAGACCTGTACCACCTTGCCCTTGAGGGACAGAAGGAAGGACCTGAGGGCCCAAAACACGGCCCAAAGCTCCAGGACGTTGATGTGCAGCGACTCCAGAAGCCAAATGTCTCTTGCGTGGAGATCTCCAGTGTGCGTGCCCCATCCCTCCAGGGAGGCATCCGTCGTAACCGTTTCCTGATGCGCTGGGATCTGGAAGTCCATGCCTGACACCAGATGTGCACGGGTGCCCCACCGCCGGATCGCTCGATGGAAAGTTTCATTGAGTGCGTTCTTGTCTTCGAAGCTTCCTGACACTTGTATCCAACGGGTGTCGAGGAACTCCTGCAGCGGCCGAATCCGCAATCTGCACAGCCGAACGAGTTAGATGCATGACGACATCATGTCGAGCAGGGACTTGATGGACCTCACCCTGGCAACTTCCATGGTCAACAGCCGTTGTACCTTGCCCAGGATGGCTTTTATCCTCTCCTCCGATGGTGAAGCCAGCCGCGCCACCGTGTTGAGTCTGGCTCCCAGGAACAGAGCGTCCTGCGATGGCACCAAGCAGGACTTCGTATAGTTTATCGAGAACCCCAGTTCCTTCAGCAGGCGGATGGTCCTTGCGGTGTGTTCGACGGCGAGTTCCCTTGACTTCGCTCGGATGAGCCAATAGTCCAGATAGAGGTAGAAGTAGATGCCCTGCAGGCGCAACCACACCGCTACCGGTGCCAGCAACTTGGTGAAGACCCTTGGGGCCGACTTCAGACCTAAGGGCAGGGCCTTAAACTGATAGTGCCGCCCTTGGACCACAAAGCGCAGAAAATGTAGATGTCCCTTGTGTATGGGGATGTGGAAGTAGGCATCCTCCAGGTGCAGCGACGACAGCTAGTCCCCTTCTTCCAGCTGTCCCAGCACGTGTTGAAGGGTGACCAATTTCTGGGATTTTATGTATTTGTTGAGGCGGCGGAGATCTAGGATGGGCCACCAGTCACCGGTCTTCTTTCGGACGAGGAAGTACCGTGAGGTTACTCCGGAGCCCCGGAGCCTCTTCGGGATGACCTCTATCATGTCCTTTTTCAGCATTGCTTGTACCTCCAGAAGTAGTTGAGGAATGTGGTTTTCTTTCCTGGCCAAAGGTGGAAAACGGGTACACTTCCTTTGGAACTCCAGAGTGTGTCCATGGGGCCGGGCATCCACCACCAAATGGTCAGTGGAGATGGATTTCCTCACGCCGACAAAGTTCGCCAGCCGACCTCCCACCGGGGTGCTCGGGTGGGGGCCCGACATCACGGCCGGTTCAGTCCTGCGTCACTGACGCCTTACCACCTTGGGCCCCTTGGCGACGACGACAATATCCACCGGCCTTGTCGCGGCCTCTGTAGGCTTCCTGCGACGAAGAACAGGCCGCTTGACGTTATGACGACAAGCTGCCGCCAAATCCTTTTGAGGCACCTTGTGACTTGCCTCCGGAGGGCCGAAAGGACGGCCGTCGCTGATGGAGCATACCCAAGGCACGGGCCGTCTCAGTGTCTGCCTTGATGGCCTGCAGTGACTCATCCACCGCCTTGCCAAACAAGTTGTTCCTGTCGAAGGGCATGTCCAGTACCCTTGTCTGTACGTCCTGACGGAAGTCGGTGGTCCTGAGCCAGCCACGCTGGCGAAGGCAAATGCTGTTGCCCATCTGGTGGAAGCCGGTGTCAGTGATGTCCGTGGCTACTGTGATGGCGTGGTCCGAAGCCACCTCGCCTTCTTGTAAGATTTCAAGGGCCTCTGCCCTCTTGTCATCTGGGAGGAAGTCAAGGAGGGGGGCGATTTTAAACACCAGCTCCCTATCATAGTGGGCCACGATAGCGAGAGCGTTGGCCATCTTATTGGTCGTCGCCGCCCACTAAATTACCCGACGTCCCATGGTATCCAGCTTTTTCCCCTCGCCGTCTGGCGGGGAAGTGGAAGTCAATGCCGTTGTCCCAGCGGATTTCTTCTTTGCAACCACAGAGACCACTGAGTCCGGGGAAGGCTGCGCTCTGAGGCACATTGGTGCAGTGTCTTGGACCCGGTACTTCTTCTCGTACCGGTCCCTCTTCGCCGGGGCCAAGGATGGGTTCTTCAGGAGGGACAGGCCCTCTTCCCAGATGTTGTCCATCAGCGGGACCGAGAGCACAGTCTTCCTTTTGGCCTCTCGTTGCTGATAAAGGAATCCCTCCTTCTGCTCCTCGGGGCATAGCTGAAAAAGCTGTGAGGCCCTAGCGATCATGGCGTGAAATGAGCCAATTTTGTCGGGGGGAGAAGCCTGGGGTGGGGGCAAGGGGAGATATGTTCCATCGTCTGTCCCCCTCGTCGCCGTCTTGTCCCTCGGAGGAGGGTATGGAGGTGAAGGATGGAAGGAAGGAGGCGGATCGACTTGCCTCTGCTTGGGTGAAGGGCTTCCCGACGGTCCAGGCGCTGCTGGATCGTCTGCTGGAGGCAAAGGCATCCTTGTTCTTATTTCTGAACACAGGGTGTGCAGGGCTAGCAAGATGTCCTCCGACCTGTCCGTCGTTGGTTGCAGCGGATGCGACGGGAGCGTCGGCAGCGGCGTGGTGTCCTCCGGTTCCTCATTAATCTGCCGTTCCTCGTCGGCTCCCCCATCACTCTCCACGTCTGCCTCGTCAGGGTCTTTCCCGTAGGATCTGACCTCGATGAACTTCTTGCCCAAGACTGACTTGAGGCCCGACAGCTCCTCCTCGGAGATCTCTGAGTCCGGTAGGACTATCGCACACCCTTCTTGGCCAGGGGCTTCACAGGGGTCTTTTCGATGGGCAGGAAAGACGATTCCCTCCGGGAAGGCAGGGAAAGTCTAGGCTTTGAGGTCGTCTCCACAGTGGCCGCCTCCGCGGGCTTCGCCAGGGACGCGCCCACTTCCTCAATCGAAGCCTTAGCAGGTGAATCTGGGCCTTCACGACCTTTGGCGCGTCTGAGGCCCTCACCGTGGGGGGAGGATCACTGCCTTGCTCCCCCTTGGCTTTCTCCGTCGGGGTAGACCGGGGCTTCTCCCGAAGCTTACCCAGGTTTTCCGACTTCCTTTTCGTCGAGCCGGAGCGTTGGCTCGTGGTCGACGGCGTTGGCGATGCTGCGCCCAGCCTGACAGCCGAGGAGCCCGTACTAACGGCGCTCCTGGTACCCGCGGACTCGTGGTGCTTTGCCTTATGTTGGGCCCCCGTCGCCAGAGCGCCCTCAAAGGTCTTAGAAGACCGCTCAGACTTCTTCTTGGGCTCACCTGCTGCCGGACTCTTAGCCTCCAGCCAGTCAGCGAGCCGTTTGCAACGGTCCTTCATGATACGGATGGACATGTCCTTGCAGAACGCACAGTCCTCCTACACGGCCGACTTGTCAGAGTGCAGGCAGTAGAGGCACCGGGAGTGCTCACCCTCCTTGAAGATGTTTTGTAGTCCACATCCTGGGCAGATCCTAAACAGCTTGGATCCAGTGGGCATCCAGTCTCCTTTGTGTTCGGACATGTACACACGGGCTTAGGCCTCACAGATCTTCCAGAATCCTCCAAGAAGTGAACTTGATAAAAAATTCGCCCTTGAGACGCGTAGAGATTTCCAAAACGGGTCCCCGTTAATTCGAAGATGAATTAGTGGAGCTTGAAGCTCGATTTGTCCGAAAAAAGTAAACTCTTTGAAAAACGCAATACACAGTAAAAGCTCGAGAGCTAAGCACGAGGACTTCCAACACTTGAACGTGCAGTAAAAACCTGAAGATGGCTGCCAGAGGAGGGGCTTAAGTAGAGGGCAGTCATTGGCTGGGGGCAGTATGACCCAGAGACCAGTGATTGGTTATTAGTAGAAAGACAGTTCAGAAACTAAACTGAAACTGATTTTTTCTTTACCAAGGTTTCCCAACCTGACGACGGGGAATATTCATGCGCATGTGAATCCATGCCAGACCCCATGCTGGAGAAGTCATCTGCCTACTCAGGCCTCACCCCGCACGTACACCCGCAGAGAAGGATTCTTTGGCGTGTAAGTTCTGAAGTGGAGCAAGTCTGAAACAGATTGGGAGCTCGTAAAAAAAGGAAATTACATGGAGAGTATCATGGTGGACGCCGTATTTCAGCCTGGAGCTGGAGCCTAATTTTATCTTTGACTCAGGCACAACATCTGAACACACAAGGAGGAAAGGTACACACATGCGCACACACCTGTGGAGAAAGTGGACCTACTTAGCCCCCCAAAATCACATCATCCTAGAATGATCACCCATATAAGTATCTTTAACATAACATATATTCTCCACCAATCACCCCATTACCATCCCTATTCTCACAGCCCCATTACTCATCCAACACCCCTTAACTGAACCCTATCACTCATACACGTTCCCAATTCCCTCCCCATCATTCTGCCACGTCACTCATCCAATCCACATTCTGCAATACCGATCCACAGTCTCCATCCCGAACTCATCTGCATACTATCAACCACCCCATAACCCTTCCGAAATCGTCTTCATTCGCCCCTTTTACTCATTATATTTGCCATCACCCACCCCTACAAATCCTCGACAATAGCTATCACATTGACACCCTCACACATAGGATTTCTCCATGACGCATCCACGCTTCTGCATCACTGTATTTTCACAAAAAAGCCTTCTCATTGAATATTACAAATTCATTGTATACTATATCGGACCTGTACACATCTTCTGAATTTTGTTGAGGCTGAACCCCCTCTGCTTCAGTGGCTGTTAATCTTGCCCTCGCAGCTGTTCCAACACTATAGTGGAAAATAAGCCACCGAATTCGGGATATCTCAGTTCCATGAAAAAGTTGTTCCTCGGCCTGGACATCTGGGATTAATTGCATTCATTAATTGCGAAATAACTCTTTCATTTTCAAGCTAAACAGCGCGCAATAAAATTGCATGTTTCATCAAACATGTATGGTTTCCAGGTGCTCTTCCTTTAGTAGTCAAGGACCAACCCTTGTCTAGGATTTTAAATCGCACAGGGTTTCCTAGCGTTCGGTGGTGGAAATGTGTATGCTGCATCCGGGAGTGTCATGTTGACACGCTTGTCTTAGCAGGGGGCAGCATTTTCACCATAAAATTGAAAAAATGAAGCCTCTATGCATTTGACCACCTGCTGCTTTGGCCTAGAAATACCTTATTTTAAGACTGTCCCTGGGGACAGCGGTATGGGTCCTGACAGGGTTTTTATTCGAGCCTTGAGGCTGAGCCAGGTCCCGGGTGCCGACCATAGCAAAATTCTCCCCACGCCCACCCTACTCTCCTGATATCCGGTCTCTGGTGGGATGCAAATGCTCGGGGACATTGAAACACAAAAAGCCTGACAGCGCAGGCCTTTTGGGAAGAGATCCCACACATTATCGAGGACGTAACCCAACGCAAGCTGCCCATGGACCCAGAGGTGATCCTAGAAGACCGGAGTGTTACCCCAAAACAGGGCGCACCGCCAAACTGCTCCCGCAACTGCTAGTGGCGGCCAAAATACATGTGGTCCGTAAATGGAAAACACAGGAAGGCCCCTTGGTACCCCTACGGTGGATAAAAGTTTGGGAGATCCCCGTAGACGAAAAAGTCACGGCGGCTAAGGAAGGAGGCTAAGGAAGGAGTTTTACACTGCTTCACTGACTGCTGGTCTCCGGTCCTGGAATACCATAGCCGGCAACCGGCATTAATCTTTCAGCTACAGTTGGCGGCAAAATTCCTGAGATCTTAGAGGCCCTCTCTCCGTCCTCTGGCGGTAATGATCCACAAACTCTGAATATCCAGGGGCGAACAGAAAGGGGATACGGGAGGGGGAATGGACAAGTTATCTATTCCATGTTGTGTAAGGGTCAGGTTTGTCTCATGTGCTTAACTGTGTAAATATTCTGCCACCGAAATAAATAAAGTTGTTAAAAAAAACACACACACACACAAAAAGGTACAATTTCACACAGCAACACTTCATTCACTGATACTGCTGAAGGCAGCTGAAAGGAAACCCTTGTTTTGCTGAAATGAGCATTACATTGGAGAATATATATTTTTTTCAGTGAGTGGGGGACTGGGGGGTGTGCTGGAATAGAAAGTGAGAGCACAGTTCTTCTTTTCTTCTGTTGTGTTGGTAGAAGAGCTTTTTTCCTCCTCACATGTGCTGTACAGACGGTTGCAGAGGGCACATGCACCCCTTAACATATCCTACTTGGGTGAGAACGCGGGCCCTGAGAGGGGGCAAGCAGTAACAAACACTCTTAGCTTTCTTTCAAAGACTGGCACCTGAATCGACCTCTTCGGATATGTTTTCCATATTTGTTTTACTTCAATATTTTTTATTTCAGTACATTTTATCGAATGTTATTCATTATATTTAACAACTTATTTTTAAAGGCTCTTCTGCCTTTTAAGACAAGTGTATTTTGTAAAAGATCGAAAACTCAACCCCGCCTATAAACCCACTTAGGCCAAACTTCCAGGTGGCCCCATGCAATGATTTTTAACACTGCATGCTGGGACTTGAAGTTGTGTTTTTCCCATTCTAAGTGTGGGCGTACAAGTCCCAGCATGCCAAGCTAAACACAGGACTGGCTCAAAGTGTCACGCTTGCCACTGGGCACCTTGGCGGCTATGCTTACTAAGGCCACACCTTTTACCGGGGTGTGGGGGCTTAGTATGTCACGCTTCTTAGGCCGAAGTAGACACTCACCAGATTCTGATCTAAAATAATGTTTCGATGCCCGTTAGGTACCCCCTCCCACTCGACGTCTCGGCCCACCTAAAGCCGCGTCCATTGTGGAAGCTTGGCAGGTCGCTTGCAAGGTGTGGTGGCACATGGCAGGCATGCAGGACTCCACCTGATCCTGTGCAATTACCAAACATTCCTCCTTTGGAGAGGACACACCCTCGCCCCAAAGGAATGCCCCTCATGGGCACATTCCTGAAGTCATTCCCTAGAAGAGGGCGTCACCTGCAGATACTAAAGGCCATACCTTAATCCCACCTTTCTAGGTAAACACTGCACGCGCTTGCTCTGGGCCACTTACAGCCTTGTCATACAATGCACGCGGCTCCTTGGAAAGGTTGGAAACTCATAACGCCACCCACAACTTTCAGCATCTCGTTATTTTAGGTTAAAGACTATTTATCCCTGATTACGTTTTTTTTTTTATATAAATGATGCACGAGTGGTGCAAGGAGAGATAACACAACGGTGGAACCATATGGTTCGAATCCCGGCTTCCCAACCAGGATAAAATGTGTGATCTTCAACAGATCATATTAACTCCAAATGCCCACGTTCTTCTTGTAATAACATAATATTTGCATTCTCCCTTCAAGTGTGAGATACCCGTCCGCTGTGTACCAAGGCGCAGCAATGATTTTTGTTTTCAAAACGCAAGCAAAGATGGGGCAGGTATGTGCACCCATGCGCATCTCCACCCATCACTTGCCTGCTGGCTATTGCCGACCTGAGCAATAAGCTGGCACTGGCTTTCCTCTTATTAAAGGGGTAGGATGGAGGCTTCTATGGGGAAAGAAGACTATGGAGTAGGAGTACAGGTGCCACTGTGTTACTGACTGCCACGTCCCATCGGGCTGTGCCCTTTCGTGGGAGACCGACTACCAAAGTACTCACCGAACTCAGAGGATCAATACGTAGGGAGTCAACCATACATGTACTTTGGAGCAGCTTATCCAAACTGGGATATTGCTCTGGAATGGAGTAATACTTGCAGAACAAGTAAGGGAGGCCTACGTCAGTGCTTTGAAAATATGCCATCGTTTATAATGCAAACCTAGCCCAAGAGCAGCAGAGCGCTTTACAACATGTGAAAGCCAGCATTGGGCATGGCAGTTTTGGACAGTAGGACACTACTGTTAGTGGAAGGACCTGGATTTAGTCGTGCAGGAGGTACTGGTGGAATAGCCATGTTTTGGTGTTTTGTGGAACTTGAGGATGGTGGCGGCATTGCTAGCCTGCAGCGGGATCTAGTTCCAGTGAGTCGGTGAATGGCAGAAGGACTGTTTGCTGGCTCTCTCTTTGCGGGCTAGCTTTGACTCCAACCTTTTGATGGATTTGCTACCGGAGGTGCAGGGGCCTCCAGGGAGGTGTGGAGTTTAGCTGCCAGGTATGTTGGGGTGCTGTTCACAACTGCTTTGTAGATGATGTAAGCAGTTTTCAGTAGGATCCTGGCAAAGAGGGGGAGCCAATGAAGCTTGTGCAGGGAGCGAAGCAGGTGGTTGAATTTGCGGGTTCCTGTAATGGACAGGGTGCAACATTGTGGACAGCCGTGAGGAGGGCCAGAAAGGTTGCGGTTCCCCCTTCAATATGTGAGATCACTAGATCCTGAACCATCATGGGAAAGCCATGCTGAGGGATGAAGGGTTTGATTGTGTGGAGTTTGGTGGTCAGTAGTCAGGCCGTTGGGGCTTTCTTGGCCATGTGCTTTTCACAGGAGAGGCTGCTGTCAGCAATGAAGGCTAGGGATTTCACTTTATACGCAAAGGAGGTCACCTTAACGCAAACCAGATGTGCCCAAAAACCCCTGGCCGGAATCAACTTTGGAACCTTTTAACACTCATCAAGGCATGAAACGATCCAGTGGAAAATTGTGGCTTTCGCCACATACTCCCATAGCAGGCAAATGGACAGTCTGTAGCCCACAGAGTTGATTTGATTCGATTATTGTCAGGTGCTAATGACCTGATGGTCAACACACTTGCTGAGGTGTACATAGATCTAGGTTTCCATTTTCTGTCTAAAAACCAACCAATTCTTAGACAAATTTCTCCGGGAAGAGAATTCCAAAGGTGAGCTGCAATGACCTTAAAGGAGCGCCCCAAAGACAGCGTATATCTCGGTTGTGGCACAACTTCCCTTTTTCCACCCCGGAGATGATGTAGGTCGATTGGGTGATTGCATTCTGATCCTCTGTTTGAAGCACAATTGTGCCTTCTCATACATTGCATTCTGCATCAGGGACTTAGACTTGACCCTTAGATACAATTGGTAGCCAATGCAGTTTTCTCAAGATAGGAGAAATATGTTGACTAAGCCCTCTGTTGGTAATCATTCTTGCGCTAGCATTAATAAAATCGGAAGGCAATTGGGCAAAAATGGCAGCGCTCCTAAATAAAATGGGTACAACAGTCAACTCTTGAACTTATAATTCAAAATAGTTACTTTACCAAGAAGTAAATATGCAAGTGGAAGTTAAAACTGCAGGTGAAATCTTGCGAGAGGTGGAATTCGGGAAATGACGTCTTAGCGGCTAGAAAAAAACGGCAACACGACGGAAGGTGTTACCTGTAACTCCTGTTATTCAGCAGTGGTATCTTTCATGGATTCACATGCTTTCAATATTCCCTGCCGACAGACTGGGAATCCTCTGTAACATTTTATTATAGCTTATAATAGAGTTTTTAAGCTCACTTTATTAGCCCATCTATGTCCTTTTGTGTGTGTGCCTCAGCCAATGGGGCATCGGCTAACAAGCCCCACCCAGGAGGCCATCTTCAGATTCTAACCCCAGAGAGATGAGGCAACAGGTAGCCTATCTCCCATGGGGTGATAGCTAGGCACAAGTGAACCTGCCCTGTCCAGCTGATCTGCAGTTTCGTTTTCTTTTCCTTGTATTTTCCTGTTGTTCTGAATGGCCCAGTTTGAGCTGTTTTTTTACTGTCAACTTGTCATTCCATGTTCCCTTTAGCTGGGACCACTGATCCACAAAATATTTTTGTAGCAGTCTGATTTGTAACCTGCAATGTTGTATTAGGGGAATGCATGATGACATGGTGCCCAAGAGTTGCATGATGGATCTGACTGTGACTTTGGCTCCCAGGTAGAACTTACTGATTAGCTGGGGTATCGGAGGGAATGACTCGGGCCTCGTTGGTGTTGATTGCTGCCCCTAAGAATACTAACGTTCTTGATGGCTCGAAGCAGGACTTGCTTGAATTTATTGCAAAGCCGAGGCTTAAGAGGATGTTGGACACCTGCCGGATCGCTCTTTCCGCCATTTTGTGTGATGGTGCTCGCAACAATCAATCATTCAGATATGGATATACATGGTATCCTTCTTTTCAGAGCGATGTAGCTATGGGAGTCAGGCATTTTGTGAATGTTCTCGGGGCTGAGCGAAGGCCAAATGGGAGGGCTTTGAATTGGTAGTGGTTTGTGCCCACTACGAATCTTAGGAATTTTATGTGATTTCTGCAAATGGTGATGTGGAAGTATGCGTCTTTGAGATTTACAAAATGCTAGGAAGTCGTTCTCCCTTACTGACTTCAAGACATCTGTTAGGGTGACCATCTTGAACTTTTGCTTCTTGACGTATTTATTGAGATTTTTTAAGTCCAGAATTGGTCTCCATGAGTCGTCTGTTTTTTTGACAACAAAGAACTTGGAGTAGGTTCCTCTGCACCTTTGCTGTTGAGGAACTGTTTCAATAGCTTTTTTTCATGAGCAGTTTTTCTACTTAGCCCCTTAAGATGTTTAGGTGCGGCTGGTGTTGAAATCTTGGGGGCATTGGCATGGAGGTTCCCTGGAATTCTATGGCGTGACCGTTCTTTATGATGCCTATCCCCCACCTGTCTGTGGTCAACTTTTGCCACTGATGTAGATGGTGTTGCTTTACTTACTGCAGTTGGACCGTGGGTGTGTGTGTCCGACAGATTTCAGGCTTGCTTTTTCTGCCTGCCCCTAGAGGTGGATGCTGTTTGTCACCTTCTTGGAGCTTGCCGGTTGTCTTTATACTTATATGGGTACGATCACCGATATCCCTGGTAGTACCCTTGCGAGTATGAGGATGTTCTTTGGTATGTCTTTCCTCCTCTACTTGTTGCTGTAGAATGACCAGAGGCCTCTCGACAAGAGAGAAAATTGGGCCCCCGGTCAATGTGGTGAGCGATCTCGCAGGGTCAGTGTCTGTCCTTATGGCTTTTAGGGCGTCTTCAATTTTGGGACCAAAGAGTTGATCTCCCTCAAAAGGCATATCTAGTACCCTTGATCGCACATCTGTTCTGAAGTCTGTGCATTTTAACCATGCCTGTCTTCTAAGTGCTACTCCATTACTAATTTGTATAAACCCTGTTTCCGCTATGTCAACTGCTATGTTGATGGCTTGATTTGAGGCTTCTTCACCCTCTTGGAGGATATCCAGGGCCTGTTTCTTTTTGTCTTCTGGCAAGTATTCTAACAGCGGCGTGAGCCGGTTCCACATCTCGTGGTCATACCTCCAGATTATTGCAAGCGAGTTAGCCGCTTTTACTGTCGTGGCTCCTGTGGCTAGGACTTTCTTACCAAAAGCATCTTGCTTCCTGCTGTCATTATCAGGTGGTACTATGCATTTTTGACCTTATACGTTTGATTTTCGACAAGCTGCCGCTGATACTACCGAATCAGGTGTCGGCTGGGATGCAAGAAATTTAGGGGACAACTCAGGTAATAGATCCTCCACCCAAACGTGGTTTCGGATGGTAGTGGACATTATTGCCTTTCTGTGCTTGTGCATCAAATCAAAAAGGAAGCAATCCTTTTTCTCCTCTGATGGAAAGCTCATATGTCATCTGGTGGAGAGTGACGCAATGGCTCTTCAGAGACTTGGATCAAACCCAAGTCTGTGTCCTCCCAGTTATCTGGTGTAGATTTTGAGGTCGAGGTATCAGTGTCTCTGTTACCGTCCTCATTGTCAGTGGTAGAGGTTTAGAGCTCTCCTTCCTCCTGACTTCATGGGGAATGGCGTTGTCCTGTTGAGGCCCCTCGCGTTCTAATGGGCCTGCTGGTCCTGTTAGATTGTCTGTGCCTCATAAGCTTAACAGACGGTTCTCTAGGTTTGTTCACCCAGTTTCTGTCAGGTCTGCTGGGTTCCCCCGAAGGGCCGAGCATTTCAACAGGTGTTTGTGGGAGGGAGTGGTTTACTGGTAGCCTGGTCTCTAGTTTTTGAAGTAGGCTCTGCAGGGTACATAGTACCTGTAAGGATAACAGGGACTGTGGGTTGAGTAGCAGTTCTGTTTGAAGAGGAGCAACCGGGTTGCATAAACTCTTGTAGCCTTGGTTCCAATGGTGAATACTGGCTTTCATCAGATGATTGGGGTGAGAACCTCTGTTCAAACTCTGAATCGATGTGGTGTTCTAGTATCTGATCTGGAATGATGGACGAGACCAGCTACAGTGTTGGACCCTTGGTTGCTACTGGGTCATCAGTGTTTCCTTTGGGTGACAGGGGTGGAGAATGTTCTCCAACTTCTGTTACTATATCTTGTTCTTCCATGCTGTTAGGTGCTTGATAAGCAGTTTTAAGACTATCAGACTTTGTTGGGGCAGTGCAGAGACCTGTATTTGCTCATGCTTCTTCCTACTTGGCACATGTTTGTCCTCCGAATTGTGTTTGTGCTTTTGTTTTTCTAAGCTTTCAGTTTTTGACATCTTGTGCGTGCCCGTAGACGTGGTGCCATAATGTCCTTTATTGCACCCCACACACTCCCCCCGGTCGACGGCGCAGACAGCAAAGATGCAGGTGACTTTACGTGTACTGTTAGTGATGCCGCATTGTTTCCCGCAGATGGGAATATCAACGAGGAGGAAGTTGTTGTTGTGTGGATGGTATTGCCGTCGACAAAGGTTTAACCTGTTTTACCATCGACAAGGTCGCTGATGATGGTGTCGACGATGACGATCCCGCCGACGATGGCTTTACCGACGTCGACGGTGATGGTTTTATGGTCGGTCACGATGATGAGGTCGACAATGATGGTTTTGCTGTCGATGATTTTGTCACGGACGGTGCTGTCGGCGGTGGTTTATTGGTGACCTTCATTGATGGAGCGCCTACTACCGACTCTGTCGCCGTTTTCGGCGTCAGAGGGTTGGTCGTTGGCAATGCCATCGACGGAAAGAACGATTTTTCCTCCTTGTGGGTCACAGATGAAGAGGAAGATGTCATTTTCTCCTCTGATCTGGCCTTTTAAAAGGCTTCTGACCTATTTGATTTGCCTTCCACCACACTTTTAGAGGATTATGCCTCTGAAGCGGGGTATCTGTCTTCATTGAGCCAAAGTGCCAATCTTCTCTTTCTATCCTTGAGGGTTTTTGTGCTAAAAGTAGTACAGATCTCACAATCCTCCTGAATGTGATTAGGGTATAG
Organism: Ambystoma mexicanum; assembly: GCF_040938575.1. NCBI lineage: Eukaryota > Metazoa > Chordata > Amphibia > Caudata > Ambystomatidae > Ambystoma > Ambystoma mexicanum. The sequence goes on from NC_090924.1 coordinate 1,274,400,615, forward strand.
GCATTCCGAATGCTTATCATCCTCATAAAGATTTTCCATGCCACATGACTGGCATGCCTTAAACAGAGCCTTCCTTTTTTCCTCCATATTAAGAAAATAAGAAGCACCTATCTGTCTAGATGATGTATTTGTAAGTTTTGAAGAAATATTTCAATTATTTGTTGGTTCTTGATGTTTGTCTCCAGGAGAGAAAGCCTTGAGGACTCCTCAGCACAATGTGCGGTTAGAATCTGAAGATGGCCTCCTGGGTGGGGCTTGTTACTCGACGTCTTGTGCAGCTGGGACCCGAGCCAGCCCATAGGACTGGGGGTTTCCCAAACAGCACTTTAAGATGGAATAGCAGCACCTGTGAGATGGATGGGGATGCAGATTACTACCCAAGCATCAAATCAATAATGACAGCTCAAAATGACAAGTACAAAAAACAGGGAGTTTCATGAATATCCGCGGTAGCGTGATCTTCCTTCTCGCTTCACAACTCCAATGAACTTCACAAAAATCACATCCTTTATACTAAAAACTCATCATCGCTGACGTGAAACGCTAAAAATGTTGCATGCAATTCTATTGGTTATAGGAAGGTAACTTTACTATAGGTACTATATCTGTATATGATAGTGGAGTGAAAGGATTTGATAACTGGTGTCAGGAAGGGCATCTAAGCCCTTCCTTCAGAATGACTACTGTGGACGTCACTAAAAGTACGACGTCTCATTGGTTCTACAAACTATAGGATCCTAGATTACTTGGTCCATTGTGATTGGGTTGGCACCAAGTCCCCTTGTACTTTTCCACTTCGCTTAGCAGCATGCAGAATGGTCGGCCAGGTGCAGGGTGCCCGTCAGCTCCCCCAGCCTCCCACCAACCAGTACCACCATCCATCACCGCCTCAATGGCCATGTGACAATTAATTTCTTGTTGGTAGGCCTCGATGTTGCCTCTCTGTCTGGGAAGATTCAGATATCTGTGCATGGCTCAAGGCTGCGCGTAGGTGTGAAGGCCCCAACTTTTCATGCTTGGCAGGTCACGTGTTTCAGGTACCTTGAAATTGTCTCTGTCTCCATGCAATTCGTGTTTTTGATTTTTTAGCTTTCTGCCCACCAAATGCCTTCTGCTGCTTATCTTGACTCCTTTGAACAGGATACTCTGTTCCTGGCGTCATAAATTGTATCTCCTATTCGTCTGTGTCAGCTGAGATGACCTTGGCTTCTTTGAACGGGTTTCGTGCATCTGAGTTTCGTTTCTGTCTTTCGAGTCCCATGTTTGAGGGACTCTCCCCTGGGGCCTCTAGTAACTTGCGGTTGATTCTGCTCTTGAGCAAAGTGGACATGGAACAAGTTACTTACCTATAACTGTTGTTCTCCAGCATGGCTCTGGCATGGATTCACATGCTCATGACTATTCCCCGTCGTCAGGCTGGGAATCCTCGGTAAAGAAAAAATCAGTATCAGTTTCGTTTCTGATCTGTCTTTCTTAGTAGTAACCAATCACTGGTCTCTGGGTCATACTGCCCCCAGCCAATGACTGCCCTCTCCCTAAGCCCCGCCCTTGGCAGCCATCCTCAGATTTGGTAGCACGTAAAGTGGCAGTATGACCAAGTGAAGAGCCGCAGAGGGGAAGGAGGGAGGGTTCGCATGTGAATCCATGCCAGTCCCATGCTGGAAAACAACAGTTACAGGTAAGTAACTTGTTCCTTCTACAGCATGGGGTCTGGCATGGATTCACATGTTCATGAATATAAGAATACACAGCAGTACACACATACACAACCACGGGAGGTGGCAAGGCTCAAGATTAAGCATTACATAAAACTCAACATTAAGCATCTCTTACCTCCTCACCGGGCTCACCTTAAGCGAACAGGTTGCGCAGCACTGCCTGGCCCACTCTGGACTCCTCCCTGGAATCCCGGTCGACGCAGTAGAATCTCGTGAAGGTGTGCGCAAACCTCCACGTAGCAGCCCTGCAGATGTCCAGCAGGGGCACACCAGACAAGAACGCCGTGGTAGCAGTGATCGCTCTGGTCGAATGGGCTCTCGGACGAACGGCCGGGCAACAGTCGGTTTGCCAACCGATGACAGTGCATGATGCAGCCGGAGAGCCATCTGGAAATGGAAGCCTTCGAGAGAGCCGTCCCTTGGTTCACAGGTCCAAAGTTCACAAAAAGCTGTGATGTCTTCCGAAAACTCTTCGTTCGGTCCACGTAGAACTTCAGCGATCTAGCTAGATCCAGCAAGTGCAAAGTCCTCTCGGCCGGCGACGAAGGGGATGGGAAAAAGACTGGTAACACCAAGGGCTTGTTGAGATGGAAGTCCGACGGCACCTTTGGCATGGAAGGGTGCGTCCTCAGCACCACCCTCGTCTCGTGGAAAGTCAAGTACGGAAGCTTGCAGGAAAGGCCCTGAATCTCTCCCACGCGTCGTGCAGAGGTGATGGCCACAAGGAACGCTGTCTTCCACGACAGGAATTTCAACAGAGCGGAATGCAAAGGCTTGAATGGCGGGCCCATGAGCCTGGTCAGCACCACGTTGAGCTCCCACGCCGGGGCTGAAGCCTTCACCGGCGGGAACGATCGAAACAGTCCTTTCATAAACTCCTTCACCAGGCGATGAGACCACAGGGACGACCATCCTGCAGTTCTGGTGTATCGGGAAATCGCTGCCAGATGTATCTTGATGGAGGCGTGAGCTAGTCCAGCTTTGTCCAACGACAGTAAGTACGGTAGCACTTGAGGTGCTGTAATCCGTAGAGGGTTAATCTTCTGTGCACGGCACCAAACAGCGAACCTCTTCCACTTGTGTCCGTAGCACTTGAGAGTTGAGGACGCCCTGGCCTTTGCAAGAACCTCTCTGCAGTCAGCTGGGATATCGTGTGCTGCAAGAGCCAGGCCTGCATGTTCAGCGACTCCGGGTCGTGATGAAGAATGGCGCCTCCTTCTCTGGAGAGAAGATCTGCGTCCGTCGACAGTTTGACTGGTGGAGATGCTGACAAGTCCAGAAGGTCCGGGAACCAGATCTGTCTCGGCCACCTCAGTGCGACGAGGATCATCCTCCACCGGGACCTCTTGAGTTGGTTGATGAGCCTGAGCAGCAACGGCGGGAACGCATACAGGAACAGGCCGTCCCAGTGGAACGAGAAAGCATCGCCCATGCTCCTCGGCTGGGGGAACCTGCTGGCGAACTTCTGGCACTTGGAGTTCGTCACCGTCGCGAACAGGTCGACTTGGGGCTTGCCCCATCGGCGGAAGAGTTGATCCACTTGATCCTGGTGTAGTTCCCACTCGTGGCACGAGCACAGCTCCCTGCTGAGTGAGTCGGCGATGGTGTTCTTTATCCCTGCCAGTTGAAAGGGTACCAGAAACATCCCCTGGGCAACGGCCCAATTCCACATGTCCTGTGCTTCCTTGGATAGGGCTGGAGATCTGGTTCCTCCCTGCTTCCGGATGTAGAACATCGTGGTGTGTTGTCGGTGAAGATCCTCACCACCTTGCCCTTGAGGGATGGGAGAAAAGACCTGAGGGCCCAGAAGACTGCTCGGAGCTACAGGATGTTGATGTGGAGCGGCTTCTCCTCCGGGAGCCAAAGGCCTCTCGCGTGTAGATCTCCCGTGTGCGCTTCCCACCCCTCCAGGGAGGCATCCTTGGTCACCGTCACCTGGTGAGCTGGGGTCTGAACGTCTGTGCCTGCCACAAGATGCTCGCGGGCGCCCCACCACCGGAACGCCTGGTGGAATGTCTGGTTGAGAGAGATCCTGTCTTCGATGCTACCCGTCGCTTGCAACCAACGGGCGTCGAGGAACTCCTGTAGAGGACGCATCCGAAGCCTGCACAGGCGCACTAGATATATGCATGAGGACATCATCCTGAGAAGGGACTTGATGGACCTCACCATGGCCACGTCCGTGGCCAGCAGACGCTGCACCTTGCCCAGGATGGCCTTTGTCCTTTCCTCTGACGACGAAGCTAGTCGTGCAACTGTATCTAGCGTCGCTCCCAGAAACAGTGCGACCTGCGACGGGACCAGGAGGGATTTGGGGAAGTTGATGGAGAATCCCAGGTCCGTGAGCAGCTGGACAGTCTTTGTTGTGTGTTTGACGGTGAGATCCCTTGTTCTTGCCCGGATGAGCCAATCATCCAGGTAGGGGTAGACGTGGATCCCCTGTAGGCGCAGCCGCGCTGCCACCGGTGCAAGGCACTTGGTGAACACCCTGGGTGCCGACTTCAATCCGAATGGGAGGGCTTTGAACTGGTAGTGCCGTCCTTGGACCACGAACCTGAGGAACTTGCGGTGTCCTTTTAGAATGGGGATGTGAAAGTATGCATCCTCCAAATCCAACGACGATAGGAAGTCGCCTTCCTCCAGCTGTCCCAGCACGTGCTGGAGGGTGACCATCCGGAACTTCTGTGCCTTGATGTACTTGTTTAATCGATGCACGTCCAGGATGGGACGCCATCCGCCTGTGTTCTTTCTGACGAGGAAGTATCTTGAGTATACTCCGGAGCCCCGGAGCCTCTTTGGGACGAGCTCGATGGCACCCTTTTTGAGCATCGCCTTCCTGGCCACGGGAGGAATGCGGGGGCACTTCTTTAGAAATTCGAGTGTGCGCCCCTGGGCTAGGGCATCTAGCACCCAACGGTCGGTGGAGATGGACTCTCACACGCTGACAAACCTCGTCAGCCGGCCTCCCACCGGGGTGCTTCAATGGGGGCCCGACGGAACGGCCGGTTCAGTCTTGCTTGGCAGCCGCCTTCCCGCCTTGGCTTCCTTGGCGACGACAGCGAGATCCACCTCACTTGCCTCGTCCCCTGTAGGCTCCTTGCGGTGAGGAACGGGCCACTTGATGGTACGTCGAGGAGCCGCCGCCGAATCCCTTGGAGGCACCTTGCTTGCCTCTGGAGTTCCGAAAAGGGCAGCCGTCATTGCTGCAGAACTCCCAAGGCCCGAGCCGTCTCCGTGTCGGGCTTGATGGCCTGAAGGGACTCATCCACCGTCTTCCCAAACCGGTTGTTCCCGTCGAAGGGCATGTCCAAAACTTTGGCTTGTACGTCTTGGCGGAAATCTGTCACCTTGAGCCACCCCCGCCGTCAAAGGCAAACGCTGTTGCCCAATTGGCAGAAACCGGTGTTGGCAATGTCCGTGGCCACCGTTATAGCGTGGTCTGATGCCACCTCACCCTCCTAAAGGATCGCCAGGGCGTCTGTCCTCTTGTCGTCCGGGAGGAAGTCCAACAGGGGGGCGATCTTGTACCACAACTCCCTCTCGTAGCGGGCCACAATTGCTAGGGCGTTGGCCGCCTTAATCGTCGTCGCCGCAGAAGAGATGACTCGTCGTCCCATGGTATATAGTTTGTTTCCCCTTGCCATCCGGCAGGGAAGTAGAAGTCGAAGCCGATGCCCACCCCGCTTTCTTCTTGGCCGCTGCCAAGACGACCGAATCTAGGGTCGGTTGCGCTCAAAGGCACAAAGGGACGGCGTCGGGACCCGGTGCTTGTTCTTGTACCGGTTCCTCTTGGCAGGCATCGTGGACGGGTTCTTCAGGAGAGCAAGTCCCTCGTCCCATATGTCATCCAGCTACGGCACCGCGTTGACCGTCTTTTCTTGGCCTCGCGCCGTTGGTAGAGGAAGCCTTCCTTCTTCTTCTCTTCGGGGCAGAGCTGGAAAAGCTCGGACGCCCTGGCAATCATGGCGTGAAATGAGCTGATTTCGTCGGGCGAGGATGCCCGAGGGATCGGCGACGGGAGGTCAGTCCCGTCGTCACCGCCGTCGTCATTAGTCCCCGTCGTGGCCTTATCTGTTCCTGTGTCATCCCTCGGGATCAGGGAAGGAGACAAAGGCTGAGAGGGCCGTGAGGGCTGAAAAGGTGGGGTTGGATGAATCCTCCTCTTGTTTGGAGGGCTTCCCGACGGACCCGGCTCAGTCAGGTTGTCAGTTGGGGGTAGGGGCAATCTCGTCCTTATCTCCGTGCATAATGCTTGGATTGCCCTCAAAATGGCCACCGAGTTGTCCTGTTGCTCGGGCTGCAACGGTTGCTCCTTCTCCACGGGAGCCTCATCGTCGCCACCCTCGCTCTCATCGTCCCCCTCATCGCGATCCCTCCCGTGGGACCGGGCCTCTTCCAAATTCTTGTTGAGTCCCTCTTCGACTTCGACCAGCTCTTCCTCGGAGGCTGTGTCCGTGTCCGTAATGGCCACTGCCCCCCCTCTCTTTTTCCACCGGGATCTTCACAAGGGTCTTCTCGATGGGCCTAAAAGAGGATTCCCTCCGCGGAGGCAGGGAAACTCTGGGCCCCGAGGTCGCCTCCACTAGGGTAGCCTCCACAGGCTTCGCCAGGGCCGCAGCGACTCCCTCAATAGAGGCCTTGGCCGGGTGAATCAAGGCCTTCACCACCATGGGCGGGCTTGAGGCCTTCACCTTAGGGGGAGGGTCACCACCTCGCTCCCCTTCAGCCGGTTCCTTCGAGATCGACCGGGGCCTCTCCAGAAGCTTAGCCGGGTTCTCGGATTTCCTCTTCCCCGAGCCAAAGCGTTGGCACGTGATTGATGGCGTCGGTGAAGGTGCGCCCTGCCTGGCAGCAGAGGAGCCCGACCGTTCGGTGCTCCCGGTGCCCACGGACTTGCGGTGCTTTGCCTTCTGTCGGGCCCCCGTTGCCGGGGTGCCCTCACAGGACTTAGAAGACCGCTCAGACTTCTTCTTCTTCTCACCTGCTGGGCTCTTGCCTTCCAGCCAGTTGGCAAGACGGGTCCGACGATCCCTCATGGTCCGTTCCGACATGTTCACGCAAAACGCACAGTCCTTCTCCACGTGCGTTTTGTCCTTGTGAAGGCAGTAGAGGCACCTCGATTGCTCGTCCTCCTTGAACAGGTTCTGTAGCTTGCATCTAGGGCAGTTCCTGAACAGCTTGCCGGGTGTCGAGCTTCGTTTCTCCTGGGCCATGTCCACGAGGTAGGCTGCAGAACTTCTGGAATCCTCCAAGAAGCGTAGCTCGACGAAAGTTTCACCCTTGAGGGGCATAGAAAATTCCGAAACGGGTCCCTGTTGATCGGAAGAAGAAACGCTGGAGCTTGAGGCTCGATTTAACCGAAAAATGAGATAAATCTCTTTGAAAAAGTGCAAAAACGCAAAAAACCTCGAGAGCTATAGCACGAGGACTCCCAACACTTGAACGTGCGGTAAAAATCTGAGGATGGATGCCAGGGGCAGAGCTTAGGGAGAGGGCAGTCATTGGCTGGGGGCAGTATGACCCAGATACCAGTGATTGGTTACTACTAAGAAAGACAGATCAGAAACGAAACGGATACTGATTTTTTCTTTACCGAGGATTCCCAGCCTGATGACGTGAATCCATGCCAGACCCCATGCCGGAGAAATACGTTACATAAAGTGCTCCTTCTGAGGTAGATATGTATAGGTGGCGTTTGCTCTCTCCTTACTCTTCCTCTCCCATTAATGGTAGCACCCGGTGGGAGCCCGTTCTGGCTTCCTTCCTTCCTCTCCGCTAAGATCATCATAAATGCTTACCTCAATGGCACTGTCCTGGTCCAAGGACCTCAGGCCAACCTCCTCCTCTTTGATAGACGCTTCCCGCACCTTACAATTTCCTTTACTCTCCCGCTATCCCTTATCTCCCTTCTTCGGCTTCCTTGCCCCACCCTCTGCCACTAGTCTCTGGCACCCTCATCCTCCTCAGTTACCTTGCCCTCTCCTCCTACCTCCTCTGCCCTTCCACTGACTCCTTCTACACCTCCGCTGGCAGTTCCTCTGATTTGATCCCTCCCCGGAAGTCTTTCAAGGTTGGCACCTCACCAATCTTAACCCTCGCTCAGCTGTCAAAAACTCCTCTGACATCTGCCGTCTCCTGGAAGAACACAACCTTGATGTCCTTGTTTTCACTCTCCTTCCTGATGGCTACAAGATCCTCTCCATGCCCAGATCCAACCGCTCCGGTGGGGGTGTAGCCTTGATCTTCCCTGAGTGGATTCCTATCTCTATAATTCCTATGCAGGTCTACTCCTCCTTTGAATGCCTGCTCTCTAGGCTCTCTCTCTCTCTCTCCTGGCCACTGTCTCAAAGTGGCTACTATCTACTGGCCACCTGGTCAGATCACCTCCTTCCTCTGAGTGGGCGGACCTCTCCTCCTCCCTCCTGGCCTTGACCACTCAACTCCTCCTTCTTGTTGACTTCAACATCCGCCTAGGGTGATTCCTGTCCCACCACTGGACTCTTTCGCAACCTTTGCGACTCTCTCTTTCTATTCTTCCCTCTGGCCCGACAAACTCTGCAGGGCACACTCTTGATGTTCTGATCTCCTCAGACCTCCTCCTCTCTAACCCTCTCACCACTCCTCTCTCCTAAAGTGACCACTTTCTCCTTTCCTCTCATCTCTCTCTCTCTCTCTACCCCGCAGTCCAAGCTGTCGGGTGTCTTGACCCACGTTCAAGTTATTATGCTGCAGCATTTGGTGCTGTGGGCTTAGAAAATTCAAGATGGCCGAAAAGCCCACATTTGCGCCAGAATCCAGGAAAACCGCACAGTTTTGCGCACACCAAAATGGTCGCCTGACCTGCCACCCACCAGTGCGAGCGTGATGGGCCAGAAGCGCCATGAGTGAAACGTGATGCCAAAGGAAAAACAGCAGTGCCTGTTAGCCCAAAAAGTGCTTTGAAATCGCCTTTGTTTCTCTGAAACGCAAGTTAAAAATGCCTATTTTAAACATTGCAAGATATTCAAAAATCTCACTGAACACCAGCAGACATTTGGCAGAATGTAGTCTTGTGTGCATACAAAATCTGGAAAGATGAAGAGCCTAAAACAATGTTTATAACAAAACTGGCTGAGCTGTGGATGTCAGCAGCTTAAGTGAAATTGGATTTAAAACCACTAAAATCGAAATGTTTAAAATAAATGAGTGACCTACTTTTGAGTGTCACATAGGTTGCAACTGTTTAAAGGTCATAGTTTTGAAAAATTGTGTAAAAATTGTAAGGTTGATTTGAATGAAGAAAACTGGAACAAAAGTGACATTTAGCTGAAGCCTGGCTTGAAGAGATTGAATTCTGCCCGGCAACAACCCCCCAACAGGAGTTGAAACTTGCCTAGAAACTGCATTTGCAGGCCTGGCTGCCTTCTGCTGTTCCCACCAAAAGGAGATTACACCTCTCTGATTGAATCAGGGGAGGAGCACCTGGGAGCACAGAAACAGAACAATGAGCTTTCCTTGGCTCAGGCAAATGTTAAATTAGGGGGGGTCGTAAATGGTTTCCTCTTGGAAGAAACTGGGAGGAGCAGTGCCTCTGTGAGCAACCTGAGTTGGAGGAAGTGGACAAACCAGAAATTCCACCATGTGCTTTGGGAAACCACACCCCTCTGGGCCAGAGCATAATTTTTAAAAAAGGTGGATAATTCATAGTACGGACTTGTCAAAATTATATAATTAATATCATTATTCTAGTGATTTTTCTGTGCACATTTTAAGAGGTGTTAGAACTCTGTGGTATGTTCTGGGGGTAGTGGCGGAAAATAAGGTATTACTCCGAATGTCTGTATGTTAAAAATCTGACACTTTATCATCTGATGCCCATATTCCTTGTGCATGTTTGTGTAAATTCTGGAAATGTTTAGAAGTTGTGTTCTTGATGGAAAGGGCAGAATTCTGTCATAAGTGGACACAACATCTTACAAAGACAGGGATCGGATGGTTTGGTGCTACAGAAAATATGTTAACTGGACATATAATATTAGAAAAATGGTACATAGATAAATATGTATTTGGAACAAAAATAGATTTGTGTTCAAATTGACAAGGGGAGTGTTCTTTCTGTATGCCATAAAATTGATGCCTGATGACACTCTATTCCTTCCCCCAATCAAGGGAGAGAGGAGACCTTGGCCAATGATAAGTTGTGAGGGGCAGGCTTAGTTATGCCCACGCACACACCCATTTTCAAAACACATAAAAAGAGACTGCTTTGGACAGGCAAGACATTCACTTTCCACTTTCTTGCGAAGCGCTTTGCCAGACCAGACAATATCCAGAATGACTATCTCCAGAACTTAGAATCCAGACTTCAGAACTTTTTCAGCAGGCCTCAAAATATTTTGCAAATTATTCAAACAGCCGGGCTGGGCTGTTTGATTCTGGCTAGAACCCTGTGCCAGTACCCAGAAAGCAGTGCTGTATCCAGAATTCACTTGATCCAGACCAGCAGAACCAGAGATCCAGACCGCCGTGCAGTGCCGAGTGCCAGACCAGCAGAGCAGAGCTGACCCAGAGAGCTATGACTTCAGAACCACCCGCCAGGAGTCCAGTCCAAACCTGACCAGACCTTGACGGCCTATTTCAAATTTATAGTGTGAGTACTCAGCCAGAACTGTGCAAACCAATCTCTTAATTTAAAATAATCTAATTCAAACCATTTCCACCCATCTAAAACTGCATTATAGAATTGTGTGTCCATCCTGTTGATCCAAAACCTTCCACAGCGCATCTGTCATTCTGAAACTTTAATTTCATTTCTGAAAATCTATCTCTACAAAATTTCTACTCCTCATAGTTTTTCCGTAATCGCGCTCGACGCATTCGGAAAATGTGCTGCGAATTGAAAACTAGCTCAACATCTTCACCTGTCAAAAAAATAGCTGTCTTTTGCTTGCATTGCTGAAATCCGTTTTCAACCTGATAATCCCTCATGAATCACTGATAGGGTTGACCTGAACCAATCTTAAGTAGCTATCACCTACCCTGAATCTCCTATAGGGAATTAAAATCATTTTGAGCATATTTTCACTTCTTTGCAAACCACATTTAAAAGTACTTTTGCCTGTGTTTAAAACCATCCCTGTTTCTCTAAGCTTGGTAGGGGGGAACTGAAATTCGTATTGTATTGTGATTGTATTCCTGAAAACTGTGTGCTTTACTTTCATCTCCTTATATTGCATAGGGGGGGAGTGAATTGCCACAAGGAGAAAAGTGAACATATTATCTCTTGTGAAACCCTATCAGTTTATTTCTGTACTGCATTTTTATTCATCATTGCATTTCCTTGAAATCATAAAAGTATTCTCAGCTACCTTATCCTCCCTATACTAACTCTTAAGTAATTACATCAGTGTGCTAGTGTAACATCATCCATTGTTGATCACTGTCATATGCCTAAGTGCGCTATCAAATATTAATTTATTCATAAAAGTGTGATATATATATATATACATATTGTTTACTTTCTCAATAAACCTTTTAAATTGCAAACCAAACCTACTTCTTGGCTCAGTGAGGTCAGGGGGATTTCAAAGTGAGGGGCGTTATATAAGGGTTTATCATCCAGATTATAACTTGTTATAAATATATATAAATCAGGGCTTCCCTTGGGCGTTCCAGACGAGGCAATGACTTAGTGGGATTGTTGAATTGAAGTCACTTAACGAAGCCTACCCCCTCCCTGCCTCTTACCTTCTCAGTCATTCGACCCATGAAACATGTGTCAGTTGAGGCTTTCACCGCATCTTTCTCTCCCCCTCCTGCACCTCTGGCTGACTCACACCCTAACACAGCCCTTTCCATGCTCCACTATGCTTTTCTGATACACTCGATGTACTTGCCTCTGTCATGAGGATCTGCATGAAGCCTAAAATCAAGTGCAACTCCTGGTATGACTCAGACCATGTCACCCTTAAACGCAAGTGTAGGGTGGCTTATAGGAAATGGTTGGCATCTTGTACATCCTCTGACAAACTGGCTTGTCACCTGCTCCAAAGGCAATACCGACTCTTTGTCCTAAGAAGAGAGCTCACATCCAAGCCTGCATTTTTGCGGCTTCTATCAACTCGGCCGAACTCTTTAAAATCTGCAAGGAGCTGGTCGATCTGGCCGCAAACTCTACCTCTCCTGTCCCATCCCAGGCCCTCTGTATGGCCCTGGTTCTTCTCTAAAACCCAGGACATCCTGTCCACCCTCTCGGATTCCCCTACCTCTCCCTCCACTCTCTCCTCTTCCTCCAGATCCCCAGCAGCCACCCCCTACCTTCGCTGCCTTTCCTCTCTTCTCACCTAGAGTGGTCTCAAGACAAGTCCGATCTATGAAAACCTGTTCTAAACCGGTTCTTCCCTGTTCTTCCAAAACCATCAAGGACCACATTGACACCCTCGCCCCAGACATGGCTGATTTCTGCAACCACTCTTTCACCACAGGGACCTTCCCCTGAAGCACTCTCTTGTGCACTCTGTTCTCAAGAAACCCTCAGCCGACCCCTCGCTTCCAGCTAACTATCGCCTGATCTCTATCACTCCTTTCCTCGGCACACTCCTGGAAAATCTGGCGATCTTCCAGCTTAATCTTCACTGAATCTGTTGGTTGTCTTCTTGCCCATCAGTCTGACTTCAGAGCAGCCAGAAGCAAGGAAACTGTTCTCCTGAACATCTGTGAAGACCTGCTCTCTAACCTTGATTCTAATCTCCCTTCTGTCCTCATCCTGCTTGATCTCTCTTCTGCCTTTGACATGGTCAACCATGTCATCCTGCTCAACCAGCTCCGTGATAACCTGGGCATCACTGATCAGGCTCTGGCCTGGCTGAACTCTTTCCTCTCTGACAAACCCTCCCAGGTCCAACTTGGGTCCTTCCTCTCCTTTATCTCTCTCTCCACCTGCAGTGTTCCCCAGGGGTCTAACCTTTCTCCCTGGTTGTTCAACCAATACTCGGCACCTCTCGTCCACCGCATTGCCACTCTCTGCTCTAATTTCCAGTGTTAGGCAGATGATACCCAGCTCGCCTTCAGGCTCCCCTCTTATAACTCTTCTGCCTCTCTCATCCTGGATTGTCTGACTGCAATCCAGGAGTGGTGCGCTGCCAATGATCTCTGCCTGAATGCAAGCAAGACGCTGATTCTGCTGATCGGCACACCCGCACCCCTCTTTCCCACCACTCTCTGGCCGGCCTCCCTTGGTCCTCCTCCCGCTCCCACCTTTGCTACGAACCTCAGAGTTATCTTTGACTCCTCTCACTCCTTCTCTCCCCATATTTCTGACATCTCTAAGAAGTGAAACTACCAACTGCACCTCCACAGAGGTATTCTTCCTTCCCTCTCCTACCCCCAGAAGCTCACTGTATCTATAGTTCTCTCTAGGCTTGACTACTGTAACAGCTCCTTTTAAATCTGCCTGCGTCTAATCTCCGTCCTCTGCAACTCATCCAGAACAGAACTGCGAGACCTGTCCTTGGGCTCAAGCCCAGGGATCGTATCTCTCCAGCACTGAAATCTATCCATTGGCTCCCAGTGGCTCCAAGGATCAAGTTCAAGACCCTCTGCATTGTCCACAAGGCCTACTGGGGCCAGGGACCAAAATATCTCCAGCTTTCTCTACTGAAGTATCTTCCTTCTCAAGCACTTCACTCCTCCAACGCCTTGAGGGTAGTCGTCTTTTTACAAGCAAAGAGTTGGGGGCAGATCTCTCTCTTCGGCTGGCGCCTCCCTCTGGAACAGCCTCCCTGTCTCTCTGAAACTTGAGCAGAAACATTTCCGGTTCCAGAAGCAGCTCAAGGCGTTCCTCTTTGCTTCTGCCTTCTCCCTTCCGCTACCTTGCTAATCTGCTGTCTGATACTTCACTGGTTACCTGGCTACCCTATGAACCATGGGCCCCGGATCCTCACCTCACAGTTGCACATTTGCACTGCCCCCCTGGCAACCCTGCACTTGGGACTGTATCTGCAACCCTACAACCCCCCATACTTGTATTTATCTATCACCTGTTTTTCTGCATTTAACCCTTCACTGCCATCTGCTGGCTGCACCTCTTGTTTCAGTGTTTAATCCTACGTCTTAAACTCCTCCTCCCCTTTCCCAGGCACATCTCCCCTTCTCTTTCCCCTGCACTTGCGCAATCTCAATGTCACTGGGCCTAGCAAGATTGCTGTCTTGTTCCCTCCTGTTCCCCTCCCTCGCCGCGCCTTGAAACACTTGTGTATAGGCGCAATATGAATAAAATATATCATATCATATAGAAACCAAAAGAAAAAAATGAATGGGAACCCTCAAAGGTGCTAGACAAGGAAAACGTGCAAGATAAGCAATAAGTGATTTAAGGTAAGTGATTAAAGAGAAGAATGGAAGAATGCAATTAATAATGTAGTGAAAGAATAATCAGCATGCATACAGTAGGTATGACTGTGGCGATAGGGCACTACAAAAGCAAGAATAAAAAAAAGAAAAAGTAAGCAGGAATGTGAGAACGAGCATGAAAGGTGGATTCGGCATGTTATGAAAGGGGTACGTGGTATGCTGTGAGAATGCACAAATGCGGCAATCAGGCAAAACGAAAGCCAGCGGGAAAAAGGGGGACACAGCTTGTAATGAACGGGGTACACAGTACGGGGTGAGAGTGAATGAATGCGGTTATCAGGCACAACAAAAGTCAGCGAGTGCGAGCAAAACGGAAAAAAGGTAAAATGTTATAGTTGAGAATCAGACTAATATACATTACGATCAAAAATATTCCATGAATTTAGGTATTTCCTGTTTTTCTTTCTTTGGGCTTCGACACGTTCACACTGGCGTCTGTAGTGCCCTTGAGGTCCCCAGGCCACTCTGTACCTTCTGTATGGGCTCCCAGTCTCTCATCTCAGTCTCAGGCTTCCTCAAGGCTTCTGACGGTGGTTTTACGCTGTTTCCTGTTCACGCACTGCTGTACGCAGCTCCCCAGCACTTCCTCGAAGCCCAGCTGTGCGTACTTGCTGGACAGTCTTCCTCTGCGCTCTTCTGTGTCGGGAGCTTTAGCCTCTTCCGGCTCTCGGACCTTGGCCCTGTTCCATGCAGGTAGGGACGCCATCTCTTCTTCCGCCACTTCCCGGCCAGTAGCTGCAGGTTCAGCTCTTCCACCTGCGCGCTGCTTACCTTGCTTGCGGTGTCTCTGGGGAGGAACTGACAATGTTGTTAGTCCTTCTTCCCTTTTTAGGTTCCATGGAACACAAAGGCTAGACTGCTCAATGCGATGGTCTTGTGAGTTCTTTCTGGTGCAGAGCTTCTTCCTAGTCTCAGTATATTGAGGTGACAGTTCAGTGGAGTCAGTCTTGATCTTCTTCGTCTCTGTATACTGTGGGAATAGTTCAGTGGAGTCAGTCCTGATCTTCCTCATCCCAGTACTAGTAGTACGATTGCTATAGCAAAAATACATGGGGGAACTTGTGTGACCAGAGGAAGGAAAAGAAGGTGAGCGAAACAAGGTGGGTGAGTGTACACTATACTGCGTGAACCCATGATGTCTTCCATGTATCCCAAAGGGGGAATTCCTCCCAATGAGATCCACCCGCTGAGTAATTATAATTTTTTATTTGTACAATGCTTATACACAAGTAAAGTGCTTCAGAGCGCTTCAAGGCGGGAAGGGGGCAAGCGAATACAGTAGTCATTCTTAGGTTTTGAAGTTTATGAATGATCTAACAAGAAAGTAACTAGTGTAGTAGGCCTGGCAGCATTTCTCCTAGAGCAAGTGCATGAAGTGTAACAGGTGTAACCAGATTAGGGAGGGGAGACGAAGGAGGGACAAGATAGAATTACTAGGCCTAGTAAATTCAGGTCATGCAAGTGTACAGACGGCAAGTGCAAGGCAAGGGGGGGGAGCAGGTGCATCCAGTCCACATGGAACGCATGCTGAAAGTGCAGTACAGGTTACCCCTCTCATGGAACGAATGCTAAAAGTGCAGTAGTGCTGAGCATAGTGCAGAGGCCCAGAGGCAAGTGCAAAGAATGGCGGGGGAGACTGGGACCTGTGAGGCTCTGTAGGTGAGCCAGGCGACCAGTTAGTAAAGCTGAAAAGAGTTAAGGGAGAGATAGAGGAGTGAAGCTGGAGAGAAAGAGAGAGGAGGTTAGCAAGGGAGTGAAAGAGAGGAGGAAGAGAAGAGGAAGGTTTTGAGGAGTACCACCCCAAAGGGGAATATCGGGTAGCGGCCTCACCACCCTGGCCTCATGGAAAGGGTCTCACCCCCGAGGAGAAGGGCCAGCATCACAGGATTTATCACATTATATTCTGGGATTTACAGTTAGTCCTCAAGAACCTCTAAGAGAGAATGACATGAATCATCACCTGTTGGGAATCCATAGGCAAAGATGAGAAAGACTGAAAAAACGGTGGTCAATGAACAGTCGAAGTCGCAAGACCCAAATCTTTAAACCTTATGCCTGGCCTAACACCAACGTTTCTTTTAAATGCTACAAGAACCTTGTTAAAGGCTCATTAGCAGAGAGCTTGTAGTTTGCTAACCCATCTAGCAGAGATCAATTCTACGAGGTAAGCAATTTTCACATGACTCACAGAGGCCATGGGTTCAAGAGTCTTGTGCGCCAAAATGGCAAGAACAAGCTTCTTCATAGGAGGAAAAAGATGGAATAATCCTTAGAAAATGTCACTTGGACCACACGATTGACCAAAGAGAAGGAGCCAAAGATGGAATGTGTATATGCTACGACAGTCAATAAATAGGAAGGCCGGACTCAATTTGTATGCCCAATCTGGCCAGGCTGGAAATGAAAGAATATGGTTGTGAGGTGCTTCCAGCAGATTGACCACATCTCAAATGACATTACCTGCTATATTTCTTTTTATACTGCTTTGTGTCTTGAGCCAGGTGCAAATCAATGCCAGATTACCTGAAGCCAATTCAGTGGAAGTGTGAACACTGGTCCTTATCCTGAGGCAGAAGGTCCTTCTTGAGTGGGAGTCGAAAATGCTTCAAACAGGCAAAGGAGGTTCTAGAACCAAATAATATATATGGCCAATAAAGAGCAATACCAATAAGGGAGCAATTGAAGCTCGGATGAAGAGGGGCAATTAAAAAGACACTCATGGATTTTCTAGCTGGGAAGAAGTGTTCCCTCTTGTGAGGCTGGACCACTAGCCTTCCAAGATGCATATAGTGGCATGTTAGGTTGGTCTCTGTTGCACACAGAACAATCTGGGAGAAGACCAATGTTGTGAAGCTCTTCTATGGCACTTCCTGATTACGTTCTCATTCATTGAAGTCACAAATAATACTTATTTAAGGGTTCCTGTAGTGTAAGTGAGCATCAATACAATATTGTTCTGGAGAAATTACGCCCATAGCTTCGAGGCCTGAAGGCAAAGAAAAAGAGACCTGGTGCACACCTGCTGGTTGGTGTAAAATGATGCAGTACTGTTTATGGTGTAAATCAACCAAGACTGAGTTTCTCAACATGAGGCAAAAAAAGATTGAAGATCCAAGAAAACCCCTTCCATTCTAAAACATTAAGGTGAGAAGCAGGGGTAAGGTCTTCAAATGACTTCAAGGTATATAACCTTATACTAGCCAATGTTTCCCCCCTCAAGCCCCCTCCACCCCTTACAGCCATACTCGGAAGAGTCTGTGGGGATACAGTCTGTTGGATCTGTAGGAGAGAAGGAGAAACCTTTTGAGATGTATTCATCCTGCATTCACCAATGCAGCTCCCCAAAGGTCATCAACAGGATGTTGGCTATGAAGATCTATGGCTGACCAAGTCGACACCAGGATTCCTCAAGTGTAGCTGTAATTTACACATTCGAGCAGGGACCAAGCCACTCCCCAGGATACATCAGCTCAAGCATCCTCTGGAAGGCAACAGCAGGCAATTTACTTTGCGACTGAAATTGACGAGCCAACAGGGATTCTGTCCTCGATGGGAAATATCATGCCCCAAAGCTGTGTATCAAATGTAGCCAGTTAAATGAAGAAACTGAGTTTCTCACTTCCCTCAGAGTTGATTAGTTTTTATTAACAAATAGGCCAAGAAGATGATTAGCCCTCAAGAGTGTCGAGAGCACAGGAAGCTTCCTATGTGGAAGCAGCACAGATAACCACGTTATTCAGGTCCGGATAGAGGTGGGTTCCATTCAACCTGAGAAAGCTGTCACTGCATTCATAAATTGCTTAAGAACTCTGGGTTCCATGTGCAGACCAACTGGTGGGACCTTTCATTGATACTGGACTCCTCTGCAGACAGATATATTGGAGGTGGGGGGCCTAGGCAGGGATGCAGAGGGAGGCATCGTTGGCTCAGAACCAATCTCCAGGTTACATGGAAATCAAGATCTGAGCGGTACTGATCAACTTGAAATTTCCTTCAGGGAAACAGGTGGTGAAAGGGCAAAGGCTGAGGTAAGTACGGGGGCCTAGTTTACACCTTCTTCGACTACAAAATGTGAAAAAGAAGCCTTGGGATCTCTCCTGAAGGGCGAATGTGACTTGAGACGTTTTGATACTTCCTTCATGAGAGGTTGAGACATCCTTTCATAGAGGGGGAAGAGTGTGGGGGCAGTAAAAGCTTACACTCTCTTGTCACTACTGTAAGGAAGGCATGGTATCAACAGTAAGATAGACACAAGCGACCACAGTTCAAGGGTGTTTATTGAACTCCAACAAGAACACCCATCTAAACCTAAATCTAAGGATGGGAGCAAGCTACGACTATCAAATAATAACGCAGTCCTAGTCGTGTCAAAATAAAGATGGCATATTGTAAAGGACCGGAGGGGGGTGTCTGTACTTCTGCTCTCTATATGGTAGAGGAGAGGCAAGGAGGACCCCATCCAAGATTCTCTATTATTGGTAACGTAGTCGAGCAATCAAGGCCTAGCTTCTCTGCAAGGTGATGCGGGCTGGTCCTTAAGTACAGTGTAGTCCCCAAGCACCCAAAAAAGGAATGTCCGCACAATGTATCGGTTAAAACACAGTCTTTATATAATTAATATTCAAGGTTATATACAATATCACGATAACTCACTTTGTGCTCAGAAAATAAACAATGGTAAATATATACAGTTCTAAAGTGGTACCACAACTATTATCAGATCTCATTAAAGTGCATCAACTATACTGTCAAAATGTCACACAGATCAATAAAGAGGAAACCTGCAGTATAGAGAGGAAGGAAATCAAGATTGTTGAACAATTGGCAGACTACTGGTCACTACCGTTAAACACAGCTCTGTGTGGAGATCCCCCCCACCTGGGCAACCTGTAGAATAAAGATACAAGCCCAGTCCATATATTGTTCACAAGAGACTTCCCAATAGTTCGGCAACCCCAAAGTACCTGGGGTGGTAGCGTTCCTCGTCATGGAATCGACGGCCCTTCTTGAGTGCCTTCCCTTTAAGGCAGGAGTCACGGGTCGTCGAACGTCCGACGGAGAACAGGGTGAGCTACGACAGTGAAGTGGCAGCTTCGTTCCTAGTGGTGCTCGTTGACGGGGAAGCGTAAACGTCCTGCAAGGAAAAGGCGTGCAGGGCACCTCGGTGTCGATAGTTCTGGACCGCAAAAAAGAACTGTGGCCCAGCAAGGCCGTTGAGTCGTCGCTGTGGTCTTTGGGTGGCGGGAAACCCACCGGCAGATGTTCCTCGGCGCGTCCACAGTCAGGCCTTCTCCAGCAGGATACACCAGCGACGATGCGGATGAGAGCGTCTTTGGATTCAGAAGTTCTTAGGCAAACGGGAGCACGGCGGCTCTGGTCGGTGATGGCGATCGTCGACAGTGGCGGGTGCTTCTCCTTGGGATTCCACAGCAGTCCCCGTCTCGGGTCGGCAGCCTGTCGAAGGTCCATCTACCAGGGAGCTTTGACAAAGATCAGCTGGTGCACGATGGTCCCTCGTAGCTCTGGAACAGGGCGCCTTACTAGGTCCTCTCTGGGTCAGTCCTTGGAGGCACAGCAGCTTTCAGATTGTGAAGGAGAGCAACAGCAATTCTTCTCGTCCAGCAGGGCTTCAAGGTTAAGCTTCAGTTACTCCAGTTACTCGTCGTAGTGGACTTCAGCTTCTGAACACGATTCCTAGCAGTGAGAGGTCCCCAGATACACTGTTGTTCTCCCATTCATCCTGTTGGGTCATACTCAAGCATCCAATCACGGCGAAGGGCATTCATGCAGGCAGGCAGCCAATCAGGCACACAGTGCATTCAGGCCATTCACTTCTCTCCAGACACTCACAACAAGTTATGTGTATTGGGACAAGTACCCAGCCATTCAACACTCCACACTGCATTCATACCGGTTTCGGGCACGGCTGTCTCAGTCATTGTGTCAAACACCAGATTCTAGACACCCGCAACACAGAATGCGTATTCGTCACACACTCCATTCACCCAGGTCCCACCCGCAGGCGTACCCACAAAATACGGTCATTGGGAAGGCTCCAGCCAGTCTGATCAGCACTTCCCCACACTACCATATATGGAACTTCCACCCAACAGCCAGTCAGGGGGAAGGGACAGAGTCAGGGCTTCCCGGGACTTCGGGAAGATCAAGGTAACAGGCGATGGAAGGCAAGAGGCCATGGGGCCATTTTATCTCCATCAGGAATCTACCGATTCCAATGACAGGGACTGGGTATCCCAAAATGGAGGACGCTCAGGGCACCAGTCAATTCAGCACAGAGCTGCCACCAGCCCGTACCCTGCTCTGTGGGTCACACACAGGTGCCCAAAAACATACACTAGGGGCACAGGGTTGCACCCCTACCCATGGGTGCCATAAGGGTATCCCATGGGTCTGTTCACCAAAACTAAAAGAGAGAGCTGCACCGCCAGGAGTTCCACATGAACTCCTGCGTGGAAAACATGACAGAAGACACGATAAAAAGCAGTAAAGGACAAGGATACGGAGGCCCTGTCTCTCGGATGCATTTCCAGCATCACATATATATTTAAAAAAACCTACAGCCAAATCTTACTCTATATAACAAAAGGTGTGTGGTATATTGACATGTATAAATGATAAGTGTTCAAGAAATAATAAGTCAGAATGACTGAGTAAATGTGTTCCTCTTCCCCACGTTTTCAGGCACGGGCAAAGGCGTTGCATTGGAGCTTGGAACACACTTTTGAACCTCTGGATACAGTTCAAATCAATGGTGCTATTTCTCAATGTTAGCACACGTCTTTGTTTCACAATGCTGATTACAACGGGTCCCCTTTTATTGGGCTTGGACCTTCTTCAATTATTCACTTGCATCAAAGACTCGGTTGTGCGAGGGAAGTTTTACTCGGACCCTCACATGACCACTTCGACTTTATTCCTGACCTTGAAATGGTTTCTGGTGTCTGTAGTTCTCATACACAGTTCACTTTCACTTTGGGTCCTCTCAACCGTGGTTACAGTATTCAACTTTCACAATTTCTCTGGCTTACCTGAGTCAGGTGCACGCCTTTTAACATTACTTCTCTCTCTTCAATCACATCCGAGTTCGAAACACATCTTACCGAGACTTTTGACTTGGCGGTTTCCCTTCTCCTGACCACTTGGTTGTTTTATACCCTTCTTCTTTCTCTTTGATGGCTGGTCTTCCTCAGTCTTTCCTCAGTCTTTCAGGGTCTTCCTCCACTGGGTTCAGACCCTCTCCCAAAGTTCATAAGGGTTTCCCTCTGCCGGACTCAGACCCCTTTCAGGATTCACAAAGGGCCTCCCTCTGCCGGGCTTGGACCCTTCTTCAAAAGTTCCCAACAAGTCTCTCTCTGCCGGGCTCGGACCCCTCTCAAGGTTCACAAAGGGCCTCCCCCTGCCGGGTTCGGACCCTTCTTCCAAAGTTCACAAGTGTCTCCCTCTGCCGGGCACGGACCCTTCTTCAATTTATCCAAACAAAAACGAAAAAAAAAGTGTCTTTGGACTTCCAGTCCCATAATGCAGTTCTTGGCATTTTGCTCACACTTCCTCAAAACACCATTCTCGCGGTTTTAGGAGCCGCCAAAGCACTTCGGGAATTTTACCTGGGGACAGGGACTCGCAACTTGCCCTCCAATGGCTTGGGCTTTCCTGTTTAGCCCAGAGGAGGAGCTTTGTTGCGAGTGGCACCAGGTAACCCCAGCTGGCCCTGGTTTTGGTCCCGTGGAGGCACAGCTTCAACTCCACAATGCAGCCTCCCCTGCGCAGTCAGGCTCAGTGTCTGGGTAGTTCTTTCTCCTCCAGGCCTTCCAGGTTCCTCTCAGCGCCACAGGTCTCTCTGTCTGGCGGCCTGGCACCGTCCTACATCCCCGGTTTGCCCAAAGTGTGCTCTCCTGCTCTGCCTTTTATTCTTCCTGGGAGTGCCAAGTGGAGTCAGGTGTGAGTAGTTAGAAAGGGAGGCCTGATCTTGCCTGGCCCCATTAGCGGGACAGACCGGTCTTAATATTGCATAGTCTTTCTTCTGTCTCTCTGTGGTGTTTTGAGAGATCTTCATTGTCTCAGCTCCCCTCTTCCTCGTCTCAGTGTTTAAGAAGAAACCAGTGTGGAGGGATTGTGGGGGTTGTAGTTATTCTGATTAATTAGGGAAAAACTGTGTGGGGTTTTGTCCAAATAAACAGGGTGAGTGTGTGATGGTAAATAAATGCATTTGTGTGCTTTCACAGAAAAGTACTGGGGCATAATGGAACTGGTTTGACAATATTCTATTCAACTGAAGGAATGTCGGGTAGGGGGCATATCTGAGAAAAGGGGATAGTCCTGCGGTTGTAATACACAAGATAGTAATTGTAATTTATTTCTCCCGGTTATCCCATGCCTCATTTCTGAGTTGGTACTTGATAGAATTAGGGAGGGGGTAACAGGACATGGTTTAGAATAACCTATAATGGTGGAGGAAGTGTATAAAGGGGGGAATTCCGTGTCTCGCCATCGGATGTCTCACCCCCGTTCCCTGAGGATCCCTCATCCAGGTGATCTTCCCGCACTTGTCCACCCCCAAGTCTGGATCCAAGGCTGATGGCTGTACCCTGGCCACCTGAGAAAGATGGGTTCAGACAGTGAGACACCTTCAGGTTTCTCACACTACCGAGAGAACTAAAGGTTTTTGTGAGCTAGAGTTCCTCACCCAGGTGAAGGGCCCTATGTACCTCCTATGGGGGATGTGTAAACCACAACTGAGGGTGCTTCAAAACTTTGCTTTAGGCTCAGAAGAAGACAATTGACCAAAGAAACAAGTTTTTAGTCTTTTGCTGTTTTCTGCAACGTGTGCTGGGAGAATGGTCCTGGCTACTGCATCTAGCTTGGAAACCTCTAAAGTCACCAAAGGCATTGATCCCGTCTGCAGTCAATATTAAAGGGGGAGGTCCAACTTTGTCACACTTCTCAGCTCTATCTGATAAAAAACATTGGGTTAGAAGGGTGATATATAATATATAAGTCATTATACTAACATGTTGAGCAAAAAGAGTATGATTGTAGCTTTATTTTACCTATCCTGAGTGGAAGCTTACAAGTACAATCATACAAAGTATTGTGACACCAACAAAACACCCTCTCGATTTTACAAATCTAAAGATTTTAAGGCACAGGGTGAAAGAAAATGCATAAGATCACCTACTTGCAGTCATTGTTTCACACCACGTGATCCTTGTTATGCAACTGACATTCAAGCTTCTTAGGGGACATGCCACAGACGATGTAACTTTTAATAACACACTCACTGTGCTGTCTGCAGGTGTCTAAAGAT
The DNA here is from genome assembly GCF_040938575.1 of Ambystoma mexicanum. Lineage (NCBI taxonomy): Eukaryota > Metazoa > Chordata > Amphibia > Caudata > Ambystomatidae > Ambystoma > Ambystoma mexicanum. The sequence continues at coordinate 1,274,424,048 of NC_090924.1, forward strand.
ATTTTTTTTGTTTTAAATACTCTACTATTAACAAGGAGACATATTCAAAGGATAGCGGGTCCGTGTGCCGCTTTATTTCTTTTTTTGTGCCTGAAATGCAAAAACTAAAAAAGTCAGACAGGAGAAGAGCTTTTTCATTCAGAGCTAGGAAGTTTGTCTCCAAGCACTTGAAGGGATGGGAACGGCTGATCGTGTGCCCTCAAACCAAGAAACAGCCCAGTGTGCTGTGCACGCATTCCCGGCTCAATTCTAAATTGTTATGAAAAAGGATTGATCATGATGTGCAATGCTTTGATCCCGTCCCCAGAAGACTAGCAGCCCATCCATGATAATGATAATGATGTGTTATTTATATAGCGACTTAATCCAAGGCGCTTTACAGAGCACATATTGAGTATGGGGAAGGGGCACAGGGGTGCATATATTTCTTGTCTGTACCTTAGCCACAGAGCATATAGCCGATGAGAAGATTATGTCGGCGCAGTTGTGAACAGTCTTTTCTTAGCGTGGGAGGGGCGTCATGAGCATCTGTAAATAAAAACAAAATATCATCAACTTTCTCATTTGTTCCCTTTTTCTCGAAATCAGTATTTGGGTGGCAAACCAGGGAGCCCAAATACAACAAAAGTCGGCGGGTGGTGACACATCAAATAAGGGTAGGGGTGAACCGACGTTTTGCCGGGACTGTCCCCGAAATGGGCCCTCTCTTCCCCCTCCTGGGAGTTTTTTTACTCTAAAAACCTTGTACCGGTTTTAGGGGTAAGGAAGGTCCTGAGTTTTGGGGAAAGGGAGTTTGACAACTTCACGAATAACAATAATAAACTAAATTAACTTTATAACACTTAAAAGTGTACAGGCTCATTTTCCTTATGCCTTTGCCCACAATATATGCTAGCATAACATTTTCACACTAGCTGTGCCCATACATTTCCATGCCATCATTCCCATATAAGAACATACCTGTATACCTATGTTTGCTTTGCACATATTGCCAGTAATGATACTATACAAAATCAAGTTCACGCCTGTCCTGCTAAGATATGGCAGTATCCCCATCTAAGAACATACTCCAGTCGGCTGTACCATAAGTGCCATGCCACAGCATGAAAACATGTCCAAACTGGATGCATCAAAATGCCAGTCTAGCCAAAAAATAACCCTTATACTTGCTTCATCCAAAATGCCAAATACAAAATGTCATGCCATAAGAAATAGCTAGACTTGCTGCATTAAAATCCCAGTCTAGCTACATAAGGAACACGTGTAACTCCTGTTCTCCAGCATGGATCTGGCATGGATTCACATGCTCATGAATATTCCCAGTCATCTGGGAATCATCATTAAAAGAAAAATGTTTCAATTTAGCTTGAAAACTGTATTTCTCCTCTTAACCAATCACTGTCCTTCGGATAATACTGCCTCCGCCTAATTACAGTCCTCTCCCTAAGCTCCACCCCTGGTGGCCATCTTCAGATTTGGTAGCGCATAAAGAGGCAGTATGGACCACGAAGGGAGGGAGGGTTTGCATGTGAATCCATGCCAGACCCAGGCTGGAGAACAGGAGTTACGGTAAGTAATGTGTTCCTTCTCCAGCATGGGGTCTCGCATGGATTCACATGCTCATGAATAAAGGTTACACAGCAGTTCACATAAACAACCATGAGAGGTGGCAAGGCTCAACAGAAGTAAAACATTCACCCCTGAAATAGACTCACCTCAAGTGAACATGTTTCGTAGCACCGTTTGACTGACTTGTGTCTCCTTCCTGGAATCCCTGTCGACGCAGTAGAACTTTGTGAAGTTCCACATAGTGGCACTGCAGATGTCGAGCAAACCAGAGAGAAACGCCAACATCGCTGCAATGGCTCTGGTGGAATGGGCTCTCGGATGGCCTGAAAGTGGTTTGTTGACCATGATGCAATTGGAGAGGCATCTGGAGATCGAAGCCTTCGACAAGGCCTTCCCATGATTCATAGGTCCAAAATGTACAAACACCGTTGTGTGTGCCACCTAAAACTTCAAGGCACGAGCAATGTCCAGCGAATGCAAGGCGACGACTGATTCGGGAAGAAGACAGGCAACACCAAAGGCTTGTTAAGATTGAATTCCGGCGGCACCTTCAGCATAAAGGTGGGGTGTGTACTCCGTACCACCCTTGAAGCGTGGAAAGACAAGTACGGCTGGTTGCAAGACGGGGCCTGGATCTCCCCGACCCGCCTTGCCAAGGTGATCGCCACAAGGAAAGAGAGTATCTTGAGTGGCTCAAAAGGCGCCCCCATGAGTTTAGTCAAGACCACATTGAGTTGCCAAGCTCGGGCAGGTGCCTTCACTGGTAGAAAAGTCCTGAAGAGGCCCTTGAGGAACTCCTTGATGAGCCTGTGTGACCACAGGGAAGGCCTACCCGGTGTCCTGGTATAACGGGAGGATTCGGCCGAAATGACCAATTTACCTACCCCACCAAAAGACCTAAAAACATACCACCAAAAGTTCGAACTACAACAAGTGGTATGGTGCGGTAGGTAAAAAGAAAAACAAAGGCTGCTGGGGTTTGCCCCCGCAACACCCTGCTCCCTATACTTTACAGTGTAGTGAGCGAGGTTTCGGGGGACACCCCTGCAGCTGCCCGACAACATTTAAAAAAAAAAAAGAAATGGACACTGCAGCGCTGAGTTCTGATCACGGAAGTGAAAGGGAACCAGCGTCGCAAGGACACCGCGTTTCGAGGTGAAAGGTAAGTAGGGGAATGGGGGTGTGTTGGGGGAGTGGGCGGGGGTGGGGGTAGTGGGCAGCGGTTAGGTTTTGGGGTTGTTTTACAAGGAAAGACCACATGAGAAATGTACGAAAATGTATGTATATCGTACATTTCTCATTCAGTCATTTCCGTCGTGGACCTTTCCGCCACAGTAAAATAACCCCAATTCATAACGGGATATGGCAGCCAGGTGCACTTTGATAGAGGTGTGAGCCAGACCAGCCTTGGACAAGGAAAGCAGATATGGCAGAAGCTGTCAGGCTGTGACCCGCAGAGGAGCAATCTTCTGACCCTAACACGACGCAGAGAAATGCTTCCACTTATGGCCGTAGCATGTCAACAATGAAGAGGCTCTGGCCTTGGCTAGGATGTCCTTGCATTCCGCTGGTAAAGAATAATCTCCAAATTCTAGTACTGCGGGAGCCAGGCCCTGAGGTTCAGTGACGCTGGATCGTTGTGTAGAATCACCCCTCCCTCTCTGGCGAGAAGATCGGGAAGTGGTGGCAACCTGATGGGCGGAGCAACCGACAGACATAGCAGATCTGGATAACAGATTTGCAGCAGTCATGCCAGAGCGACGAGTATCCTCCTGCAGCAACACTGAGTGTGTTGATCACTCAAAGCAGGAGTGGAAATGGAGGAAAAGCATATAGGAAAAGTCCCTACAACAGCAATGAGAACGCATCCCCCATGCTCCTCAGTTGCGGGAACTTGCTGGCGAACCTCTGACACTTAGAATTCGTCGCCATCGTGAAAAGGTCGTTCTGGGGAGGACCCCATTGGTGGAATAGAAGATATACTTGGTTCTGGTGAAGCTCCCACTCGTGGCATAAACGTAGCTCCTTGCTGAGCGAGTCTGGGATGGTGTTCTTGGTGCCCGCCAGGTGAAAAGGGACGAGAAACATGTCCTGACGAATGGTCCAGTGCCACAGACCCTTGGCCTCCCTGCTTCCAGATGGAGAACATGGCGGTGGTATTGTCCGTGAAGATCCTCACTACCTCTCCTCTCAGCGACGGCAGAAAGGACTTGAGGGCCCAGAAGATGCCCAGAAGCTCCAGGACATTGATGTGAAGCGTATTTTCCTCTAGCAGCCAGAGGCTGTGGCGTGCAACCCTCAGGTGTGTGCTCCCCAAACTTCCAAAGAAGCATCCGTGGTGACCGTCTCCTGGAAAGGAGCGATTTGGACTGGAGCCCCTTGCGTGAGATGAGGGCGTACGCACCACGACTGTATAATCTGTCGGAACTCCCCATTGAGGGCGATCTTGTCCGTCCAGGATCCCTAGACTTGGAGCCACCTCGCATCCAGAAACTCCTGGAGAGGCCTCATCTGTAGTCTGCAAAGACGGATGAGGTTGATGCAGGAGGACATCATGTCCAGCAGCGAGTTGACAGCTCTCACAGTGGCTGACCACGGCGGTGACAGGCGCTGTACCTTCCCTAGGATGACTAACACCCTCTCTAGCGAGATGCCAGACAAGTTACTGTGTCGAGTCGGGCTCCTAGAAACTGAGCGTTCTGTGATGGTTCCAAGCAGGACTTTGGATAATTTATGGAGAATTCCAGATCTGTCAGCAGACACACAGTCCTTGTCATGTGCTGGCTCGCTAGTGCGTGGGAGCGGGGACAGACAAGCCAGTTGTCTAGGTAAGGGTAGACGTGGATGCCCGTGAGACAAAGATGCACCGCCACCGGAGCCAACCATTTTGTAAAGACCCTTGGGGTCGATTTCAGGCCGAAGGGAAGCACCTTGAACTGATAGTGCCGCCCCCTGGACCACGAACCGCAAGAACTTGAGGTGCATCTGGTGGATGGGGACATGGAAGTAGGCGTCCTCTTGATCCAGCGACGCCAGGAAGTCACCTTCCTCCAGTTTGCTGAGCATGTGCTGCAATGTGACCATCCTGGATTTCTGTGACTTCAAGTATTTGTTGAGTTGTCTCAGGTTCAGGATCAGCCTCCACCCTACTGACTACTTTCGGACCAGAAAGTATCTGGAGTACACTATAGAGCCCCAGAGGCACTGGGGGACAGGCTCTATCGCCCCCTTCTTTAACATGGCGTGGACCTCCCAATACTGAAGCGTAGGGTAAAATTCTGAAGATGCCCACCAGGGGTGGAGCTTAGGGAGAAGACTGTCATTGGACGGGGCAGTATGACCCGAAGGAGAGTGATTGATTTAGAGGAGAAATAAAGTTTTCAAGCTAAAGTGAAACTGTTTTTTCTTTTACAGAGGATTCCAAGCCTGACAATGGGGAATATTCATGAGCATGTGAATCCATGTCAGACCACATGTTGAAGAATAACACTTTTCATGCTTGCTTTATCAAAGATGCCCAATACAAAATGTCATGCCACAGTAACAAATGGCTAGACAGGCTCACCAACATGCCAGTCTAGTCACGTAATAACACTTCTTGCTTTATAAAAAGATGGCTAATACAAAATGTCATGCCACAGTAAGAAATTGCTATACTGGCTGCAGTAAACTGTAAGTCTAACTACATGATGACACTTCTCATGCTTGCTTTATCATAAATGATCAGTAAAACAATACCATGTCTCCCGCCTGGGCCTCCTGGGGTCTCGCACAGGAGCTGATTTTGGCTAGTGGGGAGGGGAGTTGTGCAACAACCCCCCTTCTACAGCTCAGCACATACACACATTCACACACAGCATGCACTCGCTCATTCACATGCGCACTTATCATACGCTCACTCATTACACACAACACAAGCATACAAACACAGATTAAAATTAAATCACCTTCTGCCCCGGTCCTGAATTTTGCTCCCAATGCTGCAGCTCCCTTACAGAACAAACAGAAACCAGGAAGCATAGATCCTTTCCTGGTTTCTGCAAATGTGTGCAAAAGCTAGTGCGCCGATGACTAAACACCCTGCTCTGTTTGTATGTGCGGCAAGGTGCAGGAGCGCCCCCTCTAACATACAAACATGTGGTTCCCAGGTCAGCTGCCCCAATGGACCATTTAAGGGTGGGAAAGCAAAACGCCTTCTGCTTTGCATGGCCCATTGAACATGTGCAGTTGGGGAACAGAAATGTCAAAAGTAAACCGTGTTTCCCTTTGACAGTTCAAGTCAGTCTAGGACTGCTCCCTCAGCTGCAAAAAGCTCAGTGTTTACACTGGGCTGGCTCCTCGGCTCCTGCATAATGAGTGAGGGTGCCCATGTAACATGTCTTTAGCCAATAGGCATTAAGGCGCACATAAAACAAGAAACAGATGGACAAACAAACACAAATAAAACTCTAGCGTTACACCAGAACGGAAGACAAATTCATAACCAAGAATAGATTTATTATTGTTAACTATGACCTCATGTACATGAACTGCACGGTTGGTAATGCAATGATTTTGAGCACATTAAGGGATCCATAGACACGCCCTGTTGTAGGCCCTGTGTGGCCCTGCACCACACACGCATGGCACACAGATGGTGGTGTTCTAACTGCCTGCTTCCAGAACAGGCAGGCCCTTTATTCAGGGCTTCACTTCACATCCTCCCTACATTGCGGCTCGTATGGGCAGACGATATTACATCCCTTGCCAACCTCATAACAAGCAACTAATACAAACATTAGTTATTGAACTTAAGTATGATAGAAGATGACTTTCACTCAAACCCTTATAAATATTCATTTCTACCAGAATGTCATCCAACCTTGCTGGCATCCTCCCATGTTCTGTTCTCTGATATCTCCTCATCTGGCATGTATCTTCTTCCTCACATCTCACCGCCTGATCTACTTGTCTTGTATTATCCTCGGCCACAACCTCTGGAAAGTGTAATTCCTCGAGTCTGCTGTCGTGAGCATCAGGATCGTCATTAGCCTCATTCGTGCTGATCCCCATCGCGGACCTCGGGACAAACTGAAGTTTCAGGGTCACCTTTTCACCTACATTCCTGGCCGTGACCATAGACCATTTCTTCCACAGGGCCAACTTCTGAGTGATCTTCCTTTTCCACAGCAATGCGGTATCTCCCACTTGGGACAGGGACGGCACCAGATGCCTGAATCTGGATTCACAGTCATTGTTCTCTCGCTCCGCCTCTGTTACTCCACTCACATATAGCTTTCCTGCTACTCGGGTCCGATTTTCCGGAATCGTTGACCAGAACTTGCGGTGGGGAAATACATGTGGATGTGGGAGGCATCGTCCTATATGACATCATAAATGTAGCCAGCGAATTCTCAAGAGGTATACCTTCTTCTATCGCAATCCTTAACATCTTGTTTAGCGTGCGCGTAAACCACTCCAGATCACCATTGGCCTGGGGCCAACATGGTGGAATGCGCTTATGCACTACATTCAAGAATTCCTTAAACACTATTCCCTGGAACGGTGGACCATTGTCCAGCCTCACCGGCCGCAGCAGTGCATGTGCTGCAAAGATATCCTCAATGATAAGAATCACCACCTCTGCCTATGTTGAGCTAACAAATTGCACCAACGGGGATACCTTGAAAACGAATCAACGACCACCAGGAAATGACTGTTCCGTAGAATGGCTCCGAAGTCCATACTCAGGCCCTGCCCTAGTTCCTAAGCTCTTTCCGTTGTCTGTATAGGCAAAGGTTTAGGAAGGCTCCCAGCAGCCTGGCACCATTTGCATTGCGTAATTATCAGATCTACGTGGGCCTCCAGATCAGGGAAACAAACCTTCACCCGGCAGCGTGCCTTGGTCTTGCCTGCTCCATGGTGGCCTGTGTGCCTTTTTCCAGGACTGCTGGAATCAGAGTTGTGGGAATTACTATACTTGTTTCTCGTAGCAGCACCCCTTCTGCTCCCACTGAGAGTTCAGCTCTCGCTCTCCAGAGTCCATTCATAAATGCCTGGGTGTCTGGTGAGCATTGGCCAAAATCAGCCAGCAGCATCTTCCATTGTCCTCCACGTAGTTGTTCTACCACCATGTGCATTCCTCTATGTCTGCTTGTTGCTGCTACGGTCCTCTCAAGTAACAATGCTAACCAGCTCCTCAGTCTACAATGTCTGGACAGCCTCTTTTGCATCTATAACCAGCGGACAAGTCGAAAGATAATCAGCAAGACTGACACCATGCCTCAATACGTAGCGTCACTCCATTATCCTGCAGTTGCAGCATCCACCTCTCTAATCTCAGCTGTGGGTGCAAAGCAGAGCCACACAGTATAGACAGCCATGGGATCCACAGTGACGGGCTAGCCAAAAGGTGGCACATCCCTGTGGAGATATACACTGGGCCTGCGGTAGTTATGGTTAAATTGCTCAATCCCATAGGAAGAACAGTTTTTGGGCAGTTATAACTGGTGCCATTCGAATTTGCCCAAACTTTGCAAAAAAAAGTATATGGCCACCTCTAAATTATTTGGAGAAGTTTTGTGCAGTTTTGTCAAGGGGGATTACAGGGAGGGTCCCAAAACGTTTGAAATCCTGATAGATATGAATGGGAAAATGTTTTGCTTGCGCCTAAAGCCCAAACCGCTGGACGGATTTGCAACAAACTTGTGCAAGGAGTGGTGGCTTGGTCTCGAAAGCATTCATTTGCAAATTTGATGTCAATCCATCCAGTAGATATTTTTTAAATGCCCAAAATAAAAGTTAAAAAAAAGGTGTGATCTCTGCGTCCGGCTCACGGACTCACTTCCTGAATCGGTGTCCGCCGACACCTCTGAACCAAAAGTCAATTATTGAAAACTGGCTGTAAATCGTATGACTTTTTGTAATTCCTTATAAAAAAAACAAACAAAATTCAGGATGGGGTGGGAGAATTTCTGCCCCTGTAAGTTGGCACCCATAAACACACAGTTTAATTTCCTAATAACTACTGTCAGCACAACAGAAGCATTTATTTGTAATTAAGCAGTTTAACAAGCATAGAACATCTTTAGAAATGTATCTTGTGATAAAACATAAAGAAAGGGGCCAAAAATTACAGTGTATTTATGTAACAGTCAGACAAAAAAGAAACGCATTTTGAAGAAAAGTAGTGAATGTACGTTTAAGGAGCATTTTCTTTTGGGAAATGCCTTTTTAGTTTTTTTCTATGCAAGTATAAACTGCACATTTGGAAAACAATATTGAGCCCAGCATGTAGGAATCCTGCTTTTAACTGTGATGGCCCCCACCCAAGTGATATTCATGGCCCATTGATAACCCTGGTGGGGTCCCTTTCAGGCCAGGAGAGCCCCCGCTAAGCAAATAGGCCCTGCAAATGCGTGAATTGATCCTCCCCCTCCCCTATGTGCCCCAGTCTAGGGACGCCTATGCGATTAGCAGGGTTGTTTTTGGTGTCCTGGCCAACTTTGAATTCTGGAGATTGTAGGCCTGGGTTTATAATGGGAAAATAGAAGTACAAGTGACAGAATGCAAATTTAAATCCCGGACCAGACTACACTCTCCCAAATTGAATAGGGAGTGGTGGCTTCTATGCTTCTATGAAATGCGGAGATCACGCACATCTGGGTAAAATTACGGGTTTTGACTCCAAAGACAATAACAAAAAAGATAATTTCCAAATTTGAGACTGGTGCCTCATGAAAAAGCCTTGCTTAAACGTTTGGAGCAAAAGATAACTTCCCCAATCCCAACCGCACGGAACGTTCTAGAAGGGTAATTCCAGTCATAAACAAGTAAAGGGGACAGGCCCATCTAAAGCACGCGACGTTTCAAGGGGCGGTGCTGGAGCGTTCAAATGAACCTATTATTCTTTTCAGGCGGTGATTAGTACAGTACACGAGTAAAATGTTTTTAAATATTTGGAGGACACGTGGATCTGAAAGTCGATATTGGCGCTGCCGTGAATGTGAGGCCTAGGTAAGGTGGCAGAGTCACAGTTAGTGGTGGGTGGGGCGGGGGGGGGGGGGGCGTGGTAGATATTCTTGAAAAGAGAAGCAATGCGGCGATAGAGAAAACTGTCACCCGAGGACTGCCTTTAAAGCAGCCGGAACACCCGGAGGGGCGAGGAATGCAAATCCGTTGTTACCGGGTACAGTTGCTGCTGCTTTTGATGAGCTGGGGGAGGGGGAGTTACATTTTGCCTCATTCTCCATTGGCTAGAAGATCATGTGTACGGTTTGGGATATGTAATTGGTGGGGGGGGGGGGGGGGGGGGGGGGGCTGGCGAGCTTTCCCTTCTCACCATTTCGCACAACACTGTTCGAGCAGAGGAAATTGCTTACTAATCTTCAAGAGCATAAGAGCATCTCAATTTGTATCAATGTGGGATTCCTTTTCCGATCCAAACGAATGTAGAATAAGCAAGGCAATTGATTGTGTTTTTAGTGTTATGCTATGCTTTTAGTAAATTAAATTGTTTAACCCCTTAACTGTCAAGGGTTTTCCCCCTAGCGCCAAGGACGTTTTTGGTGATTTCGGTATGTCGCCATTCAATCCCTTGTAACCTTTTTTGTTACATGAGATATCTCCGCCAAATTTCGCCCCTTTTCTTCCCACATGTAGGCGGTCATAAAGCCACCAAGAAATGCTAGTTTGTGTAGGGGATAAGAGAAAATAACCTAAAAGGGAGAAAATGTGGGGTTTTCTTTCCAGAAAATGACAATAAAATGATGTACAAAGAAGCCTGTCGATTTTCGTAAGAGCTAGGAACAAATGGTTTGCTGTGCTGAATTCACCATTTTCCAGGCTTTCAAGAACAGGTTGAGTGGAGACCAAAAAACATATTTTGATATGGATACCAGCCGTTTTGTGACAGGTAGGCAATTTTGGCCTTTTTTTTCCAATAGGACATGCGTGGACGGAATGGAAGAGGAGGGTAGGAAAGATGAATGGGAAGACAGAAAGGCATACATTTCTGAAAAGTAGACAGAATTCCAGGTTGAAGAAAGGGTGATGTGCGCAGGTCCGGCAGCAACTATGTAGGGAAAAATTCCATATTGGGAAAAATTGGGGAAATTACAGAAACAAAAGTTATGTGGTGGACACGGTTGGCCCGTTAAGGCAATGGCTTCTGTGAATTTTGAGAAAAGCAATGCCCCGCTACATTCCCCTGACTCTTCCAGTTAGGAAATCACACATTTTTCAAAATGTTCCACAAAACAAGCAAAACCACAAGCCAAAAAAACGGAGCTATGGTAAACAGGTTTTTTATGCTTACGGCCTGAACAGACGTACTTAGCTTGAGCAAGTAACGAAAACACATTTTTTGAAAGAGCACAGGCAGCCCTTTTGAAGGGTAGGTGACTTGTGCAGGAAATAAAAGGGTATAGTTCCTAAACCAGCGACAACATGTAGGTCACATTTGGGAAACAAAAGGGTTGTGTGCCAAGTGCAGCAGCAAATGTACGAAAACGATATGAAAACCACGGAGAGACAACAAATGTCTTACCTTCCTGCGTTCCCACAGGTCTCCCGACGAAAATGGTATCTCACATGTGTGGGTCCATTTAACCTGGGCGCAAAGGGAAAAGGCTAAACCACTGCTATCCCCAAAAGGGTTTGTGGAGCCAACCTGCAGATCTGGGCCTGGGGTGTCGCAGCCACCAAGGAAAACAGGGAATCCCGTACATTTCAGAAAAGAAGACACCCGTGGGAATCCATAGAGGTCTGACTTGCGTGAATCGCCCCAGAATGTATTACCCACAATCCCTGACAAAGTCCCAAATTTAGGGGGGAAAAAACAAAATTTTCAGACATTTTCCACCTGGAAACTGAAACACGCCGCCAACAACACATATCCGACCTTCCCACATTCCCACAGATGTCCGGATGAAAACAGTACCTCACATGTGTGGGTGCGCATACCTTGGCAGAAAAGGAAAAAGTGTTGACCGTCCACAAGTCCAATGGAAGTCCCAGAGAGCCCTAGGAGGGTCCCCGTCCATTCCCCAAGGGAAATTCTGCAATGCTGCCTAGCCAGAACTCCAGGATGGTCAGGGGTGATGTCCTTGGCCTTGGGTGGTTGTCCCTCATATGGGTTGACCACCCACAAATCCAGCGACGGTTTCAGGGAGGCTTGGTGGGCTCCCCGTCCTTTCCCAGAGGGAAAGGGAGGAGACCCTGCCGGGGCTCTCTGGGACTTCCGCTGCACTTCGGGATGGTCAACCCATATGAGAGTCAGCCGCCCAAGGCCAGGGATATAACCCCCTACTACCCTGGAGCTCTGGCTGGGTTGCGTTACAGCTTCTCCCTCCGGGAAAGGTAGGGGTCTCTGCCGGGGCTCCCTGGACACGCTGCTGGGCTTGGGGATGGTCAAACCACATGGGAGACAGCTGCCCAAGGCCAGGGACAACACCCCGACTATCCCGGAGCCCTGGCTGGCCTGCGTTACAGCTTCTCCCTCTGGAGAAGGTCGGGGACCCTGCCGGGCCTCCCTGCACCGGCTGCTGGGCTTGGGGACGTTACACCCACATGGTAAACGGATGTCCAAGGCCGGGGACATTACCTCCAACCGTCCTGGAGTTCTTGCTGGCTAGTACAGATTTCCCCACCAGGGATTCCGGGCAGTGTGTCAATACCACTATAGGCATCCACAGTGGTTTAGTGGTCCTCCCAACCCCCACCCAAAACAAATTTAATTTTGTGTTCTCTTTTTTGTTGCTTTGCCTCTTCCCTAGGGGCAGATGGGCATATTAGTGTGCACATCTGCCCCCAGGGTGGGCAAAATGTACTGCCATATACATTTCTGGGCCATTCCAATGATTTCTGGTGGCCCTCTCACCCCCACCCCAAATGGATGGGGGGGCATTTCATGTACTCCCTCCTAGGGGCAGATTGCACCAGCAATCTGCCCCCAGGGAGGGCTACATGAGATGCCCCTCATCCATTTGGGGTGGGGGGAGAGGGCCACCCACCTTTCTACTAAAAACATCCATGGTGGTTTAGTGGCCCCACCCAAAAAAGTTATTTATTTACATTTGTTTTTTGTCTTGCCCCTTTCCTAGGGGTAGATGGGCACACTAGTGTGCCCATCTGCCTCCAGGGTGGGGAAAACCTACTGCCCCAGGCTTTGGGGGGCCTGTGGCAAGATTTCTGGTGGCCCTTTCCCCCCACCCCAAATGGATGGGGGGCATCTCTTGTACCCCTTCCTAGGGGCAGAAATCTGCTCCCAGGATGGGCTTCATGAGGTGCCCCCCCATCCACTTAGGGTGTGGGGGAGAGGGCCACCCCCCTTTTCATTATATATGATCACTGGTGGTCTAGTGGCGCCCCCACCCAAATCTACATTTACATTTTTTGGCCACTTCCCTAGGGGCAGATCACCCATCTGCCCCCGGGGGGGGGGGCAATATGTGCTGCCCCATGCTTTGGGGGCTGGAGGGGAGAGGGCTGCTTAGATAGTAAGCAGCCCCCTCCCCCCACTTAAAAAATAGATCCATGGTGGTCTAGTGGCATTGCTGGGCACAGATCGAGAGCTCTACACCCGATCCGCGCCCAGTAATGCTTAAAAAAGGTGTAGTTGGAAAGGGGAATGTCCTGCCACATGTAGTGCCACAGATCGAGGGAGAGAAATGTGGAACCTCACCTTTCTTTTTCACTGCGGCAGTCGAAAATGGCTGCCATGGTGAAAATTACTTTCAGTTTCATGTCTGCACGCATTACGCCTGCTGATGTGAAACTGAAAGAAATCCAACCCCCGGGCTGTGAGGAGGAACCTCCTCCTCATAGCCCGGAGGTTGGATTTAATTTTTGTGTGATCCCTGCTTTTTGTGCGATCATTTTGCAGGGATCGCACAAAATGAAGTGCCAAAAAGGACGAGCTATCTCATCCTTGGTAACAAGAACATAGCTCGTCCTTAGCACGTAGGGGGTTAAGCACATTCTTAGGGGCACCGGCTTCCATTTTGAAACTGCTCTTCGAAGGATGTCATTTCACCAAAATGCCAGGTAGCGGAAGTGGCACCACACGACCCTTGACCCCCTGATGAAATCCAAGGAAGTGATGTGATTTGACCCCACCCCCAAGTGACATCACGGCAAGTGATGGTAAACGACCTTCAGATTTTTCAGATGCGTCTAGCACCCGTGTTTCCAGGCGCTCTCATTTCAGCCAGATATAAGAACGGAGGCATGATTTGTCCACAATCACACATTTGAAGAATGTCATTCTCTGGATTCGACGTGGGGTCTGTGGCTTGAAAATTAAATCCTTGACCAGGGTTTAGTATCAACAAAATTACCTGGTTATTAATGTATATATGATTCAGCTACCACTACGATAGAAGAAACCTATTAGATTGGTCTGCATGCACACAGGGAATAGCATCTGATAATGCTATCTTTGCTGGAGTATAATACCTGGGAAAGGTTCTTTGAATATACCCAAGACCCCCCATAGTTTTTATTATATCAGCGTAAGACTGGGTGCCAGAGGACCATGAAAAACAAAAAGCATTTCATGTCTTGCTGAACACATAAATCCATGGCACCACACAGTTGTTTTATATTGAAAACGCCCACGAGTTGCTTCTCAGCCGGGAACTCACAGGCAGACTCCAAGGCTGGCACTGCACACTACCCCTTTGTCAGATCCAGTGGTGCCAATGGCGTAGCACAAAATTTGGCGGCTCCCCTACAAGCCACGCTGTTGGACTCCCCCAAGCTCATTAACAAAGCACAGGGTGTTAGGCAGAATTATATGCAGTACCCTTTGGGAACACTACATACAATTAAGACTACAAGTGACAGTACAGTTTCACCTTTGGTACAAGCCTGTACTACACAGTTATAGTGGTAGCAGTAGCGGAGCAGCCAGACTTATCTCAAGAGTAAGTGAGCAGTACAAATAGTATCACAAAGGACAGCAATGACTATGATTCAGGCAAACACTGACTCAAGGTTTCTAAGTAAAAGAATATATATTTATTTACTCAACAGTTGTATAACATTTCACTATTCTAAGCAAGTTAAAAATCACAATCATAAATACACCACACCACTTCCCTTAAATTCCAGACAAGTTAAGCTCACAAAATAAAGTAGGAGCAAAATGGCACTCCAATTTAAAAGGGAGGGAAAGACAAAGTTATTAGAAATTAGGCAAAACCAACAGGTTAGTACTCAGGGCAACTGAACAAGAGAGACTACAGTGAGGAGAACAGCTAGAAAAGGCTTAGGGCCAAAGTCAATGGGTCAAAAATCTTTTGCTCAAGATCACACAGTTCAGGGTAGTTCGCTGTAAAGTTTGTGACACAGATTCCGGGCGAGGTTGGTTGGTAGAAAAGTTAGTTCAAAGAGAAAGACAAGCCATCGGATTGGAGAAAGATTTCAAACACTTTCACCGAGGCTGACCGAAACGGACAACCGGATTTGCACAGTACCTTAAAACGGAGAGGGAGCTGTAGCTGAGGCGGACGTTCCTGGTGATTCCTGCAGGCTCACGGTTCCTGATCGACTGTCGGACTGATAGGAAGTAGGAAGACTGGAGGGTCCTGCGCCACCCAGGGAAGAAACCAGCAGCGAAGCAAAACAATGAATAAAAGGTGCGCTCCTTAAAACCCAAGCAGGGTCCGACCTTCCTAGCTATCCGGCCCACTGTAGCTCTGTAAAGTGAGTTCAACCAGAGGAGGGGTCCTGGCTTGTAGTTTGGGCGAACTGGTTGGTCCCACCAGCTCAAGGGAAGAAGTTTCCTGGAGGATCTTCTTTGTCATCGGATTTCGAGATTCGGACCTGCATCAAGGCTTCACCGGGCGGTTCAGGTGTTGTAGGGGTCCTCTTCTTCCAGTTCCTCGTTGATTCTTTCATTCCAGTGGTGACTCTGCCTATCCAGTCCGAGAGACCTGCTTATTAAGCAGTTTTCCCCCATTCATACAGCTTGGCTGCCAATCACACAGCAGGGTGGCTGGCCTGGCAAGGCCAGTCCCCTTAGCCAGTCAGCAAAGAGTGCGACTTGGGTTACCAAGGGAACCCATGGCAGTGGTCCGAAGATCCCTCCCTCACATCCTGCCTACCTAGACTATCAGGCGCCTTAAGGAGGGCTTCTGTGCAGAAGTCTGCGAAAAGACAGCGAACAAAGGAATCATGCCCGGTTTCGCGCGCAGAGAAAAACATGAGAAAGACTAACAAAAAGAAATGGCAACTAAACCGAGCCGGAACCAAAATAAAATGTATTTGGTCAAGCGGGTTTATGTTCTAGGTTAATATAATAGCTTGGAACAATACCACAGTTACATAATATAATCGCGGTAGGAAAGTTAGAGTAGTTACCACTGCCACCAGCCAAGTCTTAATGTTAAGGGAGCAAAACAAGGCTCCAAGAGGCACAGACAAAAAGGGATTAGAGTTAATCCTTTCCAATACTCTATGTAAGATGGGGTGTAGTGAGTCTGTGGTTTAATGTGACTATATAAAGTTAATGGCAACTTTACCTGTTTCTGGGGGACAGTAGTCAGCCCCAGAAAAATGGAGTCATTGGAAAGTCTCAAAGACAACCCTGTGTGACTGCACTGAGGGTCCTGTGTAACACATACAAAAAGTGGTGCACATGGAGTAGGTGAGGCTCAGTGCCCAAGATCACACAAACTGTGAAAATACACACAGCAGAACACATGTAAGAGTGGGGAAAAAGGCTCTCACTCTTACCAGGTGAAAAAAATAAACCCCAGAAATCCAGAAAAGCTGCTGAGGGACTCTTTAGGTAAGGGAAATCAGCCATTTATGAGAATTCTCCCTAACACTCACCCCCCCCCCCAGACTAAGGGACAGGAGGATTTAATCCACTCCTGGATGAATCTCTACCTCTAGTCGGATATAAACATCTTAGAGAGACCAACAGCATTTTGGTGGTGGCATCCTGCTCTGTGCTCAATGATATAATCAAACCCTTGCAGGCAGATTTGCATTAACCATCTCAAGGGTTGGTGGCCAGTTTGAATCACAAAAGTAGATCCATACAATTATGATCTAAACTTCTTCAAACTCCACACAATGGCAAAACATTCACGCTCTATGGTTTCCCACCTTGTTTCTGGTTCCTTCAGTTTCCTACTGATGAAGCAAATGGGGTGCTCCCTACCTTTCTCATCCAGTTGACTAAGGACTGCACCAATACCTATATTGGAGGCATCTGTCTGCACCATTAAGGGTTGGTGATAATCAGGAGCTCTTAGGACTGGAGCTTAACAAAGGGCTTTCTTCAGGCTTTCAAAGGCTTGAGTGCACTCCTCATTCCATTTAACCTTTTTAGGGAATTTTGGAGAGGAGATCACATTCAAAGGAGAAGCTATGGCCCCGTAGTTCTCAATGAAATTCCTGTAGTACCCAGTGAGACCTAGGAAAGCTCTCAATTGGGTTTGAGTAGTAGGGGTGGCCCCGTTTTGCACAGCATGTACTTTGCTGGGCAAAGGCCTTATTTCACCTCCTCCTACCTCATGACCAAGGTAGACCACTTTACTCTGACCAATTTGACATTTGCTTGCCTTTATGGTCAGATGGGCCTGCTCAAGGGCCTGCAAAACATATCCTAGGTGATCAATATGTTCATTCCATGTAGGGCTGAACACTGCAATGTCATCCAAGTATGCCATGCAGAAGTCCTCCATCCCATTCAGAACTTGATTAACCATCCTTTGAAATGTACCAGGTGCATTCTTTAGTCCAAAAGGCATTACCTTAAACTGGTAGAGGCCTGCTGGGGTAGAAAATGCAGTTTTCTCCTTGGCATGGTCTGTCAGTGCTATTTGCCAATAGCCTGAGTTTAGGTCAAATGTACTGAGGTACTTGGCTGAACCACGTCTATCCACCAGTTCATCTGTCCTTGGCAAAGGATGGGCATCAGTCTTGGTGACTGCATATAGAGCTCAATAGTCCACACAGAATCTTAACTCCTTGGATCCTGCCTTTTGTACTAGAACAACTGGACTAGACCATGGACTTGTAGAGGGCTCTATAACCCCGAGATCAAGCATCTTGTTGACCTCTCCTTTGATGTGGGATCTCACATGTTCTGACCTTCTGTACCCCCTGCCTTTGACAGGCAAACAGTCACCAGTTAAAATATCATGCTGGCCCCAAGGGGTCAAGCCTGGTGATAGTGAAAACAGGGAGGCAAACTGATTCAGCAGAACTTTGCACTCCTTGTGTTGGTCAGAAGTCAGTTGAGAAGAGAGATTCACTCCTTCTATGTTCTCATCTAAAGGTTGGCCTCTGAGGAGGTCAGGTAGAGGTTCACTCTCCTCTTCCTCCTGAGCTGAAGCTAGAAGCAAAGCTCCTACTTCTGGTCTCGAGACATAAGCCTTTAAACGGTTGGTGTGAAAGACTCTGTGAGCCTCCGTAGGTCTGCCTAAGTTCACCAAATAGTTCACCTCTCCAAGTTTGCCCACAACCTTGAAGGGTCATATCCATTTGTCCTGCAAGGCCCTCTGCCTTGTTGGCACCATAACTAGTACAAGCTGGTCTTAAGTAAACTCAACTATGTTGGCATTCTGGTCATGCCAATGTTTGACCAGAGCCTGACCTGCTTTCAAGTTATCACTTGCTTCTGCCATCATGTGTGACATTCTCCTCCGGAGACCTATCACATAGTCAGTCACTCTGACTGGCTTGGGGGGAAGGAGCACTCTCCAACCCCTCCTTGATCAAGGCCAATGGACCACTGACTGGATGGCCATAGAGAAGCTCAAAGGGACTGTAACCAACTCCCTCCTGAGGGACTTCTCTATATGCAAAGAGAAGGAATGGCAGTAGAAGGTCCCACTTTTTCTTAAGGGGTTCTTCTAAAGCACCTATCATGCTCTTCATAGTACTATTAAACCTCTCTACCAGTCCATTTGTTTGTGGATGGTAGGCTGTAGAGAACCTGTAAGTGACACCACAGTTTTTCCACATGGCTTGCATGTAGTGGGACATAACATTGGATCCCCTGTCGGATATCACTTCCTTAGGAAACCCTACTCTGGTAAAAATACCAAGTCGAGCCTTAGCCACAGCCTGAGCCGTAACAGTTATCATAGGTATGGCTTCTGGGTATCTTGTAGCATGATCTAGTACAACCAGGATAAACCTGTTCCCTGAATATGTGGGAGGGTCAAGGGGACCGACAATGTCAATGCACACCCTCTCAATAGGAACTCCCACCACTGGGAGAGGCACCAGGGGTACCCCATTCTTGGCTTCACTCTTGCCAGAGGTCTGGAAAGTGTGACAGCTCCTACAGAATTTGTCCACTTCTAAACCCATCTTAGACCAGTAGAAGTAGAGGGAGAGCCTTTCCTTGGTCTTGAAGGAACTGGAGTCTGTTAGCAAGGGGCACTACAATTCTTTTGCAGTCCCCAGGGATAGACTCAGTCAGTTCACTGTAGAAGAGGCCACCTTCCCAGCTTAACCTGTGCTTTCCAACTTCTTGCCCATCAAGTTGGTTAGCAGCCTGTTGTCGAAGACCTTCAAGAGTAGGACACTCTCTCTGTCTTTTGCTAAAGTCTGCCCTGTTGGGTCCACCTTCTGCCAGTAAAGACTGCAGCTCAGGATGTTCAACAGGGTCAAGATCTCCAACTAAGACTATGTCTTCCTCCAGAGCTGAATCTTCAGATGCTGGTTCAACAACACAAGGTTGTACCTCACATTCTGCCTCAGCAGGTGGAGTAGTCACAGGTGTGACTTTGGACAATCTTGGTGATGTCCTTGTTGGTAGCACAGGGGTGCTGTCTGTCTTTTTCCTGGAGGTCTTGGGTTTCCCCTTTGCCTCATTCTTTCTAGAAATAGCAGTGAGCACCTCCTGTGGTGTGGGAGTGATAGATTCCTCTATCACCTCCTCTGGAGTGCCTCTCAGGGTTCTCTCCCTTGCAGACCTAGTGAGCTCCTGTTTCCTTTTACTGGGTGGCCTGGGGGTGCTTTGCACAACTCCAAGTGTTTTAAGGTCATTACCCAACAGGACTCTCCCAGGCACTTCACTCTGCACACTAACAGGTATTTTGACAGTCATATCATTACACTGGATGAGAGCTGGTAACTGGGGAAGCATTTGCACAGTGCCTCCAGCTAACTTGGTGAGGCATTTGGGTGCCTTAGAAACACCCTCCACCTAGAAAAATGAGTCATCCACCAAAGTTATGCAGGCCCAGTGTCTCTGATGGCAGGGGTTTCCTGACCATTCACAAGAACACTATCTTTATAATACTCCTTAGTATTATCTGGGATGGAATTATAGACATCTAAATTATGTTGTTCCCACAAGCCCAGGGACACTAAAGGGACACTGGATGAGACTCTCATGGGTTCATCAGCCACTATGTGAAAGTTTCCACTTGCCATAGGTACTTCTTTCTTTGGGGAGAAGGCTAAGGAGACAGAGTGAGCCCCTGAAGGTTTACCCTTACATCTGGGATCCCTGTTCATATGGTCAGTTGACCCACAAACATAAGATTTCACAAATGTTTTGATGAATGGGGGTTTGTTCTGACCTCCATCTGGTTTGGGTCCAGATGGTGCACTGGCCTGATTTGGTTTCCCTTGTGGTTTACCATTATGTTGCTGTTTGTGGCCCTCTTTTGGATTGGAGGTATTAGAATTCTCTTTGTTGTCTTTCTTTGGCTGTTTCTCCTCATCCTTTTTCTGAGTAGCCCCAGAATCCTTGTGAGTATCCCTGTTGGCAACCCACAAGTCAGCAGCCTTAGCTAACTTCTTTGGATCTATCTCCTTAGAATCAGCCAAGTGCTGTCTGAGCTCAGGAGAGCAGACATCAGAAATAGACTCCAACATAACAAGATTTATCATTCATTCATACGTGTTTACTTGGTAACCATTAATCCAACCATCTACGCTCTTCAAACACTCACATACCCAGGTAGCCCAAGGGGTACCATCATGCTTTTTGAGGGTCCTAAACCTCTTAAGGTACTGTGAAGGGGTCTTCCCAAATCTAGCAATTAAAGCTAGCTTCACACACTCATAATCCATCCTATCCATCTCCCCCAACTCCATCACAACATCAGATGCAACAGTGGGTAGCCTAGAGAAGAGCCAGGGAAGCAATTGATTCCCTGTGGGACCTTGAATACCATGATTATATTCAAACATTGCCAACCCATCTAAAATATCAAGCTTAACCTCATACATACCCACATTTTCTTTAGGCATACGAGATCTCTTAGGACTGGAAGGCCTAGAAGACTCTGGGAGAGAAGCATTTTCAAGAAACAATCTTTTCATTTCAAGTTCATGATTCAACTCCATTTCTCTGAATTTCAGTTCTTAATGTTTTTGTTCAGTTTGAGCATTTAAACGTTTGAATTCCAGTTCAAGCCTCATTTTCTCTAGAGCAATGAATTCAGGACTGAGTGTAGGACCTGTGGGGGTCCATG
The DNA here is from genome assembly GCF_040938575.1 of Ambystoma mexicanum. Taxonomy (NCBI): domain Eukaryota; kingdom Metazoa; phylum Chordata; class Amphibia; order Caudata; family Ambystomatidae; genus Ambystoma; species Ambystoma mexicanum. The sequence goes on from NC_090924.1 coordinate 1,274,445,050, forward strand.
TGGACAAGGGTTGAGGTTGCTGAGCAGGCAAGGGAGTAGAGAGACCTACATTAGGAGACACATCTACTTCTTCCAACTCATCATTAGCAGACATACCATCATCCTCAATACTTTCCACATTTGCTAGAGAGTCAGACATTTCAGACCCACTCCCTAGACCTTGGTTCTTTAACAACCTTTCACCTAATTCAATCTTTTTGCCTTTGGCAGAGAGTTTCCTTTCTTTACACATGTTTCTTAAATAATCAGCAGTGTAACTCAAGAGAGCCTCCTGACTGTGGCCTTCCATATCAGACATGATTAATATTGCTTTTTAGTGATGTTAACCTTGTAGTTAGCTGATCCAAGGTAATAGCAGCACTCTAAGTGTAATTGCTATACTTTTATCCTCACCACTGTATACCAGTGTTAGGCAGAATTATATGCAGTACCCTTTGGGAACACTACACACAATTAAGACTACAAGTGACACTACGATTTCACCTTTGGTACAAGCCTGTACTACACGGTTATAGTGGTAGCAGTAGCGGAGCAGCCAGACTTATCTGCAGAGTAAGTGAGCAGTACAAATAGTTACACAAAGGACAGCAATTACTATGATTCAGGCAAACAATGACTCAAGGTTTCTAAGTAAAATAATATATATTTATTTACTCAACAGTTGTATAACATTTCACTATTCTAAGCAAGTTAAAAATCACAATCATAAATACACCATACCACTTCCCTTAAATTCCAGACAAGTTAAGCTCACACAATGAAGTGAGAGCAAAATGTCACTCCAGCAATTTAAAAGGGAGGAAAAGACAAAGTTATTCGAAATTAGGCAAAACCAACAGGTAAGTACTTAGGGCAATTAAACAAGAGAGACTAGAGTGAGGAGATCAGATAGAAAAGTCTTAGAGAGAATTCTCCCTAACACAGGGCACGCCACACCCCGGGACGGTTCGGACCACCACGTGTCCCTAATGTCCATGATGATTATGCCGCTGCAGGGGCATGCACTACTGCAAGAAGTGAAAGAAGTAAATATGTTTTTTTTATTTAAAGCTTAAATGTTTAAAGTAACATAGAAGGAAAGGTGCGGTGCCTGGACCACAAATACCAGCCACCAGTGGTCCCTGGTCAGTTGTGTTTTTGGAGGGTGTATTTGCCATCACTATGTGATTGCGACCGAGCATAGAGAGGGAACCTGAACTAACGGAAATGGGTTGGGGGGCTCACAGGGTATTCTTCTCCCTCCCCATAGAAAATGTTTTGAATAACAGTGGATTAAACAACACATGTTTTGCGAAAATGTGGGTAAAAGGCCAACAATTTGGGTAAAAGGCCAACAATCGTTTTTGCAGAGTGTTGGGTAAATCATGAAAAAAAGTACAATACATGCAATTCACCAAAAGTGCACAGGGCATTTCCCAATGCATTACCATGCCAGTCCCTGCAATATATGCCAGTATAAAAAAATGTTCATGCTGGCTGTACCAATACATTTCCACGCTGGCTCCACCAACATAGGCTAGTATTCCCATATAAAAAGATACTCATGTTCACTTTAAGATTTTTTTTTATAGTATCATTATTGGCACTAGGCACAAAAATGGCTCTGCCAATATATGCCAGTACTCTTATGTTAGAACATACTCCTGTTGGTTTGTCCATTAAAAGTGACATGTCACAATATGAAAACCTGTACAAACTGGTTCCAATGTAGCCAGTTAAGTACAGTGTAGTCCCCAAGCACCCAGAAAGGAATGTACACACACTATGTTAGTGAAAACAGTCTTTATATAAATAAGGTTCACGTTATATACACAATCACAATAGAACACTTTGTACTCTGGCAATGCTATAATGGCAAATATATACAGGTCTGCGTGGTACCACCTTTAACCATCGATTCCTTTAAAATGTGCCCCGGCTAACAGCCCCAATAACATACGAATCAGATTGTAAGATGAATCAACGATAGACCACAGAAGGAATGCAAGTTAAATCGAGCAATGCAGAATACTGACTCCCGTTACCTAGAGACAGTTCTGTACGAGGATCCCCCCACCTGGGCAACCTGTAAATAAAGCATATTGACAAGCCGAGTCGAATTATGCTCAATATAGTCTCAAGTCCTTCTAAAAGGTTCCACAAACCAAAGTACCTGGTTTCATGGAGTTCTTCGGTGAGTTGCCGACGGGCCCTTACTGAGTGCACTCCCTTTCAGGCAGGAGCCAAGGGTCATCGAGAGTCGGTGAAGTAAAAGGGTGAAACCTGTCGTTGCAGCAGCTGCTTCGGTTCTTGCGGTGCTCCTTGACGATCAGTCGAAAACGTCCTGCAGGTTTAGGCGTGCGCTGCACATCGATGACAAGTGTTCGTTGCCGCAAGGAGTCAATGAAGATCTCCACTCAAGAGGCCTTTGGCTCCCGGAGGAGAGGTCTCTCCACATCAACATTCTGGAGCTCCGAGCAGTGTTCTGGGCGCTCAAGTCGTTCCTTCCGTCCCTCAAGGACAACGTGGTGAGGATTTTCACCGACAACACCACCACGATTTTCTACATACGGAAGCAGGGAGGCACCAGATCCCCAGCCCTATCCAAGGAGGCCCAGGATCTGTGGCACTGGGCCGTCGCACAGGGGATGTTTCTGGTTCCCTTCCACTTGGCAGGAATAAAAAACACCATCGCCGACTCACTCAGCAGGGAGCTGTGCTCGTGCCACGAGTGGGAACTACGTCAGGACCAGGTGGATCGGCTCTTTCGACGATGGGGCAAACCCCGGATCGACCTTTTCACGACGGCGACGAACTCCAAGTGCCAGAGGTTCGCCAGCAGCTTCCCGCAGCAGAGGAGCATGGGCGATGCTTTCTCGTTCCCTTGGGACGGCCTGTTTCTATACGCATTCCCTCCGTTGCCGTTGCTGCTCCGCCTCATCAACCAGCTCAAGAAGTCCAGGTGCAGAATGATCCTCGTCGCACCGGCGTGGCCGAGGCAGATCTGGTTCCCAGACCTTCTGGACTTGGACGTGGATCTTCTCTCCAGAGAAGGAGCCGCCATTCTTCATCACAACCCGGAGTCGCTGAGCTTGCAGGCCTGGCTCCTGCAGCACTAGAGTTTGGAGGGTACAATATCCCGGCTGACTGCAGAGAGGTTCTTGCAAAAGCCAGGGTGTCCTCAACTCTCAATTGTTACGGTCATAAGTAGAAGAGGTTCTCTGTCTGGTGCCGTGCACAGAAGATTAACCCTCTGCGGATTACGGCCCCTCAAGTACTGCCGTACCTACTGTCGCTGGCCAAAGCTGGACTGGCTCACGCCTCCATCAAAATACATCTGGCTGCCATCTCCCGATATACCAGGACTACGGGACAGGCATCCTTGTGGTCTCATCGCCTGGTGAAGGAATTTATAAAGGGACTATTCCGATCGTTCCCGCTGGTGAAGGCTCCTGCCCCGGCGTGGGAGCTTAATGTGGTGCTGACCAGGCTCATGGGGGCCCCATTCGAGCCTATGCATTCGGTGCCTTTGAAGTTCCTGTCATGGAAGACAGCGTTCCTCGTGGCCATCACCTCAGCACGACAAGTGGGAGAGATCCAGGCCCTATCCTGCAAGCCTCCATACTTGACTTTTCATGACACGAGGGTGGTGCTGAGGACGCACCCCTCCTTCATGCCCAAGGTGCCGTCGGACGTCCACCTCAATGAGCCCTTGGTGTTACCAGTTCTCTTCCCGTCGCCTTCCACGCCGGCCGAGAGGACTTTGCACTCGCTGGATGTAGCTAGAGCGCTGAAGTTCTACGTGGACCGCACGAAGTGTTTTCGGAAGACGTCACTGTATAACAAGGGGGGTGGTTGCCGCCGTTCAAAAGTTAAGCCATTCTGAAAATGTAGAATGTGATATTTCTAGGGAACTGTAGTGTTAACTGGTAATCACCCTATTCCAAACTTGCAAGAACTGAAACATGAACTCGCATTTCTCTATAGATCATAAAGCAGATTAAATCATTCTTTGTATGCCCTTATTACTCAGGGAACATGTATTTATTTACATATGGTAAAGAAGGAAAAGATCATATTCGCATCTTTAGGTAGAACAAACTTTTTATGTTACAATTTGCCATAGTATATAGAGCAACAAAATTCTAAACAATATTAGCCACTAGGATTGTCCATGTAAAGGAAGAAACAAAGGTTCTATTATAATCAACATTTGCATTTTAGTTTCAGGTGTGACTCTTGTACATAAACTTATCTGCAGAGAAGAGTGTGTTCTTAATACAGCAAACTAAACTTGTTTCTTCAGAAAAAATCTGTGTGTTGATGTTATTTCTGTGATTTACTGGCAGAGTTCTAATCCTATCTAGTAAAATCCAACTATGTACTCATTGACCCGCTTTTGAAAGTACTCATAGCAATTGAGATGCATTTTTGTGGGCTCTGTTGTGTACAGAGCATTGGGGTCAAGGAAAAGGAACAAAACCAAATAAATAGGTCAAAATGAACAAACGAGCAAAAGCTCCCACACTAAACAAAACGTGTGGTAGCCAAGTCTTAATGTTTTGTATTGAGGTCTTTTCACATCAATGTAATAGTAGCCAATCCTTGGTCCAAAAGTTCCAAAATGAAGTTAACCGGAACTCTGCTTTGCTCCATGTGATGAGTAAGGTGGTGTCTTATGCAGTCCAGGGCTGCTGTTTGAGGAATGCTGGTATAGAGGGCTTTAATATCCAGAGTGACAAGAGTGTCATTACTACTGTCAAATGGCAAATCTTCAAAGATGTTAATAGTAGCTATAGTGTCTTTCAGGTATGTCGGTGTACGTTGGCACAAAGGCTTCAGAAAGAAGTCAATGAATTTACAAAGGGGTTCCAAAATGGAACCACAACCTGAAACGATAGGTCTACCAGGTGGGTTAGAGGCATTTTTGTGAATTTTAGGAAGTGCATAAAAAGCTGGAATTCTTCCTTCAGAGGTGTTAAGAAATGTTTCTTCATCCTGTGTGATCCAATTTTGTTCTCTGGCGTATCTAGTACTGGTGGAAATTTCTTGTTGGATCGCCTGAGTTGGATCTTGTCTAAGTTTTCTGTAGTTGTTTTCATCCTCAAGAAGTGTGGTGACCATCCCTTTGTATTGACTTAGACTTTGTATTACTATGCCACCGCCTTTGTCAGCTTTCTTGATGACAATGTTGTTGTTAGATGATAGATGTCTAAGGGCTTGCTGTTCTCCATTCGAAAGGTTATGGCGGAGTGGCTTCTGTTTCTTCTGGAGTTTTTTGATCTCCTGTATGACACATTTCTCGAAAGTGATGAGAGCTGGTTTAGTTCGGAAGACGTCACAGCTGTTTGCGAACTTTGGGTCTGTGAATCAAGGGAAGGCTCTCTCGAAGACTTCCATTTCCAGATGGCTCTCCGGCTGCATCATGCACTGCCACCGGTTGGCAAACCGACCGCTGCCCGGCCGTCCGAGAGCCCATTCGACCAGAGCGATCGCTGCTACCACGGCGTTCCTGTCTGGTGTCCCCCTGCTGGACATCTGCAGGGCTGCTACGTGGAGGTCGACGCACACCTTCACAAGATTCTACTGCGTCGATCGGGACTCCAGGGAGGAATCCAGGGTCGGCCAAGCAGTGCTGCGCAACCTGTTCGCCTAAGGTGAGCCTGGTGAGGAGGTAAGAATTGCTTAATGTTGAGTTTTGGATGTAATGCTTAATGTTGAGCCTTTGCTACCTCCTGTGGTTGTGCATGTGTGTACTGCTATGTATTCTTTTATTCATGAGCATGTGAATCCATGCCAGACCCCATGCTGGAGAAGGAACAAGTTACTTACCTGTAACTGTTGTTCTCCAGCATGGGTCTGGCATGGATTCACATCCGAACCCTCCCGCCTACCCCTCTGCGGCTCTTCACTTGGTCATACTGCCACTTTGCGTGCTACCAAATCTGAGGATGGCTGTCAGAGGCGGGCTTAGGGAGAGGGCAGTCATTGGCTGGGGGCAGTATGACCCAGAGATCAGTTATTGGTTACTACTAAGAAAGACAGATCAGAAACGAAACTGATACTGATTTTTTCTTTACCGAGGATTCCCAGCCTGGCGACGGGGAATATTCATGAGCATGTGAATCCATGCCAGACCCCATGCTGGAGAACAATAGTATTAACTCATGCAACTGATGTTAGATCCAATGGATGCTGTTTCCAATAGAAAGCAAGAGGCCACAGGGGCCATCTTGTTTCCTATCAGGAATCAACTGATTCCAATGGCAGGGTCTGGGTATCCCAAGATGGAGGATACTCAGAGCACCTGTAAAATTGAGCATGGAGCTGCCACCAGCCTCTTCCCTGCTCTGTGGGCCACACACAGGTGCCCAAAAACATACACTACGAGTACACGGTCCTACTCCCACCTATGGATGCTATAAGGGTATCCCAAGGGTCTGTTCATCAAACCAAAAAGAGGAAGAGCTGCACTGCCAGGAGTCCCACATGAACTCCTGCACGGAAAACAAGACAGAACATATATTATACGCAATAAAGGACAAGGATATGGAGGCCCTGTCCCTCCGATGCATTTCCAGCATCACACCGGTAAAACATGCAAAGTCAATTAAGGATGTGGCAAAAATGCTCCAGTGATCCCCAGTCTCCCATGGCCTTTCACACACGCACATTCATCCCCTTTTACCCACTGGTCACTCACCCATACATCCACTCACATTCAATCACACTCGATTCAACACACAGGCACACACCAAACCCCACACAGTCAAACACACACACACTACCACATTCATATTCATTCACCCACCAGTCACTCACTCACACCTTCTCTTACATTCACCCACTGCAGGCACACACCCTACCAGAATATTCCAAAACACCATCACATTCATACTCATTCACCCACCAGTCACTCACACCTTCTCTTACATTCACTCATTGCATTCTCTACATAGGCATACACCCATCCACTCATTGCATTCTCTACACCGGCACACACCCGCCCACCCAGAACATTCAAAAACACACATCACTTCTCATTCACCCACCAGTCACTCACACCTCCTATATCCACTTATTGCATTCTCTACCCAGACACTCACCCACCCAGAACATTCAAAAACACACATCACATCATTCTTCATTCACCCACCAGTCACCCACACCTCCTTCGTTGCTTTCTCTACATAGGCACACACCCACACACCCAGAACATTCAAAACACACATCACACCACTTCTCATTCACCCACCATTTACATACATACATCTGACATGCACTTCACACTTGCAAAACACACATCATATTTTCTTTTTCTTTTTAAAGCCTTCTTACCTTTTTCTTGCAGCTTTGGTCTGTACTTGCAGGCCACCCTCTGCTCGTCCAAGCTTCTCACAAACAGGAACCATGAAGCTGCGGGAGCTTCCTGGTTCCTGTATGTGAGCTGCAAGTAAGCAGAAGGAGAAGGAATTGGAGCTGATTGTGGCATGTACAGCTCCAATCCCTACTGAGCGCTACCCCCACCCAGCCTTTACTCTGATGGATGAGGACTGGGCCAGGGACCTACCAGACCTGGTGTGGAGGGGGCCACCGCTACACCAGGAGATAAAAAAAAAATGGGTCACAGTTGCAATCCCTACTATAGAGTTATAGATGGGTAGCCAGGCAGTTTCTGGACAATATTGTGTCCAGGGTGAAGCCCTAAGAACACTTACCCCACCTCTCCTACCCCGCCACTGTTATTTTGCACTGCAACCCCCCCTCATATATAAATCATTGCAATTTAAATAAGGTTTTTTGACTTGTACTTAAAATGAATAAGTAGACAAGGTATACAATATTACAAATAGCAATTCATTTTTATTATCCCACGTTTATGTTCAACATCTAAATGAAGGGCATTCTCCTAGTTGTTGCTGCTGCAAAAGTATTAATTGCTGCTGCCTATAACTTCCTCTTTACTCTCTGTCTGCCGATATCTGCATCTTATTCTTCTACTCTACCCATGTCTTGTGTTGTTGCAAACATCCATGCGCAGTTACATTCCTCAATTAATCTAACCATTTGCAGAGCTGAGCACTCATCATTGAATCCTCCTCCCTCTTATAAGCAGCCTGACTGTGTGCATGATGGAACCGCTGCATGGGTACAAGTGCTTAAACTGGCACCTGAAATCGAGGGTGGTGGTCTCTCTGAGTGAGCCTAGCATCAAAGGGGGTGAGGCCTAAAGAGCATTTCAGGCAAGTGGCACCGGCCCACGGCAGGCATCCCTTTGCGGCGATCATCACCCTTGCATGGGTGCAAGAATGATGATCCCTGCTGCATCTCTTAGCAAAAGCGATGAAAGAGAGCTTTAGGCTTTACATAAAAAAAAGGCATAGGCTTCTAGTAGCTGCTGCAGCTGAGGCTTGTGCTCTATCATCTTGAAGCATCTCATGTGCTATATGGAATGACCAATTATGATCTCAGACCCTAATAACTGGACAGAATCAAAGAATATGGCAATGTACTAATTTATTATCAGTTTTTGAATAAAGTAGGGCAATCTGGCAAACAAACGGAAGTCCACACACTCACACTCAAGTTTGATTACACAAAGATTTTATACCTCAATGTGTGTCCGCTATGATGTCATCCTACGTGGCAAATTATAAAACCTATTGAAGGGAGGGCTTGGTTAAGGGAACATATGTGCCTATATATCATATGAGTATTAGTAATATTACTGGATGCCCCTTTTCTGGTGAGCATGCCTTAAACCACCTCTAAATACGTATAATACAGATTATAGCAGAATAACAGCAGCGGCTTGGCCTATGCAACATTGTATAGCATGTTGCTACATAGACCCTCTGATTGGTTGCATTCTTTCCAAACCTTGGACTTTCGGCTCATTAGCAGCACGTAAACAAAACGGAACTCAGGTGCAGAGAGCAACATTGGACTACTACCCACTTGCCCAATTAGTCCATCATCTCTCATCGGTCAGGCCCCAAGCCAAAGCTTCTCCTTTGTAGTTGGCCTTGCAGCCTGTTCTACGTTCTGGGACTTTAAAGGCAGTGTAGGTACTCCACTATCTTTCTCTAGAGCTTAATGAATAGCCCTTGTTTTTGGCTTCTGCATAACGTGTGAGGAGACCACGATTTTGTCCATTTCGACCTACTATTTATTGCTATTTCATTCAGTTGTGCTGGGTGTCATTACTTCTCTTAGCCTCTGATGACTTGCTCACTCCACCTTGCATATGCTTTGTGCATCTTTGATTGTCCAAAACATTACTATTACAGATGTTTTCTTCTTTGCCTAATCTAAGAGAAATATGTCTTACGTACATGGCATATCCTTTTGACCCCTTTCGTGCCTTGCAAATATTTCTTGATATGGCATCCTTGAACCTAGGCCAATAGACTTCTATTTATTCCTCACACAAAGCTGTTTTTCCAACGTTTTCTGACTTTGCAGCCCTAGTCTGTCTCTGGGATCGCTTGATTGGTTTCAACACGAGTCCGACATCCATCTTTCCATCATGGCCACCTTAGCCACGTTATGTTTTCTTCTGCAGCAAGCTTCTACATGCCTCATCTACCTTGCGTTTCTTCGTATATAGTTACTACAGCCCTGCTCACTTATTTCTTTGGTGCATATGATTTCTTTGCGTTTCATTACATGTTTCTCTTGTTACTCCAGTTCGATCTTCATTCTTTAAGTATTTGCATATCGTTTCAGTGTATCCTTGTATCTCTCCTTCATGATGTCACTCTGTCCTTGTCCGATTTTTACTTATAGCACCTTGATGTCCAATATTGTGTGCAGACATCCTTCCACCCTCTTAGTACGAGGGTACATTTGATATGGTTGTCTAAGAGCATATCATCTGTCATACACTTGATGCAGTATTGGGATTATACCTGGTGTTCCATATAGGGCTCTTCTCCTGTTCCAATATGATAGAGGTGAGGAGATGGGAGCTATGGATGATGTGTCCATCTGCTCCTCTACATTCCCCCCTCTGGTCAAGTCCTCAACCACCTCCTCAATCTTCTCCAGCTTCTGTTCATACTGTGGCTTCTTTGGGATCCATATCTTTGTCATCCCCTCAGGTGAACTTCATTCTTTATAAATTCATCCACACTCCAGGTCATATGGCAGCAATCCCCAGATGGTGAACTAAATATCCAGTGTCCTACATATTTCTTGTGATCCTTACGGTACTACAACTTCGTTCCTGGGATTCCCAGGGGACTTCTTTTTATGTTCTTACGGGTACTGCTCTCACTTTGCATGTGTTACCAGTTTCAGCATCTATATTGATCATTATCTTCATCCCAATTGCTTTCTTAGCTGTCCTCTTGCACTGTGGTAAAATGATCCAGATAAAACAGAATCCTAGCAATACCAACACTAGTATTGCTCCAAGTAGCTTGAAGGCATTTGCAACCAGGTTGGAATCCATGAAAACCGAGACGAAATACCAGTCATCAACTTCCATCCTGTCATGTCAACGTCATCCTCCATCTTCATGTGCAAGGTTGTTAACATATTTATTGCTTCTATCAATGTTCCATTTTCTCCATCATGGGCAGGTATGAGCATACAGCAAGAAGGCCGACCATGGCACACACGCCTCCTTCCATTGCTGTAATTAAGTCCAGTACATACCTGTTCAGGAGCGTCATAAGCCTGATGGCCTTCGGTTCTTCTCTGATTGCATTAAATACTTTTATTGTTGTGGAAATCGTTTACAAGCGTTCCCATCTGCTAATCTGCAACCACTTGGCATTCACTGCAGTCTAGAGTCCTGGCAATAATATAGATGTTATTATTATTGCCATCTTGCTGAATAATTCATGCTCCTCTGAAATATTGTTATAGGCTTCTGTTGACTTTAATGAGAAATAGTTCTCCCTCTTCAGCTGGCAGAGGTTGAGCTACCTCTTCTTTCAATGGTGTGCATTCATTTTTGGAAATTAGTCAATACTGAGGACACTTTGAGGAATCACTAATGCAGGAATGTGTATGACCACATTGGAGCATACTCCTCTGCAGTTATTAGGCAGCTGCATATAAGCTCTGGATCCAAAAGCCCAATATCGATCCATCAGCACAGCAGTTGACAGCATGTACAGTTGACGTCACATAGGCGGAGTCAACCGCCACTTCCTCATCCTCATACCTCTGTAGTGCGGCGATAAGCAGTACTAATTCGGCAGCCTGTGCTGAGCAATGCAATCTTGCACTTGTCACTACCTCGAATTCACCTTCATAGTTCAGCTTTACTACTGCCGATCGCAGATGTCTTTTTCCCGTTGTTTGGTCAATTTTGAAGACCATCAATAAAGATAATCTTCCCCCCCTTGAACATTTTCTCTAACACAGGGAATGTCATCATAGAATGCAGTGTACAATCATGTACATAATAATCCCCCCCCCCTACTAGTTCTGCTATGAATGTTGCTGGATTCGCTATTCTGCATCTAACAATTGCTCTTTGTGTAGTCAATGTACTTTTAAGTTTCTCTAAAATAGCAAATAATGCATGCTCATCAAATAAGGTTACTGAACACCCCATTGTAATACTTGAAGCTTTTTTAATAGCAAATGCAGCAGCAGCTGAAGCTTGTTCGCAAGGGTAATGCCCTTTCATTACTGGATCTAAACTCCCACTAAAATAAGCAACGTTCTGTGTCTGTGTCCTAATGTCATTTTCTGTGTGATGACTGCTGTCATAACTTCTCCATTTGAATGGAAGAATAGGTCAAATTCTTCAGGATAATCTGGAATTCCTAAAACAGGGGTTGTACTGATTGCCTTTTTTTAAGTCTTCGAATTCTTCAGTCATTTCATCTGTCCATGCTATCTTACTTTTGTCAACCTGTGCTTCTTTAAGTTCTTTTAAAAGTGGTTCAATATATGTACTGTAATCGAAATTCCAGGCTCTGCAGTAGTTACATAGGCCTACACATTGTTGCATTTCCCTATCCGTTTTAAGTTCTGAAGTCTTCATTATTGCTTCCTCTCTTTCAGATGTGTGAGAAACCAGAAGATGTCTCACCCACTAGTCCCCGGGAATCTGCCATCCAGTTTGCCAAGACATGGCCATCGCTTTTGGATCCAGTTCCTGGGGGTGAACCAGTGCAGGAGGATCACTTGGGTGAGGGGTCTTCAGGGAGTGTGACACCGGATGGTGAGACACAGTGTCCCCTTCCCTGTAACACCTTTACCCCATCCTACCAGGTAGGCTATTTAGGAACTCTACTCCCTTTTTACAACACAAACACTTTCACACGACAGCCCACTATGACAAAAAACAAACTAACACCCGAGCAGTATATGTTGTGTCCCAATACAAGGGTTGTGCGAGGTCAGGCAATTACTGACTATCACACACACACCTGACTTCGATTAAGCTTCCCCACATGAATAAAAGGCAGGGCACGAGAGCACATTTTAAGCGAGGCAAAGGCCACGAGGAAACAGCAGTTTCGAGACAGCAGCTGAATGAGAGAAGATGGCAAAACAGAATGGGATTGCAAAGAGGGAAGTTCCCTTGACCTTTTTGACAAGGCACTGTTACTTTCCAGAAATCTCAAATAGAAAGCACAGGACCAGGCTGAAGAATCCTGCATTGTGTGTCAGATACCCGGGGCCCTCGCGTGTCAATAATCAAAGCTCGGAGAAATGGCAGCCGCTGTGGTACCGTCCTTGGCTCCAGGAAGAAAGCAGCATCAGTGAGATCAACGCATCCAGTGAGTTGTGGAGACCTATACAAGACTGGTCTGTGTTGAAGCAAAGGGTTGCAAGCAGCAACATTGTAGGACGAGCGCTGGAACGAACATTGTTAAAACGTGTGTGATAAGAGACAAAGTAATGTTGAACTGCTAATGAGTGTTTGACCTTTAAAGGCAAGATACCATACCTTTGACAGAGTGGTCTGGCACCGTGTGGGTGCTCATTCGAAGGTCTCCACAAGGTATCCAGCTGAAAAGTAGCAAAAGTGAAAGTGAGGAAAAGGTTATATCAAGAAGAAAGCGAGTAATCGTGAATCGAAGTGGTCCTGCGACGGGTCAAGCTAAATCATGCGCACAGTCGAATGTCTTCGATTTGGATGAAGTAGAGAAAGTTTGGAAAAGTAAATACATTTGGTCTGATCCCGATTGAACATTTTGTGTCAAAGTGAGTCTGAGGGTGAACAGTAAATCACCCGAGAAGTTGAATAAGTGAAATTCTAAGAAAAACTGAACTTTAATGTTTTCCGTGTTTCATCAGGGCCTCTGAAATAAGAGACTTTGGGCCTCATTACGACCCGGGCGGTAAGTGTAAAACGATGCCGGTAAAGGATTACCGGCATCGCTTACTGCTCCGCACGATTAGGACACCCCAACCCGCTACTAGCGGCACCGTAATTAACGGTGCCGCTAATAGCGACAAGAGCGCGGGCATGCGACCCATCATGGTGGCAATACCGGCATGGCGCAAACAGGGGAACATCACAAGGCAGGCGGACATGCAAATAACACCCTAGTGAAGGCTGAAAAGTACCTTACCGGCATGGTGCAAATACCGGCATCGCAGACCACCCGTAAACGGCCATGTGTTGTGTTCCCAACTGCCACAGGAGCACACAATCAGCACAGGTGGAGGCAATACAGACTGGGCCAGCGCAAAAGGAGCACACCCCACCCCTACCCATAGCCAGTCACACACCAAAATGGATCCAATACAACTAGAAATGCTGGGGCTGGAGGATCCAATACTACTAGCAATGCTGGGGCTGGAGGACATGATTGCACTGGAACTGCTGCAACAACAACAACAACAACTACAACAACAGGCAGCACAGAGGAGACGCAGGAGGAGAAGGAGGGTGAGGCAGGCCCAGCATGCCCCACCTGTGCAGCCTGTGGCACCATGCAGGCAGCCCCCAATCCCTCGCATCAGAGACAGTCCATTTAACCTAACCCCTGAGCAGATCCACACCCTGTACCGTCTGGACCGGGACACCATCACCACCATTGTTGACATGATACATGACATCGCGGGCCTGATTGAAACACGCACCGCCATCCCACCCCTACTAAAGGTAGTGTTTGTGCTCCACTTCCTGGCCACAGGGACCTACCAGCACACAGCACCAAATACCAGCAATTACTATGGCCAATACACAGCAACAAATACCATCAACTGAAAGGACAGTTCCCCATTACTGCGTACACAGGAGTCACATGAGGGTCAAATACATTAATACACCAATACACTGACACAGAGGTCCAACAGAATTGCATGTCACCATTTGTTGTGCATAGTGAGATCATCATGAGGCTGACATCAACGGTGCCAGGATGAAAGCAAACAAATTACCGGACATCAGCCAGATCATGGAAACAACCGCCGTGGACTAAAACAGTGCATGAGCACTCACAAGGAACTGGACCCCCCTGCGCCCACTAGTTGATGGCACGCACACCAGTCCATAAGAGGAATACACACATAGCAGTCACATCGTGTGTCTCCATTCATGCATGGGAATGTGGTTGCAATCAGGAAATAAATGCATGCTATGGTGTCATTGATTGAGGTCCCATATGATGTGATGACTTACACATATAAATTGTTGCCCACATGCAGGTGATGCAGGCTATCCCTTGAAGAGGTCTCTCCTTACCCCAGTCCGGAACCCACACAACAGGCACAATCGTGCATATACGCGCACCCGTGTGGTTATTGAACAGACATTTGGCCTCTTGAAGCCACGGTTTCGCTGCCTCAGCAGGTCTTGTGGGGCACTCCTGTACCGCCATGAGAAGGTGGCCAAGATCGTCATGACATGTGTCATGCTACACAATATGTGCATCAGACGGAATGTGCCCCTGCCCCCTGACGCTGAACTGCAACCACCTGATGATGAGGATGAGGAGGGTGGAGATGGGGCAGCACCTCAGGGAGGCAGCGATGCACAGGAGGCACGTGACATGCGTCAGACTCTGATCAACCAATGTTTCTAGCACACATGGACAGGGAGTGTGACATGGAGGTGGCACTCGGGGCACTGGGTGTGTCAGGGACATGGACACTGTAGACTGTTCACCAATAAAGCACACATGCGCAATAAGCAATGTCCACACATGTGAATCATGAGTCACCAAAATGTGTATTAAAGAATTATGAAAAAGTGAACAAGCCCTCCACCCCACACACCCTCTCCCTCCTCCCCCCTCACCACACACATCTCCCCCCCTCGACTCCCCCACGCACCCTCTCCCCCCTCAACTCCGCCACACACCCTCTCCCCTTGACTTCCCAACACATGGTGTGCAGTAGCACGCACCAGTAGTCTACATGGCACTAGTGTGCATGCCTGTGCCTACTACCCTCCCCCTCTTCCGCAACCAGGTGCCCCCCTGTCTGATCTGCACAGGTTCCTGCCAGAGCGACGCACAGAGCTGGTCCTAGTAGAGCTAGCAGTTGATGATGGTCCCGATTGTCCGGGCAACTGTGGTGGATGCATGTCCCGCATTGCTGCCACCATTTCTGAGAGGACATGGCGCACTGCTGCAAGTTCCGCACAAATGTCCTTTGAGGTGGACTCAATGGCTGTTTTTATCGATGCAGCACTGTCCCTGATGTCATTCCGTGCACGGGTACATTCGGTAATATGCTGCGTCAGCAGCCCTGTGAGTTCCTCCTGGCGCCTCTGTATAGCCAGGATCCCCTCTTGGGTGGTTGTCACTGGGGCGGAAATGTGAGGTGTTTCAACCATGATTTGGTCATCAGGCACAGTTGGTGTGGGGCTGAAACTTGCTGGCCATGAATCTGCAGGTGACAGCCCGTGCATGCTGCCGTCCACCACGCTGCATGGGGATAGGTGTGGTGAGTGGATGGGGCCTTTGGCGGGTGTTGGGCCATGCAGCTGTATGTCGCCCTCGTCATCAGATATGGCTGTTGTGGCAGCCGTCTCACCGACTGTGCTGCTGCCAGCCGATGGTGTGCCCTCTGCCAATGCCTCCTGGGTGATGGTGGCTGGTGTGGGTGTTGTTGTCGTGGCCGTGGTGCACATTGGTGCTGTGGCCTCTGTGTTTTTCTTGTCCTTCCAAGGTAGTCTAGGTTGGCCTCTGGCCCTTGAGGTTGAGGGCGGTGTTCACCCTCCTCGGCCCTGGCCTTCTTCTGTGGTGTGGCACCAGTGTCCTCATCACCGCTGTCAGAATGTGTGCCTGTGGGGAACCAAAGGAGGGAGAGGGTTAGTGTAAGGTCTACGGGCATCGGGCATGCATTGCGGTGGCTGCATTGATATGGAATGGTAGATGATTAACATTGGGGGGGAGTGACATACAGGTTGCCTCACTCTTGGGTGGGTGATGCATGGAGGTGCCTGGGTTGCAACACAAATGGGGTGCATCATGCATGTCTACAAGGTGATGCTCTGCACTGCCTGTAGGCAGTCTTGTGCTTATGTGCCTGGCGGACCCTGCTCTACATCATTGCACTGTCAGTTCAGGTGGACATCATCATGGTGGTATTGGCATTGTTTAATTAGAGACACCTACCTGCATCGGCTGATGACGGCGCTCCTCGGTCCATGTCCCCGACTCCCTCTATTGCCTCGATGCCTACGGTGGTGGCACATATCTCCTCCCATGGTTGGAGTTTTATGGGCAACTCCGCACCTCCACCTGTCGCCATCCCAAGGTTTCGGTTGGCGGAGAGTATACTTCGCACATGTAGACGTAGGTCATCCCAACGCTTATGGCATTGTTTGGGTGTGCGGGGTGTGATGCCGACGGCACTGACTCTCTGGGCGACCTTTGCCCAAATCTGCTTTTTACGCTGCAGTGCTGGACGGGACATGTCGTTTGCGAACACCACATCTGCATGTTCCTGCAGTGTCTCTGCTAACATGGTGAGCTCCTCTCTGGAGAAGCGCTCCTGGCGCAGCCGATCTCCTGTTTTTTTTCACTGCTTTTGGCATCCTAAATTGCAACAGGTAGTGGTGGAGGTGTGTTGGAGTTCTGGGGGTCAGGTGGCTCCTGGTTGTGGTGGATGGCAATGAATTGTGTTTTTAAAGATGGCCGCCGTGCTCTTTCCCGTTCCTGTACAATGACGCTACTTCCGGTTCCGCATATTTACGGTCAGCTCTAATAGCGGTTATCGCTATTTGAGGTGACCGCTATTAGAGGTGACCGTTAATGTCGATGGCTTGGATGCCAGAGGAGCCCTTTCCACTACAGACGATGCCGGAAAGGGGGATTTTCCGGGCCTTTGCGGCATGGTGGTGAGTTCATTACCGGCATGGCGCAAAGCTCGTGCCCGCAAACTCGTAATGGGCCGCTTTTGGCGGTCTATTGCCAGCACGGACACGGTAATTGTGCCATGCCGGTAATGACCGGTACTTAGTGCCCGGGTCGTAATGAGGCCCTTTGACTGGCAAAGAGACTTTGGCACAGAAGGCCCTGATAATGAGGTTTTGAACTGCATTTTTGTGCTAGAGAAGCCAGAGAATGTGCAAAGCTCAAGTGTGCCACCTTGTCCCATGCTGAAAACTGGGGAAGGGAAGCCAGCGGCTTTAATATCCTGACATATCATTTCTTGAACACTTTTCTTTTGCATTACATTGTTTCCCACACTGTTTGTATTTAGAAGTAAGGATTGGCATCTTTCTTCGGTCTCACTGCACATTAAAATGTCATCCATGTACTAAATTATAGCACTCTCAAGCTGTACATTACCCAGATCCATTTGAAGCACCCTGTTAAAGATCGAGGGGGACTCACAGTACCCTTGAGAGAGACCACTATGTTTTAGGCGAATATTTCTACATGACAATTAGGTCAAATCTCATGGAGGGGAATTGAGAAGAACGCATTTTTTAAAATTATAACTGTAAAATATTTGACTTTGGATGGAATATTGCATAATATTGTAGTGGGATTTGGAACTAAAGGTAACTACTTCAACAATATTCTTTAGAGGGTGGAGATCCTGAATAAATCTCCATGCCTCCCCATTTTATTTCTTCACTGGGTACACAGCTGAGTTACATGGGGACTCAGATGGCATCAATATTGCAAGCATCATTAAAGAGGAAATGGTCTGGAATATACCTTGATCAGCTTCTCTGGACATGGGATATTGTTTTGCTCGTGGCAGGATTGCTCCTGGTTTAAGCTTGATTTTAACTGCTCCTACTCCTTTCAATAGACCCACATCATATGCAATGTTAGTCCATAAAATATTTGGCACTTTCTCTAAATCTTCCAGTAAAAATGATGGTTTCTTTTTCACCATTGCCATTCTCTGTGGTATTTCTCTAGTCTCCACTTTAATCCAATAAGTGGGACTTATGAAAAACACTAACTCACCTGAATAATCATCCCTGAAAGGTTCCTTGCCTGTCAACCTCTATCCTTCACTGCTCTCCATCCTCTCCCCTCATGGTCTGTTCCATACACAACCACCTTTTCCTCCCTTACCACTGCTGCGTCTAGCTCTAAAGGGATAGATAACCTGTCCTCCTTCATCATTTATAGGTATTTCTGGTCTAAACAAAAACTCTTCAGGTATTCTTAATATTTTACCTACGAACCTGGGTAACCATGATAATAAAACAGTCACTCCATACAAAAATACTTCTGGATCTAAAGAGACTCCGCATAATGCGTTCTGACCAGAGTGACTCCCTCTAATGCATTCTGACCTGTAAAGGCTAATATAAACTCGTACACTTTATTTAATTTATTTTATTGTTTATTTATAACGTGCTTAATACAAGCCAGGTGTTTCTAAGCACGGGATCAGGATTCGAACCTGTGTTGCGCTCTGTTGTCTTGCTTCCAAGACAAACGTGTTGCATTCATGTAACGTATCCCTGGAGTGGAGCACACTATTCCTTCGTCGGTAAATGATATTGTCACATTAATTTTTGTCATCAACTCACATCCTAATGTTCGCTGGTGTCTGCCGAGAATATAACAATGGCATAGACACATCATGTTCTCCTATAAAGATTGGTAATTCGTCTGTAAAAGGAACTAAACTCATCACCCCAGAGAATCCCTGTGCAGTCATGGTAATGCCTGACATTGGGTATTTTCCCCCAGGACACAAGAACGAGTTGCTCCAGTGTCTACAAGGATCGAAAATGTCTTTCCTCCTATCATTATCTTGACCCTTGGTTCCTCTTGGGGGTCCGGTGTCACTGATAGTACTGAACACATCAGGTCACTCTGTGGGCTGTCCTATTGTGGATATAAATTCATCCCAGTACCCCTGAAAGGATTTCCTCCTACCACGGTCTCATTCCCTAGTCTAGATGTGGGTGTTTGCAGGACTCCTGCATTTGTATTCCATTGTGGTACCATGGCCTGTTGTGTCTGTGCTTGCTGGGTTTGTATCAGTTGTGTTTGCAATGGACCATGCTGTGGTTGCTCTGGTGGCGATTGCATTTGTAATGGAGCTTGCTGTGTTTGCTGTGATTGCTGCGCACATGCCTGATTCTGCATGTGATCTTGTGCATAATACTCCTGTGGTTCTGCATTATATTGTGTAACATAGCCCATCACCTCTCTTGGAGCTTGCCAATTTGCTGAATGCCCCCTCTTCATGTTCTAGATATATGTCCCATCCTCCCACAATTCAAACACTGTTGCTTCTGTCCGCCATTAAATCCTCCTCCTCCCTGAGGGTTTTGAAAGCCACCTTATACTCACCTAGGTCCATTGCCTTTCCCTCTTGGCCAAAATCTATAAGCGCTCTGATCCATGGGGTACGCTACATTGATTTGATGCCTTGGTCACATCTCTTGTGTCGTCACACCTTCCCCACTCGTCAATACCACTTCCTATATGGCTAGTTTTGACAACATTATGTGAACTAACTTTGCTTCCTCCTGCTTTCTATTCTCAGCTTTCTTCTTATTTTTCATCTATAACAATCGGCAATGATGCACGATAGTAATTGTATTTCTGGCCATGGCTTCGCTTTCATCCCTACCCGTTTCTTCATCTGGCATTGCACTTGCTCAGGTAGTCCTTGGCATAAAATGTGGTAGAATACTGCCACCGTTTTATACCATGGTTCCCTTGTCTCAAGACACCATTGCTCTTTAATATCTTGAATAAAGGCAACAGGGTCTTCATCCACACCCATTTTCCTAGTCTTGATTGCACCCATGTCTGATGTATCAAGATACTGTACTCTGAGCGACCGCCATATATTTGCTCTGCAATTATTAAATGGCTCTCCATCGTGTGTCGTGATTTGTGCAGTCACAGACGCATACCCTGCTTGTTTCCAAATGTCATCAGCCCTCTCCTCTAGAATGGCTACCAGGAGGCCTTTTATGTCACCTATTGCCAACGTCATTACCGATGTAATTCTTTCTAACTCATTAATCCATTTTCCCGAACCTGAAGTCAAACTAGGTCATTTACATTTCAAATTATCCTTATCCATTTGTGGCCACAGAATATATTGTGGTCGTCCTCCCCCTTTCTCTAATAATGGGAATTGTGTAAATCCTGATCTATAGTCACACCAACCTTCACTTGTTTTCCAGGTGGGGCTAGTCTCGCCCATTTGTCTCCGTTCTGGCAGTGATCTTAATCTGCTTACATAAGGCTGGTATATATCCCCTGCACTACACAACAGTGCTTGTGGTCGTTCAGTGTGGTGTCGGTTCTGGTGTTTTAGTTTAGGGTCGCCTCAATCTGACCATGTTACCCATTTTTCTACACTTGACTCATGCCCTCTCTCCGCGCCTTCTCGTTTTCTTACCTTCTTTGTCTGACATTATTATGCCCTAGCTTGTATGGCATTCATCCCTTTCCACATGATCTAGTCTAGACAATGTTTTATGCTCATCTGTTATTAAGTCATCAGACCTGCCTCCTGTTTCCCTCAATAGAGATCCTTCCACATTCTCTTTAGTTCTACACCCATCTGTATCCCTTATTTGCCTATACAAATCCCCACTCCTCTTCCCTATGTTTTCTGCTTCATGTTCATCAGCCCATGGCTGTATTCTCGGTACCTCATGCAGCTCCCTGCTGGGCTGTTGTAACCGTCGCTCTTCCTCAGATCGTTCTTGTGCTTCGATCGGCACTATACTTCTAGCAGATTATCTATCTCGCCATCTTTTAGTCCCCTACTTCTGTTTATCTCTTCTTCCCTTCTCCTCATCTATTCGCCCTCTTGCCTTCTTTGCAACCCATGCACTTTCAATCTCTGTTTTTCTATCTCCTCTCTTTTCGTCTCTCCTTTTCTTTCCATGCCCCGTAGCTTCTTTGTTCTTCCTTTCACTTTCTTTTTTCATTCTCATCCTTGTATGCTCTCTTTTTCTCTTGCTTTCTTTTCGGGCTCGTCTCTTTCTTGAACTCTTTTCTCAAACTCCATTAAACTGTAAACTAGTTTGATTAATATCTGGCCCCCCATCCATTCATTCTGTACTATTGTTACTCCTTTAGCCTTTTCCTTCACTTCCCTTTGTCTCCTCTCTATCTGTCTGTCCTTTCTATCATCATAATGTTTACTTTCATCGCGTGTTGACATATATTTACGTTCTCTACTTTCGCTCTCTTGCACACTATCCTCACTGTTCGTAACGGGGGCTCTTATGTCGGATTAACATAACCCGCCAATGCTTTTAATTAATTTAAAGGATAGAATCCCTGCTCCTTCGTATCTGCACTCTTGTTCTCAGAAGGGAAGGTGTTATGTCCTTTATGCTGATTAAGCATTGGATCTTCTTTCTCACGCTTGTACATTTTCAATCACTCTAAAACGGCCAATCTTTTCTGTAATGTCTTCCCCTTATAAGTAGCATGCTGTCATATGTCACAATACTGTTTTTGACAACAGATCCTTTTGGGGCCACGGCATAAGTGTTTTATTAGTCATGCACCCTTTACCCATTCCGTGTAATACTGCTGTATTTTGGGTGTATTCCTTGACAGTGTCCTGCATAGATTTAAAAGGGCTGTTTCTTCCGTGGTGACAAGTCGATTTCAACTGCCAATATTTACCAAATCTTTTATTATTTGATTTACTTTGTCAAATATACCATACAGATTAATCTGAGCAAGCACCATCAATTGCTGCTCATTACCAGAAAATCAACTTTTTAACCAATTTAAAAAAGAAATGTATGCAATGATGTTCTTTTTACTTCTTTGTTCACACTTTCTATCAATTTTTCCCATCTCATTGTTTTATTATTGATATTTTAAGAATATCTTCTCTATTTGTTATTCTCCTTTAATTTATATCCCCCTGATTGACATCAATCTCTTGATTTAAAAATCAGCTGATCCCCTTAGTTTTTTACTATCATATTATATCTCCTAGTCTAAACACAATAACGGTTTTATACTGACATATTTCTAACCCCATAAACATGTGGACTTTTAACTTGTTGCGTTTGCTTTCCTTTACTATCTCTAGTAAATGTATCTCATCTCAGTTTTTACTCCATTCTGGAGTTTGATACACACTCTTCTTTTCGGCCTTGCCTCAGGAATCATTAAAATACTGACACTTGGAGTTTTTTAGTGCGTACCCTTCCGCCCCTCTTGGAACCAGGAATCGAGGTATCAATTTCTCTTCTTTCTAAGCCCCAAAAATACTGTCAATCATATACATATATCTACAATACAGTCCCTCCCCCTATATTTGCCACTTTCGAAACTCTATACATCTGTGGCTCAGCTCGAGTCCCTCTGCATTGACTATCCCTCAATCGACCAGTTAACCTTCAGTCTGCGGGGCACCTGCGGGAACCGGGTAGGACTTTATTCAAAGCGGCACCGCCGGCAGATTTTTTTTTCTTCATACGTGCATATAGCGTGCCGCACTCCACAGGAAGCTCCACGATTCGGGCTAGTGGTGAAAATAAAATGAGAACTATTCTCCTCTTCCGCACTCTTCACTCTTATTAAAGTATAGTGAACAATAAGATGATACTACAATTTTGATTGCTTGTGAGCATTGCTGTGGTTTATTGATAAAGTTTCAGAAGATCTTTACACATCTTCAATTTTTGTAAGAAACTACGTGTCTAGAAAAATAATATATTCATACTCTGCAGATATAATTTTCACTGTGTTTCAACCACACAAGGTTCACTACAGATTACAGTATAGAAAAACAGCAATTCACAAATCTTGTCAAATAAACTCATATAAAGAGTATTTCAAGTAAATAACATGCACGGGATTGCCTAAATAACAAACACAGATGTTGCCTCTAATTGGGGCCTGTGAAAATAACATGCACGGGATTGCCTAAAAATCATACACAGAATTGCCAGCACATGTTTCGACCGGTTGGATCATCATCAGGGCACACCTTAGCAATACAACTACTGAAATTAGTTGTCACTCTGGGGAGAGAAGAGAGGTAGACAATCAAAGGAGAAACCAACTGTTTAGGGTATTGTAAGATCTACAATGTAACATCATTTGCACATTCTCAGCATCTGCAATGGACTTGCATAAATAGTATGACTGCTTAGTAACTATGGTCTGGGTGTCTCTATTTTAGTTACTTGAAATACACAAATAGACACCTACCTTTGTATTAAGAATACACAAACAGATGGTTACACAAGTGAGCCTCAGTCTGACAAAGACCACACAAGATGACTTGTATTTTAAGTAACTATTTCATGAGAAGAGATCATTCATAAAAGTAAGCCTACTACTGTTACCTGTCTCGCTGTCACATTTGTCGTGATACACACTGTTGATCAACCAGTGTTATCCTTGAGACACCATTGATGTGATTGCTTGCAGTTAATTTAATGCAATTCTGGCTGGTCGTTTCCTCTATGTTAAATAAGACGGCACTGTTTAGTATCAGGGAAATATCCCCATATTGTTACCACCATAATGGTTATACCAGTACTTTGTTGGATCTAATGTATTCATTTTGATTGTACACACTAAGTAAAGTAATCTTTATGATATAGATGTCTGACCTATTTTAGAAATAGGACCGTTAGCCGTATTTGTAGTCTAATGCCATTTATTTTCGCTTAACCCACTTTATTGCAGCATGATTGCCAAGGCGCCGTCTTAGATGATATGCCTGAAAAAGTGTGTTCTGCTTATTAGCTACAAGAAAGTTAAGAAGTATTGTTCTATTTGCCATCCATAGATAGGCGGTTTAGCATTGATGGGTACGTTTCACATTGCTTTGATAAAATGCCATGATTCAGCTTACCTAAGAGCAGTAGTTCAAGCGAATATGAGTCTGCGCACTGGTGCAATAGTCCTGTCACTGCTATCGTAGCTGTAACAGAATTAAGAAGCTTAATACTATTTGTCACGTCTGCCCACATACATTTTTGCAGTTAGCTCTTTCACTGACTCGAAAAAATAGCTTTGTGCTACTCTTACCTGAAAATATTGGTGAATCTGATGAAGTTTGCGCATAAATGCAAAGGTACCTAGCACTGAACTGGCAAAGGCAGGTCTGTGCTATAGTCCCTTCATTTATGCGTATTCGCTTAGGTGATCAATCATGTGACCACATTAGGTCGTCTCTAGAGAAGGAAATGCCTACGATTCGATTTGTTTGCCTTAAGTCTATATTGGTTATTTGGATAGCCTAGAGAGAAACTGTTGATTCAAAAATAGCTAATGATAAGGGCTCGGTTTGATGTTACCCTTAATTATTGAAACCACCATCTTTCAATTTGAATTAAACGGGTTAAGGCTTTAAAAACAAATGCGGCAATTCATAAAGTTCAGTTAGCAGCGAGAAACTTTGTTGATTATCAAAAGACAAAACATCGAATCGTATTAAGGTATAAAAATGATGTTAATTACTTTAAGTTTAACAGTTACCTAAAAAAAAATCAAAATATGATAACCCTTTTAAGCACAAAAAAACCCTGTGAGATTTGAGAGATCCATCTGGGAAAAACCCTGTCACGTATCAATCTGCAGTCAGTGGCCAGATCTGGATGAATTTCTTTATGCATTGCCTCCAAGATTCAATTCTATTGTGACACAAAACTTGCTTACATCTATGCCTGTGGACAGTGGAGGACATAGTCGCAGTTGTCAAGAAGCTGAAATTTTTCGAAGGCGGCTGGGTTAGACGGCATTCCACTGTGTGTACTTAAGGATGATACGAAATTTTGGGCAAGCTTTTTGAAACATCGTTATGATCACATCTTTCTCTCAAAAATGATTCCAGTCTCATGGGCAACAGCCATAATTATCCCTCTCCATAAAAAGGGACAGATTGACAACCCAGCAAATTTTAAACATATCGCCTTGCTGGATGTGGTCGCTGGATGCATGTGGTCGCAAACGTTTTTGCATCCCTGGTTCTCAAGGATCTGAATCAATTTATGTCTTCTAGACAAACTCTTTCGCGATTTGAAACTGGCTTTAGGAAGTCAATGGGGACACAGCTAAATGCCACTATTTTATCACACATCATGTTGTCCTCCAGAAAACTGACCCATTCTGATGGCAATACTTGACCTATCATCCGCTTTTGATAGTGTTATTAGGGAAATACTCTGGAAAAACATGCAACGCTTTCAGATTCCTATTCATATCATAGCTACAGTTGCACTTCTACATAACAATACAAACTATAGAGTGCGAATTGACCATACTGGATTACTAACTAACCTGATCCAAACATATATAGGTGTTAAACAGGGGTGAAATTTAGCTGCCATTTTATTTAATCTGTACCTAGCGGATTGACACTCTCTGGGCATACACTGATAATTTTCCAGTAAAACTAGGTGGTTTGCGAATAAATTGGCTCGCATTCGCAGACAATGTGATTTTATTTGATCGTACTCCATTTGACCTACAAAAACAATTGTTTCACTTTGTTGGATTTTGTTAACAACACAATCTTATCCTCAGTCCTGCAAAGTCTAACATCATGGTCTTTACGAATAAAAGAACATTTATTTCATATAAATGTATCTTAGACAGTGTCTCTATCCCGCTCTCCTTGGGTATGACATATCTTGGGTACTCCTTGACCAACACCAATTCTATAATGAAATGGCAATTGTCTATTTCCATCAAAATTCTTCCTCTGATAGCACAGATGAATATCATGCTACATAAGCTTTGTAGGTTCTCTTTGTTACCTTTAATAGAATTCTACCTTCTTAAGGTTGAAGCGGTCATTTTATATGGCCTTAATCTTTGTCTATTACCGATTGGTCCTGTCCTATTACCGATTGGGCCTGTCCTTAACATCATTCAAGGTAGGATTTGGAAGGAAGTACTGTCTGCATCTACCAAAATCACTTCCTAATGTTATCCTCATACACAAGCTTGGCTTAATTTCATTGGCCTCAAGGCTTGTATGGAGAAGAATGACTAATTTGGCAAAAATGTTGAAGCCTCCTCAGAATTCCTTATATAAAGATCTGGGGGCTATGAGTGGCAACCCAAAATCTTTGACGCTATTTTTCAATCAATTGAAAGAGTACCTGGAAGCAATTGTGATGCATCCTGGTGACTTGGTAACATGCCCACAGATTGTGAAAAAAAAAACTCTACCAAAAGGATTGGGCAATGACCTGTGATCTGATCGGTACTTATAAGTCTTATGTCGACTATGCCAAATTCAGACACAAACAAAAGCTGTATCTTCCATATATTATACAGGCACCATGTTATAAGGTTCACACAATCCTTATGCGATTTAGATTCAATCTTTTTGCAACTAAAGAACGTATGATGAATTGGAGTAACAAAATGGTGAACTAAATGATCTGAAATGTAGATTTTGCAACTCTGGTAGTGAACACGAAACATTGAAGCATTTACTGACTCATTGTGCCTTTTTTGAAAACTCAGGATCCAAATTTCTTGGCGCATATGATAAAAAACGAATCTGGTTTTTTGTTTGATACCTTGTGGTCTCAATGTATGAGTGGACATAAAAGTGCAATTACTTTGGCCCTATTCAATTTTCTGAAAATTATTGAAAACCATCTGGAGTCATGGGATAATTTGTCTAATACCGAAACTGTTGACATTGTAGTGCAATAATGTATTTCGATTTGTTTATGTAGAAGAGTTGTTAGAGTATTATTGTCTTCGAATATGTGAATATCTTGGATCCTTATGTGGAATACTCTGCGGATGTCGTGTAATACTAGAGTAATGTTTACATGGGATTGTATTTTAGGTTTAAGAGATTTTAGGTGAACAGGTGTTATGATAATGTGGTTCATGTGTCATACTGTTTTGCTTCTTTTATACTTTTTTCCAATTTGTAATTGTTAATGATTGTTATTGTCACTTGCTGCAATCCCAATTGCATTGTATGTAGTCCTGTTTTTTAATTGTGTTGTAAATGTACTCGCACCAAAAACAACAATAAAAATAAGCCCTTGAAATACATGCTACTTGTCAAATCAAACCAAGAAAAGATGAAACAGTTGAGCATACTTAATTGCAAGCTCTCCTGTTCATTTGCTCGTTAGATAAATGTTAGGTATTTGATGCAAAAGATGGCAAAAAATTACATTAATTTGATGATAAATAATTGCTTGTCCCAGAGGCTCAACCTTGTTCACCACCTGCTGTTGGTTCAGACTTTTATAGTTAATACTAGCGTTGCTAACCATTATATATTTTATTTTGTAGTCTCGTATATGATATACATCAAATTAGGTAAGACTTTTGCTACTAGCCACTTCTTAGATGTCAAAATATGCTAATCCAATATCAAACATGGCATAAATATCTGCCTTATGTCCATAAATGAAGATAATTCATATACTTTGCCAAGCAAAAAGGACATTCAAATGTCCAATAATATGTCCTAGGTTAAAGAAAGGCATTCAACTTGTGCTCCTGATTCAGTACAAGTTTTAAGAATCTTGAGTTTGCAGATAATACAGGCTTCTAACTGCAGTAAATATAATTGGCGGACTCCTCCTCTGGCATGTGGTTTAACTAGCTGTAGTCCCACGAAATGTACATCTCTGCTGTTGTCCTGTTGGTGTTGTCTTGGCCAGTACACGGCAAGAGGAAGTTTGGGATCTTGATTATTCAGATTCACCAGGTGTTCACAGATTCCAACTCTAAGCTCCCTAATGGTGCTCCCTATGTACACTTTTTTTGCATACACACACAATTCTATACACCACATATTTTGTTTTACAAATAATAAAGTCTGATATTTCTAACTGTAGACCTCCATGACACGTAAAAGTCTTTGTTGGTGATAAAGCAAACTTACAGAAGTTGCAAGTCCCATGTTTGTGAAAACCCTTACTAGGGCTGCTAAGCAAAGTAATCTGATTATTGGGTTCAGAACTCAGGAACGAAGGACTTTGTTTTGTTCTAAGTGTGGGTAATTTGGTGTAAATAATGTTCGGTCTGCCAAATATATTGTGAGATGTCTCTGACCAGTTTCAGGATGTGTCAATGTTTCTTAAGCATGTTGTACATGACACTATTGTCACTGGAATATTTGGTTATGAAGTTAACCAATTATGGGTATGCACTTTTGGTAATCATCTCATTGTTCAATAGCGATTTGCAATCTGCCTTGTTTATTGTGCTTTTAGCTTGATTAATAATGTGTGACTTGCTGTTTTTCTATACTGTAATCTGTAGTGAAACTTTTGTGGTTGAAACACAGTCGATTATATCTGCAGAGTATGAATATATTTTTTTTCTAGACACGTTTCTTACAAAAATTGAAGATGTATAAAGATCTTGTGAAACTTTATCAATAAACCTCAGCACTGCTCACAGGCAATCAAAATGTAGTATCATCTTATTGTTCACTATACTTATTTTTAAATAAAACCTTTATTTTTGGTATTTCCTACAGGTCATACAACAAAAACACTACAGGAAACATCATTACCAGCACTTCTTGCATCCGCTCCGCCTCCGTCCCCCCCACCCGCCGCTAAAGTGGTTTTACTGAGTTTATGATCAGTGTTCGGTACTGTCGCATTCACGACCCGTGGGCTGGGCCGTTTTGCTGGTGATAGGTTCCGGGGAGAAGTCTCGGGAGGAGTTATCGTTCGAGGTGGACATTAAATATGAAATATATATGCCCCAAATATCAGGGGACGGGCATGCAATGGGAGGAGTCTGATAAAGTATGATTCCATGTCCTGACAGTACATTATGTCATTTTGCCACTGTTGTATTGTTGGGGGGGCTCCTCTTCCCCATGACATAGCGATCCTCCTTTGAGCCAGTATCAGTAGCAGTCCACACAACTTACGCATTGAGCGTGACAGGTATTTGGTCAAGCCAAGTAGCGCTATTTTGGGATCGGGTTCAAGGGGTGCGCCAATGATTGCTGTGGTCTTTTCCAGTACCATCCCCTAGAATTGGTGTATGGCCGGGCACGACCATGCGAGATGTATGAAGTCAGCTTGTGGGGCGTTACAGCGGCTACATGACGGCGGGATGGTGGGAGTGTAGTCTGACGGGGGTGTAGTATGCTCGGTGTACGTATTTAAGGTGTATTTGTTTGTATCCAGTGTTTAATGATACCTTCTGATTTTGGCGTAGGATATATTCTCAGTCTTCATCAGATATTGTGGTGCAAAGAGATTTCTCTCATCTTGCTCTAGGTGTTGTGAGTTGTGGGGTCATGTCAGCTAGAAGGGTCTTGTAAATCATTGATACGAGTCTTGCCTGCCCTTGTGATTGGATTACCCCATGCAGGAGCTGCCATATTGGCGGCTGCTGTGGGAAGGTAGGGACAAGGGCCTGGAGCGATATTCTGAGGCAGAAGTAGATAAATGTGTCTAGGGCTGTGGTAGCCCCGCGGGTTTTGGCTTGTGGTAACGTAATGACATTCCCGTCACAGAAACAATCGCCCATGGTCTGTATTTGTAGCTTATTTGCCCAGTTAAGATAGGCCCTCTCATTGTTCACTATACTTTAATAAGAGTGCAGAGCGCGGAAGAGGAGAATAGTTATCTCATTTTATTTCTTGTAGGTGGGAGGGGTAACCCACCATTTCTACCTGCACTGCAACCAACACTCATCTGATTTACATCGACTATTTTCTAACTAACCACTGGAGCTACTAAGGGGAGGTCTTCAGTGCACCCTGTACTAGGTACCCCACCTGCACTCCTAGTGGTGAAAGTAGTCGATCATCCGAGAGGCTAGATATGGGACCATCTCGACTGGACCTGAACCATCCACACTGCTACCAAAATGTGCTCTAGCAACTTGAAGCGTCTCATGTGCTATATGGAATTACCAATAATGATTTCAGACCCAAATAACCGGACAGACTCAAAGAATATGGCAAAGCACTACTTTATTATCAGTTTTAGAATAAAGTAGAGTAATCTCGCGAACAACAAACTGTAGTCCACGCACTCACAGTTTGAATACACACGTTTATACCTTAATGTACGTCAGCTATGATGTCATCCTACGTGCCAAACTATAAAACCTATTGAAGGGAGGGATTGGTTAAGGGAACATATGTGCCTATATATCATATGAGTATTAGTAATATCATGGATGCCCCTTTTCTGGTGAGCACGCCTTCAACCACCTCTAAATACGTATAATACTGATTATAGCATAATAACAGCAGCTGGTTGGCCTATGCAACATTGTATAGAATGTTGCTATATACACCCTCCGATTGGTTAGCATTCTCTCCCAACCATAGACTTTCGGCTCGTTAGCAGCACGTAAGCAAAACAATACTAGGGTGCAGAGAGAAACATCAGACTACTGCCCACTTGCCCAACTAGTCCATCTCTCATCGATCAGGCCCTAAGCCAAGGCTTCTCCTTTGTAGTTGACATTGCAGCCTGTTCTCCGTTCTGGGACTTTCAAGGGAGTGTAGGTACACCACTATCTTCGTCTAGAGCTTAATGAATAGCCCTTGTTTTCAGCTTCTGCATCACTTGTGAGGATACCATGATTTTGTCAATTTCGACCTTCTATTTACTGCTAATGAATTCAATTGTACTGGGTGTCATTACTTCTCTTGGCCTCTGGAGACTTGCTCACTCCAACTTGCATATGCTTTTCGCATTTTTGATTGTCCAATGCTTGGCTCTTACAGATGTTTTCTTCTTTGCTTAATCTAAGATCAATATGTCTTGTGTACATCGCTTATCCTTTTGACTCCCTTTGTGCCTTGCATTTATCCCTCGATGTGGCATCCTGACCCTAGGGCAGTAGACTCCTCTTTATTACTCACACTAAGCTTTTGTTGCAACGTTTTCTGCCACTGAAGCCCTAGTCTGTCCCTGAGGAAGCTTGATTGGTTTCGATATGATTCTGATGTCCATCTCTCCATCATGGCCGCCTTAGCCACGTTATGTTTTCTTCTGCAGCAAGCTTCTACATCTCTCATCTATCTTGCGTTTCTTCGTATATACAGTTAATTCATTTCTACCCACTTATTTCTTTGGCGCCTATGATTTTGTCGTATTTGATTACCTGTGTTTCTTGTTACTCCTGTTACATCTTCATTCTTTAAGTATTTGCATATCGTTTCAGTGCGTCTGCGTATCTCCTTCATGACGTCACTCTGTCCTTGGCCGAGTTTTACTTATAGCTCCTTAATATCCATTGGTGTGTGCAGACATCCTTCCACCCTCTCAGTGCGAGGGTGCTTTTGATAAAGTTGTCTACGTGCATATTGTCTCTCTGACACTCGATGCGGTTTTGGGCTTATACCTGGTGCCCCATATACGGCTCTTCTCCTGTTCCAATATGAAGGAGGTGAGGGGCCTGAGCTAAGGCTGACATATCCACCTGCTCCTCTTCAGGCTAGCCAGGGGGACTTTAGGGCTTCCCATCTCAGAAAGATTGTTGGGGCTAGCCCCAGCCACTTAAAGCCCTCATGTGTACTCTTAGGAGGATAGAGAAGGAGAGAGAGAGCACAAAAGGTGAGAAGGAAAGAATTGATATTTGTAGTGAAAAATACCTGTTACGGCATTCAGACACATTTAATTGCTTCCAGGCACTGATAACCCTTGTGCGTTAAACGAGCCCTTCAAAGAGTTTTTATTCCCCTCTGCCACCGACAATGCGGATCTCGTGTGCATCAGTTGCATTAACCAACTGCGCCATCTGAGTGGTTTGTGACAATCCAATCCCGCAATAAAGGAGGAGTTATAACATCAGAAATGCGAAGGCATCTCGGCCTCCAGATGTACAGATGCGAGCATTAGCATGGCCATTGTGTATTAAAAAATAAAAAATCCACTTTTCCTTTCCCAAGCAAATAGGGTGCGCAGGACGAATTATTATTTGTCTTTCAGAAAATGAATCTTCAACACCTGAAAACCCCCAGAGATTTTCCAAAATCGTTGCTGCCAAAGTATAAAAGGAGCGTGCCTTTAAAATCCAGGAATCTGTCTGTACTGGCCAGCGCAGAGCACTATCCCAATATGAGAGCTTGCACCGCGGTTTCCATTGAGCGTTCATGTGGGTTAGTGTGGAGTTACTGAGCTATGGCGCCTGGGTTGAATGCCAGCATGGGATGGCAGCAAAGCTCGTACCAAACCATACCTTTGAAGTGAAGGGCACAGGCTGCTTACTGCAGGGGTGCAAAAGTGTCCGGGGTGCACCTTCTTAAAAAAGTGGGCGGACGCTGTCCACCTGCTGTGTGTACACTTGAATTCTGCCCGAGTTTTAGGCATTCAAAAAGTGCGGCCCTGAAATAAGAGCAGTCTATGCATGTCGGGTGGTGGTAGAGGGGTGTATAACTTCTAAAAATGGGGCAGTGCTTTAAATGGACAGGCACTTGCCGGTGCTTTCACTTTTAAGACCTAGTGTTGGCACTTCTAAGCAGGGAGCAGGTACTCGGCATTAGGGCGTACCTGCACCCCTACGTGTAGGTGGTAGAGCAGGGGTGCCCCTAGTTTCCCGCAGAGGTGTGCATAGTGTCTCAAGTAGGGTTATGTAAGAGTGCCCTAGTTGGGCTGGTGCGCGTATTTCTTGAGTAGATACACTGTAAGCACTTTAAATAACTGAATAGGGGAGGAATGAGTGTGATTTGTGGGGGCGGGGGCAGGGAGGTCACAGACCGAATAATGCTTGCCTCCGACCTGGCCCAGCTTAGAGGTGGCAAATGTCCTCGCTTTTTGCACCAGTGCGAGTCATTTTTCAGGCACAGAGAACACAAGATGGCCAATGAATTCCTGCTTCACTCTGCTTTAGAACCTTCTCCGCCCACCTGCCCTCTCGGCGCCGCCATGACAGGCATGTGGATGCAGGAGGGCGCGCATCTGTTCGATTCTCCCAGACCCCTCTGGGAGCGGCTGTCTGAAGACGCCAGGATCTTCCAAAAGCTGCTGGGCTCTGCTCCTTTGGTTCCCATCTCCCACTCCCTTCATTGAATGCGCGCCGTCTCTTCTAGGCGCTGACTCGTTTCCATGATGGTACATAATCTGCCCACCCTCTGGATTACTTGTTTCTTTAGCCACGGTGCGCAGTCTCTGTCAACATTCTTGTTCAAGTGTATGTCCATGCACTATCTGCTCCCCGCCATACGCGAGACTGTGTGATCTGATCCCCACTGTCTCCTCCCCTGGTTACTTGTAGATCTATTGCTGGCGATTGCCTTTCCTTCCCTGTTGTTAGATCCCCACTCTCTTGTTTCTCTGCTCCCTAACCTTGCTCTTCCCCCTATGATTGTAAACTGCTCCACTGCTTCCTGAAGCTATGTCTGCCCTCAACAAATACCCTAATAATAATGTCAGTCTAATGTGCCACTACTCGTGCCGCCCTCTCTTTGCCACCCTCCACTGCGCCGTCTCGTTTTCCCTTATACAGAGATCATTTTTTAATGACTCTACCATTGTGAGCAAGCGCTGCTGCCTGTGAATCTTGATTCTTTTTGTAAATAGGTGCAATTTAGGCACGCAGATCCGGGCAATGCCAGGGTCTTAAGTACACCCGTTCAGAAAAGTAATCATTAGTGCCTAGCACACGGCGTGGACACGAATCCCGATGGACTCGGGAGGATAGCTCTGGGCCAACGTGCTCGCCTTGGAAGCAAGACGACACGCAGCACCACAGGTTCGATCCCCGGTCCGGCTTAGAAACCTCTGGCTGATTGCTGGTGTTGTGGGAATGGACAGGGAACTTTGGAACATCTACTGTGGGAATGTGTGCGTGTACGGGGATTCTGGCATGATGTTTGTTGTGTCTGCTTGCGTGTTTTGAATCTGGATGTTGAATTGGATTTTATGACAATGATTTTGGGAGGGGGGGAGTTGCTAGAGGATCTCTCTGTGTCACGGAAAAAGTTTCTACTCTGTGGTGCTAGTCTGGGCAAGAAGCTGGTTTTGAGGGGCTGGAAATCACGGAATGCACCAGTTCTCGAAGATTGGATTGAGGGGATGTCTGCCCTGACGTCCTTGGAAAAGGTGGTTCTTAAGAGGCAAGGGAAGTTGAGATTGCATGGAAAGGTGTGGGATGACTTTCTGAATATTTACTCATTTCTTGCTGGTTATGAATATATAATGTTCTGCTGTTCTGTGTATATTTTACTGTGCTGTGTTCATTGTTCTGATTGATTTACTTGTTTATCTATATGTGAAATGTTATAAATACATAAATAAAAAAAAAAGAAACCTCTGGCTATTAAGCGCATTATAAATAACCTATCATATCACTCTGGCCTGGCGTTTCATTTCTGTATGAACATCCCATGGATCGCAATTTGTCTCCACTAGTAAATTACGATCAGTACGGGAATGAAAGGGCCCCCCGTGCTTCTCTATCATTGATGTACCCTGTCTCTGCTACTGCCCTCCATCTGCCAATATAACTGCAGCCCCTATCTTTCTTTCCATCTCGCTACTCACGCCCAGGGACGTTATTCAGGGGTTGCACTTGCTACCCCGAAATTCTTTTTAAAAAATTATTATTATTATTATTTTTTTTACAAATTGAAGCTCCTGGGCTGTGACCAATACCATGTCGCTATTTGAGCTATTTGTCTTTTTGAAATTCCATACAATAATTGCTAGACTCGTTAAAGGTTTATTTCAGGCACACTTCAGGGGGTGAGTCACCGGTTTAGTCTGTTCTTAAACACCTCAAATTCACAATGCAGATACAATCCTCCAAAAAGTATTTAGAGTAGAATAAGCATCCATTCCAGACTATTTATTTTGCTTTTCACAAGTTGCAGTTATAGCATGGCTTTTTATGCCGCTACATATGGTGTTCATTCTTGTTTGAAATGTATATCATGTTCCAGCAATATTGACGGTGTCAAGCAGTGACCAAGGTGGACACCTTATCACAAAGTCCCATGCTAGGTGTGAAGCCATCACTTAATTCTGGGCTGACGTCATATTGCATTCTAGAACTGATACCCTGGCATTTATGATATCTTCCAGAAATCAAAAAGGCTAATGCCAAAATGACATCAAGTCTTGCAAAACATTATTTTATAGAGCAGATCTGAATTAACATATTTAAAAAAAACAGTAATGTGAACAGGGGCATTGCGTTGGCTATAACGGAACAGATTTACTTGGCATCCCCTTTCCTTGTTGCTGGCTGAACGCCCCCCCGGGTGTCATGAAATGTTATCCGCCGGGTTTGGGACCCCCACCTGGCCTGTGTACGATGGTGCAGTTGTATTCTTGTAGGTGGACCCCCCCACCTCTCGATCCTTGGCTGCATCTTGGTGCATGGATTCCTTTAATGGAGAGCAAGGCTTGGTGATCGGTCACCAGGGTGAATCCTTTCCCTATGAAGAAGTTATGGAAATGCTCACACAACCACACAGCGGCCAGGCTTTCCATTTCTGCCTATGAGAATGCACTCTCCGTGGGATACAAAGCCCGGCTCGCATAGGCCATGATGTGTCATGGTTGTGACCAATCCTCCTCCGTTCGGACAAGGATGGCCTCTAGCCCCACCGGGCTCGCATCAACAATGATTCAGTGTGCCAGGTCAGGTTGAAGTAAGCTAGCCGTTTTGCTTCTGCAAAAGCGGCTTTGATGTTATCAAATGCCACTTGGCACTTGTCCGTCCACTGGAATGTGGAGTCCTTCTGCAGGAGGAGGCACAGGGGTTCGGTCTGCGTCGCATCGTGCGCGAGGTACCTGGCGCAATAACCCACCATTCCAAGGAAAGATCGAATTCTGGATGTCTGGGTGGGGGCACACAGCATGGTGATCGTGTGGACCGTTCTCGGGTGTGGTGTTGTCCCTTCATCCGAAAAAATGTGCCCTAAAACAGCAGTTTCTTACTGTTGATGTTACATTTTTCAAAGTTAAGTGTCCATCCCTCTTCTTGAGGGCAGTCAGTTCCAATTGAGATGCACCATAGACAGACCTTCCAGGATTTTGCGGCATGAAATGGCAAATTTAGCGGCATGAAATGGCAAATTTTGCGACACAAACCTTTATTTATTGCAGCATTTTTGCGGGACATTTTGTATTATCTGGGGGTGTAAGATTGCCACATTGTAGGAAAGAGACAGAATGCAAGGCTGAAAGAGAATCAGGATGTCATTATTATGTATCTTTTGTATTAATTTAATAGGAAGAATCCCGGATGTCTCTGGCTTGGCAAAACAGTTTTTCAATTTTGCCGCAAATAGATTTGCACTTCAGCCAAACAACCCAAAATGTACCTTTCATCACCAACCCACCCCCTCCCCTAATTAACTGCTTGGTCGCTGCCGCTTCCCCTCCAACCCTGCAGTGTCAGATCAGTCCCTCTAACGCAGGATGGATCCGACGGCGCAGGGTCCCTTTTTAGTTTTTTTTTGTTTTTGTTTTCTGTCCCCCACCTCCAATTTTGTGAAAGTGAGGGACACCCCTGCAACTCCCAAGGCCGAAATACTGAACATAAGGAACGGGTGACACCCCCGCTCCTTAAGTTCGGTATTTATAAAAATCTATCGAATGGTACTGGCGAAATAGGTCAAATTGTACCATTTGACCGATTTCTGGTGGTCAAAATGGGTAGTACCTTGAATAGAAGCGCTCTCCCGACAGACATAGCAGCGGTTCATATACCTTAAGAAAATGCATGACCAGGTCAAGAAGGACCCTGGGAGTCATTATGAGTTTGCCGGTCCAGAAACAACGGTACCGGTAAACTTGCCGCTACCGTTGTTTCCGGACCGGCAAACTATGAGTTTGCCGCTCGCAGATCTTTGGCGGATACACCAGCACTGTTGCACACAGTGCCGTTGCATCTGTCCTCCCCATTCCCATTGAGTCCAATGGGACTCGATGGGAATGGGGATTTTCTTTTTTTCAGCATCTGGCCAGAGGGACTGCCAGAAAAAAAATGACTCTGGCGCCAGCCGTGCCGTTTTTACCAGCACTGGTACCGCCGGACTTGTAATGAGGCCCCCTGTCATGCAGTGGCACCCCAAGCTCCTGTGCGCGTAGGGTTGCCTACAATTTCTGCACATTTAAAAGTGCATCTTGTGTGTAATTTTAAGATGCGCTTTTAAATTGGCAGAAATGCCCCCTGATTTACTCACAGGTGAAAAAGGAGATCTGAATGGGCGCGCATATAAAATCCACAAGGGACACAAGTGTTGCTTGTGGATTGGGCTGCCCTTTGTTTGGGCGCAAGTGATGAGTTGTGTTTGCGCATTTCATATCTTGCATTTATACGTTTTGAGAATCTGGGACCCTGCGGCCTGATACCAGAACGTCCCAGAACCCCATTACAACCACGGGGCAATGCGCTGGCGCCATACCCCTCCTTCCTTCCAGCCCCTCTCCCCCCCGGGAGGAATGAAAAGTTGATCGGCCAGCCCGAGGGACACTCAACACCACCCCACACAGTCCGGAAGCCCAGAGGACACCTAAGAATAGCTCACCCTAGGAGCGTTGCATTAAAAACAGAGCACCATACACCCAATGTTCCATCTGATCCGCAGAAATCCCCTGCGCTAAGGTGGCAAAAGATCCATACTAAGGACCAACCCGACTAGAAGGGATCAACAAAGTCAATTGGTCAATACAGCTCCATAAGCTGGCACCTGGCATTCACCAGAGGGTCGACGGATACACCGTCACGACTAAACAGATGCAATAATCTACTGAGCAAATCAAACAGAGGTAGCAGCCCGGGTCCCGAGGCAGATTGGTCCTGAGCTAAGGCAGTTCGGGGGTCTACAAGCAACATCTAAATGAGCTCCCTAGGGCCACAACAACGACAAAAGATGCAAAGGTGCCCCGCCAAGAACCAGTCATACAAAACAAGCCCCAAACCTGATCTTACTGACTAATCCCAGGCACTGCAAGTAATAACTGAGTGCAAAGCACACTGCCAACCACACAAACTACGCCACCCACCCAACAGGTGCATGACCAGAGGCGCCAGAGCCAACAGGAAAGGCCCTATGGATGCCTATACTAGCACCGCTAACATGGAGACCCCCCAGTGCCCCAGCCACTCCTCCACGGGGTCCACCCAACCACCAGCAGAGCCGAACATGGATCCATACATGTCAGCACTTCAGGCGGGATTATCTGCACTCAACAACAAATTGGACGACATTGGAAATAGCATAGCCTCCATCAGATCTGACATACAAAAAGTGAATGCTAGGGTCTCAGAGGCAGAAGATAGGGTGAGTACACTGGAAGACACATCAACACTCACGGCAAACAATAGAGGAGATCCAAAAAAAAGAAAGTCAATCCGTGACAAATGTGAGGATCTTGAATCCAGGTTGCGACGCAATAATATCAGAGTGGTTGGGGTGGCGGAAAGAACCATGAACATACTAATGGAACAGTTCATAGAGGACGTACTCTGGTCACTGTTCCCAGATGCCCAGTTCTCACAGCAATTCCTGGTGGAATTGCACACAGGGCACACAGATCACTCGCCCCACCTCCCAAGCCAGGGGCTCCTCCACGCATGATAATAGCCCGCCTTCTCAACTATCGCGACCGCGATCTAGTCCTTCGCTTATCACGTGAGAAAGGCTCCTGGACCGTTGACTCCAACCGGGTACACACCTACCCAGAGTTTTCCAATGGAGTACAAGCGGTCGGACGAACATTTGACCAAGTCAAAAAAAAAACATTAAGAGATGAGAAAGTACCATAAACTATGCTCTTTCCTGCAAAACTTCGACTACAACACTTGGGCAGAGCCCACTTTTTCGAAACACTTGAAGTGGCCATGTCCTACATCGAACAACACATCCCTGATGCCATGAATAATGGCTGAAACGTGAAAACTGTGGTGCAGAGCCTAACACTCAAACACAAGTAAAAGCCTTACACCCAAAACAGGAAAGAGTCACACCCACTCCGATACAACAAGAGGTTACATCTCCACAGGAGCAACATGTATTAAGGTTTCCAGGAGTGGCCACACAAAGCCACCCACTATTAGAGACTGTTATGTTGAATAAGGGGAATACACCGTCTAGTTGGAGGGATGGTGAGGGTGGGAAGGGAGGTGGGCAAGGGAGTTGGGTTACAATGAAAAAGGCTGATGATTGGATCAAGAACGGCACACATGACCGACATCAAGTACATCATCATGAAACCTTTCAATCACACATGGCGACAACAGGCAATAGAATAGAGTAAACCTTCTATCATGGAATGTGCGAGGGCTGGCAAATCCCAGAAAGGCCAGGAAAATACTGGCTTATGCCAAACGCCACCGGATAGACATCCTCTACTTGCAAGAGAGACACACCACAGGTAAGGTTGCGGAATCCTTTGCCAAAGACTGGGGCCCCCTGAGAATTGGAACAGAGTACTCCTCGCAATCCAGAGGGGTGCTAACCATAACACTGCTGCACAGGCTTCCAACTAACAAAATCAACGACAGACACCGAAAGGAGATTTGTAATAATATGGGGGTCCTTGCAAAACCAGGAAGTATTCCTAATAAATACATATGGCCCAAACATCGATACTCCGGAGTTCTACCTACACATCATGTCACAAATATCACCCCCCGGGAGACGCCATGGTTATATGGGGAGGAGACTTTAATACAATCTTAGATCTCCAAAAAGACAGATCGTCCAGACCCCTGAGATCCCATTCTAAGGCTGCCAGGGCAATAACACAAGATGCTCCATCCTCCCACACACATTATCAGACCATTCCCCGGTGTTAGTTGAAATCGGCATGGTCGACGTGGAAAAAATACAACGCACATGGCAGATGCCAACAGCCCTTCTCAGAGACAAAACAATTGTAGAACCCTTGAGGACAGAAAAATGAATTCTTTGAGCGCAATGAGGGCTCTGTGACCTTGCCAGCCACAATATGGGAGACATTCAAAGTTTGGACACATGGGCACCTCCTATCCAAAACAGTGGGCACGCTAAAACCATCAGAAATGACCTAAACCAGTCGGAAGTCATCCTCCGCTCCTTGGAAAATGCACGTGCACAGCACCAGGCTAAGAGACCCTTAAGCCGTTGCAGGAACAGCTGGAGAGATACAGATCCCTCCCTGGTAGAACGAGAAATAAAATAAAATGTATTTCACAACCAACCAGAGCCAGACGATATGGGGAGGGGAACAAAGCTGGTAAGTTGCTAGCGACCCTAATAAAATCAGAACAAGGGATAAAACCGATCACATCCATCATTGGGTCAGACAGGACTGTCCACACAAAAGCCGACAAGATCGATGAGGTCTTCCTGCACTTCTACTCTGAATTATACAAAAACCCTGACCAAGTATCGACGCACGAATCTACGAGGCCCTGTTGTGGGGTACGACCAGGGGAGACCTTAAATGCAGGAGTAAGTGGGAAACTGAACTGGGCCTTGTTTTTGAAGACAAAGATTGGGGTGACATAACCCACTACCATAAGAAAGTTTCCAGGAACGCCCGCTTGCAGCTTATCCAGCTGTACATCACCAATAGAGCATACCTCACACCTGAAGCCATATCAAGATTCACAGGTGCTGGAACCCAATTATGCCCCAAATGCAGTGAACCCAGGGCAGGAATGACTCACATGTTCTGGGGCTGCCCAGTAATCAGGGAGTTCTGGTCACAAGTGAAGGACAGAGTGGCCGGCGCAGACATCGAAGTTGAGGTGGACGAGCCTACGGCCTGTATCCTGGGCAGATATAGGCGAAACAGGAAGAACAAACCCCTAACCAAGCTCACTGACCTTATATACATAACAGCCAAAAGACGTATTGCCATGGGGTGGAAAAGCCCCAGAGGTCCACATATGCCCCTATGGTGGGGAGATCTCACGAAGTGGATTATAGCTGAAACCGCGGCGTGGGAAACTGCTATCCATGTGCAAAGACTAGATTCCAGCGAGGAACTACACCGTTGGGTGGCCCTGACGGTGCCCTTGCTCCACCCTGAGGCGGATAATACGGAGCGGAGTGGAGAGAGTTGCCCGGACGCGGGCACGGACTAGAGAGGAACAGTGAACTAACCGTGGTCTTGGGGGAGGGGGGAATGGGTATTTCCTTGATATGCTTGACCAATCGCCAATGATATTGGTTTTCTTTTCTTGTTTACCTCATGTTATTAAACCAATAAACAAATTTAAAAAAAAAAGTATCGACGCAAGAACATACATGTCCTTGGTCCCACTCCCCAGGTTAGAACAGATGGATAGGGAATAGGGAAACACTTGAAAACCCCTTCATGCTAGAGGAAATCGCTCAGGCAATTAAGGATCTGACAGCTGGGACGGCATCTGGTCCGGACAGGCTCCCAGTGGATTTTTACAAAACAGCCGAACTGTCCCTCAAAATACTCGAGCTATGGGAAGAAGCCCTAACACACACCATTCTCCCGGAATCCATGAGAGAGGCCATGAAAGAGGCCACCATAACCGACCTACTCAAACCACACAAACCCCCACAGGACCCCAAATCGTATCGCCCCCTTTCATTAATCAACACGGAGACCAAAATATATGCCAAGGTGATAGCGGATAGACTCCTCGCTCATATGAACAAATTGGTACATCCCGACCAATCAGGGTTCGTACCATCCAGATCCACATTCTTAAACTTGCGGATAGCATCACAACTGGACCCTGACACGGATGCAGTGGCGGTATCACTTGACACCGAAAAAAGTGTTTGACTCAGTGTCTTGGGAATATATGTATACCATACTGAATCATATGGGTTTTGGCCCCTACTTCCAAACCCGTATCTGTCTATTGTACAAAGATCCCAAACCTAAGATACAAACTAATCACTCTCTATCCCACACCTTCATCCTACAGAGAGGCACACATCAAGGCTGCCCTCTTTCCCCCCTAATCTTTGCCCTCACGATAGAGGGTATGGTAGCAAATCTACGCCACAACCATTCAGAACGAGGTATTCAGATCAATGCCCCCCCCAGCTCATCTCACTATACGCAGACGATACCCTACTGTACCTACTTAACCCAGAAATCAATCTGACACCAGTTATGCGAGACATTACGGAATTCGCATATTCTCAGGTTATAACCTCAAGCAGGCTAAGTCCGAATTTGATTCCCTTAACGCTAAGC
Source organism: Ambystoma mexicanum (assembly GCF_040938575.1). Lineage (NCBI taxonomy): Eukaryota > Metazoa > Chordata > Amphibia > Caudata > Ambystomatidae > Ambystoma > Ambystoma mexicanum. Next base: position 1,274,487,489 of record NC_090924.1, read on the forward strand.
GCCACAAGATCTGGCGCCATGACACAATTTCATTGGTCACCAAACTCAGGTCGCTATCTTGGTATTGTCATAGCTACTGATAGAAACACAACAGGCGCCAACTACGCCCCTTACATTTCACAACTAGAAACCAAACTAGCACTGTGGAACAAACTCCCCTTATCAATATATGGCCACATTGCTTTGCTTAAGATGGTGGTGATCCCCAAGTTACTTTACCTATTCAGTATATCCCCATATGGCCGGGCAAAGCGCTTTTCGAGAAACTGCAAAAAATGGCATCCAACTTCATATGGGGAGGGGGTACGGTCAGACAACTCAAACTGAGTGAGAAGTTCGACACAGGTGGACTGGCTGCACCAGACTTCACTCTATACTACTACTCGGCGCAAGCCCACTGTGCTAAGTACTGGTTCCACAACACGGAAGCTTATGACCACATACAAGCGGAGAAAAAAGCTGCTGCCCCAATGAATATACGGACCATGATCTTCACCAAAAAGCACGGAAACAAAGACAGCCTAGACCCGGTGTCCTGTACTACACATGTATGGGCGGCTCTGTACCAAAGGGTGGGTTGCACACATCCCTACGGGGCCCCGTGCCCACTACGGCATTACCCAGACATCCTCCCCATGCTAGACACCACGATACAAAGGAACTGAGATCCTGGGAAAGTTCTGAAGCTAGGGGACTTGTTCCCCGACTGGGAATTCACAAAACTAAATGAAGCTCAAAGAATATTCAGGCAGGGACTCATGGTAACCGTACAATATCACTGCCTAAAAGCAGCACTCAAACACAGGTGGCCATCGTTCCCCACGGAGTCACCACCTAATCTGTTCATACTAGACATTATGGACCAAGACAGATTCGGAGGAAGTATCTCAGAGATATATAGCACGGTCCAATCCCACACTCCTTCCCAGAACACCATGAAATCCAAATGGGAAAGAGATCTGGGAATAGTAATCAGAGATACACAGTAGGCCAGATACTGCCAATATACGAAAACCATATCTCGTAATGCCAACTTTAGGCTAGTCCAATACAAAATTCTAAACCACTTGCACATCACCCCCAAAAAAATCGCCAAATTCGACTACTCGGCACAAGCCACGTGCCCCAAATGCAGACTCCCATAGGCCAACTTCTTCCGTATGTACTGGGAATGCCCACCTACTAGACAATTCTGGGAAGATGTAGCATCTAACCTCAGCGATATTCTCGAAATCCAAATATGAGCTATACCCCTAAAATACCTCCTAGGTGACATTGGAAAGGCTCCCATCAAGATACAGAGGCTGTTCTCAGTAGCAACGGCAGTGGCCAAACGCTACATCCTAAGGCAATGGAAGGCGAAGCCAGCTCCCACAATCCAGGCAGGATTTTGAGACCTTATTGAAGTATACAAATGTGAAGAAGGATACGCAAGAGGTATCACACCCTCAAGTCGTCCCAAAGACATCTGGGCTCCCCTACGGCGACATCTGAATGCCTCCACCAGTGACTCTGAAAAGTGCAGTAATCAGCTAGCCCAGGGACAGCCCAAGATCCCATACAAGCTCCTAATACTACTGCCTGCCGCGATATTGTATGTAATGATTTGTTAAAGTATCACAATGTTGTTTATGCAATGTAGCTAGAAATAATAAAGTAAAAAAAAAGGTTTATAGGTGTAAAAATCTTTAATTATTGTGTGCAATAGGTTGTGGCTAGATTTCTTACCCTGTGGTCAGGCTCTGTTGTGTGTCGTGGCTGCTTGTCAATGCAAGGGATTCATACTTGGCTGTTTCTTCAAATGGTCCACTTCTGGGAACCTCCTCCTACTGCTGATCTGTTTGGAATCAGCAAAGGTTTCTGTGATTGCTAGGCTCAGAGCTGTGTTGTGTGTTGCTCTCTCTCAGCATCAAGTATCGTCTTTATGATTGCTTTGATTCCCTTCCCTGCTAAGTTGGTGAATATGTCGGATATGGCTGGTGACTTGTCTTCCTCTCCCTCTGCTCTGACAAAGTCATTAAAGTCCTCAATCCTTTCCGCCCATTGGAGACCCTTCTCATGTTGCAGTAGCAATTGGAATGGCAGTGGTTTGCAGAAGAATGCTGTCCTGGAGTTAGATGGCGACGGGGCCGGAGGGTCCAGTGCACCCTGTTCCGTGGTGGTTGTCTTTGTTCCAGTGTAGACCCCGACTGCCTGGGGAGTCATGCAGTTGTGTGTGACTAGTGGTTAGATGGCTGAGCAGGCATCTATGTGGGGTTCGGTCTCCTACCGTGGAGGCTGGCTCTCTCAACAGGTATCTTCCCTACATGACACAAAATAGCCACTGAGGTTCTCGTATGAAAGATACCCACAGAGGACCCCAACAATCTCTCATTCCAGAGACTGCTCGCTGTCCTGGCCCACCACTCTAAAATGATTGAGGGAGTAATCTTCAAGAGCATTGGCGTAACCTAAATTCTGGCTATCTTGTGCACACCCCCATCTGTATACTGTACTGTACTCGATGACTTGTTAAATTCTCGCTACACATGATTTGCTCTATGAACTGTACAGTGCTGCCTCGCTCCCAAGCCAGATTAGCACTATACAAATATTATAATTCTTAACTCATTTGAGGTACTTCCACTATGTGATCCTCTCCAGTTCAGATTTTGGAGCAAACACTCCACTGAAGCTGCCGTCAGCCATCACTGGTAACCACTCACACCATCATAATTCTATTTGATATCTCTGCTACCTTCAGCATTGTTGATCATGTCACTCTCCTCAAAACACTGTCCTTCCGTGATTCAAAGAAACTGCACTCGAGTGGGTGGCCACTCTAACACCTCCTCCTCCACATCCCTTTCAGTGGGTCGCGCTCACTAATCACTTCTGGACCCACTCCTCTCCACCGTCTACAACTCCTGTCTGGGTGAACTCATCTTCTCCTTAAATTCCACTGCTACTTATTTGATGAGGACACCCAGATCTTCTCTTTCCTTCCTTCACCTCTACAATTTCAGACTTCATCGCCAGCTACCTCACTGACATTTTTCACTTGATGCCTCTATGCTGCCAGATGTTAAACTCCTCCAAGACAGAGATCATCTTTCTTCAAGACTCCAATGCTAATCCCACTCTCCAATCTCATTCCTATAGGACCTCACCCATCGCCCATGTCCTGCAACATTGGCGTCCTCTTCACTAGCTACCATGTTCTCTATCAGTTCATCACTGCTACTTTTGCCAGGGTCAACCTTCTTTGCATAAGAAAGTTCTGCCCATACTCCACTTGTCAATTTGCTACAGCTCTGATCTCTACACTGCAGCTCAGCGAACTAGAGTGATGACTGATCTTGCTCCTTCATCTTCCTCCGTATTTCTTGGTTCCCCTAAACAAAGTCCTTACCTTTGCTACACAAACCTCTCACAATCCCTCCCACTGCAAAGTAATGCCATCTGACTGGATAGCCCTCAATGCAAAATATCTCTGTGCGTTTTTCTCCTCCACTATAAATGGATCCATAGTTTTGCCCCATTCCCTTCCTGGTGGCATCTCCCAATGCTCTCAATTACGCAGATTTCGTGATCCTCACCTCTCAAAACCTGTCTTTCCCCAATGTGCCTCCTCCCATTTCTGCTCATGATTCTCCTTACTAGACCCCTCCACCGGAATGCCCTCCCCAGACATAAAAGCAATTCCATCAGCAGAAATGTTCAAGACCATGATCAAGCTCTACTTGTTAGCTGGAAAAGGGGTTCGGATCTCCAACCCCCACACTATCCCTCCTTACTCTACTGATTAACAGCACATATATTGAGACATCAACAAATGATTTGAGACCCACTTAATGTTTAAACAAAATACTTGTTTCCTTCTAAAGAACAGGGGCTAAAGTGGACGTAACCACATCTTAACACTTCTCCTTATGTGGGTGAGGGTTCAAAGATAACGAAGACAAGTGAGAGAAATGTTTGCAAAATTCAAAGCCATTCTCTTGATGACCATGCTCCAAATGTCTTGAAATAGCTTCGGTTTTGGTCCGGTTAATCATCCCCTATGGTAGTAACTCACAGTGCACCCATGTCCATGTGCACGTCCTTCGGCTGGTTGCAAGTGAACACTGGCACATGTGGACAGTAGTTGCTGGCCTTTCAGGTGACGGGTGATTTCTTCCCTGCCTCTACCACATTGCCAGGCTGCAGTCATTGTATTAGCCCTCACCCTCCCCCCCTCAATGTCTCACGGCACGGATCGTCAATCCAAAGAACGAAGGGGTCCGCGCGTTCAATGAGAAGAAGCAGCATCAGAAGAGGCTCCACTCCCCAAGTGAGTCCTCACATCAGCATTCCTCTTCCTCTTAGAAGACCACCGCTCGAGGGATTCTCCTGAGCATCCGGTGCAGGAACCTTTCCCCACCCAATACTCCATGCCACAGAAATAGGTGAATTTCCGCCAGAAGATGTTGAACAACTTCGCCAGGGCCTCTGAACTTGCGGCGCAGGTAGCGGCACCATCGGCTTTGGCTGCTGTACCGAGGGATCCAACCACATCTGGTGAGACCGGCAGGGTATCTGCTGGGAACCACTACTGCACACCTGAGGGCTTGAGCCTGGGCCAAAAAGCATCCAAGGTCCCTCGGTGCCAACAGGCCTTGCCTTCAGGTGCTAATGCCAGCACACTGGCTCTGGCTAGATGCTGCAGACTGTGTGTGCAGGTCCACGGCCACTAGCACTGTGGTCAGGCACCATTCTTGGCTGAGTCGGTCGGGTTTAATGGCCGAAGCTGTTGGATATGCCTTTTGATGGCCAAAACCTTTTTGTGCTAAGGCTGAAGACGCCCTTCAGAAAGTCCAGTCGTCAAAGACAACGGCTAGGTCTTTGGGGCTTGTCATGCAACAGCCCTCCACACAGTCAGCATCTAGAGGCAGGGGTTTCATCCCACCACCACATATGACCCACGGGGCCGTGGTCAGTCTTCCCCAACCAAAATGCAGGGCAGAGGATTCCCACGTGGTTGTGGAGCCCAGAGAGGTGGTGCAGCTTCAGCCACTAACCACCTGCGCCGCAGGGCACAAAACCCCAGTGACTGGCTGTGCCACTCCACACCGGTGGGAGTCAGGGGGTTGCTTTGCCTGTTCAGCCCAGAGTGGTCAAGGAACAATTCGACCGTTGGGCCTTACAGGTCATTGAACAGGGTTATTGCCTCCCATTCCTCCAACACCCTCCCGGCCACGGGCCCCACTTGTCTACGGACCCATTTTTCCTGACAGTCAGTCAGCTTCTGTCCAAGAGCGTCATTGAACTGGTACCACACTCGGAACAAGGTGGCATTCCACCTATTTTCTGGTGCCGAAGGAGGACAGGAGCATGCGTCCCATTCTGGATCTGTGGCTGTTGAACCCATTTGTGTGACAAGTTCAAGATGATAACATTATCTCAGATCCTGCAAGCCCTTGATCTGCAGGACTAGTTGGTTTCAGTGGACCATCAGCATGCCTACTTACACGTGCCGATTCATCGGAAACACAGGAAGTACCTGGGGTTCAAAGAGGGCCATCATCACTACCAGTTCAACGTCCTGCCGTAGCGGCTCGACCCAGGAAGGAGGGCATTCATGTCTTTCCCTACCCAGACAACTAGCTCATCCTAGTTCGCTCCCCATCTCTAATGTCTGAGCATCTACTCTGTGAATGCTTGCTAGTACACAGCCTGGGCTTTGCCCTGAACTTGAAAAAATCTCATGTTTCGCCATCCCAGTCCCTCCGATTCGTCCCTCAGAGAGATCTTTGACACTCGCCTGGCAGGACTTTCGCACACGAGGCTTGAGTGGCGAACATCTTTCGGATCGTCAATGTCCTTCAATCCCAGGAACAAGTCCCAGCCTCAGCTTTCCTGCACCTTCTGGGCCTATTGGTCTCCTGCATCCTAGCGGTGCTAGAGAGGAGGATGCGCATGAGATTGCTTTAGTAGCTTCTCTGTTGCCAATGGTCACAGTTTCAGGGCTGCATCTCGGACCTTTTACAGGTCTCGGACCAGGTGACTCATCATTTTGCGTGGTGGGCCGCGCGAGACAACTTGCTGAGAGACGCATTGTTTCATCAACCTTGGCCCAAGGTAATGGGGGTCATGGACGCATCTCTGACTGGTTGGGGTGCTCAACTGTCATACCTAACGGTGAGCAGACTGTGGTCTCCCGCAGAGTCTCAGGAACACATAGATTTGCTGGAGCTGATGGCAATCAGGCTGGCCTTGGTCACTTTCCTCCCGTCAGTACAACACAAAACTTTGCTGTTCCTGATAGACAACACAGTGGCCATACACTACAGCAACAAAAAAGGTGGTGCGGGGTCATGGACGCATCTCTGACTGGTTGGGGTGCTCAACTGTCATACCTAATGGTGAGCAGACTGTGGTCTCCCGCAGAGTCTCAGGAACACATACATTTGCTGGAGCTGATGGCAATCAGGCTGGCCTTGGTCATTTTCCTCCCGTCAGTACAACACAAAACTTTGCTGTTCCTGATGGACAACACAGTGGCTATGCACTACAGCAACAAAAAAGGTGGTGGGGGGTCCTTGCTTCTGTGCAGAGAAGCAATGCAACTGTGGTTCTGGGCTCTGGAGAATGGGGTCTCTCTTGACGGCTGTTCACCTGGCCGGCAGAGAGAATATCACAGCGGATGCCCTGAGCAAACAGACTTCGGCCTTCCACAAGTTGGAGCTCTGCCAGGAAGTTCTGGAGGAGATCTTCACCTTTTGGGGGAATACACAAGTGGACCTCTTTGTTTACAGTGTCAACAGTGAGTGCAAGTTGTTCCGCTCCAGGGAATTTCCGCGTCTGTGAGCTCTGGGGGACGCACTGACGGAAAAGTGGACTTTCGACCTCCTTTATGCGTCACGCCGATCCCGGTCATTCTGCTGGTTCTCAGAGACTGCGTCTGTTCGGAACCACAATGATTTCGATCGCTCTGGACTAGGTCCAGTGAATGTAGTATCCAGAGTTGCTGGACATGTCCATCTGCCCTCCCTGGCCCCGTCTGAGGAGTGTCAACTTGTTCTCCCAATCAGAGGAGCGGGTCCACCATCCAAACCCCAGCAGCCTGAACCTTCATGCTGGTCTACTGAGAGACTGAGATACAAGGTGTGGGACTTGTCAGAAGACATCCTCGATGTGATCCTTTCAGCTAGGGGACAGGTTAGGAAATCCATCTATGTCTGCAGATGGAGTAAATGTTCGATCTGGTGCCTGGAGAGGGATCTGGATCCTTTATCCGGTCCACCATAAAGGGTTACCTAGCTGCTATTTTGGTGTTTAAGAGGTCCCCGGAATAGGGCTCGTTTTTCACAATCCCGACTGTTATGCAGTTCTTACAGGGTTTGTGTAACTAGTTTCATCCCCCCCAGTTTGTGGTTCCGGGGAAGGATGTGTATTTAGTTTTAACGTTTCTTATGGGTGCTCCATTTGAGCCCTTTTATTCCTGTTATATTAGATTGCTCACCCTTAAGGTGATTTTCCTGGTTGCCATCACTTCCGCCAGACGGGTGAGTGAGCTCCAGGGGTTGTTTGTTTTACCTTCCTATTTATTTCTTTCCAAAGAGAATGTGACTTTGAGAGTGACATCCTCCTTTCTGCCAAAAGTGGTCTCAGATTTTCATCTCTCCCAGAAGATCCATCTTCCTATGTTTTTCCTCCACCTCAATCTTCCAATGCAGGGGAACAATCCCATCAGCTGAAACCCATTCAGCATATCAAGTTCTACATCTCTCGTATTACAGCGGCTAGGAAAGATTAACATATTTGTGGGTTATGCTGGGGCTCGGGCTGGCAGGGCTGTACCCAAGCAGACCCGGTCAAGAAGGATCATTCTCTGCATTTTGGAATGCTATCGTCTGTCTGGAAAGGATGTGCCTGAGGGTGTCGGAGCCCATTCTATCAGAGGAGTGGCTGCCACCTCTGCCCTGCAGATCGGTGTCCCTGTCCTGGACATCTGGCAGTCTACAACATGGGCTTCTTTGCACACGTTTGCAAAGCATTAGTCCTTAGATTCCCTTTAGAGCCAGGATGCCAGTTTTGGTAGGGCAGTCCTCTAGAATTTCCTGGTTTAGGTGATGTCCTCCTTCTGCCCTCCTCCAGATTTACGTACTGCTTTGGGGGCCTATCATAGATGAGGAAACTGTGGAAGGAAATAGTCCATTAGAAGAACAAATGACTTACCTCACTGTAATGTTCTTTCTGATAGATGTTCCTCCCACATGACATGACATGGTTCGATCTGGGGTGGGCCAACAGTGGGTGAGGCCGCACCGTTTGGTCCCGGGCTACCCCACTCTCATACCTCGGGGCTTGCTGGCACTGCTCTTCTCTCGAGTCACCCGGTACACGTGGCCCAGGGTTTTCTCCTTAAGGACTCATCTGGCCTGGCCCCCAGGTGGGCTGACACAGCAGTAGGCACCGGAAGCCCCTCAGCCCCTTGATCCTGTTAGCTGGGCTTCCCACCTTTCCACTTAATGTCCCCAAAGAACAGGTGGGAACTGGGGCAGACAGATTAAGCATTCAACCCCCTCACCCTGCTTCTTTGCATTTTTTCCCTTGCAACCTTGATTTTGGTGCTTTTCTCAGCTCTGTGGCTCCCCCTCACACTTTCAGTGGCAGGCTAAACATTCCAGTGCATCACCCTATCAAAGGTGGCAGGGGCATTTTTTAACTCAAAGGGCATGACAGTAAACTGGACGTGTTAGTCTGGTGTGAACAATGCTGATCTCGCCTTTGCTCTGTCGGTAATGCCAACCTGCCAGTGCCCAGCCGTGAGGAGATAGTTTATCATATACTTGGCAGCACCTAACTTATCAATACGCTCAACTGCATGAGTTTGAAGTGAGCATCTGTCTCAGCCACAGAATCGAGTCCCCTATAGTACACAAAAAAGTGGACTTCAGTTTTCTCATTGCAGGACTTTTTAGGACTACAGGAGTAGCCCATGGGCTATGGGATGGCCCAACAACCCTAAAATCCAACATCTTGGAAACTTCCACCTTCATTGTGTCTTTCACCTTAATAAACATCTGTGGAATCCTGCTATTCACCAGCTTACTGTCCCCAGTGTCAATGTCATGCCAAGGATACACCAGTCTATTTGACGTGCAGAAAAGACCACAAACAGGCTCAACAGCTGCTGGCAGTACTGCATTTGCTGCTCTGACAGGTCGGGGGGAGATTTGTACTTCCCCGAGACACCCATTGGGGATTGTGAGTGTAACAGTCTAGGAAGGGATCAACTCTGCCTCAGTCTCATCTGTTATTAGAACCTACACTAGGTCATCCCTGCTGAACCATGTAGAGCGCAGTCCACTTATCTTGAAGGGTGCTGGGTTTGATAGGGTCCATAATCTAGACCATCTGTCCTGGTGTATATTCTGTCATAGTGGCTTTCAGATCATGTCAATTGCTAAATCAGCTCCTGTCTAGGCCTTGAAGATTCTTGGTACTCTATTCCATGTACTTGACCATTTTGGATCTGAGCCCAAGCACATAATACACTATGTTGTTGGAAGGGCTTTGGAGGTTATCCTTGCATCCTCCTTTCACCACACTTGGGAGACCTCTAACAGGAACAGAAGATCAGAGACCCCGTTCTGTGGTACCTCCCGATAGGTACAGAAGAACATCCCACTTTCTCCTTAGAAGCTTGTCCAAACCACCTCGCATACCTTTCAATGTTGTGTTGAATCTCACAACAAGCCCATTGGTTTTGGGATGGAAAGCTGTGCAGAACATGTAAAATCACTCCACACTCCTCCCACTTCACCTTTATATGCACAAATATGAAGTTAGATCCCCTGTCACAAATGACTTCTTTAGGGAACCCGACATGAGAGAATATACCTATGCGAGTCTTCGACACTACAGGTGGCTTTGATACTGCTTCGTGGTACCAGGTGGCATCTACCACTACTAAGATTTACAAGTTTTCTGAAGTGGTTTGGGGATTAAAAGCACCAAATAAGTCAATGCCAATCCTCTCGAAAGGTCACCCAACCAATGGTAGTGTAATTAAGGGAGTCTTTGTCATCCCTACTGACGAAACAGAAGCTTGGAAAGTAGGACCAGACCAATTTCTTGATGCCCATCTGAGGCCAGTAAATATGGTCAAACTACCTGTCGGCTGTCTTGGTCATTCCTAAGTGACCTACCAAAGGAACACTGTAAGCCAGCAGGACCCTCCTTTGGCACAGTGGCACAATCAACCTCTGATTAGCCCGTCCCTCAGAAGTATTGGGCTCACTGTACAGAAGGCCGTTCTCCCAGTACACCCTGAACTTCCCAGAGATTTCTCCCCGAGCCTGTTTCTCTGCCTGCTCGCACAGATCTGCTAGAGTGGTGCAATCCCTCTGAGCCTGGCAAAAGTGGTCCTGATTTGGGACTTCGAGGACAACTCGTTCAGTTCGGCCAGAACCCCGAGGTCTGACGTGACTGTGTCCTCCCACTCAGGTTCTGGTTCCATGCCAGTAGGCAACCCTGGGATCACTGAAACCTGAATCACAGCAGTCGGCACATCAGTGACCGCAATGCCCTTCCTGCAAGCATAGGCAGCCAGTGGATTTATGATCTGATCTTCGTTCTACTGGGGCCTCCAGTCTTAGGCTTTCTCAAGAAGTGAGGACCTGAGGGCCCATGGCCTCAAGTGCTTCATCTATGACCCTAGATCTAGTGACCACACAAATAATCTCAGGATCTGGAAGGTTATTTCCAAACAGAAATTGTGTCTTTCAAAGCAACACAGCGCTGAGAGGTTTCCCCTTTCCAGCTAAACTCCACTGGTGCCAATGGGCATTGCCTGAAGCCATCAAGCCCCCTAACTAACCTGTCTGGATCTTGAGTTGTGTCCTTCTTGCACCCACTGTCAACAGACAGCAGAGACACTAGAAACTGCGTTGCGCAGTGCAGTAGCTTTGTTCCCATTAATGAAGACGTGCTCCAAAAAGATCTGAGTATTCACTGGAACAGGGGCCTCCTCTGGGCACCTAACACCTAGGCTACTCCCTGATCTAGAGGGGATTCACCTGCCAACGTACCCACCCTGACTGTGGCCTCATCCATGAGGCCGGCACAGTCTACGGCCTGTTGGGGTCTACCATTACAACCTGAATCTCCCTTCATATGCTACATTTCCGCACAGAAAAGATCCTTAGGGTGGCGAGTATGCTGGCACCCCAGTGTTAGGGGTACCTCACACCCTTTGTTTCTGTGTCTGCCAATGAGCTTATGCCTAGGATTTCCCATTGTGCTTTTGAGGCCTTTCTTGGCAGAGGAGGCCAGTAGCTTTGTCCTTTGTTTTATTTTTTTGTTTTATTCGTATTTATATAGCGCACAACAGCCCGAGGACATTGTGGCACTTGTTACAGTACAAAGCTGTTACTTAGTTACATGGTCATTAGCAATATATATACAGGTTGCAATATAGTTTTTTAAAAGCCTTTTCTTCTGGTTGGGAACGGTTCGCCTAAGCCTTTTTCTGCATTTTGCAAGCTCCCTAGGGTCTGTGAAATGTTTGTCCACTAGATACTGCTGTAACTGCCTCACAATGTGTAACCACGTTCCATCAAATTAAACATGCATACCAATAAGTCAACTTTGTTACCAGTGACCTACTCACTCAGGTCCCTCGTGAATCCCTGCAGTGCAAATGGGTGTGTCTCACCTTAAACGAGCCTGAGTGGGCGATTAGTGCCAACTGCAGGGAGATGGATAACCCCCTCGCTGACCTCTAACCTCCTGGGTCTCCAAACTGTCTACCATAGATATGGACAGGGTGGGGGTCGGTCTCTACACGTACTCCTTTCTCCTTCTCCCTGCACGCCCCCGCCCAATGCTGTAATACAAAGCGCTGCTGATGGCCCCATTCACGCCAATCTCCCGCGCCGCTGGGGAGTTGGGGGGGGCGTGGGGAACCTGGCTCCCCATTGGCTGCTGCGTTTGTGGGGTGGTGGAGGGGCTGGCTCGGGAAATGGGTGTGCCTAGACCTGGCTGGTGACCTCAGGGAAAGGTTGATGCACGCAACTATTAGTTTAATCGACCCCACCCTCTTCTTGCACGCCCATCATGTGGAGTGCAACACATCACGCTGGCCGCACCCGTTTCCCAGGGGTCGGGCCACTCACTGCTCAGCGTCCTATGTGACTGCAGTGCGCCTTGCATGCAGCCTGGAACGGGCACTGCACCACTTTGGGGATGGAGACGGGAGGTCAGAACACCCACTCCGTCGAGATTGGGAACCGCACTGCGTTATTTGGGAAAGTTCTACAGCAGCCCCGTGTATAATAATGGGGGAGGGGGAAATGCAGAATATGACCCGTGGGGAGCTGCGTCTCCCTGCCAAGTGACGCTGCACGCCTTGGGGGGCTCTGCGGAAGTATGCGGGGCCCCACGCTCCCGCTCTAGCAACACCCAGCTTCAATGGGGTCCTTACAGCGGGGGTGTCTTAAGTGAAAGCAGCTTCTAGCCTAGCACCAGCAATTGCCAGCGACTTTCGGGTGTCGGGGAAAGTGTGGACCCAGCATGTCCCCCGCCTTCCCCATGCGGGTGGGGGTCTACACATGGATCTTAATGGGTGGGCGGAGCAGAAAGGACATACACAGTATGAACAGAAGTGCGAGCAAGGGGGGGGATACTAGGCAGAGAAGATGGAGACAGAAGTAAGATAAGTGCAGAGGCGGTGAAAGTTGGGGAGCAGTAAATGTCGAAGGGCAAATTGGGGAGAGCGTATGATATATGTTGCATTTCAGGTTCGCGGCCTACGCGCGGGGGCTGGCATCGCGCGTGTAGGCCGCGCGGCCCGTGGCGCAGCTCCAGCGGGAGCTCTGAATAACTCACACCCACGCTGGATCGTCGTTTGCCCGGAACTGCTCCCCGAACGCGGGGGCGGGGCTTTTATTAAGGACGCCCTGCGTCACCGCGTAGCGGGACGCAGGGCGGAACACAACATTCCTCCTTTATTATAAAACAAAACAAAACACACACAACTCAAACAGCCGACCAACGGCCAAATCCAGCATAACGCTCAGTCTTCAATACTCCGCCACCTTGCCATCGGGGTTCATGGCACTATTGCACCAGCTACCACACATAGTCACTTAGCTTGGCTGGCGGTCTCGTCGTGGTTCTCAGTCGGTATCGTCCTTCGCGGGGGTCCTTCCCCCTTGCTCCAGACTCGGTTCCATCGTCGCTGTTCGGGTCCTCGAGGCCAGGTTCATCCGCCGGTTCCCAGCTTCCATCCCGCGCTCCATCCTCCTCAGGGATGGCCTCCGGCTCTTCTTCGCAGGGTGGATTGTCCATGCCTTCCCGAGGGCATTCCTTTTCAGTCCATAGTGTACGGGGTATGGCTTTGAACCATGACGCATTTCTCGTCACTTGGCGGTTTCCTCGTGTCACAGTGACCATGGTTCCATGCCGGTTGCTGACGGTCCATGGCAGTTCCTCGTACCTTGTGGCAAGTTTTGACTTGGAAGGGTTACGTAGCATGATAACCTGGTCACCCACTTGATGATGGGACGGCCTCGCTCTCCGCTTGCCACTCATGTGTTCGTTGGCATCCCTCCTCCTTCTCTCGGTGCGTTCTTCGTTCACCGTGTCCGGGGTTCTGCTTGGGTGATGCGGGATCGAGGATCTGATTACGGTGCCGAACATGAGGTCCGCCGGCGGTATGCCGGTGGTACTGTGAGGCGTGACCCGGTAATTTCGGAGGAATCGGAAGAGATCAACCTTCCAGGGGCTGGCGTTGGCCTTAGACACTCGGAGTACTTTATTGATAGTTCGCATGAATCGTTCTACGTCCCCATTTGCCTGGGGGTGTCTTGGAGTGATGTGGTGATATTTCACATTGAGGTCCTGTAGGTACCTTTTGAAGTCCTCTCCCGTAAACGGCGGGCCATTGTCGCTTTTGATCGAGATGGGTAGTCCATGGGTTGCGAACATTTTCTCTAGGGCCGGAATGACCACTTCAGCTGCTGTGGACTCTACTATCTCAACCTCCGGGTAGCGGGAGTGGTCATCGACGGCCACCAGCAAGTGGAGGCCTTCCCGGAGCTTGCAAAAGTCAATGCTGATGGCCTCCCAGCGAGAGCGGCCCCGTTCTGCCGATATGATGGGTTCCGGGTCTGGCGGCCCCCCTGTTATCTGACAGGCTAGGCACGTTGTGATGAGTGTCTCGACCCGCTCCTCGATCTGGGGAAACCATACTCGGTGCCGAATGCGGGCTTTCGTCCTTACCAGTCCTTGGTGCCCCTCATGTGCTAGGGCCACTATCCTGTCCTGTAGTTTGAGAGGGATTACGATGCGGTTTCCTCGAAGTAACATTCCACCTTCCGTGACTGACAAGTCTTGCCGGACTGTGAATATGCCTGACAAAAACCCTTTTGCTTCCGCTGTTCTGTTGTGTGTATGTCTCATGAAAGTCTTCCAGTCACCGGACAGGATGGCATCTTTCACCAAGTCGCAACACGGGTCTTGGTGTGTTTCCGCCTCGATTTCCTCGATGCTCACCGCTTTGGGCTTCATTGCTCGCACCACTTGGCATATGTGTTCCTCTGTTTCTGTCGCTACTTGGATCTCTTGTTGAGTGGCCTCTCGCGGATGCCTGGATAGAAAATCCGCTGGGTTCCCGCTGCCTGGTTGGTAAACGAGGTCAAAGTCATATTGCTGGAGGTGCAATAACCACTTGGTTATTCGTGCCGGAGGGTGTGCTGAGGTTCCCATGAATATTGGTAGGAGGGGCTTGTGGTCCGTGATCGTCGTGAAGTGACGTCCATATAGGTAGAGGTGAAAATGCCGGCACCCCCACAGCACGGCGATGGCCTCCTTTTCGATGTGCGAGTACCGTTGTTCGGTCTCGGTGAGGGCTCTCGATGCATACGCGATCGTTCTTTTCTCCCCTTCCCTCGTGACTTGCATTAGGATGGCACCGAGCCCCACGGGGCTGGCATCTACGAATAGTTCTGTAGGCAGTTCAGTGTTGTAGTAGGCCATCTTGGTGTCAGCTGAGAGGGAGTCCTTGATGTTTTCGAACGAGTCCTGGCATGTTGGCCCCCATTCCCACTTGACGTTGGCTTTCGTAAGTTCCCGCAGTGGCTCAGATAGTGTGGCCAGGTTTCGGATGAACCTCCCGCAGTAGGTGGCCATGCCTAGAAAGCTGCGCACTTCCGTGGGTGTCATCGGAGGGCTAGCCGCCTGGATGTCTGCGACCTTCTGCGGGTCCGGGGAGATGCCTGTGCTGCCAAACTTGTATCCGAAAAACGTGATCTCCGTTTTGAGGAACTCGCACTTTTCCCGATGTATTGTGAGCCCAACCTCTTGTAGTCGGCCCAGGAGGGCGTGAAGCCTCTTGATGTGTGTCTCTTTGTCGGGGGCGTGAATCAGAATGTCATCGCTCACGTTGAGGACACCAGGGATGCCTCGGATGACCTCCTGGATGGTCTGCTGGAACACCTCCGCAGCTGATGATATTCCAAAGCTTAGGCGTTTATACCTCCGCAGCCCCAGATGTGTAGAGAACGTTGTTATGTATCGAGAGTCTCTGTGGAGCTTGAGTTGATGGTATCCCGCCTTTAGGTCAATCTTTGAAAATATCTTCGACCCTGTGAGGTCAGCCACAATCTCGTCAATTGTTGGGGTTATGTGGCGTTCCCTTTTTATGGCAGTGTTAGGGAGACGCATGTCTATGCAGATCCGCACCTTTCCAGGTTGCTTGGGCTTCCGTGTGACTACCATTGGGGAGACCCACGGTGTGGGCCCTGTGACCTCCTCAATGATGCCCGCTTCCTCCAGTGCCTTGAGTTCCTGCTCCACTTGTTCCCTCATGTGGAACGGCGTTCTCCGGTGCCGGACGGCTTTCGGCTGCACAGTCTCATCAATATGCAGTTTGATGGTTTTGCCTCTTAGGCAGCCTATGCCTTCTTGCAAGTCCGGGTATTGGTTAAGCATCTGCTCGATCTCCATTTCTTCGTTGATATGGCAGACGAATTGAACCACTCCCAAGTCCTCCGCAGCGTCCCCACTCAGGAGGCTCTCAACACCTGCCTTCACAACATAGACTTTGGACCATAGTCTGTTCTCCCCATGTTCCAGTGTGGTGCGGAACCTGCCAATCACCGGCAGGGGCTTTCGACCGCCGTATGCATAGAGCAGAGTGTCGGTGCTTTTCAGCTCTGGTGGAGGGCTTAGAGTCAGGAAGATGCTCTCAGGCATTACGTTCACCGAAGCGCCCGTGTCGATGGTCATCTGAACGCACTGATTTTGGATGGTGACCATGCATTTGCGCCTTCGGGTGGCTTTTCCTCGAGGTCCACGGTCCTGGCATAGTGCAGACACTAGGTATACCTTCCTTCCTTTCCTGTCTGTGTCCTTGGAGGGGGCCTGCAGCATTGCCGAGACATCGTCCCCTTCATCCTCCGTAGAAGAGCTGGCCACTGCGACCCTTCTGGCACTGGCTTGCTTCATTTTCTTGGTCGCGATCTTCTCCGGCTGGTTTTGCTGAGGCTGTATGGGGGTGTCCGTTGATCGGCATACTTTCGCGTAATGGTCCTTCCGGCCACATGCCCCACACGTGGTGCCTTGCGCAGGACAGTTGCGACGGCCATGTCGTGGGCCACCGCACCAACCACACTCAGTGGGTCCTGGAATACGCGGTTGCCACCTGTTTTGTCCGTATCCGCCACTGTTGTCGTCTCTCGAGGGTTGTTTGGTGGCGATGCGGGCCACCATAGCCGTGTTGAGAGCAGGTTGCAGCCTGTGTAGCGTGGCCTCCATGTTGGCCGCTCTAGTGTGTGCCAGTTCCCTCTGGCGTCCTAGTTCAAGGATACGCTGTAGGGGGATACCCTTCTCGCTGAGTATCAGGCGCCTCAGTTTTTCCGAATAAATCCCGTTGATGATCTGCCTCCTGATTTCCTTCTCCACATTTGTAAATTCACAGGACATGGCTAACTTCCTCAGGCGGGTGTGGTACGCATCAAGGGTTTCCTCCGCTGTCTGTAATGTGGTGCAGAAGAGAAACGTCTCATAGTCCGGGTTCAATTGAGGGAGAAAGTGATCGGTGAGGGCGTCTTTTGCGCTTCGGTATCCATCTAGGCCATCATCAACGTTCAGCGAATTGAAAATGCGCAGTACCTCGTCACCCACACTGAGTAGCAGGTGTGCCTTCAGTTTCCTGGGCGCAGTGATCTCTTTGCACTCCATCGCCATCTCGAACTTCTGGATCCATAGCTGCCATCTGGGTCCGCATGACGACGGATCCGTGAATGGGTCAAACGGTTGGACCAGTGTCGACGAAGTGCCTTGGGTTCGAGGTGGAGGCGGCGTCATGGACAGGTTTGCCGCCATTCTGGACGGCGTGGAGGGCCCAGGCGTGGATGTGCCGGCCGCCATGCTGGCGTGTACCTGATCCGTGTTGTCGTGGGTGCCTCCTACAGCCACCGATTCTGTGCTGCGACGTCTACCTGCCTTGGAGGTGCCGCTGTGCCCAGGCACTCCCCACACTCTGTGGTGCTGCTCTCCTGTGGTGGATGGGAAGATCTGTGGTCTTGGAGGCAGAGCTCATTGGTATTTGAGAGAAAACGAAAAAAAAAAAAATTTTTTTTTTTTTTTTTTTTTTTTTTTGGGGTGGGGGGTCACGTGTGTGATGGCACCCCCACCGGGTGTCCAAAAATTAAGCCGCGATGGCTGTGCGTCGTTGTGGTGCCTTCAGGGCACCGAGCTTATTGTGGAGCTCGTCTCTCCTCGTCGCCATTGTTGCATTTCAGGTTCGCGGCCTACGCGCGGGGGCTGGCATCGCGCGTGTAGGCCGCGCGGCCCGTGGCGCAGCTCCAGCGGGAGCTCTGAATAACTCACACCCACGCTGGATCGTCGTTTGCCCGGAACTGCTCCCCGAACGCGGGGGCGGGGCTTTTATTAAGGACGCCCTGCGTCACCGCGTAGCGGGACGCAGGGCGGAACACAACAATATAAGGGAAGAGTGAGGAGTTCAGCCTGAGAGGAGACTAGCAAAGCGGGGGCAGGGGGGCATACGTGGGAGATGCTGCTGGAAAGTAGGGGGGCGGCAGTTAAGAAGCGAGGGGCTAGGAGGGGAATCAGAGAAGGAAGGATAACTAGCGGCTGAAAGAGTGGGACACATGGTCAAGGGGGAGGTCAGAAAGGGGGGGATTGAAGATGAACGCACAGGGGGGGCGAAGAAGAAGGCGTGGCAAATGAGATTAGCGGACATGTTGAAGGGGGAGGGCAGTGCGTGATGGGGGGGGGGGGAATGTAAAGAGGGAGCAGACCTATGGAATGGGGGTTAGCTAGAACGTGCCACGGAATAAGATTGCCAGTAGCGGCCGAGGCTTGCAAATGTAGCACATTAAAACAGAGGGGACGAGGCAGAATAGTGCAAAATTAATATATTCAGACTAAACAGAGGGAGAAGCTATATGGGCAGGGGGTAAAGGGAAAGCGCGCGAAGGGGCAAAGACGACACGAATGTGTGGCAGCCGAGAGAGCAAGTAAGGAAAGAAAGCGCATACGGTGCGCTTTCAAGCGCTAGGCCCCTGCAGTGCAAAGGCCGCAGTCCCTGACTGAACCAAACCACGCCATACTGCAGTGTTCTTCAAATGGGCGCGGCTGGCATTCCCATACGGCTGTTTTTAATATAAAATATAAGTAGATTTTCTACTACAAGAGCCTCGCCCCCACCCCTACATACTTTGGACACCATAGGGAGTGCCAACCTCTCTGGGGGTCAGGATAAATATCTGTATTTGGGGTGGGTGGGGGGGGTGGAGGTCGGTATAAAACGTTTGAGCACCACTGCTCTGAAAGGTTTGGATGGCAGCCTTCCATTGTGGACAAACACGTCGTCGCTGTGAGTTTATTGATTAATTACTTTGCACGTGGGATTCACCCCAAACCAATAAGTCTACTGTGCGGTCAAGGATTGCTATTATTAATAACTAAAAAAAACGAAAAAGCTGGGATCTAATTCTAAAGAAATGAAAATGCTGGTGCTGTTAGAATCGGTAGTGAATAGCGCCTAGACTGCAGTGACGCCCGTAGAGTTATGAGGAAAACAAGCTCGAGTTGAGCAACACGAGAGCTTGATTTTCTCAACTTGTCTTAACAACAGAGTGGAAGGAAAAATGATGAGCTCGGTCCGGGTACAGAATCGCAGTTCCATTCTACCCAGTGCACTCGCTCCATCATCTCCTTGCTCTTTACTTCTGCACACTGTGGGCCCGATTCATGGAATTAATTGCGCAGAAAATAGGAGACTTGCATGCGAAAACGCCAGTTTGTCGATTCATGGAACACATTGCACGTGGCTTACCGGAGACTTGCACTGAATCCATGTGGGCCCAACACTTCACTGCGACACCACAAACGCCTTGCGTGAGACGCCAAGCGAAGGTGCAGACTATCTAGCGCAGTCACCTAAAAGGGGGCGGAACACGTGGAATGGGGAACAACAAGCGTAAATGTGGGCATTACATGGGAAGTACCACAGTAAAATCCTCGCAACGCCCACACGCGCACTAACAACACGTATTCATGGCATTGGACAGGGCTCTTTCCATGTGCTGAAAAAGACACGCTAATCCGTCCGCCACACGAAAGCTGGCGTAAGCGTCACCAAGCACTAAAAACAATGCATAAAAAGTGTGCGCAAAAGCCAACGCGGGTATACAGCGACGATGAAAGAACAATTTTTTGCAGCCGTGATCATGGGACACCGCAGGAGGAGGATAGCCAGGGCATGCATTTTTTTGCCCAGGACCATCCTTTTTGGGATGCCTGACGACCAGGTCTATGCCAGGCATAGGTTTCCACCTCATACCATATTAGACCTGGTCACAGAGTGGGAAGATGACCTTACATCACCTACCCTGTGCTTCCAAACACTGAGCCCCTTAGAGAAGGTGCTCAATGTACTGCATTTTTTGGCCACTGGGTCATTTCAGCAGACAACTGCCATTGTCGGGGCTATCTCACAGGCCATGCAGTCACGCTGCCTACACCAGGTGTTTGGCATCATGACTGCACGCCCCTCAGTCTGCAGGCACATATACATGCCCAGAACACCGGCAGAAAGGCGGGCCGTGGTCCAGGACTTTTACAGGGTGGCACACTTCCCCAAAGTGCTTGGTGCCATTGATTGCACCCATGTGGCCCTACGTCCACCTAGGGCCACAGAGCTCATCTATCGCAATAGCACGCACATGCATTCCATCAACATGCAGGTTGTATGTGATGCCAAGGGACTCATTACCTCTGTATATGCAAACTATCCAGGGTCCACTTATGACAGTTTCATATTCAGAATGTCACTCCTACAGCGGGCCCTGGAAGCTGGGAGGCATGGCAACACAGGACTCATTGGTGAGTACAAATGGCTCTGCAAATTCATGCATGACTCACACAGACAAAACCACACCACTGACAAAACATCTCACCTCCACAGGGGACAGTGCCTACCCTCTGAGCACCTACATGATGACACCAATACTGAACCCCACCACACCACTCCAGGTAAGATACAACACAGCCCATACTGCTACCAGGGCCATAGTGGAGCACACATTCGGAGTGCTAAAGTCACGCTTCTGCTCCCTTGACCACTCTGGTGGTGAGCTACTATATGCACCACCAGTAGTGTGCAGGATCATCGTGGCAGCATGTGTCCTGCACAGCGTTGCAACACGGCGTGGTGTACTGGTGTACATGATGGTGCCCCACATCCCCAACCACATGCGCAGCGGCTGCGCATGGGAGGGAAAAGGGCACGTGGCAAGGCTGCCCGTACCCAGTTTGTGGCACCATTTTTCACCTAAAATCCACACTCTGCAGAGTGCACACAGCCCTGGCACATTCCAGGTGACAATCGATGATGACAAAGGGACAATCTGTCCCAACCTTACCGCCCTGAGAACCTGTTCTTGGAAGTGCCACATTGCGTGTATCCCTTAGAACTTAAACCAACACAATCTGGTGTGCACAAAAGTAGTACATGGAAGATGTAACATGTCAATAACACCATGGCAAAGTACACCTCCAAATGCTGGTATGTCACCTAAATCATCCCACACTCCATGTCACCTGGTTGCCACACCTTGCCATGGCATGCAATGTCAAAAGTGTAAATCAAAGGCCCTCTCTCAACTCCACTGTCAAAAAGTGCTTAACAATCAAAGGAACCAGTTCATAAACAAGTCACTCTCACACATCAAACTATCAATGTACACAGGGGCACCAATTTGGCAGTACAACATATCAGATACACAGGCTAGAATAGTGAATATGTCCGACAGTGACCAATCATAATTGCACAAGTACCTCAACATGTCGTAACTTGCACATGCCACCCTTCCATCATTTTGGGTGGCCCTGATAACTAAAGTGGGCAGGGAAGCACAAACAGACAGAAGGCCAACAATAATACAGATAGGCAAGCCAATACATGAAGATGGAACATGATCAAATGATAGATCCCAATGTACAAACAAAAAGGGATGGCAACCATGAACTGGGCATACAATCATGATTCCCACTAGGGGTGTATACACAGGAAGGGCCTGAGACTGTCCACAGATAGAAAGGAAGCCCAATGCACCTGTGTAAATTACTTTCACACGCTGCCCTTCTTGCAAGACCATGGAAAGGGGAAGCAGGAGTGGCATAGGTGTCTGGACCCAAGGCAGAAACACCAACACGAGACAAGCCTCTATGGGTCCAGCTGGAACATACAATGGATGTGCTTGGATGCCACACAAAGCAACATACTGTCACATAAATGCACAATAGACAAAAAAAAGAAAAAGCCCATGGTGGAAGGGGCCCACCCTGGAGGGTGGAAGGGCAGGATGCACATCAACACCCACAACTTCGGGTGTTGAGAAGAAGAAAAAAATACCCGCCATGGGTTCATGGCCCGCACAGCTATCATGGATTGGGAGAGCTGTCGCGGTTGTCACCACCCTCTGGTGTAGCATTAGAAGGTGGAAGTGTTAAGGGAGGATCACCAAGCATAGCCCTGGCCTGGTCCTCTATGGCATCGGCTATGCAGGACTGATATGCTCGCATCTGCAACATGATGGCTCGAAGGTCCCAATGCAACACCTCACGGGATGCATGCAATTCCTCTGTGATGTTATGAGTCAACTGTTGCATCTGCTGTTCAGACGGTCTACTGTGGGCTTCCTCAAGTGAAGTCAGTGTCATTCTGAGGGACCTATACTCTTCCCTCAGGGTGTTCCTGTGTGCACGACACTCTGCAACCAGGGATGCACACAGAGCCCTGAGTTCTATCCGTAGGTCCTGTTGCTGGCCCCCATGTGCAGCCTGTGTGAGTGGCATGTGGACCGCATTGCCTGCAGCTGGAGCTCCACCTGTCTTTCTTGGGGCATCATGGAATTGTCCACCCTTTCCATGCCCTGAGCCAACATCTCATAGGAAGCCCCCTGCTGCCGTGCAACACCATACATGGACTGCTTCCATACATTTCCAGCTGACATATGGCCACAGCGTTGGCGGTCCCCATGCCTGGCAGGCCCAAGGGAACCTGGCCCTTGATGTGATGTGCCTGTTTGTGGCTGTAGGACTGAATCCCTCCCTTGATCAGCTGTCCCAGGAGCCAATACTGTGGAGCGTGACCCTGCATCCATAACAACCACAGACTGCCGTACCAACACTGACTGGCCCTGTGAGGGGTCTTCACCCCCTGCAGACATTTGGGACACAACAGCACCCACAGTTGATCCACTCACCTGCGCCAGTGTTGAGGAAGCCATATCTGGTTCATCACCAGATCCAAAGGAATCATCAGAGGCGGAGTCAGACTGAGTCAGGGCCAGGATGGATTGTAGCACCAGTGGATCCTCGTTGGCTACCACACTACATCCTCCACTGGTGGTTGGTAGCAGCTCAGTATGCTGTACCACCTCCCTCCTCATCCTCTGCATCAAGTGCCTCCATCACCTGCACATGGACAGACAAGGAAAAGAAGACCCATGTCAATTGCATAGCCCACACACACACCCTACCACAATGTTCACATGCAAAACATTTACCTGCCATGTCACTCATGGCACGAAAAACACGCACGTACGCAGTGTAAATGCAAGGGAAGGGAACTATGAATGCAGCCATGGATGTCTGATCAAAGGCTCAACAACACATGTAGCGCATGGTGCATAGCACCTGCTTCATACACAAGCACCTGACGTGCAATACACAGATG
The DNA here is from genome assembly GCF_040938575.1 of Ambystoma mexicanum. Lineage (NCBI taxonomy): Eukaryota > Metazoa > Chordata > Amphibia > Caudata > Ambystomatidae > Ambystoma > Ambystoma mexicanum. The sequence goes on from NC_090924.1 coordinate 1,274,510,728, forward strand.
CTGCATTGCCATGCAAGAACTGCCAAACGGCATTAGATGGAACCTGATGACTACAGTGCCAGAGCCATTTACAATAGTTGTGAGCTAACATTACATTGTACTCACAAATCAAAAATACACAAGTGTCACAATGCCCAACAATGCTAGGGTGCCAGAATCGAGTGAAGACAAGCACACTGATACCAAGATGCGAGGGTACATTGACGTCACGCCAGTGAGTAGGCATGTTGAAGGGGATATTTTTTGGAGTGAACTACTGTTTGAGCTACAGCAGAATGAAATTGAATTTTATTGTAAAATTATGAAATGTTTTATGAATTCTATTAGTGTGAATGAATGAATGAATGAATGAATGAATGAATGCATGATGTTAGGATGTCTTGTTTTTTAACTAAAAGAATTAGTTAAAAATGTTCAATGATTTTTGATATTTAGTATACAAATCATAATAAAATAAAATAATGAATTAATATATATCTCCTCTTTTCTCTCTCGCTTCAGTTTACCATTGTTTTACCCTGGGACCACTATTTGTTTCATGTTGAAGGGGATACCTGGGTTTTGAAATGAGAGGGGGCATAGCAGAACATGTGAATGGCCTCAATTTAAAACATAAATACGTCACCAGTAATGCAAATGTTGTGGCTTGTTGGCAGTGGAAGTGCAAATGCACACATCAGGTGCAAAGTGGCGGTAGTGGGTTGTAGGGATATTATAAACACACATCAAGTGCGGGGGATGCCCGGGATGCAGTGCATGGGTGAAAATGTTGGCTCAGAGGACCGTGTCGGAGATCAGATTGTTGCCAGGTCACTAGTGCATCATCTCAGTGATCCTGGACTACAGCAGGGGAGAGAAGGAGAGAACGTATCACATATGAGGAAGCATCAGATGTGCCTACAGACCTGGAAAAGGTTCATCTCCAGTTCCATTTAGGCAGGGAGGCTGTACCAGAGGGAGACCTAGCCAAAGACAAAAATCAACCACTAACTCATTGCAATGAGGAGCTACTGACCAAGAGTGAATGGGAAATGGATGAGTGAAGACTATGACAGGTAAGCAAACCTTGAAGATGGAGTTGAAGTAATATCGGCCCCAGGATCCCTAAGGACTTGTGGACAATGCACTGGGAGACAGTGGCCTCATCACAGTCCGAGGGAGACACAATCCCTAGCCCCAACACAAAAGGACACTTCCCACAGTCCTGGTCTGAATGAGTAGCAAAGCCAAGAGAGTTCAACCACTTAAATCTAGTAAGAGCCCATAGCAGTAGCCCACCATAGGTAAGACCAGTCCTCATTAGACAGTGAGCTGCAGGGGTAATGAGAGGAAAGGAAGAATACCTCTGAGGAGGTGCATCTAGCAAGGTGACCTCTCAGAGACGTCACAGATGTGAGTAGAGAAGGAGAGTGTGGAGTGGAAGATTACCACAGGCTACCTGCCTTCACAGGGTGTAGCAGGTAAAGGGCCACGAGAGGCTGTGCAGAGAGGGACATGGAAGGAATGATGTGTGGTGTGGACGAGTGTCACAATCACAACAATCCATCAAGCAACATACACATGTCATGGACGCATTCGCATCACCACTCACCGGACATGTCCTCATAATTATACAGGTCTCCCATGCCTTGGATCTGCTCCACATCAATCATATCACTGACATGTTCTTCAGGTTGAGTGAGCTCATCGTTCTCTTCTGGTGGCCCACCTCCAGTCAACACCTCCAGTCACCAGAGTAGAGGTGTAGGCGCTACCCAGCATCTATTTGACTCGGTGTCGGAGGTCATTCCAATGCTTCAATGCCTCAGAAGCTGTGTGCTTCTCATTGCCTAAGGTGTTGATTAGATCAGTGATGTGCTGCCAGTGGGCTATACGTTGAGCATGCGTATGTGTGCTCCCTGCCCCCACCAGCATGTCACATTCATGTTCCTGCACACAGTCCACGCAGATCTTGAGCTCTGCATCACTGAAGCTCCTTTTCCTCGACGTTTGGTTCTCCTGTGCGGTGCCTTGGTTTGAGCCTGTCCCCTTACTGCACGCTTTCCCTTCTTGCGAGACGGTGCAGACCCCGAGTGGCTGGGACCACTTGGGTCAGTAGGGGCTGGATCACTGGTGGACTGGGCCATGGCATCACCCACCGATGTCTGGTCAGGAGGTTGCCTTGCAAGTATCAGTACCTGTGTGCTGGTGGCCACCACTTTCCCAACACGTCTCTTCCCCTTAGATACAGGGATTACTGCACCTGGGTCCCTGTGGACCTGTGCCTGGACAACAACAGGGCTTGTTGTGTGACCCTGAGCATGGGCGGCGGGTGCTGCAGATCCCCCTGCAGCTTCCTGACCCTGGTTTAAGGGACATCAGATGACACAGCTGCCCCGGGACGCGGGGTTCTGGGGACGTCAGCATCAGCTGCATCTTCCTGACCCAGTTGGGTGGGGGGCACATCTCTCCCTGCATGGCCCTGGGCACCTCGGCCACTTCCACCTCAGCCATCCTTACCACTGGTTGCCCTCCCACTCATGGCACTGATGGTATTGTGCAATGGGAGGTGCAGATATCAATTGTCCTGGCCAATTTCAGTGAGGGCGCAGTGTACATGATGTTAAGCATACCAGTGTGCTCCTGCAAGGCTCAATGTAACCCCTGGGGAAAAATAAACAGGCCGAGTAATGCACAGGCACCACGAAAACGAACATTACGTGTACACGACCCCTAAATACCCCACGTGTAAAGTAAAAACCTAACACAGTATGCTGTGGCACCCACCAACACAAAAAATTGTGCATGCGACGGACACATAGGGTCGTATGACCTTGAAAAAGAAGGTACACGAGACACGGGGGAACCCACAGTATGCAAAATGTGTATGCGACTCACCGTCAGCCTCAAAAACAAAAATCAGAATGCACGCGCGTGTATGCAGAGTCAAATCCCCCACCCAAAGAAAAAGCTTGCACTCTCGCTGTAGGGCAGAGATAGCGTGGAAACACTAGAATCGCAGAAGTCCACACGTCCGTCCGCTAGCGCTAGCACAAGTGTGTGATGGTCTCCTATGCACTGATTTATCCCGATACTGTACGCTAATGGCCAACGTCCAGCACGTGTCACGTAACTTACACGTGTAGGCCCTTTCCTCTAAATCCACGCCAGTGCGTTGTTTCCGCACGTGCAGAGTCAGTCTGTTTCCAGGCTGGCCACGCGAGTAACACGGAGGACCCATGCTCCTGCCTTCCAGCCAATTTACCTGCCTCCAAGTGCCCCGAGCTGCCTCCTACGAGCCATCTGCTGCTGCCTGCCCACTGTGTGTGCCTGCTGCCCACGTGCCCTGCAATTTTTGTGCCTGCTGTACAGCCACTGCTAGAGCTCCTATCGTTAGACTTGTGACCACATCTGCTGATCCAGAAGATACCCGACTTGCCAGACCACCGCTCCGCACCCCAGCACAAGGACTACCTTGCCCCCCCACACCTGCGTCGGGGTTGCCATCTCTGAAGCAACATCATCCGAGGCAAGTGGCAATCCCACGGCAGCCACGCAGAGGGCTGTCAGCTTCTCAGCCAGGGAAGTTGAAATCCTGGTGGAGCAAGTCCTGTTGCATCATGATGCCCTCTTCCCCGGACAATCGCAAGTCGTCAAGGAAGGACGGAGGAAGATCTGGGCGGACATCGTGGGCGCCATCAACGCGGAGGGGCTGGCACCCCCGAGACTAGATCCATGTCCGCAAGCGCTGGGAGGACTTCAAAGCCATGACCCGCAACAATGCCTGGCGCCTCCTCAAGGCTGGCATGGACCAAGAGGGGCGCCGGGGCCGGTTGACCACCGACAACAAGCGGGTTCTGGAGCGGTTCAACCCGGCACTGTACGCCCAGGTCAGGGAATTGGAACTCGGTCTGGAGTCGACTGTCCATGTGTACTTGTCCACCATAGAGCATGTGTATATTGATGTATGGTTGGAGTGTGCACCTTGGCCTTATATCTGGTATGTCTCTTGTACAGATGTCTGTGTGCATGTCCCATTGCTGCATCCGTGTCCATTCCAGCATGTGTGACATCAACAGCGTTTCTGTTGCAATGTGTGATGCGCAGCAGCATGTAACAACGTGCACATGGTTGCAAACATGTGTCTGGACGTGGCCATGTGAGAGCTGTGACACGTATGTGCATGTGTCTGGGAAGTGAGTGTGTGACTGGCCTACAATCCTGGATGGATGTTACTGGAACATTTGAATGTGTGCTTGACTCTGGCTGGCAATTTTAGCTTGAGTGGACTCTGCGTGATAGTTATGTGGCCTGCTTCATTAATGTCAGAGGATGTTTGTGAATGCAATGTGTATGTTCCATGATGCATGTGAGGAACATGCACAATATTTAGGTGCTGACAGTGCCTTGTCCAAGGATGTGATTGTCTGTTGTGAAGGACACACATGATTGTGCACGTGTGTTAATTGCACAAACCGGTGTGTTGTGGAGAGTGATGATGGTTGTGTCCTTTGCCAGTGCAACTCATGTACATTTGTTTTTTGCAAAACAGACATATGCTCCGTTCCCTGATGTTTGTGTTCTATGTCTCCTTATCCACAGCGATGATGGAAGAAGAGGGTGGAGAAGGTGCTGTGGAGCAAGGCAACAGGGATGCCTCCGCCAGGCACAGACGCAAGGCCCAGTCCTGCTGCCAAGTACTGTCATCTTCAGGGAATGAGGAGACTGGTGCTGCGTCCGAGCCAACAGCCGCAGCTGCTGAGGGTAGTCCAAGAGGGTGAAGGTGGTTGTGGACTCCTCGGCAGTGGGGGGGACAGGTGAGCCCGGACAGGGGCAAGACACTGCAAAAGACAGTGGGGATACATCCAGGTTGGCGGAGGGGAAGGAGGAGGCCGCATCAGCCCAGCCCATAGGGCCCGGCAAGGGTGATGACGTGGGTGTGACTGGTCCAGTCCAGACACAGGGGCAGGAACCAGTGCAGGTCGCAATGGACGGGCCTGTGACTGATCCTGCCCCTGGGACTACGACTGCATCAGTATGCAACTGTGGGCATGCCTCAGGCTGGAACAATCCGCAGGTGGCAGATGTTTCAACGCAAACGGAAACATCAATGCATGCGGATTTCGCCATTCAGGACAGGGTGAAACCTATGCTAGCCGGAGGCAGACAGGCACCACCCATGATGATGTGCAGGCTTCCAATCGGGGGCTTGAACGTCATCACGATGGAGTCATCCGTCTCTTGAACTGGCTAGCATATTTCCTGGTCTCGCAATGGGTCACTGGGCTGGCCACTTATGTGATTCCCCTCCTCGCCTTCCTCCTCAGTGCGCCAGTCATCCTCTCTGTCGTCTTCCGGCCCAGATACTGCCAGGGCGCCCTGTGAACCTTTCCCAACTCTGGCGGCCAGTCTAGTGGAGATAACATCCCTGCCAGAGTCGGGAGTCGAAGTTGAATCAGCAGATGTAGTCACCATGCACGTGCACGACGGCCCAGGGGGTTGACATCATCCCAGAGGCTGTCCTTGAGGCGCAGGCACCAGGCAATTTGGCGACAGCAGGCTCAGGCAATGCTAAATGTTTTTACCATTTAAAACAACATATGTAGAAAACTCTGTTTTTCACTCTGTCTACTAACCCACGAATATGCATACTCTAATGTGCTCATTATGCATATCTTCAGTGCCACGGCGCAGTTTGTAAAAATTGTTTTTGTTTCTTTGTTAGTGTAAAATAAAAAACCCTGTTTTTGTTACCTTCACCTCTCCAGGTGTTTTTGTGTATTGAGCTAGCAGCCTTCTAGCTCCACTGCAATCTCGGTGACCCTATGTCACGCCTCTGGTTAGGGTAGCTTTTGACTCAATTTCAGTTCTACTGTACTTTTTACCCTCTCGAGTCAAGCCCCCACACGAAAAAGAGGGTACGCCCACCTATCTTTCATCGGAGTAGGAGGCTACAGGACTCAGGGCTTTCAACAGCAGAGGGGCATCGGCCATCAGGCTTGAGGGAAACGTGGACCTTACAACAAGGATGTCTTCCGTGTTGGGGCCTTTGGGCCAGCATATCTGGGCACAGTGGGCAAAGGAGGCAAGACTCACCATGGCCAGGGCTGAGTTTACACTGCGTTGGGCAGAGAGGTGGGCGGAGGTCCTCGAGGAGACTTGCAGGGAGTTTGAGAAGAGCATGATGGAGTCCCTGCAAGACCTTGAGGGGGAAGCCGAGGCCCGCCTAGGGGAAGTGGATGCAGTGTTCGATGATGCCCTGGCGGAGACTATGAGGGAGCATGGCGAGGAGATGGACTAGCCCGCTGCCATTGTATATAGTTCTTTAGGTGTAAGTTTCATTTATTTTTCACTTTTATACATAGTTCTTTTTTTATAGAATTTTTAAGTATTTCTTAAGATGGTTTGGGACAATGGACACTGGTTGTTTGTACATAATTCTCTTTTTCCCGAATCCTTTTCTGTTCATCGTGGAGGAATGATTTTCTTTTCATTTGTGTTTTCATTTGGACTTACGTGTATGGACATGGACCGTATCTTTGAGTATATTTTTTTTTCATCCGATGTTTTTCTGTTTTCACAATCTTTTATTTATTGATTTGTTTCATGCAGATTTTATTTATTGATTTGACTAAGTATGGCTTTCATACTGATTTTTAATATATTTTTCACCTTGGAAATAAAAGTGGTGCCTGGTCTCAATGGTTTAGAGCAAGTTTCACTCTTCCTTAACTCAGTTCTGTGTCCCTGATGCTGACCAATGTTGTTCATGTATGTGCACACATGCATGCATGTGTGACTTTTGAATTCAATTCCATGGGGCATGTTCTGGGGTGCATGACCACTGGATGGGTGTTAAGGTGCACTTTGAGTGTGCAGTGTGTGGTGGCATTTCATTTCACATGTGCTGCATGAATGTATATTGCTCCACGGTGTTTTGGGGCATGGGGTGTCCGATGAGGCAGGGCCTGCCTGCAGGTTTTTGTCACAGGTGTTGGGGGGGGGGGGAGACATGAGGCGGGGCCTGCCTGCAGGTTGCTGTCACAGGTGTGGGGGGGAGAGACATGAGGTGGGGCCTGCCTACAGGTTGAAGTCACAGGTGTTGTGGGGGGGAGACATGAGGCGGGCGTGCCTGCAGGTTGCCGTCACAGGTGCTGGGGGAGAGAGACATGAGGCAGGACCTGCCAGCGGGCTGTGGTCACGGGTGCTGGGGGTCCCATGTGGTGTGGACTGCGGTCACGGGTGATGGGGGGCCCATGTGGTGTGGGCTGCCTGTGGGCTGTGGTCACGGGTGATGGGGGTCCCATGTGGTGTGGGCAGCCCACGGGCTGTGGTCATGGGTAATGGGGGGCCCATGTGGTCGGGCCTGCCTGCGGGCTGTGGTCACAGGTGATGGGGGCCCATGTGGTGTGGGCCGGCTGTGGTCAAGGGTGAAGGGGGGCCCATGTGGTGTGACTGCCTGCGCGCTCTGGTCACGGGTGATGGGGGCTGAGTTGTGGCAGTCCGATGAGAAGGGGTGAACGTTCAGTCGATTTGTGCGTGTTTCAGAGGGTACGCGCTGAGTTACCAAGTTACCACGTGATTTGGCTAGGGTGCAGGTGGAGTGATATTGTGTGGGAACTCATCGCGTACCCCAGACAAGTTGCGTGGAGACTCATGGTGTACCGTGGTGGGCACCCTAGCGGGATTGCGTGGAAACTCATTGCGTACCACGAATGCTCCCCAGTCAAGTCGCGTGGAAACTCATTTCGTGTACCTCTGCGGAATCGCGTGGAAACAGATTGTGTACCCCGGTGCGCACCCCAACGGAATCGCGTGGAAAATCATTGCATACCCTGGACGCACCCCAGCCAAATCGCGTGAAAACTCATTGCATACCCCGGATGCACACCAACCAAATCGCGTGAAATCTCATCACGTACACCGGACACACCCTAGGAGAATCACGTGAAAACTATCACGGGGGGGGGCTTGTGCCATGTTAGACATTTTGCTGACTCTTTTACTGCTAGTGGGAGCGTGTTGGGGGCATTACTGGCTCAGCTTGATGTTCCTTGCGCCACAGCTAGTGATGCCTCGGTTAATCCATGAATACGCGTGCCGTGCAATTGTTTCTTTGCCACATGGCTGGCGCACGCTCCTTCTTGGCGCATGGCGTTGTGTCTATCCTGTGCTGGATTCTATGAATTGGGACTTCTGTACGTTCAGAGGCTTCAAGCCTGCCATATGTTCATGCTGCTGTTTTCCCCCTCCTCTGTGTGCTGGTGTGCAAGGGAGCAATTGGGCCGGAACAAGAGAGAGCTGCGCTTTGGCGAAAAAAAACTGTCTTGGAGGAGCACTGTACTAGCACAGACCGGCTTGATAAATTGGTGGTAATTCTTATGTTCCCAAAATGCACTTTGTTTGTATGCAAAGCACCCATCATCCTATATTCATTGCTTGCACAGCATTGGACACTTTTTCCAGGTTACGCTATGTGCGTTATCTGTAGCACCACACCGGCTTTCCTTTCTTAGCGCCACACCGTGAAAGTGTTTTGCATGTAAGTCTCTTTAGATCTATGGATCTGACGTGTAATACAGCAGAGGCGGTTTGGGATTGAAAGAAGGGGGGCAACAAATCACAATCATGTTTGTTGTCCGACCTGAGAAGTGTCTGGAATGGGTTAAAATGTGTAAGTGACTAGGACACTTAGTCTGGCCTATGAAACTAAAGCATTAAAGATGTGCTCAAGTTTACAATTTATTAACACATGCCTGGCAGAATCAGAAGTCGAGAAAAAGCATTAAAATAAAAATGCTCATGTGAATCCAATCAAAATAGATCAACCCAGATTCCTAACCCTATAAAAAAAATTCAACGTATTCCTGCTGCATAGATATGCATGTACCCAGAAGAAACGTCCTTTCTCAGAAAGCTGGCTCAAAGGGTTAATGTGCCTGCTGCTGTGATCTGTGTGTAATTTGCAGGGCACAACTCTGTCCAGCACAACAACAAAAACCCATTGTCCCACTCAGGAGGGAGCTTAATACGCCAACACATCTGACAACACACGGGCACCGTAAGAACACTGCAGTGGTGGTGCGCGCAACAGACTGTCATATACCACGCAAGAGCGCCACACACCGTGGGTAAAACTAGTAGCGCTCAGATGCCCGAGGGTTCGTAGCGCTATATAAATGCAAATTATTATTATTATTATATAACATTGCGCCAATGTGCTGCCCCATCTCCTAAAATGGCGGAAGGCATGTTTTAACAACCCCATCCCCCAACAGCACCAGGCAGTTATCAGTGAGGTGTCATGTATCCAATAGTTTCCGTGTGTGTGTGTGTTCAGTGCCCCCAGGCTCTGAAGGTTAAACCCTGCCAAGGAAGAGGCCGCGGCAGGCCAGCAGAGCCATCACATGCCCTGGGGCGCCAGCCCACTTAAATCCCTGGTGATGTATATGATATGCAGGTTGACATGCATGCACACACAAACGCACTAAAGCCGGGCCCCAATGCGTGCCCTCTTGCAATACACGTGTGTGGCATTTGCTGATGCAGAGTCGTGTATATGCAGCAATGCATCTGCAGACCTTCGTGCCTTTACGGTTGCGGCGCAAATCCGATACCTGCTGCAGTTGCAGCCCTGTTCGCCATCAAAAGCAGGCCTGCTGTGCTGTTTCTAAAAGGCCTCGGAGACAAGACTACATTTCCTTGGCCACGACAGAAAATGCACGCATCCGGTATGGTTTAAGGCTAGCCTTTATTTAGGGGCAGGCGTGAATTGTTGGCGATAGTGAAACTGCTCTTTACCCGGAATGGCACCACTAGAAAAAGTATTTGGGCAGGGGGAAACCGGGGTGGTAAAAATACAACATGGTGGGGCGGGTGGCACACCAAATGCAGGTCAACAGGCCAAACTGGTTTAAGTATACCTATATTTTACCAATCTGGTTAAAAATAACATGTCATTAAGCATGTTCAGAGTAGGTTTAATGCAATAAAGTTTTGCCCCAAGTTAACACACATCCTAGAAAGGGTATCAGGTAATATTATCCCCACCAGTAATATCGCCATATATATATGGTCCTGGGGTAAGGCCATAGGCAATATTATTAGTGGGGATAATGTATGGGGTTATTGGGAACGGGGGTGGCGGCAATGTCCCCCTTTTCATTAAAAACATTATGGGGGTGTCCCCCGCATGTTCCATGGCTTAATATCGCCGAAAAAATATGGCGATATTTTTGTATGGCGATAATTTTGCAGGGATATTTACACATAGAACCCTAAAAAGGTAACTCGCGGTGCAAAAATACCCCTGCAAGTCAGCAAGAGACTGCATTATTTTACTTCAAGCAGACATCGCTCCCAGCACAACTTAAAATAATGTGTAGTTCCAGGTGGTATTTAGCAGAAGAGATATCACTTCCGGCTCAGCTTTAAATAATAGCTGGTCAAAAATAGTCATTTTAACAGAGGAGATATCCCTCATACCTCAGTTAGTCAAGGACAGTCTGTTTAACAGATGGAATATCGCATACAGGCGCCAAGTACAGGAGGAAAGGAGGCAACTGCCCCCATGGTTCCTTAGCAATGGTTGTAGGAATCTCACTTTGCCCCCGCAGAATTGCTTACAGTTTTCAGTTTCTGGCTGTACACCCCAGTGGCGGGTGGTGAACTTTTTTTATTGGAGGGGTGTAAATATTTCCCTGCAAATAGGCTAGTGCTACGGAGCTTAGTGAGGGAGCCTAAACCAATTAAGAGGTGTTGGGGGTAAAATAATGGCTTAAAATGAGGCCAAAATTGGCTAAAATGTCAAACAGTTTGCAATTGGTTTTGTACGGTAACGCACGGAAATAATCCAAAAGATGCAAGTCACCAACCGTGCAGAGGAGCATTCTGCCAACACATTTTCAGGTTTTGCCCACAATATATGCCAGTATAAAAACATGATCACGCTGGCTGCACCCATACATGCCAGTATTCCCATTTAAGCACATATTCATGTTTGCTTTACGCATAATGCCACTAATGATACTATAAGAAATCATGCCCACGCTTGTTCTGCCAAAATAAGGCAGTATCCCCACGTAAGGACATACTCCAGTTGGCTTTACCATTAAAAATGCCCTGCCACAATATGAAACATGTCCAAACCTGCTACATTAAAAACTCTAGCTATATTTATTTATTGGTTATTTGTAGTGCACACTATACAGCAAAATTAGTGTTTCAAGGCTCATCAAGACAAGGAGGTGGTGGTGGGGGAGAGGGAAGAGGATATGCAACACTGGGGAACAGAACTGTCAAACGGAAACTGCATTTTCCTTTAACAGTACAAGCCAGCCCAGGAGCGCTCCCTCAGCTGCAAAATGCAGCTGAGGGAGTGCTCAGTGTTAACACTGGGCTGGCTCCTCCATACTGGGCGAGGGTGCCCGTGGGTCGGTGCCCTTCACCCATTATGGAGAAGCCGGTACTGGTACACCGTCAATAAATCTATGCACAGCGTCAGTGTAGCTGGAGATTAAATACTGTTGACTTTGAAGTCATGTACATTAACTGCACTGTTAATGCAGTGATTTTGACCACATTAAGGGATCCAGAAGACATGTTCTACAGTAGAAGGCTACCAGGGTAGCTCAGCGAGTTGAGTGACTGTTGCTAAAATGTTATATATAAGACTGGCTGTAAATCTTATGACTTTTTGCAAATCCTTAAAAAACAAAGTGCCACAAAATGTGTTCGGCCAGGGGAGGGGTGGGGGTGGTAGTTTATTATTTATATTCAGCGTGAGGGTGGGGAATCTCTGCCCCCATAGTGAAAATCAAAAGCTGGCACCCATGAACCCACAGTTTAATTTCCTAATAACTGCTGTCGGCAAAATAAAAACATTTGTCATTAAGCAAATTGACATGCATATAACAGCTTTACGAATATATCCTGTGATAAAATACAAAGGAAGGGGCACAAAAATCACAGGGTATTTGTGTGGCAGTATGACATAAAAGTAAACACATTTTAAAGAAAACTAGTGAATGTGAGTTTAAGATCATGTTTCAGTTTGGAAACACATTTTTTGTTTTTTTTCCAGACCAGTTTAAAATGCACATTTGGAAAACAGTGTGCCCAGCATGTAGAAAGCCTGCTTTTATCAGTGATGGCCCCCACCCCAGTGATATTCATGGCCCATCGATTCTGTGGCGCCCTTTCAGGCCAGAAGAACTCAGGCAGAGCAAACACAGCCTGCAAACGCAGCAATGACTGCTGGGGAAAGGAGCACTTTTAAGGCTCCTGGATAGAGTTCTTTGCCAGGGGTGTGGGGCAGGTGGCAAAGAAGCCGATAAGGGAGGGGCAATTGCCCAACTCTAGGGACGCCTATGTTTACCCATGCTGCTTGCCTGTGAGGGATTCTACCATCAGCGCAGAATGAGGGCGCTCGCCTGGGCCTTTTTTGTTTGTTTAAAAGAATGAATGATGGGAAATCAGCCTCCGAAAATAAGTGGGGTCATACCCACACATATTTTCCACGCTCACCACACAGCAGAAAAATGGTCATGTACTCTGGGAGGACACCGCTTATCTGCGTAGCTGACACCTGACAGTCGTGGGTACATCAAAAGCCTTGTCCATGGGCAGCTGGATTAGAATTTCAAGGCCCAGTGAATTTGCATCTTCATTGTCCAACCTTGCTGGTGGCGGCAAATACTAATGAATGTTCATTAGCAGGCCTCAGGGAAGGCCTGGGTGCAGGAAGTGACAATGGAGAGGAGACACCAAAATTTCTTTGTAATGCAATGTGTCAACTTAATACTAACACCCCTCCTTGGTATGAAAGGACAGAGAATGTCCTGTCTAGAACCACTCCTTTTAGAGCAGGGATGTATGTGAATTGTAGGAGACGAAAGTCTGCCTGCAGCCCCCTACTTCACAGGAGGCCCATGTTGTGATCAAGAGCCGCATAGGGCTCAGTTAATTAGGGAGACACCTTGATATATAGCGGACAGGAAGATGGGTGGGACTTAGAAATATATGTTGCCATCCTTCCCCTGTCTGTTGTCAAGCACCCTGGTTCTGACCTGAAGCATCACAGAAGATTGTTGGTGGAGACCCAAGATTGGCTCACTTAAGTTAGGCTTAGCCTACACCAATCACTGGGCCCCGTTCGGCTTTAAAAGAAGGCTGAGTCCCTCACTGATCAGATCCTCTGAAGATTTCGCAAGGAGTAAGAAAGACTCATTTGGACCCAAGATGAAGGTATAGTCTTCCTTACATCTTCCGACAGTGAAGGAAGGCCAGGAGTTCCAGGAGGGAAGCAAGACGCCCCCCCTAAACATCTCCCAAGGAACAGAGAGAGATACCGGACTCAGAGGACCCGTCCAGCAGCTCCAGAACTGGTACCCAGCCAGCACACAGTGTGCCCTCTAGGTTCTTACAGCAAGCTTCCTAGGTGGGAAGTGCCAGAGAGTCTCTGGACAAAGGACAAGGCCGTTGCCTGCTAACACCCTGCTGAGCTTTGGGCCGTCCGACTTGAAAGGACACAAGCCCTATGAAGAAGCTAGGAGGAGCACCACACAAGCATCATCTAGCATCCATCTTTTTAAGGACAGTCAAGGCCTCGAACCGCATCCGGCTGCACTGCTGACTGTTGTCACACCGCCAGAGCCATCTGGGATGCCTCGACCAGCATTCCAGATCCACCAACCAGCACAGAGACAACGATTCTTGGCCCTGAGACGCCGCGCCGGACAGCCTGCAGACGCCCATCCAGTCTTGCTTGCCGAACTGCCTGCAGTACCCAAAGTTGTCTCTCGTCACTAACTCTGTCTCCAGGGCTACAAAGCGCCCTGGAACCGCCTTGATGCTGTTGAGCACCAAGAACTTCTTCAGCACCATGTACATTGCGATTCTGCCCCCTTGTCCATCTCTGAAGGCCCCTAGAGACAGTTGCGACCCTTTGCCCCTTTGGTGCTGGAAGCAAATAATCTTGAACTATAAGACTGATTACTTTACCAACTACCCTCCTGTCAGTATCCTGAGTGCATCCCTTTCCTTCGTGAACTGTCTGTCCTCTATGTTCCTTTAAAGTGTGGGTTGTAACTGTAGTGTGCTAGAACTGTCTGTTGTAGTAATAATAAAGTAGATATTTGTATACAACCTTGACTGGACAGTCCCTTTTATCATTGAATAGTAATTGTATTTTTTCTGTGTTACAACTAACCAACGATCTGACCTTGCAGAGATAAGCCTGCGGTTCCGTCCACGTTACCAAAAATTGGACAAGGAGGTCTTATAATTTACTTGTATTCCAATCTGTTCGGAACCCTTCTGATGTACTAGAGGTGTGGGGTTGATTGATGGTTTAGAAACCGATATTCATCCATGGACCACTGGTGCCTTAAAAGTTCATTCATCACAGGAAAAGAGCACCTTTTAAGGCTCTTGGAAATAGTTCTTTGCCAGGGGCAGGGAGCAAAGAAGCCAATAAGTGAGGGGTAATTGAGGGGTAATTGTCTTTCTCTATTTTTACCCGTGCTGCTTGCCTCATGGTAACATTCCAGGGACTGGACGCACACCCACTCCCTGATCCAAGATTCGGTCACCCTTTTACCAATCCTCCAGCCAATGGAGAACGGCCTCCACGCATGCCCTGGGCTTCAATTGCAGGATGTTGCAATCCTCCTGCAGCTTTCTATCAACCGCTTCAAGAGAGATTACATGTTTACAATCGAATTCGGGGTATTTAATGCGATCGCCGCAGCGCGACTACTTGAAGTGGCCCCCGGGGCAGCATCCATCACCCGCCGACGGGACGCCATGCGTGGTGCGTCGTCTCTGCCATCTGCCTGGGAGACGCACGTACGTTTCTGCGTTTTATGACGAAGCTGCGTGTGATGGCTGGCACCGTCTAACGGGAAGCAACTCGCTGGACTTGAACATGAATGCGGGCCAATGGGCCTTGAATCATCATAAGGATCTGTGGGCGTCAACACCCGCGGGCTTCCCTCACTATATTCCGCCCTCTTACACAGAATCCGATTGCAAATAGTATGGGCCCATCTAATCTTTTGTTGTAAGTGCAGGAAACGCATGGTTCAAGTTGTTTACGCTTTTTATTCTCTCCTTTTGTATGCTGTGCTGCAAATGGAAATTATTTGTTGTGGGATTCCACAAGTGAGTGGGTCGGGGTGGTTATGAGGGGAGTTGGGGAATTGTTATCAACCCATCAATGATCATTTTCCTCCCATAAGATTAATCATGAACACCTATTGAGCAATTTTACAGACATGCTGACAAAACGGTCAAATGTCCTAACACCCATAGGTTCCTGACAAAACGGTCAAATGTCCTAACACCCATAGGTTCCAATCCACGATTAGCCTGGTTAATCAACTGAAGGGAGCAAATGCGTTTTTCCAGATCTGAGAACAGGAAGGGGGGCCCGGCGGGAACGCGAAGCGTTTCCCCCCGGGGAGTTTTTGGCGCTGCACACGGCCAGCGAGTGGCCGTGGGAGGCAGAGTGCCTCCCGGGGTATTTAAGGGGCTCAGGGAAGGTTCGGGAGCCAGGCGACGGTTAGGACTTGAAGATTGTCCTGGTCGCCTGCTCCCGAGCCTTCGCTGTGTAGCTGGGCCTAGGAGTGTTGAGGGGTAGAGCAGGTGAGGTGGGTGATTTGTGAGGGTAGTGGTGGTATAGTGGGCGGTCAGGTAGTTTTGTTAGTTTAAAAAAAAAAAAAAAAAAATAATAATAATAATAATAAGATTAGCAGTTATATACAGTTGGGGAAAGGTTTATTTTGGGGGTGCCGTAAATAAGACACCCCCCGCTACTTACCGTAGCTCCGGGTTCGCGTCGTGGTAGTCGGGTTTTTTATCGGTTCGAGGGCGCGGGGTGCCGTGGGCGTGCGGGGGGAAGTGTATAAGAGCATCCGTGCTCCGTTGCTCGCCGGCGGGGAGCGGGGTGTGGGAAGCAGCGGGCTGCCACGAATAGGCATCCGCTCAGGAGCGGGTGGGGGACGGAGCATTTTATGTTGATACGGGATCCTAGGTCCCGTGTTGTGTCATCAGGGAGAGGAGAACGGTGAGTGCGGTGTCAGTCGTAGGACAGAGGGGGCAGAGCGCTCCCATTTAAAGGGGCCTCGTCCATTTTGTGGGCCTGAGGTGCGGTGGCGCTCACTAGCCGCCAGGGGGCAGTGTGACAGGGAAGGAAATAGTCCCGGATACTGGTTAGGTTGATTTTGGTGGGGTTTTTTCTCTAGCGGGTGGCACTTGTTGCCTGTGCAGGGGGTTACAAGGGATAGGGCAGTATTTTGGGGGTATTTAGTGGGGCAAAATAAAATAAAAAAAAAAATATTAAAAACTTAGCTAAAAGTTATCAGTTTCAATTTTGTAGATTTCCACGGGTAGTTTCGGCTCGGGGGCTTAGGTTTGCTAGGTCATTTTTCAAGGGGTATATATATATATTTGTGGTGCACAACCAAGTTATTAGTAGTGCACGATGGTGGGCCAGGGAGCCAACAGGAAGGCGTTGGTTGATGCCAAGGCTCTTAAGGAGGCTCTGGAAATAATTAGTAGGGCATCTAGGGCCCAATTGGAAGGGGCAGTTGGGGAGGTCACTGGGGGAGAGGGGACGGGGGAGGGGGAGATAAGTGGGGGGAGGCCGCAGCGGAGAGCAGCGGCAGATGGGGCTCTCGCGGCAGTGGTGGCTTGCACCCCCGCGGCAGGGAGAGGGGAGGTATGGGAATCCAGGGGAAGGAGGATGAGAAGGGAGATAGATAGGACAGCGTCTGAGGGAGAGATGATTTCAGGTGGGGAGCCTCTGAGGGAGGGAGTGAGTAATAGCCCTAGGGAAGATAGGAATACGCAGATGGAGAGGGCTCTTGGGGACCCGAGCGAGGGGGTGCAGAGGGGGGTGGCAGGGCAGAGGGGAAGAGGGGGGAAATATTTACAGAAGAGTGCAGGTGGGAGAAGGAGGGAGAGGTCCCCATCAATTGAGGAAATTAGAGTGGGGCGCGGAACGGCCCCCATGGGTATGAGGATGGAGGGCGCTGCGCAGCCCCCACTGGTCAGAGTGAGGTTGAGGGTTTTAATACGGCCCCACCTCGATCAGCACAAGGAGAGCCTAGAGGGTGCAGCACGGCCCCTAGCAATGAGGAATACAGGGTGGAGGACGGAACCCCTCGCCCGAGAGAAGAGGACCAGGCAGGGGTACCCCCGGCCCCGCCGAGAAGACGTCAAAGGAGTGACGGGGCGTACGCCCCGGGCTCGCAAGAAGATCGCCTCAACTTGAGCAGGAGCTCGCATCAGCAGTGGTATATAAGGGATGATGAAGTTGGATTGGAGGAATATGTGGGGCAGTGGGAGGAAGAAGGTTACAGATCGGCAAGGGAGAGGGGGGAAGAGAAAAGAAGTTTGATGTGGGATATGGAAAGGCAAGGGGATAGGGGGTAAGGGGTCGGGGAAATTATTGGTTGGGTGAGTCTGTTGACATGTTTTGTCCCCGCAGTAGGAGCCCTCTAAGAAAGGAGATGAGGAGCATCGGGGTGGACGCCAGACCACAGACGGCGGGCGTGGAAAGAGGTGAGCAGGAACGGGAATGGTCCTCTGCATGGCAGAGAGGGGTCACGAGAAGGGTGACGGGGAATGAAGGGACGAATTTGCATGGGGTAAGAAAAGAAGCTGGTGTGCAGGCCATTGGAGCCTTGGGGGTTGAAAAGAGCATGTGCTCAGTGGAGGTCCAAACGGACAAAGCGATGGAGCCATTGGTGCTTGAAGTGCAAGCTGGAAATAAAAAAGAGAATGAAGTGAAAGGAAAGGAGAAAAAATTGCCGTACATGAGGATAACAAAACCATTGGGGGCACACTTGATGGCAACGACAAGGGAGAAGATTCAGGCAGGGGAATTTGTAGATGTGTTCAAATTGCTGCATAGGGAAGTGAGAGCAAAAGAGGGGTCTAAAGAAGAAGAAAGGGAACTGGCGTCTCGCCCACGGGTCCCGGTGACTATTGAAAATTGGACGTCGGCATTTATCATTTATGCCAGCGTTTATTGTGAAAAATTTCCAGAGCGTTGCGTGGCTCTGCTTAAATATATGGATGTTATCAGGAAGGCTTTCACGAGTTTTGGGGGTTTTGCATGGGTAAGGTATGATGAGGAATTCAGAGCGAGATTGGCGGAGGACAGTCAGGTGGTCTGGGGGGAGATAGACATGGATCTTTGGTTGCAATGGATGGCTCCAACGAGGCCTGCCCCGACGCTGCACACGGCGAGCGGGCTGCCCGTACCTTTCTGGCCCTTTCTTGGTTGCCCCGCCCACGATGGGGCGGGGGGAGGAGGTAGGGGGCAGTCATCAGCAGCGTGCTGGGGGTATAATAAGGACGGCTGCGCACGGACTCTGTGTAGGTTCAGGCACGAGTGTAGCAAGTGTGGTGGAAAACACCCTCTCACGCAGTGTTTCCAACAGGGGGACAGGGGGAGGGAGAGGGGGACAGGTAGAGGGGTTGTGGGGAAAAGCTTTTACTCCAATTAAAGTATGGGTGCTCGAAAAATGGTTACAATTTTATCCAGACAGAGAAAGGGCGAAGATCTTGGGTGAGGGTTTCTGTCAGGGGTTCAGATTAGGGTACCAGGGCCCAAGAGTGCGCAGGTGGGCTGAAAATTTGAAGTCAGCAAGAGAAAATGTTGACGTGGTGAGACATAAATTGACCAAAGAAATAGAGGCAGGGAGGATAGTGTGCCCATTTGATGACTTGCCGGGGGATTTAGTAATATCCCCATTGGGGGTGGTGCCGAAGAAAGCTCCGGGGGAGTTCAGGCTGATACATCATTTGTCATGGCCGGAGGGTATGTCTGTTAATGATTTTATTGCTCCGGAAGAGTGCGGAGTTGTGTATGCCAGTGTTGACCAGGCGGTGGAACTGATAAGGAAGGAAGGGCGAGGGGCCTTCATGGCCAAGTGTGATATCAAGGCAGCTTTCAGGTTAATGCCGGTGCACCCGGAGGATTTTTGGTTGTTGGGTTTGCAGTTTGAGGAAGGCATATACATAGACAAAGCCTTGCCAATGGGGTGCGCAATTTCTTGTGCTTTGTTTGAGCGGTTCAGCTCTTTCTTACAGTGGGTCTTCTCATTCAGTTCGGGTTGGGAGAGTGTGCTGCACTATTTGGATGATTTTCTTTTCATTAGCGGGGCGGAAAGAGTGGAGGATTGTAAAAAAATGCTACAGTTGTTTCAGGAGCTGATGGAGGAGCTGGGGGTGCCATTAGCGGAAGACAAAACTGAGGGGCCGGCAGTGGTATTGACATTTCTAGGAATTGAGCTGGATTCAGTGGCCATGACCTCACGCTTGCCGCACGACAAGGTGAGCAAATTGGTGGTTTTGTTGGAAAAAGTGGTGGTTGCCAAGAAAATGACGCTGGTTGAAATGCAAAGTTTGGTGGGGCATTTGAATTTTGCATGCAAGGTGGTGGCCCCAGAGCGAACATTTTGCAGGAACATGGCGAGGGCTATGGTGGGAGCGAAGTACCCACATCATCGAATAAGAGTGTCAGGGGCAGTGAGGGAGGATTGCAGAATTTGGCTGCGCTTTTTGGAGAATTTCAACGGAGTGACAATGTGGTTGCAGGGAGACCCGGTGACTTGGGAAGTTCAGATATTTTCTGATGCAGCAGGAGCGGGAGGTTTTGGAGTTTACTGGGGAGGAAAGTGGTGTGCGGAGAAATGGCCAGTGCGGTGGTTGAAGGAAGGAAGGAGTATAGCATTTCTGGAATTTTTTCCACTACTAGTTGCATTGCAGTTGTGGGGGAAGGATTTTCAGAACAAGAAGGTGAATTTTAATGTTGACAATGAATGCGTAGTTCATGTGGTGAACAGGCAGTCAGCTAAGGATCAGAGGGTGGTGAGACGGATGAGAGAGTTTGTTCTGCGCTGCATGGAATGGAATGTGGTGTTTAAGGCAACACATGTGCCGGGGAAAGATAATGGCATCGCTGATGCATTATCTCGTTTTCAATGGCAGAAATTCCGTGGATTGGCTCCAGATGCAGAGCAGGAGGGGCAACAGATTCCGGAGGAGCTGTGGAAGATAGGAAGCTGAGAGCGCTGGCACTGGTGGAGGGTTCATTGGCCTCGGCATCTAAGGAGGCATACAGGAGGGCCTGGGAGGATTTTATTAGAGGGGGAGCTTGTAGTTGGAAGGGTAGATGGGACGCGGAAGAGAGGAGGAGAGATGATGTTATGAATTTTCTCCTGAGGTGTATGGACAAGGTGGTCAAAGGCAACGATTGTGGGGAAGTTAGCAGGGATTTCTTTCTATGGGAAATGGTTTTGGGGTTTTCAACCAAGTGGGGGGGGAAATGGCAAATAGGATGTTGGAAGGATGGGCTAGGGAGAGTAAGAGGGACAAGGATAAGAGGAGGCCGATATCGGCGGAATTGTTGCAGAGGCTGACTGTAGTGGTGGGGGGAGTTTGCTGGTCGGTATGGGAGGGGGAATTTTTTGTGACTTGTTTTACTTGGTTATTTTTTGGGGCTTTCAGAGTTTCTGAGTTGGTAGGGGGAAAAGGTGGGGTAGGAGGACTGCAATGGGAAGATGTACGAATTACAGAGGAAGGTTTGGACATCAAGATCAGAAGATCCAAGACTGACCAGAAGGGGAGGGGTTCTTGGGTTCTACTGGGTAGAGGGAGTAGGAAGTTATGTCCAGTACAGGTAGTATTGGTTTGGAAGGAGCGTTGTGGGCGTAGGTCAGGCTTGGTGTTTCAGCATGAGGATGGGTCGCCGGTGGCAGCGACACATGTGCTGGGGGTATTGAGGAAGGCGTTGGAGGCGGTGGGTGAAAAGGCAGAGGATTTTGGGACTCATTCTTTCAGGATGGGCGCAGCATCTGAAGGCAGTAGGTTGGGATTTTCCGAATACAAAGTGAAAAGCTTGGGGCGTTGGAGGTCTGGGAAATACAAGGGGTACGTCAGGGATTTTGATAAGGGGAAGGTGTGAAGAAATGAAGGAAAGGTTTTTGGGAGGACTGCTCTTATTGTGATGTTTTTGACTTGTCAGTGATTGTTAATTTTCTTTTTTCAGATGCTGCGCGAAAGGAAGGGGAGTTGGCGCAAGTGTGGATTGTTGGCCATTCAATTGTTAAGTGGGCTGGGAAGGAGGCGGAAAAAAGGGTGTTTGGGAGGCAGCTGGGATGTAGCTATAAGGAGGTGGTGGTGAGATGGCACGGTTTGGGGGGTCTGCGCTGGGATCAGCTGCTTCCTATATTGGCAGGGATGAGGGAACGCTATGGGGTTCCAGAAGTGGTAATTATTCACGCGGGAGAGAATGACCTGGTGAAGGATACGGGGGTCTCTCTGCGAAGGAAAATGAAGAGGGATTTAGTTTGGATGAGGGAAATGTGGCCTCAAGCAAAGGTGTTTTGGACCAAGTTGTTGCCGCGGAGAGTTTGGAGGGGGGCTTGAAATGAGGGAGCAATAGAGAGGACGAGGAAAGGGATAAACAGGGAAATGGTTAAGTTTTGTTCCTCGGTGGCGGTACAGGTGATGGACAACAAAGAAATAACGTATGAAGGGCTCCTTATTTTTAGAGAGGACGGAGTAGACTTGTCCATGTATGGGAATAGTCATTACCTGGCGGGAGAATGGGTAAGAAGTTGGAGATAGGAAGGGAAAAAGGGGGGGAGGGTGGGGCAGAAAGAACTCCTCAGGGGAGGGTTTTTCTGGTGCCGGGGGCATGGCCCCTTTTGATGTGAGGGGAGGGAAGCACAATGGGGAATGACACGGGAAAGGAGGGGGTGGCGCTGTTTGCACAAGCAGGTCACCCCGGGGGAGCAGGTATTGAGCCTGGAGGGGCATGGCCCCTGGGAGAAAGCGGGAAGCCTGGGAAAAGGGCAAGGAGACGGTAGGCTCCAAGGGGTAAGTAGGGAGGAGATAGATGAGTTATTTATTTAATTGTTGGGAAGATGAAAAAGGAAAAAGGAGAATGTTTAATTATTTAATTGTTTGTTGTAATATTTATTTAGTTTGTTAGGCCATGGAGCCAGTTAAGCATTTTGAATTGTAAGCTTTTGGCCTGTCACATTAAAGCGACCTTTTCCACTTTTAAATGAGTCTGGGTTTTTGTGCAGTTAGCCAAAAAGACATTTTTTTGCAGGATGCAGGAAATTCCGGACAGTTTCCATCCAGCACTGTTTACAGGTGCCCTGCCCCTCCCATGTCAATGTGCTACATACAGGGGAGTCACACACGCCCGTACTGTCTCTATTCGGGGTCCTTACAAAAATCACCCCTAATTATAACAACAATCGTTATGATAATGAATGTGAGATAGCTCAGCAGGTCCAGTGCCTGACTAGCCCTTGCAAGTCCCAGGCTGGACTACTTGTAGGCCAACTCAGCCTTTGCATTCAAGTTGTATAGCAATGAGTAGCCGTGCAGTTCGCACATGTAGATTTTACATCCAAAAAGTCTGTAGAGAAAGAGTGCAAGAGCAAAGCTAAAGGGCATCAAACGCTGCACTATGATGAGTTACGCCTTTGAACAATCCTTTCATGCTTCCGAGATCAATAAAACAAGTGATATTTTTATTTATGTATTGTATATATAGTCAAATATAGACTTTAAACAAAATCATCAATTCCAATTACCTAAACATCAAAAAAGAATCCACCAATCATAACAAAAGAATATTCAGAATTTCCAATAAATAATGGCAGTATTTGACACTGCAATACATAATATTCAAATCATCACCACTCCTATAAGGATCCCACAATTCCTGATCAGAAAAATAATTTCTGCATTTAATTAAATATGGTCTGCTAACCAATACTGATCTCTCACAATATATAAATAAATACCTAAAACATATTCCCCACATAGCCGAAGTGGAAGGACAGGGGAGTTGGTTTTTTGATGCTTTTGGGAGGTGCTCCAGTGCCGTCCCGTTGGACGGGGTGACCCGCAGGTGTGGAGGAGCGGGGACTATGGACTGGGGGTAAGGCGGTGAGTAACTTTGTCATTCACCTAACCCCTTCCAAGCCCGCTCGCTCCCACAAAGGACCTACCCCCAAATGATTCACCACCCCCGACTAAAGACTCTAAAAACCCATAACCGCTCCCTTGAGTGCAAATGGTGAGCTTCCAGAACCCTGCAAAGCAAACCAGTACTCACCCACTACCACAAACTACAAATTAGAGATATGAAAGGCCAAAAAAGAATACTATAATAAAAGGATCCTTAACTGCCATAGCGGCAGCAAAGAGCTCCACAGGATCATCATCGAATTCCTGAACCCGCCCTGCACCACAGCCCTGACTGCCGCCTTCACAAGCGCTCTGGAACTCCCTGTCTGAACACTTCCACAAAACAGCCTTAGAATGGCCGCCCACCCTCAATGCCAAACTCTCCCTCTTGCCCACCCGCTCTACACCTACTCTACCAGACCCAACCTCTTTTCTCCCAAAGGACCCTTCTTTCTGCTCCTTCAACCCTATCTCGAGCGAAGAGTTCACAAAACTACTATCTGGCAGCCGACCCTCTGGCTCACCCTTTGACCCCTGTCCTGTTGCTCCCCTCAAAGAAATGTTCACCTCCACCTGCGCAGGAGAACTGGCGAGGTCCATTCTCAACGACTCCTTCACATCCGGCAAGTTCCCCGACTCCTTCAAAACTGCGCATGTCAAACCCCTGCTTAAAAAGAGCCTCCCTTCACCCTCTACTAACAACCAACTACATGCCAATTTACAACACCAAGTTCCTGACAAAACCCATCGACCGCACTGCCTACTCGCAGCTAAATGCTTTCGTTGAATCTAATAATCTCCTAGACCCCGCGCAATCGGGTTTCCCTCCGCGCCAGGGAACAGAAACCACGCTGATCTCCATCTGGGATGACCTAAAAGTGACAGCTGACTCTGAAGGATGCGCAGCCCTTATTCCTCTTGACCTCTCAGCTGCGTTTGACACCATCAACCACAGGATCCTCCTAGAGAGACACCACTCCTTAAGAATACGTGATTTAGCTCTCTCCTGGATTGCTCCATTCCTCTCGAATAGACAGCAAATCACCCATTTCCCCCCTTTTCTCTCTGCTGCACGCCCGGTAAACACTGGAGTACCCCAAGGCGCCTGCCTCTCTGGCTTTCTCTTCAACCTTTACTTGAACCCCCTGCCCAGGATCATCCACTCACACAACCTCACTTGCTATAACTAGGTGGTGGACGACACATATCCTGAGAATTCCTAAATCGACCACCTGCCCCTACCCCTGTCCTGACGTAGCAGCATGTCTCTCAGACACTGACCGCTGGATGACGACTAACCATCTCCTTCTGAACCCAGGCAAAACAGAGATCCTAGTATGCAGAAAATCTCCTCTATTCCCCCAACTGACCGCCTGGCCACCCTCACTCGGCCTCCCCCTATGACTGCTGCCACTGTCAAAAACCTTGGCTGCACAATGGACTCAGACCTAACTCTCTCTCACCTCCTCAACAATGCTTCCAAAGCCTGTCATTTCCACCTTAGGCTCCTGAATCGCATCTTCCCCTACCCGAACAGACTGGCTGCAATTATGTCCATTGTCATTTCCAGACATGACTATGCAAACTCCCTCTACCTGGGTGCACCAGCCTACCAGCTAAACAAACTCCAAAGTGTACAAAACCCGGCTGCCAGACTTCTTCTAGCATTGGGATGAAGGGACCACATCTCTCCAGCTCACTGCACCCTATACTGACACCCGCTTGGACGCAGGGCCACTTTGAAACTCCTATGTATTACCCACCGAGCGGTGCACAAAACAGACCCCAAATTCCTACACGAAAAGATTACGCTTTACCACCTGACTCGCACTCTTGGGTCTACCAACGCCCTCCTCCTAGTGGTCCCAACCTCCAATTTGGCCAGGATTGGAGGGTCGGCCTACTCAACCCTGGCACCAAACTTGTGGAACTATCTTCCTCCCCAAATTAGACACATCGAAGACTACATGGCTTTCCAGAGGGCACTCAAAACCTGGCTCTTCACCTAAAAACCCATTAGGGAATGCAGTGAACCCGGACTTCCACCATGACCGACACCAGGCGTGTACACAGCTGTTTGCGGACACGATCCTACACCTTCAAACCAGACAATATCCAATTCCACCACCTAGAGCCTCTGCCAGACCTGAAACCTGAATCGTAGCAGCACCCATGTATTTATTTATTTATTATTTATGTATTTGTATTTGTAGAGCACGCAACAGCCCTTAGGCATCGTGGCGCTTGTTACAGAAAGTGAGCAGTGCTTGGTTACAGAAGAGAGCAGGTATACATTTTACACATTTTACGATATACATTTTTACAGGTTTTGCAATATACATTGAGAAAATAGAAGAGAGGAAAGAGAGGGGTATAATGTTAGAGTGCAGATGTGCAAAGGGAGCCTGTTAGTTGAAGAGGGAGGTTTTCAAGTTTCTCCGAAAGGCCAAGAGAGAAGGTTCAGCTCTGAGGGTGGTAGGGAGCACATTCCAAAGCTTAGGGGCTATGTAGGGGAAGCCTATCCCTCCTGCTTTAGCCCTGTTGATGTGCGGGATACTAAGTTGATTGGTGTAGCGTGTTCCAGTGGGTAGGGCTGAGTTGTTTCTAGATAGCGTTTCTGATAGGTAACAGGGTGCTGTAAAGTTGATGCATTTGTGCATGAGAGTGAGAATTTTAAACTTAATGCAGTCTTTGACCGGGAGCCAAAGAACTGCCTGTCTAGCTTGAGAGATGTGGTCTCTTCTCGGGGTGCTTAATGCTGCTCTTAGCGCGTTGTTTTGGGTGATTTGGAGTCTGTTTATGGTTTTCATAGAGGTTCCTGCTAAGAGAGCTTTGCAGTCGTCTAACGTAGCACCTATAGTGGCTCTGGCTATTAAGAGGCAGCTAGACTTAGTTAGGAACGGTTTATGGCATTAATGAGTTTGATGCTTAAGGCGGATGCTGATACAATGGCACCAACTTGTTTTTTCATAGATAGTGCAGCATCAATGTGAACCCCTAGTGTTTTTATGGATGATAAGACGGGAATGATGGAGTTGTCTATGTTGAAGTTGGAGTAGAGCTGGTCTAGCTTGGCTAGTGTGTTTTTTTTACCCAGAATAAGAATCTGTCTTATCTCCATTGAAGCATAGGCCATTTGCCTTGGACAGTGGCGTAGATTTGGCATAGTGCCGCTGCGTCTAGGTCGTATGAGCTGGTTAGTGATGGATAAACTTGGTTCTTGTCAGCATAGTTTGTATATGCAATCCCAAGTGCATCAAGCTTATCAAAAAGGGGCTTTCTAAAGAGATTGTATACTGTAGGCGTGGTACATGATCCCTGTGGGACTCCGCAGTGAATGGTAGTAGGTGCTGCATTTGCTATGTTGGAGAATACTTTAATTGCTCTACCTCTACGAAGGAAGTGATCCAGGAAGTCGCTTGTTTGGAGAATTGAGCTGCTTGTGTAAGGTGAACGGTAAGGGTTTTATGATCAACCAGGTCAAAGGCAGCCGAGAGATCTAAGAGGAGGATGGCAGGCTTGCCTTTGTCCAGGAGTTCTTTGGTTTTTTAGGTCTAATAGGGCAGTTTCAGTCCTGTGCCCTTTACAGAAGACGGACTGTCTCTTTCCTAAAATAGAGTTTCTTTCCAGGTGTAGTTGGATTTGGCTATGAGCCGCTTTGTCCAGAAACTTGAGAAGAAATGGGACGGTGGTTATGGGGCGGTAGTTGTTAGGTTGGGCAGGAACTAGCGTAGGTTTTTTCAGGAGAGGGCGCACCCGCGCCTCTTTGAAGCTGATGGGGACAATGCCTGTTTTAATTAAGGAGTTAATAAATACCGTAAGAAGAGGGGCAAGGGCCTCAGCACAGTCCTTGATAATCTTGGGAGGGCATATGTCTCCCTTGCATAGTGATGGTTTAAGGTGTTTGAGAATGTCTATAACTTCAGAATCTGTTATGTCAGAAAAGGAGAATTTAGGGAGCTGGGGTATTTTGTGATCAAGCATGGACTGTGGGTGCCTGTTATGGCTTAGTACGGCTTTATAGTGATCCTTGATTGTGATGTACCTAACTGAACACATTTATTACCTCATATGCAGGGATTCTGCACTAAATGACCAGTAACTAATCCATCGCAAGGCGTGTGGGTTCCGTTTGTCTGGCCCGGGCACCAACCCAGGCCCCTCCTGGGTGGAGGCCAGGAAGCTTCTCCTGTGATGCTTGTGAGAATGGGTGTCACATGCGCCCCAGTACCAAGTCTCTCATGATACAATAGGGAGCTCTCAGGGTGCGCTTACTGGTTACTGGAGTTCTTTTGAATTAGGAAGCAAAAGGAAGGGGGCAGAGCTTGTGTAGCCTGGGACAGAGGTACAGTCCATTGAGGGGTTCCACCATCTTGGTTCTTGCTGGGCCTTCTCAAAGTTCCTGCCTCTTCCTTACTTCCTGCAGACAAAGCACTCGGGTATGACATTGCAGTGCAAAGGACGTTTGTCACAGAAGCCTTGATTGAAGCCCTTATAGAAGGGAACGCATCTGCAATGTGGGTCCACCTTTTGGACTACTGAGAAGGATTCACCTGAAACCTGCTTGGGAATACAGTCTGCTCTACAGTCCAAAGCCAGAAAGGTGAATACCAGAGACTCCCACGCAAGGGGCAGGCTCTTGTCCCTAAACTTCTAAGGGGCATATCTAGGCTGAATCTGTTGTATGGGCCAAGGCCTAACCTGATGCCTGAACGCTGGAACTAGGATCCTGCTTGCTAGGAGAAGCAGTTCTTGCACATGCTCTCTGGTAAACATCATGGCATGAAAGTGCAGATCAAGGACTACCCTTCCCCCTGGAGACCCTGTAAGGGCCTCCCAGCAATCCAGAAGTCGGGTAACAGCTTCATCAACCTGCTTGTGTGCTAAACTGACCCGGACATCACCTGTTTGTCCAAAGCTGCTTCATGCCATGTGCTGTTGCTGCTTGTAAACCACACTGTGTGTTGGGTGTTGGACCCAGTCAAACAGCTAACCAACCCATTGTCGAATCAGTGCCTCAGAAAGCACCTTGAAGCCTGTCCTGATGCTGTTGTACCACAAGAATACGTCTAGAAAGTATTTGCAGTTGTTCTGTCCCGCCTTTTAGGGACCAAGTGACTTGCAAGGCCACATTCTCTTCCTTTTTCCAAACACCTATTCTTCATTCAGACATTGCTGCTGAACTGATTGCTCCTCTACCCTGTCTTCAAGACCGAGTTCCCTTTCAATACAAAAGTCTGCATTCCCTTTGGGCTCGTCAGCAGGGGTAGGGTGCTAGCGTTTTATGAGTTGTGATAATTTTTAGTTTAATTAAAATATTCTATTCTTATAGTCCTTTGATTGGACATTATTTTGCTTTGAATTCATTGCACTAATGCTGTTTAGTTTGCTACATTAACCACCTCACATCCCCTTCAGAAAAGCATAGCCTGATGTCGGCATATGCTCACCTGAGAGGCAAAGGAGGTATACTGTCCGGGTTGTGCCCGATTCACCTCTTATGATTGGGATTACTGTTGGTACAGTAGTAGTGTAGCCCCGAGTAGGCATTTTACCACTACTCCTCCCATTACCCTTGCAGAGCAGCAGTCATTTCGTCACAGGGCTAGAGAACTGGGTTCTAGTTATAGGATGTGGTGGGGGGGGGGGGCTGCAGAGCCCGGTATTGTTTATGGCTAAGGGATGGAGAACTGGGTAATATTTATGGGATGTGGAGGGGGCTGGAGCTTGGTATTGTTTATGGGACAGGGATGTAGAATATGGTACTATTTATGGGATGTGGAGGGGGGTCTGGAGAGCTTGGTTTTGTTTATGGGGCGGGGATGGAAAACTTGGTACAATTTATGGGATTTGGAGGCTGCTTGGGGAGCTGGGTACTATTTACGGTATTTGGAGAGGGGCTGAATAACCTGGTACACTTTATGGGATAAGGTGGGGGCGGAGAGCTTTGCACTGTTTCTGGAATGTGAATGGAGCTGCATAGCATGGTGCTCCTTATGGGGTGTGGAGGTGGCTAAAGCACTTGGTACTTTTTATGGGATCTGGAGGGGATGTAGAGTTTAATCTGGTTCATGGGATGTGGCTGGAGAGATTTTTATTGTTTATGGGATGTGGAGGTGGCTGGAGCGTGTGGTACTGTTTGAGATCTGGTGGGGATGTAGAGTTTAATCCGGTTCATGGGATGTGGCTGGAGAGATTTGTACTGTTTATGGGATGTGGAGGTGGCTGGAGCGCGTGGTACTGTTTATAGGATCTGGTGGGGATGTAGAGTTTAATCTGGTTCATGGGATGTGGCTGGAGAGCTTCGTACTGTTTATGGGATGTAGGGGTAGCTGGTGAGCCTGAGAATATTTAAGGGATTTGGATGGGGCTGGAGCGCTTGGCACTGTTTATGGAGTGTAGAGGCTGATTTGGGAGCATAGTACTATATATGGGATTTGGAGGAGTGATCAGAGCTTTTAACTATTTTTAGGATGGGGTTTGGGAACTCTGTACTCTATATGGGATATGGGGTGGTGGAGCTTGAAACGTTTTATGGAATGTGGAGGGGCTGCAGAGTTTGGTACAATGTATGTAATGTTTGGGGTGGAGGCTAGCAGACCCTTTTGTAGGTACTTCAGTCTTTTGGCCCAATATGCTTTGTGCATTTCAGATGGAGTTATAAATCGATTATCTTCCCAATTGGAGGCCAACTGAGTGTTTTCAAGCCATAGATAACGTGATTGCCTTTCTTTGGGTCGAGGCAGACTTTGGCTGCTGAGTTTTGGATTCCTCGAAGCTTCAATGCTCCTTATTGGTGTGCTGGTAGATGATGTTCAGTGGTCTAGCCATGACATTTCTCCTCCGAGTTCCACCTGGTTGCATGACCGGAGGAGCGGTAGGTCATTCCTCTGTGCGAGAAGTTGAAAATAAGTACTGCGTGTAGACCATGTAATGAATCTGTGGGGCGAATCTTAAATCCGAAATATAGGTCACCCTATCTGTTAGAAATGTACAATACCGCCCTCAAGGCACAGGGCAAGTTGTAGCTTGTTAGCCCCCAGATCCACACTCTATCTTTAGGTGTATGTGGGTGACATTTGCCTGCAGGTGGTAACCGTTGCTATGAGAGCTGGCAATATTAATCGTGTGGATGTTAAAGAGCATTAAAGATGAGGAAACCCCTGTTGATGGAACACATTGGATGGACAATAGCTTTACACTGGGAAGACCCATCCAGAGCAATGTTGAAAAGTGGGTGTAGGCACCTAGGTGTCGATCATGCCATTCCCAAAACCTTTTTAGGTTTTGGCTGGCAAAAGGACACCTAGTGTAGCCAAAAATAAAAGCCTTCACTAAGAAGAAAAGAATATGGCATTTTTGGATGGATATATCTATGCCATTGCTTTGGCCATTTCCCCATCAAGGCCTCGTTAATGCTGTGCATGCTTTAGTGGCTCGCGTCAAACGAAGACATGCCATTTGCTTGTTCATGCTGTCATTCAAATTTAGGAAATGCACTGTTTTGGGAACACAATGAGACTGCCTTTCTCATGACCCTAATCAGTATCTTGCTAATGGGCTGCAGAAGTATAACTGGTTGACCTGCTGGGTGAATACATCTTCCTTTTTATTGCTTCTCTGTTCATTTTATCTCCCTTTTGTGACGGATTGCCATCTGAAACATCCAATTTTTCTTAAAATTGTAGGAGTCTAGCTAAATTAATTCTGCATGAAAATGGTGTCTGCCAAACGGGGGGCGGCTCATCCACAATGGGCGACAGGCGCTGACCTTCCACTGTTGCCTATTGGGGACAAGCCAAAGCCAGCCAAGTGAAACGACTGAGTGTGCCCAAGTGCTCTGGGCTGCTATTTACAGCAAACAAAACGTGGTTTCTCTATTACAGTTACCAGGCACACGTGCACAATGGGGAAAAGCAGGGCTGGGGGCATTTTGCCTCCCCAGACTTGCACACGGCATTGGTGAGATTCGGGCTGGAGATCTGCAGGCCGAAATGTGCTAACACGGTGCTCCTGCATGCCCTTGCACATTTAGGTCTGCCTGGGTGGCACATAGGAGGCCCTGTCTCTGCTTCCTGAATGTGTGCTGTGCAGGAGCTGGAGGGCAATCCTGGCAGGCTGGGACTGGATCGGGCTGCAGGTAAAACAATTCATGCATTTATATATGGATGGATGTTGTATGAATGTATGCAATTATTTGCTTCTGTTAGTGTATTGAATACATGGCTGTATGAATGAGTGTGTGAATGAGAAATGATTACAAGTATAAATGCATGTGTGCTGCAGGCAATGTCTCTCTGATTGTGGGTGATGCAGGGGTTATTTATGAAGGGTATCTGGACTTTGCATCGAATACTTTTCCATCGAATGCATTTGCATCAAGGGATTTGCAATGAAAAAATATACATCGAATGCATATTTTTGGGGGTTAAAGAGTTAATTTTTGTTGTGGTGGGGTTTAAAGGGTAAAAGACAGAGGGTTGGGGGGACCCCCTTAAAAAACAAAGAAAAAAATGCATTTGATGTACTTTTATTTTTTCGATGCAAAAAATTCGATGGAAATGTCCCTCGATGCAAAACATTCGATGGAAAGACCATAGACCTTTATGAAGTGGCAGCCAGGGCATGCTCCTCTTACTTTAGCGTGCCAATATTTTACTGGGAATCAAAGGTAAAGCAAACATAAGTGATATTACGGTAACAGACTGCCTACTTTGGTGCAGCCAGTCTGGCTGTATATTCTTTTTTCTCTATATTCAAAATGTGTTAGCAAACAGTATTTAATTCATAACTCTCAGGATATATGTTTTGACTCAGTTCAGTGAGTATGCATGTGGCATGGGATGTTTTTAATGGGACTCAAGTGTAAAGCAGACATAAATGTTATTATGTAATAAGACTGGCCTACATTTATGCAAATCGTCTGGGCATTTTTTTTATTTCTTTTATTATGATATGACTTTTTTACTGGCAGAGTGAGCAGGAGTATATACTGGCACATGTCCTAGTCAGAATATTTATAACTATCATTTCCCATTTGTGCTTTGCATTCCAACCTCCTCTGATCAGCCTGGAGTGAGTTGCTTTGCAAGTTTGCAGCTGTACAAATCATCAATAAAATAAATATAAAAATGAATACATTATATTTCCAACAGAGACCCACCTGTTCTTTGTGTGGGAAATTTTGCTGAGGGTATTCCAGGCCTTTCTTATTGGGTCGTCCCATCTCACTAGTGTACTGGGTGTTAATTTTGCAGTGATTTGTGACGGGCTCCAATACTTGTCAAGCTTCTCCATATCTGCGTTGGCTTTGCTAGAATCACACTGGGTATTTATTTTTCAATTCCATGCTTTATTTGGTCGCCAACTGTAGAGCGCAGAGTACAGCCACAGTGCTTTCTAGATGGAAATGCTCAACCAGTTCCCTAGGGGATGGGAGTTCACAAGGATCCCCACACATGCAGTGGGAGGGCCATGGCATTGTATGTTCAGACTCGAGGCTCTGAATCCCCGTTCCTCCCGAATCCCATTGGCAAAACATCATCTTCTTAGCGTGGCTAATCGTTCATGCTTTTCTAGTAATTTAGGGATATTGAAAAGCCCTTTATAATGTGCACTGTTTTGTATAATTGAAACCATGCCTCTGCGGCTGGGCGAAGGGGCACTCCCTGGTATGCACACTGCTATGAACCCCAGGCTCCAGTGGGTGGGGTGGAATAGCTTCTTGGCGAAGCTCAGTAAGTCAGGCCATCGCATACATCAATTGGCACGTAGAGCCGATGACGGTGTCACTCTGAGCAAAACGCTTCCAGCCCCCTCTATTACCCCTCTATCATAATGTTGCATTTGTAGTGTGGGAGAAGGACCCTCCTGTCTAAAAGAATAGGCCAGGCTGCTTCTCTTCGCAAGCCAGTTTAGAGACTGCAAGTATGGGACTCTAGGCAACACATCCATACTGTTAAAGCAGTGGACTTTAAACTGTGGGCCAGGGGCAAAGCAGGAAGGATGACCAGGGTAGCACGAGGCTTTTACTAAAGGGAGTACAGTGACTGCTTTTAATAGAAAATATAGAAAATATAAGCAGATCTGGCACTGTGGGGGACCACAACAAAATGTGTACTTCAGGGTGGGGCGTAGCATACAACACGTTTTCATACCACTATATTAAAGTAAGGCAGGAAAAGTGGACAGAGCCATTACAAAGTCAACCTTCAGTAGAGGCGCATTTAACATTCCTCATGAGAATCGACTCTGCATTCCAAATTAAGAGCCAGAAAAACGACCTTCAAACAAGCCTGATAGGGTGGCATAAGCACTAGACAAACAGCTTGTAACACAAGAAAGCATGTAGCACCTTACATTACACATCCAATGCAAACGTGCAGTGCAACCCGTGAATGACATTTGTACTGCGCAACAATTGCCCTGTTCAGGGACGGTTCTACAGCAAGGCATTTGTAAGTGGTAGTACACGTCGTGGGGGAGGGGGGTTTTCTTTGGACAAGAACAGTCCTTGCACTGTTGCTGGTCCTGCTGATGGAATGCATTGCAGGAATACAAATAACAAGGGGGGTCCTGGGAGTCTCTCTGCCAGACATTAGTCCTGGTTACGAGAGACTAACCCAGAGTCTTTAGCTCACTATCTTTCACAGAGAAGAAATATCTAAAACATATCAGTCTTTGTCCTGCACTGCGGCAATCCAGCAACGAAATACTAGGCAATTCTCCTCTGAACAAGAGTACCAACAGCAACCCCAGACACGTGTTTCGGTCTGGTTGGACCTCATCAGTAGGGTGGAGCTGTGCCTCTCTAAGAATAGTGAGCAAGGGCTCCGGTCTGGATTCCACTAGTAACTTAGGGAGAGACCTACAGTTACTTACAATATGCAAATAAAAAGGGGGGTCCTGGGAGTCTATCTATAATACTTATACACAAGCAAACACTGTTGGCTCTGCCAATGCTTGTTTTTACCAGGACTTCAGTGAAGGACTCCCAGAGTGCTTATAAATCGAGTGGCTGATGATAGATCTGGTAAGACATTTCTATTACACCAGTAAGGGGTTTCCATCGCCAATTAAGTCATTGGCCCTTATTACGAGTTTGGCGGTATCCCGCTGGCAACCAAACAACATCTACAAGCTTTGTGTCCCCCCCACCCCCTCATATGGCATTTCTCCCTATCTGTACTCTAATGCAATAGTTTCGGCTTATAGGTGGCGCAAGAGCCACTCAATAGTCCAAACTAAATAAAGTTAAACCCATAAAGATAAAGGAGTGTGGGTCCAGAAAATATATGGGATCCATTACTCACCGTAATCATATTTCTGATGCTTGTATCTGCTTAGATTCACATGCTGTGCATAGGCCGACATCTAGTGGAAGCTGCAGAGTATTACAGTTTGTTTTTCGAAACTCGAAAATGGGCGTTGACACAGGGCGTGCCAGTAATACTATCCCTAGTGTGATGTCCACTGTACCCATGATCCCTCACGCGTCTAGGACCCTCAAATTGTATTTTTTCTGACATGAGGTAGCATGAGGAGTAGCGTGAGTACAGATGATCCAAGCAGATAGAAGATAGATAAGATAAGACTACAAGCATCCATGCGCCTTCTCTCAGAGGGGAGGAAGGGTGGGTCGCATGTGAATCTAAGCAGATACAAGCAACAGAAATACGATTACAGTGAGTAATATATCCCTTCTGAGGCTTGTGGAATCTGCTTAGATCACATGCTGTGCATAGATTAGCGAGCAGTGTTAGAAGGAGGTGGGATTTGAGAAGGGTCATGAGCAAATAAATGTCTTAGAACCGCTTGTCCCACTTGAGTATCTGTCTTGGAATGGGTGTCAATGCAGTAGTGCTGAGTAAAAGTGTGAATAGAGCTCCAAGTAGCTGCTTTGCAAATGGTGTCAAGGGGAACATTTGCAATGAAAGCCAGAGTGGCTCTGGGCGTAAAAGGCAAAGTTTTGTCAGAAAGAGAGTAACACAACTGGATACAGTTGACAATCCACTTGGAGATGGCACCCTTAGAGACGCGATCTCCCTCTTTGCCTGTGGCTACGGAGACAAACAGGTGATCTGTTTTCCTAAGCGGTCTGGTCTTGTTTACGTAGTAAAGGACAGCCATACGCACATCTAGGGTGTGTAGTTTAACCTCAGCCGAGCTTTGTGGGTTTTGGAAAAAAGCTGTAAGCTCGATGGACTGGTTTACATGGAATTTAGAAATAAACTTAGGTGAGAACCTAGGGTGTGTCCGTAAAACCAGCTTATCCTTATGAATAGTAAAGAAAGGATCCTGCACTGACAGAGCCTGAATTTCACTGACCCTTCTTATGGATGTAATGGCTACTAAGAAGGCAGTCTTATAGGTCAGGTGTTTGAGACTTGTCTTATGCATGGGCTTGAATGGGGGGCCCATGAGTTTAGATAGCACCACGTTCAGGTCCCATCCTGGTGGTGGGTTAGATATAGGAGGATGAAGTCTCTTTACTCCCTCCATGAAGGCTTTAACCACGGGTACCTTCC
The DNA here is from genome assembly GCF_040938575.1 of Ambystoma mexicanum. Lineage (NCBI taxonomy): Eukaryota > Metazoa > Chordata > Amphibia > Caudata > Ambystomatidae > Ambystoma > Ambystoma mexicanum. The sequence continues at coordinate 1,274,546,238 of NC_090924.1, forward strand.
ACCACGACACCTTGCTATGTGAGGTGGTGTACGCTGACAGTGCTGCCAGGTGTACCTTTAGTGAGTTGAAAACCAACCCTGCGTCCAGCAGGTGGAGCATGTATGTCACGATTGTGGAAGGAGTGCAATCAACTGGGTTGATTTGTTTATTCTGGCACCAGATAACGAATCTCTTCCATTTGTCGAAGTAGCAATGCCTCGTGTTCGGTTTCCTAGACTCTTTTAGGATCTCCATACACCTCTGTGGTAAATTGAGATGTCCAAACTCTATGACCTCAGGAGCCATGCTGCTAGGTTCATGGAGTTGGGTAGAGGATGCACCTTCTGACCTTGGTGCTGGGACAAAAGATTGTACCAGCCCGGGAGTTTGATGGGATCGCACACAGAGAGTCTGCGTAGGTGTGGAAACCACGGTTGTCTCGCCCACATGGGAGCAACTAGGACGAGCGTCATCGACTCTCTGTTCATCTTGTTCACCACATTCCTGGAGAGGAGTTGGTGGAAAAGCGTACGCAAACATCCCTGACCTGTTCATCCACAGGGCGTTCCCCAGGGAGTCTGGTTGGGGAAACCTGGATGTGCCTCCCTGCGCAGGTGTGCCGCTGCCACCGCCAGTACCTTGGTGAATACCCTTGGAGCTGAGGCTACCCCGAAGGGCAGTACCTTGAACTGGTAGTGCTGACTGTCCACCTTGAAGCGCAGATATTTTCTGTGCGTTGGGAACATGGAAATATGAAAATAGGCATCTTTCATATCCAATGTTGCCATGTAATCTCCCTTTTTTAGGAGGGGAATTACCTCTTGGAGTCATGCGAAATTTTTGGGGCTTGACATACTTGTTTGCAGGCCGTAACTCCAATACTGGGCGCATTATCAAATCTTTTTTTTGGCACAAGGAAGTAAGTTGAATAAATACCCTTGTTTACCTGGTGTCCCGGGACGAGTTCTATCGCGTACTTTGCAAGAAGATTTTCAATCTCTTCGAGTAGGATCTTCTGGTGGTCTAAGGAGTGTATTCTTTGTCGTGGAGGGTGGTTTCGGGGACGCTCTAGGAGTTCTATGCAGTATCCTGCGGACACTGTGGACAGCACCCTTCTGTCTGATGTGATCCCTTCCCAAGCTTGGGTGAAGATGGAAATGCGTCCCCCTACTGGGGATGCGTGAGAAGGGACCCTGAACGGAGCATCACTGTTTTGGTGGAGGCGTGCCCCCTCCTTTATTGGGACTGCCTCTACCCCTACCACGACCTCTTTTGTTACCCCTGCCATAACTCTGGGTAGACTGCTGGTTAGTGTTCCATGGAGTACCGTGGCCTTGGGAATATTTTGAGCCTCTTTGGGAGTTTTGTCCGTGAGGCCGACGAAAATTACCATTCCCTCTCTGGTTATAGGGTTTGTTGGTTAGTTGCCCTAGGGACTTGAGTGTCTCGTACTCGTCCATGGCATTCTTCAGCACGTCCTCGACCGCCTTTCCAAACAATAGATCCGGCTCCACCGGCTTATCTATCAATGATGCTTGGGTCTCGGCCTTGAAACCAGACTGCCGTAGCCAAGCATGCCTCTTGATGACCGTGCTCTCAGCAATTAATCTGCCGGCGTTATCCGCGGCATCAAAGGTTGATTTTAAAATGCAACCTGACACGGCTCTCCTCTCTGCCGAAACTTGTGCCAATTGGCTTTTTAAGGGTTCTGGGGCGGAGTCTATGAGAGCCGCGACTTCTTCCCACTGGTGGCAGTTGTAACTAGTCAGCAGGGTGGTGGAGTTGGCAATCCTTGCCTGGTAGGTGGAAGTGGAGGCTACTTTCCTGCCCAAGCCATAAATCTTCTTGCTCTCCTTGTCGGGGGGAGCTTCGGACGATGACAAGGGTGTTCCCGCCCTCTTATGGGTGTTTGTAACAACCAGGGAGTCTGGTTTGAGATGTCCCCTTATGTACAGTGGGTCAGATTGGGCTGCCTTGAAAAGCTTTTCAATTCTGGGGTTTACTGCCCTAGTGAGATTGGGGTTAACAAGGGAAGGGTCTATCCTCCTTTGTATTGACTTAAGGATAGGGATGGCCTGAGGAACAGGTCTCCTTTCTCCCACCAGTTCCTCTGCAAAGTCCCTCTCTTCCTGAGCACCTTGGGTGTCAATGTGGAAGTGTTGTGCCGCTCTGGACAGGACCTCATTCAGGAGAGGCTGGTTGTCGACAGGGGAGTCGGTAACCGCAGGCTCTTTCTCTACCGGGGAATCTACCCTGTATGTATCTGGGTCGTCGTCCTTCTCCTCCTCTTGGTCCTCATCATCCCCATAATAGCCTGTCCCAGTTTGTTCTTCGAACATGCCCACGTCTGGATCCTCACCAAAGGATGGATCTTCCTGATATTGAGAATAGGGCTGTATATAGAAGGGGTCTGAAGACTGAGTTGGTGCTTCACCCCGGGACTTCTTACTTGGGGGTATTGGATCCTTAGAGCCTGAGGGAGTTGACCCTTCTGGGGTATAAGAGAGAAAGTGTTCCGGGTGTTTGGCGTAGAAATCTGCCAATGATGACATCCTTGACATTACTCTGTCTATGTCAGGGGTGCACAACTGATTTTGACAGAGGGCCGAAAGTACCTTACATGAGGGCTATAGTGGGCCGAAAAGTAAATGTGGGCGGGGCGGTAGGCGGGGCGTGGCAGGAGGCTTTTTAAACCCCCAAGTTGTACTAAACACATGGAAAAAGAATGTTTTTGAGGGGTAACGATTTTTATTTGCATTTCAAACTTACATTTTGTACTACACATTTTCCATTGTTATAATTTATTTCTAATTAGTTATTGTATCTCGCCTGTTTAATTAACTTATATATATTTTATTGACCCTAGATTGGACATGCCGTTATTTTGGACTGCTACAGTTTGCTATTTGGGTTACCCAAGAGGAGTATGGCCTTCGTTGAGTCAGGTTTCCTCAAAAAGCCAAAGATGAACATCTCCTAACTGTGCCTGCTTTAGCATTATTATTGGGTTCACTCTTGGAGTGCAACACTATGCCCCATGTACCCCTCACCCCCAACCAAACACTATGCCCCATGTCCCCCTCTCCCCCAACCAAACACTATGCCCCATGTCACTCACCCCCAACCAAACACTATGCCCAATGTCCCCCTCACCCCCAACCAAACACTATGCCCCATGTCCCCCTCATCCCCAACCAAACACTATGCCCCATGTCCCCCTCATCCCCAACCAAACACTATGCCCCATGTCCCCCTCACCCCCAACCAAACACTATGCCCCATGTCCCCCTCACCCCCAACCAAACACTATGCCCCATGTCCCCCTCACCCCCAACCAAACACTATGCCCCATGTCACTCACCCCCAACCAAACACTATGCCCCATGTCCCCCTCACCCCCAACCAAACACTATGCCCCATGTCCCCCTTACACCCAACCAAACACTATGCCCCATGTCCCCCTTAGACCCAACCAAACACTATGCCCCATGTCCCCCTTACACCCAACCAAACAATGCCCCATGTCCCTCACCCCCAACCAAACACTATGCCCCATGGCCCCCTTACACCCAAACCAAACACAATGCCCTATGGCCCCCTCACCCCCAACCAAACACTATGCCCCATGGCCCCCTCACCCCAACCAAACACTATGCCCCATGGCCCCCTCACCCCCAACCAAACCCCCACCCCCAAAATCAGCACACACAAACCAGCACCAATACAGATCGAACCCGCACCCCCAACTCAGCACACACACAAACATGCACCCATAAAGATCCTAACCCCCACCCCCCAACTCAGTACACACACAAACATGCACCCATAAAGACCCGAACCCCCCAACCCCAACTCAGCACACACTCTCAGGCATTCACCCATACAGACCCAAACCCCCACCCCCCAACTCAGCACACACACAAACATGCACCCATACAGACCCAAACCCCCCACCCCCCAACTCAGCACACACACAAACATGCACCCATAAAGACCCGAACCCCCACCCCCCCAACTCCAAACCCCCCAACCCCCAACTCAGCACACTCTCAAGCATGCACCCATACAGACCCGAACCCCCCAACCCCCAACGCAGCACACACACAAACATGCACCCATACAGACCCGAACCCCCACCCCCCCAAATCAGCACACTCTCAAACAAGCACCCATACAGACCCGAACCCCCACCCCCCAACTCAGCACACACACAAACATGCACCCATACAGACTCAAACCCCCCACCCCCCAACTCAGCACACTCTCAAACAAGCACCCATACAGACCCGAACCCCCATCCCCCCAAATCAGCACACTCTCAAACAAGCACCCATACAGACCCGAACCCCCACCCCCCAACTCAGCACACACACAAACATGCACCCATAAAGACCCGAACCCCCACCCCCCAACTCAGTACACACACAAACATGCACCCATAAAGACCCGAACCCCCCACCCCCAACTCAGCACACACTCTCAAGCATGCACCCATACAGACCCGAACCCCCACCCCCCAACTCAGCACACACACAAACATGCACCCATAAAGACCCGAACCCCCCACCCCCCCAACTCCAAACCCCCCACCCCCCAACTCAGCACACTCTCAAGCATGCACCCATACAGACCCGAACCCCTACCCCCCAAAATCAGCACACTCTCAAACAAGCACCCATACAGACCCGAACCCCCACCCCCCAACTCAGCACACACACAAACATGCACCCATACAGACCTGAACCCCCACCCCCCAACTCAGCACACACACAGACATGCACCCATACAGACCCGAACCCCCACCCCCCAACTCAGCACACAAAAAACATTCAAATCAAAACATTCATACACATCCGACAACCCCCCCACCCCGCATCTCAACATACACACAAAAAACATTCAAATACAAACATTCATACACATCCGACACCCCCCGACCCCGCATCTCAACATACACACAAAATACATTCAAATACAAACATTCATACACATCTGACACAACCCCCACCCCGCATCTCAACATACACACAAAATACATTCAAATACAAACATTCATACACATCCGACACCCCCCCGCCCCCGCATCTCAACATACACACAAAATACATTCAAATACAAACATTCATACACATCCGACACACCCCCCCACCCCTGCATCTCAACATACACACAAAATACATTCAAATACAAACATTCATACACATCCGACACCTCCCCACACCCGCATCTCAACATACACACAAAATACATTCAAATACAAACATTCATACACATCCGACACACCCCCCCACCCCCGCATCTCAACATACACACAAAATACATTCAAATACAAACATTCATACACATCCGACACACATCCAACACCCCCCCACCCCCGCATCTCAACATACACACACAAACATAAAGCAAAACAAACCCGACACACAAACACAAACAGAGCACTTACCGGAGACGTGCTGGAAGGCTGGAAGGCAGGTAAGCTGGAACGCTGGAATCGTACTACGGCTGGCGTGGTCCAAGGCTGAAATGCCTTCCGGCATCAAGCCTTATGGACCACGCCAGCCGTAGTGCGGCCCTCCATTGGTGCAGCACACACGCATTACGTGGCTCGTAGGAGCGACGTGGTGCGTGTGTGTGCTGAGCCAATGAGGGCCAGTGTTTTGTCAGGCCCTGAAGACAACAAAGACTTTCCTAATGGAGGGTGGCCGCGGGCCGCCCTCCATTAGGAAAGTCTTTGTGCCTCGCGGGCCGGACAAAAGAGCATGGCGGGCCGCAACTGGCCCGCGGGACGTATGTTGTGCACCCATGGTCTATGTCATCACTGGACCATTCCCTTGAACTGGGAATAACTCTTTCCTGGAGTGCTTTCCCTGTTTTATCCTGACTAGACCTACTGGTTTGAACAGGGGTCTTAGGGGCAACAGACTGAGATTTGTCCTGACTAGACCTACTGGCCTGAACAGGGGCCTTAGGGACAAGAGACTGAGACTTGTCCGTCTGTTTAGGTGGAGTAGAATGTAGTTTAGGAGTGGAAGTAGGCTGGGACGGCTTACTTCGTTGTTTTCCCCCCTCCCCGTGGGTGGAAGAGTGTTTCCCCGATTTTTGGGCCCTATCAGAGCTTTTCGATGCCTGGCGCCGAAATTCGGGGGTAGAGTCCCTGTTTCTGGAGAGTGTAAGGGATTCGGTAGCAGCCTTCGTGCTGCCTGCAGACGCCGACTCCTGGAGTGCGGCCTGGGGGTAGAGGTCGGCGTCGTCCTCCGACGACCGAACCTCAGTCACTAAGGGGAGCGAGGCACTCTTAGCAACAGTGGAGGGTTGCCTGGTGTCATGAGGCGATCTCGAACGCGAACGCCCAGAGGACACTGACTCGTGCCTCTTTCCGAGAACTCGACGTGCGCGTCGAGTCTCGGTTGGACCTTTGTTTGCTGGAAGTGGTGTGGGTAGCGCTCGTGTCGCCGGGGGTCTTCCCCATAGCTGCCCTGCCGGACAACCTTCCGAGGTTGGGGACTTGCGCTTGGCTGTCCATCGACGCCACATTGCCCTCGCCGTCCGAAGGTACGGCGTCGCTGCCATCGCTGAAGGCACCCTCCGCGGCCATGGCCTCTTGTCGCCTGGCATGGTGGGCCCAAGGCTTTGTCGAACAGTCCTTAAGGGTCTTCGGTTTAAACCGACTGCACGCTCTGCAATTCGCTTCGGGGTGGTCCCATGGCAAGCAGAGGTTACACGTGGCGTGTCTGTCAACCCAAGGATACTTGCGGTTGCACTTGGGGCAAAATTGAAAAGGGGTACCCTCCATACGCACCCTGTGGCAGCGGGCTGGGAGTCTAGGAATATAAGTAATGTACCTATATTAATCAGAGTGTAGGATATGTGCCACCCCCCACTCTCCCTACTTGCAGGGCCGAGTCCAGAGGACTTCCGAGGCCCAAATCCGTCGCTGTAGTCTGACGGTTGAATTTTCTCCGATCCAGCGTCGAGTGACGATGTTCGGAGACTCGATGTATAGGTGGAATAAACAGGGAAATATATAACAATATTAGCAAAATCTGACTAAGTCAGGGAACTCCGCTCAGTGCTTCCGACCAGCATGGCGGAAAAAAACAATCTCAGGGTCCTAGACGCGTGAGGGATCATGGGTACAGTGGACGTCACACTAGGGATAGTATTACTGGCACGCCCTGTGTCGACGCCCATTTTCGAGTTTCGAAAAACAAACTGTAATACTACGCAGCTTCCACTAGATGTCGGCCTATGCAAAGCATGTGATCTAAGCAGATTCCACGAGCCTCAGAAATACTTATACAAATTAAGTCCTTATTGGACCTGTGCAAAGAGCTAAGGTGTACACTGTGTACTAGGAAAGTGTGACTAGCAGTTTTATTAATGATGTATTTATAGGACATGGACATTTACTGTAGAATGTATTTAATGATTTTATGGCTGCTAGCCGAAATCAAGTACACATGATGATGACTACCAGGGTCTTTGGGCAGGACCTGGGTGGGGGCCCAAGAGCAACCCCCTGCAAGAGTAAAGATAGTTCCCTCTCTCCATACATAGGTAAGTCCTTCTTTATTGTGGCCTAGCCTTCTCAACAACCCACACCATGCACAGCAAAAACTCCTTTCGGGAGTTTTTGTCCTGGACTGTTATGGAGACGACAAACACAATCAATGAGCCATGGGAGCTGCAGGTCAAAGGTAATGCAGAAATCATGTTGTGCTTCACCCGTACCCCGAGAAGTAATGAGCAGCTGAATCCCACTCACTGCATGGACTTCATTCACCCGCATGTGCCTCGAGGTTCACTTGAGATCCCCGGACCCGAGCAGCAAGCAGACACGCAGTAGTCTGCCTCCCATTCCGTGCATGGTGGGGCAAGCATGGGGATGCTCACTACTCGGGCCCAGCAAGAGGATTTGAGTGACGGCACGTACACCAACCATCACCACAAGGCACAGGCAGGGAACTTAGCCACAAGATGCAGGCAAGGCGGAGCACTACTGAGGTGTGTACATGTGCTTTAAGTATGGGAAGAGAAGAAACCCTCAGAGGGAGTACGGGACCCTGCATATACGAGTGAAAAGGTACATTTTACTCACAATATTGACTACTGCACGCCTAATCCACTGTGCCGCTTCCTCCATGCTTCCCGGCGACATATCCCAGGGGAGGCAACCAGAGCAATCACTCAATCTCTCACACACACACACACACACACTCCACTTTCCTGCCTACACTTGGGAGACTACCAGGCGAGACACCTAGAGGCGTCAGTGGGCCTATCCTGATGGAGCCAAAAACATTTTGTAAGACTGCTTGTCCAAATTAGGCACTGCCTCGAGAGCTGGTATCCATAAAGTCATGTTTGCAAAATGCAAAGTCCAAGGCTCAGGCGGCGGCCATGGCAAGGACCTCCGGAGGCACAAATCTCTGGAAGGCCACTGGAGCCACTTACTGTATGGGTAGGGAAGGCCTTTGCAGGGCGCAGCTTCTGACGCTTGTAACCCCGATATGCAGGAGACTATCCAGTGAGCTATAGTTCCTTTGTTTATTTATGTTTATATTTATATGTTTATATCGAGCCGCAGCTCGTAGGCATCAGGGCGCTTAACATGTATGCCATCTGACATAGAAATGTAACTCCCTCAGCACTTCTATATTGTGCAGAACTGTATGCGCTTCTGAGGTAGGGAAGAAGGTTGGAAGATGAATGTCCTGGTCAATGTGAAAATCTGACAACTTTAGGAATAAAGGATTGGTTGATTGCGGCTCACCTTGTCCCTGTGAAAGATAGTGTAAGTCTCTCCTGCCGAGAGAGCTGGAAACTCACTGGCCAGACATAGGAGGACACATCGCCGGCTGAGCTTTTCTGAATATAGTGACACAGCCACCAAATTCAGGCAGGTTTCTCAGATGTGAGAGGATGGTACTTCCAATCCACTAAGGCGTTTGAAACCTCAGCCAACTTGTCTACCGGAGAAGGAATTCAAAAAAGCAATGTGCCCCACAAAGCCAGTACTGCACACCACAGACCTGGTTGCTTGGGAGACCAGAATGTCCCGAAATTCCAACAACCTTGGCATGAAACGCACATGCAGAGGAGAGTCACTCTTGTACATGGCTTCATCAGGATCACCATGGCCTAAAGGTGGGGGGGGGGGTTGGATGGGCTTGGGAAGCTGAGCGGGGTAGCTGGCGAAGGCACTGGAAAGAGATGGAGACCAAGGAGTCAGCATTAGTTGTGCAGAAGGCAAGGGTATGGAAACTGGCTTTGGAATTGATGAGGCACGAATTGGTCTGAAAAACTGAACGTGCAAAGGTAGGTACCGCCAGGGGTCAAGTCCTAAAAATGAAAGTGGGGGGACTCATCAACAAACGCGATGGGATGTGATGTTGCCAGAAATTAGCATATCAAGATGGAATATGCACAATTCATCAATTTGCTTTGCATTACCACCCTAATTGCACAGGGCGAATGACATTTGCCTTTCATACAATCAAGACACACACAACCAAGAGAGGATATTTTATTCTAACAGTATTTTTGAAAACGTTAAGAGGTGTGCATGTTTTAAACTCCAAGAACCAATACAAATGTTTTCCCTTGAACTTGCAGTACCGAAAAGGGACATTTGGTGAAGTGTCTGGCCTGCAAACCTGACGACTGCAGTTCGATCCCCATGGTTGGCTCTAATTCATGAATTCAAAGAGGACATGCAAAGTTTCACATTTTACCTGGAGGCGGAGGGGAACTGAGTCCACCCTTTGAAAAAATTTGATGGACTCCGTCCACCTGCGTGTGGCCTCGACTTGAGCCCTGGCTGCCGCTGCTTGCCTTGTGGGCAACTTCTCAATGGACATTTCCCAGAACTCGGTAGAACAAGTAGTGCTGTAGAGCCTATTAAATTAGTAAGTTGAATGTGAACCAGGCAAGGGAGGTAATAGGAAATAATCATTATTTAACCCATACAGCAATACTAGAGAAGACCCCCAGCTTTGACTCAGTCCGCTACTGATCTACTGGAGGCTTCCTGTAAGGCCATAGGAACAGGCGTAGAAGCGGTTTGTTTGTTTGTTTATTATAGGGGGCCCGAAAACCCTTGGGTAGCTGGGCGCACAAAATAACAAGAATGCTTAGAACTTGGTTACAGGTTGCATATTACAGGTTGTTGGTAATATAAATTGTATACAGTAATTACATTATGTACAATCTTTACATGTAAGGGTGGAAAGGTAACAAATTATATACAGTAAATACATTATGTACATTTTACATGTAAGAGTGGAGGGGTATGTGTGTCATCAGGTCACAAAGCTCAGGGTCACCGGTTTCAGAGGTCATTGCGTCGAAGCCAGATGCGGGTATGGTGCCTGAAGCTGTTGTAGGGCTGGTCCCTTCTTAGTTCAACTGGTAGGGCGTTCCAGTACTGGGCTGCTTGCACAGGGAAGCTATTAGCTCCTGTTTTTTTTTAGTCAGAATCTAGGGGTTTGGAGGCAGAAAGAGTTGGCTGTTCTGGTTGGTCGTGCAGTGGTTTTTCTTATTATTCTATCCCTAAGGTATGGGGGGGCTGCATTGTTCAGACATTTGAATGTTAGTGTGACAATTTTGAAGGTGATCCTATCGCTAATTTTTAGCCAGTTGTATTTTCTCCGCACATTCGAGCAGTGCCTTGTGACACGTGGTCACTGCCAACAGGGGCCTAGCTATGTCCCCGAGTGCTCTGGAGGCTGGCCTGAGGTTGCAATGTCCTGAGGCATGGGAGACCTGAGATCTCATATGCGGCTGTGCGACCGCAGAGCCTGAATACTCAACCTCTTCATTGGCTTCTGGATTGGGGCTACTCTTTCCAGATTTCACACAGCACCGCCAGCCGTCCTGTCCACTCCCCGGAGGACCTGAGTGATGGTCCTGGGAGAACTGAAGGCGGATGCCTTCTTGTGGGCATGTCCAGGTCATTTCACTTGTACCCACTCTTCCCTCTTTGGATGGTTCCATGTAATAATGTCGCCACAAAAATCTCGCCATGCAAAAATATCGCCGAAAAATTGCCGTTTTTTGTGGCGACATTATTGCATGGAACCATGTCCCTGTCCCCATATATATGGTCACCCATATAATATCGCCACAACCTTTTCCCGGCGATATTATTTACGGCGACCATATATATGGGGATAATATTACCTGATACCCTTTGGATGCGGTAACGTGAGTGGCATGGCCTTAACTGGGCATGCTTTGCACACGTTATAGGTTGGCAACCACATTGGCACTCACTTCGTGTACATCTAGGGAGGGGGAGGCAATCCTCTCAGCATTACTTATCCTAACCAGCGACCAGGGTGTGTAGGCCACTGCAGTACACCTGCCCCCTCATAACCCCAAAGGGTTACTAGAATGCGGGAAGGTTCTGTACATGAACAGGTCTCCCTCCCCCTGCCTCCTTTTCATTTGCGTTACACTGTTGGGTGGCTGGGAAGGGTCCTTAAGAACTCGATGTAACCACTCCACCAGCCCATTAACGTTGATATGGCATAACAAGGTGGGGCGGTGGGAGATAACCCTGTATTACAATTAGAGGATCTTGACATCATTACCGTCTGAACACCCAATGGAGGAAAACCAACTTCATAAACCCTATGTTGGTGCTCAACAGACCATAGCTATGTAACTGCAGGTCGTGCAATACACATAGAGCCCTAGACCTCCTTATCACATTAAACACAACAACATTGTTTTTATAATTTCAATAAGAAACATTAAAATCCAAAGTTCCTACTTAAAAAACGCGTTTCTCTGTTACATACACAATAACACAAACATTTAGAACATTGAATGGTTCAAACAATAAAAAAACATTTGGGTCTTCGTGATGAATGGACCTCATCACGAGTTGGGCGGTAGCCCTTAAATGCAGCGGTAATGCTATTACCACTGCATTTAAGGGTTGGCCCAATCATGAGTTGGGTGGAAAGTTTGGAGTTTTACCTCCAGCTTTTTGCTGGAGGTAAATCTCCAGCTTTCTGCTTGTTTTTGGCCATTTCGGCACTATTACTGCCGGCGGTAATAGCGCTGAAAATCCCCATAGAGTGCTATGGACTCTTAAATAAATGTGGATTTACAGCCTTACCACTACTTGTGATCCGGCACAAATTGCGCCAGACCGAGCACTGGTAACGCTATTTGCATTGGCAGTATCCTAGCGGTATTACTGCCGGGATACCACCAAGGCTGTGATGAGGCCCAGTGTCTCCAACAATCTTAGTTCACATATCCCTCAACATATTTTGGTTTGTTCACGTCCTTTTTACAGAACCTTCACCAGGAGTACTGTTACATACCATCCCTGCTTTGCCATCAACATTAAAAAAAAAAACAATGGTGTTTCTCCATGCAGTGTACGTACGTGCTCATACACCCAAATGACATTGGGCCTCATTAGGACCCAGGCGGATTTCGCGGTGCTAAATGCACCGCGAAGCATGGCGGAAAGCCGCCGATAGCGCCATGGGGTTGGCGGATTTACCGCCCCATTCCGACCTTGGCGGGGCGGTAAATCCCCAATCCCCATTCTGCCCTTCCCCATTCCCATTTTTGCCCCATAGGGTATAATGGGAGTGGGGAAGGAGTTAATTACGCCACCGTAAAATACGGTGGCGTAATTAACAACGAGGTCCCGTAGCGCCATGGTTTTCTCCGCCTGGTAAAACCAGGCGGAAAAGGCCGCCATGGCGCTACGGGAACTCGTAGTATGGCGGAGAGGTACGCCATGCACTACGCTGGCGTAAAACCCTCTCCGCCAGGGTCCTAATGAGGCCCATTATTTGAAATTTTGATTATTTAATTATTTTCCTGGGTTATTCTGAATTAGTCTTGGGATGACCCACTTCTTCACGAAGGACCTCTTTAATAGGCTTATGTTCGTTAACACTACGAACTTCAATTCAAAACCATAACTCCAAACTTTCATTCGCCTGTTTTCTAAAAGGTTCCATCAACCTTCAAAGATGCCAGCGATCTCTGTTTTCAACGCGACATAAGACCTTCGGCTTTATCTCCGAGGGCCTGATTCTGAGCTTGTGCGAATTATAGTGTTAAAAGCCAACATTCTCCCCTCCAGTTTCCAGCACCACCTTTCTGGGGTGGGTGGACATACTGGAGGGGAAATGTGCTTCCCAGCAGCAAAAGCTGCATAAAACTACAGTTTACATAGACACATGTGTGGCACTGCAAGCATATTCTAAAAGACTGACACTTTTCTAGTTTAAGAAAGTTTTCTTAAACTTTCATTAAACTAGAAAAGTGGTGCTGCAGTCTCGGAAATCAATAACAAAGAGGTGATGGCTGGAAGGTTTATAATTAATCTCACCTCTGGCATTGCTCCGGACAACCCTCCAGACCATCATTCTTCAGCCTGCCAAGTCATTACAGAAGGTGAAACACTGTATGCAAATCAGGCTTGGTCCCACCCCAAAAGGGGCTGTCCAGCCCGAACTGCTAGGGTAACATCCCTTCTGCACGAGACCACAAGCATCCCCAGACATGTTTCAGCCTTGTTGGGCCTCATCAGTGAGGAGTAGCTTGGGTCTCTAGGCCCAGCAGTCACGGGATCCACGTCTGGGCAAATGCCATATTTATAAAGGGAAAAAGTGTGTAGCAGCATTTTATGGCACCTCACTGGTGTCCTATTTTAACTCCTCTTATTGACGTGCTGAAGCTGTGCTCTTGAGAGCAGAATCCACTCGCAGTGCCAGCCCTGCATTTCTCATGGTTGCTATGGCTGTTGTCAAGTAGTAAATCGGGCTCATGCTAAAGTTGTGACTTTGGGCCTCATTACGAGTCTGGCGGTAACCCTGCCGGTGCAACCGCTGGGTTGCCGCCAGACTCGTAATATTTTACTTGCGTATGACTTCCCGGTAGCACCGGGCTATTACAAGTCCGGCGGCCCAGGAAGTCAAGCGCGAGTGGGGACTCGGAAGCTCCGGCACTGTTGCTAACATTGCCGGTGCTTCCGTGGACTCAGTGCTCGGCAGGGTCAAACCTGTCGGGCACAACGGTCACGGCAGGCAGACACGTAGTTTGCTGACCTGGAAACAAGGGTGCCGGTGAGCTTACCGCCACCCTTATTTCCGGATTGTTCTTTTTAATTGTAATCATTCATTTTTATATCATCATATTTTATTTATAATGCGCCCATACACAAGTGTTTCAAAGCGCGTCCTGGCAAGGGGGAGGAAACAAGGGAGAAACAAGACAGCGATATTACTAAACCAAGTGACATTGAGATCGCGCAAGTGCAGGGGAGGGGGAAAAGTGCAGAGGGAAGTGGAGGGGGAGAAATGCAGGACATAGGAACATACAAGACAAGAAGTGCAAGTGCAGTACATTACGACAAGTGATTGATAGGGCAGGTCCGAGGGACAGTAGGGTTACAGATACAGCCCCAAGTGCAGGGTTGCCAGAAGGCAGTGCAGGTGTGCAACTGTGAGGATAGGGACCTGCGCCCGTGGTTCAGAGGGTGGCCAGGTAGCCAGTGCAGTATCCAACAGGTGATCAGCAGGGAATTTGAAGAGAGAAGGCACAAGCAAAGAGGAAGGTCTTGAGTTACTTCCGGAACCGGAGGTTGTTCTGTTCAAGTTTCAGGGAGGCAGGGAGGCTGTTCCAGATGAAGGCACCAGTGGTGGAGAGAGATGTGCCTCCGGCTCATTTCTTGGAAAAGCGCCTGACCCTCAAGGAGTTGGGAGGTGGAGGAGCAAAGGGCTCAGGTGGGAAGATACTTCAGAAGAGAAAGCTGGAGATATTTTGGTCCCAGAAGGCCTTGTGGACATTGCAAAGGGCCTTGAATTTGATCCTTGCAACCATTGGTTGCCAATGGAGAAATTTCAGTGCTGGAGAGATACGATCCCTGGGCTTGCGGCCAAGGACACATCTTGCAGTCCTTTGCTGGATGAGTTGCAGAGGACGGAGTGTAGAGGCAGGCAGATTTAAAAAGAGAGTATTACAATAGTCAAGCCTAGAGAGAACCAGGGCTCTAGAGACAGTGAGCTTTTGGGGGAAGGTGAAGAGAGGGAGGATACCCCTGAGGAGGTGAAGTTGGTAGTTTGACTTCTTATTGTTTATTGCTCCCTTGTCCCCTTCCCTTGTGCCTAGTGGTGCTTTGAAACACTGTCTTGTTGTATAAACACCTTATAAATATCCAATAAATAAATCCAAATTACGAAGTTGTGTGCTCCCGCATTCATTTCCACAGTTCCTGCTACCGGTGGTACCCTGTGCGTTCTGAAACTTGAACAGCCCTCTAGTGAACTGGTCATTTTTGGATGATTTATAACAGAGAGAAGGCAGATTTACTCAAGCATCATTCAATGTGCTATACGACTCTCACTAGTCAAATTAGAGGAAGAGCCCCCCAAAACGTAAAGTGTGTCCTTAGCGAATGGGATACGTGAAAAGGGAAAAATGTATCCCAAAAAGGGCTTCATTAGCAAGTAGAATGCGCACAGTATCCTGATACATGCCAATAAATCAAGGTAAAGGCACTGGAATTGTGCAGCAATGGAAAAACTCTCCACAGGTGGGGGGAGCCCAGGGTCTATACTATTGGAAGGATAGCTCGGGGGCAACACGCTCACCTTGGAAGCAAGACGACGCAGAGCAACAAAGGTTCGATCCCCGGGTCCGCGCTTAGAAACCTCTGGGTACTAAGCGCGTTGCGTTATAAATAAACAATTACAATTACAATAACAATACTGGAAGTAGGGTGCAGCTACAGAAGGCAATAGAAACCAGGGAATTAGTTCAATATTTTGTAGTGGACACCGAAAACAATGACACCAAATGATACATCTATGGTTATTATACACAATTAAAATAATTTCTATTTATAGCATTCAAGAGCTAGCATCCTCATAGTTTCCCTTCAGGTTGGAATGCATGTTTGTCCCTTCTAAATCAGAAATGTGCAGTAAGGCTCCCAGTGCGATCACCATCTGAAATCCAAAACAGCCATTGATTTCTGATTACGACGTTTAAAGCAAGCATTGGCAAAGCCAACAGTTTGGCTTTTGTGTAGGTGGGGGCATTCATACCTCTTCCTCCCTCCCTCCTATGTTTACTCCAATGCAATAGTTTTTTGCTTACAGGTAGCGCTTAAGTGTCACCTGATTGCCAAAACTAAATATATGGTATAAGGGGTATGCAGAATTGGGCGCCATTTTGTGAGCATTTCGGAAATGTGGTGTGGCAGTCAATAGCGAGATTTAGCATTTTGTTGCGAGCAGCAAATAGTCTAGCTAAAGGCTTGAGGAAAGGTCTGGTCTCCAGAGAGCTACATTGTCACTTGCACTGATCCTGCTGTTCACATCTTGGGCAGTCGCAGGGCTGTCATTGCAACTCCCCCAAGACCAAGCTATTCTGGGTCACGTGAGACCTCTGCAATATCTTTGACCACTAACATCCACTGATGCTTTCCATACTGGAACCTGGAAGAGCTCGGTCAATAGATTTCAAAAGGAGATCCACAGACACTGCAGCCCCATCTCAATGTCTGCTGACTCCTAAATTCTTACTTCCACTGAGAGGAGGTTCCTCTCAGTGGCCCACCCGCCTGACTTCCATTCACTGGGCCTCTCTGTTGACGTTCAGCAGAGAGCTCTACTGAGGCAACTCTATTTGGAATACTGGTGCTGCCAGTAGCCTAAATGGACTATGCTTTAGGTCGTCCGTCTCTTATTGAGTTTCCTTTTTTCCTAAGGACCAAGTTCCATGCCATTCTCAACTGGTTTCTCAATCCCTTCTACTTCGACTAATGTTCAAAAGAGAACACAGAATACATAGACTTCTGTGACAAACTCCCCTGTCCAAATCTTGGAGATGGTGGGGTAGCCACTGGGCCTGGGTGCTGCCGGTGGCTACATGATGGTGGACCCCACCAGGCCCCAGCCAGTTGGCAGGGGCTCATCAGAGAGAGAGAGAGAACATGCCCCTCCTTACCAGTATGATTAGACCTGCTGGATGGGGTAACATGAAGGCGGTTCGGGAAGGTGAGTTACCAAACCCAGACTGCAAAGAGAGCGCAATCCTAGCAGAGCTAGAGTCAGGGAAATGCGCGACTGGCTACTGAAAACCAATCACACAATCTGAAATCACGCGCGAAACAACCTCGCACTGAGAAACCTTCAGTTTTCTGAACCGCGTAGGAGGCAGAACAATGTCAGGCGGGACCAAGAAAAAAAGAGCTCAGCTGAAGCAGCCCCGCTTTGTGCATGCATGATGTGGTGTCCCAATATGGCGGCTGGCCTACAAAAAGGCTGTTCAGCGTCTTCGAACAGTTGGAGGTAGAATGGCAGGTAGACGCAGCTTTAGTTTCAAATACACTCATCCATTTGGGTAACCAATAACGATATACATCTAAATACAATTAAGCAGGAAGCTAGTCCCCTCTAAATTAGCTAACATTTAGACAGGATGTTGATGTTTGCAGTCAAAGGAGGAGGGGGTTGGAAGCAAAGCCAGGAGAATAGTCAATTGAAACAGAAGGAAGGAGACTGGAGAGAGAAGGCCACACAGGCAGAGATAAACTAGGAGGCAATGAAGAATAAGGAGGTACTGGAGGGTATAGAGGAGGAGAGAAAAGTAACATCAAAAAGAATAAAGTGGCTGAGGGATAGTAACAGGCAGAGGGAAAGCTGGAAGAAGATAGGTGACTGGAAGTAGGGGGAAAAAGTGTAATCTGGAAGGGGTTGGGCGATATATCAGGGGAGGAGAGGTGGAGAATCATACGAAGACTGGGTGAAATCTACAGAGCAAGAAAAGAAACACATGAAGTTGTGGGAGGTGATGTTAGGAGTGAGGCGGAAAGAAAGTGTGAGGAGGTTGGAGACGTTAGGAGTGAGGCAGAAAGAAAGTGTGAGGAGGTTGGAGACGTTAGGAGTGAGGCCGAAAGAAAGTCTGAGGAGGTTGGAGACGGAGAGAAGTAGGAGGTGAGGAAGGACAGCAATGAAAGAGTTAAGGAGCAGCAACAGGCACACTACAAGACTGGCTCAGTGAAGCTGAGGAGGGACGGAGGTACAAGCATGTGGTAAAACAACGATAAGACACGGAAGAGCAGGAGGGCTACAGTGGGAGAAGAAGAGGAGTAGGAGACATCCCCTTAGTCACAAGACCATTGTCACACATCGAGGAAGCAAAGGAGAATGGGGTGTTTGGTACTACAATCACAATCTAAGCCAAGAGGCACGACGTTGTATTTGGAGCCATCCTGTAGACCGACACAGTTGGGCAGCCTCCTGGTCTAAGCTATGGCGCTCAGCTTGGCATTTCCCAGCCCACGCTTCTGTAGCCAGTCTGGCCTAACAGGCATGTGAGAAGGGGGCTGAGACCCAACTGGAGGGGTCTCCCAGAAATCAAGGATGAGAAACAGAGGACCTGAAATAATGGACCCAACTGTAACATGTGAGCGTCTCTCGACACGTCCCAATCAGTGCAGCTTGACACATACTCTGCGACGGTGATGGCACTGTTGGGTCTGCTCATCTAGTAGCTCCTCATTGTTCTTCCCGTGCAGCAGATGTACTGACCAGAGCTGTGACGGGAGCCCCGATAACCTAGTGAGCCTAGGGGTGCTGTGTATGTGAATGGTGTTCGGTGAGAGCCCCGAACGCGGCACCAAACCTCCTCGCCGACAGGACAGCAGGTAATTGGGGGTGTGGGCCTGCTGATCGCCTACCTCCATTACCTGCTTAGCTACCTCTACTGGCTAACCTGGCTGACCCACCTATAAACAGGTATATGATTTACTGTTGGCGGCACAGTATAAGAAAAATGTGGTGAGCATGCTGATTTGAGCACTGAGCACCTAATAATTGTGCTACCTTTGCATGAGTGGGGGTCTGGAGTCTTGATCCTGACCTCCTGTTGGTGGATTGGCTGGTGGTGAGGGGGAAAAACGACTTGGTAGCTACTAGCTGTGTAGACACCTGGAGGTCCCATAAGGCGACTATTAGTGTGGTCTATTTTTGTATTTGTCTCTTTTCCCTGGTGCACCCTCTTGGTTAATTTCTATTCTGACTTACTAAAGTTACTGAAGTTATTGAGGCTACCGATTGTCTATCTATATCTAGTTATGCTGGCTGAAACCAGAACCTATCAGCTAGTTAATGGTGCTCCCTCAAAAGAGCCCAAATCTGCCAGGTCTGACCTGGTGGCCGTACCGGCACCCGCGAGCAGAACATCTTGGTAGCACCGGTACCGTTATTAATGGTACCGGTGCTACCACCCTCCCATTTCCCATTGAGCCCTCCAGGCCTCAATGGGAATGGGGATGTACCGGGCCCGGCACCCGCGAAAGGGCAATTACCAGGTCCAGCTGGGCTGGAATAACCTGGTTATTGCCCATTCGCGGGTGCTGGACCCGGATGCGAGTTTGGAGGTAGCCTTGCCGGTACTTGTAGGTAATTTCACCACTCTGTTACGGAGACGAGGAAGGGGCCTGCAGAGTATTACAAAGATAAGGCATGTCCCTTAAAGTATGGTCAGGCAATTGGACTGAGTGACCACCACCTATGGCCACATAGAAAGCCCAACAGATATAGAAATGCAGGCTTTTCAAAGAAGGAGTTCGGACAACAGGGTGGAATGTGGAGCCGGCTGGAGCTGGCGAGCTGGACAGACAGGAGTGGGACACACGAGTGCGGGAAGCCGTATTAGGCAAGCACCAGAGACGCCGGGCCCGAGGCAGGTTCAGAGAAGGTCAGGAAGTCATTTGAAACCCTCCATGTCAGACGCAAACAGGAGCTGTGGAGCGCTGAAGAAATCCGGTCGTCTTGGTCCAGAGGAAGAGCGAGCAGCACACTGCCTGTATGCCGCGAAAGAAAAGCAGAGGCTGTGGAAGTGGGAAGGGCACCGCAGGAGCGGAGCCGATGGGAGCTGCCATCTGAAGCCGGTGAGTGCAGATGGAAAACATTCATACCGGGGCGCTCCGAAAACCAGCCGTAAGCCGTTCTTGAATGTCAAACATTATGGAAATCGTCATCAGTACTTTGAATGCTGAAGCAAGTGCTTATAAGCTTGAAAGGAAGTAAAGACATTTTAAAGAGTGAAACAGATATCTTTTTGTATACCGAACAACCTGAAAGCATTATTGAATAATGCACAGAATTAAAGCAACATGAAAGTATAATTGAATGAGCATTTCTGAATGATGCAAAGAGATCTCGTAAATAATGAGAAGGTTTTGAATGAAACAAGAGCAACGTGGTGCAAGCGATGAATACCATAGAACAAGTTGATTGGAGATACAAGTGTTGGCAAGGTAAATAAAATCTCAAGAAGGGGGTGAGAAGAGAAACAATTATTGACACAAGCCAAGTGGTCAAGGAACTAGAGGTTGAATGGAACCTGTATTGGCAAGATAAAGATGTTGGAAGAGGATTATTCTGATAGAAGAAGTATGTTTCACTGTCAATGGAAAGCAGTGGAGAATTGTTGCACAAGCTGATGAAGAGGGGTATCTGTTATGGTTGGCCCGTGTGGTCTATTAACTGAGCTCAGACTGACAGAAACCCTGCACGGGGGCAACATTAAAGAATCACAGCCAAGAACAGGTTATTGGTTGCGTGACTTGTAATAGGTGGACAATGTGGTCTGTCAACTTCGCCCAGACTGAGTGTCCTGCATGAAAAGCATGTGAAAGGAGGAATCAAGAGTGTGAATATCTAAAAGGAGCAAGTCAATGAAAAGGTGGAACAACTTGTGTTGTAGCATTGGTGAACCAGAGAAATCACCCCTGGTTAGAGGATTGGGGAGGACCCCAATCCTTTGAGAAGATTAAGTGTGAATTGTGAACTTTCTGTCTTGAACTTGGGGGTGAGAACTCCAAGACTTTGTGGAACTGTCTTAAACTTAGGGAAGGTAACCCTGAGAGATTTGTGGAACTGTTTGAACTTGGAAAGGGGAGCTGAAAAGTATGCCAAGAGCTGGAATAAGCTCACAACATTGTATGAAACACTATTTCTTTTATTGCTGACATCGCTACACATTGTTTAGCTTTAGTTGTGAAGGCAAGCATAGGTTTTGTACACATACAGACTTTTAAGTTGGACTCTTTGACTCAGACTGTCCATAGTTTCTTTAGGTAGGGAAATCCCACCTTCGCTTAAGGCAAGTTAGGCCTTCATCCATCCTGACATTTAAGTTAAATAAAGTAAGTTTGTTTGAACTTTGACTCTGTTGTTTGCGTCCTGCTTCATGATGCCTTCACAAAGCCCAGCGGCACCAAATAGTTTTACCATGGCAATCAAGCAAGTTTCCTGGCCAGTTACAGCCCTATCCCAGAATTCTGTAGAAGAGATCCATGATACCTCATGCACAAATCTACTGAATAGTAGTATCCTTGTAGCCTGCAGTGCCAAAGACTTCATTACAATGTGCTCACTATTCTGTATAGTATCCTTTTCCTGACACAGAGAGCAACTGTTGTCGGTCAGTGTATTACTGGATTGATTATATAAGGAATTTCTCTTGTCAGAATAATGTTTAATCTGAACCGGAGAAATTGCCTCTGCTAATACGGGTTCCGAAACTTTGCTAAATTGTCCTGCCAGGGCAGATTGCTATAGAAGACATAAGATCTCATGTTTGCAATCGTATCTATCTAGTCCTTCTCAAACAATATTTTTTTTGTTTTAATCGGATTTTAACTTCCGTAGTTAGGCAAGCCCCCATAAAATGGATTCTTCAAAAAAACAGAAGCAATTAATGGGGCTCTATTGTTTCTTTATATGGATATCAGTCTGGAGATTGCAAAAGGGAGATACATTAGATGGAATCAAGAGAGTTATATCTATATAATGATAGAACTTTCCATAGATACCGGCCTCTCAATGATGCCAGACCTGGCTCAAATCTCACTGCTGCGATAAGAACACAAGTGGGAAGATTAAGGGCCATTTTCCACAGAATTGATTCAAAAGCGTCCAATTCCTCCTCTTTTGAAAGACAGTTCACCTCTAGTCCATACAATATCTAGGGTACAATCTTTAGTGTATAGTATTAGAGGGTGAATAGTAAAGCAGCAGTACCTACTCAGAATCCAGTTAAGCTGGAACACATTTTGGATTGCTCTTATTTTTAGGCAAGTCAATAGCAGCTGCTTATTAGAATGAGAATCAATATCGAATCCCAAGTATTTCATTTCAATAGAGGGAAGAATTATAGTAGCTTCGAGTCTCCAAGTCCAGGCGTGCAGCTTTCTATTATTCTTATGTAATCTAATCATATTCGTTTTCATATCATTTATGATCAAATCATTGGAGCGTGTGTGTACGCTACTGTGGCATCGATCAGACGTTGTAGACCTATTTGCGTTTTGTCGATGAGAACCACATCATCCGTGATCATTTGAATAAACGGCTAAAGACGAAGGAAAGCCACTGTCAGAAAGTTGGAGATGGTAACTGGTGAAAAATGTGGGATTTTCTTTCTGTAAAGTTGGAATGACTCTTTTACTTGAAGAAGAACGCGAGTGCGCAAAGGTCTAAAAAAGCGCTATGCGTTTTTTCAGTCTTCCACTCGGTGGAAGTTGTTTGAAAGTAACTCAACATAGGTAACAAAGGTTCTGGTGTTTCTAAACACATTTGGATTAAACACACAGACACCTAGGCTCAACACTTTCCACCCACTTCCAGGGGTGGACTAGCCTATAGGGAACTCCTGGTAGGCCTCTACACCGTGGGCCTCTTTTGTGTGGTAACCTATCTTATTGCCATCATTTTCTCATAGGAAATGGGTTGGCTTGCTGAAAATGGGTACTATGGGGCCACTTTGAACATTATTTCCAGGGCCTCTTTTGGTTCCCAGTCCACCCCTGCCTATCTCACACCAGGCGGACTCCTCATGGCACCAGGTGCCTCCCTAATACCAACTCTGAATCAAAGCGATTAACAATCACTCCGTAGCACTGCCCCAGATCTCCCACCGCCAGATCTACTACGAGCACCGGCAGCACCGGCAGATCTTCTACCCCGGTGGACAGACCCACTTTTTGCTAATACGGAGAAGAGGCACTGCAATGACACGTAGGCCTATTTGGCCAGCGGACACGACCCTCTGCTTCGGCCTTCAGCCTAGCTAACTAATGTTATATGTTTAAATGTTATGACGGAATACTGAGCCCTCACGGCCACCCAATTGCGTTCAGGGGCATCTGTCACATGGCCTGGGGCTCCAGCCCTGACATTGGGGCAGACTAATGCATGGCGCTGTTTACTGCAGCTGCCCGAACCATGGCTTTATTTGTAGCACTGTGGCATGTTACAGTGTCTCAAAGTGCTCAGAAGCAGCCCAAAATGTAAACGTTAACTCTATACGCAACACCAAAGAAGCAGAGCCCGCCCAAACAAAATGCGCCACAAAATGAACGCAATGAAAAATTCTTACTGTTCATCAGTCACAGACCCAATTCTAAATCCTTCACTTGGCTGTCCTATGTATACCAACCCATTCTGGCCAATACATTTCACTAA
The DNA here is from genome assembly GCF_040938575.1 of Ambystoma mexicanum. Classification (NCBI taxonomy): domain Eukaryota; kingdom Metazoa; phylum Chordata; class Amphibia; order Caudata; family Ambystomatidae; genus Ambystoma; species Ambystoma mexicanum. The sequence goes on from NC_090924.1 coordinate 1,274,569,740, forward strand.
GGATTTGTACGATGTTCCTCCCCCAACTCAAAAAGCCCCTATTGTCAACATTAATGTTGGGAGCAGGTTATGTAGGCCAGTCTACCACCCCTACCTGCTTCATGGCTCCTAATGACCTGAAAGTGCAAAATGCGCCTTTCACCCCCGGGGTCCTGAAGGCAGCGCTTCATTATCCATGCTGGAAACCCAGGAGCCAGAGGCTCTTGGCCTCCTCCCATTCACTCCACAGAGCAAGGCAACAGAATCTAACCCAGGTGGCCTGGGGGCATCTCACAGCCATGCATCTATCAGTACTAGAGGGCGCCTTCCCAAACGGGATCGCAGTATGTGATGAGAATCTGCAAAAACAGGCATTTACAAGTCTGGTCCAAATGTTGCCCGACCCGACTGGCACAGAATCAAACCATGTCCTCCTGATATGCAAAAAAGCAAGGCACGTTAGATCACGCAATACCAGAGAGACATCGACATTCTGACGTACAAAATATACAACACAATGCAATGTATTTATAGATAGACCGCAAAGTACAAAACGTGTTTATTCTGTTTTTTTAACAGCAACCGCACCACCTTACAGTCTCCCCCTCCATGATAGAACATTTTGCAGTGACAAAAATAAAATATTGCAGTGCAAATATGGATACTTTGCAGCATGCATGCTTAAATACGGTTACGTCGCTTCTATACTTCCAGGATTCCATTGCTGTGGTACACATCACACCCCCTATTTGAAAACAAGCTTGTCAAGAGGGAGCGCTTTCATGTAACCTCTGCATACGCCTCTAGGGTGTACAGGTCCGAATAATTCCCATGAGAAATCATTGCGCTCTCAACAGTGACGCTGCTGCAGCTGCGGGCATCAGAGAATTGAAATTGACCATCATTTGACGGTCAGACCAAACAAAATGAGTGGCAGGTGGCAAAATACGAAATACATAGTTTTTTTGTTGCCTTATTTAAGAAATGTGACGCACATTTGCATTGCTAAAATTTGCATTTCTTGTTGAAAGCAGAAAAACGCTACAAGTTGGATGGACGGTATAGACACTGTAGGGTGCAAAACGTTCATTCAGGGATGCTAATGGACGAGAACTGTGGCAAAACAAAATGCTATAGTACACAGGCGAGCGGGAGTATTTCTGTCATTTAGAGTGCCATAGGGATCCGTCCTAAAAAAAAGGCGTGCGTTTGAAGTCCTCGATGGGATTTCTAAAATTCATTTTGAGGCAGAAGCGGGAAGGAGTGGAGGTCGTGAGGACAAACCCTTGGTTGCGCAAACGGTTATCCTGCCAAACTGTTTCCAATTAGCAGGCGAGATGCGAGATGTCCAGGATGCTCTGGGCGACTGATCCGAGGAGTACGATTGGCAAGTCTGGAAAGCCTCGGAGAGGGCCAGGGAATGTTACCTACCACTGGGATAAATAATGGCCCAAAGAGAGGTTCATTACTGCTATTAGAACATTCAAACAAATGAGGGCATGATAATAATGTTGGAGTAATAATTGATAATGGTTGATAATAATGCATTATTTAAATAGTGCTTTCACCAAAGTACTGTACATAGAACGTTTGTATATTTAAACGGCATTACCAAATGATGTTGGTACTCATTTAATGACCTTGGACGGATGAAAGGCTGAGTTGGATTTGGCTTGGTCTGCAACTTGCAGATCACCAACAAATCTCAGCAGTAAGAGCTTAACCCGTGAAGCTATCTTACTGGCTAGACTATTTTGCTTATAACTAGAAAGACAAAGGAGAACCATTGCAAAGCCGTGACAGACTACTTACACCAACCATTCCAGCTCTCTGCCATTTCGCTGTGTGCAATGGGGTTGGCAACTTTCTAATGTTCCAATTAAGTATTATAAACTCTTTCTGAGGGACGTACCGTGCGCTATGGACTCTCAAGTTGAAGGCCTGCTCTCTGTAAGTGTGGGGTCTATTATGACGTGTGTTGCTCGTCATAGTAAATATAAGTTGTTAGTAGACAAATCTGACTGGGTAGTGGCAGGGATTTGGCTGAAGGTACAATCTGCGCTGCAGGAGCCTTGGGATGTAGTGTTCTGAACAACCTGCGGGCTATAAGAACCATGCATGTGCTACCCTGGTTTATAGAACTTGAAGATTATCTAATGAGAAGGGCCTTTCAACATTTCAACGGTTATTATTAGGCCATATAAACCTACCACAAGGGTGACACTGGAAATTATGGGGCCTGGAGACAGAATTAAAGGCCAAGCGCTGCGAGGGCGTTTAACAAGGTGTATGTGCCCATTATTCCCAGTATGGCCGAAGGGCGTGGTCTACAAGGCTATTAGTGCGCCCTCGTCATTTAAATTAAAGAAAAAAAGTAAAATGGCCACCTGCTGGTCAAAAGCCTAAAAATATTCAATTAGATTCTGATTTGGTGTAAATCTAATTCTATGTTCAGGATTGAACATAGAATTAGATCTAATTGACAATGTTCAGGATTTTTACCAGCAGGTGGGCCTACTGTTGTAAGTTGTGCCCTTCAAGCAAATACAAGGAGCGAGCTGAGGGAGGAGGGGTGGGGCTTCCTATGCACCCGTGCCACCTCTGGGAACTCTGACTTAAGGCCTATCTCTTCCGTATACTCTTGGGAATCCATGATGCTGGGAGGAACTTGTCGATGGCTTTGAAAATGCAATGACATATATTGTATGCCTTAGACTCCCTGCACTGCCTTCCAATGAACAATCAACATTTCAAATACATGTGTTCCATCCATCATCTGAGGCACTCTTGTCCTTAATTTAGACACTTTAGGACTGAAGTCCCACAACTCTTAAAGGCCTGAGCTATAGACTAAGCCCACTACAGTCTCACTTGCCTTCTAATGCCAAAAGACAACTTTGGTTTGTGGTTTGGGAAAAGTTACAAGAATATAGATTGTATAAATAATAAAGCTTCAGAAATAGAGAAGACATAGCGCTCACCGACTCTCCTATGTAACAACCACCAACAACACACTTCTAAGTAAGAAGCTTTGTTTTGGAGTTTAGACATGGTTGGGTAGGATTGTCATCTAGTAAGGATGGATATGCCCTGGCTTTTTTTTATTCTAGAGTAAAATAATGTGGGTAATCCATCTAAGAACGGATGGTCTGCTATTCAGCCCAAACACACCACCACCACCAATTTCACAATGCTCTATGCCAAAAGCATAGTACATACATGTATCCTGCTGCATCAGTCTCCTGATCTGCAGCATCTGTCCTTCTGTCACACAGAGCAGGTTCAGAGGTCAAAAGTGCCCTGTTTGGCCGCTTCTGTGATACAAGGTCACTAGAGAAAGAAAGTGCATTTAACTGTTGCAACTCGCTTCCAAAACATGATTGTTGTGGGCCTATCAGTCTGGTGGCAGGGTAATCTCTAAGAGGAAGCCATACCTGGTTTAGGTATGGTAACACACAGTTATTAAAGCCACATCCATTTAGTATCATACTCCTGTAAACCCTGTGAGTTCAGGTGAGCTCCAGGAAGGCTATGTGGATACATGGCCAGACTGCCTGTCTTGGCTTCAGTAAGCAAGACAAAAGGCGGGGTGGCCGTCTCTTTTGATTCTCAGAGATGTTGGGTAACCCATGCCTCCCAGCCCAGAAAGCTCTCAGCAAGAGAGCCTCTGGAAGCCATGCTTTAAAGAGGCACACCCATTACTAAAGGCAGGTCTTAAGCTGGGTGTTGCACACCAGATGGCATTTGGAGCTGCAGGATTGGAAAGGGTCAGGCTTGGAGTAGCCTGGAAGAGCAGATAGTAACTGAAGGACAGTTTGACCATCTTGCTATTGCCTGCAGGACAAAGCACTCTGGGTATGATGCAAGAAGGAACGGGTCAGTTGTCACAGTGGTAGGGATTCAGCCCCTCACAGGAGGCTTGCTTTTGTCCAATCCCATTTGGCCTTTTAGCTTTATAAGGAAGGGGATTTCCAGTCCTTCCTTGATTCATTTTGGACTTTCAACAAGACCAGAAGAATTCTTTGGACCTCAGTGTTGGGAATACAGTCTATTCCCAAGTCCTCCAGTGGTGAGGTGAATATAAAGTGATTCAAAGGCAGAAGCAAGGTCTGTCCCCTAATCACCCCCTCAGAACATTGGGGGTGGATGCTGTTGGACCAAGGCGTATACTCTGCCATCTGCATTAGTACCCTGCCTCCTTACTCGAGGTGAAAACTCCTGCAGGCACCCGCTAAGCTTCCTTTACTGGAAGTGAAGGGAAAACGGACTCACCTTATCCCAGAGCCCCTGGATTGGGATTCACAGCAGCAGAGCAGCAGCTGGATTCCTGTGTTCTATCGATTCAACCTGTCTATGAGCCATTCAGGACCTGCAGTCCTGCCTTTTGCACTCTCGCAAACCCTTTGATATGCTGTTTGCTTCATTCAACCAATTTGCTGCTTCATTGTGCCAGCAGAGTTCATCGCCATTCCGGCACGAACAAGAAGCTGAGCTCTGTGGAAGTATTCGAATTTCTGTTTATTAGGACAGCACCTCGAATCTTCATATCGAACCAATCCGGACCACGACATCAACTGCTGAAAGAATCGTTTTGCCCGTCAGATCAACCCAGTGGTACACAGTTTCTGAAACCAGTGCTAATGTCTTACCTAACCTGGTGGACTCTTTGAACCCCACTATTCCAATGCTGCATAGAACCGCACAGAGCTTCACATCGAACCAGATGCAATGCTGACTCGCAGCCTAGATCCGCGTGACTCGCCACATTCGTACTCAGTTCTACCGCCAAGCGCAGAGTGGAGGAGTCCAGTTTGACGCTGTCAAACCACCAAGAAGAGACAAAGCTACTTTTGAGAGGCTCAGACCCCCCTGGACTGCTACTGGGACCATGGTGACTGCCCAGCCATATCCTTTACAAGTGACATTGTTTCAATGTTTGCATATTGGTGTGTTTAATTAAAGTGTATATTCATATATTTAGAGAATATTGATTGGACATTCCTTCATTTTGAAATTGTGTTGCTGCTGTCATCGCAGTCAGACCATTCTTAAGAGCATAGCCTTGCCTTGGCCCACATTACCATAAAAGGCAGAGGAGGTCTATCTCTTGACTGTGCCTGTTTATCCTTTGGTATTGGGATCACTCTTGGTTTGTAGAGGTGTGGGGGCTCAGTAGGCCGTTTAACCACTGCTTACCCTTGCACTCCTAATTTCATCAAACATGGGTTCAAATAATTATTTTAATCGACAATGCCTTATAAAAAAAAAAACTGGCATGTTAGCACATTTCCTGGATACATATTTGAGAGAGGAACATGGTTTATGTGCAAGTCAGTGGATTGAAATTGTTTCACTTGTTTTTAGACTAGTACTGGGATTTCAACTTGCAAACTCCCCCAACTCAGCCCTGGAGCAATGGGACAGAGCGTCCATGTGAGTCGGTCTTCTTCATCCGTGCCCTGTAGCAGGGGGACATGAGAACTACCATCCAAGGCTAGGTGCTGCTGCACTCGCCCATCTAGTAAAGCAGGACTAGCTGGGAGCTTACGCATGGATCCCTATGTCGTTCCTTCACGGCTTCATCGAGAATTGACACACGCCGCCAAACTCTCTGGTGCAAATAGAGAGGCAATGAGAAGCCCATCATAGGAGCAAGGTGGCAGGGTGGTAACTGAGGAAGCATCTAGCTTGGTGCATTCTTTGACAGATAAGTCCTCCTAACAACTTTTAGCGACATAGGCGGCGCCCATAAAATTAGCATGCATTGTAAAGTGCCTTTGCACTTTAGACCTAGAAGAAGAGTAACTATGGAGTGGGAGAGAGAAAGAGATCATGACTATGAGTTTTCAGCTGGAGTTATAATCCATGGATGTGAACCTTTTCCTTCTGGGCATGTCTGAGTAGGACCAGGTCACTTGAAAGCTTTGTGATATTCATTTTATAAAACCTAACCCTGTGTCACTCAGAAACAAGGGCATGTTGGGATGAAATAACTTCTGCTTTGCAGGAGTAGAAAGATGAGCAGCGGCTAAACGGCCTACTCAGCCTCCAGACTTCTACAACCAAACATTGATTCCAATCATGACAGTAAAACAGGCACAGCTAAGAGATGTACTCTGTTCACCTTTTGTGGTAATGTGGGCCAAGGGAATGCTATACTCTCACAAGTGGTGTGAATGTGGGCCAGTAGCAACCCAAACAGCTATAGTTTTAAAATAAAAAATATATACTTGAATTATACAAATCAGTTGTACACTTAACTATCAAAAACAGCATTAAAAAAAAAACACTCCTGTAAAAGGAAGACACAGAAATGCAGAATGTAATGACACAGCACTCCGGATATTTAAATGGGAGGAAAACAGGCAAGAAATGCGACACAGAGTTTAAAGAGGATATGTTCTTAATGGAAAAAGGTGCAAAGGGGTCCTAACCAGTCCCTAGAGTCCCAACAAATGGTTAAGTAGAGCTGGGGCCTTCCAACATCATCTTATTTAGTTCTTGGCCGCTGACTGTGTCGAACCAGACTTCTTATTGGGCGAGTTGCAGTGATCTAGATGGGGAGCAGGCATTGAATCGGATTTGAACTGGGGCTCTTTGCGGTTCAATGCAGCGTTTGAAAGGAGCAGGATAAAGGATACCAGGATTGGTTCGGTTTTAGAGCATGGGTCTGCCGGGAAGATGCTGGTGGTTCAAGGTGCTGTTTGAAATGTAGCAGTTAGAAGAATCCACTGCAGTGAGCCTCTTGGCAACTCTTGAGTTAAGGCAATGACACGCTCAACTGGTAGCGTACGGCGGCAAACAGGTTTGAGGAGCAACAATAGCAATTCAAAGAGTTTGAGAGAATGCAAAAAGCAGTATCGGAGTGTCCTGATGGTTCAAATGCAGTGAACATGGCTTACAAGCAGTTCAATCAGTCCACGTCACTGAAATAGAGGGATCTTAACAGCTCTGAGGGTGCTGTGAGTTCCATCCAGGGGTTCAGGGACAAGATGAATCCTTGTTCTAATTCACCCAGCACAGCGGAGGGCGGCAAACACACGCAAGGGTCCTTCCCCTCCAGTGATGTCCTGGGTACTGGTGCAGCTGGCAGAGAGGTAGGTTTTGCTCTAGCAGAAGATCACCCCCACTGTTCCCAGGGTTTGGATAGGGAGCAGTGCTTGCCTTGGAACACATCCTCACCACACTAGGAGAGGGCTTTTGAGAGGACTGCTCTTCCAAAAGAAAGGTGCATATTAATTTGTCTTGGCTGTCCAAAATAAATCAAAGAAGGGGTGGGAGACTCGTTCTTTCATAGGCATAAGTCCACAAGAGATTGGACAAAAACAAACCTTGGGTCCAATCCATGTTCTTGTGATTAGTGGTATTTGCCTTCTTGCATCATACCCAAAGTGCTGTGTGTCGAAGGAAGTGTAGGAGGCCATAAGGGAAGAGGGGTCAAGAGAAAAACAAGGTGATGGAATCCTTCCCCAACTCTGTAGAGCTCCCTCTGACTACAACTAACCCTGCCTCCTTCTCAGACCAATAGCATCAAATGCCCTTTGGTATGCACCCAGGTGTGAGGCTAGTCCTTTTACTTATGGTGTGCCATTAGATTCCTGTTTCCCAGGAAAGCTCCTGCTGAGGCGCTGTCCTGCTGGAGAGAGGCGTTACCCAACCTCATTAAAGTCCAAAAGAGTGGCATAGTCTTTCAGTTTCTTGTCCACTGACTGAGCAGAGACTAGCAGCCTGACTGTAATATGAATAACCCTTTCACAGCTGACCTGGGTTCACAGTGTTGACATGTCTATTATTCAAATCAGATGCAGCTTCTAATAATTATGTGAATTACAGCCAACATACCCCAAACTCATGTATGTCTACTGTTTACAGATTAAACTTCCACCAGAATGATAACTTCACATAATTTTGTAGTTTTGGAACAGAGGTGCAGGTTTAAATGCAACCTCTGTGCTGCAGTGATTTAGCTTCCAGAGTAGCTGTCAAAAGGGCACCTGTGACCTCTGGACCTGCTCTGTGCCACTGGCGAGCAGAGCCTGCAGATCGGGAGACTGGTGCAGTATGGCACAGGTGTCACTTTTGTTTTGGCATCGAGCTTAAACAACCACATTTTCTTATATGGATTCACCTACTTCACTTTATATCTAATAAATATGTAATAAAGCCAGGTATTTAGTTGTCTGCAGCCTTGAGAAATGGCTGTCTTCGGTTGATTAAGGTATGTATAAAGTAGCACATCCCTGTAAAGCGAAGACAATTTTCTGGAGCAAGGCTTGCATTAGGGCTAATTTGCATACCCATAGTGCATTGCCTGTGTGACTTGACTCAAATGAATCATTCAACATTTTTACTTTTTGGGTGAAAGGGTTTTTTTAAGCCTTTTTTTAACCCACATAACACCGCTGGTGTTTACTAACCAATTCCAATGCTCCAACCACAAGGCTGTGTGATGAATCGCGGGATTCGTTCACTTCTCCCCGGGGGGAAGGCCTTTCCTTGTGAGGTTAGCCCGCTTCGCAATAATCCCCCCAGGGGTGGCAGAAAGCGGGATCTCGCAGGGAGAGAGTCCCTGCTGCGGGACAGGGACTCCCGCTCTGTAGAGAAACTGCCTAAAGCCACTTTGTCTAACACCACAACAAGACCAAGTCAGACCAATGTTTGTTACTGTCATACAGAATTCTAGTTTCCTCTTGAAAAACAACCCATCACGAGTACGAGGAAGAAGCAGGCATAAGCAGTGGCGTGACCCTGGAGGGACTTAGTGGGTCTGACAACTGTGCTAAGACCGTTGACACCTGGAAGCCATGGGTACAAGCAGAATGCTTACCGTACAAGAAAGCAAGTTGTCTGGACGTTGTTTGAAGTCCTGCTCCTGAGTACAGGCCCCCTGTGAAACAAGGTAACGGGATGGTGGGAGACCCAGGAGGGATCATAGCAACTGAGAGTTCTGCCATCGTACTCGTCAAAGTACTTGGACCAAAGTTAAGAGGAGTAACTAATACTCTGGGACTCAGCCTACTCATCCCCGGAGTCATAACAAAGTTAAGAAGAGTAATGAGTACTCCAGGACTCAGTCTGCTCATGCCTGCCAGTGAGTGACTTTAGAACAGAAAAGCCCAACAGAAGACAGTGAGTGTGAAGAAGAGGTATATGATACTCATCTGATAAACAAAGAGTTGAAGAAACAGAGAGACAGTAAGAGTAAGGGGAATATGAAGAGGGATTCATTCTCCCCGTGGAACAAGTAAAAGGACTTTTAAAGACACTGAAGAGACATTGGCCCAGCATTCCTAAAATGCACAGGGCTGAAGAGGAAAGGCCTAACAGGAAAGTAAGCACGGGAAAGAGAGACTGGGAAAAGTCCCATACAGGAACCTCATCAGTTACTTAAAGACATTGCTCAGCAATATCTGAGAATTAGATATTAAATCCAAGGAAGAATATCCAGGAGAAGGGAGTCATGCTCCTGGCTTTTTGTTGTTTTTGCACACTGATATGGACAGAATAGCTTACAGGTGGACGTAGAACAGGGTTTATACTTTTGGACTTCACTACAGACAACAAGCACCGTAGTTAGTTTGGTTAGGTAGGGAACCATATTGGTTAGGGATATTAAGATATTTTATTTGTATTATTTAAATAAATTGACAGGAATTGGTCTACCCCCTCCTTCTGACTTACCAAAACTGTCAGACTATATTGAACGTATGATCCCTAACAAGGGTGAATCCAGGTATGTAGTTGTTTGCAGCCTTGAAAAATGTCTGGCGTGGGTTGATTAAGCCATCTGTAAAGCAGCACTTCCCTATAAGACAAAGGCCCTCATTAGGACCCTGGCGGAGAGGGTTTTACGCCGGCGTAGTGCATGGCGTACCTCTCCGCCAGACTACGAGTTCCCGTAGCGCCATGGATGATTTTTACGCCTGCTTTTTGCAGGCGGAAAAATCCATGGCGCTACGGGACTTGTTGTTAATTACGCCACCGTAATTTACGGTGGCGTAATTAACGCCTTCCCCATCCCCATTATGCCCTATAGGGCAAAAATGGGAATGGGGAAGGGTAAAATGGGGATTGGGGACTTACCGCCCCGCCAAGGTCGGCATGGGGCGGTAAGTCCGCCAACCACCTTGGCGGAGTTGGCAGCTCAGCGCCATGGACCATGGTGCAAATTGCACCATGGTCCTCCGCCAAGGTCGTAATGAGGGCCAAAGACAATTTTCTGGAGCAAAAGGTTTGCATTTGGGCTAATTTGCATACTGTGAGAAACCCTATGGTATTTTCCCGAGTAGACCTTGAGAATCCCTTATTCAGGTGGCCAGGGAAGGGATGGCGCTCCAAGATCCCAACCCTGGGGGTGTACGAGCGAGGGATGATCATTGGGTAGGGGAGCCCGGGATTATGCTATGGGGAATGCGCCAGGTGAGCTGCGGTACTATACCAGAGAAAGGGACGAGGAAGACAAGGTCCTCAAGGCTTTTGTGGGCTGCATAAACTCGACCTCCCTTCCACCCAATTAATCTCATTTTCTTGAATCCACCATCCCCTGCGCATCTGGTGAATCCATTAAACATCCTGTTGCACTTTGAAACCACATCCTCAGAATCCCTGTTGCCCTGTTTCCTACCTGAATACTCCCAGTCGTTCGTCTTCACATCCCCTTGATTATTCTTTTCAGAACACCCAACCTACCTTGACACACCCTACCAATCCCTTCCCTCTGATTATCATTTCCTGCATTCCCAACCTGCTCAGACAAAACACTATCGTTCCCACAAACCGCTTGTTTATTTTCTGACAATAATCCTGATCATTCCTGTTGTTCAAAACACCCTACAAATCTCTTCCTTCCGAACTTACCCAAACCCCTAGCAAGAGAACTATACTCCCATGCAACACCTCTTTCTCTCTATATCCAGTAGAATAATCGAACACTCCAAATCCCCCCCTTTCCGACACAAACACCTTCAGACAACACGAAAGACAACTGACTAATTCTATAACTGTTCACCTGACATGTCCCAACATAAGGGTCAGGCAAACTCAGGCAATTGACCAGAATCACACACACCTGATACCCCTTTCCTTTCCCGACAGGGATAAAAGGTGGAGCAAGAGAGCACAGTACGAGCAAGGCTACTGCACGAGGAAACAGCTATCCAGACCCGCCTGTTTAAGAGAAGGAGAAAGGCGGCGGGAACCGAGAGGGTGACAAGGAGTGGATCAACCTTGTCCTTTCCGTCCCAGACCCGCAAAGCCTTCATAAGAGGAAACATAAGACTGCAAACAATAGCCCAAGTGTTTTGCCACGGATGTCGGCGGTACCCGGAGCGTGCCTACGCCAATAAGCCAGAGTGAGGTTGGCTCCTGCTACTGTGGTACCGGCCTTGACTCTGGAGACAAGGAAAGCCAAGTGGTTCATCACAGCCGGTGAGTCGAAGAGGAAACCGATAAAAAAACTGAACTGTGTTGAATGAAACCCGCAAAGTGGCAGATTGAGAAGAGTTCAAAGAACCGTGAACAGAAAAGGGGAAAACCAGCTGCAGAGGGGATCGGCACCAAGTGGGTGCTGATTCGAGAAACTCTGGTCCCATGTTCAAAAACTACAGATAAACAGTCTAGGTAAATACCCGTACAGCCGAAAGCCCTTGACCTAAGAACTGTAGAGAAAGCATGGGAAGTGAATCCTGCATAAAAAGAGAAAACCTTTGAGAACGTAAAGGGGAGTGAATCCCGCTAAAGTGCAAAGTGGCAAAGTGAACCCGGAGTAGGGATGCCGATAAAGAGGGGCGAAGTCTAAAGTCTCAAGAAACAGGGAGTTCACAAAGGTGAACCCGGCAGATGGATGTCCACGAGAACTGTTTGAAAATAAATTAAGAAGAGGGAGGCAGAGAATCTAGACAAATATTCGAAAGGGGTCTGCGCCCCAAAGTGGGGGACCCATTGGTGAATCCATTACCCTAGAATGTGTGAATAAGCCATGGGAGAACCAGGCGGAGGGAGGCTGAGATTCGGGAAGGGATTATGCCCGGAAAAGGGGGAGCCAAGGGTGATGAATCCTCACCTCAAGTGCAACCCGAAAGGAACTTTTGTTTGCTGTTTCGTTCTTTTTATTTTAACTATTAGAACCTCAGAAGCAGGAGACTCAGCCACCGAAGGTTCTGATATCGATAAGAACTGGTTGAGAGGTCTACGCCAGGAAGAGGGGGACCCAGGGGTGAAACCATCACCCAACGTACATGAGAAACAGAACTGCTGTTTGTTATTTTACCGACCCTCGAAAGCAAGAGACTTTTTAGTGAAAGAGACTGGCCGTCAAGGCCTTTGAGAAGTTAAAACTGGAACTCTTGGCTCATGCTGAGAAAACTCGAGCGTGTATTGTGCTAGCTAAAACAGAGCTATCGGCTCGTGCTGGGAAAGCTCAAGCGTGTGCTGTGCGCCAAAGGCCCACCTTGTCGCTTGCTAAAAACGTGTGGGGAGAACCCTGACATTCACAACCTGACATATTATTTGTGAACACCTCCTTATTTTGAAAAACCTATCAAACGCTCTTTTCTATATTTAGTTGTAAGGATTTGGCAATAGGTTTATTTTAGTATAGGCCCTGTTTATTTGATACGACGCCACTAGGACTGCCTTATTTTTTATTTGATGGGAGACGCTTGCTTCCCTCTTAGATTTAAGTTTAGGTTAGGCGTTTTTCCACCCTGCATTCATTGTTCAATAAACTCCCTTGAACTGTGATCACTTGTGTCTGTGTTTACTGTTGCCACCATGAGCTCCTTGCAATACCCACAAAGCCTTGCTGGTGTGGCTCAGAACTGGAGGTGACCTTCCAGTTGTGGCTACTAGGTTGCACAGTGGCATTTCTGAGATTTTTGGCACACACCTAGAGCCGTGACCTTGAACTCGTGTATGCCGCAAACATTTCGAAAATCAGATCAGACAAACTTGAGCTATATGGAGATGCAACCAAACAGCAAAGTATGAAAAAAAATGACAAAAACCCCACAGATGGTGAATGGCACCAATACATGATATTGGAACAAATCACAAAAGTGTTGTATGAATGACTGAAACCTCACAAACTCGTGGAGACATTCGTGGATAAACCACAACAAGACATGAAACAGTTGAAAGAATGGATCAGAAGACCACAATAAGCATCCACACCTAATAGCGTGACCATCACCAAAATGAACACGCTCAGGTCAGGTGCTAACAAGAGGCGCATATCGTATGACAGAACATTCAATCAAGCACCCAAAAGACAATAAGCACAGAAACGACATTCAGAATAGACAGAGAAGACTAAAAAGAAAACAGGAAATACGTAGTGAAAGAAAACACGTTTTTAAAACAGTTAAGGTTACTGTTTGCAAATACTGGGAATGCATACATTAATATACACTCTGCTCAAAAGAAGTATTTCCTCCCACAAAGTCCATCCCTTAATAAATTAAACATCGACATACATAACACCACTCATTTTCAATATTGGGTATTTTCTATCTACTGTGGCGAGTCAGAAGAAAGAGTTGGATACACTGAGGACATTATTTTTTTTTATAACACATTTCATTGTTTTTCATCTTAACAACATTAAACATACATTCTTCATATGAACATTCCACCTATATAACCAATAAAACAATTCTTGGTTAGGTGATAGAAGAATAAAGGAGAAAAATAAAAAAGGAAAAAGAAAGGGAAGAAAAGGGTCTTGCAATGTTCATTGTTTCTCACGCTATGTGCCAGATTGGATTACTTTTGTACTACTTTTGTACACTGTGCCTTATCGTCCTTTATTCATGTTGGTACAGTCGTTCACTGGGCCTCCTCCCATTTATTTCATATCTTGTCCGCCTTCCTCGGGCACCCCCTGGCTGTGTATACCCTTCGTTCCATTGCAACGCAAATGTTGACGTCCGTCACCCATTGTTCATACTGCGGTGTTATTTCCGATCCCCACAATTGTGCAATGTTCCTTTTGATTATTGCTGATGTCGTCGATAGGAGCAACCTCTCGTATTTAGACATTTACCCCTCCTCCTCCACCCCAAGCAGGAATAGCTTTGGATCTCTGTGTATTGTTCTCCCCAGTACCCGCGAGAGTTCATCGCAACATTTTTGCCAGTACTGTTGTATATGGTTACAGTCCCACAGTATGTGGAAGAAGGTGCCCTTTTCCCTCTTGCACCGTAGACAGTGTGGGTCAGTTGTTTTCCCCCAGCGATATAGCGCCACCCTTGGGTAGTAGATCCTATGTAGTATTTTGAGCTGGATTAGTCTGAGTCTGGCTGAAATGGCCACCTCCCGAGGGAACATGAGAGCCCTCACCCAGTCTTCCGGTTGTATAGGCCCTATCTCCCTTTCCCATTTGTTTTTTAGGCTGGTTAGTTCGGTGGTGGCAAAGGAAGTAATTACATTGTACATGGTGGACGTTACTTTGTTCTTGATGTTTGCCTCAACTATGTTCCTTTCTAGGGGAGTGCTTTCAGCCATGTCTTCTAGTGCTGGGAGGTGTGCTTGCAGAGCATGCCGCATCTGCGCATATTGGAACCGTTCAGTGCCTGGGAGGTGAAATCTGGATTCAAGGGTTTCAAAGGATACCAGTCTACCCCCCTCCACAATATCGCCCACTGTGTTGATATCATGTTGTGACCATGTGCGCCACCTCGGAAGCTTATTCACCTCAGGTAGATTCCTGTTGTTCCACAGTGGTTGTAGTGGGGTGATTTTCCCTTCCCATCCCAGGAATCTGTGTGTGTCTTTCCAAACTCGGGCGATGTGTGAGTGCATGGACTGTGGGGTTGAATTGCCTATTGCTCTGTAAAGGAGTTCAGTTCGAGGTCTGTCGCGTCCTCCGATGCTCCCCAGTCTATTGTGTGGCAACGTGGTGTCCCCGTGCAGTAAGTCATTGACCACTGCCATTTGGCTGGCCCAGTAGTAGGACTGGAGGCGGAGGAGCCCTATTCCTCCCTCCCATATGGAGCGCTGCAGGGTGCTCAGTGCAATGCGTGGGTGCCCATTGTTCCAGAGGAGTTTCCTTAGTGCGCTGTCTATCTTTTTGAATTCTTTCGCTGGGATGTGTAATGGGGCGTTTTGTAGTATGTATAAAAAACGTGGGAGAGCCAGCATTTTGAATAATGCTGCCCTTCCTAGTAGGGTCAACGGGAGAGAGACCCAGTGTCTGGTATCTTCTGTGAATCTGGTTGTTATCGGGTGGAGATTGTTGGTCACATATTTGCTTAAGTCGTTAGTTATCTGAATGCCGAGGTATTTAAACCCTCAGTTTCCAAGCGAAAGGGACAATTGGCTGGTAGTATAAAGGTTGTGGTGCCTATTGGGAACAGAGTTGATTTGGACCAGTTTACTCGCAGCCCGCTGAAAGCACCGTAGCCCTCTAGTATGTCTACAATCACAGGGCAGGCGTGGTTTGGGTCTTTTAAGTAAAGAAGCAGGTCGTCCGCGTACAGGGAGACTCTATCCTCTCGTCCGTCTTCCCATTGAATACCGCACCAGGCCGGTGACGTTCTCAATGCCTCTGCTAGCGGTTCTATGGCCAGGGCGAATATCATGGCGGATAGTGGGCACCCCTGTCTGGTTCCCTTCCCAAGCTTAAAGGTATGCGACGGCCACCCATTCACCCTCATTTGTGCCTCAGGGGATTTGTATAGGAGTTGCACCCAGCTCAGGAACTGGGGGCCAAACCACATCCTGCGCATTATTTCCCAGATTGCCTCCCAATACACAGAGTCGAAGGCCTTTTCAAAGTCAATCGCAAGTACGGCCAGGGGACCTCGGGTGGTGGGCGCTTCCTCTATTACTGTATGTAGCCTGTGAATGTTCATGCGGGTGGACCGTTTAGGCATAAAACCGCACTGGTCAGGGTGGATTAATGTCGTAATGACCTGTTGCAAGCGGTTGGCTAGCACTTTTGCTAATATTTTGGTCTCGCTATTTATGAGTGAAATTGGTCGATATGAGCTACAGAGGTCCGGCGGTTTGTCAGCTTTGCGGATCACAATTATTGTGGCTTTCCGGAGGTCTTCCGGTAGGCATCCTCGCTCTTTGGATTGTAGGAACATTCGTAGCAGGTGGGGGGCAATTTCGTTCGTACCCAATTTACGCCACATCTCAATCGGGAAGCTGTTTGGCCCTGGTGTTTTCCCTGTCTGAAGTTCCGACATGGCTGCTATCAATTCCTCCTCTGTAATATCTCTCTCAAGTAGAGCCTGCTGTTCTGTGTCGAGCATGGGGAGGGTTATGTCATTTAGTACCGAGCTGTTGCAAGACAGTGTGGGTGGCCTGTAAAGCTCTGTGTAGTAAGCTGCGAAGCCCTCGGCTATATCTCGGTCGGTCAGTAAGGGTTCCCCACTTTCTGATCTTATCTCTCTGACCTGGCTGCTGCCTGTTTTGCGTTTTTCTAACCAAGCTAGCATTTTGCCGGCCTTATCACCCGTCTCATATATTCTGGCTCTCATCGTCTTATGCGCTTGTCTAGCATTATCTAGTGCCACATTCTGTAAACGTTTTTGGGCAAGTATTAATGCTCGATTTGTTGCCGGTTGGTCTGCCGCCAAGTGGTTTAGCTCAGACTGTGTCACTTGGTCTTCGGCTTCTGTTAATTTCTGTTGATGTTTCTTTTTATGTGCAGCAGACCATGACAGAATATCGCCTCTCAGCACCGGTTTGAGCGCCTCCCACAGGGTCTCGGGATCGTCCACCGATCCCGTGTTTAACTCGAAGTATGTTTTAGTCGCTTCTTGTATTTGTTCCAGAAAGTCTGGGAGGCCTAAATAGTAGTTATTTAAGCGCCAGGAGGGAGGCGGACGTGGTCTAGTCATGTTAAGCTCGATTAGCAAGGGGGAGTGATCTGATATGCCACGCGGCAGTAGAGTTGCCGTTGTGGCCCTGTGGGTCTCTGGCCCCGGCAGAAAGAAGTAATCTAGTCGTGATAAGGAGGCATGTACCCCTGAATGGAAGGAGTATTCTCTCTTGCCGGAGTGCAGGTCACGCCACACGTCTCGCAGCCCCATCGCCGCGGTGAACGCTGCTAACTTGGTTCGCGCAGTGGGGTTTCTACCTCTTAGGTGTGAGCGGTCCATCCCCACCTCCATGACTTTGGTGAATTCGCCCCTAATTATCATTAGGTCTGAGTTATCTCCCGATATCAGAGGTGTAATATCCTGTATCAATGTGGTAATCTGTCATGATGCCTACCTCCAAGGAGCCAGGTCCGACCCAGCAACCCCAGAGGCAGGCATCATTCCCCCCCAGGGAAGTGCCAGCGGGCCCAAGCTGGGGCCCTTTGGACACAGTCCTGGCGCCTTAGGCGCCAGGCTCATGTTGGACTCCTGTCCTGGCACCTTAGGCGCCAGGCTCATAAAGCTAGACATGTGTTCAAGTGTTTTAATGTGCACTTACCTGATACAGACCATGCTGCTACATCCAGGCCCTCTTGAGGCCTGAATGGAACTACTTTACCTGTGGGGTTACTTTCCACCTGGGTGTGGTCGGGGAAGGATACATACCTGATCGGTGGAAGGATACATTCCTGGAACTTACAAAGCTATTTAAACCACGCCCGATCAGCAACTCACGCTTCGCGTTGTTCTGCTCCTCGCAGCTGGACGCTCACCGTGTCAGCTCCTGCATCTGGACTTCAGCCACGCCTGTCAGCATCCTGGGTCACCTGCTAATGAGAATAGGAGAGAAAGAAGACCTTACCTGCTAAAGCTGCATCACGGAGATATCACACCGACGATCCTGAAAGGGAAGACATCATTTTCAAAAGCATTTCGCTTTGATCGCTGCAGCGCTGCATTTCACTCACCTTTCCTGGGCACCTCCATCTTCAGCAGCCATCATCCGGATCCACAGCCACTTCTCAGAGCCTAGAGAGAAAAAGACAAGAACACAAGGTGAGAGAAGGAAGGGAATAGGAAAAGCTCAGTTTCCTTCTAAGACTTACCTGTTGGGTCATTCCCATTTCATTTCGGGTCCTGCCGCTTCCTGGCATTGCGGACCCCGGCCCCTATGGGGAAAAAAGACAAAGACATTGACTGAGCGAATGCAAAGACATTACCCGAACGCTCATCCAGAACTTACCTGTCATTTACTGGAACTGCACGTTTCACTTCGGGTCGGCGCCATATCTCCGGCATTCCGAACCCCGGCCCCTAAGGGGAAAAAGACATAAGCGTTAGCGCTTGCTGCAATAAGACAATGAACATTATTATTAAGCTTGAACTTTTGAACTTGCTACAGAACTCTTACAGCGCCTTACCTGAATAGTCAAGCTTATTTGAACTCCCATCAAACTTCAATCCAGTGAAGTAACTGGGTTTCAACGCGCCCCTGCATCAGAAGCAGGATGGAGAACTCATCCTTCCAGACCCTAAGGGGAATATTCCTGCGAGCCAGAGAAGCCAGAGTAGAGGGGCCCTAGTTGTCCATCTTCAGAGTCCTGCGCTTCACCACAGTAGAAGCATCAGCACTCGAAGCCAGACCTGCGCCTCCGTGGGAATCAGGTGAGCGTGACATAATCAGTGCTGGTGGCGAGTAGATCCCGAGCAGGGCTATCGTCTGGTTCCATAGTGTTCCCGAAATTAGTGTATACCTGCCATTAGTGTCTTGGATCACCCGTGTCATGGTCAGGGGCAGGCGTTTGTGTATTAATATAAGTACCCCACGAGAGCCTATGGTGAACCCAGCGTGTATTGCAGCTCTGTAGTTCGTGCGTTTGAACAAATTACATGTAGTACCTGCTAGGTGGGTCTCAGTTAGGAAGGCTACATCAGGTGTGTGCCGATTTAGGAGCTGTGTGATGAGTCGCCTTTTGATCCCACCTCCCATCCCGTTAACATTCCAGGTTAGGAGTCGTAGGGCTCTGCCGTCTACGTTAGTGGCGGCCATTTAGCGAGGAGTAAGGGTTAGACACTGGTTCTTAGCACCGTGTACACGTGTCATTTGCTGGTGGTGTTGTGGCAAAGCGTTCTGGATGTGGACCCTGGACCACTTTCTTAACAGTACTAACGTTTAACAAACTACCCTTCCCCCACCCTATACTCCTTCCAACTCGAAGCATCTGTCGCCCGAACATTCAACTTTAAACCTCAGCTAACCGTAGCTGAGTGAGCCCGCTAACAAATAAACTGCTTGGACCTGTGTCCCTGTGCGTAAGTTCCAGACATGTCCCGGTGTGATGTCGCACAGTGACATCCCAGGGGAAGGGGGGGCTTCCGTCTGGGCTGGCCGCTTAGCTGTATGTTTCTACGTGGCTGTTCTGTACCCATATTCAGCATTTAGTTGATATACAGTACCTTAAACCCCATATAGAAGGGTCACAAGTGTTCCTTCTCTCATACATTTCAGGAGTCGATGCTCTCATTCCTGCGGCTGTAGTGCGAGTCCCGGTGCAGGTGGTCATTGGTCTGGCGGTTCTGGACCTGGTCGAGCACGGAATGGTCTGCCTCTGTTTCTGTTGCCCCTTGTCACCGTCCAATCTCCCTCGATGTGTTGTTCCGCCCATTTCCACGCTTCTTTGGGGTCGGTGAAGTGGACTGTCGTACCTCCGTGGTAAATTCTGAGTTGGGCAGGGAACATTAGGCCGTATTTCACCTTGAGGGACTGCAGCTGTTTTTTCAGTTGGTCAAACGATTGTCTAGCCTTGTGTACTTCTCTCGTGTAGTCCGGGGAAAATGCTATTTTGGATCCATTGTAGGTAAGAGTGCCTTTCGCCCTTGCGGATTGAATCAGTGCATCGCGATCACGATAGTTCAATAGTTTGGCGATCACTGTTCGGGGTGGGGCGCCTGGCAATGGACGACCCGTTGGTACACGATTGGCTCGTTCAATGGAGAAAAAGTTAGAGAACGTATTTGCTTCGAAGATATCTGTGAGCAGCTGCTCCAAGAATAGCTCCATCTGTGGGCCTTCTGCTTTCTCCGGTAATCCCAGGATCCGAACGTTGTTGCGCCTAGATCTTCCCTTGCTCTCATCCACTCGCTCCTCCATGGTTTTCAGGCGCGTTGTGACTCTAGCCAGTTGTTGTTCTATGTTTCTTATTCCATCCTCCGTGCCAGATATGCGTTGTTCTGCCTCTCCGGTGCGTGATGTCAACTTCTGGAGATCGTGGCGCAGGAGGGAGACGTCTGTGCTGATCCCGTCCATTTTCTGTTCCATAGAGGCGCGCGAGTCTGCTATGGCTGCCATGATGTCCTTAAATGATATCGTGCTCTCCATGTCTGCCATGGTGTCTAGTTGATCTTGCTCTGGCTGGCTGTTCATTGATGGCGTGGTGAATTGGTCTATCCTGCTCTGGGAGATCAGCCTTTTAGATTTGTCCTTGCCCATGCTGGATATCTGCCTGTGATGCTATTTGGTTGCAAGGATTGAAGGTGACTCTCAATGTGTCGGTGGCGGGCGTGTGGTCTGACTGATGCGGGCACCCGCTGTCCTTAGTGATTTCCGGTCCTGCCTCTCTTGTTCCGCTGCAGCCGGGTTGCAGGTTTGCAGATGCAGCTGTCGACGATTCTGCTCTGTGAACCGTTCCCGCTCAGCGCGGATGCTGCGCCAATGTGTCGGGGGGTTGTGAGAGATAAAGGAATCCTGTTTCTTGCACCTGTGGTCGCGGGTAACTTCCAAATACTGGCAGGCCACCCCCAGTTTACAGCCCACCATTCAAGTGTGCATGCGGTGGATTCCGCGTATCTGTTCTCCGCTTCTGGGCCGTATCGTGGGTGTGGGCCAGTGGTTCTGTGTCGTGCTCTGGACCGTCTGTTTTCCCCCCTCATTTGGGGGAGGGCAGAGGGAGAAGGGCCCCCGGCCGCGGTCGACTGTTGACCGCGGACAGGGGGGCTGCAGCAGCCTCCCCAGGCTAGATCTTTGCCGAGTCCGGTAGGTGCGTTTCAGGTCGCGCGTCCGCTGGGCCCTCACTTCCGCTGACACCTCCGCTGCACCCCTGTGCTGCGCCGTCCACACCAGGCGTTGGGGTTATACTTGTTTTTCGGGCACGCAGCTCCCCCTCTCCCGAAAACCGCGGCATCTGTTCCCAGACTCAGAGGTGTATGAGGTTTGTTCCGATGCGGCACACAGCCCGGTCCTCTCCCAGCGCTGAGGCCGTCTCGGCTCGTCGCATTGCCTGCCGAGGCTCTCGCCTGCTTCGTCTCTCCAGCCAGAGACTGTCGGGGCTCCCGTGCAACAGTTCGGGTGGTGTAGTGGGATGCGGTCGACGGCCTATCCACTCATCGTCCAGGGTGGGCACAGTCGCGGGTCTCTTTCAGCACGGCTCTCTTCTTCCCGGTTCCATTCCTAAGGGCGCGGCCATTTTGTTCACATATTGCCGCGCTCGTGTCGTCTTTACACCGCCACTCCGAACCTGCTCAGAATGTCGCGTTTTGGCCTGCAACTTTGTCCGTGTGCGCCCGAGGCGCTTACCCACAGGAGGAGAGCGTTTTGGGTCGATTAGCCTCTCGTAGCAGGCTATTCAATCAGGATGTTTGCAGCGGCCGCCAGAGCTCCAGGGGCTCACGTCCTCATCGCTCCGGTGATGGCCACCCACTGAGGACATTATTAAATCTCTTTAATGAAACTATAAATAAAAGGTCTAACTTTACCTTTTGCTAGAGGGAATACCCTACCTATCTAAAGGAATGAAAGGTGCTTGTCAGTTGTCAGGAAGTCCAAAGTAAATGTTTCCTCCGTCCAAATTAACTCTATCTGACCCTTCCACTATATCTAGCTAAATTAAATAGACCAGGAGAGTGTCTTATATTTGCCTGGTCTTCTCTTCAGATAGTCTCTTTATTTACAACTTTTCTCTGTAGGTACAGATATTTCTGAACATAGTCTCCTTGGATAGTCTCTGAGATCAGTTATTGTAGTTCTTCAAAGACACTATTGTGCTGTCTGTGGTCCTAGATTTAGAATGTTTTTTCTGACAGTGGTTCCTCACACGTTTCTCATCCCCTGTCGACTCTTCCCAATCTTTAATTTCAGGCTTTCCTAAGTTGGAGTTATCCTGACCCATTTTTAGGCTTTCCTAGTAAGAAATAATGTCTTAAACTCTCTCCCATTTTATTCTGCTCATAGGGTATCTTCCCTTCTTTGCAGGTGATTGGTTTCCAATCTCTGCTTGTTCCCCCACCTGGGTTGGGTAAAGCCCTTTTGTATATTCCTTTCACTTCTCTTGTTAACTGGTTTCCCCTTTTGATATTTCGTCCTCAGTACTGGGACGAGTTTCTCTCTTCTGATAATAACCTCTTGCCCAACAGGGTTGTTCGTTACTTGTTTTCTCTGCTTTTTACATAGAAAGTCTTATGTTTTCTTCTTTGTCCTTATAAGTGGGACGAGTTTCTTCAGATCGATAATGATGCCCCCAGGCAGCCTCACGCTACTCCAGTTTCCTCTGGTACCTTTCGGTATGCAGGGGAAGGTGGCAGGACTTGCCTCTCGCTCAGATATGCTTTCTCGTCCTTCTCAGTCCTTGGCTTATCTTTTTCTCCTCTGGTCCCTGCTGTGCACTGGCTCGGATGATCGGAAGCCATTGATGCTTCCCATAATGGTAATCTCTGCATCGTTGTTCGGGATTCCTGCCCACACTTGTGGTCACGCCACCACAGAATACCTCATTCTGTCTTTCCTCCTCACAATGCTTCTTCGCATCTGCAAATGCTGGACCTCTGGCATTTTGTATTGGCTTTCTGTGCCTCGTTGAAAGTCGCAGGCTCCGCGACTCGCCTTCGATCCACCTCCATAAGGGGTGATAATGTCAGGAGGGCTTCCCCTGCACACAAGGTTCTCCTCCTCCTCACATCAGACTCGTCCCAGTTAAATATACATCTCTTGTTAAAGAGACATCTTCCTTTTTTTCCACATGGGTTTCTCTTTGCATTGCTTTGAGCCAACTGAAAAGATGTCACATTATTTGTTATAGTAGAAGGTCCCATGCATATGGCTATACTAGGTGGTTTGACGAGTTCCTTACAAGAACAGGAGCCCTTGCCCCCAAAGGGGAGTCTCTCCCGGTGAGGTCCCACTTGCCTCGACCCCTACGAAGGGTCTTGCATAGAGGGCTCATCCTCCCAAGTCTCACAGGGGGAACCCTCCCTCTTGGGGAGAAGGGGCAAATACCTGTGATTCCTTACAGTACCTAACAGCAGTTGCTATAAAGTCGCCAATAAAGAGACACTGTAGTTATAGTTAAATTGCACTTTTATGGCTGATAACGTTGGCGCCCTTCAACTACACTCTGAATTATTTCTGAAAGTTTCATGAAGACATGTCACAGCAGAGGCAATGTTTTATAGGGGAACCAAAATGTAAGTGTTCCAATAGACTAAAGTCTGCTCTCACCTGCAGCCAAACTACTGGATGGATTTGTGCCAAACATTTACGGGAGTGGGTGCTTGGTCCAAATGTGTGCTTTGATCCATTTTGTGCAAATCCATTAAGTGGTTACTTTTAAATATGCCCCGAAGAGGGAAATAAACAGTTAATGATATCTGGATTGCCGTCAAACAACACATGGGCTCCAAACCTCTTTTGGCCATTTCAATGGCTACCTGAGCTTGTTGACACAGACTCACTTTCAGCTGATTACAGAGCCAGCAAAAGCTCAACTAGATTGGGTCCTGAAATAGAGCCATTATGGTTGGCTGCCATAAATAAACATTGAGGAGACTGTAATTATGACCCATACACTTTTAGCAGTGTTCATCCACTCCCCACAATGCAAAGAGTTGAATAAAAAGGGGAATATTGTCAACCTCTTGGGCTTTGCCCACCCTTTGTAGGATTAGCTGGTACCTAGACAGTACAGTATGCTCTCAGAATATAATAAATCCTATGTTTTGACCTTGTAGGTATGGGGGCTGTAAGGGTGTGGGAGTTACGCCTCGGACACAAGGATAATGTGATGATTGGCAAAGAGTTTTATTAAGTAAATCAAAACGGGGTTTCAGAGAAAAGTCCTTGTCCTATCTATACGAGGGGGTTCCCAGCCTCAACAAAACAAACTATTGAACTGTCTGTGCCAGAAATAAAGTTCTCCATCATGTGTCCAAATCCTACACTGACCCTCATACCTCAACCCCAATATTAAGTGAACAGGGGAAAAAGGGCTCTGGTTGTTAACCGGTGGCCTTGTTTTACAATTTAAATTTAGGACAATTCGTAGCCTTAGATTACTGTCCTGCCAACATCTGTATACCTCATTCATCAGCCAGATATACTTGAATCATTAACCTGTCAACTATTTCCACTGTTTTCCCAAAACCACTGGGACGAGGAAGCGGAGGGTTGTTACTACATATGTTTGTGTTGCTTTGTTCCTTGTTTTTATCCTGGTGGACTGGGTGTTTTCTTCTTCCCAGGTCTGCACGGTCATATGTATGCTGACGATACCCAGAACATAGTTCCGCTTAATCTGGATAACCTATCCAGGGCTGCAAATCTTAGGAGTTGTCTAAAGCAGTGGGAGACTGGATGGGTCTAAACTGGCTGAAATTGAATGACGAAAAAACAGAGGTGTTAATTGTCAGACTGTCTTCAGCCATCCACTCCTGGACACCTGACTATTGGCCCCCGTCCCTAGGCTCTTTTCCTTAACCTGTAGCTATGGCAAATAACTTAGGTGTCAAGATACTGGCCTCCCTTTCGATAAAGGCAGAGGTCAGTGAAGTTTGCCAAACAGGCCATTTTGAACTCAGAGTTTTGCGTAAAATACTTCAGTTTCTTCCTGCTGGTTTGTGGGCCCCTGTGGTGGCCTCTCTGATTCTGAGTGCACTTGATTACTGCAATGCCCTTTACTTGCCTCAACCACCTTATCTTCTGGATCATCTGCAGATATTACAAAACACTGCAGTTGTTGGCCTTCCCTCCCGTGATCATGTCTCGTTAGGAAGGCATAGCCTTCATTGGCTCCGGTGGCTCAACATGTGGCCTATAAGGCATTATGCCTAGTCCAACGTGCCTTTAAAGGCCAAGGGCCTGACTATTTGCAGCATAAAATATGTCGCAATGTGCCGGCACGCCCACTCTGCTCTACTACAGATTTCCAGGTATCAGTGCCAAGAATTTACCTAGGTTGGGTGGCAAAGCTTTCTCTTTCACAGCTGCCTGTTTATGGAATAGGCTTCCTTTGGAACTTTGAAGTATGTCAGACCACCTGACCTTTTCGTCATCACCTAAAAACCTTTTTATTCCAGTAAATGTAAACGCACCGGTCTTGACTGCCTCACTGGATCTCTTTTAGTGCCATAATGCCTTTGGGTGTACGTGCGCTTTATAAGACCGATTAACATATCACCAGCTAGTTTTAATGCAGTCTTTGTTTGGGGCTATGTTCCAAACCCCATCCATTTTGTCATGGCCCTTTTTCAATCCCTGGGGCATTTATCCACTCCAAAAGATATCTGTACTCGGGTTGCCATCTGTGACTTATCTTGTTACTTGAGCTAACAGAACTCCCAGGGTCCTCTCACTTTCAGCACACCGATCTTCCGAATGCCGCCTGGACTTGTTCCAACAAAACTCCCTGTGTTCCTCTGTGTCGGCGATGGCACCTGTGATGAATCCTGCAGAGTCATCACTGAACCCCAGCCTAAAGCCTCCTTCCATGTGGCATGGGGAAGGCAGCTGCTACCTGATCCTGACCCTGTGGGTGGTATTCTGTGGGTGAATCACATGGGAGATGGCTGTCACGGGGAGAGTGCTGATGCCACATGCCAACAGGAGAGAGGAGGTATACTGCTCTTTCTTGTGAGGACGATCCTTTAATTTCTGAATATTTAATGACCGGCTGTCTTTACTCAGAACCATCTTATTTTAAAACTCTGAAAGACACTTAGGGTAGACAAAACCCTATTCAATCTTCATGTCTACATGGTAAACTTAGAACATCTGAAACATCAGATGTTTATGGTGATAGTAATTTAAATGCAACTGTTCAACCATGTGATTTAAAAACAATTGAAACTTCCTTGGACTACAAGTCCGAGAAAGCCTCAGGTACTGTGACGGGGAAGAGGAGCAAGGAGTCCCTATGGAGGAAATGTGACGTTATGGATAATGAGATGTCTAGTTGTTTCCAATCTAGTCAACTATGCAGCCATTTAAATCCCCTAAACACCTGTGGCAAGTGAAACGAAGAAGGAGAGAAAAAGAAGGCTGCACAGTGCACGGAGCATGAAGTGTGACCGGTGGCAGTGAAAATCCTACAAAGGGTCGCGGGGAGAACGAGAGACGCTCGCCAGAAGTGGGTTTGGCAAATTCAGGACCGGAGGAGAGGTACTCCAGAAGAGGAAAAGCAGACGGTGCGCAGCGGGCCTGTGCGATGAGACGCAGTCCTGCAGAGCTGCGCGGGTCTTGGCGGCGAAGGACAGGAGACCCGACGCTGAGACCAAATGAGACTCTGCCCAGAAGGGGAAGCTGGCCCCTCGCGAGCACATCTCGGCAGCCGCACGTTGCACTGTGAGTCAGCCTAGCAGTGAAGGGGGCCCCGGGACGTGCGAATATGCTAGGAAGCATTTTGGAAGTAATTTTGAATACTGATCAAATAGAATTGAAAGGAAAAAGGTGAATATGATGTAGTTCTCCTGACATGAGATGTCCGTTGGGGGAAACTTGGGACCAGCATTGCCTAAGCCAAAAGACATTAACAAGAGAACAGGGGCAATCATGGTGCAATTCTCCTGACATAAGAGGTCAGTTGGTAGAAACCTGGAACCAACAGTGCCAAGTGCCAAAAGAGATTGGGAGAGAAATAAAGAGGCACAATGTGTACAGTCCTCCTGACATGAGATTTCAGTTGGGGGAAACCTCGAACACGCATTGCCAAGAGCCAAGAGAGATTTAACGAAGGGTTGACAGACAGCGCTTCAACAATCCCCCATATATGGGATGTCAGCATCGTGGAAAATGGCACAATTAACAACTGAAGTTGATAGAGTTGTGTCCTTAAATGAGTACAATTGTGTGAAACCTAAAGAGATAGTGAATGTTGCAGAGAGGTCTGATAAGAGTATAAGGTAGTGAACCTTTTTGAAAGAAGATATTCCTGGCAGGAGAGTAAACCATGATGTCAAGAGTTTTCAGTTTGAAGAATGTGAATGTTGTAAAGAGACCTGATAAGAGTATCAGGTAGTGAGACCTTTTTGGGAAGAGATACATGGCAGGAGAGTACAACAGGGGATCTATGAGAGCCAAAATGGGACGTATTGCTGGCAGGAGAGTACAACAGGAAATCAAGTTTTCAGTTGAGATGTTTCCTGGCAGGAGAGTGTACTGGAAAACTCACTTTGAAATAGTGTGATAAAAAGAGACTTGGTCATAATAAGTTGCGGTTTCAAATAAACATTTTGTCAACCATAAACTTTGATAAGATTTGCCCATTGCCATACTTGAATCACCATTGGAGAAAAATAAATTTGTTTACCCATCCTAAAAAGTAGGAAAGACTTTTCTTTATCATATTCTACCCAGTGTTGTGGAAAAGACATGTTGTTTTGCCATCCTGAAAAGACTAGGGGAGACTTCCTTTTTGCTATATTTCAACCAATGTTGTGAAAGGAACATTTGTTATGCCGTCCTGAAGAAACTATTATGTAAAAGAGACATTTGAGCTGTTTTCAAGAGACTGGTATTGACACAAAACATTGCAAATAGTTTCCTGAACCAATCCAGGGGAAGACAACCAAACCCTGGATATAAGGATTGTTTTGGTTGAAGTTATATGTTTGATTTGTTGAACTTATTTGAGTTGAACATTGAAACATTTATCTTGCACTGTTTAATTGTATATGTTATTGTGAGGGTCAGACTGAGTTTGGACACACAGTCATCCTATTTTAGTTTTAGTTTCATAGGAATTCAGGATAGGGAACGTTGGGCCTTCATCCAAACCACTTTCTGTTAATAAAATGTCTAATATTGAGAAAGTTACCTCTTTGTGTCCGCCTCTCATTTCTGACCACTCACACGCCCTCCCGTAAGCGGACTTCTCCCGGGCTCTTCCTTCATCCTCCTATTCGAGGGAACACAGGCTGAATTATCGACTTGGCTTTCGGTGCACGTGTGTTCGTCTGCTTTTTATTTCTCTGTTCCCGAGTAGATGCAGGGGTATTTGCCTTGCTTTCGAATATGCACCCGCAGACAATATCTCTCCTTCGGTCAAATGCTACTACTTCTCAATTTCCAGCTGCTACGATAACTGCTGCTACTGCCGAGCGGCACCTGGGTCTCCATACCTGCCAGACACTTGTTCCTTGCCTTGGGTCGGACGTGCCAACACCCGGGTGGGCTTTTTCTCAGGATCACGCCCATGCGCCCTCTCTGATCCTTCGCTTCCTTCAGTGACCACAACTTGTCCATTCAACTTTTAGTTGCGGAGTAATGTTCTTTTGTTTTCTAGTCTCTCTACTTCTACAGCGTCTTCTGCTCCTGCTGCTATGACTACTACTACTTTCTGTATATGTTTGACCTTTTTCCCCTTTTATGATTTGTCTGTTGTAGAAGAGGACAACTAGACCGTATAAGCCGGTTCCCCTGCTCATTCCTCATCTCCTCGCAGGGCCTCCTCATCTCAGTTGTTCTAGTGTTATTCCTCATGAGACCTTCCGTGCTCTTCCTCGTCACAGTAATTACCCTCTGAGTAATGGGTGTCACTTCATTGGGGGAAAGCATGGGTAAGAGTTGTGGGCGTTTCATAATAGAAGTCTGTTTCCATAGTATACAAATGGTTTCTAGGGGTAAAAAAAGGGGCGAGATTGTCAGATCCGTTGCAGGTCTAACTGCTGGATTCGCAGGCTACCACCCAGGTTCACAGTTTTCATCCAGTTATCACAACCAATTTCAGGGCCGCAGACCAGTGTGAACCCCCAGATCTCAATGCATACACAAACTCTCACTATAGAAACCTTGAGCAACAAAAAGAGATAAGGGGAAATGAATAGCCCAAACAGGAAATGCATAGCCCAAACACGAAATGCAAATGTAAAATGTTATGCAATGGCCAACACACACACACACACACACACACACACACACACAAAAGATAAATTAAAACAATCATTTGAAGACCAGATTTACCTGTTGAATCAGGCCAGTATGAGGTGTCATGACTGCATTACAATGCCTGAGTTATGGAAAACGTCAGTTTAACCAACATGTGTTCACTGATATATTAAGAAGTCGGTGGATAATTGTACTTGGGATTAAGTTGCACTCCACTTAGGAAAAAAAACTTTTTGAAATACTTATGACTTTATGACTATTCAAAAAATCTTCGCACCACTTTCACCAACGCGTATGGGCCGAACTTTACTTATTTCACAATTGTGAGGTTCCTTTGTCAATGTACCAGTTCGATCCATGCTATACCTCGGTTCTATATTTCTTTACCACCAATGCAATTCAGTTAAGGGGCAGGGATTGATTCTGGAGCAGTGATGTGCATCAGGCCATGGATGGGTCACTGAGCAAGTATGGGTCTAGTGGCAGGGATGGGAATCAGGGCAGGTAAAGGCCTCGGGCAGGGGATGTTCTCAGGAAACGGAAAGGCATCAGGCCATGGATGGGTCACTGAGCAAGTATGGGTCTAGTGGCAGGGATGGGAATCAGGGCAGCTAAAGGCCTCGGGCAGGGGATGTTCTCAGGAAACGGAAAGGCATCAGGCCATGGATGGGTCACTGAGCAAGTATGGGTCTAGTGGCAGGGATGGGAATCAGGGCAGCTAAAGGCCTCGGGCAGGGGATGTTCTCAGGAAACGGAAAGGCATCAGGCCATGGATGGGTCACTGAGCAAGTATGGGTCTAGTGGCAGGGATGGGAATCAGGGCAGCTAAAGGCCTCGGGCAGGGGATGTTCTCAGGAAACGGAAAGGCATCAGGCCATGGATGGGTCACTGAGCAAGTATGGGTCTAGTGGCAGGGATGGGAATCAGGGCAGGTAAAGGCCTCGGGCAGGGGATGTTCCCAGGAAACGAAAAGGCATCAGGACATGGATGGGTCACTGAGCAAGTATGGGTCTAGTGGCAGGGATGGGAATCAGGGCAGCTAAAGGCCACGGGCAGGGGATGTTCTCAGGAAACGGAAAGGCAGCAGGCCATGGACTTGTGACAGGGACAGGCCTTGGGGTATGGATGGGTCTCAGATCAGGAATGGGACTCCGAACGGGGTTTGGTCTCAGACCTCGCACATGGATGGGCCTGGGGCCGTTGTAAGACAGATCACAGAAACTGCCATAATGCAAGAAAGCACTGCACATTCAACGCACTGTAATACTTCAATATATCTTGCATATAAAAACACCCACTTAGCACAAAAGTGCCCTTTGACCTTGATTCATAATTCATAAATGAAATGTGGACTGGACCCTTGAGGTCACTGCGAGCACAGAGCATTTCAGTTTAGGAAAATATGCTTATTGGGGCCGATTCACAAAGCGTTTTTCAACGGGTGAATCCTATTACAAAATGCTTTGTGAATCAGGCCCTTGTGACTTCCTGCATTTGTGCACAGTTGTTGACTGTGTATCTCACATGCAGTCAATATTTACCATACACATGCATGCCACGCATGCTATGTCCCCGGACATGTGCTCTATCACTGGTAACACATATATTCCATTAGAATAATACATTCCTCTGACCCTCTCGCTGTGGAGTCCGCATGAATCCATGTCAATGGCAGCCGCCAGGTTTTTTCATGGCCGGTGCAATTACTGCTCGAGAAGTGCACGCATTGGCTCGCAGCTGAGATCAAAGCGGATTAACGTCATGGTGTGGTAATAGGCGCTGGATCCCAGGGTCTACCAAGATCGACATACCCGACACCACAGCATGCAGTGAATCACTAGAATAGCTCGTGAACCAAAGAGCCAAGCAGGCGCCCCCTTCCCACGGGATCCTGTGTGAGGAGAGGGTCTTCATTGTCTAAACTGCATTTGCCTGAGCACTGTTACCTTAGTGTAGTGTCCTGGGTTACAGGGGAGTCAGGCAGGAAGCAGGGACCTCGCAGGGCCCAGGTATGTATATACAGGGTTTCATTGGTTATAGGTCTAGTGGGTAAGCAGGAGAGCAAGGTGTACGCACCCACCAGGTACATGCTCCCACCCTGAAGTCCCCACTCCCAGAATGTAGGGACCCCTGAATTCTAAGTTCTATTCCACAAGCATAGCTCAGGCACGCAGGATCCCACACTTCAGGCCTGCTTCCTGGCCCTGTGCGACTGCGCTTCCTGGGCCATGTTTTCCATCTACAATTGTGGGGTTGCTGATGTGTGATATCTTATTGAAAGCTATATTTCCAGGAGCAGCGCGTTGAAAATGAGCTTTCCAGTGTGTTGGGCTTTGAGAGGAAAAAGGACAAAGGCCCCGCACCGCCGCGCCCTCCCCCCTCACCGGTGTGATGAGGCGAGTTTGAGCGCTGCAGTCTCCAGTCAGAGTAATTGGCAGCGGATACAGAACGCCGAAGCCGCATCATGACCAGAGAAGGCTTGAGCTGCCTGGGGATGCCCCACGAGACTGCATTTCAACCTGCGGAGACGTCAAGTGCAGCCAACCAAACGTGGACACGAGGCCCCAGAATGCAAGAGTGTATCTCCCGCGGGTCTCCTGCGGGGCACAGTAGGCAGCAGTGGCCAACAGAAGCTGCATCCCTCCCCCTTCTCATCCCCAACTAAGATTGGTCCAAGGTAACTTTGCCTTGGGACGCTCAACACACATAGAACCCAAGTCAGGCGAGTTAACTGGCTTTATCTTGAACCAACACGCGTGTTTATTTGCCAGTTGGGAACATCATGTGTCCTGATGTGACTTCAGTATTTACAAATGGCCTCCATGATCATCTCTTAGTTGGAGGGTCAGAATGATGGCTGAAGGTTGGAATGGGGCAGCGTTGTGTAGAGTAAACAGCTCATCCGCCGTTTACCGAGAATACTACAATAATCATGAGTGCAGCCGGTGCTGGCTGCCAATTCGGTCAGTTGAAGATAAGCAAGGTTACAACTCCCAGAAGGCACTGGATTGTTAAACGAAAGACAATGACAGAAGAATGGGTATACCAGTGATATGAGGCTCCTCTGAACCCCCACGTGGTGCAAAGGGCCCATTATCTCCTCCCTGCAACCTGGCCGAAGCCAAAGAAGCAAAATCTGTAACACAACCGCATATCTGGCTCAGTATCTGGCACCAGAGGAGGAATTAGGCCGGAACAAAACGGTTCCAGGAAAAAAAGAAAAAAAACAAGTTGAGAAAGCGCTCTGCCCCAAACTGCAGTGAGTCTCCTGCAGTTGAAGACCCAACGTGTTCACAGATTGCATCTGAAAGTCAGCCTTTGCTCAACAGCCCAAATTTAAACAACAAAACTGTCCAAAACTGTATATATGTCTCATCCCGTGCACCGATTTTACTGTTGGGGTGACTATTCTGACAAAGTAAACGAGCCCCATAGCAAGGGTGCACTGCATGCTCAGAAGGAATTAACGTTTGAATTACTAGCACAGATCTGTTTGATAAATTGGTGGTCATTCTTATGTTCCCAAAATGCACTCTGTTTTTATGCAAAGCAGCCAGCATCCTATATTCAGTGCACCACTTCATTCTACACTTAGCTCTGCCCCCAGTCCCACCCTCACTGATAATCTGGCTCCAGACCCGCCCATACCACCGACAAACCACCCTCCCCCCGGCACGAGCGAATGGGATGGGATGGTAGCTCCTCCAGCACATTTTGTCAATTTCCAGCACTGTCTAGCACCGCTACAGGAATCAATCGCACTGGATAGCAAAATTAGCCAAATAACCAAATATTGGTATTGTACTACTGCAGAATGCCAGGAACACAGCAAAAAGTATGGATAAAAAACCTATTGGATTTCCGCTCTATTTACTGGCACGCTATAATCTGGAATGCTCTGTTATCCAGACTTTTAAAATTTGTTATCCAGCGTTTCATCATTCAGAATGCTAAATATTAATGGAATGTCACACTGTTCGCCATTTTTTTTAAACCTTCCCAACTTGATTCTGTGTATTTTTGTGTTCAGTGGTGTATGTACACGTGTTATAGTGCTGCCCCTATTTTTACTGTTTCGCAATAACTATTTACAAATGGCGCTCAATTTATCAAAATCAAAAGGAGGAAGGACTTAGTTGGATCTGCTAGGATTGGCTCCTGTAAACTGCTGTGTGATCACAAATCACAGTAGCAAGTGTTGAAGTATAGCTTAGTGGGATACTGTGTCTGCTGATGACATCTGTGGGCTACCAGAAGGAAGCGTGTTCTCAGTCTAGATGGAGGCTTAGTCTTGTATCCTTTCTACATCAATACAATTAATACTATTCACCTGGGTATTGTACTATACAAGTATCATGCTTTCACATAGAGCTACATGCTGGTTTACTCCGACTTCTAAGCATTACAATAGGTTTCATGCTTACTCATTTAAATGGTACTCAATTTGTCGACCACAGAAGGATGAAAGGCTGAGCTAGTCCCTCTGGGATTGGAGCCTGTGATCATAGGGTGCACACATAATTGAGACTAGTGCTTAGCTTGCTGAACATTCTTACGAGCATAGTAGCACCATTCATCAACAGTGCTGCAAAACTGTGACTGCCTAGCGCAATACAGGCAAGCACTGGCGAAGGCAAGCAGTTGTCATCAAACGCTGCCACCCTGTTCACGGCAAACAACCAATATGAAATGATATGGCATTTGTAACTCGCCTATACACTGTTTCAAGGCGCGACGAGGCAAGGAAGGGGCAACATAGGGTGAAGAGAGACAACGATCTTACCAGGCCAAGTGACATTAAGATCGCGAAAGTGCAGGGCAGGGGGAGGGGAAAAGGGAGGAGTCTGTGCTGTACATGGGATCAAAACAATAACAAGAACTGCGTCCAGCAGGTGGCAGGTGCAAGGGTAAGTGCAGACAGCAGGTGTCCAAAAGTGCAGGCAGGGGGGCTGTAGGGTTACGGATACAGACCCAAGAGCAAGGGTTGCCGGCAGACAGTGCAGGTGTGAAACTGGGCGGGAAGGGACCTAACCCCAAATAAGAGGGGAGCCAGGTGATCAGTGCAGTATCAGACAGGAAATCAGCAGGGGATAGGAAGAGAGAAGGCAGAAACAAAGAGGAAGGTCTTGTGGTGCTTCCGGAACCGGAGATGGTTCTCTTCAAATTTCAGAGAGGCAGGGAAGCTGTTCCAGAGGGAGGCCCTAGCCGAAGAAAGAGATCTACCACCAACTTGTTGCTTGAAGAAGCGACTGACCCTGCAGGAGTTGGAGGTGGAGGAGCGAAGAGCTTGAATAGGAAGGTGTTTATGAAGAGAGAGTTGGAGGCATTGAGGTTCCAGAAGGCCTTGTGGGCAATGCAGAGGATCTTGACCTTAATCCTTGCAGCCACTGGTATCCAATGCAGAGATTTCAGTGCTGGAGAGATACGATATCTGGGCTTGAGGCCAAGGGCAAAACTCGCAGTCCTGTTCTGGATGTGTTGCAGAGTGCGGGGAGTAGAGGCAGGCAGATTTAGAAAGAGGCTGTTGCAGGAGTCCAGCCTAGAAAGAACCAGAGCTCTAGAGACAGTGAGCTTCCGGTGCAAGGAGAGGAAAGAAAGAATAACTCTGAGGAGGTGCAGTTGGTAGTTTGACTTCTAAGAGACATCAGAGATGTGCGGAGAAAAGGAGAGTGTGGAGTCGAAGATGACCCCAAGATTCTTAGCCTCACAGGTGGCAGCAGGAAGAGGGCAAGGGAGGCTGGCCACAGATGACAGAAAAGGAGGGTGCAGGTGTGCCGATGAAGAGAATCTCCGTCTTACTGGCATTAAGGCAGAGATAGTTGGCGGCACACCACTCCTGGAAGGCAGGCAGACAGTCAGTAATGAGAGAAGGTGAAGAGGTGGCAGAGGGGAGCCTGAAAACGAGCTGAGTATCATCCGCATAGCACTGAAAGTCAGAGCAGAGAACAGCAATGTGGTGGGCGAGATGTGGCAGGTATTGGTTAAACAGCCAGGGAGAGAGGTTAACCCCCTGGGGAACACCACAAGTAGAGAGTGAGATAGAGGAAATGATATTAATATCATATGCCAGGTACTAATATCATAGGCCATGTATTGTGATCAGCAGATACTCGCGTTAAATACCATGTGTAAGCATCAAACACCACGTTCTCCCTTCGTAGGCCAGGTTTTTCTTTCCAAATGCTCTACTACTGAAATCATATGCAAGATTTTTCCAAAATAAAGAGGTATTCACACCACAACCAGAGATTATCATCAACTGTCAATGTAATCACAACATTGCCGGGGTTTGTCATGAAATGCTCAGGTAGTGGAGTAACTGCAAATGAGGGTTCTATGTTGTTTTGCCGACAGCAATTCCTTTGAAGTACTTTACTTCAAAAGAATTCAGCCGACAAAACTCATTACATTTTTTATTTTGTCTCTTTAGGGGGCAGGGGTTCCCTCCCAAAGACCCATTTTCCCAATCCTACTCACCCATCCCCCTCCCACCCTTTTTATCCCCCCACCCATATATAGTTCAGTGAGTTTTCAATGAAATTCTATCAAAGTAAAGTACTGCGATAGAATTCCTGTCACTGAAAGGACGTTGTTCCCAACGGGGATCTCTTACTCTGCCACCCCATCTTTTTCCTCAGACCCCCTCAACTCCTTCTCTGACCCTTGACCTTCTCCTTGACTCTTTTCCAATGAAGCCCCTTATTGATTATGGGCGACTTCAAGCGCCCCAAAATATCCTCTACCCACCAACTTGAGCTCTGGTCCCTCTGCTGTGACCACTCTCTAACTTCCCTTCACAACATGTCCACTCACTCCCAAGAAATCCCCCTTGAGCTTGCTTTCATCTACTCATCTAATCCCACGTTTGACCCAGGGACGTCATTTAGGGGTCACCAGAGGTCGCAACTGCGACCTCTCAGGTCTCCCTTGCGACATCTAAAAAAAAAAAAAAAAAAAGTTTTTTTTTTTGTAATTCAAGCTCCTGGGCTATGGCCAGAACCATATGGCTCTTTTCTTCTGCAGTGGCTGGCGTTCTTGTTCAGGCCCCTTAATTTCTGGAATTCTATACAATAATTGCGAGACTCATTAAAGGTTTATTTCAGGCACACTTCAGGGAGTGAGTCTCTGATTTAGTCTGTTCTTAAACGCCTCCACTCAGCCTTTCATCGTTTTGAGGTCGATAAATGAGTACCAACACAGGTTGGGTGATATTGTGTGTATATATTTTCTATATAAAGAGCTTAAGCGTAAGTGCTATATAATAACACATCATTTTCATTTGGTCATGGACGTCTGCTTTCATTCACAGTAATTTCGTAATATGGGCCTATACACACTGATCTTAACGATACATATGGCGATCCATTCTTGTATGAAATGTGCATCACATTATAGTGATATCGTGACCATATTTTTCGTAGTGTACAATGCTATGTGATGCCACTTCCTGTTTTGTCAACGAGTGAAAGGTCCTGTTTTTACATCACTTCCTGCGATATCACTTTGGGGTGGGGTCAAATGACATCACTTCTTGTGATGTCATCAGGGGGTGAAGGGTCGTGTGATGTCACTTCCGCTACCCCTGGCATTTTGGTGAAATGACGTCTTCCCTTATCTTCCGTCTTCCTTCATCACACAGGTCTTCTCTGACTCCGACCTTCTTCGCTTCCCCTTTGAGCACCATTATCCCTCTGGAACCTTCACTCCCTTGGAATTCGGTTCTATGTTCATTCATCCGCAGTTGTATTCTCCGCTGCTTTTTTTGCTGAACATTTTTTGCTGAAGAAATGCATCTAATTTTTTATTTTATTTGGGGGGTCCCCAAACTCCACTCCTCAACCCTCCCCCCTGTTTTTTTATTCACTATAACTCACCCTACCCCTTGTATGCCCTTACCCCCCTCCCCACCATATTTTTTTTTTTTAACTTTGTTTTTATTGACATAATACATATAAGGTAGGGTGCACAAGCAATCCCTGCCAGTAACACATTGAGCAAACATAACTGCCTGTATTTTTTAACATTTTAGTCCCATCCCACCTCCCCCCTCCCGCCCCGTCCCCCCCAACATTTTCAACATAAACCCCTTCCCCCACCCCCCCAACTTTGCAACATACCAAGTTTTGAGGTTTTTTTTTTTTTTTTTTTCCGCAGGTTACAGAAGCAGCAGTGAGAACTTTCGAACATCGTTATATGCACTCGTTATACCATTTGACACCGTGGGAGCAGCGCGGCTCAGAGCAAATTGATGGACAGGCTCCAATTCTAGGGCCGGCACTGGGGTAAGCGCGGGGGACACATATTGGGAGCCAACGTTACAGTCGCATAGAGACACAGTCATCGAGGAGGAGAACTGCTGTCCATTCCTGTGCGAACTCTGAGGCTTTGTCGTTTTTCACTGCCGTGAGTTTTTCATAAGTAAATATAGCCCTTAATTTACAGAGCCATTCCTCTTTAGTTGGTGCTAAGGGGCTTTTCCACTTTTGGGCCAATGCTAGCCTCCCCGCCCTCAGCATGGCCCCGATGACCCTCGGGAATGCACTTTGTTCCGTTTCCGGCATGGGAGTACCCAGAAGGATTTCTAAGGGGAGAAGCGATGGACAGAATCCCTCTATGTCCTTGATCCAGCTGAGAAGCTCCGACCAGTACACCTGAATAACCGGGCATCCCCACCACATATGGAACCAAGTGCCTTTTTGGTGACATAGCCTACGACAGTAAGGGGATACTTCTGCGAACATTTTGGAGAGGGTGGCTGGGGGGCGATGCCAGGAGTGGAGAATCTTGAAACTATGCTCCATGGCTGCGGTATACAGAGTACCGGTAAATATGGTTTTGAAGACTGCCCTCCATGTATGGTCGTCTAACTCCATGCCCAGCCTTTCTTCCCATATACGCTTGAAGGGTTGCCTATCCTCCAGATTAGCTATTATCAAGGTGCTGTAGAACCTGGACAGGGAGCCCTTTCGGGAGACACTTTTAGCTATTACTTCTTCAAAGGGGGTGAGGGGGCGGGCTAGGTTGTCAGCCCATCGGGGGTGAGTCAGTATTCCCTTCAAACGCAAGTACTCAAAGATCGATGGTGGTTTATCACCCAGTGCTTCGGTCAATTGTACATAGTCTATGAAGCCCTCCTCACGGGAGAGCTGGGAAACTCTCTCCAACCCCATGTCTGACCAAGCCTGCGTGTCGCGGAAGCCTCTGGTGTCTAGGTTGATAGGGGGACCCCATAGCGATGTTAAAGGGGCCGGCCAGGACGACAGCTTTTTGTTGTTTTTATCTGGCTTCCAGAGTGCCCATAGGACTGCCAGTGTGGGGTGTTCTTTAAGATAGGAGGGGATGGATTTAGGGGAGGCCCATAGTAGATCTCTGACTTTTTTAGGGTGGGTGTGGATATCCTCTATATATGTCCAGTACGTCCTCATATCCTCTCGCATGTGCTCCATCATCACCCGGAGCTGAGCAGCTTTATAGTATAGTCTGAAGTCGGGGAGGGCGAATCCACCGTGAGACTTCGGCAGGGTCAAAGTGGAGAATTTAACTCTTGGTCTCCTCCCGTCCCATATAAACTGGAGAACTCGGGCCTGTAGAACCTCGAAGAAGGATTCAGGAATAACCACAGGGAGGGCTGCGAAGAGATACAGGAGGCGAGGTAATATATTCATCTTAACCGTCACCATACGGCCAAACCAGGAGAGAGTAAGGGGAGCCCAGCGTTTGAGATCACTGCTGATTTTAGCCAAGATCTCCGGGAAGTTGAACTGATATATTAGCGATAAGTTCCTAGGAATGCTGGTGCCCAGATACCTGGTGGACACACGTTCTATCCTCACTCCCAAGAATTCCGAGCGAGCCCCGATGTCTTTGTCCCCGGGACCCATTGGCATAATACTAGACTTGGAGGCATTTATCTTAAGCCCCGAGAAGGCCCCGTAGAAGTTCATAAGATCAAATAATCTAGGTAGTGAGACCTGGAGGTTGGTTAGGTACCCCAAAATATCGTCGGCAAATAGTGAGAGTTTAAACTCGCAGTCGCCACAGCGTATCCCCGTAATTTCACGGTCCTCCCTGATCGCTATGGCTAGAGGCTCCATTGCCAGAGCGTATAGAAGGGGGGAAAGGGGACAACCCTGCCGGGTTCCTCTGGATAGAGCCAAGGGTTCCGACGTGCCGCCGTTAACCAAAACTCTTGCCATGGGAGCATTATATAGTGTCGAGACCCATCTACAAAAATTCCCCCCCGAGGCCCATTTTTTGGAGAACTTTGCCCATATAAGGCCACTCGACACGGTCGAAGGCCTTTTCCGAGTCCAAAGCTAGGAGGTAGCCCTCTTCCCCCTGCCTCGAGGCCTCGTACATGAGGTCCAGGGTCTTACGTATGTTATCGGACCCCTGGCGTCCCGGGATGAACCCTACCTGATCTCCATGTATAAGTGAGGGGAGGAGTTTCGCCAGTCTGTTCGCCAGAAGTTTGGCCAGAATCTTGACATCTACGTTAAGAAGGGAAATGGGGCGATACGATTGACACTGGGAAGGGTCCTTCCCCTCTTTAGGGATTACTACTATCAGAGCTGACATCATCGAAGGCGGGAGGGTGCCCCGGTCCAGTGCCGAGTTGAACATTTTGGCCATAAACGGGGCTAGCGTAGACCGGTAAGTCTTATAGAATTTGACTGTGAACCCATCGTCGCCTGGGGCTGTTCCACTCTTCAGGGAGGATATGGTGTCTGTTATCTCCTCTGGGGACACGGGGAGATCCAGTATGTCTGCTTTTTCAGGTGAGAGGCCTGGGATCGGGAGAGAGTCCAAGAAGCTGTCTATCTCGGTTCCGTCCCCTACGTATTCCGAGCTGTATAAGCGTTCATAATAGTGGCGAAAGTGTTCAGCTATTTTGCTATCCCTTACAGTTGGCTCTCCTCCCGGTGGCCGGATGGAGTTAGCCCTCCTACTATTTCTGAGCTCCCGGAGCCTCCAAGCAAGTATTTTATCAGCCTTTTCCCCCTTTTCCATGTACTTCTGCTTCAGGAAGGACAGCTTTTTTTCTGTTTGTCCCACCTGGAGGTCTGCCAGGCTTGAGCGCAGCCTTTGGAGTTCCTCCCACTTCCCGGGGAACATTTGTGATTTTAGTTTCCCACCAGGTTGGATAGCCTCTATCTTTTTCCTCAACCGTGTCTCCTCCAGACTCCTCTCCCTCTTCCTTCTCGAACCTGTCTCGATGAGAATGCCTCTAATGGTCGCCTTGAATGCCTCCCAAACACCCAAAACTCCGACCTCCCCGTTGTCGTTGATAGAGAAGTATTCGGTGATGGCTGTAAGGAGGGATTGTCGCACCTCTTTGTCATGTAGAAGAAGGTCGTTACACCTCCATAGGGACCCAGGTGGCGGGGCTAGGGGCATGCCCAATTTTATTCTAACCATGTCGTGGTCTGTCCAGGCAACCACCTCCACCCCCGATTCTGTGACCTCGCCCCGGATCGTGGCGTCAACCAGGATATAATCAATACGGGAGAAAGTGGCATGGGGTTTCGAGAAAAAAGTGAAGTCTGGGTCTCGATCTTTTTCTGTGTGGTGTGTGTCGCTCAAGCCCAGATCATTGTTAACTGATTGAAATGCTTCGGCCAGTTTTTTTTGGAGGCGTTGGCTGGGGCATGGATTGGGCGAGCTCCTGTCTCTATCAGGGCAAAGAACCATATTAAAATCCCCCCCAACCAGTAAAGTCCCCTCGGAAAAAGCCACGATTTTCTCTCTCATCCCCATCCAGAAGCCATCCTGCGCCTCGTTCGGTGCATAAATACCAACCAGGGTGAA
This sequence comes from Ambystoma mexicanum, assembly GCF_040938575.1. Classification (NCBI taxonomy): domain Eukaryota; kingdom Metazoa; phylum Chordata; class Amphibia; order Caudata; family Ambystomatidae; genus Ambystoma; species Ambystoma mexicanum. The sequence goes on from NC_090924.1 coordinate 1,274,610,543, forward strand.
CAGCCGACCCCTCACCTCCCCTTTAACCATGATATATCGTCCTTCCGGGTCTGACCTCTGGGCTTTGAGAACAAAGTGAGCCCCAGGGGAGACCAATAGGGCCACTCCCCGTTTCTTGGCCCGGAAGGACGCTGCATAGACTTGATCAATAGCTTTAGCTCTCAGCTTTGGCTCCCTGTCCCGAACCCAATGTGTCTCTTGTATGAATAAGAAATGGAGTCGGAGCCTTGTGAATTCCCTCACCAGCAGCGACCTTTTGGTGGGAGAATTGAGTCCCCGCACATTTAGCGAACCCACTGTCAAATATTGCAAGGAATCATCCATCATAGAAATAGTAAGAGCTCATATTTCCCTGCTCGGGACGAATAGTTCCAGCGCTCCCGCAGTGCTTCCACCCCCCGCTATAGTCCAATAACAAAACCACAGTTACAAAACGGACCAGAAAACTTGGCTTGGCCCCATTAGAATCCCCTCGAACCAACCCCAACCTTTCCCTCCCCCCTTCCCCCTCCCCCCTGAACGCCTGGTAGACAAGCAGCTTCATCCTGTCGCTGAGCCAGGCCACCAATGTCTCCCTCCTCCGGGCTCATAAACTCTTCAACAACCACAACTTGAGCCCCCCCCTATCATGTTCAGAATGCAAGTAATCACAGTGCTTCCCCCAAAGGCATCGAAAACAGACTAGACCGTGATGTTTCCTGGGGTTTCTCAAGTGTCAGGCTGCCCAGGGGATGCCGGAGCCACTCTTCTGAACTTCCTATGGCCTCGGACTTTACGTCTCTCCTGAGAAGCCTTAACTCTCCCGGGTCCGACGGGCTGTCTTCCATGTTCTCGGTCTTCCCCTTCCCCATTTGGTTCTCCGAGAAGTTCGCCCGATACCCTGCGAATGTCATCCTCCGTGACCAGGGCATATTTGTACCCTTCCAGTTCAAAGGAAAGCGAAAAAGGGTATCCCCACCTGTATCGGACCCCCTTGGTTTGGAGCATTTTCGTCAGCGGGGAACAGAGACGACGTCTTGCTAGGGTGAAGGCGGACAGATCCTGGTACACCGAAATCCGGGCTCCCTCCCAGTCCACCGGACCCCTCTTACGTGCCAGTTCCAGAATTTTATTCTTCTCCGTGAAGTAGTGGAAACGCACGAGAATGGACCTGGGGCCTCTGTTGATCGCTCCCGCCCTGTGAGCTCTGTCAATTGTGGGTTCATTCGTGTTCGCCCCATCGAAGAGAGATCCCACTACTGCGTTCACGGCTTTGATTATGTCCATTTGCGTTTCACCTTCCCGCTCCGGGAACCCCAAAAAGCGAAGATTGCAGCGTCGTTCCCTATTTTCCAGGTCATCCAGTTTCAGGGAGCATTTCTCTTCTCTCCTCTCGAGTTCCGATAGGCGCATGTCGAATTGCGTCTCGAAGATGTCATTCGAGGCTGTGTTATTTTCAAGCGCCTGGACCCTGTCGTCTATGTTGTCCACTTTTTTGTCCAGGGTATCCAGCCGTAGCGTTATATCTGCTCTGAAGCCTCTTATTTCCTCCAGGAGGGCCGCCATACCTTTGGTGACCGTGCTAGTGTCAGACATGTCCAGGGGTGCCGGGGCCGCCATCTCCGGGCGGGTTGGCGAGCCTGAGGGTTTGCGTCGAAATCTCTGCAGGGATTCCTTCCAGTTCATAGGCCTCCCCTGACCATCTCCACGGGATCCTCTGCCTAATGCCCTAGGTCCTATGGGCAGTACCGTCGGGTCACCAGGTTACACCAGGGGGAGGGCAGCGGGGGGACTTCCCTGTGTACGGCCTTGGCGTTGTACTCACTGTTGGGGCGGCGGGTTGCTCCAACCAAGTCTCCAAGGCACAGCCGATACAGGCCTATCACTCCTCGTCCCGGGTGTGATTCAAGCTATTGTGGTCACTGTTTTGGAGTCCTTCAATAAACGCTGTGGTTGGCCCGGGGGGGTACCCCATCTTCCGTGATGCTGATTGCCGGTTGTTGATTTGGGGCGCCCTCGCCCCTGAGCTTCCGTCGTGCGGCTCCCAAGCTGTGCGGGAAGGCCCGCCTGGGGAGGGGTGGAGGGGTTGTCGTGGGCGCCTTTGCGGGGGCCTCCGCCTTTGAGGGACCCCGACGAAGACTGGCCCCCCGTTCGTCGATGGGGTCGAAGATCTTGTGGGGCAGGCCGTGCCCACTGAGTGCACTCCTGCACCAGCTCCACAATCCAGCGGCGGGCTCAGGGGAGGCACGATCCGCCGGGCCTCGTCCGCAGCTCTCCAGTGAAGCGGGGCGCAGCCCAGAGCACTGCGCGATCTCGTCCGGGTTCAGGAGGATTTGTAAGCCCCCGCTACGAGGTCCAGAGGGGAGCGGGGGGGCGCTCTTTCGCGCCGGCCGGCTGTGTTGTAGGCCTCACCTAGGCCGCGGCTTGGCGGCGCCCCGCGCAAGGGGACGCGATGTTGGGGGAGGCTGGGCTCACTCCCTCTCCCGGCCTGAGCCGCGCAGCGCTCGACTCCTTATGTGGTTCCGCTCGGGGCCCCGGGGAGGCAGGTTCCGCCCCAGCGAAATTCGGTGTGGGGGTGGCCGCACCCGCGGGGCCTACTCGAGCCGCGGCTCTCCGTTGGTTCCCGCGGAGCCGCGGTGCAGGGGAAGGCGGAGCTCCTCCTCCCTCCTCCTTCCGAGGGTCCGATCTTGGCGAAATCTCCACGCCGGGAGATCGGAGTTGGGGTCCGCGGGGGCTCCGCTGAGTCAGTGATCCGCGGGGGGTGTCAACACTGCACTCCTAGGAGTCTGGGGGGGGCTCAGGTCCCTCTTACGGCGCCCTTTGGAGGAGACCAGTGCGGATGCGTCAGTGCATCTCGGCGCCCCCTGGTGGATCAGCCCCACCATATTTTCAATGTTTTTTTTAAGCAAAACATTTTCGACAAAAAGTACTGCAAAAAGAAAACGGGCGATGGATGAACGTCGTACCTGGAATTCATGGAGCAGAAGCTGAAAGTAGCTCCCGGGTGCCGGGATATTCCCTTGACCAGGAGTTACTCATCATGACCCATGAGATATTAAAGTGAATCTCATCAGTTCTCAGGACAATATACATTTAATAGATGATTCAAAACAATGAGTGCACAAGAAGATGTAAAGAAATGCACAGATTCAAAAATGATAATTCTGTTTGTTCATTTAACATTGAAAGATGCACACCCAAGAATAGGCACTATGGGGTGCCTGAAAGATTTCCTCCCCAAAAAACAGCATGCACATGTCATGAACCTCTTTCTAAGGCAATGCTGCTCTTTTTTACTATATCACTGACTGGTTGGTTTGGGTTGAACCCCCTCAGTCATCTGCCAGGGTACATTGCATCTCTCTCAGTTTTACATTCCTTTCTTGTCACTTCCGTCTCACTGCTGCCTCTCATTTAATAGTTAACTATCTCTGCAATATCCAAACTCCCCAAGTAAATCTCTGTTTCCATTACTGTGGTCACCACTGTTGAGGTTTCATTAGTGCCACAATATGTTTCATCTCTAGAGCCACTACTATTTCTGTGATGCAGCCTCGCTCACTCTTGCTCTCTCTGATGCTGCAGAATGAGAAGCTAGTGCACAGTCTGCCACAAATCCAAGTTCTGCATAAGATCCACCCATTGCTCTGTGTGGGTTCATGTGACCGATCATGGCGTAAACGTCTTCTAGAGGTTTACTAATGCACCTTTTAAGCAAAGTCCCAGGCAAAGAGAGGTTATGTCAGGTCGGTGTATTTGTGAAGCACCTGTTGGCTTGGGTGGTCAAAAGTAGCACCTGGTAGCTGTTGGTGTCCAGCTCATCGTGGCCATTCGGGGCCTAGGGGGGTGAATATAGTGGGTTTGCACACTGTGTTTTCTTGGGCATGGTTGCTACATGCCTTGGCACACCATGACACTGTAGGAGGCTCAGAGGTCTGGTCACGCCGTAGCCATAGACAGGCTTGCTGTTCTCAAGGACTTTGCGCACACGCCTAGGATTTTGGGTACCATGACAAATAAATGAGGAAGCCTAAAAAAGTGAACTTTTTTGCTTGCTTTTCGGGGAATGCTTGCAAGAATTGGCAAATTTGGATATCTGAAGTAAGTAGAAGGGCTTTGTGGCTTGTGTTTTCTTGGGCATGGCTTCACCATGCCCCACCTCACCACGCAGTGAGTAAATTCCAGACAAACCCCAGCTATCTCTCCTTCCGGTGGTGCGCTCCTTAGAACACAGTCGAGTGCCACGATGAATTGGGTGCAATTGTGCATGTAGCTCCACCACCTTTTCCTTCTCTTGCCTTCCTGAGCGCTTCATCTAGCCCTCACCCTCATCCCAACGATCTAACCTGGCTTTCCTCCTCCCCACCACTACTGACTCTTCTGTCACACTCCCCCATTTGCCTCTCTAGCAGGCAAAAAGCGCTTAGACGCCATCAAGTAGGTGTTGTACAAATGCAAGATAATTTAACATAACATAATCAGGTTCTACAGAGCTCACAGCAATTTCCAACCCTGCTTTATCCCATACCTCCAGTCCCACAGAGATGCCCCCCTCTTCTTCACGCAACTAATCATCCCTTTTCACGAATCTCATTAGTGCACTCACCCCACAAGCTCTCCTCCACATCAAATGCTCAACAATTCATCTCATTGCCAGGGGTGAGGTTCTTGAATTACCAGACTGCGTTCATAAAAGAAAATAGAAAAATGATAACTAAGCATGGTTTATTAGACCTACTAAAAATGTCTTAGATAGTGTAAGGTCGGTAACTAGTCTTTTTACCGACCAATTTCCACTGATCCATTTTTACAGTGCAGGGGTGTTGCTAGGTCTGGAAAAGATTCAGGATACGCTAATGTCGGAACTTGGGGCTAGCTAACCTTTTGGTTGGCACCCGTGAGCCTCTATCCGGGGCCACAACCGAAAGATCTGGGGCTACAGCCCCTTCTGCCCCCACCCCCTAGCAATGCCTCTGTTACAGTGTAATTCATACCATGAAAGTTAGTTTGCAGGTTTGGGTGTCGTGAAATTGGATTAGGGGAGGTGGGATGGTGGAGGGGGTGGAAGCAGGCATGAGGGGGATCGCCCCCAAGTTTTTAAACGCAAAAATAAGCCAGTAAAAATGTGGTTAGTTAAAAATGGTTCGCTGAAAACACAGGGAACCGAATGGTAGAGGTGCAGAAATCGCCATCTAGATTGCCCCCTCGCTCCCCCTTATGGGCATTATGCCAACCACCCCTCCTCCTCCGGATGAAGACCCCAAGCCTGACTGCAGATACAGAGAGGATTCAAAGGAGAGACCCTGGCACAAAAGAGGGGTGCTGCCAGAGTTTTCAGCTTGGTTACAGGTTCAGAGCTAGAAAAATTGATGGGGGCGCGCAGGGGGGGGGGGCAGGTGGAGAGGGCTGATTTTTTTTTTCAATAGTTAATGAACTGGGCCAACAAACTCCTGTATAAATCTGGAGTTTCTGGGGGGATTCCGGGAGATGTCTTGAAGTAAGCAACTCGGCTGGTACACACTGAACGGAAAGAGGAAGTGCCAGTAAACATTTTTTAAAAAATCTTCCCCTTCATCGCCACGCCTGTCTCTTCAACGACGCCTCCTCCCTCCAGACACCCCAGGGGACTTTTTCATCAGCGGGCGCAGCGTTTTAAGGGGAAGGAGAATGATGGCGAAACCGATAACGTCACGAAGAGGGCGTGACCAAAGAAGTGAAGGGTCAGCACTTTTAAGTTTCATTATGTAAGCGGAAATAACCCTGCAGCCTGTTGGGAATGTAGCCCTGCTCATTAAATATCCCCAAAGCTCTGACTACAAATGTTGCCCTGTAGGAGCAAATCTACAATTAAACGAGGCACAGAATGGGCAAGTATTTTTTGATTTTATGAACACCGTAGTACTTCTGGTGGTCACTGACGTACATGTTCACAATTCTGCCAACAAGTGGACTGAGGCAACGATATAATTAAGTGCCAAAGAGCACACAATTGCGGTAATGTGGAGGCGCCGCGATTGGTCTCCTGGCTCCAAATTCTACATCTTCCCCTATGGAATTCTTGAGGTCAGAAGGAGGGTGGAAGGGACACGCGAGCTTGACAGGAGGGCCAAGCACGAGGGACGGGGGCGAGGAAGGGACTTTAATTTGCTGTTAAATAAACATTGCCATTGGAAGATGAGCCCAGCAGGGACCCGTCTTTAAGAGCGTTTGGTCGCTTCCCTGGGTCTGGCATGTAGGAAGACATGTTCCACTTAAAGCCCAAGGGCATTAAGAAGGCTACAGCTTCTGGCTGGCCCCTCAAAACGTGAGTAAACAGTTCAAAAAAGCTGGTTTCTGCTACATAGTGAGAGAAATTCAATACAACAGACTATTTGACCCATGTTCGTTCTCAGTAGGGGGCTCCCACACCCTTGTTTAATTTCACCCCACGTAACCCAAGGTTATGCAGATGTGGACCCCTTGCTCACTGTGCCCTAGAGAGGTTCAGCTTCACATCACTGAGGAGGCCCAACAAGGCTGAAACACGTGTCTGGTGTTGCTGATGGTACTCTTGTTCAAGGGAGAATTGCCTAGCATTTCGGTGCTGAACTGCCCCTGGCAGGACAAAGGCTGATATGCAGGGAAATTTCTTCTCTGTGAAAAGGACAGTGAGCTAAAGACTTGGTAGAGTCTCTCCCAGGGGTTATTCACCCAAGAACAGGTCATTGGGCTGTGTTCATGCTGGTAGAGAGATTCCCAGACCCCCCTTTGTTTGCATACATTAACTTTGGGTTTCACCCTAAGTTAACAGGGCAATCCAGACGTGGACCCCTTGCTCACTGTTCTTAGAGAGGCTCAGCTTCACCTCACTGATGATGCCCAACAAGGCTGAAACACGTGTCTGGTGTTGCTGATGGTAGTCTTGTTCAGAGGAGAATTGCCTAGCATTTCGGCACGTGACTGCCTTTGTGGGTGGAACTAGACTGATATGCAAACTGATATTTCTCCTCTGTAAAGGGTGCAGTGAGCTAGACCCTCCTGAGTGGGAGAAATTCCATACAATAGGGTATTTGACCCATGTTCGTTCTCAATAGAGGAGCTCCCACATCCTTGTTTAAGATTATTTTTAAAAACATTTATTTCCCATTTAAAGACAGGGCGGAACCCATGTAAAAAATGATTTCTGCATTGGTTTAGTATTATTAGGATACTTTTCAAGAAGACAGGGCAGTAACGCTTTGAAAAAGCGCCTCTCGGTAGAGCAGAAAAATATGACACGGTCTCTCCGCTTTAGTTTAGCTATGAGTACAAGCGGAACTTTCCTCGACTGAACTTCAAATGTCTGTCTCCGTGACCAGCGGAAAGAGGTAGAAAAATACAGTCACCCAACATGAAAAGATTATTTTTGTTTTATTGTTTTATGGTTTATCATTATAGTCTTTCACAAACAGATCAGAATTCTAGTTTAAATCACTGTGTACGGCACTGTAAAAAAAAAATATCGTTAACCGTAATCCAGTGAGACAAAAAAAAATCAGTTAAAAACAACGTTCCAGTATGTATCTAAAACCCAATTATGGTTCAATAAATCTTGACATTTACCAATCCCGAAGGCTCAGGAAGAGCACTGGAATATCACCTAAATATGAAAACATTTATTTTAAAACGACAATAAGGGCAATAGACAGCGACAATTGAGAACCTTTAATCCATTTTTCCTTAGATTCTCTAAGAACACAGCAGATGGGGAATGAATACATTTCTCCCCAAAAAATTATCGCCTCTGAAGTGGAAAGGACAATTTAAGATCAAATGGCAAAGAGTTTCCATCTCCTCGGATTCACAAAGTCTACAAGACCTCTATTCTTGCCGGAGCCCTACATGTGGACCATCACTTCCAGTGTACGCAAGCAGTGGAGTCTACATTAGAAAAAACAAGATCTATCTGTGACTTAAAAATATTCACATACTCCATATAGAGCTTTAGATTTACTAGGCTATCCCAGCCCCATTGCATCCCACTGTTAACTTTTTGTATTTTACCGTACAACACTCAGAGGCAGGATCAATAGCCGCCTCTACCAGGAAACTTTCACAAGTTCTCATAATATTTTCCAAAGGATAGTCCCTGTCTTCTCAGCATGCATCGCCCACTCTTAATAATATAAAAAAGGCCAGGTGTATGTTTGTCCGATGAAGTCATGCGCAGTAGAGGCTGCCCAAATGCATAGAATGCTCTGCTAGAAGGAGCTGTTCGCTTAGGATACAGTGGTCCAAGTCGCATAGTTTTGCCTGCTGTCACCTCTCGAGGGAGCTGTGGGCTTAGGATATACAGTGCTCCAAGTTGCGTAGCTTCGCCCGTTGTCACCGCTAGAGGGAGCTGTAGGCTTAGGATATATAGTGGTCCTACTGTTTTAATGAAAACCTGCACATTGGCCCGTGTACACAGGCCTGTACACTTGTTTATGATATAATGTGGTCCCCTTGTCCACCTTGAATTTAAAATGCAGCCACAGTTTATTCCACTTATAAGTGAGCCATCAAGAGTTCCACTCTAGGCGAATCGCTCCAATGGGAAGAGATGGAGCAAGATCCAAAACATATATCCTTAGCCATTTCCTAATCTTGACTGGAAGTAACTCCAATCCGTACATAATCGTTGAGGTCCCATTGGTATTATAAAATTCTATCAAAGGCATTAGTGAAAAATAACAGAATTTTGACTGGATTAACTTCATCTGACTGATGAACGAGTCAATCTTCACAACCAATTTCAGTTTAATTGATGTTATATGGTTTTTAGAGGCAAACATAAAACCTAGATATACTTAAGCAATATTACAAGGGCATGGGGGCATTAATGGGCTGGCTAATGCCCTGGGCCCATAGTTACAGGCCTGAGTGAAGCAAGGGCCTTACCAAAGCCCCTTGGTATTACCAGGCCCAGTAATGCCCCCACTGCCCGTGTAATATTGCTATTAGTACCTTGGCAGGATGTAACGGTGTACTAATAGTTTGTAAGTTGTGAAACCGCAACTTTAAAAAAAGAAATGCCGCCATGGATTCGGAGGAAGGGACTATGCATAGTCCCTTCTCCCTTTCCATGGCAACCTTGCTGATGTCGGTGCTGCGCCGGTAACACTACGGTTCCCAGCGCATCCAATGGACAAGAAGCAAGAAGGTAAGTGTGCAAGAGGTGGGGGTGTCTGGTGTTGAAAAGGTGTTTGGGGGATAGGATATGGGGGCGTGGGAGAGTGGATCAGCGCACTTACCTGGAAAACAAAGTTATTCTCCATAGTGTATACTGCTACCTGCTCTAAACACCTTTGTAAACCTATGGGAGTAATATCTATTAGTGCCTTGGAAGGGACAATCAGATTGTAACAATCAATATGATTGGCCCTCGCTGGGTTGTTACCAGCCCGACAAAGGCTTACCTGTACCTGAAGCGGTAATGTCCTCCCCACCCCCCCAGCGAGGGCCTTATTGCTATTAGTACCCCAGCCTGTTGGACCGGGGTGCTAATAGAATCTTTTTGGAAGTTGTGAAATGCTGTCGGCATTTCACAACTGAAAAGAAAAAGCAATGAAAAGAAAAAGAAAAAAAAAGATGGCTGCCATGGAATGGGAAGAAGGGACTGCGTAGTCCCTTCTCCCTTTCCATGGAGGTGTGTCGCAGATCAGGAGTGGACTCGCCGGGAAGGGGGAGGGAGTGAAATATGTGGAAAAGCAGGGTGGGGAAGGGGGAAGACATAGGGGGGGGCACTTACCTTGTTCCACGGCAGGGGAGATGATGGCCACCAGCCCTGAGGAGGCTTGGTGCAGCAGGATTACCGTAAGGGAGGACAAAGCCATGCCCCTGCCGAGTACTAATAGAATAAAACAGCAAGAGCATGTTCAAAAGGCCTGAGGGTATACCCCAGTTAGATAGTTTACCCCAAAATCAACCTCTGTTTACTCTGTCAAAGTCAGCTGACATATCCAGACTCGCCGCATAGAAGGGGTTCTCCTTTTCCTGCCTTGTCTTACTCTGGCAAAGGGAAAGACAAGCCAATTCAGGGTTGTCCCCATTTCCCTTCTGAATACCCTTTGGAAGATAAGACTCTTGGACCTATCCATCCAGCCCACAAGATATTTTGGCATAAAACCTTCTAAAATCTTACACATAGAGTCGATTAATGAAATTGGTCTATAATTGGTGGGAGATGATCTAATACCTTTTTATAAATGGCCCGGGGACTATTATTGACTTATGCCACGAGACCGGGATTATTAAAGTGCATGCTACCTGTCTGAAAAGGATTAACAAAATATTTGCCCATAAATAAAATTTACTGTCAGGACCAGGTTAGACACTCCATTGGGGCAACATCCTCTCGAATTTCTTAATTTCCCAAGGCTGAAAACCAGGTCTTCAAGATCAAAGTTCTGTTGCAAGGGCATTTTTGAAGGATAACTGCCCCCAGAACATTACAATTCTGTATCTCAAAAAACTTTCAGAGGTGCAAAATCCAGCCAGACTCTGCTACACAATTTGTTTGTGTTTACTAATAATAATAATACCAATTTTCATATAGCGCTACCTCACCTGAGGGCATCAAATCGCTGTAACTACAGTTGATATCATTACCCACCGCATGGTACTCAATTTATCGACCTGCCCAACCAGGCTACGCACAGATGTCAGAAACGAGTGCTCAGCTCTGTGTGTGTGTGTATCGTTTGATATACTTAATGGCAATTCAACTGTCGCCAAATGCCCCTGTTATCATGAGTAACTAGCAGTTTCATCATATTTTGGTAAGCATTTTATATCTTTGTATTGGATGACGTGTATGCCAATGTTTGTACCACTGCTTGACTCGTCTGCACTCGCGCCCTCTTTCCTCTGACCCCCAGCGCTATGCCCGGTGCAATATTTTCTTGATTCCCGAGCGCAACGCTCTCTTCCGGTCTTTAACCTGATTGTCAAAAGGGTGAGCATGCTTATCATCAAAGGGGCGCTGCTACCAACTCTTACACATAGAGACGTTGGATGGCCAGTTGGCAAGATGAACAGAGAAACCTTTAGGTGCACACTTTTCAACATTTTCTTGTTGGGATCAACTGCTCCACATCCTCTTTACCCTCAAATGAAAGCCCCCCAACACCTGAGCTAACTTGTTTAATCCGGTTGCCTGTATTATTGACAATAAGATTTTTACAAGCAGATATCCCTCTATTCCCACCCAATCACAGGTTGAACTTTAGAACCAACATCGCATACAAAGGTTATGTCGCCACCTATTAAAGGATCTCTTTTTCTCAGCTCGGCGTGGCAGTGGAAATGAGAGAAAGAACTCCACTTTAAAGTGTGAGGTTTTCTTGTACAAAAGCCTGTTCTATCTAGCACAGCACAGGCTCAGGATCTGACAGCCACAAACCCCCTTGCAAGGAGCCGCCGAGAATTGTGAGGAAACATATCCAAGCTCCTTTTGCGCGCACCTAGCAAGTCCCTGAAGTCCCGCTTTGCCGCGGGAGACTCTGCTGCTGTGTACTCTCTGCACCTTTTGGATTGCCTGGACTTACCTGGATTTTTACTTCACTGCATCTCCCAGAAGGCTTTGCCCTGATTTAGAGGCGGGACTATTTAAAGGAGGCTGCGCACGCACCGTGCGCATGCACACAGCAAGTCCCTGAAGTCCCGCTTTGCTGCGGGAGACTCTGCTGCTGTGTAATCTCTGCACCTTTTGGATTGCCTGGATTTACCTGGATTTTTACTTCACTGCTTCTCCCAGAAGGTGAACACTATAACGGACATTATACATAGCACTTACAGTGCTACTGGATCATTCCATTAACTCACATTTCTCGTTTTCCTAGGCTTTGCCCTGATTTAGAAGCGGGACTATTTAAGGGAGGCTGCGCGCGCACCGCACGCGCGCACCCATCAAGTCCCTGAAGACCCGCTTTGCCGCTTCGTCGCGGTAAGTGGTGAAGGTCTGTTTGTTTATTAGCAGTACATCTTCCATCTTCCTTATAGTGGCCATCCTGTATTTCTTGAATCCTTTACAAAATGAAACGAGGTATAATCTCCTTAAAATCCGGAATGCCTGCTGTAACCGCGCTACACAGTTTCAATGGTGCGAGCCTTTCCCATAACTCATCACCTACATTAACAAAAAAAGCTTGTTTAAGCTCTACCCCACATATAAGCACTATGAAATCTAATACAAAGAGTAGAGCCCAGCTTTTATTAGGCATGGATATTCGCCCCTTTTGCAGGGACTCCAGCTGTTTGGAAAATGCTGCATGCATTAATGGAAATCCCCCAGTAGCAGCCCATGGCCGCGCGGACAATGTATCTGCCGTTATAAAGGGCACTTCGCATGGACAAGTAACGAACATAAACACTGCTGTGGAGGGATCATTTGGACAAACACTGTTCATCAAGGCTACAGTGGAGGGACTCTCTGGTGAGACTTTAAAACCTGTGTCAACGTCCGGTGCCACAGTTACTTTTGCAAAAGAAAACGTCTCCCTTACAGATAGCATCATACTAAAAATGTGTTAACTGGTGCTGTGGCTCCGTCTGTTAAAGTGTCTAACATCTCTGTATCACCTGTAAGTGATATTTCTAGTGCTAAAACAGCTTCTATGTCTGTCTCTAAGGATATACCTGTAATTGACCTAGATACAAACCCTCTGCTTTTTCAGCTCACACTGTCTCTGACAATTTATCTAAATCACCTATGTTATTCACAAATATCAGTGCTGCCAATTCTGTGGCAAATTTGTCATTTATTGCCCCAACCCCGAGAAAAGTGGGCGAAAAGGACTCTTCTGATGTCGGCTGCGTTGATACTCAGAATGTAAATATTAGTATTGCTCTTACTTCTATGAACACTGCCATTTTAGCTTTGGCTAAGTTGTTTGAATTCTTAGTTGTAAAGGCTGAAGTCCACTCTAATCAGCTCAATCAGTTACTTGCTGAGCAACTCACGATCTCAAACAGACTTGAGAGCCTGAAACAGCCAGATAACATATCAATTATCAAAAAGTCTGTAATGTCCCAGACTCCTGCTGATGCTGCTTATCTGTTCATACCCATCAGACTATTCCTTTCATATTAGACCCTATAATTGATTTAATAGACAATGTAAATGAAACATCAGCCGATCAGCAGAAAAAACCCTCTTATTCACTTTTTGGTGCTAATATTAATCCTCCTGATGCAGTGAATTTAGGCCCCAAAAGGACCCCTTGTTAAAAGAAAAAAAATCTAAAAATATTAAAACTGTGACAAAGCGTACTTCTCAAACCAAAGCTTTTATTAAGAAGCTCTCAACTCCAGTTACATCAACTGTTTCTGTCTCTAAAGCAATAACAAAAAAATACTCCCAACAAATGCAGTCAAAAAAGGCAAAGTTATCGCCTGCTTCAGCTGACCCTGTTATGGCATACAGCCCTTTAAGTAAACTGATAAGTGTGGCTGCCCAGATGTCATAAAAAACTCCCAAAAAACTAAAATCTAATAGCCTCACCATTAATGCCCCCATCGCCAGCAAACCACCAGCAAATGGTTTCACTTTTAATGCTCCCATGGCCCTGGACACCCTGAATGGTGAAAACCGTCGCAAAGAGTTAAGGCAAGCAGTTGATGAGTATTTGTCATCTAAATCTGTCTCTAAAAATCTGACATTTGTGCAGTGTAACAGCTGTTTCGAAGGAACCACCTACCCCAGTGGCTCAGAAAGCGAAAAAAACAGGTGCGTCTGATATGTCTGATTCAGGGAAAACTGGGTCGCAGGTGCCATTACAGAAGGGAGATATTGTTACTGCCTCTAATTTTGTGGCCTCTGGTGATGTGGAAAGATTGATACAGTCAACTCTGACCACGTTTTTGGTGGCCTCTACTGCCTCACAAACTAAAGCTTGTAGTGTTTCTCACCCAAATCCCCAATAATCCGCCACCTTTAGATAAACAGAAACCTGTGACTGCGCGATTCAAGCGCCCGGCGGTACACTCGTTGACTCTCAGTTGTAAGCCCTTGCGTGCTAAACAATACAATCTCAATCGCGCTTCTGCTGTGTCACTATTTCGTGAGATCCCAGAGCTTGATGACATCGGCACCATAGATATTGAGCTTGTCGAGTTCCTAGACCCATCAAAACGGTCCTCTGTAAATCTCTGGCTTAATTCGAGGGTTGTGGTTAATGTTATCTGGGCCGTGAAGTTCCAATTTGTGGAGCTTGGTTTTACTCTTTTACCAACTCCTGACTCACCAGACAGCTTACCTACACGACTTCAGGATTTACATCTAAAGCAAAATATAAATAAGACCCAAGTTCAATCTGCACAACCATGTAACTGTGACTGTCAAAACAATCAATGTTAGCAGCTTATTCCTTCAAAATCCGCTCTCTACCTAATCAGCTGGAATTCCAGAGGGAATCGTCACTTATTGAATAATCGTGCCTTGCAGTTGTTGGACCATGATGTAATTTTGCTTCAGGAATCCTGGTTGACCAGTCCGCCATCATGGAACAACTATGATGTTTTTTTGGTACCTGCTGTGAAACGCCTTTTGGGGCGTCCAACTTCTGGTCTGTTAACTGCTGTTAAGCAGTCATCTTGTTTAAAAATCGAACCTTGGTTCTCTCCCAACGAATTTGTACAAATGTCCAGAATTGTTGGGAAAAGTTTTTCATGTGCTGCAATTAATATCTATTGGAACCCTCTAGGCATTTCTGATGACTGTTTTATGGAATCGGTAAATAAGGCCATTGATATTGTCACTCTTGATGGGCACACAGACCTTATCTATTTAGCTGGTGATTTAAATCTGCATTGTTTGGGTCGGTTTTGTCAATCGGAGCAAAAACGCCTTGTCAAGTGGTTAACTTTCACTGAATCCCACAATCTTTACATGTTAAATGGTGCTTTTCCACAGGATATTCCACCTAGACCCACTTGGCACCGTGCTCGTAGCCAGGGGATTATTGATTTCACCTATATCAATGCACACATGTTAAATAATGTTACAACTTTTCAAATTATTGATTCAGAAGTGAGTGACCGCAATATTTTGCATACAACTTGGTGTTCGAACTCGATTACACCCAATACAAAATCCACATACCTTATGGGATCCTACAAGGTAAACTCAGTCAGGAATCGTCTAATGTGGTCTGAGAACTCCCTGAAAGCCTTTAGGCTATACTATGATACCGAATTGAAGAATAAAGTTGTGAGTGATATCCCGTCAGATGTTGTATATTATGATCTAATGCAGCTTTTTCAACCAAGCTCAATTACACATAAACAAAAACAAATACCGCATCTACATATTTCTGACCATGAAATCAGAATTAAGAAATCCATGGTTCGGGCTGAAAAGAGGAAAGCCCTAAAGCTCCCCGCAGACTCACGATTAGCTGCCCTCACTCGCAAACAAACTAAGTATAGAAACTGGGTAAGAGGCATGAAGGCTAAACTTTACCAAACTGATGGAAGTAATATGTTGATAGCTCTGGCATCTAAAAATACTTCTCAGCCATGGAACATTATAAATCAAGCAACAGCAGGTCACCAGGTTGCTGTCCAAGAAAACAATGTGTCTGAGGATATGTGGGTACATTACTACTCTGAATTATTTGCTCTCCCATTGGCACATTTCAGCACATCCTTGTCGGAGTCTCAGCTTCCATTCCATCTATGCTTTGATAAAGATGACATATTGTACTTTATTAAACAAGCAAGTAATTCGAGAGCACCTGGCCCGGATGGCCTATCGAATGTACAATTGAAGCAATTCCCGGACATCTGGGCAGATATATTATATCTCATGTTTGAATCCATTAATACCTCTCAGAAAGTTCTGATGTCATGGAAACAATCAATTGTCATTCCCATTTATAAAAAGGGCGATCGGGCCAATCCGGCTAGCTACAGACCCATTTCTCTGCTCGATGTGTTGGGTAAGATTTTTTGTCGCCTGATCCTTAGAGAATTGAATGACTGGACTAAAAATTACTTTAAGAGGGATCCTCTTCAATCAGGTTTTGTTAGTGTCCTTGGTACGATCCCTAACATAATCTCCATCAACATGCTTAAGTCACAGTATGCGGCTAGGAAGCAATCTTTATATTTTGCGTTTATCGATTTTCGATCAGCCTTTGATTCCATAAATCGTGACCTTCTATTATTCAAGTTAAAATCACTCGGTTGCCCATCCTCTCTTTTAGCTTTAATCATTCAGTTACATACGGAGACTTCCATGAGAGTTAGGCTCTCCCTCGAAGGTCTCCTGTCTGCCTCATTTCCGACTTTCGTGGGACTTAAGCAGGGATGCATTTTGGCATCCATACTGTTCAATTTGTTTATCCTTGATATGGGTCTCTCGTTCCTTGGAATTATGGCAGACGCACCGGAGTTGGGTGGCCAGCGTATTCCGTGGATGCTTTACGCTGATGACCTTGTTTTAATATCACAAACCCCTAGAGGTTTACAGAATTTGCTATCTGCCCTATCAGATTATGCTGAGATAAATTATCTCACAGTCAATCTGTCCAAATCCCAGATCCTGGTTTGTAGACCTCATGGAAAACACAAAACTTACAATGGGTTTTGGCGCCTGCAACAGGAACCTATGGAAATAGTTTTCGAATATAAATATTTGGGCATCTTTATTCAAAACACCGTTAGTGATGGCAAATATCTGCTCACTCTATAGTCAAAATTACTAACCTTGATATCACAGGCTAAAATTCTTGAATACAAGTATGGGAAATTTACGTTGAAGCATCTTCTAATGTTTTATGAGCAAAAGGTTGTTCCCATTCTCCTCTACGGTGCAGAATCCAAGCTATACTCAAATGATGGCTCATGGAATAGACTTGAGGCGACTTTTTGGAAAAGGGTTCTACATCTTCCAAACTGCTCACCTTTGCCTATATTGCGTTTCGAACTGGGTTTGAATTCACTATGTAGCAGAGTCGAATGGAAAATGTGCTCCTTCTTTCGCAAAAGTCTGCGTGGTGTGACCAATAATAACATACTGAGCACGGTGGCTCGCTATTTGTCTGCTTCCACTCTTGCCTTTCCTTTAAAATGGCAAAATCTTGTTCTGGACAGCCTAGTCGAAGCTGACAAGTCATTACAGTTCCTTATTGAAAACCCGGCCCGTGCCAAAACAAAGTATTACCAATGGGATTGGATTAAAAACTATGATCTGTGTGTGAAATACCGAGATTTCGATGTCAACCTCTTTGGAATAAAAAGTGTGGGCCAAGCGGCTGGCTATCTTTTGAAATGCCCATCTGCAAACGTCCGAAACAAACTTTTGCGGTTGAGATTAAATTTATGGTCGACGAGAGAAGTTTTAGCGAGGCGTAAACTTATTCCTGCTGATATAAACTTCTGTCGTTTTTGTGAGGATCAAAGTGTAAGAGAAACCTTGCAACATATAATTGTTTCCTGCCCTAATCTGAAGGATATGCGAAAAAACATTTTAATAATTTGTTGAATTTGTATGTGGAAATGGATGATAATGAGATATGGAGCATTTTATTTAAGAGTGTCAGATTTTCGGTTATAAAGGCCTTGGTGCACTTTTTGGAAGCCGTCTTACCTGTTGAAATATATATTCAATCTTGATGTGAATGTTAGCACACTTTAAAGCGGTCCCTGTGCACTGAGAATTTATGATCATTATCATTATCTTGAAATGTATCTGATGCTTAATTTTAGATTTCCTCATTTAACTGCTCGTTTTCCATCTCATTTTCCATGATTTAATTTGTAAATACCTTCTTCTAGTTTGCTTGAATCTTATTTGTTCTAAATGAAATTGTAAATTTAAATTTGTTGTTGATTTTGAAAAGTTGATTAAGTCAGCTGCATCAAAATAAAAATAAATAAATAAATTAAAAAAAATAAATAAAGCTCCCTTTGTGTCTGCGATTTTGCTTGGTCAAAAGGAACCAGCTCTACCAATCAGGGTCAGGGGCCCAAGGTGAGAAAAGGAGCCTAAAAAGAGCGAACGAGGGGACAGGATTTCCCCCAGCACTTATTGAACTTTATGAGGTGATATGCCCCAATTTTTCAAGGTCTGAAGATTCCAGAACTGTCTTTTGTCGAGGGAAAGGGTACCGCTCCCTTTGGGCTGTAAAGACTGAACATTTACTTTAGTTTAAACTTAGATATGAGGGACATACTCATGATTTGCCTTGGACATTCGGACACTAGTTATTTCAGTTGACGCAGGGAATCCCCTCTTAGAGATGGGGAGAGATAGAGGCTTCTTTTCCTTTTTACCTTGGAATTAAAGTTTCTAATAATAACCATGACTCCTCTGTGCCAGAGTCGTACTTCTGCACCCTTACACCTTGCATGCCTGTCCACATTTCTAGACCACCCCTAAGCAAAATATAGCATTCTGACCCAATATATTTAATTAATGGCAGCAAATATTTTCCCTAACCTTGTGCATTTTTTCTATCCTGTGTAAGTCTTTTCTTCTAGGGATGGCCCCCTTTTGTAGTCACTTAAAGTACCACCAGAGGCTTTGGTAATAGCCTTGCCTATTATTTAGGCACCAAGTGATCATTCAGCTTATGATTTCTACTAGTCAGATTCAGAATTAATATCTTTATTTAAAAGCTTATATCAAAAATAGCTCTCAACAGATATAGGCACCCCATCCAGTTGTTAAGGGTTCGAGACTCCGGTACCTACGCAAACTTTCTTTATTCTTTGACTTCTACAAGTAGAGGACTTTGAGGTGAAATATAGAGCTCCTCTGTCTAAATTCAGTACTGGCCAATTTAGAGGATTGTTGAAGCCTTTTAGGACAAATTGCAATGGACACCAAAACGCCTTGGTTTGGGAAAATCCAGCTATTAAGGTGAAGAATAAAAAAACGTTGGGAAGCACTGGAAATCTACCAAAATATTCAAGATAGGCAGCGTTTGGGAAGATGATAGGATGGTCCAGCACTCTTCGAGCGAGGGAAGATGCCCCAGAAGCTGCGCTGGAAGGAGAATTGTAGGACATGAAAAGGGCTTTTGGAAAGTGTTATAGGGCTGTTGCATGATTAGGCTGTGGGTTGAACCAGTCTTCTGTAAGCGGTAAAAAGATCATTGATTGCAAAGTCGGGCAATTGACCAGAATCACACACACCTGACAGACCTTTCCCTTCCCCACAGGGATAAAAAGTGGAGCACGAGAGCACAATATGAGCAAGGCAGACCACACCACGAGAAAGCTAACCCAGCACAGCAGTTCTAGAGGAGAAGAAAGACGGCGAGAAACAAGGGGGTGACAAGAGAGAAGCAACCTTGCCCTTTCCAACCCAGGTCTGTGAAACCCCTGCTGAAGGAATCGTAAGACTGCGAACAATAGCCAGCGCGTGTTGCAGCAGATGTCAACGGTACAAAGGGCCCTCCTCCGCTGATAATCAAGCTGGGGAGAGATGCTTGCCACTGTGGTACCGGCCTTAACGCAAGAGACGAGAAAAGCCAAGTGGTTCATCACAGCCAGTGAGTCGAGGGGAGAGCCGATAAGAAACTGAACTGTGTTGAACAAGAATAGCAAGCCGCTAATGGAGGAAAGTACAAAGAACTGTTAATCTGAGAGGGGAAATCCAGCTTCAGAGGAGTCGGGCACCACGTGGGTGCTCACTCGGGAAAACTCTGGGCGATTACCCTATTGTTGAAACTACCGTTACCAACGGGCCTTGGGAAAGGTGAGAAAGCGGTCAAAGTGGTTTTATAGGGATCTTGTAAAATCCTCTGTACAGTTGAAAGTCTTTGACCGGCAGATGATTGTAAAGCTAAGGGAAGTGAATCCTCCATCGAAGAACTGTTTAAAGAACTGTGTGATTAGCAAAGTTGGCAAAAGTGAACTGACGGAGGGGCGCCAATGAAAAGGGGGCAAAGATTGAAGTCCCAATGAATAGTGTGTTGACAAAAGTGAACCTGGCAGAGGGATGTCCACAGTGAACTGTTTAAAAAGACATTAAGATTCGTGAATGTCACAGAATAAATTATTTTCAAAAGCTGCAGTGAACCCGGCGGAGCAAGGCTAATATTGAGAAGGGTCTGAGCCCGGAAGAGGGAGACACAGGGGTGAAAAACCATCACCAAACAACACCTGAATATGCCAAATGAAATCTGTTGAATACAAGCCATAGTAAACCTGACAGAGGAAGGCTGATATTCGAGAAAGGTATGAGCCCAGAAGAGGGGTAAACCAGGGGTAAAGCATCATCACTCTAAATACAAGCAGAAAGGAACTTTGTGTGGATCTGACCCCGGAAGAGGGGGATCTATAGGTGAGAGGTCTTCCCCCAACAAGCATGTGAAAAGGATCTCTTTATAATTTTTGGGTACATCAGGTCCACGGAGGCAAGAGACTTTTTGTAGAAAAGAGACTTAACCAACAAAGGCCCTGATAACTGAGAGTGGAACTGTTGGCTCGAGCTGGGAAAGCTCGAGCGTGTGCTGTGCTCCGGAATCCTATCTTGTCCCATGCTTAAAACGTGGGGAAGGGGGAACCCCAGCTACCGCATCCTGACTTATTATTTGTATACACTTCCTCCTTTCTTGTGAACATTATACCACATTCCTTTGTATTTAGTGTAAGGATTGGCAATATGTTTTTTCTTAGTATAGCCCATTTATATTTGACAAGACGCCACTAGCTCTGCTTTATTATTATTATTTGATGGTCGTAGCTTGCTCCCATCTTAGATTTCGGTTTAGATTAGGCGTTTTTTCAACCTACCCATACAGTTTAATAAAGATCCTTGAACTGTGATCACTTGTGTCTGTCTTTAGTGTTACCACCATGAGTTCCTGACAGTGCCCTGAGCTCCGCTTTGGACCAGTTTCTAGGTGGTCTGTAGAGTAGAGGCTTTTCTGTCTGAAAGGGAGACAAGAATATTTGGATCAGATAAACACCTGCTTGAAAAATGAAGACTCTAGGCATCCCTTTCAACTCCCTCAGTATGTAGATCGGCGGCAGGCTGAGTGCTGTCCCAAACCTCACTCTTAACTTCTGCAGGTGCTATGCTCAGTGGCCAGCTTGACGTTTTGCCCCTTGAGGCATAGGATGGTGTTTGTCAGGCGATTGGGGTGGGAACCGGAATCCCTGGCCACTTCTCCCCAAAGTCTAACCCAGGTTCTCCCAGAAGTGACAACATCCTCTCACACACTGTAGCGGGCCGTCTGAAGATATATCAGGGCAGACCCATTTCAGCATGATGATTGGCGAGCCCCAGTTTGAAAAAAAACATCAGGGATTGCTTAGATTAAAATGCAGTCAACAGTATGCAGCAGGGGTGTATTTTCCTTTGTTTTTTCTGAAGTATATTTCTTCGTCTTATGCAAATAGCCTCTAGTAGTAATGCATCTATGCCCGGCCTGTTGGTACCATCCACTCTGCTTATGCCAGATGTCTAATGTAAAAAAGCTGTGATGGAAGCCTGTCCCCTCACTAAGAGGAGTGTGGTATGCCAATGCAACAAAGCTCGAATTCCCATGAGGGCCTCCCTGGCTGAGATGGACTTGTGCAATATAGATACGGTGAACAATTCCCCTACACGAAAGGGCCGTAATAGCCACAGAATTGCAAATAGCATCACCGACATGACAGACACAATCCAAATACAGCCTAGTTATCAGATATGGAATAGATGTGGGGGACAGCATAATTGTGATGAATCTGGACTATTCGTCCCTTCTCCCCAGAGGGAGGTGAGACAGCCTAGCAAGACCCTTCTTAGGGGTTTGAGCAAGTGGGATCTCACTGGGAGTGGCTCCCCTCTTGGGGACAAGGACTCCCATTCCGGTACAGAACTCCCAGTCCAGAGTAAGTTGCCTGCCTACACCAGAACTGGAAAGACTGTTGTTACTTCCTTTTTTGAATCCACCAAAGTGACATTTCTTCAATCTCTTTGGTTTCAGGGATTGTTGGATCTCGACTGAAGTCCACAGCTGTGGCATAACACAAAATGTGGGGGGCCCCCCTGCAAGACCTCCCAATGGGGGACCGCATAAGCTCCACCCCACAGTGGCATCGCTAGGGTTGCATCCCCTCTGAAATCCTGTGCCCCCACTTGTGCCCCCCCTAAGTGGGGTTTCAAATCGATGAAACCGGCTTCAAGCCAAGTGGTACCTAGGACTTGAAGAAGTTTAACTCAATTCAATATACAGACAGGTCATGAACATCGTGATACATATTTCTATGGACTAACTCCCTGCAGGAATATTCCTGCAACATGTGTTTTGATGACTGTTTATGTTGGGATTGAGATAGTATTATACCTGCAGTATTGTTGTTATAACATAGCAGGCGTGTTTGTAGTGGGCCTGCTCCCCATCGGGACGCAGGAGGGTTAAACTTGCAGGACAGACAGGTTTATTGTTACCCAATTCGAAAAGGACATTCCTTGTGCCAGAATTAACGAGAATGAAGGATGGACTAGTCAAATGAAATGTTATACCTAACTTTATTCCCTTTTACAGCCGGTTCTTCTGATTTTTTAGATAGTTTCTTGTTTAAGAGCCACGTCTGTAATCGTCTTGAGTAATTTAAACTCAGCCTTATGATGTTTTCTGAATACTGTAGGTGTCATTTTCCTTGGGTGCAATTTCATACGTGTGACAGTTCACTTTGCTTGTGGGGCTGACTTAAGACGTTCTTTTCACAACATACCGTGCTCTTATACACAGAACTATTCTAGGTATAAAGACTCTCTTTCCCAGCATGCAGCGTTGTTGAACAAAGGACAGCTCTAGGCTGTGAGCCATGCTTACCCAGCATGCAACGTTGTTCAACATAGATCAGTCCTGGGCTCTGCCACTCTCTTTCCCAACAGGCAACTTTCAGAGAGACTAACTCTGGTCTTAAGACTCTCTTTCCCAGTATGCAACATTCCAAAAACAGGGCAGTTCTGGGCTCTGAGACTCTTTGCAAGTGTTCAATGGAGGTAAACAAAGATGCATTCTGGGCTTGGACACTTTTTTCCTAGTATATCACGTTGGAAAACAAAACAGTTTTGGGCTTTGATAGTCATTTACCCAGGATGCAGCATTGGCAGCCTAACAAAAGCTCTGGAGTTTGAAAGTGCCGTTCCGCAGCATTGTGCCATTTGACATTTGTGTAGCACCTAACTGCCACTCTCATGGTCTCTTAAGTGATTTAGTTGTCTGGGAGTTCACCAGACCATAGTCTGAATATAAATGCTAAAAATGTGAAAATGTCCCCTGCAAAATGTCGTCAGGGTGGAGACTTTTTTTCCTGAACCCTACAACAATGTCTCCAAATATTATAGGACTGATATCATTTACTATTCTAAACTCCAGTCCTAGAATATTTGCGGATAAGTTTTTGATTTTAGTCGGTGTGCAAATATGAGTAAATGTCACCACCCTTGCAACATTTTGCCTGACAATATTTGCACTGGATACCAATAAAACAGAAACCAAAAAAGTGATGGGTGGAAGGTTTTGAATTAATCTGAACCACTGGCATTGCTCTGGGCAACCTTCCACACCACCGTTTTTTAGCCCGTCTGCGCCATTGCAAAAGGGGTCCAGCCATATGCAAATCAGTCAGGTACTGCCACCAATGGTAGCAGCCCAGCCCGAACTGCTAGGCCAGGTCCCCTCTGCACGAAAACAAAAGCAACCCAAGACATGTTGCAGCCTTTTTGGGCCTCTTCAGTGAGGGGCAGCTTTGTTTCCTATGGCACAGCAAGCAAGGGACCCATGTCTGGGCATACCCTCTCTCATATAGGGAGACAAAAAAAGTGATGGGTGGAAGGCTTTGAATCAACCTGAACCACTGGCATTGCTCTGGGCAACCTTCCACACCACCGTTTTTTTGGCCCGTCTGCACCATTGCAAAAGGGATCCAGCCATATGCAAATCAGTCAGGTACTACCAATATATCGGAACAGTGTATTGCAGGAGAATTACTCTGCATCATAAATGTGTACATTACAATTGCAGGAAAATGGCAATTTGTTTTTCAAACATGGCTACCACTATAACCGTGGGTCTCAGCAAACTAAAAAGGGGGCGCTGCAGTGTGTATAGACGCTTCTTCAATGGCGCAAACGACTACAGTTGTGGACACTGAAAATGACACGTTAAACGGGTTTTATGTGAACATGTCCACAGGAACATGTGAAAATGTAGTCAGCAAAAAGTAGTTTAATAAAATGTAGTCATTCAATACAAGCAATGCAATGTGTGAAGTTGTTTCCAGCAATAAAGTTGCCAAAAAATCTTTTTTTAAATAGACAAAAGTCCAAGGCTGTGACCCTAAATATGACCCAAACCTCTAACGAAAACTCCACAATCACCCTAGTTCAATTGCTAAACCTCTCCCTAACTCTAATTACAACCCTTTTTCTACCCTGAACTCGTACAGAACGCTAACCTTTGACGCGTGAAAGCATTTTATTTGCATATTTCTCTATGTAAAATAAATAACAGTGAACCTATTTCCAGCCCCACCACCAGCTCACGACAAAGTACATAGCCCTTGCACTAACCCAAGCCCTTGCTGTAATACTATCCTTACCCTAACCGCAACTCGAACACTTACCCTAATGCTTACCATTATACCCTAACCACTGGGTATATCCTAACCGCTATCCTGCGCCAACATCCCCAGCCCTTTGCAACCTCTGTATCCCTTTCTTCAACACTTACGTAAGCCATTACTCTATTAGTCCTATCTTTACCATAATTCATACCCTAACAATCTGACACTTAGGGCCTCATCATGAGTTGGGCGGTAGCCCCGGCGTTATTAGCGCCAGATCACGGGTTTGGCGGAACAGTTGGTTCCCATTCCCCATTAGGCCCATTCAGGGATTCCTCGTTCCCCATTGGGCCCAATGGGGAATTTTTACGCTATTACCGCCGGC
Organism: Ambystoma mexicanum; assembly: GCF_040938575.1. Lineage (NCBI taxonomy): Eukaryota > Metazoa > Chordata > Amphibia > Caudata > Ambystomatidae > Ambystoma > Ambystoma mexicanum. Next base: position 1,274,635,423 of record NC_090924.1, read on the forward strand.
GGATTTCCTGCCAGCGGTAATAGCGGTGAAAATTGGCAAATGTGCGGCGCATTTGCCCCCAGCTCAGAGCTGGGGGGAAATCAGCCAAGGCCATGATCTGGCAGACCCTTAAGTGCAGCGGTAATAGCGCTACCGCCACATTTAAGGGTTACTGCCAAACTTGTGATGAGGCCCTTAATCTACCCTAACAACTAACTAAACACCAACATCTTTACTCTAACCCTAATCCCTATCCTTACCCTAAACCCTGTCCTTACCATACCACCTAGCCTAACCCTAAACCAGGCAATCACAATCCCACTAAACCCTAGCAGCATTACATTGTGACTATTTTACAGCTGCATTTATTGACTACTTTTTGCTTGCCAACTTTTTCATTGCAGAGGTATTTTCACCACAACTCTTTCCCTGACTACATTTATGTTGGCTACATTTTCACTCGATGCTGTTAAATGGTATATTGCATGCATATTCGGAAGGCATATGATGCCTGTACAGGCATGTGATGTCATGCATTTAGGCTGCATTAACATCAGAACATGTCATGCACAGCCAGGCTTTGGCAAGGCTGGCATGGCACTGTTCCAACTGGCAGGCTGGCACATTGCGCTGAACATTGCTATATGTAAGAGAACCCTGAGGAAATGTAAACATTACCTTAGGCAGGTTGGTATGTTTATGATGAACTCCCCGTAATTGAGCAACACAGGTCACTAAGTTGAAAGAACCCTGCAGTATTTGATCAACACGACGGTGTACTTTGAAGTAATGTGGCATTGGGTGCCAACACCTTTCAAACTAATTCAGTTTTTTAAATATTCTGGCACATCCAAACCAAATGCTGTGCACTGTATGTTCTCCTGGATCATTTCTACTGACCTGTGCATGGCATTCTGCTTACAGTTGATGCCCTGGCATCAGAAGTATTACAATTTTGAATGTGCTTATAACAGAATTGCTTGCTATATAAATGCACGATTTTTACCTCTGGACTACTTTGAGCACATCAATTTGGGAAAGGCATACACATTGCTCTTTTATAGACAGCCCCCCTACTTTTGTCTGTGGTCCCCTCTGTGCCCCCCTTAAATTTGATTCCTGGAGACGCCGCTGCTGCCCCAACATAGTAATGTCCCACCCACCAATTTAGACCATAGCCACCACCATATGCCCCGCACATACAAATTTGCTCCACTCGTATATCAATGCTCCACTCATAGCCATTCGTCCCACTCATACCTTGACAAGCATCTGCACTCAAGTACAACGTTCTCAATTTTATTTTTCGTAAACATTGCTACCAATTAATGTACAATGTATTGTATCTAATACATAGCACAGTCAGAATATAATGCAATACTTATGTTATCCTACGACACATACAAACTAAGCAAACATACATAATGAAGTGATACAGACAACAAGCCCCAAATCAGAGTATAGTGATCTAAGTCAAATTTCATAAAATATATGCTTCTGCTTATCAGTAACACAATATAGTTATTATCGCAAATCAGGTATTGGAAATTTGGAATTGCAGGTTTGCAAAAATAAAACAATCTTAATGACATATGTATATTCCCATAAAAATACAAAGAAACTGCCTGTGTGCATGCCAATCGACAGTGCATGAACATGAATGGTAAAAAAGGGACATTGAGCAGGGTAAAGGAAGAGCAACATGATCGCCACCAGCTGGACAGTGTGACAGCGCATCGATTTAGTGAATAAAGTCCCTTCAATTAACAGTGTCACAGTGACAGATGCTTGCATCTGGAGGCCAGAACTATAATTTAAGGAAAGAAGCAAGAATGAAATAAAGTGCCTTACCAGCAAAATAGACATCATACATTTAACCATCTCGCAAACTACCCTATAATTTGAAAGTAATCATGCATCTGTATATGAACTGAACAAGGAACATTACAAATAATGAATACCTCATATCTATGAAGCACTTGGCTGTCAGACCGGACTGGAGACTGACTTCTTGGCAGATAAACTTGACTGTCACTGATGAAAGTTTGGCTGGCACACTGAACTAGAGCCTGGTGACTGCTTGGCTAGCGAACTGTACTACAGGGTCATGACTGCTTGACTGGCAGACAAACTGGACTGCACCAATTACTGCTTTGCTGCCACACTGGACTACAGACTCATGTCTGTTGGTGACTGCTTGGCTGGCAAACTGGACTACAGACTCATGACTGCTTGACTGGCAGACAAACAGGTCTGCACCAATTACTGCTTTGCTGCCACACTGGACTACAGACTCATGGCTGCTTGGCTGCTGGCTGGTACAGTGGACTGTTGATTGCTTGGCTGGCAAACCTGACTGCTGACTGCTTGACTAGCCGACAAACTGGACTACACCAATTACTGCTTTGCTCTCACACTGGACTACAGACTTGTGGCTGCTTAGCTGGCAAACACGGACTGATGACTGGCTGGCTGGATACAATTATGACTGCTTGGCTGGCACACTATACCACAGACTAATGACTGCTTGGCTGGCACACTGGACCATAGACTATGGACTCCTTGGATGTTGGCTGGTACACGGGACTGATGACCTCTTGGCTGGCAACCTGGATTTAAGACTTATGGATGCTTGGCTGGCACATTTGACTGTTGACTGCTTGCCTGGCTGACAAACTGGACTACACCAATTACTGCTTTGCTGTCATACAAGACTACATATTGATGAATGATTTGCTGGTAAATTAAAGTTGCAGAGTATTAGGGTAAAAGATGCCTTTTGTACCGTTAGCCAAGCACTGTGACTGTCAGCATACCGTTGTTAGTTAAGCCCCTTCCATGCTGTTAGTCAAGCACATTGTAAGCTCTCCAAGCTTGAAAACTACTTTTTTGTTTTACTTTTCCACTACTTACGTTTGAGGTTTGCTTAACATTGTTTTTTTCTCTGGGTATCCCTGCATTATAGAACATGTTTTTATTACTAGATAAAAAATTCATTTTATTAGACAGTTTACCCCACTTGCAATCAAGAAAGAAAAGTTCTGTTTATCTGTGATCTTGAATAATACAAGTAGCTTATGGTAGATTACTGGATCCTCAGAGTAGAATTTGAAAGGTTGATTGCACCTTTTTTTAAATCTCCGGTACTGTGCTGGAATAAAGTTTGTCTCCTTGCCTTTCTTTGTGCAAGCTCCTCTGTTAGCTCTTTAACATCTACTTTTCTTGCCCTTTCGCACCCTATACTTAAGATGGACACTCCTATCAGTCTCTCCTGTGTCATGGAACTTCTAAGGTAATTTCTTTATTAATTTTAGCTTGGAAAAAGATTGTTCTGCAGTAGCAACAGTTACTGGAATGGTTAGGAAAAGTTATAGCTGTTGCAAAATCCAAAACGCTAGGCAGGGTTCCACTATTTTTCACAAATAAAAGATCTGCCAAATCTTTCATTGTTCCCCCTAAAATGTTTTTGATTTGACCTTTCAATGCTGTCCTGAATTTTAGAAGTTTCAATTGGAAGTTTAAGGATAAGTCATCCTTGTATTGAGCTACAAGGGAATTTGTCGATTTAAAAAACAAATCATCAGTTGCTTTTAGTATTTCCGATGGAGTCATGAAATTAAATCTTTGAACAATGAAAATCAGTTTTGTAACTGTGTAACCATAATATCAATATTGGTGTAAAATACCCTTAAATTATCTTCAGATCTGGATAATCGTTTGTCTTCCCACAATTCGTCAAAATGTTTTTTTGTGTACTGGATTCTTTTTCCAGTAAATTCTGGTGAAATTCCCCAAGCAGCTGCAAGAGAACAGGCAGTGTTTTTAATATCATCAAACTGTCCTCTGAGACGTACAAAAGTTGTAGTTGTGCTCTTCAACATACCAGCTGCTTGCAAAAGGTCCACATCCTTAGATTATAGCAGTTTTGAAACTATATTCACATTTTCTAAAACTTTGCTTTGTACTGCAACCATAACATAACATAGCTTCTGTACGTTCATCTATCTTTTTAGACAGTAGAATTATTTTAGCCAGTGCTTTCATGACATCCAGAAAGAGAAAACGAGGTGCATGAAGAGCATCATGTCTTGATGCCCATCCAGCATGTTGGATACCGTTTTTTCAACGTGAGATTTGAAGATGAAGCTACTTCCCTTTCATTGGGCAGAAGTTCCCACCATTTGATGCTGTCACTGAAGAACATATAAATTTGCTGCGGACATCATAAAATGTTCTAATTTCCGAAATATTCATGCAGGCATCATTTAATACTAAATTTAAATGATAAGCAGCGCAGTATACATAGACGGCATTCGGCTCTCTAGAGCATAACCTAGTTCAGACACCTGACCAAATCGCACACGTAGTGCTATCCCCTTCGTATCCTTGGCCTCTACATTTTTTCCAATTGACAATCCTTTATTTTCAATAATTTTTAGAATTTCTACTGTAAGGCCTTCTGCACTTTGGTCTTTTATAATGTGAAAACCTAAAACACATGAATTAATTTTCACCTCAATTGGTTTTTGCCTTCTCATCATGGAGGACTGTAATGTACCTGAAAACCTGACTTAGCTGGTCTTGTTTTTTAATGTCGTATCCATGATAATGTAGTACGACTATTTCATTATGTATTTTATGCGAAAGCAATTCAATTAGTTCATGTTTTATTTTTGGGCTTAAGATATTTTATTCTTGTCTTTTTCAATTAGTTGATTAAGAACTGGGTCATACCTGCGTAACAGCTGAATGATTGACAAAATGTTGCCACTATCTGTCTCTCCTATTTTTTCCCCTGTGTCTTTGAAAGCTAGATAACATGTAGCCAATGTGAAGGTGACTTCAATAATTCTTCTCAGAATTTTAGTCCAAAAGCGAACCTGTTCTCGGTATTCAGATTGCAATTTTGTGTCAACTGTGTTATCCTTTTTCCACATGTCATAAACAACACAAGCCCCTAAATGGGATTGTGTCCTTTCATGCTCTTTAATTCTCCTACAAATACGTTAACAGTCTTTTATTCCAACAGCCCATCATTGTTGTTGGGAAGAAAGTCTTCTGTCACCAAACATCCAACAAGGTTCACAATATGCACAATCCAATATAACTGAGTAGCAATTTCAGGGTACCTTTTCCCTGCCTTTGTTAATGTGTAATAGTATTAATTTGAAAAACACCTCATCTTTAAATCTCTTGGGAAGTATCCTGTTGGTTTGAATGTATTTCTTTAAAGCAATACTATGGTCAAAGCTGTCGGGAAAGTTTGCTCTATTTGTAGGGAATACATCTGAGAGAGTCAATGACATTATTTCAAAGTCACTGTCAGATTCCATTTCAGTCACTGTCTCAGTCCCTCCCTATTTATCAACAGTTAATGGATCTATGAACATCACTGACGTAGCTGTGTTTACAGAAGGCAAAGCAGGCTAATCTTGGCCTGAGCAAGATGGTCACTCTGTTGACACTTCACCTGTAGGCAATACAGCAGTATTAACTAGAAGCAAAGCAGCTATGTTTAGGCCAGAGCGGGTTGTTCTACTGACACTTCAACTGTAGGCAAATTAGCAGTAGTTACTGGAGGTAAAGCAGCTAACATTTGCCAGAGCAGGATGTTGGCACTTCAACAGCATTCAATATAGCATTATCCGCTGGTGGCAAAGCAGCTATGTTTTGACCAGAGCAGATTGGTTGCTCTGCTGGCAGTAGCATATGTGTTTTTTTCTCTACACGAGGCAATACATGAACACCGCTACTAGGCTTAAATATAGATTACATGTTTGCCTGTTTGCTCTTACGAGTTTCGTCACAATCTTTACGTTGCTTCTGAGCACCACTTAAATACCGCCTTGGTTTACTAATTTTCTTACTTTATGAATTTGTATATGGTTTTAGTTCATTTAAATAGTGCTCGGGGTGTCCTTTGTAAGCTATCTCATCTATTCTTTATCTTTGTTGGCCTAGATAAGGAGAGATATGTGAAATTATTCATGCAAATAATACATGCCAAGTTGCCAACAAACAACATAAATATTGTGTTATTAATCAGAAGCAATATTAAAGCAATATTAAACGTGCAATACAAAAATAAACATGAAACAGTTGTTTTACCCATGTCAAAGTATGAATGGAAAAAATGTGGCTCTTTAATTCCTGGTGTTTCATTTTACTGTCACAGACATATATAGTGACCACTGCATTCCAGCTGCAAAAGGCATTGCACTGGTAGTGTCTGCGGGGACCTCGCTAAGTCTGTGCATGAGCAAAATGTATTCCACGTTCTGGATTGACATGTTAACAAATCCAGTGATGTTAAGGTGTGCGCTGGAGGTAAGGACATAACTGCAATACCTCTGGAAACATGGCACAGAACTGAAAGAGTGGAAAGTGAGGACTGACATATTTTGCTTCACTTCGCAGAAACAATAGGGGGTTTACTACCACTTAAATGATACCACCTCATATTTGTGTAGATATAATGTCAGATATCACTATTTCATTTAGAGATATTATTCACAAAGACATTGGCCATGTACAAAATATGAATAATAAAACATACCTTGGCTTTTATTCCTTTAAAATATGCTCAGCTATACTAATGAAATGGGCAAACGTTTCAGTATTAAAACATTGAAAAGAGAATAAAGTGGAAAGGGAGGACATTGGACACGACAAAACCACAATGAAAAAAACATAGCTTAAACTATAAATTCTGCAATATTTTGGTCACAATTCTCATATACAGTGTGCTTTAAAACTACCAGAGTAGGGACAAAGATGAATACACAGAGAGAAAGTGAATAAAGACTGAGATAGAAGGAGACAGGGTAAATGAGAAGAGTAGTGCAAAAGAGTAGTGCAAGAGAAGTGACAGGGAGTAGTGAAAGGAGGAGTGTAAGGAGAGGGAAATAAGTCCCACATCCGACAATGTGAACCACCTTCCTTTTACATTCGTGACAATTAGACTTGCCTTGAAATATACTTTCTGCAAGGTGTTGGTCACAGACTCAGTCACAATTCTCCAGTTCAACACAGTAAGTGTCCTCGCTGCCCGGCTCTGTACCTTGAAGGATGCTGAGAGACATAGATAATAAACTACTGGAAATAGACTGCTGTACACACCATTGTTAAGTTATTGTTTCACACACGCATTTTGTGAAAAAAATGTGCAAGCAGCGCAATGCATTAATAACACTGCTTCCATACCAGCAAATTAGACACATCAGAGACTAGCATTGGTAAGCTAAAAGAAATTCTTGGAGATATTTACTGTTGACTTAGTATACACAGGATGAGGGACTGCTGGGGGTGAAATGGCTGTCAGCTAATCACACCTATTGAAGCAACTTTTGAAGATTATTGTCAGAATGAAAGTGTTTAATCCAAGCAGGTCTTCATGGGCATGCAGATGTGATCTGACTGATTTATGGAGCTTGTAGGATTGGTGTTGGTAAATAAAGATGATTACATCCAGAATAAGACTTCAGGGCAAATGCAGGGCTTGGCAACTGGCCCGCATGGAAGCATTGGGAATTCACTCCGGTACCCCATATATATAGCAAGCATTGGTAAAGCCAATAAACCTTGCTTTGGAAATGTAAAGGATAATGGGCCTCATTCCGAGTACGGCGCTAACCAATGGCGCTATTAACGCCTTGGTTGACGCCGTACCCGGACCGGCAGCGCCTTGGTGGTTGGCGGAATTACCGCCCCATTCCAAGGTTGGCGGGGCGGTAATTCCCCAATCCCCATTTACCCTTCCCCATTCCCATTCTTGCCCCATAGGGCATAATGGGAGTGGGGAAGGCGTCAATTACGCCACCGTAAATTACGGTGGCGTAATTAACATCAAGGTCCCTTAGCGCCATGGTATTTAACGCCTGCTAAAAGCAGGTGTTAAAAGCACCATGGCGCTAAGGGAACTCGGAGTATGGCGGTAAGGGATTACCGCCACCGCTCTCGTTAGCGGTGGCCGCTATCCCTTACCGCCATACTCGGAATGAGGCCCAATCTTTTCTTGTTCTGTTGGACTTCATAAAAAAAAGGCCTTATACATTTACACAACCTGGCCAATTCGTTTTCCAAAGATCCAATGTATATGGCAGCATAATCAATGTAAATGTGAGCCTCCATTCATATTTTTCACTTTTAGATGGTGCTAAATGAACATATACAATCCAAAACGATTGCATTTTTAATAGAGCTAGGTGGGTGTGGGATAAGGGGAGGGACACAACGCTGGTAGTTGTTCATTTACCCACCCATTCACTACACTTGGCCAGGCTAATGCTGATAGCTATTCCCACCCACTTCCTGCCACCTTCCCCCCTCCAACCACATCACCCTAGTGTCTCTGTTAGCTAGCTTTATCAAGCAGCAGCTCAAAGTGCCTGACAAAATTGGGTACTATTTCATGCCTACCCAAAATCCAAAACTCCAAAACCTAGCAGACTACAACTTTATTTCTCATATATCCATTGGGCCAGTCATTCATCTGCCCTGTGTGCCACAGTTCATGCCCAGGCTATGCCCTGGGCAGTATTTCTCTCTTTCCCTCAGATGACTCTCCAGAACGGTACCCAGCCACCTCATCATGGCAGCTTCACTGTATTTGGTGAAACAGTCATTTTGCCGCATTTTTCACGCCACTCTTTTAGGGGTGGGTGGGTTAGGGATTAAAGAGTGATTTTTAAAGGTGTGGGATATGGGGGAGAGGCGGGGGTGGAAGTGGAAGATGGGGTGCTTGCCACCTCTAAAATAAATGCAGTGAAAAATGTGGCAAAAACACCCCACGATGAGATGGTCTAGATCCCACCAGAACAGGGAGAACTATGCAGTTTATCAGCAGATCAGAAAAATACTGTGGGGCCCTCTCTTAGCCTGGAAGAGGGTATACAGTGTTTATAACGAAATAAAAATAACGACAAGCTCTTTCAGTGAAACAAAAATAAAGGGGAAAACCAAACTTATTTTGTAAAAGTATACATGGGGTGGGGTAAGGGATTACAAGTGGTGGGGAGATCTTGGGAGGGGGGAAGCTGTGGAAACAGGGGGCTGTGAGGGATCCCCAAATAAAAAAAAGGAGTAAAAGAAATTGACACTTTCGTTATTTTAATTTCACTGAAAAGGCTTTTGTTATTTGTTTTGTCGTTATAAAGACGTGGAACTGTCCTGGTGTACCTCGAAATTTCAGTCTTACCTGGGCAACCTCAAGAACAGCAAAGTGCCTCTTGCCCTCCTCCCCATGTCTATTTCCCTGCCTCTGTCTCTAACTTACCTTAAGCAATCACCGTGTTTAATAAGGCTCTCCCATGGGTTGGGCCACCACAGACAGCTTCTGGAACAGTGGAACCCTCCAGTGCACACTGCCACCTTCCTACCAACAAAGGGCATCCACACAGCCCATGCCCATCCTGTCGCCAGGGGAATGAAGTCACACACCCAGAATGCAAGATAATGCAAACCTAAAAAATCTCTTTAACCCCACTGTACTTTCAGTGATATAAGACATGCAATAAAATAAATGAGAAAGATGGAGATTCTTTGTCACAGATCCCCAACTCTGATGATGTTGAGAACATTTGATTAGCAACTTTATTTCTTTGCATTCACACATACGCATCTTTAAAAGCGTGCTTTATGTTGCTCACTTTAACTATCACAGATTTGCAAGGTAACTGGTGCTTTGCAAGGTCTTTTAGTTGGAAATGTGCCATCATGCATATGAAAGGCTCTACTGTTGATAAAACAAATGTGTTTGGGAGGTCAATAAGGTACTCAGGCTGCACGGACGCTCTGTGTCCCCAAGCCTCCGCTCCCCCAAAAATCCTTCTAAGCTATAGTGGGCCTCTCAACCTTTTTACTGGCTTAAGTGTTTAACATCTACCACTTTGTCTCTGCAGCTGTGATTTGGCCCTTAAGTGCATGACCCGGGTGTATGTAGATTCTTTTTCTCCTAAAACGGAGTCACTTTTACACTTTTCAGTGCTCCATGGCAAAACGTCTTCCTAGTGTAATCCTCTGCAATTATATTTACTCATTGGAAGACACTTCTCCATACTACGCGACCACTGTGTTGGCGCTGCATCACCCAAAGACGCTTTTCTTTAGCGAGGATCGGAGGGGTGGTTTGATTCCAAGCCAATTCCGGCCATTGGCGGTTGTTCGAGGGGCCAAAATGGTTCCTTGCATGATTTTGGGGAAAGAGACAGCTTTTGAGTCCTTTTCGGAAAGTCATGTAGTCTTGGCTGTGTCGATTGTGGGGAGGCACTGAGTTCCACAATGTTGGCGCCAGGGTTGAGTAGGCGGAACCTCCAATCCTGGCTGAATTGGATGCGGAAAGCACTAGGAGGAGGGCCGTGACTGACCTGAGGGTGCGGGTTGGGAGGTAAGGCATATTTTCTTGCAGGTATTTGGGGACGGCTTTGTGCACCGCTCGATGAGTAACGCACAGAATTCTGACGATGACACTTCTTCCAATTGGGAGCCAGCGTAGGGTAGGGCGAGCAGGTGAGATGTGATCCCTTTGTTCTAGTGCAAGAAGCAGTCTGGCAGGTGAGTTTTTGACTCTTTGGAGTTTGTTTAGTTGGTAGGCCGGTACACCCAGCTAGAGGGAGTTTGCATAGTCAAGTCTGGACATGACAATATACATAATTTCCGCCAGTCTATTGGGGTTGGTGAGGTAAAGGAAGATGCGCTTCAGAAGCCTATGGTAGAAGTGACAGGATTTGGATACATTATTGATGTGGTGAGACAGGGTTAGGTTAGAGTCTGTTGTGCAGCCCAGTATTTTGACGGTGGTGGAGGGAGAGGGGTGATTGCTGTGGGAGGGTGGCCAGGGAGACGGTTGCGGCAATAGAGCTTTAATGCCGCACACCATGATGTCTGTTTTCCCTGGGTTCAGAACGAGATGGTTATTCGTCATCCCCAGGTCAATGTCTGAGACATGCTGCTAGGTGAGGACGGGGATCGGAGGTCAATTTGGAAATTGTCAGAAATTTGAAAATTATCAGAATTTGTCCCTATATCTATCACTCCTTTCCTTGGCAAACTCCTGGAGAAGTTGGCTATCTCCCAGCTTTCCCTCCACACTGAATCTGTTGGCTGCTTCCATGGCCACCAGACTGGCTTTAAAGCATCCAGAGGCATAGAAACTGCTCTTCTGAACACCTGTGAAGATGTGCTCTCAAATTTTGATTCTAATTCTCCCTTTTACCTCATCCTACTCGACCTCTCCTCTGCCTTCGACACAGTGAACCACAGCACCCTGATCGCACTTCTCTGTGATACCCTGGGCATCACTTATCAGGCCCCCGCGTGGCTAACCTTTCTCTCCGACCGCCCATCCAAGGTGGAACTTGGGTCTTTCCTCCCCCCTATCAATGCTCTCTACTTGCGATGTCCCCCAGAGATCTAACCTATCCCCCTGGTTTTTCAATGGCTACATGGACCCCCTGGCACGCATGATAGCCACCTTCACCTTCAACTTTCAGTGTTACGCAGACGAAATGGCTCCTTCAGGCTACCCTCGGCCGCTTCCTCTTCCTCACTCATACCTGACTGTCTGTCTGCAATTCAGTCATGCTGCAAACGAACTCTGCCTCAATGCCATTAAGACAGAGATGGTCCTCATTGGGACCCCTGCTCCCGCCTTCCCTCTTTCTCTCTGGCAGGCTGCCTTGGCCCTCCGCCTCCACCTACCAACAAGGCAAAAAACATGGGGGTCATCTCTGACTCCACTCTCGCCTTCTCGTCGCACATCAGATCCCACTACCAACTGCCCCTTCTCAGAGGTATTCTACCTTTTCTCACCTTCCTCTAGAGGCTCACCGTCTCCAGAGCACTGGTCTTTGTTTGTTTGTTTGTTTTGCTTGTTTATTTTATTTAGTATAGTGCTCCAGACCCAGGAGTAAATGGGCGCTTAAAGGACAAGTTACAAGGTTACAGTATACAAACAGTTAAACAATTGTGGCGGAAGTATGCCATATAAGGTATGTACAGGCAGGTATCGTCGTCTCTAGACAGGAATCCTGCAAGAGCCTCTTTCTCAACCTGCCCTCTTCTACCCTCCGTCCTCTTCAACTCATCCAGAACAGAACCGCAAGAATTATCCTTGGCCTCAAGCCCAGAGACCGCATCTCTCAGGCACTGAAATCCCTTTACTGGCTCCCCGTGGCTGCAAGGATTATGTTCAAGACCCTTTGCATTGTCCACAAGGCTTTGCACTTGGTTAGAAAGAATCGTCAACGAGAGCACGCACCGGTTTACGAATCTGTACAGTAAATTTAAGACTAACACTAGATCCAGATAGGAAGATGCTAAAATAATGTGACTAGATAGTGACAGTGTTCCATGGTATTATTACTCTACATCAATCTGACCAAAGCGACTAATCCTTGACCTCTACACAAGGATTGCTACGGCCTCCAGCCAAGAGTGGAAGATGAATTAATCCACAAAAGGGACTACCAACTTAATGTAAGTGCGATCTATAACACGTTTGACCATTATGATCAGTAATATTATCCTGTAGCAGTGATTGATATGGAATCAGAAAAAGCTGGTCATGATGACTGTGGTGTTCTCATAAAAACTAATAAACTTGGTGATCAACTAAACGCCTGGTCTGTTCCTCTATGCCCCGTTAGGTCACTATTGGGACAGCGGATTAAGACCGTTAGCACTCCACCCACCAAGTCCAAACAGTAACTCGGGTAAGTGTTAGAGCTGCTCTTTTTAATATTGATTTAATAGCATAATTGGTGAATAATTATTAGTTGCCCCATCACAACAACTAAAGTGTTGTCTTTACTCTTTCCCTTCCCTTCTTTTGCAGAGTTCCACAATGGGAGAAGTGTACCGTCTCAACTCGTGTTCTATCATGAAGCAGTAACCCTTTGCGACATAGCTACCCTACTGTTCGTCCCCTGAAGAATTTCCCCAAAATAAACTATTTTTGCCATTTACGGGAAAGAAACATGTTGGGTTTGCTCAAAATATTGACACACATACATTGTTTCAACCAGTGTATCTTAATTTTATATGGCACTAGTTATGTGTTTACAGTGTGCAAATGAAGTGTTGTAATGTAATGGTTTTGTTATGCTTTGTATTTTGCACTGTGTTGGTTGTCTTGTTATAATTAGGTAACAGTCATTTGTATCATTCATTCATACAAACTGCTGTTGTGGGTGTAGCTTGAAGTACAAATCTATATGTCACAAGTGTATGAATGTGGGTGGAGAACCACATATAACTTTTTGATACAACTTCTTTTATATGTGCCTAATAATTTAAATAAATTGCAAGAAATAAGAAATATGGGTCTAGAGAGACTATTGAATTGTTAATCACTCATTTGGAAGTCTGTTCCTCCTTATGTGTGGGCTCTGGTGAAAGGAAGGACATAAGCACAACTGGTCCTATTGTTTGTATAGAAGTCCAGGGAAGACCGGTTTGCTCTCTAACCCTGGTGTTTCCCATTAGTTCACTAGTAGCCTGGGCCCACTGTACCTGCAATGCTCTCTTCCTAAATACTCGCCTTTCCGAGCCCTCCGCTTGTCTTCCTCCAATTCTCTGCAGGTGAGCCGCTTCTCCAAGCAGAGACTTGGCGGGAGATCTTTATCCTCTGCAGGTGCCTCTCTCTGGAACAGCCTCCCTGCCTCTCTGTCTTGATCTGGATTTCCTTAAATTCTGGAAACTCCTTAAGACTTTCCTCTTCACCTCCTCCTTTTCCCTCCCCTCCCCTGCTAACCACCTCCTTCTGCTCTCTCCCCTCTACTTCTGCTCAGTTTTGTGGACTGGGTGCCTGGTGTAGCCTCAGAGCTTCACAGGTCCAAGCCTTCCTCGCCAGTCTCCTGAACTTGTCCCCAGGCCTTGCACTTGCTGCAGCACTCCTACACTTCGGTTACGACCCATCAGAGTGGTATCTCTCTGCACTTAACCCATGTTCTCGTGGGACTGAGCACACTTGTCTCTATTGCTCCCACACCTCACGCACTTCCTTTCTGTTCACCTGCATAATCTGAATGTACCATGCCTAGTAACATAGTTTGTCTTGTCTTCCCTATGTCTTCCCCTCCCATGCATGATTGCGCTTTGATAAGCGCATAGTAAATAAACAATCAATCAGGATGATTCGTGTCGTGGATATAGTTATAGCAGGTAAAGTTGGGAGAGCGGATGATCCCTGATAAAGGTTGAAGAGAAGGGGTGAGAGGCAGTCACCTTGGGGTGCTCACTGGGCATGCGGTGGAGAGGAAAGGAGGGAGATAGGTGATCTGCTGTCTGTTAGTGAGGAATGATTTGATCCAGTTATTGATATTGATATTTTATTTCCATCGTGCTCGTACACAAGTGTTCAGAGCGCGACAAAGCAAGGGAGGGGAACAGCGATCTTTCTAGGCCCAGTGACATTGAGAACGCTCAAGTGCATGGGAGAGGGGGAGGGGGAAAGTGCATGGAAGGGGGGAGAAGTGGAAAGTGCTGAGCAAAGGAGAAACAGATCAATAATAATTAATAAATAAATAATAAAGGCAACAAACAGTGGTAGTTCAGCCAGCACGTGGCAAGTGCTGGGTTTAAGGCAGCAGACAGAGTAGGGCTGATAAGTGCAGGAAGACAAATGGGGGAGCTGTATGGGTACAGATACAGACCCCAATGCAAGAGGTGGCCCGGAGGCAGTGTGGAAGGGTGGCCGGGTGAGCAGGTACCTGGGCCTGGAGGACAGAGGGTGGCCAGATGCACGGTGCCAAGAGAGAACAGATCAGCTGGGCAGAAGGGAAGCGAAGGCATAAGCAAAGTGGAAGGTCTTAATGTATTTCCTGGAACCGGAGATGGTTCTCCTCAGTTGAGTGGCAAATCTCGGATTCCTAGGGAATGTAGTCTGTCAAGGAGGATTGTGTAGTTAACAGTGTCAAACACTGCCAGGAGGTCAAGAAGAACAAGTGCTGTGCATCCTTCTGAGTCTGCCGAGACTTGGAGGTCATTCCAGATAGAGATCAGTGTGGGTTCTGTTCTGTGGTGTGGACAGAAGCCTGATTGCACGGGGACTAGGAGGTTGTTGGATTAGCTTTGCCAAGAGTCATGTGTTGGAGATGGGCCTGTAGTTGATTGGTTGGTTGCTTTCTTTAAAAGGGGTTTGACATTTGCGATTTTGAAGGGTTATGGGAAGTTGCCAGAAGAAAGGGAGTCATTAAGTATGGACCTCGCCAGTTCTCCTGCGCAAGTGGAGGTAAGGATTTCTTTGAGGAGAGAGGCGGGACAAGGGCTAAGGGGGAGATGGAGGGTCGGTTGTCGGATAGTAGTTTGACTAACTCCTCGCTCAAGAAAGAGTTGAAAGAGCAGAATGAAGGGGTCACAGAGGGCAGGAAGGAAGATTCTTAAAGAGCGGATATTGGGCGGGCGGGCAGGTTGGAAGGTTTGGGGTCGAGTGTGGCCGTCCTGTCTAGGGCTGTTATGTGGAAGTGTTCAGCGAAGGAGTTGCAGTGTTTGCAAGATTTCGGTGATGGTGGGTGAACACTGATTTGCTTTGATGGGTTCTGGAGGCTCGTCATTTGCGCTTGAGGGATTTGGGTTTTGGGTTTTAAACACCTTCAGGTGGCGGGTGAACCACTCGGGGTTGGTCCTTTGCAGGAGGGAGTGGACCTGGGGGGGGGGGGGCGAGGGGAAGGAGTGAGTTGTTTAGCCAGGAGTCAAAGAGCTTGGTACGGGTCTATCTGTAGCTGGGAATAAACGGAGGGTGCGTTGCATGGCTTCAGCCAGGTCAGGTAATACCTTGATCTTGTTCCAGCAATTGAACTGAGATGGGGGACAGAGGAGGCCTTGGGAGGCAGGGTCAGTGTGTGGAGAGAATCGGGTCTGGCTGAGTGGTCTTTCCAAATTAGGGGTTTAGGGGTGGACGCAAAAACAAGGTCGGAGGAGCTGAAAATGGCATCAAGGGTGTGGCCTGCAGTGTGGGTGAGTCCCGTGACATGCCGGGTAAGGTTGAGTACCTCTAGACTGTCGACCAGGAGTTGAGTCTTGGAGTTCTTGGGCACGTCAAACCAGATATTGAAGTCCCCCAGTAGGGCGAGTGCTGGGTGGTTAACTAATGTAGTTGCTACTAAGTCACATAGGCTGTTGGCGAAATTTCTGTTGTATCCAGGAGGCCTATATATGAGTAAGAAGCTGTGCGAGAGGGTGGACAGCAGAGAGAGTTTGACTAGAAGGGATTCTCAGTAAGCTGTGCAGGGCTGTGTTTCAGTGAGGGTGATGGAAATGTGTGGTTTGTAGAGGATGGCTACTCTTTCTCCTCTAGAGGGTCTGTTGTGGGTGATGAGCGAATAGTCAGGTGGGAATGCTTTGTGTGCGATTGGTTTGAAATCGTCCGGGAATCATGTTTCAGTAATAAAAATGAGATCGAGATTGTCAGAGGCTATGAGGTCATAGATGCTGTCTCTGTTTTGGGCCACAGATCAGGCATTGAAAAGGACGGAGGTGACTTTGTGGGAAGTGTAGAGGGCGGTGCTTCCCTGGGTGTGCAGGGCTGGCAGGACCGGGTTGGTCAGAGTTTCCGGTGGCATCGTGTTGGTCACTGGGAAGGACGGTGTGACTAGAGGGATGGTGTTGGTCGGGTTGAGGGGTTCTGCAGGTGGGAGCAGTGAGTGTGAGTGGTTGATCGGAACCGGGAAGAGAGAGCGGGTGTTTGCAGGTCTTCGGGTGAGGAATGGCGTGGGATCGGAAGTTGATGGGGGTGGTAAGTGGTGTTTGGGCCATTGGTGGTGTCAAGCTTTTTGCTGTTTGATATTGGCACCTATGGGAATGGTGAGTTGTTGAAGTAATGGGTGGTTGGAGAAAAAAAGCGGAAAGGTTGTGTTCAAAGAGGGAAAGTGGGAGGCACGGGTAGCATAGTGGGTATGATGGAGGGACTAGGAAAGGTGAGGTAGGTGGACCAATGCAGGGCTGGAGAGGCATGTAGAGTTGAGAGCAAGGGGCAGTCTCTGCTTGTGAGTTTTGGGCGTTTGGGTTCTAGAGGTGTGTACAATGGGGTGGGGTGATCTGTGGCGAAAGGGATTGAGGCGATGGCTCTGGAAACGGCAAGACATGCCATACTGAGTGAGGAGAAAGGGGTGTCCGGGGGTGGTGTGGTGTTGGTGGTCTAGATGGGAGCTTAATGGTTTGGGGGGGGTTTATGATGTGGGGTGTGGACGGGGCAGGTAAAGTGGATGTTAGGCCGGTCATGTTGGTTGGGGCAGGGAGCGGTGCGAGTGAGTTTTGGCTTTCACAGCATTGCCATTTTTTTGGGGGGAAATAGGGTTGGAGAGGGTGTGGGACGGGTCAGAAGGGCATGGAAAGTATGTAGGAGGTCAGGGGGTGGAGGAGCTCAGCAGGGGGTTTTGGGATGAAGTGGAGCTCCCCTCATAAGAATGTTTCACTAAGTGTGATGTGCGGAGGTCCCTCGGGTTCCAGCAGTGGATGAGAGGGATGGGAGCGGGGGACTGAAATGTAGGGAGTGTTCCTGAAAGTTGGCGCAAGGATTGTGGTGGTTTGCGGAGTGCTCATGTTTTTTGGAACGCCACAGGGCTCCTCTGGTCTGGGAGTTGGCCGCTGGGCGGTGTGTGGCTGAGGGTGGGTTTAGTTCTTCCAGCCGCATAGGCGGGATGAGGAGAGGGTGTGGGCATAGGTAGATGGGAAAAGGGCATGGTTACAGTGATTCTGGGTGTGCCAGACAGCTTCTCTGGTCTGGGAATTGCAAACTGTGGTGTGTGTGGAATTTGGAGGGTGGGAGGGAAAGAGGGATTGTAGATGAGGGGGGGGGCGGAGGTAGTTGAGTAAAGGGCAGGGAAGGGGTGATTCTTGGTGTGCCAGACAGCTCCTCTGGTCTGACAATTGGAGGGTGTGTGGTGGGAGGAGGTGACGAGGGGTCAGTCTATGGGCAAGGTTCGACTGGAAGGGTTAGAGATTAAAAGGTTTTGCGTTGTGTATGCAGGGTTCATGAATGAGGGTGCAAGGGTAAATGAGGCAGAGCGGATGGGGTGTTTTATGGACATCCAGAGAGCTCCTCTTAATTGTGAGTTGGAGGGTGTGTGGTGAGTGGCCGTGTGTAGGAATGTGATTCTGGGCGAGTGCGATTCTGATGGACGAGAAATGTATGAGGGGGTGGTGGTCTTGGCTGTTGATGTGCCCAGCTGGAGTTGAAGTTGGCAGCCAGTTAGTGAGGAGAGTCTGTAGAAAAGGGGGGGGGGTGGCGGTGGGTGGTGGCAGTAACGAAGAGGTAGTAATATAACAGTGTTTGGAGGGAAAGAAAAAAGAAAAGAGGGGCGGTAACATCAGCAGGTGGTTGCAGGAAACGTATTTATCGTTGTAACACCATGGCGCAGCTGTAGAAAAAGAAGAGGGCGGGGAACCTCAGGAGGAGACATAGAAAGGAGGCCGGCCCTAGAGTCCTGGTAGCAAACTCGGACTGGCCTATGTGGCAATGCCCGAACTGCATGCCCAAAACGCTAGTGTGGGCAATTTTGGGGGGTGGGAGGCGTTTTTTGGCCAAAGTGGACCACTTTGATTAGTTACTTCACTATGCGACTATCCGTTTTGAACAGTGTTACTGAACACATATCCTTTACAAATGCAGAATTTGTAACACATTTGACCAAAAGACTCCCCCTTGGGTACTACTCAAAGGTTTGTCACAAAAGGAATACATTGCTATTTGCAGCTGCGGGACACTTTTTCATTGGTGCCCAAGCCAATTGTATGCCCTAATCCAACTCTGCCTACTAGTTAGACAGACCAGTAAGGCACAAGAAGACCAAATTGGCCACGGCAGGCTATGAAGGCAGGAGAAGGAATAAGCTTGGTCCAAGGAGGCTAGAAAATATACAGACAGCCCTGAGAAGTGGGTAATGTCAAGATTCGAGGAGCGCGGGGGACAAGGCCCTGACCGGAGACCTTCATGAGGAGGGCGTAGTGCAAGGGCCGCTCCAGCCATCTCCTTCAGAGAAACTACTAATATATAACTGATAGTTTTAGGAGGCATGGACAGGAGCTGCAATGCAGAAGAGGACTGCCATAAAGGGTTCGGGAACCCCTGTGAATGTGCAGTGAACAACTGAGAAGGAGAAGGGTGCAGGAACCCATCAATATGGAACTCTGAGACAAAGGGTTTGGGAATTCCTGAAAACCTGCAAGGGGGCAAGACTATCATGTTTGTTCTTTAGTTTCCTCAAGTTGTTTCTGCTGTGTGACTATAAAGCCTTCTGTAATAGAGCATCTGAATCCGGCTGGTTTTTACCTCCAAAGTGGATGTATGACAACACCCCGAAAAATGCAATCAATGTTAAATGGTTAGAAATAATTTGAACGCTTTCTTATATTTGACCGACTTCGGTCAGTACCATTAGTTTGAATCTTTTCAAACAATTTGGGTCCAAAAATACTGAACATGAGGAGTTGGGGTTGCAGGGGTGTCCCCCGTTCCCCATGTTCGGTCTCTGCGGCCTCTGGGGTTTGCGTGGGTGTCCCCCGCATCCTTAACAATGGAGGCGGGGGACAAAAATTGCTAGTGCCCCCGTTTTCAATGAACGATCAAAACGGGAGCCGAGCAGCTTTGCAAACAAATCCTTTGCAGGCAGATCACAAAGATCCATGTTAAATTAATATTCTGGGACAAAGCCACATATTTGCACCATTTCCAAGCAATTTTTAACTGGCTTTCCCATAGTCATTTTTGATGATAAGGTCACTTTTCAACTGCTTGTTAAGTGCAAACATTGCTGTCCAGCCAAGGGCGGGCTGGGAGCCGAAAGAGGCCCTGGAAGTAATTCTCAAAGTGGCCCCATATCACACCATTTCAACAAGGCCAACCCTTTTCCTATGAGAACATGTGAAAATACCACACAAAAGAGGCCCAGGGTGCAGAGGCCTACCTGGAAAATGTCCAGAGTTCGCTATGGGCCAGTCCACCCTTTGTGCCAGCAGCCATACACTTTAGGAGATAAGGCTCAGGATGTCAAAATAATATTTCATATCTGGAGGGGACATGTGTGGCCTCTATTAATAAAGAGGGTGGAATTGAGAAAATCTATAGTGACAGACTTGAGACCATCACATAGATCCACACTAAAACATTGGTAGGGAACTGGCTGCACGTTCTTCTCCTATCCCTGCCTAAAGCCAGACCCTTATGGCCATGTTTAAGCTACATGCCCCGTATGTAACCCAGCGGGCTCCCAATCCGCTCCAGCAGCCTCTCCCCACTGCCCTCCACGAGCTGAGTTGAGATGGTCACGTGGCCCTGGCTGGCCCCAACCTACCACCCGCATCCCAAATCCTTATTGCAAGAAAAAGGAAGATTGGGATCATGCTACATCTTTTGGTTGCTGCATTTTCCCCCAGAGCCAGACTATCGTTGTGGTTTTGGGGCCCCATCCCAGCCTTTCCTCCTCCCTTGGCCCTAGATGCACAACACTCATCAACCAGGTAAGGGACATCACCCTAAAATTATCCAACACTTATCGCTGCTTCACAAATATTCATAATCGTGATTTTTGCTCTTCTCTTAGGTGCCCATGACTTATTTTCTGCACTGTGATTTTGCTCCTTGGTGTCCCCTCTGTGATTTGGCTCCTGGGTTTCCTGCCCTGTGATTTACAGTCGAGTGTCTCTACCTGTGATTTGCTGCACTGTGTCATTCTGCTCTCAGGTGGTGTAATGTTCTATGGGAATGTGTCCCACATCAACTTTGCTCGTAGCCAGTGGATGCCAGGATAGGCTACTCAAAATGCCCACAAGGGCCCACAAGGCATGTTCTTCTCACCACCATATTATGCTGTGAGGAATTTCCAGCATCCGCATGGTGGGCGTGCGCTCGCTTGGGCTTTTTGACATTTTTAATTAAATGGAATTATGGTATGCCGACCTCAGGAAAATGTGTTGGGCTAATCTACACACATTTTCCTATACTAACACCACGGCAAACGCATAGACCTGTGTACTCTGGGTGGACACAGTCTGCCCTGGCATATTTAGTTAGAATATGTCAGCCAGGAGTACACTATGTCATGTCAAGGAAGGGGGGAGGACCAAGCTTTCCACTGTTATGGCCAGCCTGATTAACTAACCAAGGCTCCATGGATCCACCCTGTTCTTTTGTTAGGCCCTGCAGCTGGTGGCAGCAATCAACATACCCATTAGATGGTACTTCAAACAGGCCCATATGAGGCCTGGCTGCAGTGGTTAGCAAAAGAGACAGGAACCCCGACTAACGTTCATATATAACTGTGTCAACCTGAAGCCAGCTCCCGCCCTCAGTATCAGTGACAGTGAACTGTCATGTCTGGGACTGTGTGTTTACAGTAGGCCACCCCGGTAGGGGGGACACAATTCATAAGGTACAAGAATGTGGTATGCAGGAGCCAGAGAGTCTGGTCTGGCCGCAGTTTCAAGGGAGAACTGCCACTTTAATAAGGAACCACAGAGAGGTAGATTAACCAGAGAGACTCTTTGATCAAAGACAGGAAGATGAACGGGACTTAGTATCACAGGTTTTCACGCCTTTACCTTTCCTGTTGCAAAGCACTCTTGTTATGACCTCATGCACACAGGATATTGTTGGTATGGACCCCAGCAATGGTTCATTAAGATAGGCTTAGCCTTCACCAATCACTGTGGCCTACTTGGCTTTAACAGAAGGATGAGCCCCTCTTTTGGCAGATCATCTGACGACTACACCAGAAGTAACAAAAACAAACTCAATCTTGGGACCCTGGCTGAAGGTACAGTCTGCCTTATATCTTCCGCCAGTGAAGGAAGGCCAGGATTTCCAAAGAGGGAAGCAAGATACCTCCCCTAAACATCTCCCAGGGAATAGAGGGAGATCCAGAACTCAAAGGACCCTCCAGAACTGGTACCCAGCCAGCAAACAGCGTGCCCTGCTAAGCTCTGCAGAAAGCTTCCTGGGTAGAAAGTGCCAGAATGTCTCTGAACCTACAACCAAGGACAAAGCAGCTGCCTGCAACACACTCCACAGCTGTGGGCTGATCGCCTTAAAGGACGAAACAAGCCCATTGAAGAAGCTGGGAGAAGTGCCTTGACAAGCATCTACCAACGTCCGCCTTAAAGGAAATGTCCGAGCCAGTCGAGTTCGTCAAGCTACAACCATCTGCAATGCTGACAGACAGTTGTCAAGCCACCGTCGCTTATAGACATCTGAGACATCTCCACCAGTGCTTCAGAACCCCCAATCAGCACTGAGATGATTCCTGACACAGAGCCCCCATGTAGCCCTGCCTGCAGCCGTTCATCCAGCTTTGCTCGCCAAACCGTCTTGCCGCCTGATACCTGCAGCTGTCTCCCATCTTGAACTCTGTCACAGAAGCCTGCAAAGTGCCCTGAAGCCGACTCCACCCTGTCAAGCACCAAGAACACCTACAGCTCAAGGTACATTGTGGTTCTTTCCCCCTGGTCCTTCGTGGAAGGCTCCTCGAGACATATTAAGACCTATTGCTCCCTTTGTGCTGAAGCCAAGTAACCTTAAACTGTTGATATTAATAACCATAGTGACTACCCTCCTGTCAGTATCCAGAGTGCATCCCCTTCCCTTCTTTGAAAGGGTCTGTCCTCTGCATTCCTTTACAGGGTGGGTTGTATTTTATAGTGTTGCTAGAACTGTCTTTTGAGGTATAAATAAAGCAGATATTTTTATACAACCTTGACTGGACAGTCCTTTTCATCATTGGGTAATAATGGTATTTTCGCTGTGTTGCAAATAATCAACGATCCACGACCTTTCGGAGATAAGCCTGCCGTTTCGTCCACGTTAACAAAATTGGACAAGCAGATCTTATAATTCAATTGCATTCCAATCTGTTCGGATCACTTCTGGTTAGTAAAGGTGTGGGGCTGATTGATGGTTTAGAAACCGATATTCATCCCTGGACCACTGGTGCCCTGGAAGTTGCATATCCACTAAGAAACCAACACACAGCAACAGAACACCCACTCCAAATGCAAACAAACACAGACACACACACTAAAGTCAACACATCTCTACGTCTTTTCCACCAACATGAAACAACACACTTCCAATAAACACACCCTTAAGATTTGGGCACACGAGGCTCCCTTTTGGGTGGAGATACCACAAGTGCTCTCTGCATAAATTACCTAAAAACGCAGCTAAACGTGGAACCTGGGTATTTCCAACCTGCACGCACGAACAGAACAGCAAAGATACATTAAATCCGTCTGGTTGTACTAACCAGAGCTTCTCTTGCAGGCGCAATAGCACTAAGAGACCATGCAAACCTATGAGAAAAGCTAAAAATAATAATATGACATAACTGGAAAACGACCAGTTCACACCTGGCACGGGACAACTTGCGGCCTCTATGTGCACAGACGGCTTTTTCCTGTTTACAGCGGGGCCTCTGGCTCTCCGGAGTTCACAGGAATCGTGCGTGTGTGTCTGTGCTCACCCCGCCCTGTCAGGCCATACGGGTAAGAAGAAACCACTCCTCTCTGCGCACACACCCAGCACTCCACCCTCTCTCCTCTCAACCGTCCAGCCTTTTATTCCCTGTCTGAAGCCGCCCAGCCCCCTCTGAGCTCATTCCACAGTCACTGAGCGGGGCCGCATTGGCGAGGCCACCTGTTTTGTATTTCCAAATTCCAGTAGGCTTTTATTCACCCTCTCCCCCTACCACCCCCCTTCCTCTGGCTTCTGTTCCACTGACTCACTATAAACTTACAAAATGTATGTTTCCTACCTATGTACCCCTCCCCGTTCATCTCCAGGCACATGCAAGGCAATCAGCATTTCCTGCGATGAATCGGCCCAGGGCAACCTTTTAAAAAACACTTCTGTTGCCACTGAAATCCTTATGGCCTCTGGCAGTCAGTCACGTGGCAGGCGTACCAAAAGGCGGGTGTTTCTGATTGGTCTGTATGTGTGGGGTGGTCCATCAGGTGCTGGGGAAGAGGGGGGGAGTGCCACAGAGATGTCAACCAGGTGGGGGCTCGCCACTATGAGCGGGGTCCGCCTCACTCGCCTGAATAGCTGGTATCACAGACCACCTATGTGTGTGATTTATTTGCATAAGGACTGTACTGCTTGACTCAAGCAGGGTCGGCTCCCCCACTATGCATTTTGTGTTTGTTTTTAAGTGCTATGCATCGAACGTAGTGCATAATATTGAAGGCGGTGAGCATGGGCGTAATTTTAGGGGGGTACAAGGCTGTTTGTCCCCCCCCAACTTTCATGGCACACCATTTTGATCCCATTCATTTGGCTGGGACACCTTTTCTTCAACTGTCATGTCCCCCCAACATTTTCAGAAAAGTTACTCCACTGGTGGTGAGGCGGCAGAAGTATTTTCCCACCACCCCTCATTATTGCGTTAATAGCGTAGACATCCTATCTGACAGGAGATTGGCCCTCTTGTCAGACAGTGTGCCAACGTAACAGAGAGGAGGTCCATCCGGTCCCCCCTGGCGGAGCGGCACATGGCAAGGGTGAGCAGGTAAATGTTTTTGTATACAATGTGTTTGCATGTATATGTGTATGTATGTATGTATATACGTATGTGCAAGTGTATGTTGGTGTGTTTGTTTTTATGTTTGCGTGCATGTATGGGGTTGTTTGAATGATGAAGTAATGCATGGGTGTTAAGGTGGAGCGGGGCTGCAAAAAGTAGGGGTGGGCCCTGCCATGCCCTCTCGCCCTAGTCCTCACCTAATGGGGGCTGCTGGGGCAAGGCATTCTGGTTTGCTTTACCCTTGATGCACATCAATGGTAAAGCAAACATGACTAGTGGTATTATATGGCTATACTGGCCCATACTGACTGCAAGCCAGTCTAGCCACAGCAAAGAGGATATGATATATGATATGATGGGTTATTTATAACGCTCTGAATACCCAGAGGTTTCTAAGCGCAGACCCGGGCACGTTGCCCCTAAACTATCCTCCCGAGACTATGATAAGTACTATTACGTGGCTAGACTGGTTTACATTGGTGGCTCAAGTATGGCCATATATTCTTAGTGTGTCTTGACATTTTTTTGTACTGGGCATCAAGGTTAAAAGCAAATATAAGTGTAAATACATGGTACCCTGGCCTATGTTGGTATAGCCATTCTGGTTATACTTTCTTTCCGTGGCATGGCCCTTTTTACTGGCTGAGAGGCCTTATATGGTAATACTGGCATATATTGGTGCAGCCTGCATGGACATGTGCAAACACAGCCAGCATGAAAATGTTTTATATTTTGGCCCATGTTGTGGGCAAAGGCATCTTGAAAATGAGTTGGAAAATGGTCATGGGGACTGTTAGTGACCCGCATCTATTGGGTTTTTTCATGTTTTACCATTCAAAACCGATTGCGAACTGTGTGGCTTTTTACCCAGACGTGTCTGTCAAATGTACCATTTTGAACCCATTATTTAAAAAAAAAATCTCTGTTGAGCGGTGAAGGCACACTCTTGAACCTCACTGGTTTGTTTCGGGGGCCCTTGCTACACTAGGTTGCTGGAGCTTTTTTGAAGAAAACATTTATACTCCTCCAGTTTCCAAATTCACCAGCCGCCACTGACAAGATGGTGGATTTGGAAGATCAATAAACCTGGGAACGTGCTGATGAGCGCTATACAAATACCAACGATATGATATCATACAAGTCCAGCAAGGCTAGTGCAGGAAATGAATTCTTTTCTAGTGAGGCTAGCCAGCTGGTCCCTCTAATGAGGCATGACTGACATGTGACATAGTAACACAGCTCAAGCCGGATGTCGGGCTGTAACGTCACGCCCTGTGAGTGCATCTATGGGTGTGGTTCTGTGTCCTCCGACCTACGGGAGCTGACGCGGGTCATGCAAGAGCGCGAGCTGCACACACAACCTAGAATCAGGGCGCTCCGTTGACAGGGAGTCGGATGTATTGCGCCATACATCAGACGGTAGTTTTTACACAACATTGGCAACTTATTCTCTTCAGTGACAGGAAGATCTGTATGGTGCCCTACTGGGGCTCTCCTCTCTGGGCTGGTTCCTCCATAATCTTGGGACCAGTCCTCGCGTGCATCTCTGATACTGTGATGGGTGAACACGGTTATCTTCTTGAGTGAGTGTGCAAGGGCAGGCATTCTCGTGCTAAGATGGCCGCTGCCACCGAGCAATGCTTAAGTCATTGCATTTCAACATTTGCCCTTTTTGCCTTCTATTTCCTAGGTTGAGGTCTCATGTCTGACATAAAAGACAATTAGCTGCACGAGTTTGGCAGTAATTCAGCAGTAAATCTGACAAATATCCGCTAAAATCAGTTACCGTTACTGCCCCTTTGGTGACGTGGGTTTACCATCGGATTACAAGTGGTGTAATTCCCCATGGACTCAATGGGGATTTTTGGCAAATGTACTGCTGGCGGAATTACTGCGTGGTATAGACGCCGATTTTTGGAGGTAATGTGGAGGATTTCTCTGCAGCAACAAACTGGATGTGAATCCGTCACTTTTCCTCCAAAAATGTGTGGGCAATTCTGCCAGCAGTAAATCAGCCAAAAATTTGGCTGATTTACGGTCCAAAAAAGTGGCGGCAGTGGAATTACTGCCACTTTTTTTCGGCACCACCAAACTTGGAATGAGGACCAATGACCCTGAGCAGTGTGTGCGTTGCAGCGCCCCTGGAGTACACGCTGTTTAGTTGGGTCCTTAGATCAGCTCCGATTGCAACCCTTCTTTTTTTGGCCCTTGCTTTTTCCAAGCTCCTTTTCTATGTAGCGCCAACCCTGTCTCCTGTGCTCCTTTCCCCTCGATCCGCCAGGACTCAGGGCCGACTCCCATCTCTGTCAGTGTTCCAGAAAGACGCTTAAGTAATTTTCCGGTTGGCTCCATATGTCCTTTTTCTGCCTGGTGTTTTTCTCCAGTGTGGGAAATTCAGTGTTTTCTCTTTGGGCCCCACCTGTGGCCCCCCCGTCCACTTATGGCGCGAGGCGTGTGATATTAAGAGGTAGGGCTGCCCCTTTCTGGACAGTACTGAGCCACGGGTACGTGGACCTCGAGCGCAGCCCTTCTCTTGTTGACACGGTTCCATCTCTCCTACTTGCTGGACTAGCACTGCTGTTTCAGAATAATTGAAGACCGACCGGATTCCCTTTTCTGAGCTGTCCCAGCTCCTGCCCCTTGACAGTTACATTATTTAAGGTAGAAGGGTGTATACTAATTGGTATATCACACACCTCGCCGCAGAAGAACTGGGTCACATTACAGAGAACAATTGGGATAGCATTTCTGAATTGGAGAAGATCACCCAACATGCATGGCAGCAAAACCATCTAAAACCTAGGATGGGGTACAGTGAGCACAACAGTGTGTTGCACTTGAGCAACACAATGTTTAGGGTGTGATGCTTGAGCTGAAACGTGGAGATGTGTAATTGGCACATACCCGACAGCAGGGTGGACACGTGTATTTTTTTTTTGCATATTTATATTAGACACATTTACAATTGGATGTGCCCACAATCACACACTCACCGCTTTGGGATCGATTTCCAAAGCTGGGATTAAAAGCTCACATCTCTCGGGTTGACGGTTGGAAATGTAGCCAGTAGATCGCGTGTCCCCCAGTAGATCGCGTGCCCCTAGTAGATCGCGTGTCCCCCGGCCACAATAAAAGCAGCAGGTTTTTTTCCTGGCTAAAATGCATGTACATCGTGACAAAAGTCCACTCTGGCAAGGCCCTTTTTACACCGCTGTCAGTCATCAATTTTGCATGCACCTCGAAATATATGACGTCAGGTGTGAGTAGTTCAACCAGCCCTGTTCTTTCTTTACATTCTGGCACTTGCAGTTTGTGCGCCCCCACCCCGTTCCTTACTGGCATTCCGGATAGACATGGCTTCTACTGGATCCAGTTGCTGGCTAGTGGGTTTGTGAGCATCTGCTGAGCTGCTATGGAGAAAATGACATCGGATTTCACTTGCACCTTGGTGCTGGATGTGTAATGGTGCACGGTGGCAGTTTTTATTTACCAGCAAAATGCCCCAATTCTCTTCCACGTGACCTACATGATGCAAAGTCCCAATACCCAAGCACTGCAGCCGGGTCATTAGAACCTCTTTATATATGACCGATTGGCAATGCCACGGGGCTGCATTCACCAGGAGGTAAAGGAAAACCAGAACTGGATAACCTTCTCACGCCTGGCGTGCAGCATCTTTAAACCCCTTCTTTCCCTGGCACCAGAGCGCAGCCTCACAAAGGATCTGTCAATCGGCAGGCACCACCCTCGCCTCCTGGCATCTGCAACGAGGAATTTGGAGGCATGCCATCGCAGCAAGCATCTGCTGGGTGCCAACAGCTTCTGCCCGCACCGATTGTCCCCCTCCCCCAGTTGCGCATATGGCAGCCCGGCCGCCATCGCTTTGTGGTGGGCATAACTGCGGGGGCAGAAGGCCTCGCTTGGTCACCCTTTGCAGGGCGGCGGCTCTCTTCTTCGAGGAGGGGCACTGCCTGTTGCCACGGGCAACGCCTTCTCCTGGCATTTCCTTACAGCATACGGCTCAGGGCGGCACCTCCCTCTTTCGAAGGTGCTTCGAGAGCGGTGGCACTCCCCGTGCATCATATAACAGGGGCTACAAGAGCAGATGTGTAATTGTGTGTCTCGGGCAGGAGCAATCGTTGCCCCAAACATGCCCAGCCAGATTTGCCAAAGGCCGCTTGCCCTTCCATCCTTCCATCACAGCAAGGAACAGTCACGGACCCCCATAGGTGGGCAGGAACCAGCACAAAAGAGGGTAGCCACACAGCTTGCTAAAGCGAGAAAAATATACATACATTATGGACACTATTATTTCAATACAGCCCAGAAGCGCATAGGTTAACCGAGAGGAGTAGCTGTGTCAGTATTATTAGTTTATGGGGGGCTTAGTCTGGGATTTCCCAACAAGCAAATCGCAGTGCCCAAATAAATATTGCAGCCAGCGCTCCTTGTTGGCACTGTTTGGTGCAAATGAGTTTAGGGAGCATCAGCTCGCACCACTTCCTTCACGTGGCAATGGAAAATGAGTCCAGGCTCATCAAGGGGGCGTGGCATAACGGCAGGGAGTCACCTGCTGGGTCGTTAGGTCTCGCCCACACAAATGAGCGGGAGCTTCAGGTTTTAGAAAATAAAGGCCTCTGGTTCCATCCGCCTCACCTTTCTTCCATTATGGTAGCGCCAGCCCACGGGCACCTCTTGCTTGAAGGGATGGCTCGCAGATGTGGCGCCAACATTATGGATTAAAGGCATTTTTCCTGAAGCTTTCAAGAGCTTCAGGCTTTATGAAAAAAAGCCTTATCCTGTAACGGCCGGGGCTGCCAGGGGATATTAGTGGATTCCAGCAGGGCCCCGACGCAGAACAAGATTTCTGAGCCTGCCGGGGATCGACCCTGGCTAGCCCCGGCCCACTTCAAGCCCTGGCTCACACTATCAGGACAAATTCTCCCGATGGTGCTAGCGATGGCCTCTGTAATACAAGGCTTATTTTCAAGTAAATAAGATCTCTGAAGCACCATCAATCTGGTTTGAGCTCAGGGGGTGAGGGGCTTCAGCCTGGTGGCACTGAGGCCGCAGTAGTATTCTGATTACCTTCGCATTGAAATGCAGTTACCTGCTGCATGACAGGCAGCAGATCCGATCCAAACACAGAGACACGACTGATCAACGAAAAGTGCGGAATGGAGTGCAATCCTGGGAAGGGCGTTTCACCCCCACGCCCCCCGCCAACCAGCCACCCCGGTATTCCAGCACCCCATAAGATACGCCGGTGGGTTTACCACTGTCTATAGCTGCACAGGTGGCATCAGGTAAGGGGTTCCTCTATCCATGGCCATATTATTTTATTTTCCCATTTCGTTGTTTACCCCTTCATTCCAGCTATTCTATAGAGAATATAATCATTTGTCCCCCTTCATTCTAGCCAGTCTATCAGAGAGCATGCTCCCCACCCCCAAGAGTTCCCCTGGTTGGTGCCCCAATTGTTCCACTGCTCTGTTCCTGCCATTGGGCGCTCCCCTCTAGTCTGTGTATTGCACCCCATCCCAAACCTATGCTCCCCTGATTTCCCCTACTCCGCCCCAACCAGCTCCCCAGCCTCGGTATCCCCTTTCAACAGCCCCCGCCATCATCTTGAACTTACCCCAATAAGAGTCCTTGTACCCATTCCCCCTCCCTCTTTCTAATCGCTCTACTCCACCTCCCTGTTCACTCCCTTCTCCCTCTCCCCTTCCTCAGCAGGCCCCCGAATCTGCCGAACTACTTCCTGTTGCCTTCACCGGCGTTGATTCAGGGCTCTCCCGGAGTCTTGTACCCGTGGGCGCCGGAATTTTGAGTGTTGAGCCATTGGAGAATTTGTACCACAACAAGACGGAGCTGCATTTCAGCAACACTTGCCTTTTACCTAGCGCAGCTCCTGTGTTGTGTGAGGCCCCGTTTCCAAAATCTGTTCTTGGGCCGGTGTGATGCCGAGACCCCAAGCAGCCCACGTGATTTCTCCTGCATGCATGTCCTCAGGCTGGAGAGTCTCAGTAATTAAAGGGGACTCAGTGAATGATTTAAAAGCTCTGTTATGAAGCATGTATGCAGATGAGACCTGTTCTGGAGAATGATAATCACGACAATCGAATGGAAAGCCATATCCAGTGTAATGTTTCCTCATGTGCCTGGGTTCTCCTCACTCTCCGCTCTTACCGAGTGTTGGCAGGCACTGCAGACGAGGGTGTTTACATTCAGGAGGGCACCCAAGGGATTCATGGAAGAGATGCTCCTGGGTAGGGCTTGCCGCATCCAGCTCAGATACTCGTGCCATGCGCAGGTGTGTTTTGCAGTTTCTACATCTGCTGTGGTGTTCTGCTGCACCACTCGCATCCATTTCAGGATTGTGGGTATGCATTTGATGGAGTGGCTGAAAGACGGCACCCAGTCCCTCATTCTAAGATGGCCGCGGCACTCCTGGTTCCCATAAGCACGAAACTCTTCAGAGTCTTCTTCAGCGAAACAAGCCCTTGCAGTAGTGCCTGATAGCATTGCTGCCCGAGTGGGCTTTTCCACTGTTCCCAGTCTCTGCTTCTTTAAGAGACAGGCAGTCACGTGGGAGAGAGTGAAAGGAAAGGGAGGAGTTGAGCGAGGAAAAGTCAGTACGCAGTTAACTTGAGAGTAAAGTTAGAAGTTCCTCCTGTGTCGTGTCCTTATTTCCACATGCGCTAGCGGCTTAACAACTGGTGACAAGACCGTCTCCAGCGACCCAGAGCTTTCTCAACTGGCAGGTGATCCCACCTCGCCAGCCTGCATTTCCAGCTCCTGATCTGTGTGCAGTCCGTGTACATCCCGCGTGCCAGCGATCCCGCGGTACAGTACCATGCCTGATCCCCGGCTGATGAGAAGTGAGAGACAGAGCACTCCCCCTGCAATGCCCCTTCTCCTGGGGTGAGATTCCACGCCGTCCGCAGTGTCCACCGCATAGCATTCCGCCAGAGGCCATCACAGGATCCCGAGATGACACACGCATACGCACCACCTGCAAGTTGGTGCTTGGACGCTGCTCCCCCTCTCTCCATTACCAGCGATCCTGCCATTAATACGGCCTGTCTTCCCCACGACAGCTTTCGAGCATCCGGCAAACTAGATTCTCTGAGAGCACGTTTAATACCTTATACACACGCAGTAGCCAGGCAAAGGTGCATATAAACGTACCTCACACACGCCATCAACGCAGAGCCACTGGACACGGTCCTTTTCGGTTTTTGCACTAACCCTTGTGGGGTCCTGGACAGTGAACCTCCCCAAAACGAAAATAAAGAGGACAGTGTGGTCGACAAAACACTCTATCTGCCACAAAAGCAAAAGAAGGGTACCAAAGCAATCAATCAACAGTCCACCCACAGATACCCCTGCACGCGGGCCAACGCAAAGGTTGTAATTGCGCTGGTACAAAATTCACACCAGAGGGAACCTGTGCAAAAGGGCACCTATACCTCAACTGCCACACCTGCCACAATGAGCAATCAGGGATCAGCACCCCCTACGGCCCAGGTCCAAATCGACCCTGTTGTGCATGACGCATGCTTTCACAATGAACCCGCAGGTGGACAAAGGTCCGAGGTGGGTCGAGTGGATGGAGGACTTCAATCCTTTCGTGAAAGTGGCAGGGAGGAAGTCACCCAAACTTTACGAAATGTTTATCAACCGGGTCGGCAATGAAATCAAAACCATCATAAAGACAATTACCTCAGAGGATCAACTGGACCACACTTCACTAATAAATGCCCTAAATAAGAATCTCATCATTGAACCAAATCGAGACTATGAACGTTACATGTTCAATCAGTGTACACAGAGAGTGGAAGAGATGGTGGGTGAGTTCATCACCCGCTTCAAGATAAAAGGCATGCGTTGTCAGTTCCATGAATTCTCCCTGGATGAGGTGATACGGCTACATGTGATAGAGGGATGCCTGTACCCGGCCCTCAAGAAACAGTTATTGAAGAAACCACTCTCAATCGACGAAGTGAGCGAGCTAGCGAGAATCTTCTAGAGAATGGATGCACAAGCAGCCTCCATCACAGGCACCTCCAACACAAAGCAGGACAAAACTGAACTCGTCGCAGCACTTCAACCAGCACCCCAGTGATCAGGAGACAGAGGGGCCGCACCCTACAGAAGAAACAACCAAACAGGACCCAGACCACAAAGGCATTGCTATTGCTGCAAACTGGCCTTCCCAAACTCAGGGACATGCCCCGCACTCTCACAAAGATGTGCCAACTGCGGAAGAGAGGGACACTTCCAGTCCCTCTGCAGAGAAGGTAGAACATTCCCTACCCCTAGAATGAACCTGCAGCCACAAAATAGAATGTATGTTTGTTTGTTTGTTTGTTTTATTTCTAATACGCTCCAGACCCATAGGTAGAAGGGCGCAGCAGGTAGGATAATGCGAAACTTACATTGTTACAGATTATACAGGATACAGTAAAAGTTATACATATTATACAAGATACAGTAATGGATATTATAGACATTATGCAAGTTATACAGATTATACAAGATACAGTAATAGTATACAAATGTGCAGGACCATCATCGTGCAGGTCGATGAGTTACATAGAGGATGGTACGCATAACATATCGTGAGACAGAGGAGAGGGACAAGTGTCAGGTCTGGGAATATTATAAACCTATATCTAGTGGTCGTTGGAGATAAGATATTGGATAACATTCCTTCTGAATAGTGGGTACGGCTGATCTGCTCTTAGATTGTAGGGTAATAGATTCCAGGTTTTGGCCGCCTTCACAGGGAAACTATTCCCACCGACCGTGGTAAGTTTAAATCTAGGTACTACCAGACAGTTAGTATTGGTAGCTCTGATAGTTCTGATGGAGGTTTTTTTGTATTTTGTTCGTGAAGTAGCTTGGGGCGGCGTTGTTAAGAGCTTTATGTGTCAAGGAGATCATTTTTAATTGAATTTTGTGGTTTGTAGTTAGCCATTTGTGTTGACGTCTAATGGTGGAGATGTGTGTTCTTTTATTTATGCCAAGCGCTGCTCGCAAAGCATTGTTTTGGAGCGTTTGAAGTTTCTGTATGGTAGATTTGTTGGCGCCACTGTAAAGGGCATTACAGTAGTCGATCCTGGAGAGGATAAGTGCTCTAGCCAGGATCATGCAACTGTCATTAGAGAGGAAAGGCTTGCCTGCTCTTATCAGTTTGCAGGTGTATGCGGTGGTGGAGGCCAAGGATTTTAGTTGTTTGTCGAATGATAGTGTGGAATCCAAGTAGAAACCGAGGGTTTTTACTTCCTTGGAGACCCTGATAGGATTTCCATCAATATTGAAGGAGGAGAATTCCTGACCTAATTGTTTGGTGTTCTGTTCCCAGGATTATCAACTCCGTCTTGTCGTCATTCAAGCACAAGCCATGTGTGGGCGAGCCCCCCCAAGGCCCAAGTTACCAAAACAGATCTTTCCAGCTAGGACCACAGCAATATGTCAGAGCTGTGGAAGAGTATCACCCACCGGACCACGCCCAAAACTAAGAATATTATGACCAGCCTCTGCAGCTCGAAGACGAATACGACAGACCTGCACAATCGGATCCAGACTGCAATGAACACTATAATTTCGCACCCCCATACGTTAGGGAGGACTACGACCACTCATATCAGGATGAATATGTCAACCTCATCCTGGATGACCGAGAAGCAAAAGAGGCACCCAGGATAGCGGTTAATATTGGAAACAAACAATTTTGTTTTCTGGTCAATTCTGGCGCCACCGTCACCATCATCAGTGAGCAAGAGTTTCTGCAGATCCCTGAAAAGCCGACACTGGCCAAAATGAATGCAAGGATCTTCCAATGTGGAGCGACACAGCTCCTTCACTCCATAGGCCATTTCACACGTCAACTCATGGACAAAGGCATGACAATAGCCACAGTCATCCACATCATCCAGAGCCCGACAAAAGGGCAGTCCTTAGCTATCATACCGCATCCTGCCTGGGCCTTATTGACATCCATTTTCAGGAAGGGGATGTGATCCAGTCAATCCGCCCGTCTGAAGACAGAAGTGAAGGGGTATACACAATAATCGCCACCTCTGCAATGCCAGACCTCATCAGAAAGGAGACAATCCTGGAAGAATTCCCCCACTTATGCAAAGGACGGGGAAGACTCAAAGGGGTCCCATAAAATTGCATATTGACAAGAATGTACAGCCTGTGCCCCAGCACCCCAGAAGGGTGGAGTTCCAACTGCAGGAGGCTGTGTCAAGAGAACTCAACCAGCTACTCAACGACGGCATCATCAAACCAGCAACAGGCCCCACCCCATTGGTGTCACTGTTAGTAATCGTGCCCAAGGAAGGCGTACGATTGCGGTTCTGTGTGGACATGAGGATGGCCAACATCGCCATACAAAGACAACGTCACCCTAGCCTGTGTATTGAAGACATGATCGTCCAGCTCAACAAATCTGTGATGTTCTCCAAGCTAGACCTGAACCAAGGGTACCACCAGCTGGAAATACACCCTGATTCGAGAGGGATCACCACGTTCGCCACCCACGAGGGCCTGTTTCCCTGCAGACGCCACAACTTTGGTATCTCTTCAGCGTCAGACATTTTTGAGGAAGCCATAAGGCAGGTGATAAGACCAATCAAAGGAGCGTTAAATTATAGCGACGATATACTTGTCTTTGGCACATCTAGAAAAGACCATGACGCCGCTCGGATTGCGACCTGCACGGCAGTCCAGCAATCCGGTTTGACACTCACCATCGCAGTGTGTCGCTTCAGCAAAACAAAACTTAAATTATTCGGACACATCTTCTCTGTGAAAGGCATGACCCCAGATCCAGACAAGATTAGCACCATCTCCAACCTGCATGAACCAACGCAAGTGGCGGGTGTCCGCTCTTTTCTGGCAATGGCCGGCTACTGTGCATGCTATATTGCCCACTATACGTCCCTCACCGAACCATTACAGCGGCTACTGCAGAAAGACACTGGGCCTCATTACGACCCTGGCGGAAATCGAAAAACGATGGCGGAAATGCAATACCGCCATCGAATAGCGCTCGGTGCGACTATGACCCGTCACCGCAAAGTACGATGCCATTAGCGACACCGTAGTGAACGCCAACGCTAACTGCACCAAGTACGCGCGCGCGCGCCATGCCAAACCGTAATTACCACCATGGCGCAACGGTACGCGAATTCTGACCCTAGCGGACATGCACCTAACGCCATCAAGCACGGCGGAAAGTACCATTCCGCCATGGTGAGAAGTACGGCATCGCGAACCAACCGTAAACGGCCCCACTGAGTGCCTGTACACCGCTCCCTGGCCACATTGTACAACTCCCCGTAGGTGCAATGAAGTCACACAATGCAACCAGTGAAATGTACTAGTCATCCATGCCTGCCAACGAACAAATGAATCTCAAGAGGGGCCAATGGGAGCTGCAGGGCACAGATGGCCTTCTTGTTCGCAAGTGCCGTCCTGGTCATTTGCGTGGAGAAGACGGCGGCTGCATTCTCCTGGAGGGTCTCTGTGAGTACGGTGAGTTCCTCACGGGAGAAGTGGACCTGCCGCTTGCGGTCGCACGCTTTCTTCGCTACTTTTCCCATTTTTCTTGGTTTCACTAGGGTGGATGACGGGTTGGGATGTGTCTCAGGGTAGTATTTTTAATGGTTGTGTGGATTTAGTGGTTTTATAGGTGTACGGCGTGATGTTTCCCGTTCCGGGACCATGCTTTTACTTCCGTTTCCGTATATTTACGGTCTCCGTACTTTCCGGTTGGCGCTCACTGCGGTGTCCGCTGAGATGGGTGGCGGTATTGCACCTAGGGCGCCGTACGGCGGCGGTGTGGGCCGTTTTGGGGTCATTTCCGCCATCGCGGACTTTGCACTTCCGCCATGGCGTGGTGCTCGTGCCCGATGGGTCGGAATGAGCCGCACTTTGCTCCATCGTGCAATGGCGGAAACGCTATTTACGCTGTGGCGGTCCGGTCAGTCACTTTCCGCCAGGGTCGTAATGAGGGCCACTGTGTTTGAATGGTCAGTGGAGTGGCAAGATTAGTTTGATTCCATCAAAAGGGCCCTGTCAGAGGGTCGACGCCTAGCATACTTCGACCCTGCCTGGCACACAAAAATCATTGTGGACGCAAGCCCTTTAGTGCTAGGGGCCATCCTGGCGCAGACGAATGGTCCAGACACGCACCCCAGACCCATTGTTGTGTACGCGAGCAGAGCCGAGAAAGAGAGCCTGGCGGCAGTCTGGGCCTGTGAACATTTTCATAACTTCATTATCAGAAGGAAATTCACACTCATCACGGACCACCAGGCGCTGCTGCCCCTGTTTGGCAATCCACGCACCAAGATGCTGCCTAGGATAGAGCGATGGGGCATAAAAATCCAGCCGACTATCTGTCTCGGCATCCAGGAGGTTCGCCGGTCATCAGGAAGGGTGACACAGAATATATAAACTACGTGGCCGTCAATGCGCTTCCACCAGCGATCTCACTCGAAGCGGTTGCGACTGCATCAGCGGCTGACCCATCCATGGCCCTAGTCATCAGTCTGACATGTAATAACAAGTGTAAGGATTACCGACGTGCAGTTCTAAACCACCCGGGGTGTGCAGAGAAGAACTTGACAGACTAGCAAGGATACACGCTAAACTTGCAGTCAAAGACCATGTCATCCTACTACGGGGATGTCGCCTAATCATCCCTGCGGAACTCAGAGCCGAAGTGATCAAGACAGCACATGAGGGACACTGAGGTGCTGACAACACGGAAAGACAACTGTGGTGCCACATATGGTTCCCTTTCATGGGCTCGGTAGACAGCTCGGGCAAAAATTGCTTAGCATGCCAATGCACAACGAGGGCAGAAGCCTCCATTCCACTAGAGCCGATGCACATCCCAGATTGACCATGGGATAGAGTAGCGGTCGACTTTTATGGGCCAATGGAGTCGGGGAAATATCTTCTGTTATTCATTGATGAATATTCACGGTTCCCCATCATCAAGAAAATGCCGACTACTGCATGTGCCCAGGTGGTAGCAACATTTGATGAAGTATTCAACGAGTGGGGCATTCCCAGGACTATCAAGTTGGACAATGGGCCCCCATTCAATGGCCACGAGTTTGCAGTCTTTGCAAAGCACATGGGTTTTGCCCTTCAAAAGATTACTCCCAGATGGCCACAAGCCAATGATATGGCTGAACAATTTATGGGCTCCATAAAAAAGACAAAGCAGAGAGCCCGCATAGAAGGCAACAACCCCCACCAAGATCTATGCAGACTACTATGAGACTACTGGAATACTCCTCACGAAGCCACCAATAAAACACCTGCAGAATTAATGGTACGGTGTGAGGTTCACACCCGCATTGTGAGACATCCAAGTATACATGAAGAAGATGCAGATCTCATAATTAGGGACACTGAACAGAAAGAGAACGCATAGGCGGAAACAGACCTGAGAAGAAAGAATTCCATGTGGAGGGATGAGGTTCTGGTTCAACAATGACAAAGAAAATTGATGCACAATATGCACAGAAGCCCCTCAATATCGTTGCCATCAAAGGTACTATAGTGACCGCCCAGAATGCAGACCGTGTAGTTACAAGGAATAGCTCGCAATTCAAACACCTTATTAAGATGGAGGATTGTAACCTACCTCCCCCTGATCCAGATCCCTAACCAAGGGAGCTACGGGATGATCTATGGGTTCCCCCAGAAGAAACCCACCACAGGATGGCAAAACCAGCCGAGGCGACAGGAGTGGCCATACTCTGCGAAAGGAGTGGGCGACCCCATCGCACGATCAGGAGACCACCTTGCCTTGTAGAAGAGTGTTAAGACGGACGTTTGAACATTTGTCCAGGGGTGATGTTACCAGTCTCTGCCTCTTTAAGAGAAGGGCAGTCACGTGGGAGAGTGAATGGAAGGGGAGGAGTTGAGCGGGGAAAAGTCAGTACACAGTTAACTTGAGAATAAAGTAGACAGTAGAAGTTCCTCCGGT
The DNA here is from genome assembly GCF_040938575.1 of Ambystoma mexicanum. NCBI lineage: Eukaryota > Metazoa > Chordata > Amphibia > Caudata > Ambystomatidae > Ambystoma > Ambystoma mexicanum. The sequence continues at coordinate 1,274,673,934 of NC_090924.1, forward strand.
TTCGTGTCCTTATTTCCACGGACCCTAGCTGCCTAACATTCACTACCACCCCAGTTCACACCCGGCCTTAGGCATGAAACCCTCCGGTTAATTCCTTAGCTTGTTCATGCTTGTGTACCTCTCCGGTTCCGACTGAAGTCGCCTGCAGACTTTCTGCCTTCTATTTGTTTTGATAACCAGATGCCGGTTTCCATCAAGCTGTCCTTTTCCAAGTTTCCATTGATCAATATCATAGAGGAGGAGTTCTGAGACTGCAGAAGAGTTGTACATTGTTAAATGTGTGATTTCTCACTATGGTGATCTGGTTGGGGATCCATTCCCTTGTCTCAGTCAATGGTTCCTTGCAGACAGCCTAATGTCCCGTCTATCCTCTATTTTGCCCCTAGGTTTTCTTTTAATGTCTCAGTGGGAAAAGCGTGGTGGAGGCACAATGTGCCATCAAGAAATGTCCATGGCCAATCACTTAGGGAGAGGTTAGGTTCCAGTGTTAGGCAACGCTAAGCCCAAGAAATAGACTCATGAATCTATGCACTTATGCACTGCATAGTTCTTGCAGAACTCTCTCATGCTTGGAATCCGCCCATCAGACATTCATGATCATGGGTTCATTTACTCATGCCCTGCATAGATCCTGCAGAACGATCATTCCTGCAACTGGCCCACCATATTATCATGAGGTCTGAAATTGGTCATGTGAAATTACTTTAGTATATTCATATTATTGATATTCTATGTAATATATCAAATTGAATCTTTTTTCTACATAAATATGTCCAACACAGATGTATGGGCCCATACAAGATGGGTGGGTCCATCGAAGATGTGTGCACGTCTCCATTTCCATAGTGAAAAGAGACTGCCAGTCCTTTCTAGCAGTGCCTTTAGTGTTATGGCAAATCAAGGGGGAGGCTAGCAGGTCAGAAAACAATATTGGGAAGCCAGAGAAGTGTGTTTCAAGGCTTAGGAAGCAGAAGTCGTTTTGGAATGTTAAAAAAGAGGTATGAAGAAGGTTGAGTATAGGTGCACACCTCTGGTTCAATAAAGAATGTTAGGTAATTTGAAGTTATATTCAGGTTATTTTAGGTGCTGTGGAGGAACTGGAGTCATGGCACAAAACCCCGACACATAAAACGAAAAAAAGAAAAGGATTCAACCTAGGCATCCTCCCGTCCCCTGCACACTTTTGAATGTTTGGATCAAGTCCAATACTGTTATTTTTATACATCAACAAAATGTTTAAGGAGTAATACTTCATAAAAAGAAATGTCAATAGACAAAATTATACAGAAACATTTTTTATATCACAAATAATGTGATTCAATTCTTTCGAAATAACATTTACAACATAAAGAAGCACAAATGGTATCAAAAGATCACATCAAGTTTGGAGAGAAAAAAATGAAAAGTGAAAAAGGATTTTTTCTGAAGAAAGAGATGTATACATATGTAGTCCAATTCACTTGGCGACGGGTTTCGAGGATACTTCCCTCTTCTTCATACGGCCCAAATTGGATTCTTAACACAAAGAGAAAACATTCAATCAGTTGCTTGTAAAGAACAAAAACTATTATTCAATTTCATTAAATTAAACAGTTACATAATGTACATATGTAATTCTCCATGGCTTTTGATAATACTGAATCTCCTCGTTAACCGAAATTCAAAATTACATAACTTGTTCTTATATAGTGATTAGGTTAGCATGATGTTGTTCATGAAAACATAGATATCACAACCCACGGTTACTTACAACCGGTGTCCCTGAAAACAGCAATTGAATGACTGTTGCCAGTCCCACAGAATGACGAGTATCCAGCCAATGTTCATGTTTTCATGAACAACATTATACTAACCTAATCACTATATAAGAACAAGTTATGTAATTTTGAATTTCGGTTAACGAGGAGATTCAGTATTATCAAAAGCCATGGAGAATTACATATGTACATTATGTAACTGTATAATTCACTGACATTGAATAATAGTTTTTGTTCTTTACAAGCAACTGATTGAATGTTTTCTCTTTGTGTTAAGAATCCAATTTGGGCCGTATGAAGAAGAGGGAAGTATCCTCGAAACGTGTCGCAAAGTGAATTGGACTCCATATGTATACATCTCTTTCTTCAGAAAAAATCCTTTTTCACTTTTCATTTTTTTCTCTCCAAACTTGATGTGATCTTTTGATACCATTTGTGCTTCTTTATGTTGTAAATTTTATTTTGAAAGAATTGAATCACATTATTTGTGATATAAAAAATGTTTTTGTATAATTTTGTCTATTGACATTTCTTTTTATGAAGTATTACTCCTTAAACATTCTGTTGATGTATAAAAATAACAGTATTGGACTTGATCCAAACATTCAAAAGTGTGCAGGGGACGGGAGGATTCCTAGGTTGAATCCTTTTCTTTTTTTCGTAAAAAAGAGGTATGACCTATGCAACCAATAACTAAACAAATGGCCTAATATATGCAGTTGAGTTTTCAGTCTGTCACAAAATATACCTGGCATTAAAAGGAAAACATGAACTTAGAGTTGTTCACTGTAACATAATGAATTAGCATGAATCTCCATCTTACAGGAATCAAGGAGCTTTACAGAAACGCTTCTGCAGAGGTCATATAGGGAACCCTGGGATAACTGATGAAGAAGTTTACTACAGCATCAGTAGCGAAACAAGGGTAATTTTTGGCCCCATGCCTGTTCAATATGTTCATCAATGGCATGTCCCATGGGTTGAAAGAATTCCCAGCCTTTCATATGCAGATGATGAATCAATTCTAGCCCATACGATCAATGCCTTGTAACTGCTGACACAATGGAAGATTGCTGCAGCTGTGACGAATCCCAGGATATCGTCGCTGCTTCTATAGGTGAAGCGCCGTCACCTGAGGCCAGGGAGTTGAGGCCGCTACCGTATAGTCCCCCTGGGGATGCTACTCAGCGGGTAGATTTAATGGGGAGGGAAACCCCCTATGGAACAAGGGACGATACCTTGGGAGATACGCAGTATTATTCCCCTACACCCCAACCTCTCTCACCATGTTACCCTGCACAAGATATTACCCCACACACTTCCATGTATGTCTGCATTATAGACAAGGACACTTCCCCAAGAAATACTGGGACGAGGAAGAGCATGAATGGGAAACAGCCCACCAGTTCACCGGGCACGTCTCCACACACACATCGGCTTGGCTTCTCTGCTCTGCTCCACATGCGGTGCGCGTCCCCTCTGCTCCCGGCGGCTTCCATAGCTCCTGCTGCACCCGGGCTTGAGCGCGGGTGGCTTTTCCCGTTCCTATGCTGTACGGCAGAACCTGCTGCCTAACTGCCAATATGAGGGATCGCCGTCCTGCAAAGTCCCTCTTGCACATTTGCCAGGGTTGTTGCCGGCGTCTCAGCTCCCTGGTCTTGTCCCAACACAGTGGATACTCTCTCCTCTCTCTCTCGCTCTCTCGCTCCCTCTCTCAATGTATGATTTGGGCTGCACCTTTTTACAATTATCAACAGGCTGCAGGTGGAGTGGGTTAGACTCAATCGTCTGACCTTGTATAAACTTGTTAGTGTGACATGCCTGATCTTTATTACTGGATGCCTCCAGGCCCCTCTTCCTCGTCCCAATACTAGAGTGGTGTTTGCAATAGAAAGTGTGCACTACTCTTAGCTGCCTCTTCCTCTTCTCAGTATTTGGTTGTAAACTACAGGAAGAAATGGGATAAGATTGACAATATCACATGAAGACTGAGGGAGGGTAGGGTAGATCAGTGTTAGTAAAGGGGGGATGCCATGTCTAGCCTTAGGCATTTCCTACCCAATCCCCAAAGACCCTCCACTCTGGTGATCCTCCCTTGCTTGTCCACTCCCAGGGTCGGGATCCAACAGCGATTACCTTTCACTGACCACCTGTGCAGAGGATCCAAGGGGAGAAAATGTGAGGACGTTCTCAGGTTTCTCAGAAGGGGCTGCATTTAAGATATGCTCCCCTGTACCAAAACTATGATGATCATAAATAGCCCATGATGGAGCCAGGATAAGCTCTAACAATACAGTTATGCCCGAGTTAAGACGTGGTGCATGGCACTACTTATGTACTTATGATCATTGTAGCCAGTCTGATATTGCACATGTGTCAGCTCCTGTGAGTCAAGCACAGCTTTGGAGGGTGATGTGTGTTGTGACCAGAAGGAGTGAGCCTGTAAAATAATAGTCTATGAACCTGAATGACCATGCCTCTTCTTTGATCTCTTTGTGAGGGCAGGCAACATCCTAATCAAGAATAGCCTCACAGCAGGGAGCTGCCCTTGGCTCAGACATCAAAGGAGCACACCCGTTCAAAGGGAGTAGCCACACACCAGGATGCTGTATATCTAAAAGCCTTTGATTGTATTGAGAAGGGAACAAGTGTGGAGGGTTAGTGTAGCCAGAGGGATATGTGTACAAGTTTGAGAAAATTCAGCCATCTTTTTTTTTTCTCAGCTTCTCCGTCTCTTTCAGTCCCCTTCACTTCCTGTAGCACAAGCACTTTGGGTGGGCTGTAAGGACAAATGCCACTCATTTCAAGAGCAGGGATTGGATTCCTAAACAGGTTAGCTTTAGTCCAATCAGTTGCAGAATGTTATTGTTAAAAGATGGGGTCTCTCACCACTTCTTTGAATCATCCTTTGGACATCAACCCTTGATGAAGATTTCACTTGGACCCTGATGAGAGAGCAGTCCTTTCCAGTGTACTCCAGTTATGAGGTGAAGGTAGGTGTTCCGAGGCTGAAGTGAGTTAAGCACCACTGGGGGGTGAACATGCTACTGACCAACAAGACCTGCCTCTGAGCAAGCCGCAGCGGTATCCAGGACCTCAATGTGTTGATGTACCCCTGCAGTTGTGTGCCGGCCGCCCCTATGTTTGGGAGCCCAAGAACAAGGACCCATCTTGTCCCAGAGTCGCTGGAGTTGGACTCACAGCAACCTGAGAGCCAAGACAACCGGGATCCTAGCGTTTTCACCATTGAACTGCTTGGAGCTGTCTTTCCAGACCCGTACAACACATTTGAAACCCCAGGACCCTCTGTTGCTGCCTTTTGCACTCTCCTGATCTTCGCACAAGTGCCAAGAAGTCTTATTTGGTGCTGCGGGACCACCAAGAACTGCAAAAGGTACGATTGACTGCTAACTGCCCTTTGGTCTGACTTTGGGCCCTAGAGACTGGATAGGCCATTTCAATCCCTTTTTGCAACATCAGAAAATATCCTTTGAACATTGTGCTCTTTTGTTGCCTTTTCCCTCCTGTCTCATTACACAGAGTGCAGCATCTATTCTATCTTTGCATATTCGGTGTTCCTTCTACAGGGGTTGATTTTTACAGTGTTTTTAGTTTGTTATTATTGTACATGGTCTGTCTGAGTAAAGTACGCATCTTTTAGAACCTTAATTGGACATTTTAGTATTTTGGACTGTTGGACTTTTCTCGTTGGGTTGCTACTGAACCACATTCACACCCCTCTTGGCAGTATATAGCCTTACCTTGGCCCACGTTACCACAAAAGGCAAAGGAGGTATATCTCTTCACTGTGCCTGTTTTACTATTATGATTATGTTGGCTCTTAGTTTGTAGAAATGTGAGGGCTGAATGGGCATCTTAGCCTAAACTCATTCCTGTAATCCTGCAGGGCAGAAGTCAAATTTTCACAATATGTGAAACAGCTTCTGAGGTTTTTAGATGAAAATCACCTTCTGCTTTTTATTGTTATATATTTTAATAGCGCAAACCTAGCTCGGGAGCAAAGGAGCTCCGTACAGGCCAGAGGAAAACATTGGTAGTGAGAATTTAACAAATCATCAAGTAAACAGTAGTAAAACATTATCAAAGTACAATACATGGATGGGGTGTGTGCAGAATACCCAGAATCTAGGTTACATCAAGGGGTTGTTTTTCAGAGCCAGGTATTCAGTTCTATCCTAAACCGAAGAAGACTTGGAGCAGTCTGGATTGCCAGTGGGCTGGAGTGCCAGAGGGATGGAGTGTAGCATGGGAAGGATTGCTTCCTAGTTTTCTCCTTGTCAGTCAGTCTAGTTTCCAGGTGAGAGATGGTTAGGCTGTGTGTGGCGGATGTATTTTGTGTGGTCATAAGGTAGGCTGTGTACCGGGGTGATGGTTTTGTAGGTGTAGCATGCATTCTTGAAACAGATCCTGGGCTGGATGGAGGGTGTGATGAATCCTGCAGATCTCTCACTAAACCCCCGCCTAAAGTCTCCAGCCAGGTGGTCAGGGAAAGGCAGCCACTTCCTGATCCTGACCATTCAGGTGGTGCTGTGCGGGAGGATCACCTGGGAGGAGACAAGGCCCAGGATGGTGAGGAGATTCTGTGGGATGAGAGACAGTATTTGTTTTTAAAAGGGAAGAACATTTTACAGGTATTCTGCGGGTAACAAGACATGTAATGGTCTATTGTCGTTATGTGTTACCTAAAATACCCATTGAACTTCTTGATGTAGGCCTAACCATCCTAAGAAAGGAAATTCTGTTTGAGATTTCCAAAGTTAAACACCATCCTAATTTCCACAGGTACAGTGAAATGGAATCTAAAAACAATGAGCTTTCTCCTTTTCAGATGAAATTTTGTGATCTTTCCTTAAATACATTTAGGAGAAGTAAACTGGCCTTTAAAAATAGAAAGCTGACTAAAAATCCTAATTCTGGTGCTGGGTACTACAAATCCCATAATCCCCTAAGTACTGGGACGAGGAACAGGGCTGAAGATCAATGCTGCAGGAGTGATCAGCTTGGTAAGCATAATGACCCACACCAAAGGGAGACAGAAAGGCTTAAAAGACCCCCTCAGGTCCAGGCCATTAGAAGGAGATTGAAGTGGAATAGCAGCATTAGAAGGAAAGCACATTGATTGATAGGTTATTTATACTGCGCCTATACACAAGTGTTTCAAGGCGCAACTAGGCATGGAGGGGAAAACAGAGGAGAACGAGACAAACAATCTTACTAGGCCTAGTGTCATTTAGGTCGTGCAAGTGCGCAGACAAGAAGTGCAGAGGAGAGGAAGGGGGAAGAGGTGCACCCAGTGCAACAGTGCCCTGGGTTAACTGCAAGGAAGGCAGGGCCTTGAAGGGGAACAAGCCCCGGACATGCAAGGAAGGCCAGGTGGCAGTGCAGGAGGGCCCAAAGGCAAGTGTTGGGGACTGGACAGAGGGTGCAGGGGGTCTGGTGTCCTATGTGACTCAGAGGAACACCATGTGCTAAGGGGGTACATGTGTCCGTCTTTTTTGTTGGGGGGGGCCTGAGTCATGAGGGGATATGACAATTATAAAACTGGGACTCAGGCTACCCCACCTTGTGAACCCCGCCGTGAAAGGATCCAGCACACTATGAACAGATCTCTGTCAGTGGTCTGTTATCTAGAGAACACCCAGAGCACATGAAACACATATACAAATTGTATTCATTTGTTTTTAAAACCAAACAGAATTTTCCTAGCATGACATAGCTAGTAATCGCAACACCTTTTGCTTGCCTGTGGATACTGGCATTACATATGTACTTCATACATTGCTTTGTACATTCAATTGCTTTGCAGTGTGGGTTAGTACATTTTAGTGAGGGCCGAGGAGAGAGTAGGCGGGTGGATGTGGTAGAGGAAGATACTGCAGCTCCTTGCAGATTTAAAAAGGTTTGGCCATTTTGTTAGATGACGCGGAGATGTGGGCGTGAATGTAGACTCTTTTTTTTCAGAGAGGGTGGAGCGTCTATATTGTCTTTGGAATAGGTGGCAGGCAGGTTTGTCAAAGGGTATACCTGAAGCTCCCCATTTCCGTTCAGCTGCTCTGCACTTGTGTTTCAGGGCGGCCAGGTCGGAGTCCTACCAAGAATTGCACATTTTCGGAAGCTTCAGGTGGATCCTCATAACAGGGGCAAGGATGTCAAGAGTGTTAGAGATGGAAAGGTGAAAGTTGGAAAGGGCTGTGTCAGGATGGGAGACAGCCGCAGGAGTCAGTGGAGGAGAGTAGGTGGAGGCAAAGGCTGCCACTGACACTCTCTAAAGGGGTCATATGACCATGAAGGAGGGTGGCAATGCTGGGTGGGCCATTGCCAGGGGAACAGGAAACTTCAAGTGATAAGAGAGAAGAAAGTGGTCAGTCCAGTAAAGAGAAGCAGTGAGAGGGTTACAGAAAGGGATGTCAGAGGAGATGAAAGCATCCAAGGAGTGTACGGCAGAGTGGGTCGGACCAGAAGGTAGAACGGAAAGGGAGAGAGAGAGTCGCAGAGGTTGCAGAAAAGCCCTGAGGAGAGAGGAGTATCCAGGTGGATGTTGAGATCCCCAAGGAGGAGAAGCTGGGAGGTAGAGGAGAGGAGAAGTGAGGTCAGTCCATTCAGCGAGGAAAAGGGTGGCCTGTAGAAGGTGACCAATGGTCAGAGAGGAGCCAGGAGAAACAGAGAGCCTGCAAACCAGGCATTCAATAAGGAGTAGACTTTAGTGGGAATGATGGAAACAGGAATCCACTCAGGAAAGATCAGGGCCACTCTGCTTCCGGGCCTGTTGGGCCTGGGCTCGGAGAGGATCTTGAAGCACAAAGGGAGAAGTGTGTCAAAACTTGTGGCAAAGCTGGCCTTAAACCATGTCTCGGTAAGCGAGAACATCTAGATCCAGCAGTTCAAGGAGGTGTCAGATGTCAGAGAAGTGTTTGACAGCAAAGCAACAGTTTAGAGTAGCAGGGTGGAGCAGGTTGCAACTTTTGAAAGACTTCCGGGAAGGGTACAGGGGACAGCGTTCCCCACCGGAAGTGGCAGAGGAGCCTGGAAGGTAGAGAGAGGAGGATGCAGAGGAGTCAAGGAAGACGTGGATGGCAGATGGGCCAGATAGGTGGCAGCCAAGGGAGGTGAGGTATCCAGGAGAGGGGCATCTGGCCAGAGAGGTAGAGGACGAGGGAGGCAAAGAAGCCAGGAGAGCCAAAGCTGGCAAGGCAGCCAGAGTCGCGGAGGGAGGGGGTGGCAATGGAGCCATAGAGGTATATGGAAAGGGAGCCAGAGTATCAGAGTGAGGGGGTGGCAAGGGAGCCAGAGTAGTGGAGGGAGGGGGGGTGGCAAGGGAACCATGGAGGTATGTGGCAAGGTAGCCAGAGTAGCGGAGGGAGAGGAAGGCAAGCGTGCCATGGAGGAACATGGCACGGGAGCCAGGGTGATGGACGAAGGCGGCCGAGGGGCCATCGCAGAGGTAGTCGGGGTGGCGGAAGGAAGAAAGTTGATGAGGCGAGGTTGGTGCCTATCGAAAAGTAGAAGGTTGGGCTGAGGCCCTTGTACTAGGATGCTACTATTGAGATAGACATTAATGACGATGGAGGAACGGAAGGAGGCTAAAAGGACCTCCCAATTTGTGCCACTATTAATGGGTGAGGAGGGGTAAGGAGAGAGCAGAGCGACCATATGAAAGGTCCATAGGTCGGGTGAAGGAACGAAAAGAGGATGTTGGTGAGAGTCTCTCAGGTGGAAGCACTGACATAGGTGTCAGCAATGGGAAGGCCTTGGTTGGAGACCAGTGTGTCCTTCTTAAGCTTATTACTACCAGACTTAGTGAAAGGAGAAGGATAGGGGATGAAGAAACAATTAGAGAAGTTGGGGGAAATAGAGAGCATCATAGCAGGTGTGGGAGGGAGGAGAGAAGGCACTTCTCCAGGCTGAGCAACTGAAGTGCAAGGGAGGGGTACAATAGGAGGGGGAGGGAGATAGAGAGAACACAGAGATACACAAGTACAGGGAACAGTCTAAGAACAGTAGGTTACAGTAGGATTACAACATCTACAGCAGAGTACAAAGAACAACAGAACAGCCACAGGCAATGGGTACCAACAGTGGGACCCGGCTCAGAGCACCCTAGCAGGTAGAGCTGGAAGGCAGATTGGGGAAACCTAGAGAAGAGGAGAAAGACCTAGTGGAAAAAGCAGATCCTGAGAACAGAGCTGTGGCCCAATAAAATCTGTAGGGGAAAGTAGTTGCAGGGGTCCACAAGCGTTCACCTAATAGGAAAAAGCAGGAGATTCGAGATAAGTGCAAGAAAAAAAGTAGTAATGAAGTAACTGAGTACGGCTATCCTGGAGAAAGAGCAGCTTAGTGGATGCGTGGGACACAGTGCAAAGTAAAAAAATGCATTGTAAAGGAAAGTATGTGCGAGGTAGGGCAGTTTAGTAGGATGCAGTAATGGCTGGGCTCCCCCCCCGCCCGTCCGCACCTTTCCTACCTTGCGGTTGCTGCTGGTCGACGGCTGCGCTGCATGCTCTCAATGTTCGATTCCGCAGCCCGTTCCGACCCCTCCGTCGCCAAACACCTGTGTCGTTCAACACTGCGGCCTTGTCCTGCAGTGCTTTTTTCATTGTTGGCAGTCCATGAAGACGTTGGAGGAAAGAATTAACGCCAGTTCTTTAGTCAAACAGATTCCAGCTGCCTGTCCTGAGAGGTTCTTTGTCCTCCTAAATCTGAAGTGCAGAGGTTGCACAACAGAAAGCATAAAGTTGACTGCTTTCCTCCATGTGAAGATTGTGCAGCAGGAAGCGTGCAGCAGGAAGCATGCCAGAGACAGTGGCTGGAAGTTGGTCTTTAGCTGAGGGTCCCACACCTTTACCGAGGAAGAGTGTATGTTCAAAGAAGCCAGCAGCAATTAAAGTCCTTTGGAACATGAAGGGAGCAAAGACAGAAGCCGGTGAGTGTACCAAGCATTCTGATCTGTTGCGCAAACAAAGGTAGGCAACTGTAGCCAGGAGAAGCGCTTGCGGGTGAGTAAAAGCCATGGGAGCTGTTAATTGTCGGACAATGCAATGCAACAAGAGTAGCACTCACGTAGGAGTAAAAGTGAGGCAAACTCGATTGTTGATTATTGAACAGTGAAGATGACAGAAGTAGCACTCACGTAGAAGTGAAATTGCCAAAATGGTTTTAATTGAATATTAAACTATTGAAAGAGGCTGAAATACTATTTGTATGTCTTTAAAACAATCCTAAAAGTAAAGAATAACGAGGAGGATCATTTATAAAGGAGAAGAGCAGGTGAGTAGACCCACATGGTGAATCTGTGTAGACGTGAACCTGGGTTAGGAGTCAACCAGGTGGAAGCAGAAGTACTAAGAAGTCATCCTGACAAAGACATACACTATGATTTAAGGTACTATAAAGAAGAGAGCTAAGAGGAAGCTGTGTTTCTTTATTCCTTTATAAGAAGCTGTGTTTCTTTAACCCTTGCCAGAAGCTGTGTGTTTTTGAATATGACAATAAGTATATTTTCTTTCACATTCATGAAGTGTGGCAAAGCACCTTGACCAAGAATATCATTGGTATTATTTAAGTGGAAATTGTTATTCGAAGAAGAAGAATTGTTCTTTTGGTTGAACATTGATTTAATAGAACTTTCTTTTGATAAAGTGAAGGAGCCAAGTACTGTGTTGGAACTTTTTTGCAAACCCGGATTTCTTTGTTTCTTTTTGTTGAACATTGGAACTGAATCTAACCTAAAACCTGGGAAAGAGGAGTTCACCCAGGTCACAGAGATAGACCGTGAATAGATGATAAATGCAGTTGCTGATGTTATTGTAAATTGCCATATATTTTCTTGTGTATTTTATATATAAGTGTGAGGGCCAGATCTCCTTTATTAGAGTATTTCCTTTAGTTTATAATAGGCAGGGAAATCCTTGTTAGGGTAGGGATAGTGAGGCATTTATAAAAATGTATACTTTAATAAAATGGCATATTTTGAAAAATCATCCAAAGGTTGTCCGCCTCACATCCTGCCCCCTCACAAGAGCCAATGTAAATCGCACAAGGTGGGATTGATGTGGTCGAATTTCCTCACCCCAGTGATGAGGCGAGTCGTGATGGGGGGGACTGCTTTGAGGAGAGCAAGGTGAGCAGCCAGGAGCCCTGCAAGGAGGGTGTTACCCCAATCGACATGCAAGATTACTAGGGCTGCACCACCATTCAGAAGTCCTGGGGAGGAGGAAGTGCTTGATCTTGCAAAGTAGAGAGTTTTGTGACCAACTCTTTTGAGCCTTTTTTCGCCATGTGTTGTTGGAAGGGTAGATTGCCATACACAATAAAGCCTAGGGATTTTGCTGAGTGGGTGAGTGAAGGGATGAACCCATCCAGGTGCATTTTGTTCAGCCACCTTTCAGTAGTTCCTGCTTGGAGTTGGCCCAGGAGTACAAATATTTTCTTGGTGGGGGTAAGCTTTAAGTAGGCACTTGTCATCCATGGTTGAATGGTTTCAGGGCTGGAGCGAGGTGAGCAATATTGTGTGGGACCTTGACCGTTAGGGACAATTGGGGATCACTTGCGTACTGCTGTATTGTGATGTTAGGGCCTTCTACGAGTGAGACCAGAGGTCCCAAATAGATGCTAGAGATGGCTGGGGATAGAACAGAACCCTGAGGCACTCCCCTCTAACTGGGAGGTGTCAGCATCTAGGGAGCCACTCTGGACAGCACAGTACCTGCCAGATAGGTAGGATGTAGACTATGCCAGGGAGGTACCAATGAAGCCCCTCCTGTGTGCAAGGAGGGTGAGTAGTGTGTGATGGTCGACCGTAACCAAGAGGTCCAGGAGTATTAGCAGGCTTGAGTCACCTCCATAGATAATCTGAAGGGTGTTATTTACCACCTGGATTGGTGGCTGTTTCAGTGCAGCATTTGCAGCAGAACCCAGATAAGTAATCGCCAGAGCAGACAGAGTTGCTCGATATTTGTTAGTAGTTGATTAGCAACTCCTTTCTCACAGATTTTGTCACTAAATGGAAGGCTTGTGATAGGCAGGTAGTTTGCTAGGTCTTCCAGACCAAGGGTGTTTTTTTCAGGAGTGGGCATAAAAGCACTCTTTTTAGGTTGTGTGGTAATGTATCATCAGTGAGGTAGGTGTTGGCTATCATAAGAAGAGCTGTAAGGGCAGGACCAGTACTTTTGAAGGATGGTAGACGGGATGATGTCAGTATATGAGGTTAGTTTTAAAAATGCAAGCGTGTACAAGAGATCCCTCGGGCAAGTGGACAGAGAAGTCCCTCATGGGTTAAATTGCCCCTGGGCGCTATAGGAAGTGGTGTCAGAGGATATGGAGGCCCTCAGTGTAGAGCCTGATTATCGATCTTGTTGATAAAGAACGTATTGGTAGCCTCACACTTCTCCTGGGATCCTGACCTCTGGGGCTAGTGTGGGGGTTCAAGCCTTGTTTGACTGCTGCTGAAAGTATTTGTGCTCCTGTTAGAGGCTGCCGTAATGGTGATGGTGTAATCAGTCACCTTGGCTTCGAATATCGGGGTCCACCGTATGGAATGTTAGGTATTGCCGAATAGAAGATCCTCCAGTTTGTGAGTTTTGCTCCATCATTTCCCAAGGACCTCTCACGGACCATTTTTGATAGAGAGTTATTGAGTATACCAAGGGCGGACAGTTTGGTTCTGGCGCAGGCCTTTTTTCCCCAGAGTGAAAATATCTGCCAACTTCTTTGAGGTGTGGCCAAAGATGTCTAATAGCAAGGAGATTTTCTCAAAGGTTGGGAAGTTAGAGCAACATATCTAATGCCTCTACTGGAAAGTTTTTGAAGGAGCGATGTGTCACCTTTTGGGCTGTCAGGGATTGCGATAAAGCGAATGCGATGGCTGGATGGTCTGTCCAGTGTAGCGCGATCGGTTCTGCGTAGTTTAAGAGGGACAAAGAGGATAAGATGAGGCCTAAGGTGTGGGAGTTTATGCATTGTGTTATATCCAGCAATTCTGCTAGAGACAGGAATGTGTCTCTAGTGTCTCTGGTGTGTTTGATCATTTCGGTCCCGAGAACGTTAAAGTCTCCAAGAAAGATATTGGTCACATCAGAGAGGGAAGCTGTAGCTAGCAAGTGCATAATCTTATTTAGGAAGGTACCACCTCCAGTAAATCAGACATAGGAGACGGACAAGAAGACATATTTTGTATCAAAATACTTTTATTAAGGAAAAGGCCTATTCTAACCCTACTTCTATGAGGAGTTCCATATTCTGAAAAATAATAAATGGGTGCTTGTCAGGACATCGTACAAAGAAACTCTGTCCAAACCTGTGCCATCCCAACATCTGCCCCATCACTAAAAAAATGATAACATACACTTTAGGTTAGGACTGGATCACTTCCCCCTGTGGTTCTCTGATCCCACCAAAAAAGGTTCTCAATGTCCTCCCCAGCTCTAGGCCTACTATTGCAGTTCAAAATGCCTTTGTCTTTCTTTTTGCAAAAAGACCTTGTTAGGGAGTTGAGACAATAGGCTCTCCTGATATGGCTTGGTCAATATTCACAAAACTCAAAATGTCACTTACCCCAGCTTGGGGTAATTTGTGACATGTAGTGTTGTGGGTAATTCCCCTGCTCCCCCTTGCGTGGCTTGTGGGACTTCTGATCCTCTTGTTGAGTATTTTATATCTTGGCCCGTACTGGGCTCCTCAACAGCCTCTCTTTGTTGAATGATTCTCTCACTCCATTGTAGAGTATTTTAAATCATAGCCATGCATGGGCTATGGGCCTACAACGCCCTGCTTCAGTTTTCTCACCCCCTCATGCAGTATTGGTATTCTCAGTCCGCCGTGTGCTAACGGCCTTCTGAGACCTGTTTTAGTGGTCGCTTTTCTCACCCCCTCGTGGTGTATTTACATTCTTAGCCAAATGTGGGATATGGGCTTTCCCAGCCCTGCTTCGCTGCTCTATTCTCACACCCCCTTGTGGGGTATTGGTATTCTCAGCCAGGCGTGGGCTATGGGCCTTCCCAGCCTTGCTTCTCTGCTCAGTTCTCTCACCCCCTTGTGGGCTATTGGTATTCTCAGCCAGGCGTGGGCTATGGGCCTTCCCAGCCTTGCTTCGCTGCTCAGTTCTCTCACCCCCTTGTGGGCTATTGGTATTCTCAGCCAGGCGTGGGCTATGGGCTTTCCCAGCCTTGCTTCTCTGCTCAGTTCTCTCACCCCCTTGTGGGCTATTGGTATTCTCAGCCAGGCGTGGGCTATGGGCCTTCCCAGCCTTGCTTCGCTGCTCAGTTCTCTCACCCCCTTGTGGGCTATTGGTATTCTCAGCCAGGCGTGGGCTATGGGCCTTCCCAGCCTTGCTTCGCTGCTCAGTTCTCTCACCCCCTTGTGGGCTATTGGTATTCTCAGCCAGGCGTGGGCTATGGCCTTTCCCAGCCCTGCTTTGCTGCTCAGTTCTCTCACCCCCTTGTAGGGAATTGGTATTCTCAGCCAGGCGTGGGCTATGGCCTTTCCCAGCCCTGCTTTGCTGCTCAGTTCTCTCACCCCCTTGTGGGGTATTGGTATTCTCAGCCAGGCGTGGTCTCTGAGTCTTCCCAGCCCTGCTTTGCTGCTCAGTTCTCTCACCCCCTTGCGGGGTATTGGTATTCTCAGCCAGGCGTGGGCTATGGGCTTTCCCAGCCCTGCTTCGCTGCTCAGTTCTCCCACCCCCTTGCGGGGTATTGGTATTCTCAGCCAGGCGTGGGCTATGGGCTTTCCCAGCCCTGCTTCGCTGCTCAGTTCTCCCACCCCCTTGCGGGGTATTGGTATTCTCAGCCAAGCGTGGGCTATGGGCTTTCCCAGCCCTGCTTCGCTGCTCAGTTCTCCCACCCCCTTGCGGGGTATTGGTATTCTCAGCCAGGCGTGGGCTATGGGCTTTCCCAGCCCTGCTTTGCTGCTCAGTTCTCTCACCCCCTTGTGGGGTATTGGTATTCTCAGCCAGGCGTGGTCTCTGAGTCTTCCCAGCCCTGCTTTGCCGCTCAGTTCTCTCACCCCCTTGCGGGGTATTGGTATTCTCAGCCAGGCGTGGGCTATGGGCTTTCCCAGCCCTGCTTCGCTGCTCAGTTCTCCCACCCCCTTGCGGGGTATTGGTATTCTCAGACAGGCGTGGGCTATGGGCTTTCCCAGCCCTGCTTCGCTGCTCAGTTCTCCCACCCCCTTGCGGGGTATTGGTATTCTCAGCCAGGCGTGGGCTATGGGCTTTCCCAGCCCTGCTTCGCTGCTCAATTCTCCCACCCCCTTGCGGGGTATTGGTATTCTCAGCCAGGTGTGGGCTATGGGCTTTCCCAGCCCTGCTTCGCTGCTCAGTTCTCTCACCCCCTTGCGGGGTATTGGTATTCTCAGCCAGGCGTGGTCTCTGAGTCTTCCCAGCCCTGCTTCCCTGCTCAGTTTGCTCACCCCATCGTGGGGTATTGGTATTCTCAGCCAGGCGTGGGCTATGGGTCTTCCTGGCCCTGCTTCGCTGCTGTTTTCGCACCCCTCCACCCCCGCCATGGGGTACTGAGTACTTGTATGATAGAGGGGCTAGGCAAGCAAGAGTTTCCATTGAATCTAATGGTGATTGATTGTGTACAGTACAATTCCAGTCGATTTTCTGGCACTGTCACTCCTCCCCATATTTCCCCCCACTGGGCAACTTAGTGGATGCTGTATCTTGTTGGGACAAAAACATCAAAGGTGGGATGGGGTTTGAGTGAATTAGGTTTCGTTAATGAATAAAACATTGAGTTAATTGGTGGTGATCAAGGCCGTCCATGAAAAAAACAAATTAAAATAAACGAATGGATAAACGACCAAATTCTTTTCCTACTTGCTTTTTGGACTTTTGAACCCGTAGGCCCTTTAAGTGAGGTCGCGCTATTGGATGGATGGGGATGCAGAATTTACTCCCACATCAATAATAAGACCGACTCAGAAAGTTGGCAAAACTTAGCTGTTTTATTGTCTAAAACAAGGAGTTCAATGGACATCAATGGACGTTCGCTCAAGTCTCAACGTTTTTCATGAAAAAATACATATTTATAGCAAAAACTTGTCATCATTGAAGTCATACTAGTAAGAAAACCTACTTGGGGTTGTGGATGGTCTACAGGGAACATCTAGGTATACTTTATATGGGGGATAGGATTATAATTGGATCTCTAGAGTCAGGTGGCCAACTTTGCCCACCCCTAGTGCAAGTCATCTTCATTGTCATCAAATACACGACGGTTCATTGGCTTTCAAACTATAGGGCTCTTTGCCACGTGGCCATCTACAATGGGTTGGCACACTTGTACCCTTCTGTAATATTCCACTCGCTAGCAGCACGCAAGCTGGTACCCGAGGTGCTTGTGGATGGACTTGACCATGCCTTCCCACCCAATTAGCCCATCATCCATCATCACTCCTGCTGTTGCCATTCAAATTGTCTTTGAACTCGGCCTTGCAAAGTATCACTGCAACTGAGAATAGAAGGGAGTCTAAGCACATTCTTATCTCCAGTCTCGGTGTAGCTTGCTCAAAGTCTATTTTCATCTATGTCATGTAACAGGAGACCATGTTTTAGCTCCTTCCTCGCATTTAATACTATTAAATGAATAAAACTTGGCACTTCTAGATTTTTTCCATTGCACCTCAACAGGAGCTCGCCTCGCTTCTCACGTTCATTTTATCTTCTGGAACAGATGACCAGTTTCTTGGCTGCCTCAACCCTTGACACTGAGCCAGACAAGCCTTCTCGATTCTTCCTCCATCGCCAGCTGCCTTTTCTGCTGCTTCACACTTTCAGCCATTTTTTCTTATGGGGTCCTGGTTTGCTAAAATACGACATGGAACATCCAGATTCTATACACATATATGTATATATATTGGCGGCACACCTGCAGTCTATTCACTACATATAGCCAGCCTTCAGGATTACTTATCCTACTTGCGTTACAGCATCTGTACAGTTATAAAGCAATATTGCATTTTCTTCAGTGTTCATCGCACGCACAATCTTCATTCCGCACATGAAATATTACTCCTTTCTTTACTTCGTCATCAGATTCTATGAGGTTTATATACTTTCTTCCTTGGCCTTTCTTCTTGGTGTGTCACCTCTGCTCCATGTGACGTCACCAGTCTCTTGCCTTTGTCAAATCACACCTCCTCAGGGACCTCCTCCATGCGACAGTCATTTCTCTGCGGGTGCATCATGTAGGGCTTTCTCAATGGATTCTTTGTGGGATAGGTACCATTGTTGGCTTCTTGCATGTCGCAATTTCCGGCTTCCAACATATCGGTAAAATAGGGGCGGGACGTCCGGTAGAGGCATTTGGCTCCTCCTCTACACTTTTTAAAAACAATAATTGGGGAGAGGCACCCCACAACTCCCTCCTTTCACCCCCATCTTAACTAATACCCTTACCCCACCCCACACCTATATTTTAATTAAACTGTACCAACATTTTGAAAGAAATCAGGCAAAATAATTTGGTAATTTCTTCCTCGATTTTGTTCGGATTCGATTTTTTTCTACAGATACTGGGGATCAAATCTGAAATGTCTGCTGCACGTGGGATGGCTGAGTGGCCATTAATCAGCATTAAAGAGCGTGTGTGACAGAGGGAAGGACAAGTGCTGACAAGTGGGACCTGGAGAAGGTTTACAGTGTAAGATGTGCAGTGTGGATAAGTGCGTTTGACCAGCAGTCCGTGGACAGTGTTAGGCGTTGGGATGAGCTGGGTTTGTGAGAGATACATGGTTATATATCTTAATACTAGAGAGGTGCTAAGGGTCCACTCTTGGCCCTGCCTGGCCCCTACATCCAGAAATGGGCAGACTCCTGGACTTCACATTCCATTTGCTGACGGCTGGAGACTGCTCAAATAAAACCTGGGCTGGGCGCAGTCGGCAGTGGAAGGCAGGCAGAAGTCAAGAAGAGTGAGATCACATGGCCTGCTCTCGCCTTATCTGCTCCTGCCCCTTAATGGGAGCCTGAGGTGGGCGTGGCCAGCACCGGATAGCAGGCAGAAAGACGGCGAGGTCACGTGAACTGTCCTCACCGAGTCTGCTGCTATAGGCTCCATGAGCTTATGCCACTGGTGTGCCACGAAAGCCCAAGGTAGGTGTGGCACGAGTGAGTTTATGAGTTGTGCTTTTAATCACTAATTGATGTGTAAATAGCACAATGCCATGATACCATACGCCTCTAGCAATACATTCGCATCGCTAAAAAGGGCCCTAATCCTTTTCACTTACCTTACTGCCTCAATATCACCAATAGCCAGGGTGGCTATTAGTGCCTCAATATCACCAATAGCCAGGGTGGCTAGTCAAAGGTGTCTTGTTCATTCATGTGAAACACTATGCCACCTGGATTTCACGCCAATGTCACTTCCTACCTCCAATCTGGCTGTATTTTAATGGTTATCGTCTTTATTATTTAACTTTTGTATTCAAATGCAAAAGAGCTGAATGATGAATATACATTTCAAATAATACATCTTTAAGAACATTTAAATAAAATTAAATATTCAAACAAGAAAAAAAACAAATCAAATCAAAAAGGCCTGCTGCAGAGACAAACAGTGCAGAAACTCCCATCCCAGTAAGATAGCTCAAGAAGGTAATGTGCCTGTTGTGTTTTACATGAAGAGCACCGTGCATTCCACGAAAATGACAGAAGAGCTGTGCTCCCACTCGCGCTTTTCCAGCCCCCCCCCCCAAACACTAACACCAATAAACTGTGCGACATTTCAAAATGGCTTTGCTCCGAAAGGTAGAAGGCACGTGTTAACGTGAAGGTTTCTCTAGTGGGCCTCGGCAGTAAGGAATGGTGTTTTACATTCTGCGATGGGCCTTTTTTTAGTTTGAGTGCCAGAGGCATTGATGGATAGGCTCCCCGACACAGAGGGGCAGTATGTCGGGGGAGAGAGCGGGACCTTGTTGGACTAGATTCTCTCGCCTCAAAGATGAATATAACACACACCTGCGCCCCACAAACGAGTCTTTCAAGGATCCTGGTTTTCTGCAGGCCTGACACTTGGTGGAAATCAAGTCCTCCAAGAGACGCTAGAACTAACCACAACCCCTTTAAACCAATCTTGCACTAAAAAGTGATACATATGTATCCTACAAATTTGAGAAAGGGTGAAAACAACTGATATCGTGTTTGCTTCGAGGCACTTTCTTGGGGTGGGTGAAGTGGGATGCTGCCCGGAGAGCAGTTTCATTGAGGGCACAGGATCAGCTGTTGTCAACCAGGGCTGAGAAGGACTTCCGAGCACAGCCTGGAAGAGCCCTGCCCCGGTTTTTCTTCTTTCATTTTGCATTTCACGTACAAAGACAGAAGCGGGACAGCACTGGACCTCACACTATAGTGTGCCAACAATCTTTTTAGGACATTTTTGTTGCACACAATTAGAGAAACGCAAATACAACGGCAAGTAATCCAATAATCAACCTCGGGCGGCAAAGCTGGAGACAAGATGTATTTACCTACAGCTGTGCAGAAAAGGTCAAGGAAACCAGCATAGTATGTTGCCCTCAAACACAGAAACCTCAGTAGAGTCAGCGTGGTACATGTAGTCAGTTACACTAACAAAGAACGTACTAATGAAACATTCTCCGACCTTGAAGGGCATCTAACATCCCAGACATGTACAATGACGCTTGAGCTACCCACGTGATACAACACACACGTTGGCGGATCTTTCCACTGCACGTAATAGGACCCTACTAAGCACTTAGCACCCATGTGATGATCCCTGCTCCAGTTCGCAGGTAGCTTATCAGTACATGTAAAGTAGGTTGTTGGGCATACTTATGCCTCAAACAGAGGCTAACATCTGTCCATGGCCATATAGGCCTTTATGAACATGCCAACCATTTAGATACCTTATACTGCACTTCCTCCATAAACATGGCTGCAGTCAC